>NW_025725906.1:7240432-8470354 GCF_021461395.2 Schistocerca americana | reverse complement strand
GAAGTGAAGCATCGGAATCTAAAACTGGACTCTCAGGAGAGGTTCAAATCAGAGAAAGTTAGAGTGTCAGTCCTCTTGTACTTAAGTCGGCATTGTGCCTTTTGTATTAAATTCGTATGCAAGTTCTGTGTTTCATTGTCAATAAGAAGGTCCAAGGGATTCAGTAAACCTGAAGCGAAGCCTCGGAAACTAAAACCTGACTCACAGGAGAGGTTCAAATCATAGAGTGTCAGTTCTCTTGTACTTAAGTCGGCATTGTGCCTTTTGTATTAATTTTGGATGCAATTTCTGTGTTTCATCGTCAATAAGAAGGTCCAAGGGATACAGCAAACCTGAAATGAAGCCTCGGCAACAAAAACTGGTCTCACAGGAGAGGTCCAAATCATAGAATGTTAGAGTGTCAGTCCTCTTGTACTTAAGTCGGCATTGGGCCTTTTGTATTAAATTCGGACGCAATTTCTGTGTTTCATCATCAATAAGAAGGTCCAAGGGATACAGTAAACCTGTAGTGAAGCATCGGAATCTAAAACTGGACTCACAGGAGAGGTTCAAATCATAGAAAGTTAGAGTGTCAGTCCTCTTGTACTTAAGCCGGCATTGTGCCTTTTGTATTAAATTCGGATGCAATTTCTGTGTTTCATCGTCAATAAGAAGGTCCAAGAGATACAGTAAACCTGAAGTGAAGCATCGGAATCTAAAACTGGACTCACAGGAGAGGTTCAAATCATAGAAAGTTAGAGTGTCAGTCCTCTTGTACTTAAGTCGGCATTGTGCCTTTTGTATTAAATTCGGACGCAATTTCTGGGTTTCATCGTCAATAAGAAGGTCCAATGGATACAGTAAACCTGAAGTGAAGCATCGGAATCTAAAACTGGCCTCACAGGGGAGGTTCAAATCATAGAAACTTAGAGTGTCAGTCCTCTTGTACTTAAGTCGGCATTGTGCCTTTTGTATTAAATTTGTATGCAATTTCTGTGTTTCATTGTCAATAAGAAGGTCCAAGGGATTCAGTAAACCTGAAGTGCAGCATCGGAAACTAAAACCTGACTCACAGGAGAGTTCAAATCATAGAAACTTAGAGTGTCAGTCCTCTTATACTTATGTCGGCATTGTGCCTTTTGTATTAATTTCGGATGCAATTTCTGTGTTTCATCGTCAATAAGAAGGTCCAAGGGATACAGTAAACCTGAAGAGAAGCCTCGGCAACAAAACTGGACTCTCAGGAGAGGTTCAAATCAGAGAAAGTTAGAGTGTCAGTCCTCTTGTACTTAAGTCGGCATTGTTCCTTTTGTATTAAAATCGGATGCAATTTCTGTGTTTCATCGTCAAAAAGAAGGTCCAAGGGATGCAGTAAACTTGAAGTGAAGCATCGGAATCTAATACTGTACTCACAGGAGAGGTTCATATCATAGAAAGTTAGAGTGTCAGTCCTCTTGTACTTAAGTCGGCATTGTGCCTTTTGTATTAAATTCGGATGCAATGTCTGTGTTCATCGTCAATAAGAAGGTCCAAGGTATACAGTAAACCTAAAGTGAAGCATCGGAATCTAAAACTGGACTCTCAGGAGAGGTTCAAATCAGAGAAAGTTAGAGTGTCAGTCCTCTTGTACTTAAGTCGGCATTGCTCCTTTTGTATTAAAATCGGATGCAATTTCTGTGTTTCATCGTCAATAAGAAGGTCCAAGGGATGCAGTAAACCTGAAGTGAAGCATCGGAATCTAATACTGTACTCACAGGAGAGGTTCATATCATAGAAAGTTAGAGTGTCAGTCCTCTTGTACTTAAGTCGGCATTGTGCCTTTTGTATTAAATTCGGATGCAATGTCTGTGTTCATCGTCAATAAGAAGGTCCAAGGTATACAGTAAACCTGAAGTGAAGCATCGGAATCTAAAACTGGACTCTCAGGAGAGGTTCAAATCAGAGAAAGTTAGAGTGTCAGTCCTCTTGTACTTAAGTCGGCATTGTGCCTTTTGTATTAAATTCGTATGCAATTTCTGTGTTTCATTGTCAATAAGAAGGTCCAAGGGATTCAGTAAACCTGAAGCGAAGCCTCGGAAACTAAAACCTGACTCACAGGAGAGGTTCAAATCATAGAGTGTCAGTTCTCTTGTACTTAAGTCGGCATTGTGCCTTTTGTATTAATTTCGGATGGATATCTGTGTTTCATCGTCAATAAGAAAGTCCAATGGATACAGTAAACCTGAAGTGAAGCATCGGAATCTAAAACTAGGCTCACAGGAGGGGTTCAAATCGTAGAATGTTAGAGTGTCAGTCCTCTTGTACTTAAGTCGGCATTGTGCCTTTTGTATTAAATTCGGATGCTATTTCTGTGTTTCATCGTCAATAAGAAGGTCCAAGGGATACAGTAAACCTGAAGTAAAGCATCGGAATCTAAAACTGGCCTCACAAGAGTGGTTCAAATCATAGAAAGTTAGAGTGTCTGTCCGCTTGAACTTAAGTCGGCATTGTGCCTTCTGTATTACATTCGGGTGCAATTTCTGTAATCATCGTCAATAAGAAGGTCCAAGGGATACAGTAAACCTGAAGTGAAGCATCGGAATCTAAAACTGGACTCACAGGAGTGGTACAAATCATAGAAAGTTAGAGTGTCAGTCCTCTTGTACTTAAGTCGGCATTGTGCCTTTTGTATTAATTTCGGATGCAATTTCTGTGTTTCATCGTCAATAAGAAGGTCCAAGGGATACAGTAAACCTGAAGTGAAGCCTCGGCAACAAAAACTGGACTACCAGGAGAGGTTCAAATCATAGAAAGTTAGAGTGTCAGTCCTCTTGTACTGAAGTCGGCATTGAGCCTTTTGTATTAAATACGGACGCAATTTCTGTGTTTCATCGTTAATAAGAAGGTCCAAGGGATACAGTAAACCTGAATTGAAGCCTCGGCAACAAAAACTGGACTCACAGGAGAGGTTCAAATCACAGAATTTTAGTGTGTCAGTCCACTTGTACTTAAGTCGGCATTGGGCCTTTTGTATTAAATTCGGATGCTATTTCTGTGTTTCATCGTCAATAAGAAGGTCCAAGGGATACAGTAAACCTGAAGTGAAGCATCGGAATCTAAAACTGGCCTCACAGGAGAGGTTCAAATCATAGAAAGTTACAGTGTCAGTCCTCTTGTACTTATGCCGGCATTGGGCTTTTTTTATTAAATTCGGATGCAATTTATGTGTTTCATCGTCAATACGAAGGTCCAAGGGATACAGTAAACCAGAAGTGAAGCATCGGAATCTAAAACTGGACTCACAGGAGAGGTTCAAATCATAAAAAGTTAGAGTGTCAGTCCTCTTGTACTTAAGTCGGCATTGTGCCTTTTGTATTAAATTCGGATGCAATTTCTGTGTTTCATCGTCAAATAGAAGGTCCAAGGGATACAGTAAACCTGAAGTGAAGCATCGGAATCTAAAACTGGCCTCACAGGAGAGGTTCAAATCATAGAAACTTAGAGTGTCAGTCCTCTTGTACTTAAGTCGGCATTGTGCCTTTTGTATTAATTTTGGATGCAATTTCTGTGTTTCATCGTCAATAAGAAGGTCCAAGGGATACAGTAAACCTGAAATGAAGCCTCGGCAACAAAAACTGGACTCACAGGAGAGGTCCAAATCATAGAATGTTAGAGTGTCAGTCCTCTTGTACTTAAGTCGGCATTGGGCCTTTTGTATTAAATTCGGACGCAATTTCTGTGTTTCATCATCAATAAGAAGGTCCAAGGGATACAGTAAACCTGTAGTGAAGCATCGGAATCTAAAACTGGACTCACAGGAGAGGTTCAAATCATAGAAAGTTAGAGTGTCAGTCCTCTTGTACTTAGGCCGGCATTGTGCCGTTTGTATTAAATTCGGATGCAATTTCTGTGTTTCATCGTCAATAAGAAGGTCCAAGAGATACAGTAAACCTGAAGTGAAGCATCGGAATCTAAAACTGGACTCACAGGAGAGGTTCAAATCACAGAAAGTTAGAGTGTCAGTCCTCTTGTACTTAAGTCGTCATTGTGCCTTTTGTATTAAATTCGGACGCAATTTCTGGGTTTCATCGTCAATAAGAAGGTCCAATGGATACAGTAAACCTGAAGTGAAGCATCGGAATCTAAAACTGGCCTCACAGGGGAGGTTCAAATCATAGAAACTTAGAGTGTCAGTCCTCTTGTACTTAAGTCGGCATTGTGCCTTTTGTATTAAATTTGTATGCAATTTCTGTGTTTCATTGTCAATAAGAAGGTCCAAGGGATTCAGTAAACCTGAAGTGCAGCATCGGAAACTAAAACCTGACTCACAGGAGAGTTCAAATCATAGAAACTTAGAGTGTCAGTCCTCTTATACTTATGTCGGCATTGTGCCTTTTGTATTAATTTCGGATGCAATTTCTGTGTTTCATCGTCAATAAGAAGGTCCAAGGGATACAGTAAACCTGAAGAGAAGCCTCGGCAACAAAAACTGGACTCTCAGGAGAGGTTCAACTCAGAGAAAGTTAGAGTGTCAGTCCTCTTGTACTTAAGTCGGCATTGTTCCTTTTGTATTAAAATCGGATGCAATTTCTGTGTTTCATCGTCAAAAAGAAGGTCCAAGGGATGCAGTAAACTTGAAGTGAAGCATCGGAATCTAATACTGTACTCACAGGAGAGGTTCATATCATAGAAGTTAGAGTGTCAGTCCTCTTGTACTTAAGTCGGCATTGTGCCTTTTGTATTAAATTCGGATGCAATGTCTGTGTTCATCGTCAATAAGAAGGTCCAAGGTATACAGTAAACCTAAAGTGAAGCATCGGAATCTAAAAGTGGACTCTCAGGAGAGGTTCAAATCAGAGAAAGTTAGAGTGTCAGTCCTCTTGTACTTAAGTCGGCATTGCTCCTTTTGTATTAAAATCGGATGCAATTTCTGTGTTTCATCGTCAATAAGAAGGTCCAAGGGATGCAGTAAACCTGAAGTGAAGCATCGGAATCTAATACTGTACTGACAGGAGAGGTTCATATCATAGAAAGTTAGAGTGTCAGTCCTCTTGTACTTAAGTCGGCATTGTGCCTTTTGTATTAAATTCGGATGCAATGTCTGTGTTCATCGTCAATAAGAAGGTCCAAGGTATACAGTAAACCTGAAGTGAAGCATCGGAATCTAAAACTGGACTCTCAGGAGAGGTTCAAATCAGAGAAAGTTAGAGTGTCAGTCCTCTTGTACTTAAGTCGGCATTGTTCCTTTTGTATTAAAATCGGATGCAATTTCTGTGTTTCATCGTCAATAAGAAGGTCCAAGGGATGCAGTAAACCTGAAGTGAAGCATCGGAATCTTATACTGTACTCACAGGAGAGGTTCATATCATAGAAAGTTAGAGTGTCAGTCCTCTTGTACTTAAGTCGGCATTGTGCCTTTTGTATTAAATTCGGATGCAATGTCTGTGTTCATCGTCAATAAGAAGGTCCAAGGTATACAATAAACCTGAAGTGAAGCATCGGAATCTAAAAGTGGACTCACAGATGAGGTTCAAATCACAGAAAGTTAGAGTGTCAGTCCTCTTGTACTTAAGTCGGCATTGTGCCTTTTGTATTAAATTCGGATGCATTTTCTGTGTTTCATCGTCAATAAGAAGGTCCAAGGGATACAGTAAACCTGAAGTGAAGCATCGGAATCTAAAACTGGACTCATAGGAGAGGTTCATATTATAGAAAGTTAGAGTGTCAGTCCTCTTGTACTTGAGTCGGCATTGTGCCTTTTGTATTAAATTCGGATGCAATTTCTGTGTTTCATCGTCAATAAGAAGGTCCAAAGTATACAGTAAACCTGAAGTGAAGCCTCGGCAACGAAAACTGGACTCCCAGGAGAGGTTCAAATCAGAGAAAGTTAGAGTGTCAGTCCTCTTGTACTTAAGTCGGCATTGTGCCTTTTGTATTAAATTCGGATGCAATTTCTGTGTTCCATCGTCAATAAGAAGGTCCAAAGGATACAGAAATCCTGAAGTGAAAAATCGGAATCTAAAACAGGACTCACAGGAGAGGTTCAAATCATAGAAAGTTAGAGTGTCAGTCTTCTTGTACTTAAGCCGGCACTGTGCCTTTTGTATTAAATTTGTATGCAATTTCTGTGTTTCATTGTCAATAAGAAGGTCCAAGGGATTCAGTAAACCTGAAGTGAAGCATCGGAAACTAAAACCTAACTCACAGGAGAGGTTCAAATCATAGAAACTTAGTGTCAGTCCTCTTGTACTTATGTCGGCATTGTGCCTTTTGTATTAATTTCGGATGCAATTTCTGTGTTTCATCGTCAATAAGAATGTCCATGGGATACAGTAAACCTGAAGTGAAGCCTCGGCAACAAAAACTGGACTCCCAGGAGAGGTTCAAATCAGAGAAAGTTAGAGTGTCAGTCCTCTTGTACTTAAGTCGGCATTGTGCCTTTTGTATTAAATTCGGATGCAATTTCTGTGTATCATCGTCAATAAGAAGGTCCAAGGAATACAGAAAACCTGAAGTGAAGCATCGGAATCTAAAACTGGAATCACAGGAGAGGTTCAAATCATAGAAAGTTAGAGTGTCAGTCCTCTTGTACTTATGTCGGCATTGTGCCTTTTGTATTAAATTCGGATGCAATTACTGTGTTTCATCGTCAATAAGAAGGTACAAGGGATACAGTAAACCTGAAGTGAAGCATCGGAAACTGAAACTGGACTCACCGGAGAGGTTCAAATCATAGAAAGTTAGGGTGTCAGTCCTCTTGTACTTAAGTCGGCATTGTGCCTTTTGTATTAAATGTGGATGCAATTTCTGTGTTTCATCGTCAATAAGAAGGTCCAAGGGATACAGTCAACCTGAAGTAAAGCATCGGAATCTAAAACTGGACTCACAGGAGTGGTTCAAATCATAGAAAGTTAGAGTGTCAGTCCTCTTGTACTTAAGTCGGCACTGTGCCTTTTGTATTAAATTCGTATGCAATTTCTGTGTTTCATTGTCAATAAGAAGGTCCAAGGGATTCAGTAAACCTGAAGCGAAGCCTCGGAAACTAAAACCTGACTCACAGGAGAGGTTCAAATCATAGAGTGTCAGTTCTCTTGTACTTAAGTCGGCATTGTGCCTTTTGTATTAATTTCGGATATATTTCTGTGTTTCATCGTCAATAAGAAAGTCCAATGGATACAGTAAACCTGAAGTGAAGCATCGGAATCTAAAACTAGGCTCACAGGAGAGGTTCAAATCGTAGAATGTTAGAGTGTCAGTCCTCTTGTACTTAAGTCGGCATTGTGCCTTTTGTATTAAATTCGGATGCTATTTCTGTGTTTCATCGTCAATAAGAAGGTCCAAGGGATACAGTAAACCTGAAGTGAAGCATCGGAATCTAAAACTGGCCTCACAAGAGTGGTTCAAATCATAGAAAGTTAGAGCGTCTGTCCGCTTGAACTTAAGTCGGCATTGTGCCTTCTGTATTACATTCGGGTGCAATTTCTGTAATCATCGTCAATAAGAAGGTCCAAGGGATACAGTAAACCTGAAGTGAAGCATCGGAATCTAAAACTGGACTCACAGGAGTGGTACAAATCATAGAAAGTTAGAGTGTCAGTCCTCTTGTACTTAAGTCGGCATTGTGCCTTTTGTATTAATTTCGGATGCAATTTCTGTGTTTCATCGTCAATAAGAAGGTCCAAGGGATACAGTAAACCTGAAGTGAAGCCTCGGCAACAAAAACTGGACTCACAGGAGAGGTTCAAATCATAGAAAGTTAGAGTGTCAGTCCTCTTGTACTTAAGTCGGCATTGAGCCTTTTGTATTAAATACGGACGCAATTTCTGTGTTTCATCGTTAATAAGAAGGTCCAAGGGATACAGTAAACCTGAATTGAAGCCTCGGCAACAAAAACTGGACTCACAGGAGAGGTTCAAATCACAGAATTTTAGTGTGTCAGTCCACTTGTACTTATGTCGGCATTGGGCCTTTTGTATTAAATTCGGACGCAATTTCTGTGTTTCATCGTCAATAAGAAGGTCCAAGGGATACAGTAAACCTGTAGTGAAGCATCGGAATCTAAAACTGGCCTCACAGGAGAGGTTCAAATCATAGAAAGTTACAGTGTCAGTCCTCTTGTACTTATGCCGGCATTGGGCCTTTTTTATTAAATTCGGATGCAATTTATGTGTTTCATCGTCAATACGAAGGTCCAAGGGATACAGTAAACCTGAAGTGAAGCATCGGAATCTAAAACTGGACTCACAGGAGAGGTTCAAATCATAAAAAGTTAGAGTGTCAGTCCTCTTGTACTTAAGTCGGCATTGTGCCTTTTGTATTAAATTCGGATGCAATTTCTGTGTTTCATCGTCAAATAGAAGGTCCAAGGGATACAGTAAACCTGAAGTGAAGCATCGGAATCTAAAACTGGCCTCACAGGAGTGGTTCAAATCATAGAAAGTTAGAGTGTCTGTCCTCTTGTACTTAAGCCGGCATTGTGCCTTTTGTATTAATTTCGGATGCAATTTCTGTGTTACATCGTCAATAAGAAGGTCCAAGAGATACAGTAAACCTGAAGTGAAGCATCGGAATCTAAAACTGGACTCACAGGAGAGGTTCATATTATAGAAAGTTAGAGTGTCAGTCCTCTTGTACTTGAGTCGGCATTGTGCCTTTTGTATTAAATTCGGATGCAATTTCTGTGTTTCATCGTCAATAAGAAGGTCCAAAGTATACAGTAAACCTGAAGTGAAGCATCGGAATCTAAAACTGGACTCACAGGTGAGGTTCAAATCATAGAAAGTTTGAGTGTCAGTCCTCTTGTACTTAAGTCGGCATTGTGCCTTTTGTATTAAATTCTGATGCAATTTCTGTGTTTCATCGTCAATAAGAAGGTCCAAGGGATACAGTAAACCTGAAGTGAAGCATCGGAATCTAAAGCTGGACTCACAGGAGAGGTTCAAACAATTGTAAGTTAGAGTGTCAGTCCTCTTGTACTTAAGTCGGCATTGTGCCTTTTGTATTAAATTCGGATGCAATTTCTGTGTTCCATCGTCAATAAGAAGGTCCAAGGGATACAGAAATCCTGAAGTGAAAAATCGGAATCTAAAACAGGACTCACAGGAGAGGTTCAAATCATAGAAAGTTAGAGTGTCAGTCTTCTTGTACTTAAGCCGGCACTGTGCCTTTTGTATTAAATTTGTATGCAATTTCTGTGTTTCATTGTCAATAAGAAGAACCAAGGGATTCAGTAAACCTGAAGTGAAGCATCGGAAACTAAAACCTAACTCACAGGAGAGGTTCAAATCATAGAAACTTAGTGTCAGTCCTCTTGTACTTAAGTCGGCATTGTGCCTTTTGTATTAATTTCGGATGCAATTTCTGTGTTTCATCGTCAATAAGAAGGTCCAAGGGATACAGTAAACCTGAAGTGAAGCCTCGGCAACAAAAACTGGACTCTCAGGAGAGGTTCAAATCATAGAAAGTTAGAGTGTCAGTCCTCTTGTACTTAAGTCGGCATTGAGCCTTTTGTATTAAATACGGACGCAATTTCTGTGTTTCGTCGTTAATAAGAAGGTCCAAGGGATACAGTAAACCTGAATTGAAGCCTCGGCAACAAAAACTGGACTCACAGGAGAGGTTCAAATCACAGAATTTTAGTGTGTCAGTCCACTTGTACTTAAGTCGGCATTGGGCCTTTTGTATTAAATTCGGACGCAATTTCTGTGTTTCATCGTCAATAAGAAGGTCCAAGGGATACAGTAAACCTGTAGTGAAGCATCGGAATCTAAAACTGGCCTCACAGGAGAGGTTCAAATCATAGAAAGTTAGAGTGTCAGTCCTCTTGTACTTATGCCGGCATTGGGCCTTTTTTATTAATTTCGGATGCAATTTCTGTGTTTCATCGTCAATACGAAGGTCCAAGGGATACAGTAAACCTGAAGTGAAGCATCGGAATCTAAAACTGGACTCACAGGAGAGGTTCAAATCATAAAAAGTTAGAGTGTCAGTCCTCTTGTACTTAAGTCGGCATTGTGCCTTTTGTATTAAATTCGGATGCAATTTCTGTGTTTCATCGTCAAATAGAAGGTCCAAGGGATACAGTAAACCTGAAGTGAAGCATCGGAATCTAAAACTGGCCTCACAGGAGTGGTTCAAATCATAGAAAGTTAGAGTGTCTGTCCTCTTGTACTTAAGCCGGCATTGTGCCTTTTGTATTAATTTCGGATGCAATTTCTGTGTTTCATCGTCAATAAGAAGGTCCAAGAGATACAGTAAACCTGAAGTGAAGCATTGGAATCTAAAACTGGACTCACAGGAGAGGTTCAATCATAGAAAGTTAGAATGTCAGTCCTCTTGTACTTAAGTCGGCATTGTGCCTTTTGTATTAAATACGGACGCAATTTCTGTCTTTCATCGTCAATAAGAAGGTCCAAGGGATACAGTAAACCTGAAGTGAAGCATCGGAATCTAAAACTGGCCTTACAGGAGAGGTTCAAATCATAGAAACTTAGAGTGTCAGTCCTCTTGTACTTAAGTCGGCATTGTGCCATTTGTATTAATTTTGGATGCAATTTCTGTGTTTCATCGTCAATAAGAAAGTCCAAGGGATACAGTAAACCTGTAGTGAAGCATCGGAATCTAAAACTGGGCTCACAGGACAGGTTCAAATCATAGAAAGTTAGAGTGTCAGTCCTCTTGTACTTAAGCCGGCATTGTGCCTTTTGTATTAAATTCGGATGCAATTTCTGTAGTCATCGTCAATAAGAAGGTCCAAGGGATACAGTAAACCTGAAGTGAGGCATCGGAATCTAAAACTGGACTCACAGGAGTGGCTTGAATCATAGAAAGTTAGAGTGTCAGTCCTCTTGTACTTAAGTCGGCATTGTGCCTTTTGTATTAATTTCGGATGCAATGTCCGTGTTTCATCGTCAATAAGAAGGTCCAAGGGATACAGTAAACCTGACGTGAAGCCTCGGCAACAAAAACTGGACTCACAGGAGAGGTTCAAATCATAGAAAGTTAGAGTGTCAGTCCCCTTGTACTTAAGTCGGCATTGTGCCTTTTGTATTAAAATCGGGCGCAATTTCTGTGTTTCATCGTCAATAAGAAGGTCCAAGGGATCCAGTAAACCTGAAGTGAAGCATCGGAATCTAAAACTGGCCTCACAGGAGAGGTTCAAATCATAGAAACTTAGAGTGTCAGTCCTCTTGTTCTTAAGTCGGCATTGTGCCTTTTGTATTAATTTTGGATGCAATTTCTGTGTTTCATCGTCAATAAGAAGGTCCAAGGGATACAGTAAACCTGAAATGAAGCCTCGGCAAAAAAAACTGGACTCACAGGAGAGGTTCAAATCATAGAATGTTAGAGTGTCAGTCCTCTTGTACTTAAGTCGGCATTGGGCCTTTTGTATTAAATTCGGACGCAATTTCTGTGTTTCATCGTCAATAAGAAGGTCCAAGGGATACAGTAAACCTGTAGTGAAGCATCGGAATCTAAAACTGGCCTCACAGGAGAGGTTCAAATCATAGAAAGTTAGAGTGTCAGTCCTCTTGTACTTAAGCCGGCATTGTGCCTTTTGTATTAAAATCGGGCGCAATTTCTGTGTTTCATCGTCAATAAGAAGGTCCAAGGGATACAGTAAACCTGAAGTGAAGCATCGGAATGTAAAACTGGCCTCACAGGAGAGGTTCAAATCATAGAAACTTAGAGTGTCAGTCCTCTTGTACTTAAGTCGGTATTGTGCCTTTTGTATTAATTTTGGATGCAATTTCTGTGTTTCATCGTCAATAAGAAAGTCCAAGGGATACAGTAAACCTGAAATGAAGCCTCGGCAACAAAAACTGGACTCACAGGAGAGGTTCAAATCATAGAAAGTTAGAGTGTCAGTCCTCTTGTACTTAAGCCAGCATTGTGCCTTTTGTATTAAATTCGGATGCAATTTCTGTGTTTCATCGTCAATAAGAAGGTCCAATGGATACAGTAAACTTGAAGTGAAGCATCGGAATTTGAAACTGGACTCACAGGAGAGGTTCAAATCATAGAAAGTTGGAGTGTCAGTCCTCTTGTACTTAAGTCGGCATTGGGCCTTTTGTATTAAGATCGGACGCAATTTCTGTGTTTCATCGTCAATAAGAAGGTCTAAGGGATACAGTAAACCTGAAGTGAAGCCTCGGCAACAAAAACTGGACTCACAGGAGAGGTTCAAATCATAGGAAGTTAGAGTGTCAGTCCCCTTGTACTTAAGTCGGCATTGTGCCTTTTGTATTAAAATCGGGCACAATTTCTGTGTTTCATCGTCAATAAGAAGGTCCAAGGGATACAGTAAACCTGAAGTGAAGCATCGGAATCTAAAACTGGATTCACAGGAGAGGTTCAAATCATAGAAACTTAGAGTGTCAGTCCTCTTGTACTTAAGTCGGCATTGTGCCTTTTGGATGCAATTTCTGTGTTTCATCGTCAATAAGAAGGTCCAAGGGATACAGTAAACCTGAAATGAAGCCTCGGCAACAAAAACTGGACTCACAGGAGAGGTTCAAATCATAGAATGTTAGAGTGTCAGTCCTCTTGTACTTAAGTCGGCATTGGGCCTTTTGTATTAAATTCGGACGCAATTTCTGTGTTTCATCGTCAATAAGAAGGTCCGAGGGATACAGTAAACCTGTAGTGAAGCATCGGAATGTAAAACTGGGCTCACAGGAGAGGTTCAAATCATAGAATGCTAGAGTGTCAGTCCTCTTGTACTTAAGCCGGCATTGTGCCTTTTGTATTAAATTCGGATGCAATTTCTGTGTTTCATCGTCAATAAGAAGGTCCAAGGGATACAGTAAACCTGAAGTGAAGCATCGGAATCTAAAACTGGACTCACAGGAGAGGTTCAAATCATAGAAAGTTAGAGTCTCAGTCCTCTTGTACTTAAGTCGGCATTGTGCCTTTTGTATTAAATTCGGACGCAAATTCTGTGTTTCATCGTCAATAAGAAGGTCCAAGGGATACAGTAAACCTGAAGTGAAGCATCGGAATCTAAAACTGGCCTCACAGGAGAGGTTCTAATCATAGAAACTTAGAGTGTCAGTCCTCTTGTACTTAAGTCGGCATTGTGCCTTTTGTATTAATTTCGGATGCAATTTCTGTGTTTCATCGTCAATAAGAAGGTCCAAGTGATACAGTAAACCTGAAATGAAGCCTCGGCAACAAAAACTGGACTCACAGGTGAGGTTCAAATTATAGAATGTTAGAGTGTCAGTCCTCTTGTACTTAAGTCGGCATTGGGCCTTTTGTATTAAATTCGGACGCAATTTCTGTGTTTCATCGTCAATAAGAAGGTCCAAGGGATACAGTAAACCTGTAGTGAAGCATCGGAATCTAAAACTGGCCTCACAGGACAGGTTCAAATCATAGAAAGTTAGAGTGTCAGTCCTCTTGTACTTAAGCCGGCATTGTGCCTTTTGTATTAATTCGGATGCAATTTCTGTAGTCATCGTCAATAAGAAGGTCCAAGGGATACAGTAAACCTGAAGTGAGGCATCGGAATCTAAAACTGGACTCACAGGAGTGGTTTAAATCATAGAAAGTTAGAGTGTCAGTCCTCTTGTACTTAAGTCGGCATTGTGCCTTTTGTATTAATTTCGGACGCAATTTCTGTGTTTCATCGTCAATAAGAAGGTCCAAGGGATACAGTAAACCTGAAGTGAAGCCTCGGCAACAAAAACTGGACTCACAGGAGAGGTTCAAATCATAGAAAGTTAGAGTGTCAGTCCCCTTGTACTTAAGTCGGCATTGTGCCTTTTGTATTAAAATCGGGCGCAATTTCTGTGTTTCATCGTCAATAAGAAGGTCCAAGGGATACAGTAAACCTGAAGTGAAGCATCGGAATCTAAAACTGGCCTTACAGGAGAGGTTCAAATCATAGAAACTTAGAGTGTCAGTCCTCTTGTACTTAAGTCGGCATTGTGCCTTTTGTATTAATTTTGGATGCAATTTCTGTGTTTCATCGTCAATAAGAAGGTCCAAGGGATACAGTAAACCTGAAATGAAGCCTCAGCAACAAAAACTGGACTCACAGGAGAGGTTCAAATCATAGAATGTTAGAGTGTCAGTCCTCTTGTACTTAAGTCTTCATTGGGCCTTTTGTATTAAATTCGGACGCAATTTCTGTGTTTCATCGTCAATAAGAAGGTCCAAGGGATACAGTAAACCTGTAGTGAAGCATCGGAATCTAAAACTGGCCTCACAGGAGAGGTTCAAATCATAGAAAGTTAGAGTGTCAGTCCTCTTGTACTTAAGCCGGCATTGTGCCTTTTGTATTAAATTCGGATGCAATTTCTGTGTTTCATCGTCAATAAGAAGGTCCAATGGATACAGTAAACTTGAAGTGAGGCATCGGAATTTAAAACTGGAATCACAGGAGAGGTTCAAATCATAGAAAGTTAGAGTGCCAGTCCTCGTGTACTTAAGCCGGCCTTGTGCCTTTTGTACTAAATTCGGATGCAATTTCTGTGTTTCATCGACAATAAGAAGGTCCAAGGGATACAGTAAACCTGAAGTGAAGCATCGGAATCTAAAACTGGACTCACAGGAGAGGTTCAAACCATAGAAAGTTAGAGTGTCAGTCCTCTTGTACTCAAGTCGGCATTGTGCCTTTTGTATTAAATTCGGATGCAATTTCTGTGTTTCATCGACAATAAGAAGGTCCAAGGGATACAGAAAACCTGATGTGAAGCATCGGAATCTAAAACTGGAATCACAGGAGAGGTTCAAATCAAAGAAAGTTAGAGTGTCAGTCCTCTTGTACTTAAGTCGGCATTGTGCCTTTTGTATTAAATTCGGATGCAATTTCTGTGTTTCATCGTCAATAAGAAGGTCCAAGGGATACTATAAACCAGACGTGAAGCATCGGAATCTAAAACTGGACTCACAGGAGAGGTTCAAATCATAGAAATTTAGGGTGTCAGTCCTCTTGTCCTTAAGTCGGCATTGTGCCTTTTGTATTAAATTCGGATGCAATTTCTGTGTTTCATTGTCAATAAGAAGGTCCAGGGGATTCAGTCAACCTGAAGTGAAGCATCGGAAACTAAAACCAGCCTCACAGGAGGGGTTCAAATCATAGAAACTTAGAGTGTCAGCCTTCTTGTACTTAAGTATGCATTGTGCCTTTTGAATTAATTTCGGATGCAATTTCTGTGTTTCATCGTCAATAATAAGGTCCAAGGGATACAGTAAACCTGAAGTGAAGCCTCGGCAACAAAAACTGGACTCACAAGAGAGGTACAAATCATAGAAAGTTAGAGTGTCAGTCCTCTCGTATTAAGTCGGAATTGTGCCTTTTGTATTAAATTCGGACGCAATTTCTGTGTTTCATGGTCAATAAGAAGTTCCAAGGGATACAGTAACCCTGAAGTGAAGCATCGGAATCTAAAACTGGACTCGCAGGAGAGGTTCAAATCACAGAAAGATAGAGTGTCAGTCCTCTAGTACTTATGTCGGCATTGTGCCCTTTGTATTAAATTCGGATGCAATTTCTGTGTTTCATCGTCAATAAGAAGGTCCAAGGGATACAGTAAACTTGAAGTGAAGCATCGGAACCTTAAACTGGAATCATAGGAGAGGTTCAAATCATAGAAAGTTAGAGTGTCAGTCCTCTTGTACTTGAGTCGGCATTGTGCCTTATGTATTAAATTCGGATGCAATTTCTGTGTTTCATCGTCAATAAGAAGGTCCAAGGGATACAATAAACCAGAAGTGAAGCATCGGAATCTAAAACTGGAATCAGAGGAGAGGTTCAAATCATAGAAATTTAGGGTGTCAGTCCTCTTGTACTTAAGTCGGCATTGTGCCTTTTGTATTAAATTCGGATGCAATCTCTGTGGTTCATCGTTAATAAGAAGGTCCACGGGATACAGTAAACCTGAAGTGAAGCATCGGAATCTAAAACTGGACTCACAGGAGTGGTTCAAATCATAGAAATTTAGAGTGTCAGTCCTCTTGTACTTAAGTCGGCACTGTACCTTTTGTATTAAATTCGTATGCAATTTCTGTGTTTCATCGTCAATAAGAAGGTCCAAGGGATTCAGTAAACCTGAAGTGAAGCATCGGAAACTAAAACCTGACTCACAGGAGAGTTCAAATCATAGAAACTTAGAGTGTCAGTCCTCTTATACTTATGTCGGCATTGTGCCTTTTGTTTTAATCTCGCATGCAATTTCTGTGTTTCATCGTCAATAAGAAGGTCCAAGGGATACAGTAAACCTGAAGAGAAGCCTCGGCAACAAAAACTGGACTCTCAGGAGAGGTTCAAATCAGAGAAAGTTAGAGTGTCAGTCCTCTTGTACTTAAGTCGGCATTGTTCCTTTTGTATTAAAATCGGATGCAATTTCTGTGTTTCATCGTCAATAAGAAGGTCCAAGGGATTCAGTAAACTTGAAGTGAAGCATCGGAATCTAATACTGTACTCACAGGAGAGGTTCATATCTTAGAAAGTTAGAGTGTCCGTCCTCTTGTACTTAAGTCGGCATTGTGCCTTTTGTATTAAATTCGGATGCAATGTCTGTGTTCATCGTCAATAAGAAGGTCCAAGGTATACAGTAAACCTGAAGTGAAGCATCGGAATCTAAAACTGGACTCTCAGGAGAGGTTCAAATCAGAGAAAGTTAGAGTGTCAGTCCTCTTGTACTTAAGTCGGCATTGTTCCTTTTGTATTAAAATCGGATGCAATTTCTGTGTTTCATCGTCAATAAGAAGGTCCAAGGGATGCAGTAAACCTGAAGTGAAGCATCGGAATCTAATACTGTACTCACAGGAGAGGTTCATATCATAGAAAGTTAGAGTGTCAGTCCTCTTGTACTTAAGTCGGCATTGTGCCTTTTGTATTAAATTCGGATGCAATGTCTGTGTTCATCGTCAATAAGAAGGTCCAAGGTATACAGTAAACCTGAAGTGAAGCATCGGAATCTAAAACTGGACTCTCAGGAGAGGTTCAAATCAGAGAGAGTTAGAGTGTCAGTCCTCTTGTACTTAAGTCGGCATTGTTCCTTTTGTATTAAAATCGGATGCAATTTCTGTGTTTCATCGTCAATAAGAAGGTCCAAGGGATGCAGTAAACCTGAAGTGAAGCATCGGAATCTAATACTGTACTTACAGGAGAGGTTCATATCATAGAAAGTTAGAGTGTCAGTCCTCTTGTACTTAAGTCGGCATTGTGCCTTTTGTATTAAATTCGGATGCAATGTCTGTGTTCATCGTCAATAAGAAGGTCCAAGGTATACAGTAAACCTGAAGTGAAGCATCGGAATCTAAAAGTGGACTCACAGATGAGGTTCAAATCACGGAAAGTTAGAGTGTCAGTCCTCTTGTACTTAAGTCGGCATTGTGCCTTTTGTATTAAATTCGGATGCATTTTCTGCGTTTCATCGTCAATAAGAAGGTGCAAGGGATACAGTAAACCTGAAGTGAAGCATCGGAATCTAAAACTGGACTCATAGGAGAGGTTCATATTATAGAAAGTTAGAGTGTCAGTCCTCTTGTACTTGAGTCGGCATTGTGCCTTTTGTATTAAATTCGGATGCAATTTCTGTGTTTCATCGTCAATAAGAAGGTCCAAAGTATACAGTAAACCTGAAGTGAAGCATCGGAATCTAAAACTGGACTCACAGGTGAGGTTCAAATCATAGAAAGTTTGAGTGTCAGTCCTCTTGTACTTAAGTCGGCATTGTGCCTTTTGTATTAAATTCTGATGCAATTTCTGTGTTTCATCGTCAATAAGAAGGTCCAAGGGATACAGTAAACCTGAATTGAAGCATCGGAATCTAAAGCTGGACTCACAGGAGAGGTTCAAATAATTGTAAGTTAGAGTGTCAGTCCTCTTGTACTTAAGTCGGCATTGTGCCTTTTGTATTAAATTCGGATGCAATTTCTGTGTTCCATCGTCAATAAGAAGGTCCAAGGGATACAGAAATCCTGAAGTGAAAAATCGGAATCTAAAACAGGACTCACAGGAGAGGTTCAAATCATAGAAAGTTAGAGTGTCAGTCTTCTTGTACTTAAGCCGGCACTGTGCCTTTTGTATTAAATTTGTATGCAATTTCTGTGTTTCATTGTCAATAAGAAGGTCCAAGGGATTCAGTAAACCTGAAGTGAAGCATCGGAAACTAAAACCTAACTCACAGGAGAGGTTCAAATCATAGAAACTTAGTGTCAGTCCTCTTGTACTTATGTCGGCATTGTGCCTTTTGTATTAATTTCGGATGCAATTTCTGTGTTTCATCGTCAATAAGAAGGTCCATGGGATACAGTAAACCTGAAGTGAAGCCTCGGCAACAAAAACTGGACTCCCAGGAGAGGTTCAAATCAGAGAAAGTTAGAGTGTCAGTCCTCTTGTACTTAAGTCGGCATTGTGCCTTTTGTATTAAATTCGGATGCAATTTCTGTGTATCATCGTCAATAAGAAGGTCCAAGGAATACAGAAAACCTGAAGTGAAGCATCGGAATCTGAAACTGGAATCACAGGAGAGGTTCATATCATAGAAAGTTTGAGTGTCAGTCCTCTTGTACTTATGTCGGCATTGTGCCTTTTGTATTAAATTCGGATGCAATTACTGTGTTTCATCGTCAATAAGAAGGTCCAAGGGATACAGTAAACCTGAAGTGAAGCATCGGAAACTGAAACTGGACTCACCGGAGAGGTTCAAATCATAGAAAGTTAGGGTGTCAGTCCTCTTGTACTGAAGTCGGCATTGTGCCTTTTGTATTAAATGTGGATGCAATTTCTGTGTTTCATCGTCAATAAGAAGGTCCAAGGGATACAGTCAACCTGAAGTAAAGCATCGGAATCTAAAACTGGACTCACAGGAGTGGTTCAAATCATAGAAAGTTAGAGTGTCAGTCCTCTTGTACTTAAGTCGGCACTGTGCCTTTTGTATTAAATTCGTATGCAATTTCTGTGTTTCATTGTCAATAAGAAGGTCCAAGGGATTCAGTAAACCTGAAGCGAAGCCTCGGAAACTAAAACCTGACTCACAGGAGAGGTTCAAATCATAGAGTGTCAGTCCTCTTGTACTTAAGTCGGCATTGTGCCATTTGTATTAATTTCGGATGGATTTCTGTGTTTCATCGTCAATAAGAAAGTCCAATGCATACAGTAAACCTGAAGTGAAGCATCGGAATCTAAAACTAGGCTCACAGGAGAGGTTCAAATCGTAGAATGTTAGAGTGTCAGTCCTCTTGTACTTAAGTCGGCATTGTGCCTTTCGTATTAAATTCGGATGCTATTTCTGTGTTTCATCGTCAATAAGAAGGTCCAAGGGATACAGTTAACCTGAAGTGAAGCATCGGAATCTAAAACTGGCCTCACAAGAGTGGTTCAAATCATAGAAAGATAGAGTGTCTGTCCGCTTGAACTTAAGTCGGCATTGTGCCTTCTGTATTACATTCGGGTGCAATTTCTGTAATCATCGTCAATAAGAAGGTCCAAGGGATACAGTAAACCTGAAGTGAAGCATCGGAATCTAAAACTGGACTCACAGGGGTGGTACAAATCATAGAAAGTTAGAGTGTCAGTCCTCTTGTACTTAAGTCGGCATTGTGCCTTTTGTATTAATTTCGGATGCAATTTCTGTGTTTCATCGTCAATAAGAAGGTCCAAGGGATACAGTAAACCTGAAGTGAAGCCTCGGCAACAAAAACTGGACTCACAGGAGAGGTTCAAATCATAAAAAGTTAGAGTGTCAGTCCTCTTGTACTTAAGTCGGCATTGAGCCTTTTGTATTAAATACGGACGCAATATCTGTGTTTCATCGTTAATAAGAAGGTCCAAGGGATACAGTAAACCTGAATTGAAGCCTCGGCAACAAAAACTGGACTCACAGGAGAGGTTCAAATCACAGAATTTTAGTGTGTCAGTCCACTTGTACTTAAGTCGGCATTGGGCCTTTTGTATTAAATTCGGACGCAATTTCTGTGTTTCATCGTCAATAAGAAGGTCCAAGGGATACAGTAAACCTGTAGTGAAGCATCGGAATCTAAAACTGGCCTCACAGGAGAGGCTCAAATCATAGAAAGTTAGAGTGTCAGTCCTCTTGTACTTATGCCGGCATTGGGCCTTTTTTATTAAATTCGGATGCAATTTCTGTGTTTCATCGTCAATACGAAGGTCCAAGGGATACAGTAAACCTGAAGTGAAGCATCGGAATCTAAAACTGGACTCACAGGAGAGCTTCAAATCATAAAACGTTAGAGTGTCAGTCCTCTTGTACTTAAGTCGGCATTGTGCCTTTTGTATTAAATTCGGATGCAATTTCTGTGTTTCATCGTCAAATAGAAGGTCCAAGGGATACAGTAAACCTGAAGTGAAGCATCGGAATCTAAAACTGGCCTCACAGGAGTGGTTCAAATCATAGAAAGTTAGAGTGTCTGTCCTCTTGTACTTAAGCCGGCATTGTGCCTTTTGTATTAATTTCGGATGCAATTTCTGTGTTTCATCGTCAATAAGAAGGTCCAAGAGATACAGTAAACCTGAAGTGAAGCATCGGAATCTAAAACTGTACTCACAGGAGAGGTTCAAATCATAGAAAGTTAGAATGTCAGTCCTCTTGTACTTAAGTCGGCATTGTGCCTTTTGTATTAAATTCGGACGCAATTTCTGTCTTTCATCGTCAATAAGAAGGTCCAAGGGATACAGTAAACCTGAAGTGAAGCATCGGAATCTAAAACTGGCCTCACAGGAGAGGTTCAAATCATAGAAACTTAGAGTGTCAGTCCTCTTGTACTTAAGTCGGCATTGTGCCTTTTGTATTAATTTTGGATGCAATTTCTGTGTTTCATCGTCAATAAGAAAGTCCAAGGGATACAGTAAACCTGAAATGAAGCCTCGGCAACAAAAACTGGACTCACAGGAGAGGTTCAAATCATAGAAAGTTAGAGTGTCAGTCCTCTTGTACTTAAGCCAGCATTGTGCCTTTTGTATTAAATTCGGATGCAATTTCTGTGTTTCATCGTCAATAAGAAGGTCCAATGGATACAGTAAACTTGAAGTGAAGCATCGGAATTTAAAACTGGACTCACAGGAGAGGTTCAAATCATAGAAAGTTAGAGTGTCAGTCCTCTTGTACTTAAGTCGGCATTGGGCCTTTTGTATTAAATTCGGACGCAATTTCTGTGTTTCATCGTCAATAAGAAGGTCCAAGCGATACACTAAACCTGAAGTGAAGCCTCGGCAACAAAAACTGGACTCACAGGAGAGGTTCAAATCATAGGAAGTTAGAGTGTCAGTCCCCTTGTACTTAAGTCGGCATTGTGCCTTTTGTATTAAAATCGGGCACAATTTCTGTGTTTCATCGTCAATAAGAAGGTCCAAGGGATACAGTAAACCTGAAGTGAAGCATCGGAATCTAAAACTGGATTCACAGGAGAGGTTCAAATCATAGAAACTTAGAGTGTCAGTCCTCTTGTACTTAAGTCGGCATTGTGCCTTTTGTATTAATTTTGGATGCAATTTCTGTGTTTCATCGTCAATAAGAAGGTCCAAGGGATACAGTAAACCTGAAATGAAGCCTCGGCAACAAAAACTGGACTCACAGGAGAGGTTCAAATCATAGAATGTTAGAGTGTCAGTCCTCTTGTACTTAAGTCGGCATTGTGCCTTTTGTATTAAATTCGGACGCAATTTCTGTGTTTCATCGTCAATAAGAAGGTCCAAGGGATACAGTAAACCTGTAGTGAAGCATCGGAATGTAAAACTGGCCTCACAGGAGAGGTTCAAATCATAGAAAGCTAGAGTGTCAGTCCTCTTGTACTTAAGCCGGCATTGTGCCTTTTGTATTAAATTCGGATGCAATTTCTGTGTTTCATCGTCAATAAGAAGGTCCAAGAGATACAGTAAACCTGAAGTGAAGCATCGGAATCTAAAACTGGACTCACAGGAGAGGTTCAAATCATAGAAAGTTAGAGTGTCAGTCCTCTTGTACTTAAGTCGGCATTGTGCCTTTTGTATTAAATTCGGACGCAATTTCTGTGTTTCATCGTCAATAAGAAGGTCCAAGGGATACAGTAAACCTGAAGTGAAGCATCGGAATCTAAAACTGGCCTCACAGGAGAGGTTCAAATCATAGAAACTTCGAGTGTCAGTCCTCTTGTACTTAAGTCGGCATTGTGCCTTTTGTATTAATTTCGGATGCAATTTCTGTGTTTCATCGTCAATAAGAAGGTCCAAGTGATACAGTAAACCTGAAATGAAGCCTCGGCAACAAAAACTGGACTCACAGGTGAGGTTCAAATTATAGAATGTTAGAGTGTCAGTCCTCTTGTACTTAAGTCGGCATTGGGCCTTTTGTATTAAATTCGGACGCAATTTCTGTGTTTCATCGTCAATAAGAAGGTCCAAGGGATACAGTAAACCTGTAGTGAAGCATCGGAATCTAAAACTGGCCTCACAGGACAGGTTCAAATCATAGAAGTTAGAGTGTCAGTCCTCTTGCACTTAAGCCGGCATTGTGCCTTTTGTATTAAATTCGGATGCAATTTCTGTAGTCATCGTCAATAAGAATGTCCAAGGGATACAGTAAACCTGAAGTGAGGCATCGTAATCTAAAACTGGACTCACAGGAGTGGCTTAAATCATAGAAAGTTAGAGTGTCAGTCCTCTTGTACTTAAGTCGGCATTGTGCCTTTTGTATTAATTTCGGATGCAATTTCTGTGTTTCATCGTCAATAAGAAGGTCCAAGGGATACAGTAAACCTGACGTGAAGCCTCGGCAACAAAAACTGGACTCACAGGAGAGGTTCAAATCATAGAAAGTTAGAGTGTCAGTCCCCTTGTACTTAAGTCGGCATTGTGCCTTTTGTATTAAAATCGGGCGCAATTTCTGTGTTTCATCGTCAATAAGAATGTCCAAGGGATACAGTAAACCTGAAGTGAAGCATCGGAATCTAAAACTGGCCTCACAGGAGAGGTTCAAATCATAGAAACTTAGAGTGTCAGTCCTCTTGTACTTAAGTCGGCATTGTGCCTTTTGTATTAATTTTGGATGCAATTTCTGTGTTTCATCGTCAATAAGAAGGTACAAGGGATACAGTAAACCTGAAATGAAGCCTCGGCAACAAAAACTGGACTCACAGGAGAGGTTCAAATCGTAGAATGTTAGAGTGTCAGTCCTCTTGTACTTAAGTCGGCATTGGGCCTTTTGTATTAAATTCGGACGCAATTTCTGTGTTTCATCGTCAATAAGAAGGTCCAAGGGATACAGTAAGCCTGTAGTGAAGCATCGGAATCTAAAACTGGCCTCACAGGAGAGGTTCAAATCATAGAAAGTTAGAGTGTCAGTCCTCTTGTACTTAAGCCGGCATTGTGCCTTTTGTATTAAAATCGGGCGCAATTTCTGTGTTTCATCGTCAATAAGAAGGTCCAAGGGATACAGTAAACCTGAAGTGAAGCATCGTAATCTAAAACTGGCCTCACAGGAGAGGTTCAAATCATAGAAACTTAGAGTGTCAGTCCTCTGGTACTTAAGTCGGCATTGTGCCTTTTGTATTAATTTTGGATGCAATTTCTGTGTTTCATCGTCAATAAGAAAGTCCAAGGGATACAGTAAACCTGAAATGAAGCCTCGGCAACAAAAACTGGACTCACAGGAGAGGTTCAAATCATAGAAAGTTAGAGTGTCAGTCCTCTTGTACTTAAGCCAGCATTGTGCCTTTTGTAGTAAATTCGGATGCAATTTCTGTGTTTCATCGTCAATAAGAAGGTCCAATGGATACAGTAAACTTGAAGTGAAGTATCGGAATTTAAAACTGGACTCACAGGAGAGGTTCAAATCATAGAAAGTTAGAGTGTCAGTCCTCTTGTACTTCAGTCGGCATTGGGCCTTTTGTAGTAAATTCGGACGCAATTTCTGTGTTTCATCGTCAATAAGAAGGTCTAAGGGATACAGTAAACCTGAAGTGAAGCCTCGGCAACAAAAACTGGACTCACAGGAGAGGTTCAAATCATAGGAAGTTAGAGTGTCAGTCCCCTTGTACTTAAGTCGGCATTGTGCCTTTTGTATTAAAATCGGGCACAATTTCTGTGTTTCATCGTCAATAAGAAGGTCCAAGGGATACAGTAAACCTGAAGTGAAGCATCGGAATCTAAAACTGGATTCACAGGAGAGGTTCAAATCATAGAAACTTAGAGTGTCAGTTCTCTTGTACTTAAGTCGGCATTGTGCCGTTTGTATTAATTTTTGATGCAATTTCCGTGTTTCATCGTCAATAAGAAGGTCCAAGGGATACAGTAAACCTGAAGTGAAGCATCGGAATCTAAAACTGGCCTCACAGGAGAGGTTCAAATCATAGAAACTTAGAGTGTCAGTTCTCTTGTACTTATGTCGGCATTGTGCCTTTTGTATTAATTTCGGATGCAATGTCTGTGTTCATCGTCAATAAGAAGGTCCAAGGTATACAGTAAACCTGAAGTGAAGCATCGGAATCTAAAAGTGGACTCACAGATGAGGTTCAAATCACGGAAAGTTAGAGTGTCAGTCCTCTTGTACTTAAGTCGGCATTGTGCCTTTTGTATTAAATTCGGATGCATTTTCTGTGTTTCATCGTCAATAAGAAGGTCCAAGGGATACAGTAAACCTGAAGTGAAGCATCGGAATCTAAAACTGGACTCATAGGAGAGGTTCATATTATAGAAAGTTAGAGTGTCAGTCCTCTTGTACTTGAGTCGGCATTGTGCCTTTTGTATTAAATTCGGATGCAATTTCTGTGTTTCATCGTCAATAAGAAGGTCCGAAGTATACAGTAAACCTGAAGTGAAGCATCGGAATCTAAAACTGGACTCACAGGTGAGGTTCAAATCATAGAAAGTTTGAGTGTCAGTCCTCTTGTACTTAAGTCGGCATTGTGCCTTTTGTATTAAATTCTGATGCAATTTCTGTGTTTCATCGTCAATAAGAAGGTCCAAGGGATACAGTAAACCTGAATTGAAGCATCGGAATCTAAAGCTGGACTCACAGGAGAGGTTCAAATAATTGTAAGTTAGAGTGTCAGTCCTCTTGTACTTAAGTCGGCATTGTGCCTTTTGTATTAAATTCGGATGCAATTTCTGTGTTCCATCGTCAATAAGAAGGTCCAAGGGATACAGAAATCCTGAAGTGAAAAATCGGAATCTAAAACAGGACTCACAGGAGAGGTTCAAATCATAGAAAGTTAGAGTGTCAGTCTTCTTGTACTTAAGCCGGCACTGTGCCTTTTGTATTAAATTTGTATGCAATTTCTGTGTTTCATTGTCAATAAGAAGGTCCAAGGGATTCAGTAAACCTGAAGTGAAGCATCGGAAACTAAAACCTAACTCACAGGAGAGGTTCAAATCATAGAAACTTAGTGTCAGTCCTCTTGTACTTATGTCGGCATTGTGCCTTTTGTATTAATTTCGGATGCAATTTCTGTGTTTCATCGTCAATAAGAAGGTCCATGGGATACAGTAAACCTGAAGTGAAGCCTCGGCAACAAAAACTGGACTCCCAGGAGAGGTTCAAATCAGAGAAAGTTAGAGTGTCAGTCCTCTTGTACTTAAGTCGCCATTGTGCGTTTTGTATTAAATTCGGATGCAATTTCTGTGTATCATCGTCAATAAGAAGGTCCAAGGAATACAGAAAACCTGAAGTGAAGCATCGGAATCTAAAACTGGAATCACAGGAGAGGTTCATATCATAGAAAGTTTGAGTGTCAGTCCTCTTGTACTTATGTCGGCATTGTGCCTTTTGTATTAAATTCGGATGCAATTACTGTGTTTCATCGTCAATAAGAAGGTCCAAGGGATACAGTAAACCTGAAGTGAAGCATCGGAAACTGAAACTGGACTCACCGGAGAGGTTCAAATCATAGAAAGTTAGGGTGTCAGTCCTCTTGTACTGAAGTCGGCATTGTGCCTTTTGTATTAAATGTGGATGCAATTTCTGTGTTTCATCGTCAATAAGAAGGTCCAAGGGATACAGTCAACCTGAAGTAAAGCATCGGAATCTAAAACTGGACTCACAGGAGTGGTTCAAATCATAGAAAGTTAGAGTGTTGTCCTCTTGTACTTAAGTCGGCACTGTGCCTTTTGTATTAAATTCGTATGCAATTTCTGTGTTTCATTGTCAATAAGAAGGTCCAAGGGATTCAGTAAACCTGAAGCGAAGCCTCGGAAACTAAAACCTGACTCACAGGAGAGGTTCAAATCATAGAGTGTCAGTCCTCTTGTACTTAAGTCGGCATTGTGCCATTTGTATTAATTTCGGATGGATTTCTGTGTTTCATCGTCAATAAGAAAGTCCAATGCATACAGTAAACCTGAAGTGAAGCATCGGAATCTAAAACTAGGCTCACAGGAGAGGTTCAAATCGTAGAATGTTAGAGTGTCAGTCCTCTTGTACTTAAGTCGGCATTGTGCCTTTCGTATTAAATTCGGATGCTATTTCTGTGTTTCATCGTCAATAAGAAGGTCCAAGGGATACAGTAAACCTGAAGTGAAGCATCGGAATCTAAAACTGGCCTCACAAGAGTGGTTCAAATCATAGAAAGATAGAGTGTCTGTCCGCTTGAACTTAAGTCGGCATTGTGCCTTCTGTATTACATTCGGGTGCAATTTCTGTAATCATCGTCAATAAGAAGGTCCAAGGGATACAGTAAACCTGAAGTGAAGCATCGGAATCTAAAACTGGACTCACAGGGGTGGTACAAATCATAGAAAGTTAGAGTGTCAGTCCTCTTGTACTTAAGTCGGCATTGTGCCTTTTGTATTAATTTCGGATGCAATTTCTGTGTTTCATCGTCAATAAGAAGGTCCAAGGGATACAGTAAACCTGAAGTGAAGCCTCGGCAACAAAAACTGGACTCACAGGAGAGGTTCAAATCATAAAAAGTTAGAGTGTCAGTCCTCTTGTACTTAAGTCGGCATTGAGCCTTTTGTATTAAATACGGACGCAATATCTGTGTTTCATCGTTAATAAGAAGGTCCAAGGGATACAGTAAACCTGAATTGAAGCCTCGGCAACAAAAACTGGACTCACAGGAGAGGTTCAAATCACAGAATTTTAGTGTGTCAGTCCACTTGTACTTAAGTCGGCATTGGGCCTTTTGTATTAAATTCGGACGCAATTTCTGTGTTTCATCGTCAATAAGAAGGTCCAAGGGATACAGTAAACCTGTAGTGAAGCATCGGAATCTAAAACTGGCCTCACAGGAGAGGCTCAAATCATAGAAAGTTAGAGTGTCAGTCCTCTTGTACTTATGCCGGCATTGGGCCTTTTTTATTAAATTCGGATGAAATTTCTGTGTTTCATCGTCAATACGAAGGTCCAAGGGATACAGTAAACCTGAAGTGAAGCATCGGAATCTAAAACTGGACTCACAGGAGAGCTTCAAATCATAAAAAGTTAGAGTGTCAGTCCTCTTGTACTTAAGTCGGCATTGTGCCTTTTGTATTAAATTCGGATGCAATTTCTGTGTTTCATCGTCAAATAGAAGGTCCAAGGGATACAGTAAACCTGAAGTGAAGCATCGGAATCTAAAACTGGCCTCACAGGAGTGGTTCAAATCATAGAAAGTTAGAGTGTCTGTCCTCTTGTACTTAAGCCGGCATTGTGCCTTTTGTATTAATTTCGGATGCAATTTCTGTGTTTCATCGTCAATAAGAAGGTCCAAGAGATACAGTAAACCTGAAGTGAAGCATCGGAATCTAAAACTGTACTCACAGGAGAGGTTCAAATCATAGAAAGTTAGAATGTCAGTCCTCTTGTACTTAAGTCGGCATTGTGCCTTTTGTATTAAATTCGGACGCAATTTCTGTCTTTCATCGTCAATAAGAAGGTCCAAGGGATACAGTAAACCTGAAGTGAAGCATCGGAATCTAAAACTGGCCTCACAGGAGAGGTTCAAATCATAGAAACTTAGAGTGTCAGTCCTCTTGTACTTAAGTCGGCATTGTGCCTTTTGTATTAATTTTGGATGCAATTTCTGTGTTTCATCGTCAATAAGAAAGTCCAAGGGATACAGTAAACCTGAAATGAAGCCTCGGCAACAAAAACTGGACTCACAGGAGAGGTTCAAATCATAGAAAGTTAGAGTGTCAGTCCTCTTGTACTTAAGCCAGCATTGTGCCTTTTGTATTAAATTCGGATGCAATTTCTGTGTTTCATCGTCAATAAGAAGGTCCAATGGATACAGTAAACTTGAAGTGAAGCATCGGAATTTAAAACTGGACTCACAGGAGAGGTTCAAATCATAGAAAGTTAGAGTGTCAGTCCTCTTGTACTTAAGTCGGCATTGGGCCTTTTGTATTAAATTCGGACGCAATTTCTGTGTTTCATCGTCAATAAGAAGGTCCAAGCGATACACTAAACCTGAAGTGAAGCCTCGGCAACAAAAACTGGACTCACAGGAGAGGTTCAAATCATAGGAAGTTAGAGTGTCAGTCCCCTTGTACTTAAGTCGGCATTGTGCCTTTTGTATTAAAATCGGGCACAATTTCTGTGTTTCATCGTCAATAAGAAGGTCCAAGGGATACAGTAAACCTGAAGTGAAGCATCGGAATCTAAAACTGGATTCACAGGAGAGGTTCAAATCATAGAAACTTAGAGTGTCAGTCCTCTTGTACTTAAGTCGGCATTGTGCCTTTTGTATTAATTTTGGATGCAATTTCTGTGTTTCATCGTCAATAAGAAGGTCCAAGGGATACAGTAAACCTGAAATGAAGCCTCGGCAACAAAAACTGGACTCACAGGAGAGGTTCAAATCATAGAATGTTAGAGTGTCAGTCCTCTTGTACTTAAGTCGGCATTGTGCCTTTTGTATTAAATTCGGACGCAATTTCTGTGTTTCATCGTCAATAAGAAGGTCCAAGGGATACAGTAAACCTGTAGTGAAGCATCGGAATGTAAAACTGGCCTCACAGGAGAGGTTCAAGTCATAGAAAGCTAAAGTGTCAGTCCTCTTGTACTTAAGCCGGCATTGTGCCTTTTGTATTAAATTCGGATGCAATTTCTGTGTTTCATCGTCAATAAGAAGGTCCAAGAGATACAGTAAACCTGAAGTGAAGCATCGGAATCTAAAACTGGACTCACAGGAGAGGTTCAAATCATAGAAAGTTAGAGTGTCAGTCCTCTTGTACTTAAGTCGGCATTGTGCCTTTTGTATTAAATTCGGACGCAATTTCTGTGTTTCATCGTCAATAAGAAGGTCCAAGGGATACAGTAAACCTGAAGTGAAGCATCGGAATCTAAAACTGGCCTCACAGGAGAGGTTCAAATCATAGAAACTTCGAGTGTCAGTCCTCTTGTACTTAAGTCGGCATTGTGCCTTTTGTATTAATTTCGGATGCAATTTCTGTGTTTCATCGTCAATAAGAAGGTCCAAGTGATACAGTAAACCTGAAATGAAGCCTCGGCAACAAAAACTGGACTCACAGGTGAGGTTCAAATTATAGAATGTTAGAGTGTCAGTCCTCTTGTACTTAAGTCGGCATTGGGCCTTTTGTATTAAATTCGGACGCAATTTCTGTGTTTCATCGTCAATAAGAAGGTCCAAGGGATACAGTAAACCTGTAGTGAAGCATCGGAATCTAAAACTGGCCTCACAGGACAGGTTCAAATCATAGAAAGTTAGAGTGTCAGTCCGCTTGCACTTAAGCCGGCATTGTGCCTTTTGTATTAAATTCGGATGCAATTTCTGTAGTCATCGTCAATAAGAATGTCCAAGGGATACAGTAAACCTGAAGTGAGGCATCGTAATCTAAAACTGGACTCACAGGAGTGGCTTAAATCATAGAAAGTTAGAGTGTCAGTCCTCTTGTACTTAAGTCGGCATTGTGCCTTTTGTATTAATTTCGGATGCAATTTCTGTGTTTCATCGTCAATAAGAAGGTCCAAGGGATACAGTAAACCTGACGTGAAGCCTCGGCAACAAAAACTGGACTCACAGGAGAGGTTCAAATCATAGAAAGTTAGAGTGTCAGTCCCCTTGTACTTAAGTCGGCATTGTGCCTTTTGTATTAAAATCGGGCGCAATTTCTGTGTTTCATCGTCAATAAGAAGGTCCAAGGGATACAGTAAACCTGAAGTGAAGCATCGGAATCTAAAACTGGCCTCACAGGAGAGGTTCAAATCATAGAAACTTAGAGTGTCAGTCCTCTTGTACTTAAGTCGGCATTGTGCCTTTTGTATTAATTTTGGATGCAATTTCTGTGTTTCATCGTCAATAAGAAGGTACAAGGGATACAGTAAACCTGAAGTGAAGCATCGGAATCTAAAACTGGCCTCACAAGAGTGGTTCAAATCATAGAAAGTTAGAGTGTCTGTCCGCTTGAACTTAAGTCGGCATTGTGCCTTCTGTATTACATTCGGGTGCAATTTCTGTAATCATCGTCAATAAGAAGGTCCAAGGGATACAGTAAACCTGAAGTGAAGCATCGGAATCTAAAACTGGACTCACAGGAGTGGTACAAATCATAGAAAGTTAGAGTGTCAGTCCTCTTGTACTTAAGTCGGCATTGTGCCTTTTGTATTAATTTCGGATGCAATTTCTGTGTTTCATCGTCAATAAGAAGGTTCAAGGGATACAGTAAACCTGAAGTGAAGCCTGGGCAACAAAAACTGGACTCACAGGAGAGGTTCAAATCATAAAAAGTTAGAGTGTCAGTCCTCTTGTACTTAAGTCGGCATTGAGCCTTTTGTATTAAATACGGACGCAATTTCTGTGTTTCATCGTTAATAAGAAGGTCCAAGGGATACAGTAAACCTGAATCGAAGCCTCGGCAACAAAAACTGGACTCACAGGAGAGGTTCAAATCACAGAATTTTAGTGTGTCAGTCCACTTGTACTTAAGTCGGCATTGGGCCTTTTGTATTAAATTCGGACGCAATTTCTGTGTTTCATCGTCAATAAGAAGGTCCAAGGGATACAGTAAACCTGAAGTGAAGCATCGGAATCTAAAACTGGCCTCACAAGAGTGGTTCAAATCATAGAAAGTTAGAGTGTCTGTCCGCTTGAACTTAAGTCGGCATTGTGCCTTCTGTATTACATTCGGGTGCAATTTCTGTAATCATCGTCAATAAGAAGGTCCAAGGGATACAGTAAACCTGAAGTGAAGCATCGGAATCTAAAACTGGACTCACAGGAGTGGTACAAATCATAGAAAGTTAGAGTGTCAGTCCTCTTGTACTTAAGTCGGCATTGTGCCTTTTGTATTAATTTCGGATGCAATTTCTGTGTTTCATCGTCAATAAGAAGGTTCAAGGGATACAGTAAACCTGAAGTGAAGCCTGGGCAACAAAAACTGGACTCACAGGAGAGGTTCAAATCATAAAAAGTTAGAGTGTCAGTCCTCTTGTACTTAAGTCGGCATTGAGCCTTTTGTATTAAATACGGACGCAATTTCTGTGTTTCATCGTTAATAAGAAGGTCCAAGGGATACAGTAAACCTGAATCGAAGCCTCGGCAACAAAAACTGGACTCACAGGAGAGGTTCAAATCACAGAATTTTAGTGTGTCAGTCCACTTGTACTTAAGTCGGCATTGGGCCTTTTGTATTAAATTCGGACGCAATTTCTGTGTTTCATCGTCAATAAGAAGGTCCAAGGGATACAGTAAACCTGTAGTGAAGCATCGGAATCTAAAACTGGCCTCACAGGAGAGGTTCAAATCATAGAAAGTTAGAGTGTCAGTCCTCTTGTACTTATGCCGGCATTGGGCCTTTTGTATTAAATTCGCATGCAATTTCTGTGTTTCATCGTCAATACGAAGGTCCAAGGGATACAGTAAACCTGAAGTGAAGCATCGGAATCTAAAACTGGACTCACAGGAGAGCTTCAAATCATAAAAAGTTAGAGTGTCAGTCCTCTAGTACTTAAGTCGGCATTGTGCCTTTTGTATTAAATTCGGATGCAATTTCTGTGTTTCATCGTCAAATAGAAGGTCCAAGGGATACAGTAAACCTGAAGTGAAGCATCGGAATCTAAAACTGGCCTCACAGGAGTGGTTCAAATCATAGAAAGTTAGAGTGTCTGTCCTCTTGTACTTAAGGCCGGCATTGTGCCTTTTGTATTAATTTCGGATGCAATTTCTGTGTTTCATCGTCAATAAGAAGGTCCAAGAGATACAGTAAACCTGAAGTGAAGCATCGGAATCTAAAACTGGACTCACAGGAGAGGTTCAAATCATAGAAAGTTAGAATGTCAGTCCTCTTGTACTTAAGTCGGCATTGTGCCTTTTGTATTAAATTCGGACGCAATTTCTGTCTTTCATCGTCAATAAGAAGGTCCAAGGGATACAGTAAACCTGAAGTGAAGCATCGGAATCTAAAACTGGCCTCACAGGAGAGGTTCAAATCATAGAAACTTAGAGTGTCAGTCCTCTTGTACTTAAGTCGGCATTGTGCCTTTTGTATTAATTTTGGATGCAATTTCTGTGTTTCATCGTCAATAAGAAAGTCCAAGGGATACAGTAAACCTGAAATGAAGCCTCGGCAACAAAAACTGGACTCACAGGAGAGGTTCAAATCATAGAAAGTTAGAGTGTCAGTCCTCTTGTACTTAAGCCAGCATTGTGCCTTTTGTATTAAATTCGGATGCAATTTCTGTGTTTCATCGTCAATAAGAAGGTCCAATGGATACAGTAAACTTGAAGTGAAGCATCGGAATTTAAAACTGGACTCACAGGATAGGTTCAAATCATAGAAAGTTAGAGTGTCAGTCCTCCTGTACTTAAGTCGGCATTGGGCCTTTTGTATTAAATTCGGACGCAATTTCTGTGTTTCATCGTCAATAAGAAGGTCCAAGCGATACACTAAACTTGAAGTGAAGCTTCGGCAACAAAAACTGGACTCACAGGAGAGGTTCAAATCATAGGAAGTTAGAGTGTCAGTCCCCTTGTACTTAAGTCGGCATTGTGCCTTTTGTATTAAAATCGGGCACAATTTCTGTGTTTCATCGTCAATAAGAAGGTCCAAGGGATACAGTAAACCTGAAGTGAAGCATCGGAATCTAAAACTGGATTCACAGGAGAGGTTCAAATCATAGAAACTTAGAGTGTCAGTCCTCTTGTACTTAAGTCGGCATTGTGCCTTTTGTATTAATTTTGGATGCAATTTCTGTGTTTCATCGTCAATAAGAAGGTCCAAGGGATACAGTAAACCTGAAATGAAGCCTCGGCAACAAAAACTGGACTCACAGGAGAGGTTCAAATCATAGAATGTTAGAGTGTCAGTCCTCTTGTACTTAAGTCGGCATTGGGCCTTTTGTATTAAATTCGGACGCAATTTCTGTGTTTCATCGTCAATAAGAAGGTCCAAGGGATACAGTAAACCTGTAGTGAAGCATCGGAATGTAAAACTGGCCTCACAGGAGAGGTTCAAATCATAGAAAGCTAGAGTGTCAGTCCTCTTGTACTTAAGCCGGCATTGTGCCTTTTGTATTAAATTCGGATGCAATTTCTGTGTTTCATCGTCAATAAGAAGGTCCAAGAGATACAGTAAACCTGAAGTGAAGCATCGGAATCTAAAACTGGACTCACAGGAGAGGTTCAAATCATAGAAAGTTAGAGTGTCAGTCCTCTTGTACTTAAGTCGGCATTGTGCCTTTTGTATTAAATTCGGACGCAATTTCTGTGTTTCATCGTCAATAAGAAGGTCCAAGGGATACAGTAAACCTGAAGTGAAGCATCGGAATCTAAAACTGGCCTCACAGGAGAGGTTCAAATCATAGAAACTTCGAGTGTCAGTCCTCTTGTACTTAAGTCGGCATTGTGCCTTTTGTATTAATTTCGGATGCAATTTCTGTGTTTCATCGTCAATAAGAAGGTCCAAGTGATACAGTAAACCTGAAATGAAGCCTCGGCAACAAAAACTGGACTCACAGGTGAGGTTCAAATTATAGAATGTTAGAGTGTCAGTCCTCTTGTACTTAAGTCGGCATTGGGCCTTTTGTATTAAATTCGGACGCAATTTCTGTGTTTCATCGTCAATAAGAAGGTCCAAGGGATACAGTAAACCTGTAGTGAAGCATCGGAATCTAAAACTGGCCTCACAGGACAGGTTCAAATCATAGAAAGTTAGAGTGTCAGTCCTCTTGTACTTAAGCCGGCATTGTGCCTTTTGTATTAAATTCGGATGCAATTTCTGTAGTCATCGTCAATAAGAATGTCCAAGGGATACAGTAAACCTGAAGTGAGGCATCGGAATCTAAAACTGGACTCACAGGAGTGGCTTAAATCATAGAAAGTTAGAGTGTCAGTCCTCTTGTACTTAAGTCGGCATTGTGCCTTTTGTATTAATTTGGGATGCAATTTCTGTGTTTCATCGTCAATAAGAAGGTCCAAGGGATACAGTAAACCTGACGTGAAGCCTCGGCAACAAAAACTGGACTCACAGGAGAGGTTCAAATCATAGAAAGTTAGAGTGTCAGTCCCCTTGTACTTAAGTCGGCATTGTGCCTTTTGTATTAAAATCGGGCGCAATTTCTGTGTTTCATCGTCAATAAGAAGGTCCAAGGGATACAGTAAACCTGAAGTGAAGCATCGGAATCTAAAACTGGCCTCACAGGAGAGGTTCAAATCATAGAAACTTAGAGTGTCAGTCCTCTTGTACTTAAGTCGGCATTGTGCCTTTTGTATTAATTTTGGATGCAATTTCTGTGTTTCATCGTCAATAAGAAGGTCCAAGGGATACAGTAAACCTGAAATGAAGCCTCGGCAACAAAAACTGGACTCACAGGAGAGGTTCAAATCGTAGAATGTTAGAGTGTCAGTCCTCTTGTACTTAAGTCGGCATTGGGCCTTTTGTATTAAATTCGGACGCAATTTCTGTGTTTCATCGTCAATAAGAAGGTCCAAGGGATACAGTAAGCCTGTAGTGAAGCATCGGAATCTAAAACTGGCCTCACAGGAGAGGTTCAAATCATAGAAAGTTAGAGTGTCAGTCCTCTTGTACTTAAGCCGGCATTGTGCCTTTTGTATTAAAATCAGGCGCAATTTCTGTGTTTCATCGTCAATAAGAAGGTCCAAGGGATACAGTAAACCTGAAGTGAAGCATCGGAATCTGAAACTGGCCTCACAGGAGAGGTTCAAATCATAGAAACTTAGAGTGTCAGTCCTCTTGTACTTAAGTCGGCATTGTGCCTTTTGTATTAATTTTGGATGCAATTTCTGTGTTTCATCGTCAATAAGAAAGTCCAAGGGATACAGTAAACCTGAAATGAAGCCTCGGCAACAAAAACTGGACTCACAGGAGAGGTTCAAATCATAGAAAGTTAGAGTGTCAGTCCTCTTGTACTTAAGCCAGCATTGTGCCTTTTGTAGTAAATTCGGATGCAATTTCTGTGTTTCATCGTCAATAAGAAGGTCCAATGGATACAGTAAACTTGAAGTGAAGTATCGGAATTTAAAACTGGACTCACAGGAGAGGTTCAAATCATAGAAAGTTAGAGTGTCAGTCCTCTTGTACTTAAGTCGGCATTGGGCCTTTTGTAGTAAATTCGGACGCAATTTCTGTGTTTCATCGTCAATAAGAAGGTCTAAGGGATACAGTAAACCTGAAGTGAAGCCTCGGCAACAAAAACTGGACTCACAGGAGAGGTTCAAATCATAGGAAGTTAGAGTGTGAGTCCCCTTGTACTTAAGTCGGCATTGTGCCTTTTGTATTAAAATCGGGCACAATTTCTGTGTTTCATCGTCAATAAGAAGGTCCAAGGGATACAGTAAACCTGAAGTGAAGCATCGGAATCTAAAACTGGATTCACAGGAGAGGTTCAAATCATAGAAACTTAGAGTGTCAGTCCTCTTGTACTTAAGTCGGCATTGTGCCTTTTGTATTAATTTTGGATGCAATTTCTGTGTTTCATCGTCAATAGGGGAAGGTCCAAGGGATACAGTAAACCTGAAATGAAGCCTCGGCAACAAAAACTGGACTCACAGGGGAGGTTCAAATCATAGAATGTTAGAGTGTCAGTCCTCTTGTACTTAAGTCGGCAATGGGCCTTTTGTATTAAATTCGGACGCAATTTCTGTGTTTCATCGTCAATAAGAAGGTCCAAGGGATACAGTAAACCTGTAGTGAAGCATCGGAATGTAAAACTGGCCTCACAGGAGAGGTTCAAATCATAGAAAGCTAGAGTGTCAGTCCTCTTGTACTTAAGCCGGCATTGTGCCTTTTGTATTAAATTCGGATGCAATTTCTGTGTTTCATCGTCAATAAGAAGGTCCAAGAGATACAGTAAACCTGAAGTGAAGCATCGGAATCTAAAACTGGACTCACAGGAGAGGTTCAAATCATAGAAAGTTAGAGTGTCAGTCCTCTTGTACTTAAGTCGGCATTGTGCCTTTTGTATTAAATTCGGACGCAATTTCTGTGTTTCATCGTCAATAAGAAGGTCCAAGGGATACAGAAAACCTGAAGTGAAGCATCGGAATCTAAAACTGGCCTCACAGGAGAGGTTCAAATCATAGAAACTTAGAGTGTCAGTCCTCTTGTACTTAAGTCGGCATTGTGCCCTTTGTATTAATTTCGGATGCAATTTCTGTGTTTCATCGTCAATAAGAAGGTCCAAGTGATACAGAAAACCTGAAATGAAGCCTCGGCAACAAAAACTGGACTCACAGGTGAGGTTCAAATTATAGAATGTTAGAGTGTCAGTCCTCTTGTACTTAAGTCGGCATTGGGCCTTTTGTATTAAATTCGGACGCAATTTCTGTGTTTCATCGTCAATAAGAAGGTCCAAGGGATACAGTAAACCTGTAGTGAAGCATCGGAATCTAAAACTGGCCTCACAGGACAGGTTCAAATCATAGAAAGTTAGAGTGTCAGTCCTCTTGTACTTAAGCCGGCATTGTGCCTTTTGTATTAATTTCGGATGCAATTTCTGTGTTTCATCGTCAATAAGAAGGTCCAAGGGATACAGTAAACCTGAAGTGAGGCATCGGAATCTAAAACTGGACTCACAGGAGTGGTTTAAATCATAGAAAGTTGGAGTGTCAGTCCTCTTGTACTTAAGTCGGCATTGTGCATTTTGTATTAATTTCGGCTGCAATTTCTGTGTTTCATCGTCAATAAGAAGGTCCAAGGGATACAGTAAACCTGAAGTGAAGCCTCGGCAACAAAAACTGGACTCACAGGAGAGGTTCAAATCATAGAAAGTTAGAGTGTCAGTCCCCTTGTACTTAAGTCGGCATTGTGCCTTTTGTATTAAAATCGGACGCAATTTCTGTGTTTCATCGTCAATAAGAAGGTCCAAGGGATACAGTAAACCTGAAGTGAAGCATCGGAATCTAAAACTGGCCTCACAGGAGAGGTTCAAATCATAGAAACTTAGAGTGTCAGTCCTCTTGTACTTAAGTCGGCATTGTGCCTTTTGTATTAATTTTGGATGCAATTTCTGTGTTTCATCGTCAATAAGAAGGTCCAAGGGATACAGTAAACCTGAAATGAAGCCTCGGCAACAAAAACTGGACTCACAGGAGAGGTTCAAATCATAGAATGTTAGAGTGTCAGTCCTCTTGTACTTAAGTCGGCATTGGGCCTTTTGTATTAAATTCGGACGCAATTTCTGTGTTTCATCGTCAATAAGAAGGTCCAAGGGATACAGTAAACCTGTAGTGAAGCATCGGAATCTAAAACTGGCCTCACAGGAGAGGTTCAAATCATAGAAAGTTAGAGTGTCAGTCCTCTTGTACTTAAGCCGGCATTGTGCCTTTTGTATTAAATTCGGATGTAATTTCTGTGTTTCATCGTCAATAAGAAGGTCCAATGGATACAGTAAACTTGAAGTGAAGCATCGGAATTTAAAACTGGAATCACAGGAGAGGTTCAAATCATAGAAAGTTAGAGTGCCAGTCCTCGGGTACTTAAGCCGGCCTTGTGCCTTTTGTACTAAATTCGGATGCAATTTCTGTGTTTCATCGTCAATAAGAAGGTCCAAGGGATACAGCAAACCTGAAGTAAAGCATCGGAATCTAAAACTGGACTCACAGGAGAGGTTCAAACCATAGAAAGTTAGAGTGTCAGTCCTCTTGTACTTAAGTCGGCATTGTGCCTTTTGTATTAAATTCGGATGCAATTTCTGTGTTTCATCGACAATAAGAAGGTCCAAGGGATACAGTAAGCCTGTAGTGAAGCATCGGAATCTAAAACTGGCCTCACAGGAGAGGTTCAAATCATAGAAAGTTAGAGTGTCAGTCCTCTTGTACTTAAGCCGGCATTGTGCCTTTTGTATTAAAATCAGGCGCAATTTCTGTGTTTCATCGTCAATAAGAAGGTCCAAGGGATACAGTAAACCTGAAGTGAAGCATCGGAATCTGAAACTGGCCTCACAGGAGAGGTTCAAAACATAGAAACTTAGAGTGTCAGTCCTCTTGTACTTAAGTCGGCATTGTGCCTTTTGTATTAATTTTGGATGCAATTTCTGTGTTTCATCGTCAATAAGAAAGTCCAAGGGATACAGTAAACCTGAAATGAAGCCTCGGCAACAAAAACTGGACTCACAGGAGAGGTTCAAATCATAGAAAGTTAGAGTGTCAGTCCTCTTGTACTTAAGCCAGCATTGTGCCTTTTGTAGTAAATTCGGATGCAATTTCTGTGTTTCATCGTCAATAAGAAGGTCCAATGGATACAGTAAACTTGAAGTGAAGTATCGGAATTTAAAACTGGACTCACAGGAGAGGTTCAAATCATAGAAAGTTAGAGTGTCAGTCCTCTTGTACTTAAGTCGGCATTGGGCCTTTTGTAGTAAATTCGGACGCAATTTCTGTGTTTCATCGTCAATAAGAAGGTCTAAGGGATACAGTAAACCTGAAGTGAAGCCTCGGCAACAAAAACTGGACTCACAGGAGAGGTTCAAATCATAGGAAGTTAGAGTGTGAGTCCCCTTGTACTTAAGTCGGCATTGTGCCTTTTGTATTAAAATCGGGCACAATTTCTGTGTTTCATCGTCAATAAGAAGGTCCAAGGGATACAGTAAACCTGAAATGAAGCCTCGGCAACAAAAACTGGACTCACAGGAGAGGTTCAAATCATAGAAAGTTAGAGTGTCAGTCCTCTTGTACTTAAGCCAGCATTGTGCCTTTTGTAGTAAATTCGGATGCAATTTCTGTGTTTCATCGTCAATAAGAAGGTCCAATGGATACAGTAAACTTGAAGTGAAGTATCGGAATTTAAAACTGGACTCACAGGAGAGGTTCAAATCATAGAAAGTTAGAGTGTCAGTCCTCTTGTACTTAAGTCGGCATTGTGCCTTTTGTATTAATTTTGGATGCAATTTCTGTGTTTCATCGTCAATAAGGGAAGGTCCAAGGGATACAGTAAACCTGAAATGAAGCCTCGGCAACAAAAACTGGACTCACAGGGGAGGTTCAAATCATAGAATGTTAGAGTGTCAGTCCTCTTGTACTTAAGTCGGCATTGGGCCTTTTGTATTAAATTCGGACGCAATTTCTGTGTTTCATCGTCAATAAGAAGGTCCAAGGGATACAGTAAACCTGTAGTGAAGCATCGGAATGTAAAACTGGCCTCACAGGAGAGGTTCAAATCATAGAAAGCTAGAGTGTCAGTCCTCTTGTACTTAAGCCGGCATTGTGCCTTTTGTATTAAATTCGGATGCAATTTCTGTGTTTCATCGTCAATAAGAAGGTCCAAGAGATACAGTAAACCTGAAGTGAAGCATCGGAATCTAAAACTGGACTCACAGGAGAGGTTCAAATCATAGAAAGTTAGAGTGTCAGTCCTCTTGTACTTAAGTCGGCATTGTGCCTTTTGTATTAATTTCGGATGCAATTTCTGTGTTTCATCGTCAATAAGAAGGTCCAAGTGATACAGAAAACCTGAAATGAAGCCTCGGCAACAAAAACTGGACTCACAGGTGAGGTTCAAATTATAGAATGTTAGAGTGTCAGTCCTCTTGTACTTAAGTCGGCATTGGGCCTTTTGTATTAAATTCGGACGCAATTTCTGTGTTTCATCGTCAATAAGAAGGTCCAAGGGATACAGTAAACATGTAGTGAAGCATCGGAATCTAAAACTGGCCTCACAGGACAGGTTCAAATCATAGAAAGTTAGAGTGTCAGTCCTCTTGTACTTAAGCCGGCATTGTGCCTTTTGTATTAATTTCGGATGCAATTTCTGTGTTTCATCGTCAATAAGAAGGTCCAAGGGATACAGTAAACCTGAAGTGAGGCATCGGAATCTAAAACTGGACTCACAGGAGTGGTTTAAATCATAGAAAGTTAGAGTGTCAGTCCTCTTGTACTTAAGTCGGCATTGTGCCTTTTGTATTAATTTCGGATGCAATTTCTGTGTTTCATCGTCAATAAGAAGGTCCAAGGGATACAGTAAACCTGAAGTGAAGCCTCGGCAACAAAAACTGGACTCACAGGAGAGGTTCAAATCATAGAAAGTTAGAGTGTCAGTCCCCTTGTACTTAAGTCGGCATTGTGCCTTTTGTATTAAAATCGGGCGCAATTTCTGTGTTTCATCGTCATTAAGAAGGTCCAAGGGATACAGTAAACCTGAAGTGAAGCATCGGAATCTAAAACTGGCCTCACAGGAGAGGTTCAAATCATAGAAACTTAGAGTGTCAGTCCTCTTGTACTTAAGTCGGCATTGTGCCTTTTGTATTAATTTTGGATGCAATTTCTGTGTTTCATCGTCAATAAGAAGGTCCAAGGGATACAGTAAACCTGAAATGAAGCCTCGGCAACAAAAACTGGACTCACAGGAGAGGTTCAAATCATAGAATGTTAGAGTGTCAGTCCTCTTGTACTTAAGTCGGCATTGGGCCTTTTGTATTAAATTCGGACGCAATTTCTGTGTTTCATCGTCAATAAGAAGGTCCAAGGGATACAGTAAACCTGTAGTGAAGCATCGGAATCTAAAACTGGCCTCACAGGAGAGGTTCAAATCATAGAAAGTTAGAGTGTCAGTCCTCTTGTACTTAAGCCGGCATTGTGCCTTTTGTATTAAATTCGGATGCAATTTCTGTGTTTCATCGTCAATAAGAAGGTCCAATGGATACAGTAAACTTGAAGTGAAGCATCGGAATTTAAAACTGGAATCACAGGAGAGGTTCAAATCATAGAAAGTTAGAGTGCCAGTCCTCGGGTACTTAAGCCGGCCTTGTGCCTTTTGTACTAAATTCGGATGCAATTTCTGTGTTTCATCGACAATAAGAAGGTCCATGGGATACAGTAAACCTGAAGTAAAGCATCGGAATCTAAAACTGGACTCACAGGAGAGGTTCAAACCATAGAAAGTTAGAGTGTCAGTCCTCTTGTACTTAAGTCGGCATTGTGCCTTTTGTATTAAATTCGGATGCAATTTCTGTGTTTCATCGACAATAAGAAGGTCCAAGGGATACAGAAAACCTGAAGTGAAGCATCGGAATCTAAAACTGGAATCACAGGAGAGGTTCAAATCATAGAAACTTAGAGTGTCAGTCCTCTTGTACTTAAGTCGGCATTGTGCCTTTTGTATTAATTTTGGATGCAATTTCTGTGTTTCATCGTCAATAAGAAGGTCCAAGGGATACAGTAAACCTGAAATGAAGCCTCGGCAACAAAAACTGGACTCACAGGAGAGGTTCAAATCATAGAATGTTAGAGTGTCAGTCCTCTTGTACTTAAGTCGGCATTGGGCCTTTTGTATTAAATTCGGACGCAATTTCTGTGTTTCATCGTCAATAAGAAGGTCCAAGGGATACAGTAAACCTGTAGTGAAGCATCGGAATCTAAAACTGGCCTCACAGGAGAGGTTCAAATCATAGAAAGTTAGAGTGTCAGTCCTCTTGTACTTAAGCCGGCATTGTGCCTTTTGTATTAAATTCGGATGCAATTTCTGTGTTTCATCGTCAATAAGAAGGTCCAATGGATACAGTAAACTTGAAGTGAAGCATCGGAATTTAAAACTGGAATCACAGGAGAGGTTCAAATCATAGAAAGTTAGAGTGCCAGTCCTCGTGTACTTAAGCCGGCCTTGTGCCTTTTGTACTAAATTCGGATGCAATTTCTGTGTTTCATCGACAATAAGAAGGTCCATGGGATACAGTAAACCTGAAGTAAAGCATCGGAATCTAAAACTGGACTCACAGGAGAGGTTCAAACCATAGAAAGTTAGAGTGTCAGTCCTCTTGTACTTAAGTCGGCATTGTGCCTTTTGTATTAAATTCGGATGCAATTTCTGTGTTTCATCGACAATAAGAAGGTCCAAGGGATACAGAAAACCTGAAGTGAAGCATCGGAATCTAAAACTGGAATCACAGGAGAGGTTCAAATCAAAGAAAGTTAGAGTGTCAGTCCTCTTGTACTTAAGTCATCATTGTGCCTTTTGTATTAAATTCGGATGCAATTTCTGTGTTTCATCGTCAATAAGAAGGTCCAAGGGATACAATAAACCAGACGTTAAGCATCGGAATCTAAAACTGGACACACAGGAGAGGTTCAAATCATAGAAATTTAGGGTGTCAGTCCTCTTGTCCTTAAGTCGGCATTGTGCCTTTTGTATTAAATTCGGATGCAATTTCTGTGTTTCATTGTCAATAAGAAGGTCCAAGGGATTCAGTAAACCTGAAGTGAAGCATCGGAAACTAAAACCAGCCTCACAGGAGGGGTTCAAATCATAGAAACTTAGAGTGTCAGCCTTCTTGTACTTAAGTATGCATTGTGCCTTTTGAATTAATTTCGGATGCAATTTCTGTGTTTCATCGTCAATAATAAGGTCCAAGGGATACAGTAAACCTGAAGTGAAGCCTCGGCAACAAAAACTGGACTCACAAGAGAGGTACAAATCATAGAAAGTTAGAGTGTCAGTCCTCTCGTATTAAGTCGGAATTGTGCCTTTTGTATTAAATTCGGACGCAATTTCTGTGTTTCATGGTCAATAAGAAGTTCCAAGGGATACAGTAACCCTGAAGTGAAGCATCGGAATCTAAAACTGGACTCGCAGGAGAGGTTCAAATCATAGAAAGATAGAGTGTCAGTCCTCTAGTACTTATGTCGGCATTGTGCCTTTTGTATTAAATTCGGATGCAATTTCTGTGTTTCATCGTCAATAAGAAGGTCCAAGGGATACAGTAAACTTGAAGTGAAGCATCGGAACCTTAAACTGGAATCATAGGAGAGGTTCAAATCATAGAAAGTTAGAGTGTCAGTCCTCTTGTACTTGAGCCGGCATTGTGCCTTATGTATTAAATTCGGATGCAATTTCTGTGTTTCATCGTCAATAAGAAGGTCCAAGGGATACAATAAACCAGAAGTGAAGCATCGGAATCTAAAACTGGACTCAGAGGAGAGGTTCAAATCATAGAAATTTAGGGTGTCAGTCCTCTTGTACTTAAGTCGGCATTGTGCCTTTTGTATTAAATTCGGATGCAATCTCTGTGGTTCATCGTTAATAAGAAGGTCCACGGGATACAGTAAACCTGAAGTGAAGCATCGGAATCTAAAACTGGACTCACAGGAGTGGTTCAAATCATAGAAATTTAGAGTGTCAGTCCTCTTGTACTTAAGTCGGCACTGTGCCTTTTGTATTAAATTCGTATGCAATTTCTGTGTTTCATTGTCAATAAGAAGGTCCAAGGGATTCAGTAAACCTGAAGTGAAGCATCGGAAACTAAAACCAGACTCACAGGAGGGGTTCAAATCATAGAAACTTAGAGTGTCAGTCTACTTGTACTTAAGTCGGCATTGTGCCTTTTGAATTAATTTCGGATGCAATTTCTGTGTTTCTTCGTCAATAAGAAGGTCCAAGGGATACAGTAAACCTGAAGTGAAGCCCGGCAACAAAAACTGGACTCACAAGAGAGGTACAAATCGTAGAAAGTTAGAGTGTCAGTCCTCTTGTATTAAGTCGGAATTGTGCCTTTTGTATTAAATTCGGACGCAATTTCTGTGTTTCATGGTCAATAAGAAGGTCCAAGGGATACAGTAAACCTGAAGTGAAGCATCGGAATCTAAAACTGGACTCACAGGAGAGGTTCAGATCATAGAAATTGAGAGTGTCAGTCTTCTTGTACTTAAGTCGGCACTGTGCCTTTTGTATTAAATTCGTATGCAATTTCTGTGTTTCATTGTCAATAAGAAGGTCCAAGGGAATCAGTAAACCTGAAGTGAAGCATCGGAAACTAAAACCAGACTCACAGGAGGGGTTCAAATCATAGAAACTTAGAGTGTCAGTCTTCTTGTACTTAAGTCGGCATTGTGCCTTTTGAATTAATTTCGGATGCAATTTCTGTGTTTCATCGTCAATACGAAGGTCCAAGGGATACTGTAAACCTGAAATGAAGCCTCGGCAACAAAAACTGGACTCACAAGAGAGGTACAAATGATAGAAAGTTAGAGTGTCAGTCCTCTTGTATTAAGTCGGAATTGTGCCTTTTGTATTAAATTCGGACGCAATTTCTGTGTTTCATGGTCAATAAGAAGGTCCTAGGGATACAGTAAAGCTGAAGTGAAGCATCGGAATCTAAAACTGGACTCACAGGAGAGGTTCAAATCATAGAAAGTTAGAGTGTCAGTCCTCTTGTACTTAAGTCGGCATTGTGCCGTTAGTATTAAATTCGGATGCAATTTCTGTGTTTCATCGTCAATAAGAAGGTCCAAGATATACAGTAAACTTAAAGTGAAGCATCGGAATCTTAAGCTCGAATCATAGGAGAGGGTCAAATCATAGAAAGTTAGAGTGTCAGTCCTCTTGTACTTGAGCCGGCATTGTGCCTTATGTATTAAATTCGGATGCAATTTCTGTGTTTCATCGTCAATAAGAAGGTCCAAGGGATACAGTAAACCTGAAGTGAAGCATCGGAATCTAAAACTGGCGTCACAGGAGTGGTTCAAATCATAGAAAGTTAGAGTGTCTGTCCTCTTGTACTTATGTCGGCATTGTGCATTTTTTATTAATTTTGGATGCAATTTCTGTGTTTCATCGTCAATAAGAAGGTCCAAGGGATACAGTAAACCTGAAGTGAAGCATCGGATTCTAATACTGGACTCACAGGTGAGGTTTAAATCGTAGAAAGTTAGAGTGTCGGTCCTCTTGTACTTAAGTCGGCATTGTGCATTTTGTATTACATTCGGATGCAATTTCTGTGTTTCATCGTCAATAAGAAGGTCCAAGGGATACAGTTAACCTGTAGTGAAGCATCGGACTCTAAAACTGGACTCACAGGAGAGGTTCATATAATAGAAAGTTAGAGTGTCAGTCCTCTTGTACTTAAGTCGGCATTGTGCCTTTTGTATTAAATTCGGATGCAATTTCTGTGTTTCATCGTCAATAAGAAGGTCCAAGGGATACAGAAAACCTGTAGTGATGCATCGGAATCTAAAACTAGAATCACAGGAGAGGTTCAAATCATAGAAAGTTAGAGTGTCACTCCGCTTGTACTAGAGCCGGCATTGTGCCTTTTGTATTAAATTGGCATGCAATTTCTGTGTTTCAGCGTCAATAAGAAGGTCCAAGGGATACAGTAAACCTGAAGTGAAGCATCGGAATCTAAAACTGGACTCACAGGAGTGGTTCAAATCATGGAAATTTAGAGTGTCAGTCCCCTTGTACTTCTGTCGGCACTGTGCCCTTTGTATTAAATTCGTATGCAATTTCTGTGTTTCATTGTCAATAAGAAGGTCCAAGGGATTCAGTAAACCTGAAGTGCAGCATCGGAAACTAAAACCTGACTCACAGTAGAGGTTCAAATCATAGAAACTTAGAGTGTCAGTCCTCTTGTACTTAAGTCGGCATTGTGCTGTTGTATTAATTTCGGATGCAATTTCTATGTTTCATCGTCAATAAGAAGGTCCAAGGGATACCGTAAACCTGAAGTGAAGCCTAGGCAACAAAAACTGGACTCACAGGAGAGGTTCAAATCACAGAAAGTTAGAGTGTCAGTCCTCTTGTACTTAAGTCGGCATTGTGCCTTTTGTATTAATTTCGGATGCAATTTCTATGTTCCATCGTCAACAAGAAGGTCCAAGGGATACAGTAAACTTGAAGTGAAGCATCGGAATCTAAAAGTGGCCTCACAGGAGCGGTTCAAATCATAGAAAGTTAGAGTGTCTGTCCTCTTGTACTTAAGTCGGCATTGTGCCTTTTGTATTAAATTCGGATGCAATTTCTGTGTTCCATCGTCAATAAGAAGGTCCAAGGGATACAGTAAACTTGAAGTGAAGCATCGGAATCTTAAACTGGAATCATAGGAGAGGTTCAAATCATAGAAAGTTAGGGTGTCAGTCCTCTTGTACTTGAACCGGCATTGTGCCTTATGTATTAAATTGGCATGCAATTTCTCTGATTCATCGTCAATAAGAAGGTCCAAGGGATACAGTAAACCTGAAGTGAAGCATCGGAAACTAAAACTGGACTCACAGGAGTGGTTCAAATCATAGAAATTTAGAGTGTCAGTCCCGTTGTACTTATGTCGGCACTGTGCCTTTTGTATTATATTCGTATGCAATTTCTGTGTTTCATTGTCAATAAGAAGGTGCAAGGGATTCAGTAAACCTGAAGTGAAGCATCGGAAACTAAAACCTGACTCACAGTAGAGGTTCAAATCATAGAAACTTAGAGTGTCAGTCCTCTTGTACTTTAGTCGGCATTGTGCTGTTGTATTAATTTCGGATGCAATTTCTATGTTTCATCGTCAATAAGAAGGTCCAAGGGATACAGTAAACCTGAAGTGAAGCCTCGGCAACAAAAACTGGAATCACAGGAGAGGTTCAAATCATAGAAAGTTAGAGTGTCTGTCCTCTTGTACTTAAGTCGGCATTGTGATTTTTGTATTAAATTTGGACGCAATTTCTGTGTTTAATCGTCAATAAGAAGGTCCAAGGGATACAGTAAACCTGAAGTGAAGCATCGGAATCTAAAACTGGACTCACAGGAGAGGTTCAAATCATAGAAAGTTAGAGTGTCAGTCCTCTTGTACTTAAGTCGGCATTGTGCCGTTAGTATTAAATTCGGATGCAATTTCTGTGTTTCATCGTCAATAAGAAGGTCCAAGATATACAGTAAACTTAAAGTGAAGCATCGGAATCTTAAGCTCGAATCATAGGAGAGGGTCAAATCATAGAAAGTTAGAGTGTCAGTCCTCTTGTACTTGAGCCGGCATTGTGCCTTATGTATTAAATTCGGATGCAATTTCTGTGTTTCTTCGTCAATAAGAAGGTCCAAGGGATACAGTAAACCTGAAGTGAAGCATCGGAATCTAAAACTGGCGTCACAGGACTGGTTCAAATCATAGAAAGTTAGAGTGTCTGTCCTCTTGTACTTATGTCGGCATTGTGCATTTTTTATTAATTTTGGATGCAATTTCTGTGTTTCATCGTCAATAAGAAGGTCCAAGGGATACAGAAAACCTGAAGTGAAGCATCGGAATCTAAAACTAGAATCACAGGAGAGGTTCAAATCATAGAAAGTTAGAGTGTCACTCCGCTTGTACTAGAGCCGGCATTGTGCCTTTTGTATTAAATTGGCATGCAATTTCTGTGTTTCATCGTCAATAAGAAGGTCCAAGGGATACAGTAAACCTGAAGTGAAGCATCGGAATCTAAAACTGGACTCACAGGAGTGGTTCAAATCATAGAAAGTTAGAGTGTCAGTCCTCTTGTACTTAAGTCGGCATTGTGCCATTTGTATTAAATTCGGACGCAATTTCTGTGTTTCATCGTCAATAAGAAGGTCCAAGGGATACAGTAAACCTGAAGTGAAGCATCGGAATTTAAAACTGGCCTCACTGGAGAGGTTCAAATCATAGAAACTTAGAGTGTCAGTCCTCTTGTACTTACGTTGGCATTGTGCCTTTTGTATTAATTTCGGATGCAATTTCTGTGTTTCATCGTCAATAAGAAGGTCCAAGGGATACAGTAAACCTGAAATGAAGCCTCGGCAACAAAAACTGGACTCACAGGAGAGGTTCAAATCATAGAATGTTAGAGTGTCAGTCCTCTTGTACTTAAGTCTGCATTGGGTCTTTTGTATTAAATTCGGACTCAATTTCTGTGTTTCATCGTCAATAAGAAGGTCCAAGGGATACAGTAAACCTGTAGTGAATCATCGGAATCTAAAACTGGCCTCACAGGAGAGGTTCAAATCATAGAAAGTTAGAGTGTCAGTCCTCTTGTACTTAAGCCGGCATTGTGCCTTTTGTATTAAATACGGATGCAATTCCTGTGTTTCATCGTCAATAAGAAGGTCCAAGGGATACAGTAAACTTGAAGTGAAGCATCGGAATTTAAAACTGGAATCACAGGAGAGGTTCAAATCATAGAAAGTTAGAGTATCAGTCCTCGTGTACTTAAGCCGGCCTTGTGCCTTTTGTATTAAATTCGGATGCAATTTCTGTGTTTCATCGTCAATAAGAAGGTCCAAGGGATACAGTAAACCTGAAGTGAAACATCGAAATCTAAAACTGGACTCACAGGAGAGGTTCAAACCATAGAAAGTTAGAGTGTCAGTCCTCTTGTACTTAAGTCGGCATTGTGCCTTCTGTATTAAATTCGGATGCAATTTCTGTGTTTCATCGTCAATAAGAAGGTCCAAGGGATACAGAAAACCTGAAGTGTAGCATCGGAATCTAAAACTGGAATCACAGGAGAAGTTCAAATCAAAGAAAGTTAGAGTGTCAGTCCTCATGTACTTAAGTCGGCACTGTGCCTTTTGTATTAAATTCGTATGCAATTTCTGTGTTTCATTGTCAATAAGAAGGTCCAAGGGATTCAGTAAACCTGAAGTGAAGCATCGGAAACTAAAAGCTGACTCACAGTAGAGGTTCAACTCATAGAAACTTAGAGTGTCAGTCCTCTTGTACTTAATTCGGCATTGTGCTGTTGTATTAATTTCGGATGCAATTTCTATGTTTCATCGTCAATAAGAAGGTCCAAGGGATACAGTAAACCTGAAGTGAAGCCTCGGCAACAAAAACTGGACTCACAGGAGGGGTTCAAATTATAGAAAGTTAGAGTGTCTGTCCTCTTGTACTTAAGTCGGCATTGTGCCTTTTGTATTAAATTTGGACGCAATTTCTGTGTTTAATCGTCAATAAGAAGGTCCAAGGGATACAGTAAATCTGAAGTGAATCATCGGAATCTAAAACTGGCCTCACAGGAGAGGTTCAAATCATACAAACTTAGAGTGTCAGTCCTCTTGTACTTAAGTCGGCATTGTGCCTTTTGTATTAATTTCGGATGTAATTTCTGTGTTTCATCGTCAATAAGAAGGTCCAAGGGATACAGTAAACCTGAAAAGAAGCCTCGGCAACTAAAACTGGACTCACAGGAGAGGTTCAAATCATAGAATGTTAGAGTGTCAGTCCTCTTGTACTTAAGTCGGCATTGGGCCTTTTGTATTAAATTCGGACGCAATTTCTGTTTTTCATCGTCAATAAGAAGGTCCAAGGGATACAGTAAACCAGAAGTGAAGCCTCGGCAACAAAAATTGGACTCACAGGAGTGGTTCAAATCATAGAAAGTTAGAGTGTCTGTCCTCTTGTACTTATGTCGGCATTGTGCATTTTTTATTAATTTTGGATGCAATTTCTGTGTTTCATCGTCAATAAGAAGGTCCAAGGGATACAGAAAACCTGAAGTGAAGCATCGGAATCTAAACCTAGAATCACAGGAGAGGTTCAAATCATAGAAAGTTAGAGTGTCACTCCGCTTGTACTAGAGCCGGCATTGTGCCTTTTGTATTAAATTGGCATGCAATTTCTGTGTTTCATCGTCAATAAGAAGGTCCAAGGGATACAGTAAACCTGAAGTGAAGCATCGGAATCTAAAACTGGACTCACAGGAGTGGTTCAAATCATAGAAATTTAGAGTGTCAGTCCCCTTGTACTTCTGTCGGCACTGTGCCTTTTGTATTAAATTTGTATGCAATTTCTGTGTTTCATTGTCAATAAGAAGGTCCAAGGGATTCAGTAAACCTGAAGTGCAGCATCGGAAACTAAAACCTGACTCACAGTAGAGGTTCAAATCATAGAAACTTAGAGTGTCAGTCCTCTTGTACTTAAGTCGGCATTGTGCTGTTGTATTAATTTCGGATGCAATTTCTATGTTTCATCGTCAATAAGAAGGTCCAAGGGATACCGTAAACCTGAAGTGAAGCCTACGCAACAAAAACTGGACTCACAGGAGAGGTTCAAATCACAGAAAGTTAGAGTGTCAGTCCTCTTGTACTTAAGTCGGCATTGTGCCTTTTGTATTAATTTCGGATGCAATTTCTATGTTTCATCGTCAACAAGAAGGTCCAAGGGATACAGTAAACTTGAAGTGAAGCATCGGAATCTAAAACTGGCCTCACAGGAGCGGTTCAAATCATAGAAAGTTAGAGTGTCTGTCCTCTTGTACTTAAGTCGGCATTAAATTCGGATGCAATTTCTGTGTTCCATCGTCAATAAGAAGGTCCAAGGGATACAGTAAACTTGAAGTGAAGCATCGGAATCTTAAACTGGAATCATAGGAGAGGTTCAAATCATAGAAAGTTAGAGTGTCAGTCCTCTTGTACTTGAGCCGGCATTGTGCCTTATGTATTAAATTGGCATGCAATTTCTCTGATTCATCGTCAATAAGAAGGTCCAAGGGATACAGTAAACCTGAAGTGAAGCATCGGAAACTAAAACTGGACTCACAGGAGTGGTTCAAATCATAGAAATTTAGAGTGTCAGTCCCGTTGTACTTATGTCGGCACTGTGCCTTTTGTATTATATTCGTATGCAATTTCTGTGTTTCATTGTCAATAAGAAGGTGCAAGGGATTCAGTAAACCTGAAGTGAAGCATCGGAAACTAAAACCTGACTCACAGTAGAGGTTCAAATCATAGAAACTTAGAGTGTCAATCCTCTTGTACTTTAGTCGGCATTGTGCTGTTGTATTAATTTCGGATGCAATTTCTATGTTTCATCGTCAATAAGAAGGTCCAAGGGATACAGTAAACCTGAAGTGAAGCCTCGGCAACAAAAACTGGAATCACAGGAGAGGTTCAAATCATAGAAAGTTAGAGTGTCTGTCCTCTTGTACTTAAGTCGGCATTGTGATTTTTGTATTAAATTTGGACGCAATTTCTGTGTTTAATCGTTAATAAGAAGGTCCAAGGGATACAGTAAATCTGAAGTGAAGCATCGGAATCTAAAACTGGCCTCACAGGAGTGGTTCAAATCATAGATAGTTAGAGTGTCTGTCCTCTTGTACTTAAGTCGGCATTGTGCCTTTTGTATTAAATTCGGATGCAATTTCTGTAATCATCGTCAATAAGAAGGTCCAAGGGATACAGTAAACCTGAAGTGAGGCATCGGAATCTAAAACTGGCCTCACAGGAGAGGTTCAAATCATACAAACTTAGAGTGTCAGTCCTCTTGTACTTAAGTCGGCATTGTGCCTTTTGTATTAATTTCGGATGTAATTTCTGTTTTTCATCGTCAATAAGAAGGTCCAAGGGATACAGTAAACCTGAAAAGAAGCCTCGGCAACTAAAACTGGACTCACAGGAGAGGTTCAAATCATAGAATGTTAGAGTGTCAGTCCTCTTGTACTTAAGTCGGCATTGGGCCTTTTGTATTAAATTCGGACGCAATTTCTGAGTTTCATCGTCAATAAGAAGGTCCAAGGGATACAGTAAACCTGAAGTGAAGCCTCGGCAACAAAAATTGGACTCACAGGAGGGGTTCAAATCATAGAAAGTTAGAGTGTCAGTCCTCTTGTACTTAAGTCGGCATTGTGCCTTTTGTATTAAATTCGGACGCAATTTCTGTGTTTCATCGTCAATAAGAAGGTCCAAGGGATACAGTAAGCCTGAAGTGAAGCATCGGAATTTAAAACTGGCCTCACAGGAGAGGTTCAAATCATAGAAACTTAGAGTGTCAGTCCTCTTGTACTTAAGTTGGCATTGTGCCTTTTGTATTAATTTCGGATGCAATTTCTGTGTTTCATCGTCAATAAGAAGGTCCAAGGGATACAGTAAACCTGAAATGAAGCCTCGGCAACAAAAACTGGACTCACAGGAGAGGTTCAAATCATAGAATGTTAGAGTGTCAGTCCTCTCGTACTTAAGTCTGCATTGGGCCTTTTGTATTAAATTCGGACTCAATTTCTGTGTTTCATGGTCAATAAGAAGGTCCAAGGGATACAGTAAACCTGTAGTGAATCATCGGAATCTAAAACTGGCCTCACAGGAGAGGTTCAAATCATAAAAACTTAGAGTGTCAGTCCTCTTGTACTTAAGTCGGCATTGTGCCTTTTGTATTAATTTCGGATGTAATTTCTGTGTTTCATCGTCAATAAGAAGGTCCAAGGGATACAGTAAACCTGAAAAGAAGCCTCGGCAACTAAAACTGGACTCACAGGAGAGGTTCAAATCATAGAATGTTAGAGTGTCAGTCCTCTTGTACTTAAGTCGGCATTGGGCCTTTTGTATTAAATTCGGACGCAATTTCTGTTTATCATCGTCAATAAGAAGGTCCAAGGGATACAGTAAACCAGAAGTGAAGCCTCGGCAACAAAAATTGGACTCACAGGAGAGGTTCAAATCATAGAAAGTTAGAGTGTCAGTCCTCTTGTACTTAAGTCGGCATTGTGCCATTTGTATTAAATTCGGACGCAATTTCTGTGTTTCATCGTCAATAAGAAGGTCCAAGGGATACAGTAAACCTGAAGTGAAGCATCGGAATTTAAAACTGGCCTCACTGGAGAGGTTCAAATCATAGAAACTTAGAGTGTCAGTCCTCTTGTACTTAAGTTGGCATTGTGCCTTTTGTATTAATTTCGGATGCAATTTCTGTGTTTCATCGTCAATAAGAAGGTCCAAGGGATACAGTAAACCTGAAATGAAGCCTCGGCAACAAAAACTGGACTCACAGGAGAGGTTCAAATCATAGAATGTTAGAGTGTCAGTCCTCTTGTACTTAAGTCTGCATTGGGCCTTTTGTATTAAATTCGGACTCAATTTCTGTGTTTCATCGTCAATAAGAAGGTCCAAGGGATACAGTAAACCTGTAGTGAATCATCGGAATCTAAAACTGGCCTCACAGGAGAGGTTCAAATCATAGAAAGTTAGAGTGTCAGTCCTCTTGTACTTAAGCCGGCATTGTGCCTTTTGTATTAAATACGGATGCAATTCCTGTGTTTCATCGTCAATAAGAAGGTCCAAGGGATACAGTAAACTTGAAGTGAAGCATCGGAATTTAAAACTGGAATCACAGGAGAGGTTCAAATCATAGAAAGTTAGAGAGTCAGTCCTCGTGTACTTAAGCCGGCCTTGTGCCTTTTGTATTAAATTCGGATGCAATTTCTGTGTTTCATCGTCAATAAGAAGGTCCAAGGGATACAGTAAACCTGAAGTGCAGCATCGGAAACTAAAACCTGACTCACAGTAGAGGTTCAAATCATAGAAACTTAGAGTGTCAGTCCTCTTGTACTTAAGTCGGCATTGTGCTGTTGTATTAATTTCGGATGCAATTTCTATGTTTCATCGTCAATAAGAAGGTCCAAGGGATACCGTAAACCTGAAGTGAAGCCTAGGCAACAAAAACTGGACTCACAGGAGAGGTTCAAATCACAGAAAGTTAGAGTGTCAGTCCTCTTGTACTTAAGTCGGCATTGTGCCTTTTTATTAATTTCGGATGCAATTTCTATGTTTCATCGTCAACAAGAAGGTCCAAGGGATACAGTAAACTTGAAGTGAAGCATCGGAATCTAAAACTGGCCTCACAGGAGCGGTTCAAATCATAGAAAGTTAGAGTGTCTGTCCTCTTGTACTTAAGTCGGCATTGTGCCTTTTGTATTAAATTCGGATGCAATTTCTGTGTTCCATCGTCAATAAGAAGGTCCAAGGGATACAGTAAACTTGAAGTGAAGCATCGGAATCTTAAACTGGAATCATAGGAGAGGTTCAAATCATAGAAAGTTAGAGTGTCAGTCCTCTTGTACTTGAGCCGGCATTGTGCCTTATGTATTAAATTGGCATGCAATTTCTCTGATTCATCGTCAATAAGAAGGTCCAAGGGATACAGTAAACCTGAAGTGAAGCATCGGAAACTAAAACTGGACTCACAGGAGTGGTTCAAATCATAGAAATTTAGAGTGTCAGTCCCGTTGTACTTATGTCGGCACTGTGCCTTTTGTATTATATTCGTATGCAATTTCTGTGTTTCATTGTCAATAAGAAGGTGCAAGGGATTCAGTAAACCTGAAGTGAAGCATCGGAAACTAAAACCTGACTCACAGTAGAGGTTCAAATCATAGAAACTTAGAGTGTCAATCCTCTTGTACTTTAGTCGGCATTGTGCTGTTGTATTAATTTCGGATGCAATTTCTATGTTTCATCGTCAATAAGAAGGTCCAAGGGATACAGTAAACCTGAAGTGAAGCCTCGGCAACAAAAACTGGAAACACAGGAGAGGTTCAAATCATAGAAAGTTAGAGTGTCTGTCCTCTTGTACTTAAGTCGGCATTGTGATTTTTGTATTAAATTTGGACGCAATTTCTGTGTTTAATCGTCAATAAGAAGGTCCAAGGGATACAGTAAATCTGAAGTGAAGCATCGGAATCTAAAACTGGCCCCACAGGAGTGGTTCAAATCATAGAAAGTTAGAGTGTCTGTCCTCTTGTACTTAAGTCGGCAATGTGCCTTTTGTATTAAATTCGGATGCAATTTCTGTAATCATCGTCAATAAGAAGGTCCAAGGGATACAGTAAACCTGAAGTGAGGCATCGGAATCTAAAACTGGACTCACAGGAGTGGTTCAAATCATAGAAAGTTAGAGTGTCAGTCCTCTTGTACTTAAGTCAGCATTGTGCCTTTTGTATTAATTTCGGATGCAATTTCTGTGTTTCATCGTCAATAAGAAGGTCCAAGGGATACAGTAAACTTGAAGTGAAGCATCGGAATCTAAAACTTGCCTCACAGGAGTGGTTCAAATCATAGAAAGTTAGAGTGTCAGTCCTCTTGTACTTAAGTCGGCATTGTGCCTTTTGTATTAATTTCGGATGCAATTTCTATGTTTCATCGTCAATAAGAAGGTCCAAGGGATACAGTAAACTTGAAGTGAAGCATCGGAATCTAAAACTGGCCTCACAGGAGCGGTTCAAATCATAGGAAGTTAGAGTGTCTGTTCTCTTGTACTTAAGTCGGCATTGTGCCTTTTGTATTAAATTCGGATGCAATTTCTGTGTTCCATCGTCAATAAGAAAGGTCCAAGAGATACAGTAAACTTGAAGTGAAGCATCGGAATCTTAAACTGGAATCATAGGAGAGGTTCAAATCACAGAAAGTTAGAGTGTCAGTCCTCTTGTACTTGAGCCGGCATTGTGCCTTATGTATCAAATTGGCATGCAATTTCTCTGTTTCATCGTCAATAAGAAGGTCCAAGGGTTACAGTAAACCTGAAGTAAAGCATCGGAATCTAAAACTGGCCTCACAGGAGAGGTTCAAATCATACAAACTTAGAGTGTCAGTCCTCTTGTACTTAAGTCGGCATTGTGCCTTTTGTATTAATTTCGGATGTAATTTCTGTTTTTCATCGTCAATAAGAAGGTCCAAGGGATACAGTAAACCTGAAAAGAAGCCTCGGCAACTAAAACTGGACTCACAGGAGAGGTTCAAATCATAGAATGTTAGAGTGTCAGTCCTCTTGTACTTAAGTCGGCATTGGGCCTTTTGTATTAAATTCGGACGCAATTTCTGTGTTTCATCGTCAATAAGAAGGTCCAAGGGATACAGTAAACCTGAAGTGAAGCCTCGGCAACAAAAATTGGACTCACAGGAGAGGTTCAAATCATAGAAAGTTAGAGTGTCAGTCCTCTTGTACTTAAGTCGGCATTGTGCCTTTTGTATTAAATTCGGACGCAATTTCTGTGTTTCATCGTCAATAAGAAGGTCCAAGGGATACAGTAAGCCTGAAGTGAAGCATCGGAATTTAAAACTGGCCTCACAGGAGAGGTTCAAATCATAGAAACTTAGAGTGTCAGTCCTCTTGTACTTAAGTTGGCATTGTGCCTTTTGTATTAATTTCGGATGCAATTTCTGTGTTTCATCGTCAATAAGAAGGTCCAAGGGATACAGTAAACCTGAAATGAAGCCTCGGCAACAAAAACTGGACTCACAGGAGAGGTTCAAATCATAGAATGTTAGAGTGTCAGTCCTCTTGTACTTAAGTCTGCATTGGGCCTTTTGTATTAAATTCGGACTCAATTTCTGTGTTTCATGGTCAATAAGAAGGTCCAAGGGATACAGTAAACCTGTAGTGAATCATCGGAATCTAAAACTGGCCTCACAGGAGAGGTTCAAATCATAAAAACTTAGAGTGTCAGTCCTCTTGTACTTAAGTCGGCATTGTGCCTTTTGTATTAATTTCGGATGTAATTTCTGTGTTTCATCGTCAATAAGAAGGTCCAAGGGATACAGTAAACCTGAAAAGAAGCCTCGGCAACTAAAACTGGACTCACAGGAGAGGTTCAAATCATAGAATGTTAGAGTGTCAGTCCTCTTGTACTTAAGTCGGCATTGGGCCTTTTGTATTAAATTCGGACGCAATTTCTGTTTTTCATCGTCAATAAGAAGGTCCAAGGGATACAGTAAACCAGAAGTGAAGCCTCGGCAACAAAAATTGGACTCACAGGAGAGGTTCAAATAATAGAAAGTTAGAGTGTCAGTCCTCTTCTACTTAAGTCGGCATTGTGCCATTTGTATTAAATTCGGACGCAATTTCTGTGTTTCATCGTCAATAAGAAGGTCCAAGGGATACAGTAAACCTGAAGTGAAGCATCGGAATTTAAAACTGGCCTCACTGGAGAGGTTCAAATCATAGAAACTTAAAGTGTCAGTCCTCTTGTACTTAAGTTGGCATTGTGCCTTTTGTATTAATTTCGGATGCAATTTCTGTGTTTCATCGTCAATAAGAAGGTCCAAGGGATACAGTAAACCTGAAATGAAGCCTCGGCAACAAAAACTGGACTCACAGGAGAGGTTCAAATCATAGAATGTTAGAGTGTCAGTCCTCTTGTACTTAAGTCTGCATTGGGCCTTTTGTATTAAATTCGGACTCAATTTCTGTGTTTCATCGTCAATAAGAAGGTCCAAGGGATACAGTAAACCTGTAGTGAATCATCGGAATCTAAAACTGGCCTCACAGGAGAGGTTCAAATCATAGAAAGTTAGAGTGTCAGTCCTCTTGTACTTAAGCCGGCATTGTGCCTTTTGTATTAAATACGGATGCAATTCCTGTGTTTCATCGTCAATAAGAAGGTCCAAGGGATACAGTAAACTTGAAGTGAAGCATCGGAATTTAAAACTGGAATCACAGGAGAGGTTCAAATCATAGAAAGTTAGAGAGTCAGTCCTCGTGTACTTAAGCCGGCCTTGTGCCTTTTGTATTAAATTCGGATGCAATTTCTGTGTTTCATCGTCAATAAGAAGGTCCAAGGGATACAGTAAACCTGAAGTGAAACATCGAAATCTAAAACTGGACTCACAGGAGAGGTTCAAACCATAGAAAGTTAGAGTGTCAGTCCTCTTGTACTTAAGTCGGCATTGTGCCTTCTGTATTAAATTCGGATGCAATTTCTGTGTTTCATCGTCAATAAGAAGGTCCAAGGGATACAGAAAACCTGAAGTGTAGCATCGGAATCTAAAACTGGAATCACAGGAGAAGTTCAAATCAAAGAAAGTTAGAGTGTCAGTCCTCATGTACTTAAGTCGGCACTGTGCCTTTTGTATTAAATTCGTATGCAATTTCTGTGTTTCATTGTCAATAAGAAGGTCCAAGGGATTCAGTAAACCTGAAGTGAAGCATCGGAAACTAAAAGCTGACTCACAGTAGAGGTTCAACTCATAGAAACTTAGAGTGTCAGTCCTCTTGTACTTAATTCGGCATTGTGCTGTTGTATTAATTTCGGATGCAATTTCTATGTTTCATCGTCAATAAGAAGGTCCAAGGGATACAGTAAACCTGAAGTGAAGCCTCGGCAACAAAAACTGGACTCACAGGAGGGGTTCAAATTATAGAAAGTTAGAGTGTCTGTCCTCTTGTACTTAAGTCGGCATTGTGCCTTTTGCATTAAATTTGGACGCAATTTCTGTGTTTAATCGTCAATAAGAAGGTCCAAGGGATACAGTAAATCTGAAGTGATGCATCGGAATCTAAAACTGGCCTCACAGGAGTGGTTCAAATCATAGAAAGTTAGAGTGTCTGTCCTCTTGTACTTAAGTCGGCATTGTGCCTTTTGTATTAAATTCGGATGCAATTTCTGTAATCATCGTCAATAAGAAGGTCCAAGGGATACAGTAAACCTGAAGTGAGGCATCGGAATCTAAAACTGGACTCACAGGAGTGGTTCAAATCATAGAAAGTTAGAGTGTCAGTCCTTTTGTACTTAAGTCAGCATTGTGCCTTTTGTATTAATTTCGGATGCAATTTCTGTGTTTCATCGTCAATAAGAAGGTCCAAGGGATACAGTAAACTTGAAGTGAAGCATCGGAATCTAAAACTGGCCTCACAGGAGTGGTTCAAATCATAGAAAGTTAGAGTGTCAGTCCTCTTGTACTTAAGTCGGCATTGTGCCTTTTGTATTAATTTCGGATGCAATTTCTATGTTTCATCGTCAATAAGAAGGTCCAAGGGATACAGTAAACTTGAAGTGAAGCATCGGAATCTAAAACTGGCCTCACAGGAGCGGTTCAAATCATAGAAAGTTAGAGTGTCTGTCCTCTTGTACTTAAGTCGGCATTGTGCCTTTTGTATTAAATTCGGATGCAATTTGAGTGTTCCATCGTCAATAAGAAAGGTCCAAGAGATACAGTAAACTTGAAGTGAAGCATCGGAATCTTAAACTGGAATCATAGGAGAGGTTCAAATCACAGAAAGTTAGAGTGTCAGTCCTCTTGTACTTGAGCCGGCATTGTGCCTTATGTATCAAATTGGCATGCAATTTCTCTGTTTCATCGTCAATAAGAAGGTCCAAGGGATACAGTAAACCTGAAGTAAAGCATCGGAATCTAAAACTGGCCTTACAGGAGAGGTTCAAATCATACAAACTTAGAGTGTCAGTCCTCTTGTACTTAAGTCGGCATTGTGCCTTTTGTATTAATTTCGGATGTAATTTCTGTGTTTCATCGTCAATAAGAAGGTCCAAGGGATACAGTAAACCTGAAAAGAAGCCTCGGCAACTAAAACTGGACTCACAGGAGAGGTTCAAATCATAGAATGTTAGAGTGTCAGTCCTCTTGTACTTAAGTCGGCATTGGGCCTTTTGTATTAAATTCGGACGCAATTTCTGTTTTTCATCGTCAATAAGAAGGTCCAAGGGATACAGTAAACCTGAAGTGAAGCCTCGGCAACAAAAATTGGACTCACAGGAGAGGTTCAAATCATAGAAAGTTAGAGTGTCAGTCCTCTTGTACTTAAGTCGACATTGTGCCTTTTGTAATAAATTAGGACGCAATTTCTGTGTTTCATCGTCAATAAGAAGGTCCAAGGGATACAGTAAACCTGAAGTGAAGCATCGGAATTTAAAACTGGCCTCACAGGAGAGGTTCAAATCATACAAACTTAGAGTGTCAGTCCTCTTGTACTTAAGTTGGCATTGTGCCTTTTGTATTAATTTCGGATGCAATTTCTGTGTTTCATCGTCAATAAGAAGGTCCAAGGGATACAGTAAACCTGAAATGAAGCCTCGGCAACAAAAACTGGACTCACAGGAGGGGTTCAAATCATAGAATGTTAGAGTGTCAGTCCTCTTGTACTTAAGTCTGCATTGGGCCTTTTGTATTAAATTCGGACTCAATTTCTGTGTTTCATCGTCAATAAGAAGGTCCAAGGGATACAGTAAACCTGTAGTGAATCATCGGAATCTAAAACTGGCCTCACAGGAGAGGTTCAAATCATACAAACTTAGAGTGTCAGTCCTCTTGTACTTAAGTCGGCATTGTGCCTTTTGTATTAATTTCGGATGTAATTTCTGTGTTTCATCGTCAATAAGAAGGTCCAAGGGATACAGTAAACCTGAAAAGAAGCCTCGGCAACTAAAACTGGACTCACAGGAGAGGTTCAAATCACAGAATGTTAGAGTGTCAGTCCTCTTGTACTTAAGTCGGCATTGGGCCTTTTGTATTAAATTCGGACGCAATTTCTGTGTTTCATCGTCAATAAGAAGGTCCAAGGGATACAGTAAACCTGAAATGAAGCCTCGGCAACAAAAACTGGACTCACAGGAGGGGTTCAAATCATAGAATGTTAGAGTGTCAGTCCTCTTGTACTTTGCATTGGGCGTTTTGTATTAAATTCGGACTCAATTTCTGTGTTTCATGGTCAATAAGAAGGTCCAAGGGATACAGTAAACCTGTAGTGAATCATCGGAATCTAAAACTGGCCTCACAGGAGAGGTTCAAATCATACAAACTTAGAGTGTCAGTCCTCTTGTACTTAAGTCGGCATTGTGCCTTTTGTATTAATTTCTGATGTAATTTCTGTGTTTCATCGTCAATAAGAAGGTCCAAGGGATACAGTAAACCTGAAAAGAAGCCTCGGCAACTAAAACAGGACTCACAGGAGAGGTTCAAATCATAGAATGTTAGAGTGTCAGTCCTCTTGTACTTAAGTCGGCATTGGGCCTTTTGTATTAAATTCGGACGCAATTTCTGTTTTTCATCGTCAATAAGAAGGTCCAAGGGATACAGTAAACCTGAAGTGAAGCCTCGGCAACAAAAATTGGACTCACAGGAGAGGTTCAAATCATAGAAAGTTAGAGTGTCAGTCCTCTTGTACTTAAGTCGACATTGTGCCTTTTGTATTAAATTCGGATGCAATTTCTGTGTTTCATCGTCAATAAGAAGGTCCAAGGGATACAGTAAACCTGAAGTGAAGCATCGGAATTTAAAACTGGCCTCACAGGAGAGGTTCAAATCATAGAAACTTAGAGTGTCAGTCCTCTTGTACTTAAGTTGGCATTGTGCCTTTTGTATTAATTTCGGATGCAATTTCTGTGTTTCATCGTCAATAAGAAGGTCCAAGGGATACAGTAAACCTGAAATGAAGCCTCGGCAACAAAAACTGGACTCACAGGAGGGGTTCAAATCATAGAATGTTAGAGTGTCAGTCCTCTTGTACTTAAGTCTGCATTGGGCCTTTTGTATTAAATTCGGACTCAATTTCTGTGTTTCATCGTCAATAAGAAGGTCCAAGGGATACAGTAAACCTGTAGTGAATCATCGGAATCTAAAACTGGCCTCACAGGAGAGGTTCAAATCATAGAAAGTTAGAGTTTCAGTCCTCTTGTACTTAAGCCGGCATTGTGCCTTTTGTATTAAATACGGATGCAATTCCTGTGTTTCATCGTCAATAAGAAGGTCCAAGGGATACAGTAAACTTGAAGTGAAGCATCGGAATTTAAAACTGGAATCACAGGAGAGGTTCAAATCATAGAAAGTTAGAGTGTCAGTCCTCTTGTACTTAAGTCGGCATTGTGCCTTTTGTATTAATTTCGGATGTAATTTCTGTGTTTCATCGTCAATAAGAAGGTCCAAGGGATACAGTAAACCTGAAAAGAAGCCTCGGCAACTAAAACTGGACTCACAGGAGAGGTTCAAATCATAGAATGTTAGAGTGTCAGTCCTCTTGTACTTAAGTCTGCATTGGGCCTTTTGTATTAAATTCGGACTCAATTTCTGTTTTTCATCGTCAATAAGAAGGTCCAAGGGATACAGTAAACCTGAAGTGAAGCCTCGGCAACAAAAATTGGACTCACAGGAGAGGTTCAAATCATAGAAAGTTAGAGTGTCAGTCCTCTTGTACTTAAGTCGGCATTGTGCCTTTTGTATTAAATTCGGACGCAATTTCTGTGTTTCATCGTCAATAAGAAGGTCCAAGGGATACAGTAAACCTGAAGTGAAGCATCGGAATTTAAAACTGGCCTCACAGGAGAGGTTCAAATCATAGAAACTTAGAGTGTCAGTCCTCTTGTACTTAAGTTGGCATTGTGCCTTTTGTATTAATTTCGGATGCAATTTCTGTGTTTCATCGTCAATAAGAAGGTCCAAGGGATACAGTAAACCTGAAATGAAGCCTCGGCAACAAAAACTGGACTCACAGGAGAGGTTCAAATCATAGAATGTTAGAGTGTCAGTCCTCTTGTACTTAAGTCTGCATTGGGCCTTTTGTATTAAATTCGGACTCAATTTCTGTGTTTCATCGTCAATAAGAAGGTCCAAGGGATACAGTAAACCTGTAGTGAATCATCGGAATCTAAAACTGGCCTCACAGGAGAGGTTCAAATCTTAGAAAGTTAGAGTGTCAGTCCTCTTGTACTTAAGCCGGCATTGTGCCTTTTGTATTAAATACGGATGCAATTCCTGTGCTTCATCGTCAATAAGAAGGTCCAAGGGGATACAGTAAACTTGAAGTGAAGCATCGGAATTTAAAACTGGAATCACAGGAGAGGTTCAAATCATAGAAAGTTAGAGTGTCAGTCCTCGTGTACTTAAGCCGGCCTTGTGCCTTTTGTATTAAATTCGGATGCAATTTCTGTAATCATCGTCAATAAGAAGGTCCAAGGGATACATTAAACCTGAAGTGAAGCATCGGATTCTAAAACTGGACTCACAGGTGAGGTTTAAATCATAGAAAGTTAGAGTGTCGGTCCTCTTGTACTTAAGTCGGCATTGTGCATTTTGTATTAACTTCGGATGCAATTTCTGTGTTTCATAGTCAATAATAAGGTCCAAGGGATACAGTAAACCTGAAGTGAAGCATCGGAATCTAAAACTGGACTCACAGGAGAGGTTCAAATAATAGAAAGATAGAGTGTCAGTCCTCTCGTACTTAAGTCGGCATTGAGCCTTTTGTATTAAATTTGGATGCAATTTCTGTGTTTCATCGTCAATAAGAAGGTCCAAGGGATACAGAAAACCTGAAGTGAAGCTTCGGAATCTAAAACTAGAATCACAGGAGAGGTTCAAATCATAGAAAGTTAGAGTGTCAGTCCTCTTGTACTAGAGCCGGCATTGTGCCTTTTGTATTAAATTGGCATGCAATTTCTGTGTTTTATCGTCAATAAGAAGGTCCAAGGGATACAGTAAACCTAAAGTGAAGCATCGGAATCTAAAACTGGACTCACAGGAGTGGTTCAAATCAAAGAAATTTAGAGTTTCAGTCCCTTGTACTTATGTCGGCACTGTGCCTTTTGTATTATATTCGTATGCAATTTCTGTGTTTCATTGTCAATAAGAAGGTCCAAGGGATTCAGTAAACCTGAAGTGAAGCATCGGAAACTAAAACCTGACTCACAGTAGAGGTTCAAATCATAGAAACTTAGAGTGTCAGTCCTCTTGTACTTAAGTCGGCATTGTGCTGTTGTATTAATTTCGGATGCAATTTCTATGTTTCATCGTCAATAAGAAGGTCCAAGGGATACAGTAAACCTGAAGTGAAGCCTCGGCAACAAAAACTGGACTCACAGGAGAGGTTCAAATCATAGAAAGTTAGGGGTGTCAGTCCTCTTGTACTTAAGTCGGCATTGTGCCTTTTGTATTAAATTCGGACGCAATTTCTGTGGTTTCATCGTCAATAAGAAGGTCCAAGGGATACGAGTAAACCTGAAGTGAAGCATCGGAATTTAAAACTGGCCTCACAGGAGAGGTTCAAATCATAGAAACTTAGAGTGTCAGTCCTCTTGTACTTAAGTTGGCATTGGTGCCTTTTGTATTAATTTCGGATGCAATTTCTGTGTTTCATCGTCAATAAGAAGGTCCAAGGGATACAGTAAACCTGAAATGAAGCCTCGGCAACAAAACTGGACTCACAGGAGAGGTTCAAATCATAGAATGTTAGAGTGTCAGTCCTCTTGTACTTAAGTCTGCATTGGGCCCTTTTGTATTAAATTCGGACTCAATTTCTGTGTTTCATCGTCAATAAGAAGGTCCAAGGGATACAGTAAACCTGTAGTGAATCATCGGAATCTAAAACTGGCCTCACAGGAGAGGTTCAAATCTTAGAAAGTTAGAGTGTCAGTCCTCTTGTACTTAAGCCGGCATTGTGGCCTTTTGTATTAAATACGGATGCAATTCCTGTGCTTCATCGTCAATAAGAAGGTCCAAGGGATACAGTAAACTTGAAGTGAAGCATCGGAATTTAAAACCTGGAATCACAGGAGAGGTTCAAATCATAGAAAGTTAGAGTGTCAGTCCTCGTGTACTTAAGCCGGCCTTGTGCCTTTTGTATTAAATTCTGATGCAATTTCTGTAATCATCGTCAATAAGAAGGTCCAAGGGATACATTAAACCTGAAGTGAAGCATCGGATTCTAAAACTGGACTCACAGGGTGAGGTTTAAATCATAGAAAGTTAGAGTGTCGGTCCTCTTGTACTTAAGTCGGCATTGTGCATTTTGTATTAACTTCGGATGCAATTTCTGTGTTTCATAGTCAATAATAAGGTCCAAGGGATACAGTAAACCTGAAGTGAAGCATCGGAATCTAAAACTGGACTCACAGGAGAGGTTCAAATAATAGAAAGATAGAGTGTCAGTCCTCTCGTACTTAAGTCGGCATTGAGCCTTTTGTATTAAATTTGGATGCAATTTCTGTGTTTCATCGTCAATAAGAAGGTCCAAGGGATACAGAAAACCTGAAGTGAAGCTTCGGAATCTAAAACTAGAATCACAGGAGAGGTTCAAATCATAGAAAGTTAGAGTGTCAGTCCTCTTGTACTAGAGCCGGCATTGTGCCTTTTGTATTAAATTGGCATGCAATTTCTGTGTTTTATCGTCAATAAGAAGGTCCAAGGGATACAGTAAACCTAAAGTGAAGCATCGGAATCTAAAACTGGACTCACAGGAGTGGTTCAAATCAAAGAAATTTAGAGTTTCAGTCCCTTGTACTTATGTCGGCACTGTGCCTTTTGTATTATATTCGTATGCAATTTCTGTGTTTCATTGTCAATAAGAAGGTCCAAGGGATTCAGTAAACCTGAAGTGAAGCATCGGAAACTAAAACCTGACTCACAGTAGAGGTTCAAATCATAGAAACTTAGAGTGTCAGTCCTCTTGTACTTAAGTCGGCATTGTGCTGTTGTATTAATTTCGGATGCAATTTCTATGTTTCATCGTCAATAAGAAGGTCCAAGGGATACAGTAAACCTGAAGTGAAGCCTCGGCAACAAAAACTGGACTCACAGGAGTGGTTCAAATCATAGAAAGTTAAAGTGTCTGTCCTCTTGTACTTAAGTCGGCATTGTGCCTTTTGTATTAAATATGGACGCTATTTCTGTGTTTAATCGTCAATACGAAGGTCCAAGGGATACAGTAAATCTGAAGTGAAGCATCGGAATCTAAAACTGGACTCACAGGAGAGGTTCAAATCGTAGAAAGTTAGAGTCTCAGTCCTCTTGTACATAATTCGGCATTGTGCCTTTTGTATTAAATTCGGATGCAATTTCTGTGTTTCATCGTCAATAAGAAGGTCCAAGGGATGCAGAAAACCTGAAGTGAAGCATCGGAATCTAAAACTAGAATCACAGGAGAGCTTCAAATCATAGAATGTTAGAGTGTCAGTCCTCTTGTACTAGAGCCGGCATTGTGCCTTTTGTGTTAAAATGGCATGCAATTTCTGTGTTTCATCGTCAATAAGAAGGTCCAAGGGATACAGTAAACCTGAAGTGAAGCATCGGAATCTAAAACCGGTCTCACAGGAGAGGTTCTAATCATAGAAACTTAGAGTGTCAGTCCTCTTGTACTTAAGTCGGCATTGTGCCTTTTGTATTAATTTCGGATGCAATTTCTGTGTTTCATCGTCAATAAGAAGGTCCAAGGGATACAGTAAACCTGAAATGAAGCCTCGGCAACAAAAACTGGACTCACAGGAGAGGTTCAAATCATAGAATGTTAGAGTGTCAGTCCTCTTGTACTTAAGTCGGCATTGGGCCTTCTGTATTAAATTCGGACGCAATTTCTGTGTTTCATCGTCAATAAGAAGGTCCAAGGGATACAGTAAACCTGTAGTGAATCATCGGAATCTAAAACTGGCCTCACAGGAGAGGTTCAAATCATAGGAAGTTAGAGTGTCAGTCCTCTTGTACTTAAGCCGGCATTGTGCCTTTTGTATTAAATTCGGATGCAATTTCTGTGTTTCATCGTCAATAAGAAGGTCCAAGGTATACAGTAAACTTGAAGTGAAGCATCGGAATTTAAAACTGGAATCACAGGAGAGGTTCAAATCATAGAAACTTAGAGTGTCAGTCCTCGTGTACTTAAGTCGGCATTGTGCTGTTGTATTAATTTCGGATGCAATTTCTATGTTTCATCGTCAATAAGAAGGTCCAAGGGATACAGTAAACCTGAAGTGAAGCCTCGGCAACAAAAACTGGACTCACAGGAGTGGTTCAAATCATAGAAGGTTAGAGTGTCAGTCCTCTTGTACTTAAGTCGGCATTGTGCCTTTTGTATTAAATTTGGACGCTATTTCTGTGTTTAATCGTCAATAAGAAGGTCCAAGGGATACAGTAAATCTGAAGTGAAGCATCGGAATCTAAAACTGGACTCACAGGAGAGGTTCAAATCATAGAAAGTTAGAGTCTCCGTCCTCTTGTACTTAAGTCGGCATTGTGCCTTTTGTAATAAATTCGGATGCAATTTCTGTGTTTCATCGTCAATAAGAAGGTCCAAGGAATACAGAAAACCTGAAGTGAAGCATCGGAATCTAAAACTAGAATTACAGGAGAGCTTCAAATCATAGAAAGTTAGAGTGTCAGTCCTCTTGTACTTAAGTCGGCATTGTGCTGTGGTATTAATTTCGGACGCAATTTCTATGTTTCATCGTCAATAAGAAGGTCCAAGGGATACAGTAAACCTGAAGTGAAGCCTCGGCAACAAAAACTGGATTCACAGGAGAGATTCAAATCATAGATTCACAGGAGAGATTCAAATCATAGACAGTTAGAGTGTCAGTCCTCTTGTACTTAAGTCGGCATTGTGCCTTTTGTATTAATTTCGGATGCAATTTCTGTGTTTCATCGTCAATAAGAACGGTCCAAGGGATACAGTAAACTTGAAGTGAAGCATCGGAATCTAAAACTGGCCTCACAGGAGTGGTTCAAATCATAGAAATTTAGAGTGTCTGTCCTCTTGTACTTAAGTCGGCATTGTGCCATTTGTATTAAATTCGGATGTAATTTCTGTAATCATCGTCAATATGAAGGTCCATGGGATACAGTAAACCTGAAGTGAGGCATCGGAATCTAAAACTGGACTCACAGGAGTGGTTCAAATCATAGAAAGTTAGAGTGACAGTCCTCTTGTACCTAAGTCAGCATTGTGCTTTTGTATTAATTTCGGATGCAATTTCTGTGTTTCATCGTCAATAAGAAGGTCCAAGGGATACAGCAAACCTGAAGTGAAGCCTCGGCAACAAAAACTGGACTCACAGGAGAGGTTCAAATCATAGAAAGTTAGAGTGTCAGTCCTCTTGTACTTAAGTAAGCATTGTGCCCTCTGTATTAAATTAGGACGCAATTTCTGTGTTTCATCGTCAATAAGAAGGTCCAAGGGATACAGTAAACCTGAAGTGAAGCATCGGAATCTAAAACTGGCCTCACAGGAGAGGTTCTAATCATAGAAACTTAGAGTGTCAGTCCTCTTGTACTTAAGTCGGCATTGAGCCTTTTGTATTAATTTCGGATGCAATTTCTGTGCTTCATCGTCAATAAGAAGGTCCAAGGATACAGTAAACCTGAAATGAAGCCTCGGCAACAAAAACTGGACTCACAGGAGAGGTTCAAATCATAGAATGTTAGAGTGTCAGTCCTCTTGTACTTAAGTCGGCATTGGGCCTTTTGTATTAAATTCGGACGCAATTTCTGTGTTTCATCGTCAATAAGAAGGTCCAAGGGATACAGTAAACCTGTAGTGAATCATCGGAATCTAAAACTGGCCTCACAGGAGAGGTTCAAATCATAGAAAGTTAGAGTGTCAGTCCCCGTGTACTTAAGCCCGGCCTTGTGCCTTTTGTATTAAATTCGGATGCAATTTCTGTGGTTCATCGTCAATAAGAAGGTCCAAGGGATACAGTAAACCTGAAGTGAAGCATCGAAATCTAAAACTGGACTCACAGGAGAGGTTCAAACCATAGAAAGTTAGAGTGTCAGTCCTCTTGTACTTAAGTCGGCATTGTGCCTTCTGTATTAAATTCGGATGCAATTTCTGTGTTTCATCGTCAATATGAAGGTCCAAGGGATACAGAAAACCTGAAGTGAAGCATCGGAATCTAAAACTGGAATCACAGGATAGGTTCAAATCAAAGAATTTTAGAGTGTCAGTCCTCTTGTACTTATGTCGGCATTGTGCCTTTTGTATTAAATTCGGATGCAATTTCTGTAATCATCGTCAATAAGAAGGTCCAAGGGATACATTAAACCTGAAGTGAAGCATCGGATTCTAAAACTGGACTCACAGGTGAGGTTTAAATCATAGAAAGTTAGAGTGTCGGTCCTCTTGTACTTAAGTCGGCATTGTGCATTTTGTATTACATTCGGATGCAATTTCTGTGTTTCATAGTCAATAAGAAGGTCCAAGGGATACAGTAAACCCGAAGTGAAGCATCGGAATCTAAAACTGGACTCACAGGAGAGGTTCAAATAATAGAAAGATAGAGTGTCAGTCCTCTCGTACTTAAGTCGGCATTGAGCCTTTTGTATTAAATTTGGATGCAATTTCTGTGTTTCATCGTCAATAAGAAGGTCCAAGGGATACAGAAAACCTGAAGTGAAGCTTCGGAATCTAAAACTAGAATCACAGGAGAGGTTCAAATCATAGAAAGTTAGAGTGTCAGTCCTCTTGTACTAGTCCGGCATTGTGCCTTTTGTATTAAATTGGCATGCAATTTCTGTGTTTTATCGTCAATAAGAAGGTCCAAGGGATACAGTAAACCTAAAGTGAAGCATCGGAATCTAAAACTGGACTCACAGGAGTGGTTCAAATCAAAGAAATTTAGAGTTTCAGTCCCTTGTACTTATGTCGGCACTGTGCCTTTTGTATTATATTCGTATGCAATTTCTGTGTTTCATTGTCAATAAGAAGGTCCAAGGGATTCAGTAAACCTGAAGTGAAGCATCGGAAACTAAAACCTGACTCACAGTAGAGGTTCAAATCATAGAAACTTAGAGTGTCAGTCCTCTTGTACATAAGTCGGCATTGTGCTGTTGTATTAATTTCGGATGCAATTTCTATGTTTCATCGTCAATAAGAAGGTCCAAGGGATACAGTAAACCTGAAGTGAAGCCTCGGCAACAAAAACTGGACTCACAGGAGTGGTTCAAATCATAGAAAGTTAGAGTGTCTGTACTCTTGTACTTAAGTCGGCATTGTGCCTTTTGTATTAAATTTGGACGCTATTTCTGTGTTTAATCGTCAATAAGAAGGTCCAAGGGATACAGTAAATCTGAAGTGAAGCATCGGAATCTAAAACTGGACTCACAGGAGAGGTTCAAATCGTAGAAAGTTAGAGTCTCAGTCCTCTTGTACTTAAGTCGGCATTGTGCCTTTTGTATTAAATTCGGATGCAATTTCTGTGTTTCATCGTCAATAAGAAGGTCCAAGGGATGCAGAAAACCTGAAGTGAAGCATCGGAATCTAAAACTAGAATCACAGGAGAGCTTCAAATCATAGAATGTTAGAGTGTCAGTCCTCTTGTACTAGAGCCGGCATTGTGCCTTTTGTGTTAAAATGGCATGCAATTTCTGTGTTTCATCGTCAATAAGAAGGTCCAAGGGATACAGTAAACCTGAAGTGAAGCATCGGAATCTAAAACTGGACTCACAGGAGAGGTTCTAATCATAGAAACTTAGAGTGTCAGTCCTCTTGTACTTAAGTCGGCATTGTGCCTTTTGTATTAATTTCGGATGCAATTTCTGTGTTTCATCGTCAATAAGAAGGTCCAAGGGATACAGTAAACCTGAAATGAAGCCTCGGCAACAAAAACTGGACTCACAGAAGAGGTTCAAATCATAGAATGTTCGAGTGTCAGTCCTCTTGTACTTAAGTCGGCATTGGGCCTTCTGTATTAAATTCGGACGCAATTTCTGTGTTTCATCGTCAATAAGAAGGTCCAAGGGATACAGTAAACCTGTAGTGAATCATCGGAATCTAAAACTGGCCTCACAGGAGACGTTCAAATCATAGGAAGTTAGAGTGTCAGTCCTCTTGTACTTAAGCCGGCATTGTGCCTTTTGTATTAAATTCGGATGCAATTTCTGTGTTTCATCGTCAATAAGAAGGTCCAAGGTATACAGTAAACTTGAAGTGAAGCATCGGAATTTAAAACTGGAATCACAGGAGAGGTTCAAATCATAGAAACTTAGAGTGTCAGTCCTCGTGTACTTAAGTCGGCATTGTGCTGTTGTATTAATTTCGGATGCAATTTCTATGTTTCATCGTCAATAAGAAGGTCCAAGGGATACAGTAAACCTGAAGTGAAGCCTCGGCAACAAAAACTGGACTCACAGGAGTGGTTCAAATCATAGAAAGTTAGAGTGTCAGTCCTCTTGTACTTAAGTCGGCATTGTGCCTTTTGTATTAAATTTGGACGCTATTTCTGTGTTTAATCGTCAATAAGAAGGTCCAAGGGATACAGTAAATCTGAAGTGAAGCATCGGAATCTAAAACTGGACTCACAGGAGAGGTTCAAATCATAGAAAGTTAGAGTCTCAGTCCTCTTGTACTTAAGTCGGCATTGTGCCTTTTGTAATAAATTCGGATGCAATTTCTGTGTTTCATCGTCAATAAGAAGGTCCAAGGAATACAGAAAACCTGAAGTGAAGCATCGGAATCTAAAACTAGAATCACAGGAGAGCTTCAAATCATAGAAAGTTAGAGTGTCAGTCCTCTTGTACTTAAGTCGGCATTGTGCTGTGGTATTAATTTCGGATGCAATTTCTATGTTTCATCGTCAATAAGAAGGTCCAAGGGATACAGTAAACCTGAAGTGAAGCCTCGGCAACAAAAACTGGATTCACAGGAGAGGTTCAAATCATAGACAGTTAGAGTGTCAGTCCTCTTGTACTTAAGTCGGCATTGTGCCTTTTGTATTAATTTCGGATGCAATTTCTGTGTTTCATCGTCAATAAGAACGTCCAAGGGATACAGTAAACTTGAAGTGAAGCATCGGAATCTAAAACTGGCCTCACAGGAGTGGTTCAAATCATAGAAATTTAGAGTGTCTGTCCTCTTGTACTTAAGTCGGCATTGTTCCATTTGTATTAAATTCGGATGTAATTTCTGTAATCATCGTCAATATGAAGGTCCAAGGGATACAGTAAACCTGAAGTGAGGCATCGGAATCTAAAACTGGACTCACAGAAGTGGTTCAAATCATAGAAAGTTAGAGTGACAGTCCTCTTGTACCTAAGTCAGCATTGTGCCTTTTGTATTAATTTCGGATGCAATTTCTGTGTTTCATCGTCAATAAGAAGGTCCAAGGGATACAGTAAACCTGAAGTGAAGCCTCGGCAACAAAAACTGGACTCACAGGAGAGGTTCAAATCATAGAAAGTTAGAGTGTCAGTCCTCTTGTACTTAAGTAAGCATTGTGCCCTCTGTATTAATTTAGGACGCAATTTCTGTGTTTCATCGTCAATAAGAAGGTCCAAGGGATACAGTAAACCTGATGTGAAGCATCGGAATCTAAAACTGGCCTCACAGGAGAGGTTCTAATCATAGAAACTTAGAGTGTCAGTCCTCTTGTACTTAAGTCGGCATTGAGCCTTTTGTATTAATTTCGGATGCAATTTCTGTGTTTCATCGTCAATATGAAGGTCCAAGGGATACAGAAAACCTGAAGTGAAGCATCGGAATCTAAAACTGGAATCACAGGATAGGTTCAAATCAAAGAATTTTAGAGTGTCAGTCCTCTTGTACTTATGTCGGCATTGTGCCTTTTGTATTAAATTCGGATGGAATTTCTGTGTTTCATCGTTAATAAGAAGGTCCAAGGGATACAGTAAACCTGAAGTGAAGCATCGGAATCTAAAACTGGACTCACAGGAGTGGTTCAAATCATAGAAATTTAGAGTGTCAGTCCTCTTGTACTTAAGTCGGCACTGTGCCTTTTGTATTAAATTCGGATGCAATTTCTGTGTTTCATTGTCAATAAGAAGGTCCAAGGGATTCAGTAAACCTGAAGTGAAGCATCGGAAACTAAAAGCTGACTCACAGGAGGGGTTCAAATCATAGAAACTTAGAGTGTCAGTCTTCTTGTACTTTAGTCGGCATTGTGCCTTTTGAATTAATTTCGGATGCAATTTCTGTGTTTCATCGTCAATAAGAAGGTCCAAGGGATACAGTAAACCTGAAGTCAAGCCTCGGCAACAAAAACTGGACTCACAGGAGAGGTACAAATCATAGAAAGTTAGAGTGTCAGTCCTCCTGTATTTACTCGGAAATGTGCCTTTTGTATTAAATTCGGACGCAATTTCTATGCTTCATGGTTAATAAGAAGGTCCAAGGGATACAGTAAACCTGAAGTGAAGCATCGGAATCTAAAACTGGACTCACAGGAGTGGTTCAAATCATAGAAAGTTAGAGTGTCAGTCCTCTTGTACTTAAGTCGGCATTGTGCCTTTTGTATTAATTTCGGATGCAATTTCTGTGTTTCATCGTCAATAAGAAGGTCCAAGGGATACAGTAAACCTGAAGTGAAGCCTCGGCAACAAAAACTGGACTCACAAGAGAGGTTCAAATCATAGAGAGTTAGAGTGTCTGTCCTCTTGTACTTAAGTCGGCATTGTGCCATTTCTATTAAATTTGGACGCAATTTCTGTGTTTAATCGTCAATAAGAAGGTCCAAGGGATACAGTAAATCTGAAGTGAAGCATCGGAATCGAAAACCGGACTCACAGGAGTGGTTCAAATCATAGAAAGTTAGAGTGTCAGTCCTCTTGTACTTAAGTCGGCATTGTGCCTTTTGTATTAACTTCGGATGCAATTTCTTTGTTTCATCGTCAATAAGAAAGTCCAAGGGATACAGTAAACCTAAAGTCAAGCATCGGAATCTAAAACTGGCCTCACAGGAGTAGTTCAAATCATAGAAAGTTAGAGTATCAGTCCTCTTGTACTTAAGTCGGCATTGTGCCTTTTGTATTAATTTCGGATGCAAATTCTGTCTTTCATCGTCAATAAGAAGGTCCAAGGGATACAGTAAACCTGAAGTGAAGCCTCGGTAACAAAAACTGGACTCACAGGAGAGGTACAAATCATAGAAAGTTAGAGTGTCAGTCCTCCTGTATTAACTCGGAAATGTGCCTTTTGTATTATATTCGGACGCAATTTCTATGCTTCATGGTTAATAAGAAGGTCCAAGGGATACAGTAAACCTGAAGTGAAGCATCGGAATCTAAAACTGGACTCACAGGAGTGGTTCAAATCATAGAAAGTTAGAGTGTCAGTCCTCTTGTACTTAAGTCGGCATTGTGCGTTTTGTATTAAATTCGGACGCAATTTCTGTGTTTCATCGCCAATAAGAAGGTCCAAGGGATACAGTAAACCTGAAGTGAAGCATCGGAATCTAAAACTGGACTCACAGGAGAGCTTCAAATCATAGAAAGTTAGAGTGTCAGTCCTCTTGCATTATGTCGGAATTGTGCCTGTTGTATTAAATTCGGACGCAATTTCTGTGTTTCATGGTCAATGAGAAGGTCCAAGGGATACAGTAAACCTGAAGTGAAGCATCGGAATCTAAAACTGGACTCACAGGAGAGGTTCAAATCATAGAAAGTTAGAGTGTCAGTCCTCTTGTACTAGAGCCGGCATTGTGCCTTTTGTATTAAATTAGCATATAATTTCTGTGTTTCATCGTCAATAAGAAGGTCCAAGGGATACAGTAAACCTGAACTGAAGCCTCGGCAACAAAAACTGGACTCACAGGAGAGGTTCAAATCATAGAAAGTTAGAGTGTCAGTCCTCTTGTACTTAAGCCAGCATTGTGCCTTTTGTATTAAATTCGGATGCAACTTCTGTGTTTCATCGTCAATAAGAAGGACCAAGGGATACAGTAAACTTGAAGTGAAGCATCGGAATCCAAAACTGGCCTCACAGGAGAGGTTCAAATCATAGAAACTGAGAGTGTCAGTCCTCTTGTACTTAAGTCGGCATTGTGCCTTTTGTATTAAATTCGGATGCAACTTCTGTGTTTCATCGTCAATAAGAAGGACCAAGGGATACAGTAAACTTGAAGTGAAGCATCGGAATTTAAAACTGGAATCACAGGAGAGGTTCAAATCATAGAAAGTTAGAGTGTCAGTCCTCGTGTACGTAAGCCGTCCTTGTGCCTTTTGTATTAAATTCGGATGAAATTTCTGTGTTTCATCGTCAATAAGAAGGTCCAAGGGATACAGTAAACCTGAAGTGAAGCATCGGAATCTAAAACTGGACTCACAGGAGAGGTTCAAACCATAGAAAGTTAGAGTGTCAGTCCTCTTGTACTTAAGTCGGCATTGTGCCTTTTGTATTAAATTCGGATGCAATTTCTGTGTTTCATCGTCAATAAGAAGGTCCAAGGGATACAATAAACCAGAAGTGAAGCATCGGAATCTTAAACTGGACTCACAGGAGAGGTTCAAATCATAGAAATTTAGGGTGTCAGTCCTCTTGTACTTAAGTCGGCATTGTGCCTTTTGTATTAAATTCGGATGCAATTTCTGTGTTTCATCGTTAATAAGAAGGTCCAAGGGATACAGTAAACCTGAAGTGAAGCATCGGAATCTAAAACTGGACTCACAGGAGTGGTTCAAATCATAGAAATTTAGAGTGTCAGTCCTCACGTACTTATGTCGTCACTGTGCCTTTTGTATTAAATTCGTATGCAATTTCTGTGTATCATTATCAATAAGAAGGTCCAAGGGATTCAGTAAACATGAAGTGTAGCATCGGAAACTAAAACCTGACTCACAGGAGGGGTTCAAATCATAGAAACTTAGAGTGTCAGTCTTCTTGTACTTAAGTCGGCATTGTGCCTTTTGAATTAATTTTGGATGCAATTTCTGTTTTTCATCGTCAATAAGAAGGTCCAAGGGATACAGTAAACGTGAAGTGAAGCCTCGGCAACAAAAACTGGACTCACAGGAGAGGTACAAATCATAGAAAGTTAGAGTGTCAGTCCTCTTGCATTATGTCGGAATTGTGCCTGTTGTATTAAATTCGGACGCAATTTCTGTGTTTCCTGGTCAATAAGAAGGTCCAAGGGATACAGTAAACCTGAAGTGAAGCATCGGAATCTAAAACTGGACTCACAGGAGAGGTTCAAATCATAGAAAGTTAGAGTGTCAGTCCTCTTGTACTTAAGTCGGCATTGTGCCTTTTGTATTAAATTCGGATGCAATTTCTGTGTTTCATCGTCAATAAGAAGGTCCAAGGGATACAGTAAACTTGAAGTGAAGCATCGGAATCTTAAACTGGAATCATAGGAGAGGTTCAAATCATAGAAAGTATGAGTGTCAGTCCCCTTGTACTTGAGCCGGCATTGTGCCTTTTGTATTAAATTCGGATGCAATTTCTGTGTTTCATCGTCAATAAAAAGGTCCAAGGGATACAGTAAACCTGAAGTGAAGCATCGGAATCTAAAACTGGACTCACAGGAGTGGTTCAAATCATAGAAAGTTAGAGTGTCTGTCCTCTTGTACTTAAGTCGGCATTGTGCCTTTTTTTTAATTTCGGATGCAATTTCTGTGTTTCATCGTCAATAAGAAGGTCCAAGGGATACAGTAAACCTGAGGTGAAGCATCGGATTCTAAAACAGGACTCACAGGTGAGGTTTAAATCATGGAAAGTTAGAGTCTCAGTCCTCTTGTACTTAAGTCGGCATTGTGCATTTTGTATTACATTCGGATGCAATTTCTGTGTTTCGTCGTCAATAAGAAGGTCCAAGGGATACAGTAAACCTGAAGTGAAGCGTCGGAATCTAAAACTGGACTCACAGGAGAGGTTCAAATAATAGAAAGTTAGAGTGTCAGTCCTCTTGTACTTAAGTCGGCATTGTGCCTTTTGTATTAAGTTCGGATGCAATTTCTGTGTTTAATCGTCAATAAGAAGGTCCAAGGGATAAAGAAAACCTGAAGTGAAGCATCGGAATCTGAAACTAGAATCACAGGAGAGGTTCAAATCATAGAAAGTTAGAGTGTCAGTCCTCTTGTACTAGAGCCGGCATTGAGCCTTTTGTATTAAATTAGCATATAATTTCTGTGTTTCATCGTCAATAAGAAGGTCCAAGGGATACAGTAAACCTGAACTGAAGCCTCGGCAACAAAAACTGGACTCACAGGAGAGGTTCAAATCATAGAAAGTTAGAGTGTCAGTCCTCTTGTACTTAAGTCGGCATTGTGCGTTTTGTATTAAATTCGGACGCAATTTCTGTGTTTCATCGTAAATAAGAAGGTCCAAGGGATACAGTAAACCTGAAGTGAAGCATCGGAATCTAAAACTGGCCTCACAGGAGAGGTTCAAATCATAGAAACTGAGAGTGTCAGTCCTCTTGTACTTAAGTCGGCATTGTGCCTTTTGTATTAATTTCGGATGAAATTTCTGTGTTTCATCGTCAATAAGAAGGTCCAAGGGATACAGTAAACCAGAAATGAAGCCTCGGCAACAAAAACTGGACTCACAGGAGAGCTTCAAATCATAGAATGTTAGAGTGTCAGTCCTCTTGTACTTAAGTCGGCACGGTGCCTTTTGTATTACATTCGGACGCAATTTCTGTGTTTCATCGTCAATATGAAGGTCCAAGGGATACAGTAAACCTGTAGTGAAGCATCGGAATCTAAAACTGGCCTCACAGGAGAGGTTCAACTCATAGAAAGTTAGAGTGTCAGTCCTCTTGTACTTAAGCCAGCATTGTGCCTTTTGTATTAAATTCGGATGCAACTTCTGTGTTTCATCGTCAATAAGAAGGACCAAGGGATACAGTAAACTTGAAGTGAAGCATCGGAATTTAAAACTGGAATCACAGGAGAGGTTCAAATCATAGAAAGTTAGAGTGTCAGTCCTCTTGTACTTAAGTCGGCATTGTGCCTTTTGTATTAAATTCGGATGCAATTTCTGTGTTTCATCGTCAATAAGAAGGTCCAAGGGATACAATAAACCAGAAGTGAAGCATCGGAATCTTAAACTGGACTCACAGGAGAGGGTCAAATCATAGAAATTTAGGGTGTCAGTCCTCTTGTACTTAAGTCGGCATTGTGCCTTTTGTATTAAATTCGGATGCAATTTCTGTGTTTCATCGTTAATAAGTAGGTCCAAGGGATACAGTAAACCTGAAGTGATGCATCGGAATCTAAAACTGGACTCACAGGAGTGGTTCAAATCATAGAAATTTAGAGTGTCAGTCCTCACGTACTTAAGTCGTCACTGTGCCTTTTGTATTAAATTCGTATGCAATTTCTGTGTTTCATTATCAATAAGAAGGTCCAAGGGATTCAGTAAACCTGAAGTGTAGCATCGGAAACTAAAACCTGACTCACAGGAGGGGTTCAAATCATAGAAACTTAGAGTGTCAGTCTTCTTGTACTTCAGTCGGCATTGTGCCTTTTGAATTAATTTCGGATGCAATTTCTGTGTTTCATCGTCAATAAGAAGGTCCAAGGGATACAGTAAACCTGAAGTGAAGCCTCGGCAACAAAAACTGGACTCACAGGAGAGGTACAAATCATAGAAAGTTAGAGTGTCAGTCCTCTTGTATTATGTCGGAATTGTGCCTTTTGTATAAAATTCGGCCGCAATTTCTGTGTTTCATGGTCAATAAGAAGGTCCAAGGGATACAGTAAACCTGAAGTGAAGCATCGGAATCTAAAACTGGACTCACAGGAGAGGTTCAAATCATAGAAAATTAGAGTGTCAGTCCTCTTGTACTTAAGTCGGCATTGTGCCTTTTGTATTAAATTCGGATGCAATTTCTGGGTTTCATCGTCAATAAGAAGGTCAGAGGGATACAGTAAACTTGAACTGAAGCATCGGAATCTTAAACTGGAATCATAGGAGAGGTTCAAATCATAGAAAGTATGAGTGTCAGTCCTCTTGTACTTGAGCCGGCATTGTGCATTTTGTATTAAATTCGGATGCAATTTCTGTGTTTCATCGTCAATAAGAAGGTCCAAGGGATACAGTAAACCTGAAGTGAAGCATCGGAATCTAAAACTGGCCTCACAGGAGTGGTTCAAATCATTGAAAGTTAGAGTGTCTGTCCTGTTGTACTTAAGTCGGCATTGTGCCTTTTTTATTAATTTCGGATGCAATTTCTGTGTTTCATCGTCAATAAGAAGGTCCAAGGGATACAGTAAACCTGAGGTGAAACATCGGATTCTAAAACAGGACTCACAGGTGAGGTTTAAATTATGGAAAGTTAGAGTGTCGGTCCTCTTGTACTTAAGTCGGCATTGTGCATTTTGTATTACATTCGGATGCAATTTCTGTGTTTCATCGTCAATAAGAAGGTCCAAGGGATACAGTAAACCTGAAGTGAAGCATCGGAATCTAAAACTGGACTCACAGGAGAGGTTCAAATAATAGAAAGTTAGAGTGTCAGTCCTCTTGTACTTAAGTCGGCATTGTGCCTTTTGTATTAAGTTCGGATGCAATTTCTGTGTTTAATCGTCAATAAGAAGGTCCAAGGGATACAGAAAACCTGAAGTGAAGCATCGGAATCTGAAACTAGAATCACAGGAGAGGTTCAAATCATAGAAAGTTAGAGTGTCAGTCCTCTTGTACTACAGCCGGCATTGTGCCTTTTGTATTAAATTCGCACATAATTTCTGTGTTTCATCGTCAATAAGAAGGTCCAAGGGATACAGTAAACCTGAAGTGAAGCCTCGGCAACAAAAACTGGACTCACAGGAGAGGTTCAAATCATAGAAAGTTAGCGTGTCAGTCCTCTTGTACTTAAGTCGGCATTGTGCGTTTTGTATTAAATTCGGTCGCAATTTCTGTGTTTCATCGTAAATAAGAAGGTCCAAGGGATACAGTAAACCTGAAGTGAAGCATCGGAATCTAAAACTGGCCTCACAGGAGAGGTTCAAATCTTAGAAACTGAGACTGTCAGTCCTCTTGTACTTAAGTCGGCATTGTGCCTTTTGTATTAATTTCGGATGGAATTTCTGTGTTTCATCGTCAATAAGAAGGTCCAAGGGATTCAGTAAACCAGAAATGAAGCCTCGGCAACAAAAACTGGACTCACAGGAGAGCTTCAAATCATAGAATGTTAGAGTGTCAGTCCTCTTGTACTTAAGTCGGCACGGTGCCTTTTGTATTACATTCGGACGCAATTTCTGTGTTTCATCGTCAATAAGAAGGTCCAAGGGATACAGTAAACTTGAAGTGAAGCATCGGAATTTAAAACTGGAATCACAGGAGAGGTTCAAATCATAGAAAGTTAGAGTGTCAGTCCTCGTGTACTTAAGTCGGCATTGTGCCTTTTGTATTAAATTCGGGCGTAATTTCTGTTTTTCATTGTCAGTAAGAAGGTCCAAGGGATACAGTAAACCTGAAGTGAAGCATCGGAATCTAAAACTGGACTCACAGGAGAGGTTCAAATCATAGAAAGTTAGAGCGTCAGTCCTCTTGTACTTAAGTCGGCATTGTGCCTTTTGTATTAAATTCGGATGCAATTTCTGTGTTTCATCGTTAATAAGAAGGTCCAAGGTATACAGTAAACTTGAAGTGAAGCATCGGAATCTTAAACTGCAATCATAGGAGAGGTTCAAATCATAGAAAGTTAGAGTGTCAGTCCTCTTGTACTTGAGCCTGCATTGTGCCTTTTGTATTAAATTCGGATGCAATTTCTGTGTTTCATCGTCAATAAGAAGGTCCAAGGGATACAGTAAACCTGAAGTGAAACATCGGAATCTAAAACTGGCCTCACAGGAGTGGTTCAAATCATAGAAAGTTAGAGTGTCAGTCCTCTTGTACTTAAGTCGGCATTGTGCCTTTTTTATTAATTTCGGATGCAATTTCTGTGTTTCATCGTAAATAAGAAGGTCCAAGGGATACAGTAAACCTGAAGTGAAGCATCGGATTCTAAAACTGGACTCACAGGTGAGGTTTAAATCATAGAAAGTTAGAGTGTCGGTCCTCTTGTATTTAAGTCGGCATTGTGCATTTTGTATTACATTCGGATATAATTTCTGTTTTTCATCGTCAATAAGAAGGTCCAAGGGATACAGTAAACCTGAAGAGAAGCATCGGAATCTAAAACTGGACTCACAGGAGAGGTTCAAATAATAGAAAGTTACAGTGTCAGTCTTCTTGTACTTAAGTCGGCATTGTGCCTTTTGTATTAAATTCGCATGCAATTTCTGTGTTTCGTCGTCAATAAGAAGGTCCAAGGGATACAGTAAACCTGAAGTGAAGCATCAGAATCTAAAACTGGACTCACAGGAGTGGCTCAAATCATAGAAAGTTAGGGTGTCAGTCCTCTTGTACTTAAGTCGGCATTGTGCCTTTTGTATTAAATTCGGACGCAATTTCTGTGTTTCATTGTCAATAAGATGGTCCAAGGAAAACAGTAAACCTGAAGTGAAGCATCGGAATCTAAAACTGGACTCACAGGAGAGGTTCAAATCATAGAAATTTAGAGTGTCAGTCCTCTTGTACTTAAGTCGGCATTGTGCCTTTTGTATTAAATTCGGATGCAATTTCTGTGTTTCATCGTCAATAAGAAGGTCCAAGGGATACAGAAAACCTGAAGTGAAGCATCGGAATCTAAAACTGGAATAACAAGAGAGGTTCAAATCAAGGAAAGTTAGAGTGTCAGCCCTCTTGTACTTAAGTCGGCATTGTGCCTTTTGTATTAAATTCGGATGCAATTTCTGTGTTTCATCGTCATTAAGAAGGTCCAAGGGATACAATAAACCAGAAGTGAAGCATCGGAATCTAAAACTGGACTCACAGGAGAGGTTCAAATCATAGAAAGTTAGGGTGTCAGTCCTCTTGTACTTAAGTCGGCATTGTGCCTTTTGTATTAAATTCGGATGCAATTTCTGTGTTTCATCGTCAATAAGAAGGTCCAAGGGATTCAGTAAACCTGAAGTGAAGCATCGGAAACTAAAACCTGACTCACAGGAGGGGTTCAAATCATAGAAACTTAGAGTGTCAGTCGTCTTGTACTTAAGTCGGCATTGTGATTTTTGAATTAATTTCCGATGCAATTTCTGTGTTTCATCGTCAATAAGAAGGTCCAAGGCATACAGTAAACCTGAAGTAAAGCACTTTAATCTGTATCTGGACTCACAGGTGTGGTTCAAATCAAAGAAAGTTAGAGTGTCAGTGCTCTTGTACTAGAGCCAGCATTGTGCCTTTTGTATTAAATTCGCATATAATTTCTGTGTTTCATCGTCAATGATAAGGTCCAAGGCATACAGTAAACCAGAAGTGAAGCATCAGAATCTAAAACTGGACTCACAGGAGTGGTTCAAATCATAGAAAGTTAGAGTGTCAGTCCCCTTGTACTTATGTCGGCACTGTGCCTTTTGTATTATATTCGTATGCAATTTCTGTGTTTCATTGTCAATAAGAAGGTCCAAGGGATTCAGTAAACCTGAAGTGAAGCATCGGAAACTAAAACCTGACTCACAGTAGAGGTTCAAATCATAGAAACTTAGAGTGTCAGTCCTCTTGTACTTAAGTCGGCATTGTGCTGTTGTATTAATTTCGGTTGCAATTTCAATGTTTCATCGTCAATAAGAAGGTCCAAGGGATACAGAAAACCTGAAGTGAAGCATCGGAATCTAAAACTGGAATCACAGGAGAAGTTCAAAAAATCAAAGAAAGTTAGAGTGTCAGCCCTCTTGTACTTAAGTCTGCATTGTGCCTTTTGTATTAAATTCGGATGCAATTACTGTGTTTCATTGTCAATAAGAAGGTCCAAGGGATTCAGTAAACCTGAAGTGAAGCATCGGAAACTAAAACCTGACTCACAGGAGGGGTTCAAATCATAGAAACTTAGAGTGTCAGTCCTCTTGTACTTAAGTCGGCATTGTGCCTTTTGAATTAATTTCGGATGCAATTTCTGTGTTTCATCGTCAATAAGAAGGTCAAAGGGATACAGTAATAATGAAGTGAAGACTCGGCAGCAAAAACTGGACTCACAGGAGAGGTTCAAATCATAGAAAGTTAGGGAGTCAGTCCTCTTGTACTTAAGTCGGCATTGTGCCTTTTGTATTAATTTCGGACGCAATTTCTGTGTTTCATTGTCAATAAGGAGGTCCAAGGAAAACAATAAACCTGAAGTGAAGCATCGGAATCTAAAACTGGACTCACAGGAGAGGTTCAAATCATAGAAAGTTAGAGTGTCAGTCCTCTTGTACTTAAGTCAGCATTGTGCCTTTTTTATTAAATTCGGATGCAATTTCTGTGTTTCATCGTCAATAAGAAGGTCCAAGGGATACAGAAAACCTGAAGTGAAGCATCGGAATCTAAAACTGGAATCACAGGAGAGGTTCAAATCAAAGAAAGTTAGAGTGTCAGCCCTCTTGTACTTAAGTCGGCATTGTGCCTTTTGTTTTAAATTCGGATGCAATTTCTGTGTTTCATCGTCAATAAGACGGTCCAAGGGATACAATAAACCAGAAGTGAAGCATCGCAAACTAAAACCTGACTCACAGGAGGGGTTCAAATCACAGAAACTTAGAGTGTCAGTCTTCTTGTACTTATGTCGGCATTGTGCCTTTTGAATTAATTTCGGATGCAATTTCTGTGTTTCATCGTCAATAAGAAGGTCCAAGGGATACAGTAAACCTCAAGTGAAGCCTCGGCAACAAAAACTAAACTCACAATAGAGGTACAAATCATAGAAAGTTAGAGTGTCAGTCCTCTTGTATTATGTCGGAATTGTGCCTTTTGTATTAAATTCGGACGCAATTTCTGTGTTTCATAGTCAATAAGAAGGTCCAAGGGATACAGTAAACCTGAAGTGAAGCATCGGAATCTTAAACTGGACTCACAGGAGAGGTTCAAATCATAGTAAGTTAGAGTGTCAGTCCTCTTGTACTTAAGTCGGCATTGTGCGTTTTGTATTAAATTCGGATGCAATTTCTGTGTTTCATCGTCAATAAGAAGGTCCAAGGGTTACAGTAAACTTGAAGTGAAGCATCGGAATCTTAAACTGCAATCATAGGAGAGGTTCAAATCATAGAAAGTTAGAGTGTCTGTCCTCTTGTACTTGAGTCGGCATTGTGCCTTTTGTATTAAATTCGGATGCAATTCCTGTGTTTCATCGTCAATAAGAAGGTCCAAGGGATACAGTAAACCTGAAGTGAAACATCGGAATCTAAAACTGGCCTCACAGGAGTGGTTCAAATCATAAAAAGTTAGAGTGTCTGTCCTGTTGTACTTAAGTCGGCATTGTGCCTTTTTTATTAATTTCGGATGCAATTTCTGTGTTTCATCGTAAATAAGAAGGTCCAAGGGATACAGTAAACCTGAAGTGAAGCATCGGATTCTAAAACTGGACTCACAGGTGAGGTTTAAATCATAGAAAGTTAGAGTGTCGGTCCTCTTGTATTTAAGTCGGCATTGTGCATTTTGTATTACATTCGGATGCAATTTCTGTTTTTCATCGTCAATAAGAAGGTCCAAGGGATACAGTAAACCTGAAGTGAAGCATCGGAATCTAAAACTGGACTCACAGGAGAGGTTCAAACAATAGAAAGTTACAGTGTCAGTCCTCTTGTACTTAAGTCGGCATTGTGCCTTTTGTATTAAATTTCGACGCAATTTCTGTGTTTAATCGGCAATAAGAAGGTCAAAGGGATACAGTAAATCTGAAGTGAAGCATCGGAATCTAAAACTGGACTCACAGGAGAGGTTCAAATCATAGAAAGTTAGAGTGTCAGTCCTCATATACTTAAGTCGGCATTGTGCCTTTTGTATTAAATTCGGGCGTAATTTCTGTTTTTCATTGTCAATAAGGAGGTCCAAGGAAAACAGTAAACCTGAAGTGAAGCATCGGAATCTAAAACTGGACTCACAGGAGAGATTCAAATCATAGAAAGTTAGAGTGGCAGTCCTCTTGACCTTAAGTCGGCATTGTGCCTTTTGTATTACATTCGGATGCAATTTCTGTATTTCATCGTCAATAAGAAGGTCCAAGGGATACAGAAAACCTGAAGTGAAGCATCGGAATCTAAAACTGGAATCACGGGAGAAGTTCAAAAAATCAAAGAAAGTTAGAGTGTCAGCCCTCTTGTACTTAAGTCTGCATTGTGCCTTTTGTTTTAAATTCGGATGCAATTTCTGTGTTTCATTCTCAATAAGAAGGTCCAAGGGATTCAGTAAACCTGAAGTGAAGCCTCGGCAACAAAAACTGGACTCACAGGAGAGGTACAAATCATAGAAAGTTAGAGTGTCAGTCCTCTTGTATTATGTCGGAATTGTGACTTTTGTATTAAATTCGGACGCAATTTCTGTGTATCATAGTCAATAAGAAGGTCCAAGGGATACAGTAAACCTGAAGTGAAGCATCGGAATCTAAAACTGGAATCACAGGAGAGGTTCAAATCAAAGAAAGTTAGAGTGTCAGCCCTCTTGTACTTAAGTCGGCATTGTGCCTTTTGTTTTAAATTCGGATGCAATTTCTGTGTTTCATCGTCAATAAGAGGGTCCAAGGGATACAATAAACCAGAGGTGAAGCATCGCCAACTAAAACCTGACTCACAGGAGGGGTTCAAATCACAGAAACTTAGAGTGTCAGTCTTCTTGTACTTATGTCGGTATTGTGCCTTTTGAATTAATTTCGGATGCAATTTCTGTGTTTCATCGTCAATAAGAAGGTCCAAGGGATACAGTAAACCTGAAGTGAAGCCTCGGCAACAAAAACTGGACTCACAGGAGAGGTACAAATCATAGAAAGTTAGAGTGTCAGTCTTCTTGTATTATGTCGGAATTGTGCCTTTTGTATTAAATTCGGACGCAATTTCTGTGTTTCATAGTCAATAAGAAGGTCCAAGGGATACAGTAAACCTGACGTGAAGCATCGGAATCTTAAACTGGACTCACAGGAGAGGTTCAAATCATAGAAAGTTAGAGCGTCAGTCCTCTTGTACTTAAGTCGGCATTGTGCCTTTTGTATTAAATTCGGATGCAATTTCTGTGTTTCATCGTTAATAAGAAGGTCCAAGGTATACAGTAAACTTGAAGTGAAGCATCGGAATCTTAAACTGCAATCATAGGAGAGGTTCAAATCATAGAAAGTTAGAGTGTCAGTCCTCTTGTACTTGAGCCGGCATTGTGCCTTTTGTATTAAATTCGGATGCAATTTCTGTGTTTCATCGTCAATAAGAAGGTCCAAGGGATACAGTAAACCTGAAGTGAAACATCGGAATATAAAACTGGCCTCACAGGAGTGGTTCAAATCATAGAAAGTTAGAGTGTCTGTCCTCTTGTACTTAAGTCGGCATTGTGCCTTTTTTATTAATTTCGGATGCAATTTCTGTGTTTCATCGTAAATAAGAAGGTCCAAGGGATACAGTAAACCTGAAGTGAAGCATCGGATTCTAAAACTGGACTCACAGGTGAGGTTTAAATCATAGAAAGTTAGAGTGTCGGTCCTCTTGTATTTAAGTCGGCATTGTGCATTTTGTATTACATTCGGATGCAATTTCTGTTTTTCATCGTCAATAAGAAGGTCCAAAGGATACAGTAAACCTGAAGTGAAGCATCGGAATCTAAAACTGGACTCACAGGAGAGGTTCAAATAATAGAAAGTTACAGTGTCAGTCTTCTTGTACTTAAGTCGGCATTGTGCCTTTTGTATTAAATTCGGATGCATTTTCTGTGTTTCATCGTCAATAAGAAGGTCCAAGGGATACAGAAAACCTGAAGTGAAGCATCGGATTCTAAAACTAGAATCACAGGAGAGGTTCAAATCATAGAAAGTTAGAGTGTCAGTCCTCTTGTACTAGTGCCGGCATTGTGCCTTTTGTATTAAATTCGCATGCAATTTCTGTGTTTCGTCGTCAATAAGAAGGTCCAAGGGATACAGTAAACCTGAAGTGAAGCATCAGAATCTAAAACTGGACTCACAGGAGTGGTTCAAATCATAGAAAGTTAGGGTGTCAGTCCTCTTGTACTTAAGTCGGCATTGTGCCTTTTGTATTAAATTCGGACGCAATTTCTGTGTTTCATTGTCAATAAGATGGTCCAAGGAAAACAGTAAACCTGAAGTGAAGCATCGGAATCTAAAACTGGACTCACAGGAGAGGTTCAAATCATAGAAAGTTAGAGTGTCAGTCCTCTTGTACTTAAGTCGGCATTGTGCCTTTTGTATTAAATTCGGATGCAATTTCTGTGTTTCATCGTCAATAAGAAGGTCCAAGGGATACAGAAAACCTGAAGTGAAGCATCGGAATCTAAAACTGGAATAACAAGAGAGGTTCAAATCAAGGAAAGTTAGAGTGTCAGCCCTCTTGTACTTAAGTCGGCATTGTGCCTTTTGTATTAAATTCGGATGCAATTTCTGTGTTTCATCGTCATTAAGAAGGTCCAAGGGATACAATAAACCAGAAGTGAAGCATCGGAATCTAAAACTGGACTCACAGGAGAGGTTCAAATCATAGAAAGTTAGGGTGTCAGTCCTCTTGTACTTAAGTCGGCATTGTGCCTTTTGTATTAAATTCGGATGCAATTTCTGTGTTTCATCGTCAATAAGAAGGTCCAAGGGATTCAGTAAACCTGAAGTGAAGCATCGGAAACTAAAACCTGACTCACATGAGGGGTTCAAATCATAGAAACTTAGAGTGTCAGTCCTCTTGTACTTAAGTCGGCATTGTGCCTTTTGAATTAATTTCGGATGCAATTTCTGTGTTTCATCGTCAATAAGAAGGTCCAAGGCATACAGTAAACCTGAAGTGAAGCACTTTAATCTGTATCTGGACTCACAGGTGTGGTTCAAATCAAAGAAAGTTAGAGTGTCAGTGCTCTTGTACTAGAGCCAGCATTGTGCCTTTTGTATTAAATTCGCATATAATTTCTGTGTTTCATCGTCAATAATAAGGTCCAAGGCATACAGAAAACCTGAAGTGAAGCATCGGAATCTAAAACTGGAATCACAGGAGAAGTTCAAAAAATCAAAGAAAATTAGAGTGTCAGCCCTCTTGTACTTAAGTCTGCATTGTGCCTTTTGTATTAAATTCGGATGCAATTACTGTGTTTCATTGTCAATAAGAAGGTCCAAGGGATTCAGTAAACCTGAAGTGAAGCATCGGAAACTAAAACCTGACTCACAGGAGGGGTTCAAATCATAGAAACTTAGAGTGTCAGTCCTCTTGTACTTAAGTCGGCATTGTGCCTTTTGAATTAATTTCGGATGCAATTTCTGTGTTTCATCGTCAATAAGAAGGTCAAAGGGATACAGTAATCCTGAAGTGAAGACTCGGCAGCAAAAACTGGACTCACAGGAGAGGTTCAAATCATAGAAAGTTAGGGAGTCAGTCCTCTTGTACTTAAGTCGGCATTGTGCCTTTTGTATTAATTTCGGACGCAATTTCTGTGTTTCATTGTCAATAAGGAGGTCCAAGGAAAACAATAAACCTGAAGTGAAGCATCGGAATCTAAAACAGGACTCACAGGAGAGGTTCAAATCATAGAAAGTTAGAGTGTCAGTCCTCTTGTACTTAAGTCAGCATTGTGCCTTTTTTATTAAATTCGGATGCAATTTCTGTGTTTCATCGTCAATAAGAAGGTCCAAGGGATACAGAAAACCTGAAGTGAAGCATCGGAATCTAAAACTGGAATCACAGGAGAGGTTCAAATCAAAGAAAGTTAGAGTGTCAGCCCTCTTGTACTTAAGTCGGCATTGTGCCTTTTTTATTAATTTCGGATGCAATTTCTGTGTTTCATCGTAAATAAGAAGGTCCAAGGGATACAGTAAACCTGAAGTGAAGCATCGGATTCTAAAACTGGACTCACAGGTGAGGTTTAAATCATAGAAAGTTAGAGTGTCGGTCCTCTTGTATTTAAGTCGGCATTGTGCATTTTGTATTACATTCGGATGCAATTTCTGTGTTTCATCGTCAATAAGAAGGTCCAAGGGATTCAGTAAACCTGAAGTGAAGCATCGGAAACTAAAACCTGACTCACTGGAGGGGTTCAAATCATAGAAACTTAGAGTGTCAGTCCTCTTGACCTTAAGTCGGCATTGTGCCTTTTGTATTAAATTCGGATGCAATTTCTGTATTTCATCGTCAATAAGAAGGTCCAAGGGATACAGAAAACCTGAAGTGAAGCATCGGAATCTAAAACTGGAATCACAGGAGAAGTTCAAAAAATGAAAGAAAGTTAGAGTGTCAGTCCTCTTGTACTTAAGTCAGCATTGTGCCTTTTTTATTAAATCCGGATGCAATTTCTGTGTTTCATCGTCAATAAGAAGGTCCAAGGGATACAGAAAACCTGAAGTGAAGCATCGGAATCTAAAACTGGAATCACAGGAGAGGTTCAAATCAAAGAAAGTTAGAGTGTCAGCCCTCTTGTACTTAAGTCGGCATTGTGCCTTTTTTATTAATTTCGGATGCAATTTCTGTGTTTCATCGTAAATAAGAAGGTCCAAGGGATACAGTAAACCTGAAGTGAAGCATCGGATTCTAAAACTGGACTCACAGGTGAGGTTTAAATCATAGAAAGTTAGAGTGTCGGTCCTCTTGTATTTAAGTCGGCATTGTGCATTTTGTATTACATTCGGATGCAATTTCTGTGTTTCATCGTCAATAAGAAGGTCCAAGGGATTCAGTAAACCTGAAGTGAAGCATCGGAAACTAAAACCTGACTCACTGGAGGGGTTCAAATCATAGAAACTTAGAGTGTCAGTCCTCTTGACCTTAAGTCGGCATTGTGCCTTTTGTATTAAATTCGGATGCAATTTCTGTATTTCATCGTCAATAAGAAGGTCCAAGGGATACAGAAAACCTGAAGTGAAGCATCGGAATCTAAAACTGGAATCACAGGAGAAGTTCAAAAAATGAAAGAAAGTTAGAGTGTCAGTCCTCTTGTACTTAAGTCAGCATTGTGCCTTTTTTATTAAATCCGGATGCAATTTCTGTGTTTCATCGTCAATAAGAAGGTCCAAGGGATACAGAAAACCTGAAGTGAAGCATCGGAATCTAAAACTGGAATCACAGGAGAGGTTCAAATCAAAGAAAGTTAGAGTGTCAGCCCTCTTGTACTTAAGTCGGCATTGTGCCTTTTGTTTTAAATTCGGATGCAATTTCTGTGTTTCATCGTCAATAAGAAGGTCCAAGGGATACAATAAACCAAAAGTGAAGCATCGCAAACTAAAACCTGACTCACAGGAGGGGTTCAAATCACAGAAACTTAGAGTGTCAGTCTTCTTGTACTTATGTCGGCATTGTGCCTTTTGAATTAATTTTGGATGCAATTTCTGTGTTTCATCGTCATTAAGAAGGTCCAAGGAATACAGTAAACCTGAAGTGAAGCCTCGGCAACAAAAACTGGACTCACAGGAGAGGTACAAATCATAGAAAGTTAGAGTGTCAGTCCTCTTGTATTATGTCGGAATTGTGCCTTTTGTATTAAATTCGGACGCAATTTCTGTGTTTCATAGTCAATAAGAAGGTCCAAGGGATACAGTAAACCTGAAGTGAAGCATCGGAATCTTAAACTGGAATCATAGGAGAGGTTCAAATCATAGAAAGTTAGAGTGTCAGTCCTCTTGTACTTGAGCCGGCATTGTGCCTTTTGTATTACATTCGGATGCAATTTCTGTGTTTCATCGTCAATAAGAAGGTCCAAGGGATACAGTAAACCTGAAGTAAAACATCGGAATCTAAAACTGGCCTCTCAGGAGTGGTTCAAATCATAGAGAGTTAGAGTGTCTGTCCTCTTGTACTTAAGTCGGCATTGTGCCTTTTTTATTAATTTCGGATGCAATTTCTGTGTTTCATCGTAACTAAGAAGGTCCAAGGGATACAGTAAACCTGAAGTGAAGCATCGGATTCTAAAACTGGACTCACATGTGAGGTTTGAATCATAGAAAGTTAGAGTGTCGGTCCTCTTGTATTTAAGTCGGCATTGTGCATTTTGTATTACATTCGGATGCAATTTCTGTTTTTCATCGTCAATAAGAAGGTCCAAGGGATACAGTAAACCTGAAGTGAAGCATCGGAATCTAAAACTGGACTCACAGGAGAGGTTCAAATAATAGAAACTTACAGTGTCAGTCCTCTTGTACTTAAGTCGGCATTGTGCCTTTTGTACTAAATTCGGATGCATTTTCTGTGTTTCATCGTCAATAAGAAGGTCCAAGGCATACAGAAAACCTGAAGTGAAGCATCGGATTCTAAAACTAGAATCACAGGAGAGGTTCAAATCATAGAAAGTTAGAGTGTCAGTCCTCTTGTACTAGAGCCGGCATTGTGCCTTTTGTATTAAATTCGCATGCAATTTCTGTGTTTCATCGTCAATAAGAAGGTCCAAGGGATACAGTAAACCTGAAGTGAAGCATCAGAATCTAAAACTGGACTCACAGGAGTGGTTCAAATCATAGAAAGTTAGGGTGTCAGTCCTCTTGTACTTAAGTCGGCATTGTGCCTTTTGAATTAAATTCGGACGCAATTTCTGTGTTTCATTGTCAATAAGATGGTCCAAGGAAAACAGTAAACCTGAAGTGAAGCATCGGAATCTAAAACTGGACTCACAGGAGAGGTTCAAATCATAGAAAGTTAGAGTGTCAGTCCTCTTGTACTTAAGTCGGCATTGTGCCTTTTGTATTAAATTCGGATGCAATTTCTGTGTTTCATCGTCAATAAGAAGGTCCAAGGGATACAGAAAACCTGAAGTGAAGCATCGGAATCTAAAACTGGAATAACAGGAGAGGTTCAAATCAAGAAAAGTTAGAGTGTCAGCCCTCTTGTACTTAAGTCGGCATTGTGCCTTTTGTATTAAATTCGGATGCAATTTCTGTGTTTCATCGTCAATAAGAAGGTCCAAGGGATACAATAAACCAGAAGTGAAGCATCGGAATCTAAAACTGGACTCACAGGAGAGGTTCAAATCATAGAAAGTTAGGGTGTCAGTCCTCTTGTACTTAAGTCGGCATTGTGCCTTTTGTACTAAATTCGGAAGCAATTTCTGTGTTTCATCGTCAATAAGAAGGTCCAAGGGATACAGTAAACCTGAAGTGAAGCATCGGAATCTGAAACTGGTCTCACAGGAGTGGTTCAAAGCATAGAAATTTAGAGTGTCAGTCCTCTTGTACTTAAGTCGGCACTGTGCCTTTTGTTTTAAATTCGTATGCAACTTCTGTGTTTCATTGTCAATAAGAAGGTCCAAGGGATTCAGTAAACCTGAAGTGAAGCATCGGAAACTAAAACCTGATTCACAGGAGGGGTTCAAACCATAGAAACTTAGAGTGTCAGTCCTCTTGTACTTAAGTCGGCATTGTGCCTTTTCAATTAATTTCGGATGGGATTTCTGTGTTTCATCGTCAATAAGAAGGTCCAAGGGATACAGTAAACCTGAAGTGAAGCCTCGGCAACAAAAACTGGTCTCACAGGAGAGGTTCAAATCATAGAAAGTTAGAGTGTCAGTCTTCTTGTACTTAAGTCGGCATAGTGCCTTTTGTATTAAATTCGGACGCAATTTCTGTGTTTCATCGTCAATAAGAAGGTCCAAGGGATACAGTAAACTTGACGTGAAGCATCGGAATCTAAAACTGGACTCACAGGAGAGGTTCAAATCATAGAATGTTAGAGTGTCAGTCCTCTAGTACTTATGTCGGCATTGTGCCTTTTGTATTAAATTCGGATGCAATTTCTGTGTTTCATCGTCAATAAGAAGGTCCAAGGGATGCAGTAAACCTGAAGTGAAGCATCGGAATCTAAAAATGGACTCACAGGAGAGGTTCAAATCATAGAAAGTTAGAGTGTCAGTCCTCTTGTACCTAAGTCGGCATTGCGCCTTTTGTATTAAATTCGGATGCAATTTCTGTGTTTCATCGTCAATAAGAAGGTCCAAGGGATACAGAAAACCTGAAGTGAAGCATCTGAATCTATAACTGGAATCACAGGAGAGGTTCAAATCAACGAAAGTTAGAGTGTCAGTCCGCTTGTACTTAAGTCGGCATTGTGCCATTTGTATTAAATTCGGATGCCATTTCTGTGTATCATCGTCAATAAGAAGGTCCAAGGGATACAGTAAACCTGAAGTGAAGCATCGGAATCTAAAACTGGACTCACAGGAGAGGTTCAAATCATTGAAAGTTAGGGTGTCAGTCCTCTTGTACTTAAGTCGGCAATGTGCCTTTTGTATTAAATTCGGATGCAATTTCTGTTTCATTGTCAATAAGAAGGTCCAAGGGATACAGTAAACCCGAAGTGAAGCATCGGAATCTAAAACTGAACTCACAGGAGTGGTTCAAATCACAGAAAGTTTGAGTGTCAGTCCTCTTGTACTTAAGTCGGCACTGTGCTTTTTGTATTAAATTCGTAAGCAATTTCTATGTTTCATTGTCAATAAGAAAGTCCGAGGGATTCAGTAAACCTGAAGTGAAGCATCGGAAACTAAAACCTGACTCACAGGAGAGGTTCAAATCATAGAAACTTAGAGTGTCAGTACTCTTGTACTTAAGTCGGCATTGTGCCTTTTGTATTAATTTCGGATGCAATTTCTATGTTTTATCGTCAATAAGAAGGTCCAAGGGATACAGTAAACCTGAAGTGAAGCCTCGGCAACAAAAACTGGACTCACAGGAGATGTTCAAATCATAGAAACTTAGAGTGTCAGTCCCTTTGTACTTAAGCCGGCATTGTGCCTTTTGTATTAAATTCGGACGCAATTTCTGTGTCTCATCGACAATAAGAAGGTCCAAGGGATACTGTAAATCTGAAGTGAAGCATCGGAATTTAGAACTGGACTCACAGAGGAGGTTCAAATCATAGAAAGTAAGAGTGTCAGTCCTCTTGTACGTAAGTCGGCATTGTGCCTTTTGTATTAAATTCGGATGCAATTTCTGTGTTTCATCGTCAATAAGAAGGTCCAAAGGATACAGTAAACCTGAAGTGAAGCCTCGGCAACAAAAACTGGACTCACAGGAGAGGTTCAAATCATAGAATGTTAGAGTGTCAGTTCTCTTGTACTTAAGTCGGCATTGTGCCTTTTGTATTAAATTCGGATGCAATTTCTGTTTCATCGTCAATAAAAAGGTCCAAGCGATACAGTAAACCTGAAGTGAAGCATCGGAATCTAAAACTGGACTCACAGGTGAGGTTCAAATCATAAAAAGTTAGAGTGTCGGTCCTCTTGTACTTAAGTCGGCATTGTGCCTTTTGTATTAATTTCGGATGCAATTCCTGTGGTTCATCGTCAATATGAAGGTCCAAGGGATACAGTAAACCTGTTGTGAAGCCTCGGCAACAAAAACTGGACTCTTAGGAGAGGTTCAAATCATAGATAGTTAGAGTGTCAGTCCTCTTGTACTTAATTCTGCATTGTGCCTTTTGTATTAAATTCGGATGCAATTTCTGTGTTTCATCGTCAATAAGAAGGTCCAAGGGATACAGTAAACCTGAAGTGAAGCATCGGAATCTAAAACTGGACTCACAGGAGCGGTTCAAATCATAGAAAGTTAGTGTGTCAGTCCTCTTGTACTTAAGTCGCTCACTGTGCTTTTTGTATTAAATTCGTATGCAATTTCTGTGTTTCATTGTCAATAAGAAGGTCCGAGGGATTCAGTAAACCTGAAGTGAAGCATCGGAAACTAAAACCTGACACACAGGAGAGGTCAAATCATAGAAACTTAGAGTGTCTGTCCTCTTGTAGTTAAGTCGGCATTGTGCCTTCTGTATTAATTTCGGATGCAATTTCTGTGTTTCATCGTCAATAAGAAGGTCCAAGGGATACAGTAAACCTGAAGTGAAGCATCGGAATCTAAAACTGGACTCAGGGGTGAGGTGCAGATCATAGAAAGTTAGAGTGTCGGTCCTCTTGTACTTAAGTCGGAATTGTGCATTTTGTATTAAATTCGGATGCAATTCCTGTGTTTCATCGTCAATAAGAAGGTCCAAGGGGTACAGTAAACCTGAAGTGAAGCATCGGAATCTAAAACTGGACTCACAGGAGAGGTTCAAATCATAGAAACTTAGAGTGTCTGTCCTCTTGTACTTAAGTCGGCATTGTGCCTTTTGTATTAAATTCGGATGCAATTTCTGTGTTTCATCGTCAATAAGAAGGTCCAAGGGATACGGTAAATCTGAAGTGAAGCATCGGAATCTAAAACTGAACTCACAGAGGAGGTTCAAATCATAGAAAGTAAGAGTGTCAGTCCTCTTGTACTTAAGTCGGCATTGTGCCTTTTGTATTAAATTCGGATGCAATTTCTGTGTTTCATCGTCAATAAGAAGGTCCAAAGGATACAGTAAACCTGAAGTGAAGCCTCGGCAACAAAAACTGGACTCACAGGAGAGGTTCAAATCATAGAATGTTAGAGTGTCAGTCCTCTTGTACTTAAGTCGGCATTGTGCCTTTTGTATTAAATTCGGATGCAATTTCTGTTTCATCGTCAATAAAAAGGTCCAAGGGATACAGTAAACCTGAAGTGAAGCATCGGAATCTAAAACTGGACTCACAGGTGAGGTTCAAATCATAGAAAGTTAGAGTGTCGGTCCTCTTGTACTAAAGTCGGCATTGTTCATTTTGTATTAAATTCGGATGAAATTTCTGTGTTTCATCGTCAATAAGAAGGTCCAAGGGATACAGTAAACCTGAAGTGAAGCATCGAAATCTAAAACTGGACTCACAGGAGAGGTTCAAATCATTGAAAGTTAGGGTGTCACTCCTCTTCAACTTAAGTCGGCAATGTGCCTTTTGTATTAAATTCGGATGCAATTTCTGTTTTATCGTCAATAAAAAGGTCCAAGGGATACAGTAAACCTGAAGTGAAGCATCGGAATCTAAAACTGGACTCACAGGAGAGGTTCAAATCATAGATAGTTAGAGTGTCAGTCCTCATGTACTTAATTCGGCATTGTGCTTTTTGTATTAAATTCAGATGCAATTTCTGTGTTTCATCGTCAATAAGAAGGTCCAAGGGATACAGTAAACCTGAAGTGAAGCATCGGAATCTAAAACTGGCCTCACAGGAGCGGTTCAAATCATAGAAAGTTAGAGTGTCAGTCCTCTTGTACTTAAGTCGCTCACTGTGCTTTTTGTATTAAATTCGTATGCAATTTCTGTGTTTCATAGTCAATAAGAAGGTCCGAGGGATTCAGTAAACCTGAAGTGAAGCATCGGAAACCAAAACCTGACACACTGGAGAGGTCAAATCATAGAAACTTAGAGTGTCTGTCCTCTTGTACTTAAGTCGGCATTGTGCCTTTTGTATTAATTTCGGATGCAATTTCTGTGTTTCATCGTCAATAAGAAGGTCCAAGGGATACCGTAAACCTGAAGTGAAGCATCGGAATCTAAAACTGGACTCACAGGAGAGGTTCAAATCATAGAAACTTAGAGTGTCAGTCCTCTTGTACTTAAGTCGGCATTGTGCCTTTTGTATTAAATTCGGATGCAATTTCTGTGTTTCATCGTCAATAAGAAGGTCCAAAGGATACAGTAAACCTGAAGTGAAGCATCGAAATCTAAAACTGGACTCACAGGAGTGGTTCAATTCAAAGAAAGTTAGAGTGTCAGTCCTCTTGTACTTAAGTCGGAACTGTGCCTTTTGTATTAAATTTGAATTCATTTTCTGTGTTTTATTGTCAATAAGAAGGTCCAAGGGATTCAGTAAACTTGAAGTGAAGCATCGGAAACTAAAACCTGACTCACAGGAGAGGTTCAAATCATAGAAACATAGAGTGTCAGTCCTCTTGTACTTAAGTCAGCATTGTGCCTTTTGTATTAATTTCGGATGCAATTCCTGTGGTTTATCGTCAATATGAAGGTCCAAGGGATACAGTAAACCTGTTGTGAAGCCTCGGCAACAAAAACTGGACTCACAGGAGAGGTTCAAATCATAGAAAGTTAGAGTGTCAGTCCTCTTGTACTTAATTCGGCATTGTGCCTTTTGTATTAAATTCGGATGCAATTTCTGTGTTTCATCGTCAATAAGAAGGTCCAAGGGATACAGTAAACCTGAAGTGAAGCATCGGAATCTAAAACTGGACTCACAGGAGCGGTTCAAATCATAGAAAGTTAGAGTGTCAGTCCTCTTGTACTTAAGTCGCTCACTGTGCTTTTTGTATTAAATTCGTATGCAATTTCTGTGTTTCATTGTCAATAAGAAGGTCCGAGGGACTCAGTAAACCTGAAGTGAAGCATCGGAAACTAAAACCTGACACACAGGAGAGGTCAAATCATAGAAACTTAGAGTGTCTGTCCTCTTGTACTTAATTCGGCATTGTGCCTTTTGTATTAATTTCGGATGCAATTTCTGTGTTTCATCGTCAATAAGAAGGTCCAAGGGATACAGTAAACCTGAAGTGAAGCATCGGAATCTAAAACTGGACTCACAGGAGAGGTTCAAATCATTGAAAGTTAGGGTGTCAGTCCTCTTGTACTTAAGTCGGCAATGTGCCTTTTGTATTAAATTCGGATGCAATTTCTGTTTCATCGTCAATAAGAAGGTCCAAGGGATACAGTAAACCTGAAGTGAAGCATCGGAATCTAAAACTGGACTCACAGGAGTGGTTCAAATCACAGAAAGTTTGAGTGTCAGTCCTCTTGTACTTAAGTCAGCACTGTGCTTTTTGTATTAAATTCGTAAGCAATTTCTGTGTTTCATTGTCAATAAGAAAGTCCGAGGGATTCAGTAAACCTGAAGTGAAGCATCGGAAACTAAAACCTGACTCACAGGAGAGGTTCAAATCATAGAAAGTAAGAGTGTCAGTCCTCTTGTACTTAAGTCGGCATTGTGCCTTTTGTATTAAATTCGGATGCAATTTCTGTGTTTCATCGTCAATAAGAAGGTCCAAAGGATACAGTAAACCTGAAGTGAAGCCTCGGCAACAAAAACTGGACTCACAGGAGGGGTTCAAATCATAGAATGTTAGAGTGTCAGTTCTCTTGTACTTAAGTCGGCATTGTGCCTTTTGTATTAAATTCGGATGCAATTTCTGTTTCATCGTCAATAAAAATCTCCAAGGGATACTGTAAACCTGAAGTGAAGCATCGGAATCTAAAACTGGACTCACAGGTGAGGTTCAAAACATAGAAAGTTAGAGTGTCGGTCCTCTTGTACTTAAGTCGGCATTGTGCATTTTGTATTAAATTCGGATGAAATTTCTGTGTTTCATCGTCAATAAGAAGGTCCAAGGGATACAGTAAACCTGAAATGAAGCATCGGAAACTAAAACCTGACTCACAGGAGAGGTTCAAATCATAGAAACATAGAGTGTCAGTCCTCTTGTACTTAAGTCGGCATTGTGCCTTTTGTATTAATTTCGGATGCAATTCCTGTGGTTCATCGTCAATATGAAGGTCCAAGGGATACAGTAAACCTGTTGTGAAGCCTCGGCAACAAATACTGGACTCACAGGAGGGGTTCAAATCATAGAAAGTTAGAGTGTCAGTCCTCTTGTACTTAATTCGGCATTGTGCCTTTTGTATTAAATTCGGATGCAATTTCTGTGTTTCATCGTCAATAAGAAGGTCCAAGGGATACAGTAAACCTGAAGTGAAGCATCGGAATCTAAAACTGGACTCACAGGAGCGGTTCAAATCATAGAAAGTTAGAGTGTCAGTCCTCTTGTACTTAAGTCGCTCACTGTGCCTTTTGTATTAAATTCGTATGCAATTTCTGTGTTTCATTGTCAATAAGAAGGTCCGAGGGATTCAGTAAACCTGAAGTGAAGCATCGGAAACTAAAACCTGACACACAGGAGAGGTCAAATCATAGAATCTTAGAGTGTCTGTCCTCTTGTACTTAAGTCGGCATTGTGCCTTTTGTATTAATTTCGGATGCAATTTCTGTGTTTCATCGTCAATAAGAAGGTCCAAGGGATACAGTAAACCTGAAGTGAAGCATCGGAATCTAAAACTGGACTCAGAGGTGAGGTGCAAATCATAGGAAGTTAGAGTGTCGGTCCTCTTGTACTTAAGTCGGCATTGTGCATTTTGTATTAAATTCGGATCCAATTTCTGTGTTTCATCGTCAATAAGAAGGTCCAAGGGATACAGTAAACCTGAAGTGAAGCATCGGAATCTAAAACTGGACTCACAGGAGTGGTTCAAATCATACAACCTTAGAGTGTCAGTCCTCTTGTACTTAAGTCGGCATTGTGACTTTTGTATTAAATTCGGATGCAATTTCTGTGTTTCATCGTCAATAAGAAGGTCCAAGGGATACTGTAAATTTGAAGTGAAGCATCGGAATCTAAAACTGGACTCACAGAGGAGGTTCAAATCGTAGAAAGTAAGAGTGTCAGTCCTCTTGTACTTAATTCGGCATTGTGACTTTTGTATTAAATTCGGATGCAATTTCTGTGTTTCATCGTCAATAAGAAGGTCCAAAGGATACAGTAAACCTGAAGTGAAGCCTCGGCAACAAAAACTGGACTCACAGGAGAGGTTCAAATCATACAATGTTAGAGTGTCAGTCCTCTTGTACTTAAGTCGGCATTGTGCCTTTTGTATTAAATTCGGATGCAATTTCTGTTTCATCGTCAATAAAAAGGTCCAAGGGATACAGTAAACCTGAAGTGAAGCATCGGAATCTAAAACTGGACTCACAGGTGAGCTTCAAATCATAGAAAGTTAGAGTGTCGGTCCTCTTGTACTTAAGTCGGCATTGTGCATTTTGTATTAAATTCGGATGAAATTTCTGTGTTTCATCGTCAATAAGAAGGTCCAAGGGATACAGTAAACCTGAAGTGAAGCATCGGAATCTAAAACTGGACTCACAGGAGTGGTTCAAATCATAGAAAGTTAGAGTGTCAGTCCTCTTGTACTTAAGTCGGAACTGTGCCTTTTGTATTAAATTTGTATGCATTTTCTGTGTTTCATTGTCAATAAGAAGGTCCAAGGGATTCAGTAAACCTGAAGTGAAGCATCGGAAACTAAAACCTGACTCACAGGAGTGGTTCAAATCATAGAAACATAGTGTCGGTCCTCTTCTACTTAAGTCGGCATTGTGCCTTTTGTATTAATTTCGGATGCAATTCCTGTGCTTCATCGTCAATATGAAGGTCCAAGGGATACAGTAAACCTGTTGTGAAGCCTCGGCAACAAAAACTGGACTCACAGGAGAGGTTTAAATCATAGAAAGTTAGAGTGTCAGTCCTCTTGTACTTAATTCGGCATTGTGCCTTTTGTATTAAATTCGGATGCAATTTCTGTGTTTCATCGTCAATAAGAAGGTCCAAGGGATACAGTAAACCTGAAGTGAAGCATCGGAATCTAAAACTGGACTCACAGGAGCGGTTCAAATCATAGAAAGTTAGAGTGTCAGTCCTCTTGTACTTAAGTCGCTCACTGTGCTTTTTGTATTAAATTCGTATGCAATTTCTGTGTTTCATTGTCAATAAGAAGGTCCGAGGGACTCACTAAAAGTGAAGTGAAGCATCGGAAACTAAAACCTGACACACAGGAGAGGTCAAATCATAGAAACTTAGAGTCTCTGTCCTCTTGTACTTAAGTCGGCATTGTGCCTTTTGTATTAATTTCGGATGCAATTTCTGTGTTTCATCGTCAGTAGGAAGGTCCAAGGGATACAGTAAACCTGAAGTGAAGCATCGGAATCTAAAACTGGACTGAGAGGTGAGGTGCAAATCATAGAAAGTTAGAGTGTCGGTCCTCTTGTACTTAAGTCGGCATTGTGCATTTTGTATTAAATTCGGATGCAATTTCTGTGTTTCATCGTCAATAAGAAGGTCCAAGGGATACAGTAAACCTGAAGTGAAGCATCGGAATCTAAAACTGGACTCACAGGAGAGGTTCAAATCATAGAAACTTAGAGTGTCAGTCCTCTTGTACTTAAGTCGGCATTGTGCCTTTTGTATAAAATTCGGATGCAATTTCTGTGTTTCATCGTCAATAAGAAGGTCCAAGGGATACAGAAAACCTGAAGTGAAGCATCGGAACCTAAAACTGGAATCAAAGGAGAGGTTCAATTCAAATTAAGTTAGAGTGTCAGTCCCCTTGTACTTAAGTCGGCATTGTGCCTTTTGTATTAAATTCGGATGCAATTTCTGTGTTTCATCGTCAATAAGAATGTCCAAGGGATACAGTAAACCTGAAGTGAAGCATCGGAATCTAAAACTGGACCCACAGGAGAGGTTCAAATCATAGAAAGTAAGGGTGTCAGTCCTCTTGTACTTAAGTCGGCATTGTGACTTTTGTATTAAATTCGGATGCAATTTCTATGTTTCATTGTCAATAAGAAGGTCCAAGGGATACAGTAAACCTGAAGTGGAGCATCGGAATCTAAAACTGGACTCACAGGTGAGGTACAAATCATAGAAAATTAGAGTGTCAGTCCTCTTGTACTTAAGTCGGCATTGTGCATTTTGTATTAAATTCGGATGCAAATTCTGTGTTTCATCGTCAATAAGACGGTCCAAGGAATACAGTAAACCTGAAGTGAAGCATCGGAATCTAAAACTGGCCTCACAGGAGTGGTTCAAATCATAGAAAGTTAGAGTGTCTGTCCTCTTCTACTTAAGTCGGCATTGTGCCTTTTGTATTAATTTCGGATGCAATTTCTGTGTTTCATCGTCAATACGAAGGTCCAAGTGATACAGTAAACCTGAAGTGAAGCATCGGAATCTGAAACTGGACTCACAGGTGAGGTGCAAATCATAGAAAGTTAGAGTGTCGGTCCTCTTGTACTTAAGTCGGCATTGTGCATTTTGTATTAAATTCGGATGCAATTTCTGTGTTTCATCGTCAATAAGAAGGTCCAAGGGATACAGTAAACCTGAAGTGAAGCATCGGAATCTAAAACTGGACTCACAGGAGAGGTTCAAATAATAGAAACTTAAGAGTGTCAGTCCTCTTGTACTTAAGTCGGCATTGTGCCTTTTGTATGAAATTCGGATGCAATTTCTGTCTTTCATCGTCAATAAGAAGGTCCAAGGGATACAGAAAACCTGAAGTGAAGCATCGGAATCTAAAACTGGAATCACAGGAGAGGTTCAATTCAAAGAAAGTTAGAGTGTCAGTCCTCTTGTACTTAAGTCGGCATTGTGGCTTTTGTATTAAATTCGGATGCAATTTCTGTGTTTCATCGTCAATAAGAAGGTCCAAGGGATACAGTAAACCTGAAGTGAAGCATCGGAATCTAAAACTGGACTCACAGGAGTGGTTCAAATCATAGAAAGTTAGAGTGTCAGTCCTCTTGTACTTAAGTCGGAACTGTGCCTTTTGTATTAAATTTGTATGCATTTTCTGTGTTTCATTGTCAATAAGAAGGTCCAAGGGATTCAGTAAACCTGAAGTGAAGCATCGGAAACTAAAACCTGACTCACAGGAGTGGTTCAAATCATAGAAACATAGTGTCGGTCCTCTTCTACTTAAGTCGGCATTGTGCCTTTTGTATTAATTTCGGATGCAATTCCTGTGCTTCATCGTCAATATGAGGGTCCAAGGGATACAGTAAACCTGTTGTGAAGCCTCGGCAACAAAAACTGGACTCACAGGAGAGGTTTAAATCATAGAAAGTTAGAGTGTCAGTCCTCTTGTACTTAATTCGGCATTGTGCCTTTTGTATTAAATTCGGATGCAATTTCTGTGTTTCATCGTCAATAAGAAGGTCCAAGGGATACAGTAAACCTGAAGTGAAGCATCGGAATCTAAAACTGGACTCACAGGAGCGGTTCAAATCATAGAAAGTTAGAGTGTCAGTCCTCTTGTACTTAAGTCGCTCACTGTGCTTTTTGTATTAAATTCGTATGCAATTTCTGTGTTTCATTGTCAATAAGAAGGTCCGAGGGACTCAGTAAAAGTGAAGTGAAGCATCGGAAACTAAAACCTGACACACAGGAGAGGTCAAATCATAAAAACTTAGAGTGTCTGTCCTCTTGTACTTAAGTCGGCATTGTGCCTTTTGTATTAATTTCGGATGCAATTTCTGTGTTTCATCGTCAGTAAGAAGGTCCAAGGGATACAGTAAACCTGAAGTGAAGCATCGGAATCTAAAACTGGACTGCGAGGTGAGGTGCAAATCATAGAAAGTTAGAGTGTCGGTCCTCTTGTACTTAAGTCGGCATTGTGCATTTTGTATTAAATTCGGATGCAATTTCTGTGTTTCATCGTCAATAAGAAGGTCCAAGGGATACAGTAAACCTGAAGTGAAGCATCGGAATCTAAAACTGGACTCACAGGAGAGGTTCAAATCATAGAAACTTAGAGTGTCAGTCCTCTTGTACTTAAGTCGGCATTGTGCCTTTTGTATTAAATTCGGATGCAATTTCTGTGTTTCATCGTCAATAAGAAGGTCCAAGGGATACAGAAAACCTGAAGTGAAGCATCGGAACCTAAAACTGGAATCAAAGGAGAGGTTCAATTCAAATTAAGTTAGAGTGTCAGTCCCCTTGTACTTAAGTCGGCATTGTGCCTTTTGTATTAAATTCGGATGTAATTTCTGTGTTTCATCGTCAATAAGAATGTCCAAGGGATACAGTAAACCTGAAGTGAAGCATCGGAATCTAAAACTGGACCCACAGGAGAGGTTCAAATCATAGAAAGTAAGGGTGTCAGTCCTCTTGTACTTAAGTCGGCATTGTGACTTTTGTATTACATTCGGATGCAATTTCTATGTTTCATCGTCAATAAGAAGGTCCAAGGGATACAGTAAACCTGAAGTGGAGCATCGGAATCTAAAACTGGACTCACAGGTGAGGTACAAATCATAGAAAATTAGAGTGTCAGTCCTCTTGTACTTAAGTCGGCATTGTGCATTTTGTATTAAATTCGGATGCAAATTCTGTGTTTCATCGTCAATAAGACGGTCCAAGGAATACAGTAAACCTGAAGTGAAGCATCGGAATCTAAAACTGGCCTCACAGGAGTGGTTCAAATCATAGAAAGTTAGAGTGTCTGTCCTCTTCTACATAAGTCGGCATTGTGCCTTTTGTATTAATTTCGGATGCAATTTCTGTGTTTCATCGTCAATACGAAGGTCCAAGTGATACAGTAAACCTGAAGTGAAGCATCGGAATCTGAAACTGGACTCACAGGTGAGGTGCAAATCATAGAAAGTTAGAGTGTCGGTCCTCTTGTACTTAAGTCGGCATTGTGCATTTTGTATTAAATTCGGATGCAATTTCTGTGTTTCATCGTCAATAAGAAGGTCCAAGGGATACAGTAAACCTGAAGTGAAGCATCGGAATCTAAAACTGGACTCACAGGAGAGGTTCAAATAATAGAAACTTAAGAGTGTCAGTCCTCTTGTACTTAAGTCGGCATTGTGCCTTTTGTATGAAATTCGGATGCAATTTCTGTCTTTCATCGTCAATAAGAAGGTCCAAGGGATACAGAAAACCTGAAGTGAAGCATCGGAATCTAAAACTGGAATCACAGGAGAGGTTCAATTCAAAGAAAGTTAGAGTGTCAGTCCTCTTGTACTTAAGTCGGCATTGTGGCTTTTGTATTAAATTCGGATGCAATTTCTGTGTTTCATCGTCAATAAGAAGGTCCAAGGGATACAGTAAACCTGAAGTGAAGCATCGGAATCTAAAACTGGACTCACAGGAGAGGTTCAAATCATAGAAAGTTAGGGTGTCAGTCCTCTTTTACTTAAGTCGGCATTGTGCCTTTTGTATTAAATTCAGATGCAATTTCTGTGTTTCATCGTCAATAAGAAGGTCCAAGGGATACAGTAAACCTGATGTCGTGTGGCTAGGGCCTCCCGTCGGGTAGACCGTTCGCCTGGTGCAGGTCTTTCGATTTGACGCCACTTCGGCGACCTGCGTGTCGATGGGGATTAAATGATGATGATTAGGACAACACAACACCCAGTCCCTGAGCGGAGAAAATTTCCAACCCAGCCGGGAATCGAACCCGGGGCTTAGGATTGACAGTCTGTCACGCTGACCACTCAGCTAACGGGGCGGACAACCTGAAGTGAAGCATCGGAGTCTAAAACTGGACTCACAGGTGAGGTGCAAATCATAGAAAGTTAGAGTGTCGGTCCTCTTGTACTTAAGTCGGCATTGTGCATTTTGTATTAAATTCGGAAACAATTTCTGTGTTTCATAGTCAATAAGAAGGTCCAAGGGATACAGTAAACCTGAAGTGAAGCATCGGAATCCAAAACTGGACTCACAGGAGAGGTTCAAATAATAGAAACTTAGAGTGTCAGTCCTCTTGTACTTAAGTCGGCCTTGTGCCTTTTGTATTAAATTCGGATGCAATTTCTGTGTTTCATCGTCAATAAGAAGGTCCAAGGGATACAGAAAACCTGAAGTGAAGCACCGGAATCTAAAACTGGTATCACAGGAGAGGTTCAATTCAAAGAAAGTTAGAGTGTCAGTCCTCTTGTACTTAAGTCGGCATTGTGCCTTTTGTATTAAATTCGGATGCAATTTCTGTGTTTCATCGTCAATAAGAAGGTCCAATGGATACAGTAAACCTGAATTGAAGCATCGGAATCAAAAACTCGACTAACAGGAGTGGGTCATATCATAGAATGTTAGACTGTCAGTCCTCTACAACTTAAGTCGGCATTGTGCCTTTTGTATTAATTTCGGATGCAATTTCTGTGTTTCATCGTCAATAAGAAGATCCAAGGGATACAGTAAACCTGAAGTGAAGCATCGGAATCTAAAACTGGACTCAGAGGTGAGGTGCAAATCATAGAAAGTTAGAGTGTCGGTCCTCTTGTACTTAAGTCGGCATTGTGCATTTTTTATTAATTTCGGATGCAATTTCTGTGGTTCATCGTCAATATGAAGGACCAAGGGATACAGTAAACCTGTTGTGAAGCCTCGGCAACAAAAACTGGACTCACAGGAGAGGTTCAAATCATAGAAAGTTAGAGTGTCAGTCCTCTTGTACTTAATTCGTCATTGTGCCTTTCTTATTAAATTCGGATGCAATTCCTGTGGTTCATCGTCAATATGAAGGTCCAAGGGATACTGTAAATCTGAAGTGAAGCATCGGAATCTAAAACTGGACTCACAGAGGAGTTTCAAATCATAGAAAGTAAGAGTATCGGTCCTCTTGTACTTAAGTCGGCATTGTGCCTTTTGTATTAAATTCGGATGCAATTTCTGTGTTTCATCGTCAATAAGAAGGTCCAAAGGATACAGTAAACCTGAAGTGAAGCATCGGAATGTAAAACTGGACTCACAGGAGCGGTTCGAATCATAGAAAGTAAGAGTGTCAGTCCTCTTGTACTTAAGTCGGCATTGTGCCTTTTGTATTAAATTCGGATGCAATTTCTGTGTTTCATCGTCAATAAGAAGGTCCAAAGGATACAGTAAACCTGAAGTGAAGCCTCGGCAACAAAAACTGGACTCACAGGAGAGGTTCAAGTGATAGAATGTTAATTTGTCAGTTCTCTTGTACTTAAGCCGGCATTGTGCCTTTTGTATTAAATTCGGATGCAATTTCTGTTTCATCGTCAATAAAAAGGTCCAAAGGATACAGTAAACCTGAAGTGAAGCATCGGAATGTAAAACTGGACTCACAGGAGCGGTTCGAATCATAGAAAGTAAGAGTGTCAGTCCTCTTGTACTTAAGTCGGCATTGTGCCTTTTGTATTAAATTCGGATGCAATTTCTGTGTTTCATCGTCAATAAGAAGGTCCAAAGGATACAGTAAACCTGAAGTGAAGCCTCGGCAACAAAAACTGGACTCACAGGAGAGGTTCAAATGATAGAATGTTAATTTGTCAGTTCTCTTGTACTTAAGCCGGCATTGTGCCTTTTGTATTAAATTCGGATGCAATTTCTGTTTCATCGTCAATAAGAAGGTCCAAGGGATACAGTAAACCTGAAGTGAAGCATCGGAATCTAACACTGGACTCACAGGAGTGGTTCAAATCATAGAAAGTTAGAGTGTCAGTCCTCTTGTACTTAAGTCGGAACTGTGCCTTTGGTATTAAATTTGTATGCATTTTCTGTGTTTCATTGTCAATAAGAAGGTCCAAGGGATTCAGTAAACCTGATGTGAAGCATCGGAAACTAAAACCTGACTCACAGGAGAGGTTCAAATCATAGAAACAAAGAGTGTCAGTCCTCTTGTACTTAAGTCGGCATTGTGCCTTTTGTATTAATTTCGGATGCAATTCCTGTGGTTCATCGTCAATATGAAGGTCCAAGGGATACAGTAAACCTGTTGTGAAGCCTCGGCAACAAAAACTGGACTCACAGGAGAGGTTCAAATCATAGATAGTTAGAGTGTCAGTCCTCATGTACTTAATTCGGCATTGTGCCTTTTGTATTAAATTCAGATGCAATTTCTGTGTTTCATCGTCAATAAGAAGGTCCAAGCGATACAGTAAACCTGAAGTGAAGCATCGGAATCTAAAACTGGACTCACAGGAGCGGTTCAAATCATCTAAAGTTAGAGTGTCAGTCCTCTTGTACTTAAGTCGCTCACTGTGCTTTTTGTATTAAATTCGTATGCAATTTCTGTGTTTCATTGTCAATAAGAAGGTTCGAGGGATTCAGTAAACCTGAAGTGAAGCATCGGAAACCAAAACCTGACACACAGGAGAGGTCAAATCATAGAAACTTAGAGTGTCTGTCCTCTTGTACTTAAGTCGGCATTGTGCCTTTTGTATTAATTTCGGATGCAATTTCTGTGTTTCATCGCCAATAAGAAGGTCCAAGGGATACCGTAAACCTGAAGTGAAGCATCGGAATCTAAAACTGGACTCACAGGAGAGGTTCAAATCATAGAAACTTAGAGTGTCAGTCCTCTTGTACTTAAGTCGGCATTGTGCCATTTGTATTAAATTCGGATGCAATTTCTGTGTTTCATCGTCAATAAGAAGGTCCAATGGATACAGTAAACCTGAATTGAAGCATCGGAATCAAAAACTCGACTAACAGGAGTGGGTCATATCATAGAATGTTAGACTGTCAGTCCTCTACAACTTAAGTCGGCATTGTGCCTTTTGTATTAATTTCGGATGCAATTTCTGTGTTTCATCGTCAATAAGAAGATCCAAGGGATACAGTAAACCTGAAGTGAAGCATCGGAATCTAAAACTGGACTCAGAGGTGAGGTGCAAATCATAGAAAGTTAGAGTGTCGGTCCTCTTGTACTTAAGTCGGCATTGTGCATTTTTTATTAATTTCGGATGCAATTTCTGTGGTTCATCGTCAATATGAAGGACCAAGGGATACAGTAAACCTGTTGTGAAGCCTCGGCAACAAAAACTGGACTCACAGGAGAGGTTCAAATCATAGAAAGTTAGAGTGTCAGTCCTCTTGTACTTAATTCGTCATTGTGCCTTTCTTATTAAATTCGGATGCAATTCCTGTGGTTCATCGTCAATATGAAGGTCCAAGGGATACTGTAAATCTGAAGTGAAGCATCGGAATCTAAAACTGGACTCACAGAGGAGTTTCAAATCATAGAAAGTAAGAGTATCGGTCCTCTTGTACTTAAGTCGGCATTGTGCCTTTTGTATTAAATTCGGATGCAATTTCTGTGTTTCATCGTCAATAAGAAGGTCCAAAGGATACAGTAAACCTGAAGTGAAGCATCGGAATGTAAAACTGGACTCACAGGAGCGGTTCGAATCATAGAAAGTAAGAGTGTCAGTCCTCTTGTACTTAAGTCGGCATTGTGCCTTTTGTATTAAATTCGGATGCAATTTCTGTGTTTCATCGTCAATAAGAAGGTCCAAAGGATACAGTAAACCTGAAGTGAAGCCTCGGCAACAAAAACTGGACTCACAGGAGAGGTTCAAATGATAGAATGTTAATTTGTCAGTTCTCTTGTACTTAAGCCGGCATTGTGCCTTTTGTATTAAATTCGGATGCAATTTCTGTTTCATCGTCAATAAAAAGGTCCAAAGGATACAGTAAACCTGAAGTGAAGCATCGGAATGTAAAACTGGACTCACAGGAGCGGTTCGAATCGTAGAAAGTAAGAGTGTCAGTCCTCTTGTACTTAAGTCGGCATTGTGCCTTTTGTATTAAATTCGGATGCAATTTCTGTGTTTCATCGTCAATAAGAAGGTCCAAAGGATACAGTAAACCTGAAGTGAAGCCTCGGCAACAAAAACTGGACTCACAGGAGAGGTTCAAATGATAGAATGTTAATTTGTCAGTTCTCTTGTACTTAAGCCGGCATTGTGCCTTTTGTATTAAATTTGGATGCAATTTCTGTTTCATCGTCAATAAGAAGGTCCAAGGGATACAGTAAACCTGAAGTGAAGCATCGGAATCTAACACTGGACTCACAGGAGTGGTTCAAATCATAGAAAGTTAGAGTGTCAGTCCTCTTGTACTTAAGTCGGAACTGTGCCTTTGGTATTAAATCTGTATGCATTTTCTGTGTTTCATTGTCAATAAGAAGGTCCAAGGGATTCAGTAAACCTGATGTGAAGCATCGGAAACTAAAACCTGACTCACAGGAGAGGTTCAAATCATAGAAACAAAGAGTGTCAGTCCTCTTGTACTTAAGTCGGCATTGTGCCTTTTGTATTAATTTCGGATGCAATTCCTGTGGTTCATCGTCAATATGAAGGTCCAAGGGATACAGTAAACCTGTTGTGAAGCCTCGGCAACAAAAACTGGACTCACAGGAGAGGTTCAAATCATAGATAGTTAGAGTGTCAGTCCTCATGTACTTAATTCGGCATTGTGCCTTTTGTATTAAATTCAGATGCAATTTCTGTGTTTCATCGTCAATAAGAAGGTCCAAGCGATACAGTAAACCTGAAGTGAAGCATCGGAATCTAAAACTGGACTCACAGGAGCGGTTCAAATCATCTAAAGTTAGAGTGTCAGTCCTCTTGTACTTAAGTCGCTCACTGTGCTTTTTGTATTAAATTCGTATGCAATTTCTGTGTTTCATTGTCAATAAGAAGGTTCGAGGGATTCAGTAAACCTGAAGTGAAGCATCGGAAACCAAAACCTGACACACAGGAGAGGTCAAATCATAGAAACTTAGAGTGTCTGTCCTCTTGTACTTAAGTCGGCATTGTGCCTTTTGTATTAATTTCGGATGCAATTTCTGTGTTTCATCGCCAATAAGAAGGTCCAAGGGATACCGTAAACCTGAAGTGAAGCATCGGTATCTAAAACTGGACTCACAGGAGAGGTTCAAATCATAGAAACTTAGAGTGTCAGTCCTCTTGTACTTAAGTCGGCATTGTGCCATTTGTATTAAATTCGGATGCAATTTCTGTGTTTCATCGTCAATAAGAAGGTCCAAGGGATACTGTAAATCTGAAGTGAAGCATCGGAATCTAAAACTGGACTCACAGAGGAGTTTCAAATCATAGAAAGTAAGAGTATCGGTCCTCTTGTACTTAAGTCGGCATTGTGCCTTTTGTATTAAATTCGGATGCAATTTCTGTGTTTCATCGTCAATAAGAAGGTCCAAAGGATACAGTAAACCTGAAGTGATGCATCGGAATCTAAAACTGGACTCACAGGAGCGGTTCAAATCATAGAAAGTAAGAGTGTCAGTCCTCTTGTACTTAAGTCGGCATTGTGCCTTTTGTATTAAATTCGGATGCAATTTCTGTGTTTCATCGTCAATAAGAAGGTCCAAAGGATACAGTAAACCTGAAGTGAAGCCTCGGCAACAAAAACTGGACTCACAGGAGAGGTTCAAATCATAGAATGTTAGAGTGTCAGTCCTCTTGTACTTAATTCGTCATTGTGCCTTTCTTATTAAATTCGGATGCAATTCCTGTGGTTCATCGTCAATATGAAGGTCCAAGGGATACTGTAAATCTGAAGTGAAGCATCGGAATCTAAAACTGGACTCACAGAGGAGTTTCAAATCATAGAAAGTAAGAGTATCGGTCCTCTTGTACTTAAGTCGGCATTGTGCCTTTTGTATTAAATTCGGATGCAATTTCTGTGTTTCATCGTCAATAAGAAGGTCCAAAGGATACAGTAAACCTGAAGTGAAGCATCGGAATCTAAAACTGGACTCACAGGAGCGGTTCAAATCATAGAAAGTAAGAGTGTCAGTCCTCTTGTACTTAAGTCGGCATTGTGCCTTTTGTATTAAATTCGGATGCAATTTCTGTGTTTCATCGTCAATAAGAAGGTCCAAAGGATACAGTAAACCTGAAGTGAAGCCTCGGCAACAAAAACTGGACTCACAGGAGAGGTTCAAATGATAGAATGTTAATTTGTCAGTTCTCTTGTACTTAAGTCGGCATTGTGCCTTTTGTATTAAATTCGGATGCAATTTCTGTTTCATCGTCAATAAAAAGGTCCAAGGGATACAGTAAACCTGAAGTGAAGCATCGGAATCTAAAACTGAACTCATAGGTGGGGTTCAAATCATAGAAAGTTAGAGTGTCGGTCCTCTTGTACTTAAGTCGGCATTGTGCATTTTGTATTAAATTCGGATGAAATTTCTGTGTTTCATCGTCAATACGAAGGTCCAAGGGATACAGTAAACCTGAAGTGAAGCATCGGAATCTAACACTGGACTCACAGGAGTGGTTCAAATCATAGAAAGTTAGAGTGTCAGTCCTCTTGTACTTAAGTCGGAACTGTGCCTTTGGTATTAAATTTGTATGCATTTTCTGTGTTTCATTGTCAATAAGAAGGTCCAAGGGATTCAGTAAACCTGAAGTGAAGCATCGGAAACTAAAACCTGACTCACAGGAGAGGTTCAAATCATAGAAACAAAGAGTGTCAGTCCTCTTGTACTTAAGTCGGCATTGTGCCTTTTGTATTAATTTCGGATGCAATTCCTGTGGTTCATCGTCAATATGAAGGTCCAAGGGATACAGTAAACCTGTTGTGAAGCCTCGGCAACAAAAACTGGACTCACAGGAGAGGTTCAAATCATAGATAGTTAGAGTGTCAGTCCTCATGTACTTAATTCGGCATTGTGCCTTTTGTATTAAATTCAGATGCAATTTCTGTGTTTCATCGTCAATAAGAAGGTCCAAGCGATACAGTAAACCTGAAGTGAAGCATCGGAATCTAAAACTGGACTCACAGGAGCGGTTCAAATCATCTAAAGTTAGAGTGTCAGTCCTTTTGTACTTAAGTCGCTCACTGTGCTTTTTGTATTAAATTCGTATGCAATTTCTGTGTTTCATTGTCAATAAGAAGGTCCGAGGGATTCAGTAAACCTGAAGTGAAGCATCGGAAACCAAAACCTGACACACAGGAGAGGTCAAATCATAGAAACTTAGAGTGTCTGTCCTCTTGTACTTAAGTCGGCATTGTGCCTTTTGTATTAATTTCGGATGCAATTTCTGTGTTTCATCGCCAATAAGAAGGTCCAAGGGATACCGTAAACCTGAAGTGAAGCGTCGGAATCTAAAACTGGACTCACAGGAGAGGTTCAAATCATAGAAACTTAGAGTGTCAGTCCTCTTGTACTTAAGTCGGCATTGTGCCATTTGTATTAAATTCGGATGCAATTTCTGTGTTTCATCGTCAATAAGAAGGTCCAAGGGATACTGTAAATCTGAAGTGAAGCATCGGAATCTAAAACTGGACTCACAGAGGAGTTTCAAATCATAGAAAGTAAGAGTATCGGTCCTCTTGTACTTAAGTCGGCATTGTGCCTTTTGTATTAAATTCGGATGCAATTTCTGTGTTTCATCGTCAATAAGAAGGTCCAAAGGATACAGTAAACCTGAAGTGAAGCATCGGAATCTAAAACTGGACTCACAGGAGCGGTTCAAATCATAGAAAGTAAGAGTGTCAGTCCTCTTGTACTTAAGTCGGCATTGTGCCTTTTGTATTAAATTCGGATGCAATTTCTGTGTTTCATCGTCAATAAGAAGGTCCAAAGGATACAGTAAACCTGAAGTGAAGCCTCGGCAACAAAAACTGGACTCACAGGAGAGGTTCAAATCATAGAATGTTAGAGTGTCAGTCCTCTTGTACTTAAGTCGGCATTGTGCCTTTTGTATTAAATTCGGATGCAATTTCTGTTTCATCGTCAATAAAAAGGTCCAAGGGATACAGTAAACCTGAAGTGAAGCATCGAAATCTAAAACTGGACTCACAGGAGTGGTTCAAATCATAGAAAGTTAGAGTGTCAGTCCTCTTGTTCTTAAGTCGGAACTGTGCCTTTTGTATTAAATTTGTATGCATTTTCTGTGTTTTATTGTCAATAAGAAGGTCCAAGGGATTCAGTAAACCTGAAGTGAAGCATCGGAAACTAAAACCTGACTCACAGGAGAGGTTCAAATCATAGAAACATAGAGTGTCAGTCCTCTTGTACTTAAGTCGGCATTGTGCCTTTTGTATTAATTTCGGATGCAATTCCTGTGGTTCATCGTCAATATGAAGGTCCAAGGGATACAGTAAACTTGTTGTGAAGCCTCGGCAACAAAAACTGGACTCACAGGAGAGGTTCAAATCATAGAAAGTTAGAGTGTCAGTCCTCTTGTACTTAATTCGGCATTGTGCCTTTTGTATTAAATTCGGATGCAATTTCTGTGTTTCATCGTCAATAAGAAGGTCCAAGGGATACAGTAAACCTGAAGTGAAGCATCGGAATCTAAAACTGGACTCACAGGAGCGGTTCAAATCATAGAAAGTTAGAGTGTCAGTCCTCTTGTACTTAAGTCGCTCACTGTGCTTTTTGTATTAAATTCGTATGCAATTTCTGTGTTTCATTATCAATAGGAAGGTCCGAGGGACTCAGTAAACCTGAAGTGAAGCATCGGAAACTAAAACCTGACACACAGGAGAGGTCAAATCATAGAAACTTAGAGTGTCTGTCCTCTTGTACTTAATTCGGCATTGTGCCTTTTGTATTATTTTCGGATGCAATTTCTGTGTTTCATCGTCAATAAGAAGGTCCAAGGGATACAGTAAACCTGAAGTGCAGCATCGGAATCTAAAACTGGACTCACAGGAGAGGTTCAAATCATTGAAAGTTAGGGTGTCAGTCCTCTTGTACTTAAGTCGGCTATGTGCCTTTTGTATTAAATTCGGATGCAATTTCTGTTTCATCGTCAATAAGAAGGTCCAAGGGATACAGTAAACCTGAAGTGAAGCATCGGAATCTAAAACTGGACTCACAGGAGTGGTTCAAATCACAGAAAGTTTGAGTGTCAGTCCTCTTGTACTTAAGTCAGCACTGTGCTTTTTGTATTAAATTCGTAAGCAATTTCTGTGTTTCATTGTCAATAAGAAAGTCCGAGGGATTCAGTAAACCTGAAGTGAAGCATCGGAAACTAAAACCTGACTCACAGGAGAGGTTCAAATCATAGAAAGTTAGAGTGTCAGTCCTCTTGTACTTAAGTCGGCATTGTGCCTTTTGTATTAAATTCGGATGCGATTTCTGTGTTTCATCGTCAATAAGAAGGTCCAAAGGAGACAGTAAACCTGAAGTGAAGCCTCGGCAACAAAAACTGGACTCACAGGAGAGGTTCAAATCATAGAATGTTAGAGTGTCAGTTCTCTTGTACTTAAGTCGGCATTGTGCCTTTTGTATTAAATTCGGATGCAATTTCTGTTTCATCGTCAATAAAAAGGTCCAAGGGATACAGTAAACCTGAAGTGAAGCATCGGAATCTAAAACTGGACTCACAGGTGAGGTTCAAATCATAGAAAGTTAGAGTGTCGGTCCTCTTGTACTTAAGTCGGCATTGTGCATTTTGTATTAAATTCGGATAAAATTTCTGTGTTTCATCGTCAATAAGAAGGTCCAAGGGATGCAGTAAACCTGAAGTGAAGCATCGGAAACTAAAACCTGACTCACAGGAGAGTTTCAAATCATTGAAACATAGAGTGTCAGTCCTCTTGTACTTAAGTCGGCATTGTGCCTTTTGTATTAATTTCGGATGCAATTCCTGTGGTTCATCGTCAATATGAAGGTCAGAGGGATACAGTAAACCTGTTGTGAAGCCTCGGCATCAAAAACTGGACTCACAGGAGAGGTTCAAATCATAGAAAGTTAGAGTGTCAGTCCTCTTGTACTTAAGTCGGCATTGTGCCTTTTGTATTAAATTCGTATGCAATTTCTGTGTTTCATTGTCAATAAGAAGGTCCGAGGGATTCAGTAAACCTGAAGTGAAGCATCGGAAACTAAAACCTGACACACAGGAGAGGTCAAATCATAGAATCTTAGAGTGTCTGTCCTCTTGTACTTAAGTCGGCATTGTGCCTTTTGTATTAATTTCGGATGCAATTTCTGTGTTTCATCGTCAATAAGAAGGTCCAAGGGATACAGTAAACCTGAAGTGAAGCATCGGAATCTAAAACTGGACTCAGAGGTAGGTGCAAATCATAGGAAGTTAGAGTGTCGGTCCTCTTGTACTTAAGTCGGCATTGTGCATTTTGTATTAAATTCGGATCCAATTTCTGTGTTTCATCGTCAATAAGAAGGTCCAAGGGATACAGTAAACCTGAAGTGAAGCATCGGAATCTAAAACTGGACTCACAGGAGAGGTTCAAATCATACAAACTTAGAGTGTCAGTCCTCTTGTACTTAAGTCGGCATTGTGCCTTTTGTATTAAATTCGGATGCAATTTCTGTGTTTCATCGTCAATAAGAAGGTCCAAGGGATACTGTAAATCTGAAGTGAAGCATCGGAATCTAAAACTGGACTCACAGAGGAGGTTCAAATCATAGAAAGTAAGAGTGTCAGTCCTCTTGTACTTAATTCGGCATTGTGACTTTTGTATTAAATTCGGATGCAATTTCTGTGTTTCATCGTCAATAAGAAGGTCCAAAGGATACAGTAAACCTGAAGTGAAGCCTCGGCAACAAAAACTGGACTCACAGGAGAGGTTCAAATCATAGAATGTGAGAGTGTCAGTCCTCTTGTACTTAAGTCGGCATTGTGCCTTTTGTATTAAATTCGGATGCAATTTCTGTTTCATCGTCAATAAAAAGGTCCAAGGGATACAGTAAACCTGAAGTGAAGCATCGGAATCTAAAACTGGACTCACAGGTGAGCTTCAAATCATAGAAAGTTAGAGTGTCGGTCCTCTTGTACTTAAGTCGGCATTGTGCATTTTGTATTAAATTCGGATGAAGTTTCTGTGTTTCATCGTCAATAAGAAGGTCCAAGGGATACAGTAAACCTGAAGTGAAGCATCGGAATCTAAAACTGGACTCACAGGAGTGGTTCAAATCATAGAAAGTTAGAGTGTCAGTCCTCTTGTACTTAAGTCGGAACTGTGCCTTTTGTATTAAATTTGTATGCATTTTCTGTGTTTCATTGTCAATAAGAAGGTCCAAGGGATTCAGTAAACCTGAAGTGAAGCATCGGAAACTAAAACCTGACTCACAGGAGTGGTTCAAATCATAGAAACATAGTGTCGGTCCTCTTCTACTTAAGTCGGCAATGTGCCTTTTGTATTAATTTCGGATGCAATTCCTGTGGTTCATCGTCAATATGAAGGTCCAAGGGATACAGTAAACCTGTTGTGAAGCCTCGGCAACAAAAACTGGACTGACAGGAGAGGTTTAAATCATAGGAAGTTAGAGTGTCAGTCCTCTTGTACTTAATTCGGCATTGTGCCTTTTGTATTAAATTCGGATGCAATTTCTGTGTTTCATCGTCAATAAGAAGGTCCAAGGGATACAGTAAACCTGAAGTGAAGCATCGGAATCTAAAACTGGACTCACAGGAGCGGTTCAAATCATAGAAAGTTAGAGTGTCAGTCCTCTTGTACTTAAGTCGCTCACTGTGCTTTTTGTATTAAATTCGTATGCAATTTCTGTGTTTCATTGTCAATAAGAAGGTCCGAGGGACTCAGTAAACCTGAAGTGAAGCATCGGAAACTAAATCCTGACACACAGGAGAGGTCAAATCATAGAAACTTAGAGTGTCTGTCCTCTTGTACTTAAGTCGGCATTGTGCCTTTTGTATTAAATTCGGATGAAATTTCTGTGTTTCATCGTCAATAAGAAGGTCCAAGGGATGCAGTAAACCTGAAGTGAAGCATCGGACACTAAAACCTGACTCACAGGAGAGTTTCAAATCATAGAAACATAGAGTGTCAGTCCTCTTGTACTTAAGTCGGCATTGTGCCTTTTGTATTAATTTCGGATGCAATTCCTGTGGTTCATCGTCAATATGAAGGTCAGAGGGATACAGTAAACCTGTTGTGAAGCCTCGGCATCAAAAACTGGACTCACAGGAGAGGTTCAAATCATAGAAAGTTAGAGTGTCAGTCCTCTTGTACTTAAGTCGGCATTGTGCCTTTTGTATTAAATTCGTATGCAATTTCTGTGTTTCATTGTCAATAAGAAGGTCCGAGGGATTCAGTAAACCTGAAGTGAAGCATCGGAAACTAAAACCTGACACACAGGAGAGGTCAAATCATAGAATCTTAGAGTGTCTGTCCTCTTGTACTTAAGTCGGCATTGTGCCTTTTGTATTAATTTCGGATGCAATTTCTGTGTTTCATCGTCAATAAGAAGGTCCAAGGGATACAGTAAACCTGAAGTGAAGCATCGGAATCTAAAACTGGACTCAGAGGTGAGGTGCAAATCATAGGAAGTTAGAGTGTCGGTCCTCTTGTACTTACGTCGGCATTGTGCATTTTGTATTAAATTCGGATCCAATTTCTGTGTTTCATCGTCAATAAGAAGGTCCAAGGGATACAGTAAACCTGAAGTGAAGCATCGGAATCTAAAACTGGACTCACAGGAGAGGTTCAAATCATACAAACTTAGAGTGTCAGTCCTCTTGTACTTAAGTCGGCATTGTGCCTTTTGTATTAAATTCGGATGCAATTTCTGTGTTTCATCGTCAATAAGAAGGTCCAAGGGATACTGTAAATCTGAAGTGAAGCATCGGAATCTAAAACTGGACTCACAGAGGAGGTTCAAATCATAGAAAGTAAGAGTGTCAGTCCTCTTGTACTTAATTCGGCATTGTGACTTTTGTATTAAATTCGGATGCAATTTCTGTGTTTCATCGTCAATAAGAAGGTCCAAAGGATACAGTAAACCTGAAGTGAAGCCTCGGCAACAAAAACTGGACTCACAGGAGAGGTTCAAATCATAGAATGTTAGAGTGTCAGTCCTCTTGTACTTAAGTCGGCATTGTGCCTTTTGTATTAAATTCGGATGCAATTTCTGTTTCATCGTCAATAAAAAGGTCCAAGGGATACAGTAAACCTGAAGTGAAGCATCGGAATCTAAAACTGGACTCACAGGTGAGCTTCAAATCATAGAAAGTTAGAGTGTCGGTCCTCTTGTACTTAAGTCGGCATTGTGCATTTTGTATTAAATTCGGATGAAGTTTCTGTGTTTCATCGTCAATAAGAAGGTCCAAGGGATACAGTAAACCTGAAGTGAAGCATCGGAATCTAAAACTGGACTCACAGGAGTGGTTCAAATCATAGAAAGTTAGAGTGTCAGTCCTCTTGTACTTAAGTCGGAACTGTGCCTTTTGTATTAAATTTGTTTGCATTTTCTGTGTTTCATTGTCAATAAGAAGGTCCAAGGGATTCAGTAAACCTGAAGTGAAGCATCGGAAACTAAAACCTGACTCACAGGAGTGGTTCAAATCATAGGAACATAGTGTCGGTCCTCTTCTACTTAAGTCGGCATTGTGCCTTTTGTATTAATTTCGGATGCAATTCCTGTGGTTCATCGTCAATATGAAAGTCCAAGGGATACAGTAAACCTGTTGTGAAGCCTCGGCAACAAAAACTGGACTGACAGGAGAGGTTTAAATCATAGGAAGTTAGAGTGTCAGTCCTCTTGTACTTAATTCGGCATTGTGCCTTTTGTATTAAATTCGGATGCAATTTCTGTGTTTCATCGTCAATAAGAAGGTCCAAGGGATACAGTAAACCTGAAGTGAAGCATCGGAATCTAAAACTGGACTCACAGGAGCGGTTCAAATCATAGAAAGTTAGAGTGTCAGTCCTCTTGTACTTAAGTCGCTCACTGTGCTTTTTGTATTAAATTCGTATGCAATTTCTGTGTTTCATTGTCAATAAGAAGGTCCGAGGGACTCAGTAAACCTGAAGTGAAGCATCGGAAACTAAAACCTGACACACAGGAGAGGTCAAATCATAGAAACTTAGAGTGTCTGTCCTCTTGTACTTAAGTCGGCATTGTGCCTTTTGTATATATTTCGGATGCAATTTCTGTGTTTCATCGTCAGTAAGAAGGTCCAAGGGATACAGAAAACCTGAAGTGAAGCATCGGAATCTAAAACTGGAATCACAGGAGAGGTTCAATTCAAAGAAAGTTAGAGTGTCAGTCCCCTTGTACTTAAGTCGGCATTGTGCCTTTTGTATTAAATTCGGATGCAATTTCTGTGTTTCATCGTCAATAAGAAGGTCCAAGGGATACAGTAAACCTGAAGTGAAGCATCGGAATCTAAAACTGGACCCACAGGAGAGGTTCAAATCATAGAAAGTAAGGGTGTCAGTCCTCTTGTACTTAAGTCGGCATTGTGACTTTTGTATTAAATTCGGATGCAATTTCTATGTTTCATCGTCAATAAGAAGGTCCAAGGGATACAGTAAACCTGAAGTGGAGCATCGGAATCTAAAACTGGACTCACAGGTGAGGTACAAATCATAGAAAATTAGAGTGTCAGTCCTCTTGTACTTAAGTCGGCATTGTGCATTTTGTATTAAATTCGGATGCAATTTCTGTGTTTCATCGTCAATAAGACGGTCCAAGGAATACAGTAAACCTGATGTGAAGCATCGGAATCTAAAACTGGCCTCACAGGAGTGGTTCAAATCATAGAAAGTTAGAGTGTCTGTCCTCTTCTACTTAAGTCGGCATTGTGCCTTTTGCATTAATTTCGGATGCAATTTCTGTGTTTCATCGTCAATACGAAGGTCCAAGTGATACAGTAAACCTGAAGTGAAGCATCGGAATCTGAAACTGGACTCACAGGTGAGGTGCAAATCATAGAAAGTTAGAGTGTCGGTCCTCTTGTACTTAAGTCGGCATTGTGCATTTTGTATTAAATTCGGATGCAATTTCTGTGTTTCATCGTCAATAAGAAGGTCCAAGGGATACAGTAAACCTGAAGTGAAGCATCGGAATCTAAAACTGGACTCACAGGAGAGGTTCAAATAATAGAAACCTTAGAGTGTCAGTCCTCTTGTACTTAAGTCGGCATTGTGCCTTTTGTATGTAATTCGGATGCAATTTCTGTGTTTCATCGTCAATAAGAAGGTCCAAGGGATACAGAAAACCTGAAGTGAAGCATCGGAATCTAAAACTGGAATCACAGGAGAGGTTCAATTCAAAGAAAGTTAGAGTGTCAGTCCTCTTGTACTTAAGTCGGCATTGTGGCTTTTGTATTAAATTCGGATGCAATTTCTGTGTTTCATCGTCAATAAGAAGGTCCAAGGGATACAGTAAACCTGAAGTGAAGCATCGGAATCTAAAACTGGACTCACAGGAGAGGTTCAAATCATAGAAAGTTAGGGTGTCAGTCCTCTTGTACTTAAGTCGGCATTGTGCCTTTTGTATTAAATTCAGATGCAATTTCTGTGTTTCATCGTCAGTAAGAAGGTCCAAGGGATACAGTAAACCTGAAGTGAAGCATCGGAATAAAAACTGGACTCACAGGAGTGGTTCAAATCATAGAATGTTAGACTGTCAGTCCTCTTGTACTTAAGTCGGCATTGTGCCTTTTGTATTAAATTCGGATGCAATTTCTGTGTTTCATCGTCAATAAGATGGTCCAAGGGATACAGTAAACCTGATGTCGTGTGGCTAGGGCCTCCCGTCGGGTAGACCGTTCGCCTGGTGCAGGTCTTTCGATTTGACGCCACTTCGGCGACCTGCGTGTCGATGGGGATTAAATGATGATGATTAGGACAACACAACACCCAGTCCCTGAGCGGAGAAAATTTCCGACCCAGCCGGGAATCGAACCCAGGCCTTAGGATTGACAGTCTGGCACGCTGACCACTCAGCTAACGGGGCGGACAACCTGAAGTGAAGCATCGGAATCTAAAACTGGACTCACAGGTGAGGTGCAAATCATAGAAAGTTAGAGTGTCGGTCCTCTTGTACTTAAGTCGGCATTGTGCATTTTGTATCAAATTCGGAAACAATTTCTGTGTTTCATAGTCAATAAGAAGGTCCAAGGGATACAGTAAACCTGAAGTGAAGCATCGGAATCCAAAACTGGACTCACAGGAGAGGTTCAAATAATAGAAACTTAGAGTGTCAGTCCTCTTGTACTTAAGTCGGCCTTGTGCCTTTTGTATTAAATTCGGATGCAATTTCTGTGTTTCATCGTCAATAAGAAGGTCCAAGGGATACAGAAAACCTGAAGTGAAGCATCGGAATCTAAAACTGGAATCACTGGAGAGGTTCAATTCAAAGAAAGTTAGAGTGTCAGTCCTCTTGTACTTAAGTCGGCATTGTGCCTTTTGTATTAAATTCGGATGCATTTTCTGTGTTTCATCGTCAATAAGAAGGTCCAAGGGATACAGTAAACCTGAAGTGAAGCATCGGAATCAAAAACTCGACTAACAGGAGTGGTTCATATCATAGAATGTTAGAGTGTCAGTCCTCTTCAACTTAAGTCGGCATTGTGCCTTTTGTATTAATTTCGGATGCAATTTCTGTGTTTCATCGTCAATAAGAAGATCCAAGGGATACAGTAAACCTGAAGTGAAGCATCAGAATCTAAAACTGGACTCAGAGGTGAGGTGCAAATCATAGAAAGTTAGAGTTTCGGTCCTCTTGTACTTAAGTCGGCATTGTGCATTTTTTATTAATTTTGGATGCAATTTCTGTGGTTCATCGTCAATATGAAGGACCAAGGGATACAGTAAACCTGTTGTGAAGCCTCGGCAACAAAAACTGGACTCACAGGAGAGGTTCAAATCATAGAAAGTTAGAGTGTCAGTCCTCTTGTACTTAATTCGTCATTGTGCCTTTCTTATTAAATTCGGATGCAATTTCTGTGTTTCATCGTGAATAAGAGGGTCCGAGGGATTCAGAAAACCTGAAGTGAAGCATCGGAATCTAAAACTGGAATCACAGGAGAGGTTCAAATCATAGAAAGTTAGAGTGTCGGTCCTCTTGTACTTAAGTCGGCATTGTGCGTTTTGTATTAAATTCGGATGCAATTTCTGTGTTTCATCGTCAATAAGAAGGTCCAAGGGATACAGTAAACCTGAAGTGAAGCATCGGAATCTAAAACTGGACTCACAGGTGAGGTACAAATCATAGAAAGTTAGAGTGTCAGTCCTCTTGTACTTAAGTCGGCATTGTGCATTTTGTATTAACTTCGGATGCAATTTCTGTGTTTCATCGTCAATAAGACGGTCCAAGGAATACAGTAAACCTGTAGTGAAGCATCGGAATCTAAAACTTGCCTCACAGGAGTGGTTCAAATCATAGAAAGTTAGTGTATCAGTCCTCTTCTACTTAAGTCGGCATTGTGCCTTTTGTATTAATTTCGGATGCAATTTCTGTGTTTCATCGTCAATAAGAAGGTCCAAGGGATACAGTAAACCTGAAGTGAAGCATCGGAATCTAAAACTGGACTCACAGGTGAGGTGCAAATCATAGAAAGTTAGAGTGTCGGTCCTCTTGTACTTAAGTCGGCATTGTGCATTTTGTATTAAATTCGGATGCAATTTCTGTGTTTCATCGTCAATAAGAAGGTCCAAGGGATACACTAAACCTGAAGTGAAGCATCGGAATCTAAAACTAGACTCACAGGAGAGGTTCAAATAATAGAAACTTAGAGTGTCAGTCCTCTTGTACTTAAGTCGGCAATGTGCCTTTTGTATTAAATTCGGATGCAATTTCTGTGTTTCATCGTCAATAAGAAGGTCCAAGGGATACAGAAAACCTGAAGTGAAGCATCGGAATCTAAAACTGGAATCACAGGAGAGGTTTAATTCAAAGAAAGTTAGAGTGTCAGTTCTCTTGTACTTAAGTCGGCATTGTGCCTTTTGTATTAAATTCGGATGCAATTTCTGTGTTTCATCGTCAATAAGAAGGTCCAACGGATACAGTAAACCTGAAGTGAAGCATCGGAGTCTAAAACTAGACTCACAGGAGAGGTTCAAATCATAGAAAGTTAGGGTGTCAGTCCTCTTGTACTTAAGTCGGCATTGTGCCTTTTGTATTAAATTCAGATGCAATTTCTGTGTTTCATCGTCAATAAGAAGGTCCAAGGGATACAGTAAACCCGAAGTGAAGCATCGGAATCGAAAACTGGACTCACAGGAGAGGTTCAAATCATAGAAAGTTAGAGTGTCAGTCCTCTTGTACTTAATTCGGCATTGTGCATTTTGTATTAAATTCGGATGCAATTTCTGTGTTTCATCGTCAATAAGAAGGTCCAAGGGAGACAGTAGACCTGAAGTGAAGCATCGGAATCTAAAACTGGACTCACAGGAGAGGTTCAAATCATAGAAACTTAGAGTGTCAGTCCCCTTGTACTTAAGTCGGCATTGTGCCTTTTGTATTAAATTCGGATGCAATTTCTGTGTTTCATCGTCAATAAGAAGGTCCAAGGGATACAGTAAACCTGAAGTGAAGCATCGGAATCTAAAACTGGACTCACAGGAGAGGTTCAAATCATAGAAACTTAGAGTGTCAGTCCTCTTGTACTTAAGTCGGCATTGTGCCTTTTGTATTAAATTCGGATGCAATTTCTGTGTTTCATCGTCAATAAGAAGGTCCAAGGGATACAGAAAACCTGAAGTGAAGCATCGGAATGTAAAACTGGAATCACAGGAGAGGTTCAATTCAAAGAAAGTTAGAGTGGCAGTCCTCTTGTACTTATGTCGGCATTGTGCCTTTTGTATTAAATTCGGAAGCAATTTCTGTGTTTCATCGTCAATAAGAAGGTCCAAGGGATACAGTAAACCTGAAGTGAAGCATCGGAATCTAAAACTGGACTCACAGGAGAGGTTCAAATCATAGAAAGTTAGGGTGTCAGTCCTTTTGTACTTAAGTCGGCATTGTGCCTTTTGTATTAAATTCGGATGCAATTTCTATGTTTCATCGTCAATAACAAGGTCCAAGGGATACAGTAAACCTGAAGTGAAGCATCGGAATCTAAAACTGGACTCACGGGAGTGGTTCAAATCATAGAAAATTAGAGTGTCAGTCCTCTTGTACTTAAGTCGGCACTGTGCCTTTTGTATTAAATTTGTATGCAATTTCTGTGTTTCATTGTCAATAAGAAGGTCCAAGGGATTCAGTAAACCTGATGAGAAGCATCGGAAACTAAAACCTGACTCACAGGAGAGGTTCAAATCATAGAAACGTAGAGTGTCAGTCCTCTTGTACTTAGGTCGGCATTGTGCCTTTTGTATTAATTTCGGATGCAATTTCTGTGGTTCATCGTCAATATGAAGGACCAAGGGATACAGTAAACCTGTTGTGAAGCCTCGGCAACAAAAAATGGACTCACAGGAGAGGTTCAAATCATAGAAAGTTAGAGTGTCAGTCCTCTTGTACTTAATTCGGCATTGTGCCTTTCGTATTAAATTCGGATGCAATTTCTGTGTTTCATCGTCAATAAGAAGGTCCAAGGGATTCAGAAAACCTTAAGTGAAGCATCGGAATCTAAAACTGGAATCACAGGAGGGGTTCAAATCATAGAAAGTTAGAGCGTCGGTCCTCTTGTACTTAAGTCGGCATTGTGCTTTTGTATTAAATTCGGATGCAATTTCTGTTACGTCGTCAATAAGAAGGTCCAAGGGATACAGTAAACCTGAAGTGAAGCATCGGAAACTAAATTGGACTCACAGGTGAGGTACAAATCATAGAAAGTTAGAGTGTCGGTCCTCTTGTACTTAAGTCGGCATTGTGCTTTTTGTATTAAATTCGTATACAATTTCTGTGTTTCATCGTCAATAAGACGGTCCAAGGGATACACTAAACCTGAAGTGAAGCATCGGAATCTAAAACTGGCCTCACAGGAGGGGTTCAAATCATAGAAAGTTAGAGTGTCAGTCCTCTTGTACTTAATTCGGCATTGTGCCTTTTGTATTAAATTCCGATGCAATATCTGTGTTTCATCGTCAATAAGAAGGTCCAAGGGATACAGTAAACCTGAAGTGAAGCATCGGACTCAAAAACTGGACTCACAGGAGTGGTTCAAATCATAGAATGTTAGAGTGTCAGTCCTCTTCTACTTAAGTCGGCATTGTGCCTTTCGTATTAAATTCGGATGCAATTTATGTGTTTCATCGTCAATAAGAAGGTCCAAGGGATTCAGAAAACCTTAAGTGAAGCATCGGAATCTAAAACTGGAATCACAGGAGAGGGTCAAATCATAGAAAGTTAGAGCGTCGGTCCTCTTGTACTTAAGTCGGCATTGTGCTTTTGTATTAAATTCGGATGCAATTTCTGTTACGTCGTCAATAAGAAGGTCCAAGGGATACAGTAAACCTGAAGTGAAGCATCGGAAACTAAAACTGGACTCACAGGTGAGGTACAAATCATAGAAAGTTGAGTGTCGGTCCTCTTGTACTTAAGTCGGCATTGTGCATTTTGTATTAAATTCGTAAACAATTTCTGTGTTTCATCGTCAATAAGACGGTCCAAGGGATACAGTAAACCTGAACTGAAGCATCGGAATCTAAAACTGGACTCACAGGAGAGGTTCAAATCATAGAAAGTTAGGGTGTCAGTCCTCTTGTACTTAAGTCGGCACTGTGCCTTTTGTATTAATTTCGGATGCAATTTCTGGGTTTCATCGTCAATAAGAAGGTCCAAGGGATTCAGTAAAGCTGAAGTGAAGCATCGGAAACTAAAACCTGACTCACAGGAGAGGTTCAAATCATAGAAACATAAATCTCAGTCCTCTTGTACTTAAGTCGGCATTGTGCCTTTTGTATTAATTTCGGATGCAATTTCTGTGGTTCATCGTCAATAAGAAGGTCCAAGGGATACAGTAAACCTGAAGTGAAGCATCGGAATCTAAAACTGGACTCACAGGAGAGGTTCAAATTATAGAAAGTTAGGGTGTCAGTACTCTTGTACTTACGTCGGCATTGTGCCTTTTGTATTAAATTCGGATGCAATTTCTGTGTTTCATCATCAATAAGAAGGTCCTAGGGATACAGTAAACCTGAAGTGAAGCATCGGACTCAAAAACTGGACTCACAGGAGTGGTTCAAATCATAGAATGTTAGAGTGTCAGTCCTCTTCTACTTAAGTCGGCATTGTGCCTTTTGTATTAAATTCGGATGCAATTTCTGTGTTTCAGCGTCAATAAGAAGGTCCAAGGGATACAGTAAACCTGAAGTGAAGCATCGGAATCTAAAACTGGACTCACAGCAGAGGTTCAAATTATAGAAAGTTAGGGTGTCAGTACTCTTGTACTTAAGTCGGCATTGTGCCTTTTGTATTAAATTCGGATGCAATTTCTGTGTTTCATCGTCAATAAGAAGGTCCAAGGGATACAGTAAACCTGAAGTGAAGCATCGGACTCAAAAACTGGACACACAGGAGTGGTTCAAATCATAGAATGTTAGAGTGTCAGTCCTCTTCTACTTAAGTCGACACTGTGCCTTTTGTATTAAATTTGTATGCAATTTCTGTGTTTCATTGTCAATAAGAAGGTCCAAGGGATTCAGTAAACCTGATGAGAAGCATCGGAAACTAAACCCTGACTCACAGGAGAGGTTCAAATCATAGAAACATAGAGTGTCAGTCCTCTTGTACTTAGGTCGGCATTGTGCCTTTTGTATTAATTTCGGATGCACTTTCTGTGGTTCATCGTCAATATGAAGGACCAAGGGATACAGTAAACCTGTTGTGAAGCCTCGGCAACAAAAAATGGACTCACAGGAGAGGTTCAAATCATAGAAAGTTAGAGTGTCAGTCCTCTTGTACTTAATTCGGCATTGTGCCTTTCGTATTAAATTCGGATGCAACTTCTGTGTTTCATCGTCAATAAGAAGGTCCAAGGGATTCAGAAAACCTTAAGTGAAGCATCGGAATCTAAAACTGGAATCACAGGAGAGGTTCAAATCATAGATAGTTAGAGCGTCGGTCCTCTTGTACTTAAGTCGGCATTGTGCTTTTGTATTAAATTCGGATGCAATTTCTGTTACGTCGTCAATAAGAAGGTCCAAGGGATACAGTAAACCTGAAGTGAAGCATCGGAAACTAAATTGGACTCACAGGTGAGGTACAAATCATAGAAAGTTAGAGTGTCGGTCCTCTTGTACTTAAGTCGGCATTGTGCATTTTGTATTAAATTCGTATACAATTTCTGTGTTTCATCGTCAATAAGACGGGCCAGGGGATACACTAAACCTGAAGTGAAGCATCGGAATCTAAAACTGGCCTCAGAGGAGGGGTTCAAATCATAGAAAGTTAGAGTGTCAGTCCTCTTGTACTTAATTCGGCATTGTGCCTTTTGTATTAAATTCCGATGCAATTTCTGTGTTTCATCGTCAATAAGAATGTCCAAGGGATACAGAAAACCTGAAGTGAAGCATCGGAATCTTAAACTGGAATCACAGGAGAGGTTCAATTCAAAGAAAGTTAGAGTAACAGTCCTCTTGTACTTAAGTCGGCATTGTGCCTTTTGTATTAAATTCGGATGCAATTTCTGTGTTTCAGCGTCAAGAAGAAGGTCCAAGGGATACAGTAAACCTTAAGTGAAGCATCGGAATCTAAAACTGGGCTCACAGGAGAGGTTCAAACTATAGAAAGTTAGGGTGTCAGTACTCTTGTACTTAAGTCGGCATTGTGCCTTTTGTATTAAATTCGGATGCAATTTCTGTGTTTCATCGTCAATAAGGAGGTCCAAGGGATACAGTAAACCTGAAGTGAAGCATCGGACTCAAAAACTGGACTCACAGGAGTGGTTCAAATCATAGAATGTTAGAGTGTCAGTCCTCTTCTACTTAAGTCGGCACTGTGCCTTTTGTATTAAATTTGTATGCAATTTCTGTGTTTCATTGTCAATGAGAAGGTCCAAGGGATCCAGTAAACCTGAAGTGAAGCATCGGAAACTAAAACCTGACTCACAGGAGAGGATCAAATCATAGAAACATAGAGTGTCAGTCCTCTTGTACTTAAGTCGGCACTGGGCCTTTTGTATTAAATTTGTATGCAATTTCTGTGTTTCATTGTCAATAAGAAGGTCCAAGGGATTCAGTAAACCTGATGAGAAGCATCGGAAACTAAAACCTGACTCACAGGAGAGGTTCAAATCATAGAAACTTAGAGTGTCAGTCCTCTTGTACTTAGGTCGGCATTGTGCCTTTTGTATTAATTTCGGATGCAATTTCTGTGGTTCATCGTCAATAAGAAGGTCCAAGGGATACAGTAGACCTGAAGTGAAGCATCGGAATCTGAAACTGGACTCACATGAGAGGTTCAAATCATAGAACGTTAGGGTGTCAGTCCTTTTGTACTTAAGTCGGCATTGTGCCTTTTGTATTAAATTCGGATGCAATTTCTATGTTTCATCGTCAATAACAAGGTCCAAGGGATTCAGAAAACCTGAAGTGAAGCATCGGTCTCTAAAACTGGAAATACAGGAGAGATTCAAATCAAAGAAAGTTAGAGTGTCAGTCCTCTTGTACTTAAGTAGCATTGTGCCTTTTGTATTAAATTCGGATGCAATATCTGTGATTCATCGTCAATAAGAAGGTCCAAGGGATAAAGTAAACCTGAAGTGAAGCCACGGAATCTAAAACTGGACTCAGAGGAGAGGTTCATATAATAGAAAGTTAGAGTGTCAGTCCTCTAATACTTAAGTCGGCATTGTGCCTTTCGTATTAAATTCGGATGCAATTTCTGTGTTTCATCGTCAATAAGAAGGTCCGAGGGATTCAGAAAACCTGAAGTGAAACATCGGAATCTAAAACTGGAATCACAGGAGAGGTTCAAATCATAGAAAGTTAGAGAGTCGGTCCTCTTGTACTTAAGTCGGCATTGTGCGTTTTGTATTAAATTCGGATGCAATTTCTGTGTTTCATCGTCAATAAGAAGGTCCAAGGGATACAGTAAACCTGAAGTGAAGCATCGGAATCTAAAACTGGACTCACAGGTGAGGTACAAATCATAGAAAGTTAGAGTGTCGGTCCTCTTGTACTTAAGTCGGCATTGTGCATTTTGTATTAAATTCGGATGCAATTTCTGTGTTTCATCGTCAATAAGACGGTCCAAGGGATGCAGTAAACCTGAAGTGAAGCATCGGAATCTAAAACTGGCCTCACAGGAGTGGTTCAAATCATAGAAAGTTAGAGTGTCTGTCCTCTTCTACTTAAGTCGGCATTGTGCCTTTTGTAATAATTTCGGATGCAATTTCTGAGTTTCATCGTCAATAAGAAGGTCCTAGGGATACAGAAAACCTGAAGTGAAGCATCGGAATCTAAAACTGGAATCACAGGAGAGGTTCAATTCAAAGAAAGTTAGAGTGTCAGTTCTCTTGTACTTAAGTCGGCATTGTGCCTTTTGTATTAAATTCGGATGCAATTTCTGTGTTTCATCGTCAATAAGAAGGTCCAAGGGATACAGTAAACTGAACTGAAGCATCGGAATCTAAAACTGGACTCACAGGAGAGGTTCAAATCATAGAAAGTTAGGGTGTCAGTCCTCTTGTACTTAAGTCGGCACTGTGCCTTTTGTATTAATTTCGGAAGCAATTTCTGGGTTTCATCGTCAATAAGAAGGTCCAAGGGATTCAGTAAACCTGAAGTGAAGCATCGGAAACTAAAACCGGACTCACAGGAGAGGTTCAAATCATAGAAACATAAAGTGTCAGTCCTCTTGTACTTAAGTCGGCATTGTGCCTTTTGTATTAATTTCGGATGCAATTTCTGTGGTTCATCGTCAATATGAAGGTCCAAGGGATACAGTAAACTTGTTGTGAAGCCTCGGCAACAAAAACTGGACTCACAAAAGAGGTTCAAATCATAGAAAGTTAGAGTGTCAGTCCTCTTGTACTAAATTCGGCATTGTGCCTTTTGTATTAATTTCGGATGCAATTTCTGTGTTTCATCGTCAATAAGAAGGTCCAAGGGATACAGTAAACCTGAAGTGAAGCATCGGAATCTAAAACTGGACTCACAGGTGAGGTGCAAATCATAGAAAGTTAGAGTGTCGGTCCTCTTGTACTTCAGTCGGCATTGTGCATTTTGTATTAAATTCGGATGCAATTTCTGTGTTTCATCGTCAATAAGAAGGTCCAAGGGATACAGTAAACCTGAAGTGAAGCATAGGAATCTAAAACTGGACTCACAGGAGAGGTTCAAATGATATAAACTTAGAGTGTCAGTCCTCTTGTACTTAAGTCGGCACTGTGCCTTATGTATTAAATTCGGATGCAATTTCTGTGTTTCATCGTCAATAAGAAGGTCCAAGGGATACAGTAAACCTGAAGTGAAGCATCGGAATCTAAAACTGGACTCACAGGAGAGGTTCAAATCATAGAAAGTAAGGGTGTCAGTCCTCTTGTACTTAAGTCGGCATTGTGCCTTTTGTATTAAATTCGGATGCAATTTCTATGTTTCATCGTCAATAACAAGGTCCAAGGGATACAGTAAACCTGAAGTGAAGCATCGGAATCTAAAACTGGACTCACAGGAGTGGTTCAAATCATAGAAAGTTAGAGTGTCAGTCCTCTTGTATTAAATTCGGCATTGTGCCTTTTGTATTAATTTCGGATGCAATTTCTGTGTTTCATCGTCAATAAGAAGGTCCAAGGGATACAGTAAACCTGAAGTGAAGCATCGGAATCTAAAACTGGACTCACAGGTGAGGTGCAAATCATAGAAAGTTGGAGTGTCGGTCCTCTGGTACTTCAGTCGCATTGTGCATTTTGTATTAAATTCGGGTGCAATTTCTGTGTTTCATCGTCAATAAGAAGGTCCAAGGGATACAGTAAACCTGAAGTGAAGCATCGGAATCTAAAACTGGACTCACAGGTGAGGTGCAAATCATAGAAAGTTAGAGTGTCGGTCCTCTGGTACTTCAGTCGGCATTGTGCATTTTGTATTAAATTCGGATGCAATTTCTGTGTTTCATCGTCAATAAGAAAGTCCAAGGGATACAGTAAACCTGAAGTGAAGCATCGGAATCTAAAACTGGACTCACAGGAGAGGTTCAAATAATAGAAAGTTAGAGTGTCAGTCCTCTTGTACTTAAGTCGGCATTGTGCCTTTTGTATTAAATTCGGATGCAATTTCTGTGTTTCATCGTCAATAAGAAGGTCCAAGGGAATCAGAAAACCTTAAGTGAAGCATCGGAATCTAAAACTGGAATCACAGGAGAGGTTCAATTCAAAGAAAGTTAGAGTGTCAGTTCTCTTGTACTTAAGTCGGCATTGTGCCTTTTGTATTAAATTCGGATGCAATTTCTGTGTTTCATCGTCAATAAGAAGGTCCAAGGGATACAGTAAACCTGAACTGAAGCATCGGAATCTAAAACTGGACTCACAGGAGAGGTTCAAATCATAGAAAGTTAGGTTGTCAGTCCTCTTGTACTTAAGTCGGCATTGTGCCTTTTGTATTAAATTCAGATGCAATTTCTGTGTTTCATCGTCAATAAGAAGGTCCAAGGGATACATTAAACCTGAAGTGAAGCATCGGAATCAAAAACTGGACTCACAGGAGTGGTTCAAATCATAGAATGTTAGAGTGTCAGTCCTCTTGTACTTAAGTCGGCACTGTGCCTTTTGTATTAAATTTGTATGCAATTTCTGTGTTTCATTGTCAATAAGAAGGTCCAAGGGATTCAGTAAACCTGAAGTGAAGCATCGGAAACTAAAACCTGACTCACAGGAGAGGTTCAAATCATAGAAACATAGAGTGTCAGACCTCTTGTACTTAAGTCGGCATTGTGCCTTTTGTATTAATTTCGGATGCAATTTCTGTGGTTCATCGTCAATATGAAGGTCCAAGGGATACAGTAAACCTGTTGTGAAGCCTCGGCAACAAAAACTGGACTCACAGGAGAGGTTCAAATCATAGAAAGTTAGAGTGTCGGTCCTCTTGTACTTAAGTCGGCATTGTGCTTTTGTATTAAATTCGGATGCAATTTCTGTTACATCGTCAATAAGAAGGTCCACGGGATACAGTGAACCTGAAGTGAAGCATCGGAAACTAAAACTGGACTCACAGGTGAGGTACAAATCATAGAAAGTTAGAGTGTCGGTCCTCTTGTACTTAAGTAGGCATTGTGCATTTTGTATTAAATTCGTATACAATTTCTGTGTTTCATCGTCAATAAGACGGTCAAATGGATACAGTAAACCTGAAGTGAAGTATCGGAATCTAAAACAGGCCTCACAGGAGGGGTTCAAATCATAGAAAGTTAGAGTGTCTGTCCTCTTCTACTTAAGTCGGCATTGTGCCTTTTGTATTAATTTCGGATGCAATTTCTGTGTTTCATCGTCAATAAGAAGGTCCAAGGGATACAGTAAACCTGAAGTGAAGCATCGGAATCTAAAACTGGACTCACAGGAGAGGTTCAAATAATAGAAACTTAGAGTGTCAGTCCTCTTGTACTTAAGTCGGCATTGTGCCTTTTGTATTAAATTCCGATGCAATTTCTGTGTTTCATCGTCAATAAGAATGTCCAAGGGATACAGAAAACCTGAAGTGAAGCATCGGAATATAAAACTGGAATCACAGGAGAGGTTCAATTCAAAGAAAGTTAGAGTGTCAGTCCACTTGTACTTAAGTCGGCATTGTGAATTTTGTATTAAATTCGGATGCAATTTCTGTGTTTCATCGTCAATAAGAAGGTCCAAGGGATACAGTAAACCTGAAGTGAAGCATCGGAATCTAAAACTGGACTCACAGGAGTGGTTCAAATCATAGAAAGTTAGAGTGTCAGTCCTCTTGTACTTAAGTCGGCACTGTGCCTTTTGTATTAATTTCGGATGCAATTTCTGTGGTTCATCGTCAATATGAAGGACCAAGGGATACAGTAAACCTTTTGTGAAGCCTCGGCAACAAAAACTGGACTCTCAGGAGAGGTTCAAATTATAGAAACATAGAGTGTCAGTCCTCTTGTACTTAATTCGGCATTGTGCCTTTCGTATTTAATTCGGATGCAATTTCTGTGTTTCATCGTCAATAAGAAGGTCCAAGGGATTCAGAAAACCTGAATTGAAGCATCGGAATCTAAAACTGGAATCACAGGAGAGGTTCAATTCAAAGAAAGTTAGAGTGTCGGTCCTCTTGTACTTAAGTCGGCATTGTGCTTTTGTATTAAATTCGGATGCAATTTCTGTTACGTCGTCAATAAGAAGGTCCAAGGGATACAGTAAACCTGAAGTGAAGCATCGGAAACTAAAACTGGACTCACAGGTGAGGTACAAATCATAGAAAGTTGAGTGTCGGTCCTCTTGTACTTAAGTCGGCATTGTGCATTTTGTATTAAATTCGTATACAATTTCTGTGTTTCATCGTCAATAAGACGGTCCAAGGGATACAGTAAACCAGAAGTGAAGTATCGGAATCTAAAACTGGCCTCACAGGAGGGGTTCAAATCATAGAAAGTTAGTGTGTCTGTCCTCTTCTACTTAAGTCGGCATTGTGCCTTTTGTATTAATTTCGGATGCAATTTCTGTGTTTCATCGTCAATAAGAAGGTCCAAGGGATACAGTAAACCTGATGTCGTGTGGCTAGGGCCTCCCGTCGGGTAGACCGCTCGCCTGGTGCAGGTCTTTCGATTTGACGCCACTTCGGCGACCTGCGTGTCGAGGGGGATGAAATGATGATGATTAGGACAACACAACACCCAGTCCCTGAGCGGAAAAAATTTCCGACCCAGCCGGGAATCGAACCTGGGCCTTAGGATTGACAGGCTGTCACGCTGACCACTCAGCTACAGGGGCAGACAACCTGAAGTGAAGCATCGGAATCTAAATCTTGCCTCACAGGAGGGGTTCAAATCATAGAAAGTTAGAGTGTCGGTCCTCTTGTACTTAAGTCGGCATTGTGCATTTTCTATTAAATTCGGATGCAATATCTGTGTTTCATCGTCAATAAGAAGGTCCAAGGGATACAGTAAACCTGATGTGAAGCATCGGAATCTAAAACTGGACTCACAGGAGAGTTTCAAATAATAGAAACTTAGAGTGTCAGTCCTCTTGTACTTAAGTCGGCATTGTGCCTTTTGTATTAAATTCCGATGCAATTTCTGTGTTTCATCGTCAATAAGAATGTCCAAGGGATACAGAAAACCTGAAGTGAAGCATCGGAATATAAAACTGGAATCACAGGAGAGGTTCAATTCAAAGAAAGTTAGAGTAACAGTCCTCTTGTACTTAAGTCGGCATTGTGCCTTTTGTATTAAATTCGGATGCAATTTCTGTGTTTCATCGTCAATAAGAAGGTCCAAGGGATACAGTAAACCTGAAGTGATGCATCGGACTCAAAAACTGGACTCACAGGAGTGGTTCAAATCATAGAATGTTAGAGTGTCAGTCCTCTTCTACTTAAGTCGGCACTGTGCCTTTTGTATTAAATTTGTATGCAATTTCTGTGTTTCATTGTCAATGAGAAGGTCCAAGGGATTCAGTAAACCTGAAGTGAAGCATCGGAAACTAAAACCTGACTCACAGGAGAGGTTCAAATCATAGAAACATAGAGTGTCAGTCCTCGTGTACTTAAGTCGGCATTGTGCCTTTTGTATTAATTTCGGATGCAATTTCTGTGGTTCATCGTCAATATGAAGGTCCAAGGGATACAGTAAACCTGTTGTGAAGCCTCGGCAACAAAAACTGGACTCACAGGAGAGGTTCAAATCATAGAAAGTTAGAGTGTCGGTCCTCTTGTACTTAAGTCGGCATTGTGCCTTTTGTATGAAATTCGGATGCAATTTCTGTTTTTCATCGTCAATAAGAAGGTCCAAGGGTTTCAGAAAACCTGAAGTGAAGCATCGGACTCTAAAACGGGAAATACAGGAGAGATTCAAATCAAAGAAAGTTAGAGTGTCAGTCCTCTTGTACTTAAGTAGCATTGTGCCTTTTGTATTAAATTCGGATGCAATTTCTGTGTTTCATCGTCAATAAGAAGGTCCAAGGGATACAGTAAACCTGAGGTGAAGCATCGGAATCTAAAACTGGACTCACAGGTGAGGTTCTAATCATAGAAAGTTAGAGTGTCAGTCCTCTTCTACTTAAGTCGGCATTGTGCCTTTTGTAATAATTTCGGATGCAATTTCTGAGTTTCATCGTCAATAAGAAGGTCCCAGGGATACAGTAAACCTGAAGTGAAGCATCGGAATCTAAAACTAGACTCACAGGTGAGGTTCAAATCATAGAAAGTTAGAGTGTCGGTCCTCTTGTACTTAAGTCGGCATTGTGCATTTTGTATTAAATTTGGATGCAATTTCTGTGTTTCATCGTCAATAAGAAGGACCAAGGGATACAGTAAACCTGAAGTGAAGCATCGGAATCTAAAACTGGACTCACAGGAGAGGTTCAAATAATAGAAACTTAGAGTGTCAGTCCTCTTGTACTTAAGTCGGCATTGTGCCTTTCGTATTAAATTAGGATGCAATTTCTGTGTTTCATCGTCAATAAGAAGGTCCGAGGGATACAGAAAACCTGAAGTGAAGCTTCGGAATCTATAACTGGAATCACAGGAGAGGTTCAATTCAAAGAAAGTTAGAGTGTCAGTCCTCTTGTACTTAAGTCGGCATTGTGCCTTTTGTATTAAATTCGGATGCAATTTCTGTGTTTCATCGTCAATAAGAAGGTCCAAGGGATACAGTAAACCTGAAGTGAAGCATCGGAATCTAAAACTGGACTCACAGGAGAGGTTCAAATCATAGAAAGTTAGGGTGTCAGTCCTCTTGTACTTAAGTCGGCATTGTGCCTTTTGTATTAAATTCAGATGCAATTTCTGTGTTTCATCGTCAATAAGAAGGTCCAAGGGATACAGTAAACCTGAAGTGAAGCATCGGAATCAAAAACTTTACTCACAGGAGTGGTTCAAATCATAGAATGTTAGGGTGTCAGTCCTCTTGTACTTAAGTCGGCCCTGTGCCTTTGTATTAAATTTGTATGCAATTTCTGTGTTTCATTGTCAATAAGAAGGTCCAAGGGATTCAGTAAACCTGAAGTGAAGCATCGGAATCTAAAACTGGACTCACAGGAGAGGATCAAATCATAGAAACATAGAGTGTCAGTCCTCTCGTACTTAAGTCGGCATTGTGCCTTTTGTATTAAATTTGTATGCAATTTCTGTGTTTCATTGTCAATGAGAAGGTCCAAGGGATTCAGTAAACCTGAAGTGAAGCATTGGAAACTAAAACCTGACTCACAGGAGAGGTTCAAATCATAGAAACATAGAGTGTCAGTCCTCGTGTACTTAAGTCGGCATTGTGCCTTTTGTATTAATTTCGGATGCAATTTCTGTGGTTCATCGTCAATATGAAGGTCCAAGGGATACAGTAAACCTGTTGTGAAGCCTCGGCAACAAAAACTGGACTCACAGGAGAGGTTCAAATCATAGAAAGTTAGAGTGTCGGTCCTCTTGTACTTAAGTCGGCATTGTGCCTTTTGTATGAAATTCGGATGCAATTTCTGTTTTTCATCGTCAATAAGAAGGTCCAAGGGATTCAGAAAACCTGAAGTGAAGCATCGGACTCTAAAACGGGAAATACAGGAGAGATTCAAATCAAAGAAAGTTAGAGTGTCAGTCCTCTTGTACTTAAGTAGCATTGTGCCTTTTGTATTAAATTCGGATGCAATTTCTGTGTTTCATCGTCAATAAGAAGGTCCAAGGGATACAGTAAACCTGAGGTGAAGCATCGGAATCTAAAACTGGACTCACAGGTGAGGTTCTAATCATAGAAAGTTAGAGTGTCAGTCCTCTTCTACTTAAGTCGGCATTGTGCCTTTTGTAATAATTTCGGATGCAATTTCTGAGTTTCATCGTCAATAAGAAGGTCCCAGGGATACAGTAAACCTGAAGTGAAGCATCGGAATCTAAAACTAGACTCACAGGTGAGGTTCAAATCATAGAAAGTTAGAGTGTCGGTCCTCTTGTACTTAAGTCGGCATTGTGCATTTTGTATTAAATTTGGATGCAATTTCTGTGTTTCATCGTCAATAAGAAGGACCAAGGGATACAGTAAACCTGAAGTGAAGCATCGGAATCTAAAACTGGACTCACAGGAGAGGTTCAAATAATAGAAACTTAGAGTGTCAGTCCTCTTGTACTTAAGTCGGCATTGTGCCTTTCGTATTAAATTAGGATGCAATTTCTGTGTTTCATCGTCAATAAGAAGGTCCGAGGGATACAGAAAACCTGAAGTGAAGCTTCGGAATCTATAACTGGAATCACAGGAGAGGTTCAATTCAAAGAAAGTTAGAGTGTCAGTCCTCTTGTACTTAAGTCGGCATTGTGCCTTTTGTATTAAATTCGGATGCAATTTCTGTGTTTCATCGTCAATAAGAAGGTCCAAGGGATACAGTAAACCTGAAGTGAAGCATCGGAATCTAAAACTGGACTCACAGGAGAGGTTCAAATCATAGAAAGTTAGGGTGTCAGTCCTCTTGCACTTAAGTCGGCATTGTGCCTTTTGTATTAAATTCAGATGCAATTTCTGTGTTTCATCGTCAATAAGAAGGTCCAAGGGATACAGTAAACCTGAAGTGAAGCATCGGAATCAAAAACTGGACTCACAGGAGTGGTTCAAATCATAGAAAGTTAGAGTGTCAGTCCTCTTGTACTTAAGTCGGAACTGTGCCTTTTGTATTAAATTTGTATGCAATTTCTGTGTTTCATTGTCAATAAGAAGGTCCAAGGGATTCAGTAAACCTGAAGTGAAGCATCGGAAACTAAAACCTGACTCACAGGAGAGGTTCAAATCATAGAAACATAGAGTGTCAGTCCTCTTGTACTTAAGTCGGCATTGTGCCTTTTGTATTAATTTCGGATGCAATTTCTGTGGTTCTTCGTCAATATGAAGGTCCAAGGGATACAGTAAGCCTGTTGTGAAGCCTCGGCAACAAAAACTGGACTCACAGGAGAGGTTCAAATCATAGAAAGTTAGAGTGTCAGTCCTCTTGTACTTAATTCGTCATTGTGCATTTTGTATTAAATTCGGATGCAATTTCTGTGTTTCATCGTCAATAAGAAGGTCCAAGGGATACAGTAAACCTGAAGTGAAGCATCGGAATCTAAAACTGGACTCACAGGAGAGGTTTAAATCATAGAAACTTAGAGTGTCAGTCCTCTTGTACTTCAGTCGGCATTGTGCCTCTTGTATTAAATTCGAATGCAATTTCTGTGTTTCATCGTCAATAAGAAGGTCCAAGGGATACAGAAAACCTGAAGTGAAGCATCGGAATCTAAAACTGGAATCACAGGAGAGGTTCAATTCAAAGAAAGTTAGAGTGTCAGTCCTCTTGTACTTAAGTCGGCATCGTGCCTTTTGTATTAAATTCGGATGCAATTTCTGTGTTTCATCGTCAATAAGAAGGTTTAAGGGATACAGTAAACCTGAAGTGAAGCATCGGAATCTAAAACTGGACTCACAGGAGAGGTTCAAATCATAGAAAGTTAGGGTGTCAGTCCTCTTGTACTTAAGTCGGCATTGTGCCTTTTGTATTAATTTCGGATACAATTTCTATGTTTCATCGTCAATAACAAGGTCCAAGGGATACAGTAAACCTGAAGTGAAGCATCGGAATCTAAAACTGGACTCACAGGAGTGGTTCAAATCATAGAAAGTTAGAGTGTCAGTCCTCTTGTACTTAAGTCGGCACTGTGCCTTTTGTATTAAATTTGTATGCAATTTCTGTGTTTCATTGTCAATAAGAAGGTCCAAGGGATTCAGTAAACCTGAAGAGAAGCATCGGAAACTAAAACCTGACTCACAGGAGAGGTTCAAATCATAGAAACATAGAGTGTCAGTCCTCTTGTACTTAAGTCGGCATTGTGCCTTTTGTATTAATTTCGGATGCAATTTCTGTGGTTCATCGTCAATATGAAGGACCAAGGGATACAGTAAACCTGTTGTGAAGCCTCGGCAACAAAAACTGGATTCACAGGAGAGGTTCAAATCATAGAAAGTTAGAGTGTCGGTCCTCTTGTACTTAAGTCGGCATTGTGCTTTTGTATTAAATTCGGATGCAATTTCTGTTACGTCGTCAATAAGAAGGTCCAAGGGATACAGTAAACCTGAAGTGAAGCATCGGAAACTAAAACTGGCCTCACAGGAGGGGTTCAAATCATAGAAAGTTAGAGTGTCAGTCCTCTTGTACGTAAGTCGGCACTGTGCCTTTTGTATTAAATTTGTATGCAATTTCTGTGTTTCATTGTCAATATGAAGGTCCAAGGGATTCAGTAAACCTGAAGAGAAGCATCGGAAACTAAAACCTGACTCACAGGAGAAGTTCAAATCATCGAAACATAGAGTGTCAGTCCTCTTGTACTTAAGTCGGCATTGTGCCTTTTGTATTAATTTCGGATGCAATTTCTATGGTTCATCGTCAATATGAAGGACCAAGGGATACAGTAAACCTGTTGTGAAGCCTCGGCAACAAAAACTGGATTCACAGGAGAGGTTCAAATCATAGAAAGTTAGAGTGTCTGTCCTCTTCTACTTAAGTCGGCATTGTGCCTTTTGTATTAATTTCGGATGCGATTTCTGTGTTCCATCGTCAATAAGAAGGTCCAAGGGATACAGTAAACCTGATGTCGTGTGGCTAGGGCCTCCCGTCGGGTAGACCGTTCGCCTGGTGCAGGTCTTTCGATTTGACGCCACTTCGGCGACCTGCGTGTCGATGGGGATGAAATGATGATGATTAGGACAACACAACACCCAGTCCCTGAGCGGAAAAAATTTCCGATCCAGCCGGGAATCGAACCCGGGACTTAGGACTGACAGTCTGTCACGCTGACCACTCCGCTACCGGGGCGGACAACCTGAAGTGAAGCATTGGAATCTAAAACTGGACTCACAAGTGAGGTGCAAATCATAGAAAGTTAGAGTGTCGGTCCTCTTGTACTTAAGTCGGCATTGTGCATTTTGTATTAAATTCGGATGCAATTTCTGTGTTTCATCGTCAATAAGAAGGTCCATGGTATACAGTAAACCTGAAGTGAAGCATCGGAATCTAAAACTGGACTCACAGGAGAGGTTCAAATAATAGAAACTTAGAGTGTCAGTCCTCTTGTACTTAAGTCGGCATTGTGCCTCTTGTATTAAATTCCGATGCAATTTCTGTGTTTCATCGTCAATAAGAATGTCCAAGGGATACTGAAAACCTGAAGTGAAGCATCGGAATATAAAACTGGAATCACAGGAGAGGTTCAATTCAAAGAAAGTTAGAGTAACAGTTTTCTTGTACTTAAGTCGGCATTGTGCCTTTTGTATTAAATTCGGATGCAATTTCTGTGTTTCATCGTCAATAAGAAGGTCCAAGGGATACAGTAAACCTGAAGTGAAGCATCGGAATCTAAAACTGGACTCACAGGAGAGGTTCAAATCATAGAAAGTTAGGGTGTCAGTACTCTTGTACTAAAGTCAGCATTGTGCCTTTTGTATTAAATTCGGATGCATTTTCTGTGTTTCATCGTCAATAAGAAGGTCCAAGGGATACAGTAAACCTGAAGTGAAGCATCGGACTCAAAAACTGGACTCACAGGAGTGGTTCAAATCATAGAATGTTAGAGTGTCAGTCCTCTTTTACTTAAGTCGGCACTGTGCCTTTTGTATTAAATTTGTATGAAATTTCTGTGTTTCATTGTCAATGAGAAGGTCCAAGGGATTCAGTAAACCTGAAGTGAAGCATCGGAAACTAAAACCTGACTCACAGGAGAGGTTCAAATCATAGAAACATAGAGTGTCAGTCCTCTTGTACTTAAGTCGGCATTGTGCCTTTTGTATTAATTTCGGATGCAATTTCTGTGGTTCATCGTCAATATGAAGGTCCAAGGGATACAGTAAACCTGTTGTGAAGCCTCGGCAACAAAAACTGGACTCACAGGAGAGGTTCAAATCATAGAAAGTTAGAGTGTCAGTCCTCTTGTACTTAATTCGGCATTGTGCCTTTCGTATTAAATTCGGATGCAATTTCTGTGTTTCATCGTCAATAAGAAGGTCCAAGGGATACAGTAAACCTGAAGTGAAGCATCGGAATCTAAAACTGGACTCACAGGAGAGGTTCAAATAATAGAGACTTAGAGTGTCAGTCCTCTTGTACTTAAGTCGGCATTGTGCCTTTCGTATTAAATTCGGATGCAATTTCTGTGTTTCATCGTCAATAAGAAGGTCCAAGGGATACAGAAAACCTGAAGTGAAACTTCGGAATCTAAAACTGGAATCACAGGAGAGGTTCAATTCAAAGAAAGTTAGAGTGTCAGTCCTCTTGTACTTAAATCGGCATTGTGCCTTTTGTATTAAATTCGGATGCAATTTCTGTGTTTCATCGACAATAAGAAGGTCCAAGGGATACAGTAAACCTGAAGTGAAGCATCGGAATCTAAAACTGGACTCACAGGAGAGGTTCAAATCATAGAAAGTTAGGGTGTCAGTCCTCTTGTACTTAAGTCGGCATTGTGCCTTTTGTATTAAATTCAGATGCAATTTCTGTGTTTCATCGTCAATAAGAAGGTCCAAGGGATACAGTAAACCTGAAGTGAAGCATCGGAATCAAAAACTTTACTCACAGGAGTGGTTCAAATCATAGAATGTTAGAGTGTCAGTCCTCTTGTACTTAAGTCGGCACTGTGCCTTTTGTATTAAATTTGTATGCAATTTCTGAGTTTCATTGTCAATAAGAAGGTCCAAGGGATTCAGTAAACCTGAAGTGAAGCATCGGAATCTAAAACTGGACTCACAGGAGAGGATCAAATCTTAGAAACATAGAGTGTCAGTCCTCTTGTACTTAAGTCGGCATTGTGCCTTTTGTATTAATTTCGGATGCAATTTCTGTGGTTCATCGTCAATATGAAGGTCCAAGGGATACAGTAAACCTGTTGTGAAGCCTCGGCAACAAAAACAGGACTCACAGGAGAGGTTCAAATCATAGAAAGTTAGTGTGTCAGTCCTCTTGTACTAAATTCGGCATTGTGCATTTTGTATTAATTTCGGATGCAATTTCTGTGTTTCATCGTCAAAAGGAAGGTCCAAGGGATACAGTAAACCTGAAGTGAAACATCGGAATCTAAAACTGGACTCACAGGTGAGGTGCAAATCATAGAATGTTAAAGTGTCGGTCCTCTTGTACTTAAGTCGGCATTGTGCATTTTGTATTAAATTTGGATGCAATTTCTGTGTTCCATCGTCAATAAGAAGGTCCAAGGGATACAGTAAACCTGAAGTGAAGCATCGGAATCTAAAACTGGACTCACAGGAGAGGTTCAAATAATAGAAACTTAGAGTGTCAGTCCTCTTGTACTTAAGTCGGCATTGTGCCTTTTGTATTAAATTCGGATGCAATTTCTGTGTTTCATCGTCAATAAGAAGGTCCAAGGGATACAGAAAACCTGAAGTGAAGCATCGGAATCTAAAACTGGAATCACAGGAGAGGTTCAATTCAAAGAAAGTTAGAGTGTCTGTTCGCTTGTACTTAAGTCGGCATTGTGCCTTTTGTATTAAATTCGGATGCAATTTCTGTGTTTCATCGTCAATAAGAAGGTCCAAGGGATACAGTAAACCTGAACTGAAGCATCGGAATCTAAAACTGGACTCACAGGAGAGGTTCAAATCATAGAAAGTTAGGGTGTCAGTCCTCTTGCACTTAAGTCGGCATTGTGCCTTTTGTATTAAATTCAGATGCAATTTCTGTGTTTCATCGTCAATAAGAAGGTCCAAGGGATACAGTAAACCTGAAGTGAAGCATCGGAATCAAAAACTGGACTCACAGGAGTGGTTCATATCATAGAAAGTTAGAGTGTCAGTCCTCTTGTACTTAAGTCGGAACTGTGCCTTTTGTATTAAATTATTATGCAATTTCTGTGTTTCATTGTCAATAAGAAGGTCCAAGGGATTCAGTAAACCTGAAGTGAAGCATCGGAAACTAAAAGCTGCCTCACAGGAGAGGTTCAAATCATAGAAGCATAGAGTGTCCGTCCTCTTGTACTTAAGTCGGCATTGTGCCTTTTGTATTAATTTCGGATGCAATCTCTGTGGTTCATCGTCAATATGAAGGTCCAAGGGATACAGTAAACCTGTTGTGAAGCCTCGGCAACAAAAACTGGACTCACAGGAGAGGTTCAAATCATAGAAAGTTAGAGTGTCAGTCCTCTTGTACTTAATTCGTCATTGTGCATTTTGTATTAAATTCGGATGCAATTTCTGTGTTTCATCGTCAATAAGAAGGTCCAAGGGATACAGTAAACCTGACGTGAAGCATCGGAATCTAAAACTGGACTCACAGGAGAGGTTCAAATCATAGAAACTTAGAGTGTCAGTCCTCTTGTACTTAAGTCGGCATTGTGCCTTTTGTATTAAATTCGGATGCAATTTCTGTGTTTCATCGTCAATAAGAAGGTCCAAGGGATACAGAAAACCTGAAGTGAAGCATCGGAATCTAAAGTTGGAATCACAGGAGAGGTTCAATTCATAGAAAGTTAGAGTGTCAGTCCTCTTGTACTTAAGTCGGAACTGTGCCTTTTGTATTAATTTTGTATGCAATTTCGGTGTTTCATTGTCAATAAGAAGGTCCAAGGGATTCAGTAAACCTGAAGTGAAGCATCGGAATCTAAAACTGGACTCACAGGAGAGGTTCAAATCATAGAAAGTTAGGGTGTCAGTACTCTTGTACTAAAGTCAGCATTGTGCCTTTTGTATTAAATTCGGATGCATTTTCTGTGTTTCATCGTCAATAAGAAGGTCCAAGGGATACAGTAAACCTGAAGTGAAGCATCGGACTCAAAAACTGGACTCACAGGAGTGGTTCAAATCATAGAATGTTAGAGTGTCAGTCCTCTTTTACTTAAGTCGGCACTGTGCCTTTTGTATTAAATTTGTATGCAATTTCTGTGTTTCATTGTCAATGAGAAGGTCCAAGGGATTCAGTAAACCTGAAGTGAAGCATCGGAAACTAAAACCTGACTCACAGGAGAGGTTCAAATCATAGAAACATAGAGTGTCAGTCCTCTTGTACTTAAGTCGGCATTGTGCCTTTTGTATTAATTTCGGATGCATTTTCTGTGGTTCATCGTCTATATGAAGGTCCAAGGGATACAGTAAACCTGTTGTGAAGCCTCGGCAACAAAAACTGGACTCACAGGAGAGGTTCAAATCATAGAAAGTTAGAGTGTCAGTCCTCTTGTACTTAATTCGGCATTGTGCCTTTCGTATTAAATTCGGATGCAATTTCTGTGTTTCATCGTCAATAAGAAGGTCCAAGGGATACAGTAAACCTGAAGTGAAGCATCGGAATCTAAAACTGGACTCACAGGAGAGGTTCAAATAATAGAAACTTAGAGTGTCAGTCCTCTTGTACTTAAGTCGGCATTGTGCCTTTCGTATTAAATTCGGATGCAATTTCTGTGTTTCATCGTCAGTAAGAAGGTCCAAGGGATACAGAAAACCTGAAGTGAAACTTCGGAATCTAAAACTGGAATCACAGGAGAGGTTCAATTCAAAGAAAGTTAGAGTGTCAGTCCTCTTGTACTTAAATCGGCATTGTGCCTTTTGTATTAAATTCGGATGCAATTTCTGTGTTTCATCGTCAATAAGAAGGTCCAAGGGATACAGTAAACCTGAAGTGAAGCATCGGAATCTAAAACTGGACTCACAGGAGAGGTTCAAATCATAGAAAGTTAGGGTGTCAGTCCTCTTGTACTTAAGTCGGCATTGTGCCTTTTGTATTAAATTCAGATGCAATTTCTGTGTTTCATCGTCAATAAGAAGGTCCAAGGGATACAGTAAACCTGAAGTGAAGCATCGGAATCAAAAACTTTACTCACAGGAGTGGTTCAAATCATAGAATGTTAGAGTGTCAGTCCTCTTGTACTTAAGTCGGCACTGTGCCTTTTGTATTAAATTTGTATGCAATTTCTGAGTTTCATTGTCAATAAGAAGGTCCAAGGGATTCAGTAAACCTGAAGTGAAGCATCGGAATCTAAAACTGGACTCACAGGAGTGGATCAAATCTTAGAAACATAGAGTGTCAGTCCTCTTGTACGTAAGTCGGCATTGTGCCTTTTGTATTAATTTCGGATGCAATTTCTGTTACGTCGTCAATAAGAGGGTCCAAGGGATACAGTAAACCTGAAGTGAAGCATCGGAAACTAAAACTGGCCTCACAGGAGGGGTTCAAATCATAGAAAGTTAGAGTGTCAGTCCTCTTGTACGTAAGTCGGCACTGTGCCTTTTGTATTAAATTTGTATGCAATTTCTGTGTTTCATTGTCAATAAGAAGGTCCAAGGGATTCAGTAAACCTGAAGAGAAGCATCGGAAACTAAAACCTGACTCACAGGAGAAGTTCAAATCATCGAAACATAGAGTGTCAGTCCTCTTGTACTTAAGTCGGCATTGTGCCTTTTGTATTAATTTCGGATGCAATTTCTGTGGTTCATCGTCAATATGAAGGACCAAGGGATACAGTAAACCTGTTGTGAAGCCTCGGCAACAAAAACTGGATTCACAGGAGAGGTTCAAATCATAGAAAGTTAGAGTGTCTGTCCTCTTCTACTTAAGTCGGCATTGTGCCTTTTGTATTAATTTCGGATGCGATTTCTGTGTTCCATCGTCAATAAGAAGGTCCAAGGGATACAGTAAACCTGATGTCGTGTGGCTAGGGCCTCCCGTCGGGTAGACCGTTCGCCTGGTGCAGGTCTTTCGATTTGACGCCACTTCGGCGACCTGCGTGTCGATGGGGATGAAATGATGATGATTAGGACAACACAACACCCAGTCCCTGAGCGGAAAAAATTTCCGATCCAGCCGGGAATCGAACCCAGGCTTTAGGACTGACAGTCTGTCACGCTGACCACTCCGCTACCGGGGCGGACAACCTGAAGTGAAGCATTGGAATCTAAAACTGGACTCACAAGTGAGGTGCAAATCATAGAAAGTTAGAGTGTCGGTCCTCTTGTACTTAAGTCGGCATTGTGCATTTTGTATTAAATTCGGATGCAATTTCTGTGTTTCATCGTCAATAAGAAGGTCCAAGGGATACAGTAAACCTGAAGTGAAGCATCGGAATCTAAAACTGGACTCACAGGAGAGGTTCAAATAATAGAAACTTAGAGTGTCAGTCCTCTTGTACTTAAGTCGGCATTGTGCCTCTTGTATTAAATTCCGATGCAATTTCTGTGTTTCATCGTCAATAAGAATGTCCAAGGGATACTGAAAACCTGAAGTGAAGCATCGGAATATAAAACTGGAATCACAGGAGAGGTTCAATTCAAAGAAAGTTAGAGTAACAGTTTTCTTGTACTTAAGTCGGCATTGTGCCTTTTGTATTAAATTCGGATGCAATTTCTGTGTTTCATCGTCAATAAGAAGGTCCAAGGGATACAGTAAACCTGAAGTGAAGCATCGGAATCTAAAACTGGACTCACAGGAGAGGTTCAAATCATAGAAAGTTAGGGTGTCAGTACTCTTGTACTAAAGTCAGCATTGTGCCTTTTGTATTAAATTCGGATGCATTTTCTGTGTTTCATCGTCAATAAGAAGGTCCAAGGGATACAGTAAACCTGAAGTGAAGCATCGGACTCAAAAACTGGACTCACAGGAGTGGTTCAAATCATAGAATGTTAGAGTGTCAGTCCTCTTTTACTTAAGTCGGCACTGTGCCTTTTGTATTAAATTTGTATGCAATTTCTGTGTTTCATTGTCAATGAGAAGGTCCAAGGGATTCAGTAAACCTGAAGTGAAGCATCGGAAACTAAAACCTGACTCACAGGAGAGGTTCAAATCATAGAAACATAGAGTGTCAGTCCTCTTGTACTTAAGTCGGCATTGTGCTTTTTGTATTAATTTCGGATGCAATTTCTGTGGTTCATCGTCAATATGAAGGTCCAAGGGATACAGTAAACCTGTTGTGAAGCCTCGGCAACAAAAACTGGACTCACAGGAGAGGTTCAAATCATAGAAAGTTAGAGTGTCAGTCCTCTTGTACTTAATTCGGCATTGTGCCTTTCGTATTAAATTCGGATGCAATTTCTGTGTTTCATCGTCAATAAGAAGGTCCAAGGGATACAGTAAACCTGAAGTGAAGCATCGGAATCTAAAACTGGACTCACAGGAGAGGTTCAAATAATAGAAACTTAGAGTGTCAGTCCTCTTGTACTTAAGTCGGCATTGTGCCTTTCGTACTAAATTCGGATGCAATTTCTGTGTTTCATCGTCAATAAGAAGGTCCAAGGGATACAGAAAACCTGAAGTGAAACTTCGGAATCTAAAACTGGAATCACAGGAGAGGTTCAATTCAAAGAAAGTTAGAGTGTCAGTCCTCTTGTACTTAAATCGGCATTGTGCCTTTTGTATTAAATTCGAATGAAATTTCTGTGTTTCATCGTCAATAAGAAGGTCCAAGGGATACAGTAAACATGAAGTGAAGCATCGGAATCTAAAACTGGACTCACAGGAGAGGTTCAAATCATAGAAAGTTAGGGTGTCAGTCCTCTTGTACTTAAGTCGGCATTGTGCCTTTTGTATTAAATTCAGATGCAATTTCTGTGTTTCATCGTCAATAAGAAGGTCCAAGGGATACAGTAAACCTGAAGTGAAGCATCGGAATCAAAAACTTTACTCACAGGAGTGGTTCAAATCATAGAATGTTAGAGTGTCAGTCCTCTTGTACTTAAGTCGGCACTGTGCCTTTTGTATTAAATTTGTATGCAATTTCTGAGTTTCATTGTCAATAAGAAGGTCCAAGGGATTCAGTAAACCTGAAGTGAAGCATCGGAATCTAAAACTGGACTCACAGGAGAGGATCAAATCTTAGAAACATAGAGTGTCAGTCCTCTTGTACTTAAGTCGGCATTGTGCCTTTTGTATTAATTTCGGATGCAATTTCTGTGGTTCATCGTCAATATGAAGGTCCAAGGGATACAGTAAACCTGTTGTGAAGCCTCGGCAACAAAAACTGGACCCACAGGAGAGGTTCAAATCATAGAAAGTTAGTGTGTCAGTCCTCTTGTACTAAATTCGGCATTGTGCATTTTGTATTAATTTCGGATGCAATTTCTGTGTTTCATCGTCAAAAGGAAGGTCCAAGGGATACAGTAAACCTGAAGTGAAACATCGGAATCTAAAACTGGACTCACAGGTGAGGTGCAAATCATAGAATGTCAAAGTGTCGGTCCTCTTGTACTTAAGTCGGCATTGTGCATTTTGTATTAAATTTGGATGCAATTTCTGTGTTCCATCGTCAATAAGAAGGTCCAAGGGATACAGTAAACCTGAAGTGAAGCATCGGAATCTAAAACTGGACTCACAGGAGAGGTTCAAATAATAGAAACTTAGAGTGTCAGTCCTCTTGTACTTAAGTCGGCATTGTGCCTTTTGTATTAAATTCGGATGCAATTTCTGTGTTTCATCGTCAATAAGAAGGTCCAAGGGATACAGAAAACCTGAAGTGAAGCATCGGAATCTAAAACTGGAATCACAGGAGAGGTTCAATTCAAAGAAAGTTAGAGTGTCAGTTCGCTTGTACTTAAGTCGGCATTGTGCCTTTTGTATTAATTTCGGATGCAATCTCTGTGGTTCATCGTCAATATGAAGGTCCAAGGGATACAGTAAACCTGTTGTGAAGCCTCGGCAACAAAAACTGGACTCACAGGAGAGGTTCAAATCATAGAAAGTTAGAGTGTCAGTCCTCTTGTACTTAATTCGTCATTGTGCATTTTGTATTAAATTCGGATGCAATTTCTGTGTTTCATCGTCAATAAGAAGGTCCAAGGGATAAAGTAAACCTGACGTGAAGCATCGGAATCTAAAACTGGACTCACAGGAGAGGTTCAAATCATAGAAACTTAGAGTGTCAGTCCTCTTGTACTTAAGTCGGCATTGTGCCTTTTGTATTAAATTCGGATGCAATTTCTGTGTTTCATCGTCAATAAGAAGGTCCAAGGGATACAGAAAACCTGAAGTGAAGCATCGGAATCTAAAGTTGGAATCACAGGAGAGGTTCAATTCAAAGAAAGTTAGAGTGTCAGTCCTCTTGTATTTAAGTCGGCATCGTGCCTTTTGTATTAAATTCGGATGCAATTTCTGTGATTCATCGTCAATAAGAAGGTTTGAGGGATACAGTAAACCTGAAGTGAAGCATCGGAATCTAAAACTGGACTCACAGGAGAGGTTCAAATCATAGAAAATTGGGGTGTCAGTCCTCTTGTACTTAAGTCGGCATTGTGCCTTTTGTATAAAATTCGGATACAATTTCTATGTTTCATCGTCAATAACAAGGTCCAAGGGATACAGTAAACCTGAAGTGAAGCATCGGAATCTAAAACTGGACTCACAGGAGTGGTTCAAATCATAGAAAGTTAGAGTGTCAGTCCTCTTGTACTTAAGTCGGCACTGTGCCTTTTGTATTAAATTTGTATGCAATTTCTGTGTTTCATTGTCAATAAGAAGGTCCAAGGGATTCAGTAAACCTGAAGAGAAGCATCGGAAACTAAAACCTGACTCACAGGAGAGGTTCAAATCATAGAAACATAGAGTGTCAGTCCTCTTGTACTTAAGTCGGCATTGTGCCTTTTGTATTAATTTCGGATGCAATTTCTGTGGTTCATCGTCAATATGAAGGACCAAGGGATACAGTAAACCTGTTGTGAAGCCTCGGCAACAAAAACTGGATTCACAGGAGAGGTTCAAATCATAGAAAGTTAGATTGTCAGTCCTCTTGTACTTAAGTCGGCATTGTGCCTTTTGTATTAATTTCGGATGCAATTTCTGTGTTTCATCGTCAATAAGAAGGTCCAAGGGATACAGTAAACCTGAAGTGAAGCATCGGAAACTAAAACTGGCCTCACAGGAGGGGTTGAAATCATAGAAAGTTAGTGTGTCTCTCCTCTTCTACTTAAGTCGGCATTGTGCCTTTTGTATTAATTTCGGATGCGATTTCTGTGTTTCATCATCAATAAGAAGGTCCAAGGGATACAGTAAACCTGATGTCGTGTGGCTAGGGCCTCCCGTCGGGTAGACCGTTCGCCTGGTGCAGGTCTTTCGATTTGGCGCCACTTCGGCGACCTGCGTGTCGATGGGGATGAAAAGATGATGATTAGGACAACACAACACCCAGTCCCTGAGCGGAAAAAATTTCCGACCCATCCGGGAATCGAACCCGGGCCTTAGGATTGACAGTCTGTCACGCTGACCACTCAGCTACCGGGGCGGACAACCTGAACTGAAGCATTGGAATCTAAAACTGGACTCACAGGTGAGGTGCAAATCATAGAAAGTTAGAGTGTCAGTCCTCTTGTACTTAAGTCGGCATTGTGCATTTTGTATTAAATTCGGATGCAATATCTGTGATTCATCGTCAATAAGAAGGTCCAAGGGATACAGTAAACCTGAAGTGAAGCATCGGAATCTAAAACTGGACTCACAGGAGAGGTTCAAATAATAGAAAGTTAGAGTGTCAGTCCTCTTGTACTTAAGTCGGCATTGTGCCTTTCGTATTAAATTCGGATGCAATTTCCATGTTTCATCGTCAATAAGAAGGTCCGAGGGATTCAGAAAACCTGAAGTAAAGCATCGGAATCTAAAACTGGAAACACAGGAGAGGTTCAAATCATAGAAAGTTAGAGAGCCGGTCCTCTTGTACTTAAGTCGGCATTGTGCGTTTTGTATTAAATTCGGATGCAATTTCTGTGTTTCATCGTCAATAAGAAGGTCCAAGGGGTACAGTAAACCCGAAGTGAAGCATCGGAATCTAAAACTGGACTCACAGGTGAGGTTCAAATCATAGAAAGTTAGAGTGACAGTCCTCTTGTACTTAAGTCGGCATTAAGTCGGCATGCAACAAATCAACGAAAGTTAGACTGTCGGTCCTCTTGTACTTAAGTCGGCATTGTTCATTTTGTATTAAATTCGGATGCAATTTCTGTGTTTCATCGTCAATGAGACGGTCCAAGGGATACAGTAAACCTGAAGTGAAGCATCGGAATCTAAAACTGGCCTCACAGGAGTGGTTCAAATCATAGAAAGTTAGAGCGTCTGTCCTCTTCTACTTAAGTCGGCATTGTGCCTTTTGTAATAATTTCGGATGCAATTTCTAAGTTTCATCGTCAATAAGAAGGTCCCAGGGATACAGTAAACCTGAAGTGAAGCATCGGAATCTAAAACTGGACTCACAGGTGAGGTGCAAATCATAGAAAGTTAGAGTGTCGGTCCTCTTGTACTTAAGTCGGCATTGTGCATTTTGTATTAAATTCGGATGCAATTTCTGTGTTTCATCGTCAATAAGAAGGTCCAAGGGATACAGAAAACCTGAAGTGAAGCTTCGGAATCTAAAACTGGAATCACAGGAGAGGTTCAATTCAAAGAAAGTTAGAGTGTCAGTCCTCTTGTACTTAAGTCGGCATTGTGCCTTTTGTATTAAATTCGGATGCAATTTCTGTGTTTCATCGTCAATAAGAAGGTCCAAGGGATACAGTAAACCTGAAGTGAAGCATCGGAATCTAAAACTGGACTCACAGGAGAGGTTCAAATCATAGAAAGTTAGGGTGTCAGTCCTCTTGTACTTAAGTCGGCATTGTGCCTTTTGTATTAAATTCAGATGCAATTTCTGTGTTTCATCGTCAATAAGAAGGTCCAAGGGATACAGTAAACCTGAAGTGAAGCATCGGAATCAAAAACTGGACTCACAGGAGTGGTTCAAATCATAGAATGTTAGAGTGTCCGTCCTCTTGTACTTATGTGGGCACTGTGCCTTTTGTATTATATTTGTATGCAATTTCTGTGTTTCATTGTCAATAAGAAGGTCCAAGGGATTCAGTAAACCTGAAGTGAAGCATCGGAATCTAAAACTGGACTCACAGGAGAGGATCAAATCATAGAAGCATAGAGTGTCTGTCCTCTTGTACTTAAGTCGGCATTGTGCCTTTTGTATTAATTTCGGATGCAATTTCTGTGGTTCATCGTCAATATGAAGGTCCAAGGGATACAGTAAACCTGTTGTGAAGCCTCGGCAACAAAAACTGGACTCACAGGAGAGGTTTAAATCATAGAAAGTTAGAGTGTCAGTCCTCTTGTACTAAATTCGACATTGTGCATTTTGTATAAAATTCGGATGCAATTTCTGTGTTTCATCGTCAATAAGAAGGTCCAAGGGATACAGTAAACCTGAAGTGAAGCATCGGAATCTAAAACTGGACTCACAGGAGAGGTTCAAATCATAGAAACTTAGAGTGTCAGTCCTCTTGTGCTTAAGTCGGCATTGTGCCTTTTGTATTAAATTCGGATGCAATTTCTGTGTTTCATCGTCAATAAGAAGGTCCAAGGGATACAGTAAACCTGTTGTGAAGCCTCGGCAACAAAAACTGGACTCACAGGAGAGGTTCAAATCATAGAAAGTTAGAGTGTCAGTCCTCTTGTACTTAAGTCGGCATTGTGCCTTTTGTATTAAATTCGGATGCAATTTCTATGTTTCATCGTCAATAAGAAGGTCCAAGGGATTCAGAAAACCTGAAGTGAAGCATCGGAATCTAAAACTGGCCTCACACGAGTGGTTCGAATCATAGAAAGTTAGAGTGTCTGTCCGCTTGTACTTAAGTCGGCATTGTGCCTTTTGTGTTAATTTCGGATGCAATTTCTGTGTTTCATCGTCAATAAGAAGGTCCAAGGGATACAGAAAACCTGAAGTGAAGCATCGGAATCTAAAACTGGAATCACAGGAGAGTTTCAATTCAAAGAAAGTTAGAGTGTCAGTCCTCTTGTACTTAAGTCGGCATTGTGCCTTTTGTATTAAATTCGGATGCAATTTCTGTGTTTCATCGTCAATAAGAAGGTCCAAGGGATACAGTAAACCTGAAGTGAAGCATCGGAATCTAAAACTGAACTCACAGGAGAGGTTCAAATCAAAGAAAGTTAGGGTGTCAGTCCTCTTGTACTTAAGTCGGCATTTTGCCTTTTGTATTAAATTCGGATGCAATTTCTATGTGTCATCGTCAATAAGAGGGTCCAAGGGATACAGTAAACCTGAAGTGAAACATCGGAATCTAAAACTGGCCTCACAGGAGTGGTTCGAATCATAGAAAGTTAGAGTGTCTGTCCTCTTCTACTTAAGTCGGCATTGTGCCTTTTGTATTAATTTCGGATGCAATTTCTGTGTTTCATCGTCAATAAGAAGGTCCAAGTGATACAGTAAACCTGATGTCGTGTGGCTAGGGCCTCCCGTTGGGTAGACCGTTCGCCAGGTACAGGTCTTTCGATTTGACGCCACTTCGGCGACCTGCGTGTCGATGGGGATGAAATGATGATGATTAGGACAACACAACACCCAGTCCCTGAGCGGAGAAAATTTCGGACCCAGCCGCGAATCGAACCCGGGCCGTTAGGATTGACAGTCTGTCACGCTGACCACTCAGCTACCGGGGCGGACAACCTGAAGTGAAACATCGGAATCTAAAACTGGACTCACAGGTGAGGTGCAAATCATAGAAAGTTAGAGTGTCAGTCCTCTCGTACTTAAGTCGGCATTGTGCCTTTTGTATTAAATTCGGATGCAATTTCTTTGTTTCATCGTCAATAAGAAGGTCCAAGGGATACAGAAAACCTGAAGTGAAGCATCGGAATCTAAAACTGGAATCACAGGAGAGATTCAATTCAAAGAAAGTTGGAGTGTCAGTCCTCTTGTACTTAAGTCGGCATTGTGGCTTTTGTATTAAATTCGGATGCAATTTCTGTGTTTCATCGTCAATAAGAAGGTCCAAGGGATACAGTAAACCTGAAGTGAAGCATCGGAATCTAAAACTGGACTCACAGGAGAGGTTCAAATCATAGAAAGTTAGGGTGTCAGTACTCTTGTACTTAAGTCGGCATTGTGCCTTTTGTATTACATTTGTATGCAATTTCTGTGTTTCATTGTCAATAAGAAGGTCCAAGGGATTCAGTAAACCTGAGGTGAAGCATCGGAATCTAAAACTGGACTCACAGGTGAGGTTCAAATCATAGAAAGTTAGAGTGTCAGTCCTCTTGTACATAACTCGGAATTGTGCATTTTGTATTAAATTCGGATGCAATATCTGTGATTCATCGTCAATAAGAATGTCCAAGGGATACAGTAAACCTGAAGTGAAGCATCGGAATCTAAAACTGGACTCACAGGAGAGGTTCAAATCATAGAAAGTTAGGGTGTCAGTACTCTTGTACTTAAGTCGGCATTGTGCCTTTTGTATTAAATTTGTATGCAATTTCTGTGTTTCATTGTCAATAAGAAGGTCCAGGCGATTCAGTAAACCTGAAGTGAAGCATCGGAAACTAAAACCTGACTCACAGGAGAGGTTCAAATCATAGAAACTTAGAGTGTCAGTCCTCTTATACTTATATCGGCATTGTGCCTTTTGTATTAATTTCGGATGCAATTTCTGTGTTTCATCGTCAATAAGAAGGTCCAAGGGATACAGTAAACCTAAAGTGTAGCATCGGAATCTAAAACTGGACTCACAGGAGAGGTTCAAATCATAGAAAGTTAGAGTGTCAGTCCTCTTGTACTTAGGTCGGCATTGTGCGTTTTGTATTAAATTCGGATGTAATTTCTGTGTTTCATCGTTTATAAGAAGGTCCAAGGGATACAGTAAACCTGAAGTGAAGCATTGGAATCTAACACGGGACTCACAGGAGTGGTTCAAATCATAGAAAGTTAGAGTATCAGTCCTCTTGTACTTAAGTCAGCATTGTGCCTTTTGTATTAAATTCGGATGTAATTTCTGTGTTTCATCGTCAATAAGAGGGTCCAAGGGATACATTAAATCTGAAGTGAAGCACCGGAATCTAAAACTGGACTCTTAAGAGAGGTTCAAATCATAGAAAGTTAGAGTATCAGCCCTCTTGTACTTAAGTCGGCATTGTGCCTTTTGTATTAAATTCGGATGCAATTTCTGTGTTTCATCGTCAATAAGAAGGTCCAAGGGACACAGTAAACCTGAAGTGATGATTCGGCATCTAAAACTGGACTCACAGGAGAGGTTCAAATCATAGAAAATTAGAGTGTCAGTCCTCTTGTACTTAAGTCTACATTGCGCCTTTTGTATTAAAATCGGATGCAATTTCTGTGCATCATCGTCAATAAGAAGGTCCAAGGGATACAGTAAACCTGAAGTGAAGCATCGGAATCTAAAACTGGACTCACAGGAGAGGTTAAAATGATGGAATGTTAGAGTGTCAGTCCTCTTCTACTTAAGTCGGCACTGTGCCTTTTGTATTAAATTTGTATGCAATTTCTGTGTTCATTGTCAATAAGAAGGTCCAAGGGATTCAGTAAACCTGAAGTGAAGCATCGGAAACTAAAACCTGACTCACAGGAGAGGTTCAAATCATAGAAACTTAGAGTGTCAGTCCTCTTATACTTATGTCGGCATTGTGCCTTTTGTATTAATTTCGGATGCAATTTCTGTGTTTCATCGTCAATAAGAAGGTCCAAGGGATACAGTAAACCTAAAGTGTAGCATCGGAATCTAAAACTGGACTCACAGGAGAGGTTCAAATCATAGAAAGTTAGAGTGCCAGTCCTCTTGTACTTAATTCGGCATTGTGCCTTTTGTATTAAATTCGGATGCAATTTCTGTGTTTCATCGTCAATAAGAAGGTCCAAGGGATTCAGAAAACCTGAAGTGAAGCATCGGAATCTAAAACTGGACTCACAGGAGAGGTTCAAATAATAGTAAGTTAGTGTGTCAGTCCTCTTGTACTTAAGTCGGCATTGTGCCTTTTGTATTAAATTCGGATGCAATTTCTGTGTTTCATCGTCAATAAGAAGGTCCAAGGGACACAGTAAACCTGAAGTGATGATTCGGCATCTAAAACTGGACTCACAGGAGAGGTTCAAATCATAGAAAATTAGAGTGTCAGTCCTCTTGTACTTAAGTCGGCATTGTGCCTTTTGTATTAAAATCGGATGCAATTTCTGTGCATCATCGTCAATAAGAAGGTCCAAGGGATACAGTAAACCTGAAGTGAAGCATCGGAATCTAAAACTGGACTCACAGGAGAGTTTCAAATCATAGAATGTTAGAGTGTCAGTCCTCTTCTACTTAAGTCGGCACTGTGCCTTTTGTATTAAATTTGTATGCAATTTCTGTGTTCATTGTCAATAAGAAGGTCCAAGGGATTCAGTAAACCTGAAGTGAAGCATCGGAAACTAAAACCTGACTCACAGGAGAGATTCAAATCATAGAAACATAGAGTATCAGTCCTCTTGTACTTAAGTCAGCATTGTGCCTTTTGTATTAAATTCGGATGTAATTTCTGTGTTTCATCGTCAATAAGAGGGTCCAAGGGATACATTAAATCTGAAGTGAAGCACCGGAATCTAAAACTGGACTCATAAGAGAGGTTCAAATCATAGAAAGTTAGAGTGTCAGTCCTCTTGTACTTAACTCGGAATTGTGCATTTTGTATTAAATTCGGATGCAATATCTGTGATTCATCGACAATAAGAATGTCCAAGGGATACAGTAAACCTGAAGTGAAGCATCGGAATCTAAAACTGGACTCACAGGAGAGGTTCAAATAATAGTAAGTTAGTGTGTCAGTCCTCTTGTACTTAAGTCGGCATTGTGCCGTTTGTATTAAATTCGGATGCAATTTCTGTGTTTCATCGTCAATAAGAAGGTCCAAGGGATACAGTAAACCTGAAGTGAAGCATCGGAATCTAAAACTGGACTCACAGGAGAGGTTCAAATCATAGAAATTTAGAGTGTCAGTCTTCTTGTACTTAAGCTGGCACTGTGCTTTTTGTATTAAATTTGTATGCAATTTCTGTGTTTCATTGTCAATAAGTAGGTCCAGGCGATTCAGTAAACCTGAAGTGAAGCATCGGAAACTAAAACCTGACTCACAGGAGAGGTTCAAATCATAGAAACTTAGAGTGTCAGTCCTCTTATACTTATGTCGGCATTGTGCCTTTTGTATTAATTTCGGATGCAATTTCTGTGTTTCATCGTCAATAAGAAGGTCCAAGGGATACAATAAACCTAAAGTGTAGCATCGGAATCTAAAACTGGACTCACAGGAGAGGTTCAAATCATAGAAAGTTAGAGTGTCCGTCCTCTTGTACTTAGGTCGGCATTGTGCGTTTTGTATTAAATTCGGATGTAATTTCTGTGTTTCATCGTTTATAAGAAGGTCCAAGGGATACAGTAAACCTGAAGTGAAGCATTGGAATCTAACACGGGACTCACAGGAGTGGTTCAAATCATAGAAAGTTAGAGTATCAGTCCTCTTGTACTTAAGTCAGCTTTGTGCCTTTTGTATTAAATTCGGATGTAATTTCTGTGTTTCATCGTCAATAAGAGGGTCCAAGGGATACATTAAATCTGAAGTGAAGCACCGGAATGTAAAACTGGACTCATAAGAGAGGTTCAAATCATAGAAAGTTAGAGTATCAGCCCTCTTGTACTTAAGTCGGCATTGTGCCTTTTGTATTAAATTCGGATGCAATTTCTGTGTTTCATCGTCAATAAGAAGGTCCAAGGGACACAGTAAACCTGAAGTGATGATTCTGCATCTAAAACTGGACTCACAGGAGAGGTTCAAATCATAGAAAATTAGAGTGTCAGTCCTCTTGTACTTAAGTCTACATTGTGCCTTTTGTATTAAAATCGGATGCAATTTCTGTGCATCATCGTCAATAAGAAGGTCCAAGGGATACAGTAAACCTGAAGTGAAGCATCGGAATCTAAAACTGGACTCGCAGGAGAGGTTCAAATCATGGAATGTTAGAGTGTCAGTCCTCTTCTACTTAAATCGGCACTGTGCCTTTTGTATTAAATTTGTATGCAATTTCTGTGTTCATTGTCAATAAGGTCCAAGGGATTCAGTAAACCTGAAGTGAAGCATCGGAAACTAAAACCTGACTTACAGGAGAGGTTCAAATCATAGAAACATAGAGTGTCAGTCCTCTTGTACTTAAGTCGGCAATGTGCCTTTTGTATTAATTTCGGATGCAATTTCTGTGGTTCATCGTCAATATGAAGGTCCAAGTGATACAGTAAACCTGTTGTGAAGCCTGGGCAACAAAAACTGGACTCACAGGAGAGGTTCAAATCATAGAAAGTTAGAGAGCCAGTCCTCTTGTACTTAATTCGGCATTGTGCCTTTTGTATTAAATTCGGATGCAATTTCTGTGTTTCATCGTCAATAAGAAGGTCCAAGGGATTCAGAAAACCTGAAGTGAAGCATCGGAATCTAAAACTGGACTCACAGGAGAGGTTCAAATAATAGTAAGTTAGTGTGTCAGTCCTCTTGTACTTAAGTCGGCATTGTGCCGTTTGTATTAAATTCGGATGCAATTTCTGTGTTTCATCGTCAATAAGAAGGTCCAAGGGATACAGTAAACCTGAAGTGAAGCATCGGAATCTAAAACTGGACTCACAGGAGAGGTTCAAATCATAGAAATTTAGAGTGTCAGTCTTCTTGTACTTAAGCTGGCACTCTGGCTTTTGTATTAAATTTGTATGCAATTTCTGTGTTTCATTGTCAATAAGAAGGTCCAGGGGATTCAGTAAACCTGAAGTGAAGCATCGGAAACTAAAACCTGACTCTCAGGAGAGGTTCAAATCATAGAAACTTAGAGTGTCAGTCCTCTTATACTTATGTCGGCATTGTGCCTTTTGTATTAATTTCGGATGCAATTTCTGTGTTTCATCGTCAATAAGAAGGTCCAAGGGATACAGTAAACCTAAAGTGAAGCATCGGAATCTAAAACTGGACTCACAGGAGAGGTTCAAATCATAGAAAGTTAGAGTGTCAGTCCTCTTGTACTTAGGTCGGCATTATGCGTTTTGAATTAAATTCGGATGTAATTTCTGTGTTTCATCGTTTATAAGAAGGTCCAAGGGATACAGTAAACCTGAAGTGAAGCATTGGAATCTAACACGGGACTCACAGGAGTGGTTCAAATCATAGAAAGTTAGAGTATCAGTCCCCTTGTACTTAAGTCAGCATTGTGCCTTTTGTATTAAATTCGGATGTAATTTCTGTGTTTCATCGTCAATAAGAGGGTCCAAGGGATACATTAAATCTGAAGTGAAGCACCGGAATCTAAAACTGGACTCATAAGAGAGGTTCAAATCATAGAAAGTTAGAGTATCAGTCCTCTTGTACTTAAGTCGGCATTGTGCCTTTTGTATTAAATTCGGATGCAATTTCTGTGTTTCATCGTCAATAAGAAGGTCCAATTGACACAGTAAACCTGAAGTGATGATTCGGCATCTAAAACTGGACTCACAGGAGAGGTTCAAATCATAGAAAATTAGAGTGTCAGTCCTCTTGTACTTAAGTCGGCATTGTGCCTTTTGTATTAAAATCGGATGCAATTTCTGTGCATCATCGTCAATAAGAAGGTCCAAGGGATACAGTAAACCTGAAGTGAAGCATCGGAATCTAAAACTGGACTCACAGGAGAGTTTCAAATCATAGAATGTTAGAGTGTCAGTCCTCTTCTACTTAAGTCGGCACTGTGCCTTTTGTATTAAATTTGTATGCAATTTCTGTGTTCATTGTCAATAAGAAGGTCCAAGGGATTCAGTAAACCTGAAGTGAAGCATCAGAAACTAAAACCTGACTCACAGGAGAGATTCAAATCATAGAAACATAGAATGTCAGTCCTCTTGTACTTAAGTCGGCATTGTGCCTTTTGTATTAATTTCGGATGCAATTTCTGTGGTTCATCGTCAATATGAAGGTCCAAGTGATACAGTAAACCTGTTGTGAAGCCTCGGCAACAAAAACTGGACTCACAGGAGAGGTTCAAATCATAGAAAGTTAGAGTGCCAGTCCTCTTGTACTTAATTCGGCATTGTGCCTTTTGTATTAAAGTCGGATGCAATTTCTGTGTTTCATTGTCAATAAGAAGGTCCAAGGAATTCAGAAAACCTGAAGTGAAGCATCGGAATCTAAAGCTGGCATCACAGGAGAGGTTCAAATCATAGAAAGTTAGAGTGTCGGTCGTCTTGTACTTAAGTCGACATTGTGCCTTTTGTATGAAATTCGGATGCAATTTCTGTGTTTCATCGTCAATAAGAAGGTCCAAGGGATTCAGAAAACCTGAAGTGAAGCATCGGACTCTAAAACTGGAATCACAGAAGAGATTCAAATCAAAGAAAGTTAGAGTGTCAGTCCTCTTGTACTTAAGTCGGCATTGTGCATTTTGTATTAAATTCGGATGCAATATCAGTGATTCATCGTCAATAAGAAGGTCCAAGGGATACAGTAAACCTGAAGTGAAGCATCGGAATCTAAAACTGGACTCACAGGAGAGGTTCAAATAATAGAAAGTTAGAGTGTCAGTCCTCTTGTACTTAAGTCGGCATTGTGCCATTTGTATTAAATTCGGATGCAATTTCTGTGTTTCGTCGTCAATAAGATGGTCCAAGGGATACAGTAAACCTGAAGTGAAGCATCGGAAACTAAAACCTGACTCACAGGAGAGGTTCAAATCATAGAAACTTAGAAAGTCAGTCCTCTTGTACTTACGTCGGCATTGTGCCTTTTGCATTAATTTCGGATGCAATTTCTGTGTTTCATCGTCAATACGAAGGTCCAAGGGATACAGTAAACCTAAAGTGAAGCATCGGAATCTAAAACTGGACTCACAGGAGAGGTTCAAATAATAGAAAGTTAAAGTGTCAGTCCTCTTGTACTTAAGTCGTCATTGTGCCTTTTGTATTAAATTCGGATGCAATATCTGTGATTCATCGTCAATAAGAAGGTCCAAGGGATACAGTAAACCTGAAGTGAAGCATCGGAATCTAAAACTGGACTCACAGGAGAGGTTCAAATCAAAGAAAGTTAGAGTGTCAGTCCTCTTGTACTTAAGTCGGCATTGTGCCTTTTGTATTAAATTCGGATGCAATTTCTGTATTTCATCGTCAATAAGAAGGTCCAAGGGATACAGTAAACCTAAAGTGAAGCATCGGATTCTAAAACTGGACTCACAGGAGTGGTTTAAATCATAGAAAATTAGAGTGTCAGTCCTCTTGTACTTAAGTCAGCATTGTGCCTTTTGTATTAAGTTCGGATGTAATTTCTGTGTTTCATCGTCAATAAGAAGGTCCAAGGGATACAGTAAACATGAAGTGAAGCATCGGAATCGAAAACTGGACTCACAGGAGAGGTTCAAATCATAGAAAGTTGGAGTGTGAGTCCTCTTGTACTTAAGTCGGCATTGTGCCTTTAATATTGAATTCGGATGTAATTTCTGTGCTTCATCGTCAATAAGAAGGTCCAAGGGATACAGAAAACCTGAAGTGAAGCATCGTAATCTAAAACGGGACTCACAGGAGAGGTTCAAATCATAGAAAGTTAGGGTGTCAGTACTCTTGTACTTAAGTCGGCATTGTGCCTTTTGTATTAAATTCGGATGCAATTTCTGTGTATCATCGTCAATAAGAAGGTCCAAGGGATACAGTAAAACTGAAGTGAAGCATCGGAATCAAAAACTGGACTCACAGGAGTGGTTCAAATCATAGAATGTTAGAGTGTCAGTCTTCTTCTACTTACGTCGGCACTGTGCCTTTTGTATTAAATTTGTAGGCAATTTCTGTGTTTCATTGTCAATAAGAAGGTCCAAGGGATTCAGTAAACCTGAAGTGAAGCATCGGAAACTAAAACCTGACTCACAGGAGAGGTTCAAATCATAGAAACATAGTGTGTCAGTCCTCTTGTACTTAAGTCGGCATTGTGCCTTTCGTATTAATTTCGGATTCAATTTCTGTGGTTCATCGTCAATATGAAGGTCCAAGGGATTCAGAAAACCTGAAGAGAAGCATCGGAATCTAAAACTGGAATCACAGGAGAGGTTCAAATCATAGAAAGTTAGAGTGTCGGTCCTCATGTACTTAAGTCGGCATTGTGCCTTTTGTATGAAATTCGGATGCAATTTCTGTGTTTCATCGTCAATAAGAAGGTCCAAGGGATTCAGAAAACCTGAAGTTAAGCATCGGACTCTAAAACTGGAATCACAGGAGAGGTTCAAATCAAAGAAAGTTAGAGTGTCAGTCCTCTTGTACTTAAGTCGGCATTGTTCCTTTTGTATTAAATTCGGATGAAATTTCTGTGTTTCATCTTCAATAAGAAGGTCCAAGGGATACTGTAAATCTGAAGTGAAGCACCGGAATCTAAAACTGGACTCATAAGAGATGTTCAAATCATAGAAAGTTAGAGTATCAGTCCTCTTGTACTTAAGTCGGCATTGTGCCTTTTGTATTAAATTCGGATGCAATTTCTGTGTTTCATTGTCAATAAGAAGGTCCAAGGGATACAGTAAACCTGAAGTGATGCCTCGGCATCTACAACTGGACTCACAGGAGAGGCTCAAATCACAGTAAATTAGAGTGTCAGTCCTCTTGTACTTAAGTCGGCATTGTGCCTTTTGCATTAAAATCGGATGCAATTTCTGTGCTTCATCGTCAATAAGAAGGTCCAAGGGATACAGTAAACCTGAAGTGAAGCATCGGAATCTAAAACTGGACTCACAGGAGAGGTTCAAATAATCGAAAGTTAGAGTGTCAGTCCTCTAGTACTTAAGTCATCATTGTGTCTTTTGTATTAAATTCGGATGCAATTTCTGCGTTTCATCGTCAATAGGAAGGTCCAAGGGATTCAGAAAACCTGAAATGAAGCATCGGAATCTGAAACTGGAATCACAGGAGAGGTTAAAATCAAAGAAAGTTAGATTGTCAGTCCTCTTGTACTTAAGTCGGCATTGTGCATTCTGTATTAATTTCGGATGCAATTTCTGTGTTTCATCGTCAATAAAAAGGTCCAAGGGATACAGTAAACCTGAAGTGAAGCATCGGAATCGAAAACTGGACTAAAAGGAGACGTTCAAATCATAGAAAGTTATGGTGTCAGTCCTCTTGTACTTAAATCGGCATTGTGCCTTTTGTATTAAATTCGGATGCAATTTCTGTGTTTCATCGTCAATAAGAAGGTCCAAGGGATACAGTAAACCTGAAGTGAAGCATCGGAATCTAAAACTGGACTCACAGGAGAGGTTCAAATCATAGACAGTTAGAGTGTCAGTCCTCTTGTACTTAGGTCGGCATTGTGCCTTTTGTATTAAATTCGGATGTAATTTCAGTGTTTCATCATTTATAAGAAGGTCCAAGGGATACAGTTGACCTGAAGTGATGCATCGGAATCTAACACGGGACTCACAGGAGAGGTTCAAATCAAAGAAAGTTAGAGGGTCAGTCCTCTTGTACTTAAGTCGGCATTGTGCCTTTTGTATTAAATTCGGATGCAATTTCTGTGTTTCATCGTCAATAAGAAGGTCCAAGGGATACAGTAAACCTGAAGTGAAGCATCGGAATCGAAAACTGGACTCAAAGGAGAGGTTCAAATCATAGAAAGTTAGAGTGTCAGTCCTCTTGTACTTAAGTCGGCATTGTGCATTTTGTATTAAATTCGGATGCAATTTCTGTGTCTCATAGTCAATAAGAAGGTCCAAGGGATACAGAAAACCTGAAGTGAAGCATCGTAATCTAAAACTGGACTCACAGGAGAGGTTCAAATCATAGAAAGTTAGGGTGTCAGTACTCTTGTACTTAAGTCGGCATTGTGCCTTTTGTATTAAATTCGGATGCAATTTCTGTGTATCATCGTCAATAAGAAGGTCCAAGGGATACAGTAAACCTGAAGTGAAGCATCGGAATCAAAAACTGGACTCACAGGAGTGGTTCAAATCATAGAATGTTAGAGTGTCAGTCTTCTTCTACTTAAGTCGGCACTGTGCCTTTTGTATTAAATTTGTATGCAATTTCTGTGTTTCATTGTCAATAAGAAGGTCCAAGGGATTCAGTAAACCTGAAGTGAAGCATCGGAAACTAAAACCTGACTCACAGGAGAGGTTCAAATCATAGAAACATAGTGTGTCAGTCCTCTTGTACTTAAGTCGGCATTGTGCCTTTTGTATTAATTTCGGATGCAATTTCTGTGGTTCATCGTCAATATGAAGGTCCAAGGGATTCAGAAAACCTGAAGTGAAGCATCGGAATCTAAAACTGGAATCACAGGAGAGGTTCAAATCATAGAAAGTTAGAGTGTCGGTCCTCTTGTACTTAAGTTGGCATTGTGCCTTTTGTATGAAATTCGGATGCAATTTCTGTGTTTCATCGTCAATAAGAAGGTCCAAGGGATTCAGAAAACCTGAAGTTAAGCATCGGACTCTAAAACTGGAATCACAGGAGAGGTTCAAATCAAAGAAAGTTAGAGTGTCAGTCCTCTTGTACTTAAGTCGGCATTGTTCCTTTTGTATTAAATTCGGATGAAATTTCTGTGTTTCATCTTCAATAAGAAGGTCCAAGGGATACTGTAAATCTGAAGTCAAGCACCGGAATCTAAAACTGGACTCATAAGAGATGTTCAAATCATAGAAAGTTAGAGTATCAGTCCTCTTGTACTTAAGTCGGCATTGTGCCTTTTGTATTAAATTCGGATGCAATTTCTGTGTTTCATTGTCAATAAGAAGGTCCAAGGGATACAGTAAACCTGAAGTGATGCCTCGGCATCTACAACTGGACTCACAGGAGAGGCTCAAATCACAGAAAATTAGAGTGTCAGTCCTCTTGTACTTAAGTCGGCATTGTGCCTTTTGTATTAAAATCGGATGCAATTTCTGTGCTTCATCGTCAATAAGAAGGTCCAAGGGATACAGTAAACCTGAAGTGAAGCATCGGAATCTAAAACTGGACTCACAGGAGAGGTTCAAATAATCGAAAGTTAGAGTGTCAGTCCTCTAGTACTTAAGTCATCATTGTGTCTTTTGTATTAAATTCGGATGCAATTTCTGCGTTTCATCGTCAATAGGAAGGTCCAAGGGATTCAGAAAACCTGAAATGAAGCATCGGAATCTGAAACTGGAATCACAGGAGAGGTTAAAATCAAAGAAAGTTAGAGTGTCAGACCTCTTGTACTTAAGTCGGCATTGTGCATTCTGTATTAAATTCGGATGCAATTTCTGTGTTTCATCGTCAATAAAAAGGTCCAAGGGATTTAGTAAACCTGAAGTGAAGCATCGGAATCGAAAACTGGACTAAAAGGAGACGTTCAAATCATAGAAAGTTATGGTGTTAGTCCTCTTGTACTTAAATCGGCATTGTGCCTTTTGTATTAAATTCGGATGCAATTTCTGTGTTTCATCGTCAATAAGAAGGTCCAAGGGATACAGTAAACCTGAAGTGAAGCATCGGAATCTAAAACTGGACTCACAGGAGAGGTTCAAATCATAGACAGTTAGAGTGTCAGTCCTCTTGTACTTAGGTCGGCATTGTGCCTTTTGTATTAAATTCGGATGTAATTTCAGTGTTTCATCATTTATAAGAAGGTCCAAGGGATACAGTTTACCTGAAGTGATGCATCGGAATCTAACACGGGACTCACAGGAGAGGTTCAAATCAAAGAAAGTTAGAGGGTCAGTCCTCTTGTACTTAAGTCGGCATTGTGCCTTTTGTATTAAATTCGGATGCAATTTCTGTGTTTCATCGTCAATAAGAAGGTCCAAGGGATACAGTAAACCTGAAGTGAAGCATCGGAATCGAAAACTGGACTCAAAGGAGAGGTTCAAATCATAGAAAGTTAGAGTGTCAGTCCTCTTGTACTTAAGTCGGCATTGTGCCTTTTGTATTAAATTCGGATGCAATTTCTGTGTCTCATAGTCAATAAGAAGGTCCAAGGGATACAGAAAACCTGAAGTGAAGCATCGTAATCTAAAACTGGACTCACAGGAGAGGTTCAAATCATAGAAAGTTAGGGTGTCAGTACTCTTGTACTTAAGTCGGCATTGTGCCTTTTGTATTAAATTCGGATGCAATTTCTGTGTATCATCGTCAATAAGAAGGTCCAAGGGATACAGTAAACCTGAAGTGAAGCATCGGAATCAAAAACTGGACTCACAGGAGAGGTTCAAATCATAGAAAGTTAGGGTGTCAGTACTCTTGTACTTAAGTTGGCATTGTGCCTTTTGTATTAAATTCGGATGCAATTTCTATGTATCATCGTCAATAAGAAGGTCCAAGGGATACAGTAAACCTGAAGTGAAGCATCGGAATCAAAAACTGGACTCACAGGAGTGGTTCAAATCATAGAATGTTAGAGTGTCAGTCTTCTTCTACTTAAGTCGGCACTGTGCCATTTGTATTAAATTTGTATGCAATTTATGTGTTTCATTGTCAATAAGAAGGTCCAAGGGATTCAGTAAACCTGAAGTGAAGCATCGGAAACTAAAACCTGACTCACAGGAGAGGTTCAAATCATAGAAACATAGTGTGTCAGTCCTCTTGTACTTAAGTCGGCATTGTGCCTTATGTATTAATTTCGGATGCAATTTCTGTGGTTCATCGTCAATATGAAGGTCCAAGGGATTCAGAAAACCTGAAATGAAGCATCAGAATCTGAAACTGGAATCACAGGAGAGGTTAAAATCAAAGAAAGTTAGAGTGTCAGTCCTCTTGTACTTAAGTCGGCATTGTGCATTCTGTATTAAATTCGGATGCAATTTCTGTGTTCCATCGTAAATAAGAAGGTCCAAGGGATAAAGTAAACCTGAAGTGAAGCATCGGAATCGAAAACTGGACTAAAAGGAGACGTTCAAATCATAGAAAGTTATGGTGTCAGTCCTCTTGTACTTAAATCGGCATTGTGCCTTTTGTATTAAATTCGGATGCAATTTCTGTGTTTCATCGTCAATAAGAAGGTCCAAGGGATACAGTAAACCTGAAGTGAAGCATCGGAATCTAAAACTGGACTCACAGGAGAGGTTCAAATCATAGACAGTTAGAGTGTCAGTCCTCTTGTACTTAGGTCGGCATTGTGCCTTTTGTATTAAATTCGGATGTAATTTCTGTGTTTCATCATTTATAAGAAGGTCCAAGGGATACAGTTAACCTGAAGTGATGCATCGGAATCTAACACGGGACTCACAGGAGAGGTTCAAATCAAAGAAAGTTAGAGGGTCAGTCCTCTTGTACTTAAGTCGGCATTGTGCCTTTTGTATTAAATTCGGATGCAATTTCTGTGTTTCATCGTCAATAAGAAGGTCCAAGGGATACAGTAAACCTGAAGTGAAGCGTCGGAATCTAAAACTGGACTCACAGGAGAGGTTCAAATCATAGAAAGTTAGAGTGTCAGTCCTCTTGTACTTCGGTCGGTATTGTGCCTTTTGTATTAAAATCGGATGCAATTTCTGTGCTTCATCGTCAATTAGAAGGTCCAACGGATACAGTAAACCTGAAGTAAAGCCTCGGCATCTAAAACTGGACTCAAAGGAGAGGTTCAAATCGTAGAAAATTACAGTGTCAGTCCTCTTGTACTTAAGTCGGCATTGTGACTTTTGTATTAAAATCGGATGCAATTTCTGTGCTTCATCGTCAATAAGATGGTCCAAGGGATACAGTAAACCTGAAGTGAAGCATCGGAATCTAAAACTGGACTCACAGGAGAGGTTCAATTCACAGAAACCTAGAGTGTCACTCCTCTTGTACTTAAATCGGCATTGTGCCTTTTGTATTAAATTCGTATGCAATTTCTGTGTTTCATTGTCAATAAGAAGGTCCAACGGATTCAGTAAACCTGAAGTAAAGCATCGGAAACTAAAATCGGACTCACAGGAGAGGTTCAAATCATGGAAACTTAGAGTGTCAGTCCTCTTGTACTTAAGTCGGCATTGTGCCTTTTGTATTAATTTCGGATGCAATTTCTCTGTTTCATCGTGAATATGAAGGTCCAAGGGATACAGTAAACCTAAAGTGAAGCCTCGGCATCATAAACTGGACTCACAGGTGAGGTTCAAATCATAGAAAGTTAGAGTATCAGCCCTCTTGTACTTAAGTCGGCATTGTGCCTTTTGTATTAAATTCGGATGCAATTTCTGTGTTTCATCGTCAATAAGAAGGTCCAAGGGACACAGTAAACCTGAAGTGATGATTCGGCATCTAAAACTGGACTCACAGGAGAGGTTCAAATCAAAGAAAGTTAGAGTGTCAGTCCTCTTGTACTTAAGCCGGCATTGTGCCTTTTGTATTAAATTCGGTTGCAATTTCTATGTTTCATCGTCCATAACACGGTCCAAGGGATACAGTAAACCTGAAGTGAAGCATCGGAATCTAAAACTGGACTCACAGGAGGGGTTCAAATCATAGAAAGTTAGAGTGTCAGTCCTAATGTACTTAGGTCGGCATTGTGCCTTTTGTATTAAATTCGGATGTAATTTCTGTGTTTCATCGTTTATAAGAAGGTCCAAGGGATACAGTAAACCTGAAGTGAAGCATTCGAATCTAACACGGGACTCACAGGAGTGGTTCAAATCATAGAAAGTTAGGGTGTCAGTCCTCTTGTACTTAAGTCAGCATTGTGCCTTTTGTATTAAATTCGGATGTAATTTCTGTGTTTCATCGTCAATAAGAGGGTCCAAGGGATACAGTAAACCTGAAGTGAAGCATCGGAATCTAAAACTGGACTCAAAGGAGAGGTTCAAATAATAGAGAGTTAGAGTGTCAGTCCTCTTGTACTGAAGTCGGCAGTGTGCCTTTTGTATTAAATTCGGATGCAATTTCTGTGTTTCATCGTAAATAAGAAGGTCCAAGGGATTCAGAAAACCTGAAGTGAGGCATCGGAATCTGAAACTCGAATCACAGGAGAGGTTAAAATCAAAGAAAGTAGAGTGTCAGTTCTCTTGTACTTAAGTCGGCATTGTGCCTTTTGTATTAAATTCGGATGCAATTTCTGTGTGTCATCGTCAATAAGAAGGTCCAAGGGATACAGTAAACCAGAAGTGAAGCATCGGAATCGAAAACTGGACTAAAAGGAGACGTTCAAATCATAGAAAGTTAGAGTGTCAGTCCTCTTGTACTTAAGTCGGCATTGTGCCTTTTGTATTAAATTCGGATGCAATTTCTGTATTTCATCGTCAATAAGAAGGTCCAAGGGATAAAGGAAACCTGAAGTAAAGCATCGGAATCTAAAACTGGACTCACAGGAGAGGTTTAAATCAGAGATAGTTAGAGTGTGAGACCTCTTGTACTTAGGTCGGCATTGTGCCTTTTCTATTAAATTCGGATGTAATTTCTGTGTTTCATCATTTATTAGAAGGTCCAAGGGATACAGTAAACCTGAAGTGAGCATCGGAATCTAACACGGGACTCATAGGAGAGGTTCAAATCAATGAAAGTTAGAGGGTCAGTCCTCTTGTACTTAAGTCGGCATTGTGCTTTTGTATTAAATTCGGTTGCAATTTCTATGTTTCATCGTCCATAAGAAGGTCCAAGGGATACAGTAAACCTGAAGTGAAGCATCGGAATCTAAAACTGGACTCACAGGAGAGGGTCAAATCATAGAAAGTTAGAGTGTTAGTCCTAATGTACTTAGGTCGGCATTGTGCCTTTTGTATTAAATTCGGATGTAATTTCTGTGTTTCATCGTTTATAAGAAGGTCCAAGGGATACAGTAAACCTGAAGTGAAGCATTGGAATTTAACACGGGACTCACAGGAGTGGTTCAAATCATAGAAAGTTAGGGTGTCAGTCCTCTTGTACTTAAGTCAGCATTGTGCCTTTTGTATTGATTTCGGATGTAATTTCTGTGTTTCATCGTCAATAAGAGGGTCCAAGGGATACAGTAAACCTGAAGTGAAGCATCGGAATCTAAAACTGGACTCAAAGGAGAGGTTCAAATAATAGAGAGTTAGAGTGTCAGTCCTCTTGTACTGAAGTTGGCAGTGTGCCTTTTGTATTAAATTCGGATGCAATTACTGTGTTTCATCGTAAATAAGAAGGTCCAAGGGATTCAGAAAACCTGAAGTGAAGCATCGGAATCTGAAACTCGAATCACAGGAGAGGTTCAAATCAAAGAAAGTTAGAGTGTCAGTTCTCTTGTACTTAAGTCGGCATTGTGCCTTTTGTAATAAATTCGGATGCAATTTCTGTGTTTCATCGTCAATAAGAAGGTCCAAGGGATACAGTAAACCTGAAGTGAAGCATCGGAATCGAAAACTGGACTAAAAGGAGACGTTCAAATCATAGAAAGTTAGAGTGTCAGTCCTCTTGTACTTAAGTCGGCATTGTGCCTTTTGTATTAAATTCGGATTCAATTTGTTTGTTTCATCGTCAATAAGAAGGTTCAAGGGATAAAGGAAACCTGAAGTAAAGCATCGGAATCTAAAACTGGACTCACAGGAGAGGTTTAAATCAGAGATAGTTAGAGTGTGAGACCTCTTGTACTTAGGTAAGCATTGTGCCTTTTCTATTAAATTCGGATGTAATTTCTGTGTTTCATCATTTATTAGAAGGTCCAAGGGATACAGTAAACCTGAAGTGAGCATCGGAATCTAACACGGGACTCACAGGAGAGGTTCAAATCAAAGAAAGTTAGAGGGTCAGTCCTCTTGTACTTAAGTCGGCATTGTGCCTTTTGTATTAAATTTGGATGCAATTTCTGTGTTTCATCGTCAATAAGAAGGTCCAAGGGATACAGTAAACCTGAAGTGAAGCATCGGAATCGAAAACTGGACTCACAGGAGATGTTCAAATGATAGAAAGTTAGAGTGTCAGTCCTCTTGTACTTAAGTCGGCATTGTGCCTTTTGTATTAAATTCGGATGCAATTTCTGTGTTTCATCGTCAATAAGAAGGTCCAAGGGAGACAGTAAACCTGAAGTGAAGCATCGGAATCTAAAACTGGACTCACAGGAGAGGTTCAAATCATAGAAAGTTAGAGTGTCAGTCCTCTTGTACTTCGGTCGGTATTGTGCCTTTTGTATTAAATTCGTATATAACTTCTGTGTTTCATCGTATATAAGAAGGTCAAAGGGATACAGTAAACCTGAAGTGAAGCATCTGAATCTAACAAGGGACTCACAGGAGTGGTTCAAATCATAGAAAGTTATAGTGTCAGTCCTCTTATACTTAAGTCAGCATTGTGCCTTTTGTATTAAATTCTGATGCAATTTTTGTGTTTCATCGTCAATAAGAAGCTCCAAGGGATACAGTAAATCTGAAGTGAAGTATCGGAATCTAAAACTGGACTCACTAGAGAGGTTCAAATCATAGAAAATTAGAGTGTCAGTCCGCTTGTACTTAAGTCGGCATTGTGCCTTTTGTATTAAATTCGGATGCAATTTCAGTGTTTCATTGTCAATAAGAAAGTCTAAGGGATACAGTAAACCTGAAGTGAAGCCTCGGCAACTAAAACTGGACTCACAGGGGAGGTTCAAATCATAGAAAATTAGAGTATCAGTCCTCTTTTACTTAAGTCGGCATTGTGCCTTTTGTATTAAAATCGGATGCAATTTCTGTGCTTCATCGTCAATTAGAAGGTCCAAGGGATACAGTAAACCTGAAGTAAAGCCTCGGCATCTAAAACTGGACTCACAGGAGAGGTTCAAATCATAGAAAGTTAGAGTGTCAGTCCTCTTGTACCTAAGTCGGCATTGTGCCTTTTGTATTAAATCGGATGCAATTTCTGTGCTTCATCGTCAATAAGAAGGTCCAAGGGATTCAGTAAACCTGAAGTGAAGCCTCGGAAACTAAAACCTGACTCACAGGAGAAGTTCAAATCATAGAAACTTAGAGTGTCAGTCCTCTTGTACTTAAGTCGGCATTGTGCCTTTTGTATTAATTTCGTATGCAATTTCTGTGTTTCATCGTGAGTATGAAGGTCCAAGGGATACAGTATACCTGAAGTGAAGCCTCGGCAACATAAACTGGACTCACAGGTGAGGTTCAAATCATAGAAAGTTAGAGTGTCAGTCCTCTTGTACTGAAGTCGGCAGTGTGCCTCTTGTATTAAATTCGGATGCAATTTCTGTGTTTCATCGTCAATAAGAAAGTCCAAGGGATTCAGAAAACCTGAAGTGAAGCATCGGTATCTGAAACTCGAATCACAGGAGAGGTTCAAATCAAAGAAAGTTAGAGTGTCAGTCCTCTTGTACTTAAGTCGGCATTGTGCCTTTTGTATTAAATTCGGATGCATTTTCTGTGTTTCATCGTCAATAAGAAGGTCCAAGGGATACAGTAAACCTGAAGTGAAGCACCGGAATCGAAAACTGGACTAAAAGGAGATGTTCAAATCATAGAAAGTTAGAGCGTCAGACCTCTTGTACTTAAGTCGGCATTGTGCCTTTTGTATTAAATTCGGATGCAATTTCTGTGTTTCATCGTCAATAAGAAGGTCCAAGGGATAAAGGAAACCTGAAGTGAAGCATCGGAATCTAAAACTGGACTCACAGGAGAGGTTCAAATCAGAGAAAGTTAGAGTGTCAGACCTCTTGTACTTAGGTCGGCATTGTGCCTTTTCTATTAAATTCCGATGTAATTTCTGTGTTTCATCTTTTATAAGAAGGTCCAAGGGATACAGTAAACCTGAAGTGAAGCATCGGATTCTAACACGGGACTCACAGGAGAGGTTCAAATGAAAGAAAGTTAGAGGGTCAGTCCTCTTGTACACAAGTCGACATTGTGCCTTTTGTATTAAATTCGGATGCAATTTCTGTGTTTCATCGTCAATGAGAAGCTCCAAGGGATTCAGTAAACCTGAAATGAAGCATCGGAAACTAAAACCTGACTCACAGGAGAAGTTCAAATCATAGAAACTTAGAGTGTCAGTCCTCTTGTACTTAAGTCGGCATTGTGCATTTTGTATTAATTTCGTATGCAATTTCTGTGTTTCATCGTCAATATGAAGGTCCAAGGGATACAGTAAACCTGAAGTGAAGCCTCGGCAACATAAACTGGACTCACAGGTGAGGTTCAAATCATAGAAAGTTAGAGTGTCACTCCTCTTGTACTTAAGTCGGCATTGTGCCTTTTGTATTAAATTCGGATGCAATTTCTGTGTTTCATCGTCAATAAGAAGGTCCAAGGGATACAGTAAACCTGAAGTGAAGCATCGGAATCGAAAACTGGACTCACAGGAGAGGTTCAAATCATAGAAAGTTAGAATGTCAGTCCTCTTCTACTTAAGTCGGCATTGTGCCTTTTATATTAAATTCGGATGCAATTTCTGTGTTTCATCGTCAATAAGAAGGTCCAAGGGATACAGTAAACCTGAAGTGAAGCATCCGAATCTAAAACTGGACTCACAGGAGAGGTTCAAATCATAGGAAATTAGAGTGTCAGTCCTCTTGTACTTAGGTCGGCATTGTGCCTTTTGTATTAAATTCGTATGCAATTTCTGTGTTTCATTGTCAATAAGAAGGTCCAAGGGATTCAGTAAACCTGAAGTGAAGCATCGGAAACTAAAACCTGACTCACAGGAGAGGTTCAGATCATAGAAACTTAGAGTGTCAGTCCTATTGCACTTAAGTTGGCATTGAGCCTTTTGTATTAATTTCGGATGCAATTTCTGAGTTTCATCGTCAATATGAAGGTCCAAGGGATGCAGTAAACCTGAAGTGAAGCCTCGGCAACATAAACTGGACTCACAGGTGAGGTTCAAATCATAGAAAGTTAGAGTGTCAGTCCTCTTGTACTTAAGTCGGCATTGTGCCTTTTGTATTAAATTCGGATGCAATTTCTGTGTTTCATCGTCAATAAGAAGGTCCAAGGGATACAGTAAACCTGAAGTGAATAATCGGAATCGAAAACTGGACTCACAGGAGAGGTTCAAATCACAGAAAGTTAGAGTGTCGGTCCTCTTGTACTTAAGTCGGCATTGTGCCTTTTGTATTAAATTCGTATGCAATTTCTGTGTTTCATCGTCAATAAGAAGGTCCTAGGGATACAGTAAACCTGAAGGGAAGCATCGGAATCTAAAACTGGACTCACAGGAGAGGTTCAAACCATAGGAAGTTAGAGTGTCAGTCCTCTTGTACTTAGGTCAGCATTGTGCCTTTTGTATTAAATTCGGATGTAATTTCTGTGTTTCATCTTTTATAAGAAGGTCCATGGGATACAGTAAACCTGAAGTGAAGCATCGGAATCTAACACGGGACTCACAGGAGTGGTTCAAATCATAGAAAGTTAGAGTGTCAGTCCTCTTGTACTTAAGTCAGCATTGTGCCTTTTGTATTACATTCGGATGTACTTTCTGTGTTTCATCGTCAATAAGAGGGTCCAAGGGATACAGTAACTCTGATGTGAAGCATCGGAATCTAAAAATGGACTCATAAGAAAGGTTCAAATCATAGAAAGTAAGAGTGTCAGTCCTCTTGTACTTAAGTCAGCATTGTGCCTTTTGTATTAAATTCGGATGTAATTTCTGTGTTTCATCGTCAATAAGAGGGTCCAAGGGATACAGTAAATCTAGAGTGAAGCATCGGAATCTAAAACTGGACTCATAAGAGAGGTTCAAATCATTGAAACTTAGAGTGTCAGTCCTCTTGTACTTAAGTCGGCATTGTGCCCTTTGTAATAAAGTCGGATGCAATTTCAGTGTTTCATCGTCAATAAGAAGGTCCAAGGGATACAGTAAACCTGAAGTGAAGCCTCGGCATCTAAAACTGGACTCACAGGAGAGGTTCAAATCATAGAAAATTAGAGTGTCAGTCCTCTTGTACTTAAGTCGGCATTGTGCCTTTTGTATTAAATTCGGATGCAATTTCCGTGTTTCATTGTCAATAAGAAGGTGCAAGGGATTCAGTAAACCTGAAGTGAAGCCTCGGCATCTAAAACTGGACTCAAAGGGGAGGTTCAAATCATAGAAAATTAGAGTGTCAGTCCTCTTTTACTTAAGTCGGCATTGTGCCTTTTGTATTAAAATCGGATGCAATTTCTGTGCTTCATCGTCAATTAGAAGGTCCAAGGGATACAGTAAACCTGAAGTGAAGCATCGGATTCTAACACGGGACTCACAGGAGAGGTTCAAATCAGAGAAAGTTAGAGTGTCAGACCTCTTGTACTTAGGTCGGCATTGTGCCTTTTCTATTAAATTCCGATGTAATTTCTGTGTTTCATCTTTTATAAGAAGGTCCAAGGGATACAGTAAACCTGAAGTGAAGCATCGGATTCTAACACGGGACTCACAGGAGAGGTTCAAATCAAAGAAAGTTAGAGGGTCAGTCCTCTTGTACTTAAGTCGGCATTGTGCCTTTTGTATTAAATTCGGATGCAATTTCTGTGTTTCATCGTCAAGAAGAAGGTCCAAGGGATACAGTAAACCTGAATTGAAGCATCGGAATCGAAAACTGGACTCACAGGAGAGGTTCAAATCGTAGAAAGTTAGAGTGTCAGTCCTCTTGTACTTAAGTCGGCATTGTGCCTTTTGCATTAAATTCGGATGCAATTTCTGTGTTTCATCGTCAATAAGAAGGTCCAAGGGATACAGTAAACCTGAAGTGAAGCATCTGAATCAAACACAGGACTCACAGGAATAGTTCAAAACATAGAAAGTTATAGTGTCAGTCCTCTTGTACTTAAGTCAGCATTGTGCCTTTTGTATTAAATTCGGATGCAATTTCTGTGTTTCATCGTCAATGAGAAGCTCCAAGGGATTCAGTAAACCTGAAGTGAAGCATCGGAAACTAAAACCTGACTCACAGGAGAAGTTCAAATCATAGAAACTTAGAGTGTCAGTCCTCTTGTACTTAAGTCGGCATTGTGCATTTTGTATTAATTTCGTATGCAATTTCTGTGTTTCATCGTCAATATGAAGGTCCAAGGGATACAGTAAACCTGAAGTGAAGCCTCGGCAACATAAACTGGACTCACAGGTGAGGTTCAAATCATAGAAAGTTAGAGTGTCACTCCTCTTGTACCTAAGTCTTCATTGTGCCTTTTGTATTAAATTCGGATGTAATTTCTGTGTTTCATCGTCAATAAGAGGGTCCAAGGGATACAGTAAATCTGAAGGGAAGCATCGGAATCTAAAACTGGACTCATAAGAGAGGTTCAAATCATAGAAAGTTAGAGTGTCAGTCCTCTTGTACTTAAGTCGGCATTGTGCCTTTTGTATTAAATTCGGATGCAATTTCTGTGTTTCATCGTCAATAAGAAGGTTTAAGGGATGCAGTAAACCTGAAGTGAAGCCTCGGCATCTAAAACTGGACTCACAGGAGAGGTTCAAATCATAGAAAATTAGAGTGTCAGTCCTCTTGTACTTAAGTCGGCATTGTGCCTTTTGTATTAAAATCGGATGCAATTTCTGTGCTTCATCGTCAATAAGAAGGTCCAAGCGATACAGTAAACCTGAAGTGAAGCATCGGAATCTAAAATTGGACTCACAGGAGAGGTTCAAATCAGAGAAACTTAGAGTGTCAGTCCTCTTGAACTTAAGTTGGCATTGTGCCTTTTGTATTAAATTCGTATGCAATTTCTGTGTTTCATTGTCAATAAGAAGGTCCAAGGGATTCAGTAAACCTGAAGTGAAGCATCGGAAACTAAAACCTGACTCACAGAGAAGTTCAGATCCTAGAAACTTAGAGTGTCAGTCCTCTCGTACTTAAGTTGGCATTGTGCCTTTTGTATTAATTTCGGATGCAATTTCTGAGTTTCATCGTCAATATGAAGGTCCAAGGGATGCAGTAAACCTGAAGTGAAGCCTCGGCAACATAAACTGGACTCACAGGTGAGGTTCAAATCATAGAAAGTTAGTGTGTCAGTCCTCTTGTACTCAAGTCGGCATTGTGCCTTTTGTATTAAATTCGAATGCAATTTCTGTGTTTCATCGTCAATAAGCAGGTACAAGGGATACAGTAAACCTGGAGTGAATAATCGGAATCGAAAACTGGACTCACAGGAGAGGTGCAAATCATAGAAACTTAGAGTGTCGGTCCTCTTGTACTTAAGTCGGCATTGTGCCTTTTATATTAATTTCGGATGCAATTTCTGTGTTTCATCGTCAATAAGAAGGTCCAAGGGATACAGTAAACCTGAAGGGAAGCATCGGAATCTAAAACTGGACTCACAGGAGAGGTTCAAACCATAGGAAGTTAGAGTGTCAGTCCTCTTGTACTTAGGTCAGCATTGTGCCTTTTGTATTAAATTCGGATGTAATTTCTGTGTTTCATCTTTTATAAGAAGGTCCATGGGATACAGTAAACCTGAAGTGAAACATCGGAATCTAACACGGGACTCACAGGAGTGGTTCAAATCATAGAAAGTTAGAGTGTCAGTCCTCTTGTACTTAAGTCAGCATTGTGCCTTTTGTATTACATTCGGATGTAATTTCTGTGTTTCATCGTCAATAAGAGGGTCCAAGGGATACAGTAACTCTGATGTGAAGCATCGGAATCTAAAACTGGACTCATAAGAGAGGTTCAAATCATAGAAAGTAAGAGTGTCAGTCCTCTTGTTCTTAAGTCAGCATTGTGCTCTTTGTATTAAATTCGGATGTAATTTCTGTGTTTCATCGTCAATAAGAGGGTCCAAGGGATACAGTAAATCTGAAGTGAAGCATCGGAATCTAAAACTGGACTCATAAGAGAGGTTCAAATCATTGAAACTTAGAGTGTCAGACCTCTTGTACTTAAGTCGGCATTGTGCCTTTGGTAATAAAGTCGGATGCAATTTCTGTGTTTCATCGTCAATAAGAAGGTCCAAGGGAAACAGTAAACCTGAAGTGAAGCCTCGGCATCTAAAACTGGACTCACAGGAGAGGTTCAAATCATAGAAAATTAGAGTGTAAGTCCTCTTGTACTTCAGTCGGCATTGTGCCTTTTGTATTAAAATCGGATGCAATTTCTGTGCTTCATCGTCAATAAGAAGGTCCAAGGGATACAGTAGACCTGAAGTGAAGCACCGGAATCTAAAACTGGACTCACAGGAGAGGTTCAAATAATAGAAAGTTAGAGTGTCAGTCCTCTTGTACTTAAGTCGGCATTGTGCCTTTTGTATTAAATTCGGATGCAATTTCTGTGTTTCATCGTCAATAAGAAGGTCCAAGGGATTCAGAAAACCTGAAGTGAAGCATCGGAATCTGAAACTGGAATCACAGGAGAGTTTCAAATCTAAGAAAGTTAGAGTGTCAGTCCTCTTGTACTTAAGTCGGCATTGTGCCTTTTGTATTAAATTCGGATGCAATTTCTGTGTTTCATCGTCAATAAGAAGCTCCAAGGGATACAGTAAATCTGAAGTGAAGCATCGGAATCTAAAACTTGACTCACAAGAGAGGTTCAAATCATAGAAAGTTAGAGTGTCAGTCCGCTTGTACTTAAGTCGGCATTGTGCCTTTTGTATTAACTTCGGATGCAATTTCTGTGTTTCATTGTCAATAAGAAGGTCCAAGGCATACAGTAAACCTGAAGTGAAGCCTCGGCATCTAAAACTGGACTCACAGGAGAGGTTCAAATTATAGTAAATTAGAGTGTCAGTCCTGTTGTACTTAAGTCGGCATTGTGCCTTTTGTATTAAAATCGGACGTAATTTCTGTGCTTCATCGTCAATAAGAAGGTCCAAGGGATACAGTAGACCTGAAGTGAAGCATCAGGATCAAAAACTGGACTAACAGGAGAGGTTCAAATTAGAGAAACCTAGAGTGTCAGTCCTCTTGTACTTAAGTCGGCATTGTGCCTTTTGTATTAAATTCGTATGCAATTTCTGTGTTTCATTGTCAATAAGAAGGTCCAAGGGATTCAGTAAACCTGAAGTGAAGCATCGGAAACTAAAACCTGACTCACAGGAGAAGTTCAAATCATAGAAACTTAGAGTGTCAGTCCTCTTGTACTTAAGTCGGCATTGTGCATTTTGTATTAATTTCGTATGCAATTTCTGTGTTTCTTCGTCAATAAGAAGGTCCAAGGGATACAGTAAACCTGAAGTGAAGCATCGGAATCTAAAACTCGACTCACAGGAGAGGTTCAAATCATAGAAAGTTAGAGTGTCTGTCCTCTTGTACTTAGGTTGGCATTGTGCCTTTCGTATTAAATTCGGATGTAATTTCTGTGTTTCATCATTTATAAGAAGGTCCAAGGGATACAGTAAACCTGAAGTGAAGCATCGGAATCGAAAACTGAAGGAGACGTTCAAATCATAGAAAGTTAGAGTGTCAGTCCTCTTGTACTTATGTCGGCATTGTGCCTTTTGTATTAAATTCGGATGCAATTTCTGTGTTTCATCGTCAATAAGAAGGTCCAAGGGATACAGTAAATCTGAAGTGAAGCATCGGAATCTAAAACTGGACTCACAAGAGAGGTTCAAATCATAGAAAGTTAGAGTGTCAGTCCGCTTGTACTTAAGTCGGCATTGTGCCTTTTGTATTAAATACGGATGCAATTTCTGTGTTTCATTGTCAATAAGAAGGTCCAACGGATACAGTAAACCTGAAGTGAAGCCTCGGCATCTAAAACTGGACTCACAGGGGCGGTTCAAATCATAAAAAATTAGAGTGTCAGTTCTCTTTTACTTAAGTCGGCATTGTGCCTTTTATATTAAAATCGGATGCTATTTCTGTGCTTCATCGTCAACTAGAAGGTCCAAGGGATACAGTAAACCTGAAGTAAAGCCTCGGCATCTAAAACTGGACTCACAGGAGAGGTTCAAATCATAGAAAATTAGAGTGTCAGTCCTCTTGTACTTAAGTCGGCATTGTGACTTTTTCATTAAAATCGGACGTAATTTCTGTGCTTCATCGTCAATTAGAAGGTCCAAGGGATACAGTAGACCTGAAGTGAAGCATCAGGATCTAAAACTGGACTCACAGGAGAGGTTCAAATCAGACAAACCTAGAGTGTCAGTCCTCTTGTACTTAAGTCGGCATTGTGCCTTTTGTATTAATTTCGTATGCAATTTCTGTGTTTCATTGTCAATAAGAAGGTCCAAGGGATTCAGTAAACCTGAAGTGAAGCATCGGAAACTAAAACCTGACTCACAGGAGAAGTTCAAATCATCGAAACTTAGAGTGTCAGTCCTCTTGTACTTAAGTCGGCATTGTGCATTTTCTATTAATTTCGTATGCAATTTCTGTGTTTCAACGTCAATATGAAGGTCGAAGGGATACAGTAAACCTGAAGTGAAGCCTCGGCAACATAAACTGGACTCAAAGGTGAGGTTCAAATCATAGAAAGTTAGAGTGTCACTCCTCTTGTACTTAAGTCGGAATTGTGCCTTTTGTATGAAATTCGGATGCAATTTCTGTGTTTCATCGTCAATAAGAAGGTCCAAGGGATACAGTAAGCCTGAAGTGAAGCATCGGAATCGGAAACTGGACTCACAGGAGACGTTCAAATCATAGAAAATTAGAGTGTCAGTCTTCTTGTACTTAAGTCGGCATTGTGCCTTTTATATTAAATTCGGATGCAATTTCTGTGTTTCATCGTCAATAAGAAGTTCCAAGGGATACAGTAAACCTGATGTGAAGCATCGGAATCTAACACGGGACTCACAGGAGTGGTTCAAATCATAGAAGGTTAGAGTGTCAGTCCTCTTGTACTTAAGTCAGCATTGTGCCTTTTGTATTAAATTTGGATGTAATTTCTGTGTTTCATCGTCAATAAGAGGGTCCAAGGGATACAGTAAATCTGAAGTGAATCATCGGAATCTAAAACTGGACTCATAAGAGAGGTTCAAATCATAGAAAGTTAGAGTGTCAGTCCTCTTGTCCTTAAGTCGGCATTGTGCCTTTTGTATTAAATTCGGATGCAATTTCTGTGTTTCATCGTCAATAAGAAGGTTTAAGGGATACAGTAAACCTGAAGTGAAGCCTCGGCATCTAAAACTGGACTCACAGGAGAGGTTCAAATCATAGAAAATTAGAGTGTCAGTCCTCTTGTACTTAAGTCGGCATTGTGCCTTTTGTATTAAACTCGGATGCAATTTCTGTGCTTCATCGTCAATAAGAAGGTCCAAGGGATACAGTAAACCTGAAGTGAAGCATCGGAATCTAAAACTGGACTCACAGGAGAGGTTCAAATCAGAGAAACTTAGAGTGTCAGTCCTCTTGTACTTAAGTCGGCATTGTGCCTTTTGTATTAAATTCGTATGCAATTTCTGTGTTTCATTGTCAATAAGAAGGTCCAAGGGATTTAGTAAACCTGAAGTGAAGCATCGGAAACTAAAACCTGACTCACAGGAGAGGTTCAGATCATAGAAACTTAGAGTGTCAGTCCTCTTGTACTTAAGTTGGCATTGTGCTTTTTGTATTAATTTCGGATGCAATTTCTGAGTTTCATCGTCAATATGAAGGTCCAAGGGATGCAGTAAACCTGAAGTGAAGCCTCGGCAACATAAACTGGACTCACAGGTGAGGTTCAAATCATAGAAAGTTAGAGTGTCAGTCCTCTTGTACTTAAGTCGGCATTGTGCCTTTTGTATTAAATTCGGATGCAATTTCTGTGTTTCATCGTTAATAAGAAGGTCCAAGGGATACAGTAAACCTGAAGTGAAGCATCGGAATCGAAAACTGGACTCACAGGAGGGGTTCAAACCATAGAAAGTTAGAGTGTGAGTCCTCTTGTACTTAAGTCAGCATTGTGCCTTTTGTATTAAATTCGGATGTAATTTCTGTGTTTCATCGTCAATAAAAGGGTCCAAGGGATACAGTAAGTCTGAAGTGAAGCATCGGAATCTAAAACTGGACTCATAAGAGAGGTTCAAATCATAGAAAGTTAGAGTGTCAGACCTCTTGTACTTAAGTCAGCATTGTGCCTTTTGTATTAAATTCGGATGTAATTTCTGTGTTTCATCGTCAATAAGAGGGTCCAAGGGATACAGTAAATCTGAAGTGAAGCATCGGAATCTAAAACTGGACTCAAAAGAAAGGTCCAATCATTAAAACTTAGAGTGTCAGTCCTCTTGTACTTAAGTCGGCATTGTGCCTTTTGTAATAAAGTCGGATGCAATTTCTGTGTTTCATCGTCAATAAGAATGTCCAAGGAATACAGTAAACCTGAAGTGACGCCTCGGCATCTAAAACTGGACTCACAGGAGAGGTTCAAATCATAGAAAATTAGAGTGTCAGTCCTCTTGTACTTAAGTCGGCATTGTGCCTCTTGTATTAAAATCGGAAGCAATTTCTGTGCTTCATCGTCAATAAGAAGGTCCAAGGGATACAGTAAACTTGAAGTGAAGCATCGGAATCTAAAACTGGACTCACAGGAGAGGTTCAAATAATAGAAAGTTAGAGTGTCAGACCTCTTGTACTTAAGTCAGCATTGTGCCTTTTGTATTACATTCGGATGTAATTTCTGTGTTTCATCGTCAATAAGAGGGTCCAAGGGATACAGTAACTCTGATGTGAAGCATCGGAATCTAAATATGGACTCATAAGAGAGGTTCAAATCATAGAAAGTAAGAGTGTCAGTCCTCTTGTACTTAAGTCAGCATTGTGCCTTTTGTATTAAATTCGGATGCAATTTCTGTGTTTCATCGTCAATAAGAGGGTCCAAGGGATACAGTAAATCTAGAGTGAAGCATCGGAATCTAAAACTGGACTCATAAGAGAGGTTCAAATCATTGAAACTTAGAGTGTCAGTCCTCTTGTACTTAAGTCGGCATTGTGCCTTTTGTATTAAATTCGGATGCAATTTCCGTGTTTCATTGTCAATAAGAAGGTGCAAGGGATACAGTAAACCAGAAGTGAAGCCTCGGCATCTAAAACTGGACTCAAAGGGGAGGTTCAAATCATAGAAAATTAGAGTGTCAGTCCTCTTTTACTTAAGTCGGCATTGTGCCTTTTGTATTAAAATCGGATGCAATTTCTGTGCTTCATCGTCAATTAGAAGGTCCAAGGGATACAGTAAACCTGAAGTGAAGCATCGGAGTCGAAAACTGGACTAAAAGGAGACGTTCAAATCATAGAAAGTTAGAGTGTCAGTCCACTTGTACTTAGGTCGGCATTGTGCCTTTTCTATTAAATTCCGATGTAATTTCTGTGTTTCATCTTTTATAAGAAGGTCCAAGGGATACAGTAAACCTGAAGTGAAGCATCGGATTCTAACACGGGACTCACAGGAGAGGTTCAAATCAAAGAAAGTTAGAGGGTCAGTCCTCTTGTACTTAAGTCGGCATTGTGCCTTTTGTATTAAATTCGGATGCAATTTCTGTGTTTCATCGTCAATAAGAAGGTCCAAGGGATACAGTAAACCTGAATTGAAGCATCGGAATCGAAAACTGGACTCACAGGAGAGGTTCAAATCATAGAAAGTTAGAGTGTCAGTCCTCTTGTACTTAAGTCGGCATTGTGCCTTTTGCATTAAATTCGGATGCAATTTCTGTGTTTCATCGTCAATTAGAAGGTCCAAGGGATACAGTAAACCTGAAGTGAAGCATCTGAATCAAACACAGGACTCACAGGAGTGGTTCAAAACATAGAAAGTTATAGTGTCAGTCCTCTTGTACTTAAGTCAGCATTGTGCCTTTTGTATTAAATGCGGATGCAATTTCTGTGTTTCATCGTCAATGAGAAGCTCCAAGGGATTCAGTAAACCTGAAGTGAAGCATCGGAAACTAAAACCTGACTCACAGGAGAAGTACAAATCATAGAAACTTAGAGTGTCAGTCCTCTTGTACATAAGTCGGCATTGTGCATTTTGTATTAATTTCGTATGCAATTTCTGTGTTTCATCGTCAATATGAAGGTCCAAGGGATACAGTAAACCTGAAGTGAAGCCTCGGCAACATAAACTGGACTCACAGGTGAGGTTCAGATCATAGAAAGTTAGAGTGTCACTCCTCTTGTACTTAAGTCGGCATTGTGCCTTTTGTATTAAATTCGGATGTAATTTCTGTGTTTCATCGTCAATAAGTGGGTCCAAGGGATACAGTAAATCTGAAGGGAAGCATCGGAATCTAAAACTGGACTCATAAGAGAGGTTCAAATCATAGAAAGTTAGAGTGTCAGTCCTCTTGTACTTAAGTCGGCATTGTGCCTTTTGTATTAAATTCGGATGCAATTTCTGTGTTTCATCGTCAATAAGAAGGTTTAAGGGATGCAGTAAACCTGAAGTGAAGCCTCGGCATCTAAAACTGGACTCACAGGAGAGGTTCAAATCATAGAAAACTAGAGTGTCAGTCCTCCTGTACTTAAGTCGGCATTGTGCATTTTGTATTAAAATCGGATGCAATTTCTGTGCTTCATCGTCAATAAGAAGGTCCAAGGGATACAGTAAACCTGAAGTGAAGCACCGGAATCTAAAACTGGACTCACAGGAGAGGTTCAAATAATAGAAAGTTAGAGTGTCAGTCCTCTTGTACTTAAGTCGGCATTGTGCCTTTTGTATTAAATTCGGATGCAATTTCTGTGTTTCATCGTCAATAAGAAGGTCCAAGGGATACAGAAAACCTGAAGTGAAGCATCGGAATCTGAAACTGGAATCACAGGAGAGGTTCAAATCTAAGAAAGTTAGAGTGTCAGTCCTCTTGTACTTAAGTCGGCATTGTGCCTTTTGTATTAAATTCGGATGCAATTTCTGTGTTTCATCGTCAATAAGAAGCTCCAAGGGATACAGTAAATCTGAAGTGAAGCATCGGAATCTAAAACTGGACTCACAAGAGAGGTTCAAATCATAGAAAGTTAGAGTGTCAGTCCGCTTGTACTTAAGTCGGCATTGTGCCTTTTGTATTAAATTCGGATGCAATTTCTGTGTTTCATTGTCAATAAGAAGGTCCAAGGCATACAGTAAACCTGAAGTGAAGCCTCGGCATCTAAAACTGGACTCACAGGAGAGGTTCAAATCATAGTAAATTAGAGTGTCAGTCCTGTTGTACTTAAGTCGGCATTGTGCCTTTTGTATTAAAATCGGACGTAATTTCTGTGCTTCATCGTCAATAAGAAGGTCCAAGGGATACAGTAGACCTGAAGTGAAGCATCAGGATCTAAAACTGGACTAACAGGAGAGGTTCAAATTAGAGAAACCTAGAGTGTCAGTCCTCTTGTACTTAAGTCGGCATTGTGCCTTTTGTATTAAATTCGTATGCAATTTCTGTGTTTCATTGTCAATAAGAAGGTCCAAGGGATTCAGTAAACCTGAAGTGAAGCATCGGAAACTAAAACCTGACTCACAGGAGAAGTTCAAATCATAGAAACTTAGAGTGTCAGACCTCTTGTACTTAAGTCGGCATTGTGCATTTTGTATTAATTTCGTATGCAATTTCTGTGTTTCATCGTCAATATGAAGGTCGAAGGGATACAGTAAACCTGAAGTGAAGCCTCAGCAACATAAACTGGACTCACAGGTGAGGTTCAAATCATAGAAAGTTAGAGTGTCACTCCTCTTGTACTTAAGTCGGCATTGTGCCTTTTGTATTAAATTCGGATGCAATTTCTGTGTTTCTTCGTCAATAAGAAGGTCCAAGGGATACAGTAAACCTGAAGTGAAGCATTGGAATCTAAAACTCGACTCACAGGAGAGGTTCAAATCATTGGAACTTAGAGTGTCAGTCCTCTTGTACTTAAGTCGGCATTGTGCCTTTTGTAATAAAGTCGGATGCAATTTCTGCGTTTCATCGTCAATAAGAAGGTCCAAGGGATACAGTAAACCTGAAGTGAAGCATCGGAATCGAAAACTGAAGGAGACGTTCAAATCATAGAAAGTTAGAGTGTCAGTCCTCTTGTACTTATGTCGGCATTGTGCCTTTTGTATTAAATTCGGATGCAATTTCTGTGTTTCATCGTCAATAAGAAGGTCCAAGGGATACAGTAAATCTGAAGTGAAGCATCGGAATCTAAAACTGGACTCACAAGAGAGGTTCAAATCATAGAAAGTTAGAGTGTCAGTCCGCTTGTACTTAAGTCGGCATTGTGCCTTTTGTATTAAATACGGATGCAATTTCTGTGTTTCATTGTCAATAAGAAGGTCCAACGGATACAGTAAACCTGAAGTGAAGCCTCGGCATCTAAAACTGGACTCACAGGGGAGGTTCAACTCATAAAAAATTAGAGTGTCAGTCCTCTTTTACTTAAGTCGGCATTGTGCCTTTTATATTAAAATCGGATGCTATTTCTGTGCTTCATCGTCAATTAGAAGGTCCAAGGGATACAGTAAACCTGAAGTAAAGCCTCGGCATCTAAAACTGGACTCACAGGAGAGGTTCAAATCATAGAAAATTAGAGTGTCAGTCCTCTTGTACTTAAGTCGGCATTGTGACTTTTTCATTAAAATCGGACGTAATTTCTGTGCTTCATCGTCAATAAGAAGGTCCAAGGGATACAGTAGACCTGAAGTGAAGCATCGGAAACTAAAACCTGACTCACAGGAGAAGTTCAAATCATCGAAACTTAGAGTGTCAGTCCTCTTGTACTTAAGTCGGCATTGTGCATTTTGTATTAATTTCGTATGCAATTTCTCTGTTTCATCGTCAATATGAAGGTCGAAGGGATACAGTAAACCTGAAGTGAAGCCTCGGCAACATGAACTGGACTCACAGGTGAGGTTCAAATCATAGAAAGTTAGAGTGTCACTCCTCTTGTACTTAAGTCGGCATTGTGCCTTTTGTATGAAATTCGGATGCAATTTCTGTGTTTCATCGTCAATAAGAAGGTCCAAGGGATACAGTAAGCCTGAAGTGAAGCATCGGAATCGAAAACTGGACTCACAGGAGAGGTTCAAATCATAGAAAATTAGAGTGTCAGTCTTCTTGTACTTAAGTCGGCATTGTGCCTTTTATATTAAATTCGGATGCAATTTCTGTGTTTCATCGTCAATAAGAAGTTCCAAGGGATACAGTAAACCTGATGTGAAGCATCGGAATCTAACACGGGACTCACGGGAGTGGTTCAAATCATAGAAGGTTCGAGTGTCAGTCCTCTTGTACTTAAGTCAGCATTGTGCCTTTTGTATTAAATTTGGATGTAATTTCTGTGTTTCATCGTCAATAAGAGGGTCCAAGGGATACAGTAAATCTGAAGTGAAGCATCGGAATCTAAAACTGGACTCATAAGAGAGGTTCAAATCATAGAAAGTTAGAGTGTCAGTCCTCTTGTTCTTAAGTCGGCATTGTGCCTTTTGTATTAAATTCGGATGCAATTTCTGTGTTTCATCGTCAATAAGAAGGTTTAAGGGATACAGTAAACCTGAAGTGAAGAATCGGCATCTAAAACTGGACTCACAGGAGAGGTTCAAATCATAGAAAATTAGAGTGTCAGTCCTCTTGTACTTAAGTCGGCATTGTGCCTTTTGTATTAAACTCGGATGCAATTCCTGTGCTTCATCGTCAATAAGAAGGTCCAAGGGATACAGTAAACCTGAAGTGAAGAATCGGCATCTAGAACTGGACTCACAGGAGAGGTTCAAATCATAGAAAATTAGAGTGTCAGTCCTCTTGTACTTAAGTCGGCATTGTGCCTTTTGTATTAAACTCGGATGCAATTTCTGTGCTTCATCGTCAATAAGAAGGTCCAAGGGATACAGTAAACCTGAAGTGAAGCATCGGAATCTAAAACTGGACTCACAGGAGAGGTTCAAATCAGAGAAACTTAGAGTGTCAGTCCTCTTGTACTTAAGTTGGCATTGTGCTTTTTGTATTAATTTCGGATGCAATTTCTGAGTTTCATCGTCAATATGAAGGTCCAAGGGATGCAGTAAACCTGAAGTGAAGCCTCGGCAACATAAACTGGACTCACAGGTCAGGTTCAAATCATAGAAAGTTAGAGTGTCAGTCCTCTTGTACTTAAGTCGGCATTGTGCCTTTTGTATTAAATTCGGATGCAATTTCTGTGTTTCATCGTCAATAAGAAGGTCCAAGGGATACAGTAAACCTGAAGTGAAGCATCGGAATCGAAAACTGGACTCACAGGAGGGGTTCAAATCATAGAAAGTTAGAGTGTGAGTCCTCTTGTACTTAAGTCAGCATTGTGCCTTTTGTATTAAATTCGGATGTAATTTCTGTGTTTCATCGACAATAAGAGGGTCCAAGGGATACAGTAAGTCTGAAGTGAAGCAGCGGAATCTAAAACTGGACTCATAAGAGAGGTTCAAATCATAGAAAGTTAGAGTGTCAGACCTCTTGTACTTAAGTCAGCATTGTGCCTTTTGTATTAAATTCGGATGTAATTTCTGTGTTTCATCGTCAATAAGAGGGTCCAAGGGATACAGTAAATCTGAAGTGAAGCATCGGAATCTAAAACTGGACTCAAAAGAAAGGTCCAATCATTGAAACTTAGAGTGTCAGTCCTCTTGTACTTAAGTCGGCATTGTGCCTTTTGTAATAAAGTCGGATGCAATTTCTGTGTTTCATCGTCAATAAGAAGGGCCAAGGGATACAGTAAACCTGAAGTGACGCCTCGGCATCTAAAACTGGACTCACAGGAGAGGTTCAAATCATAGAAAATTAGAGTGTCAGTCCTCTTGTACTTAAGTCGGCATTGTGCGTTTTGTATTAAAATCGGAAGCAATTTCTGTGCTTCATCGTCAATAAGAAGGTCCAACGGATACAGTAAACTTGAAGTGAAGCATCGGAATCTAAAACTGGACTCACAGGAGAGGTTCAAATAATAGAAAGTTAGAGTGTCAGACCTCTTGTACTTAAGTCAGCATTGTGCCTTTTGTATTAAATTCGGATGTAATTTCTGTGTTTCATCGTCAATAAGAGGGTCCAAGGGATACAGTAAATCTGAAGTGAAGCTTCGGAATCTAAAACTGGACTCAAAAGAGAGGTTCAAATCATTGAAACTTAGAGTGTCAGTCCTCTTGTACTTAAGTCGGCATTGTGCCTTTTGTAATAAAGTCGGATGCAATTTCTGTGTTTCATCGTCAATAAGAAGGTCCAAGGGATACAGTAAACCTGAAGTGACGCCTCGGCATCTAAAATGGGACTCACAGGAGAGGTTCAAATCATAGAAAGTTAGAGTGTCAGTCCTCTTGTACTTAAGTCGGCATTGTGCTTTTGTATTACATTCGCATGCTATTTCTGTGTTTCATCGTCAATGAGAAGGTCCAAGGGATTCAGAAAACCTGAATTGGAGCATCGGAATCTGAAAATGGAATCACAGGAGAGGTTCAAATCAAAGAAAGTTAGAGTGTCAGTCCTCTTGTACTTAAGTCAGCATTGTGCCTTTTGTACTAAATTCGGGTGCAATTTCTGTGTTTCATCGTCAATAAGAAGGTCCAAGGGATACAGTAAACCTGAAGTGAAGCATCGGAATCGAAAACTAGACTCACAGGAGACGTTCAAATCATAGAAAGTTAGAGTGTCAGTCCTCTTGTACTTAAGTCGGCATTGTGCCTTTTGTATTAAATTCGGATGCAATTTCTGTGTTTCATCGTCAATAATAAGGTCCAAGGGATACAGTAAACCTGAAGTGAAGCATCGGAATCTAAAACTGGACTCACAGGAGAGGTTCAAATCATAGAAAGTTAGAGTGTCAGTCCTCTTGTACTTAGGTTGGCATTGTGCCTTTCGTATTAAATTCGGATGTAATTTCTGTGTTTCATCATTTATAAGAAGGTCCAAGGGATACAGTAAACCTGAAGTGAAGCATCGGAATCTAACACGGGACTCACAGGAGAGGTTCAAATCAAAGAAAGTTAGAGGGTCAGTCGTCTTGTACTTAAGTCGGCATTGTGCCTTTTGTATTAAATTCGGATGCAATTTCTGTGTTTCATCGTCAATAAGAAAGTCCAAGGGATACAGTAAACCTGATGTGAAGCATCGGAATCGAAAACTGGACTCACAGGAGAGGTTCAAATCATAGAAAGTTAGAGTGTCGGTGCTCTTGTACTTAAGTCGGCATTGTGCCTTTTGTATTAAATTCGGATGCAATCTCTGTGTTTCATCGTCAATAAGAAGGTCCAAGGGATACAGTAAACCTGAAGTGAAGCATCGGAATCTAAAACTGGACTCACAGGACAGGTTCAAATCATAGAAAGTTAGAGTGTCAGTCCTCATGTACTTAGGTCGGTATTGTGAATATTGTATTAAAAACGAATATAATTTCTGTGTTTCATCGTTTATAAGAAGGTCCAAGGGATACAGAAAACCTGAAGTGAAGCATCGGAATCTAACACGGGACTCACAGGAATGGTTCAAATCCTTGAAAGTTATAGTGTCAGTCCTCTTGTACTTAAGTCAGCATTGTGCCTTTTGTATTAAATTAGGATGCAATTTCTGTGTTTCATCGTCAATAAGAAGGTCCAAGGGATACAGTAAACCTGAAGTGAAGCATCGGAATCGAAAACTGGACTCACAGGAGAGGTTCAAATCATAGAAAGTTAGAGTGTCGGTCCTCTTGTACTTAAGTCGGCATTGTGCCTTTTATATTAAATTCGGACGCAATTTCTGTGTTTCATCGTCAATAAGAAGGTCCAAGGGATACAGTAAACCTGAAGGGAAGCATCGTAATCTAAAACTGGACTCACAGGAGAGGTTCAAATCATAGGAAGTTAGAGTGTCAGTCCTCTTGTACTTAGGTCAGCATTGTGCCTTTTGTATTAAATTCGGATGTAATTTCTGTGTTTCATCTTTTATGAGATGGTCCATAGGATACAGTAAACCTGAAGTGAAGCATCGGAATCTAACACGGGACTCACAGGAGTGGTTCAAATCATAGAAAGTTAGAGTGTCAGTCCTCTTTTACTTAAGTCGGCATTGTGCCTTTTGTATTAAAATCGGATGCAATTTCTGTGCTTCATCGCCAATTAGAAGGTCCAAGGGATACAGTAAATCTGAAGTGAAGCATCGGAATCTAAAACTGGACTCAAAAGAGAGGTTCAAATCATTGAAACTTAGAGTGTCAGTCCTCTTGTACTTATGTCGGCATTGTGCCTTTTGTATTATATTTGGATGCAATTTCTGTGTTTCATCGTCAATAAGAAGGTCCAAGGGATACAGTAAATCTGAAGTGAAGCATCGGAATCTAAAACTGGACTCACAAGAGAGGTTCAAATCATAGAAAGTTAGAGTGTCAGTCCGCTTGTACTTAAGTCGGCATTGTGCCTTTTGTATTAAATACGGATGCAATTTCTGTGTTTCATTGTCAATAAGAAGGTCCAAGGGATACAGTAAACCTGAAGTGAAGCATCGGAATCGAAAACTAGACTCAAAGGAGACGTTCAAATCATAGAAAGTTAGAGTGTCAGTCCTCTTGTACTTAAGTCGGCATTGTGCCTTTTGTATTAAATTCGGATGCAATTTCTGTGTTTCATCGTCAATAATAAGGTCCAAGGGATACAGTAAACCTGAAGTAAAGCATCGGAATCTAAAACTGGACTCACAGGAGAGGTTCAAATCATAGAAAGTTAGAGTGTCAGTCCTCTTGTACTTAGGTTGGCATTGTGCCTTTCGTATTAAATTCGGATGTAATTTCTGTGTTTCATCATTTATAAGAAGGTCCAAGGGATACAGTAAACCTGAAGTGAAGCATCGGAATCTAACACGGGACTCACAGGAGAGGTTCAAATCAAAGAAAGTTAGAGGGTCAGTCGTCTTGTACTTAAGTCGGCATTGTGCCTTTTGTATTAAATTCGGATGCAATTTCTGTGTTTCATCGTCAATAAGAAAGTCCAAGGGATACAGTAAACCTGATGTGAAGCATCGGAATCGAAAACTGGACTCACAGGAGAGGTTCAAATCATAGAAAGTTAGAGTGTCGGTGCTCTTGTACTTAAGTCGGCATTGTGCCTTTTGTGTTAAATTCGCATGCAATCTCTGTGTTTCATCGTCAATAAGAAGGTCCAAGGGATACAGTAAACCTGAAGTGAAGCATCGGAATCTAAAACTGGACTCACAGGACAGGTTCAAATCATAGAAAGTTAGAGTGTCAGTCCTCATGTACCTCGGTCGGTATTGTGCCTATTGTATTAAAAACGAATATAATTTCTGTGTTTCATCGTTTATAAGAAGGTCCAAGGGATACAGAAAACCTGAAGTGAAGCATCGGAATCTAACACGGGACTCACAGGAATGGTTCAAATCCTTGAAAGTTATAGTGTCAGTCCTCTTGTACTTAAGTCAGCATTGTGCCCTTTTTATTAAATTAGGATGCAATTTCTGTGTTTCATCGTCAATAAGAAGGTCCAAGGGATACAGTAAACCTGAAGTGAAGCATCGGAATCGAAAACTGGACTCACAGGAGAGGTTCAAATCATAGAAAGTTAGAGTGTCGGTCCTCTTGTACTTAAGTCGGCATTGTGCCTTTTATATTAAATTCGGATGCAATTTCTGTGTTTCATCGTCAATAAGAAGGTCCAAGGGATACAGTAAACCTGAAGGGAAGCATCGTAATCTAAAACTGGACTCACAGGAGAGGTTCAAATCATAGGAAGTTAGAGTGTCAGTCCTCTTGTACTTAGGTCAGCATTGTGCCTTTTGTATTAAATTCGGATGTAATTTCTGTGTTTCATCTTTTATAAGATGGTCCATAGGATACAGTAAACCTGAAGTGAAGCATCGGAATCTAACACGGGACTCACAGGAGTGGTTCAAATCATAGAAAGTTAGAGTGTCAGTCCTCTTTTACTTAAGTCGGCATTGTGCCTTTTGTATTAAAATCGGATGCAATTTCTGTGCTTCATCGCCAATTAGAAGGTCCAAGGGATACAGTAAATCTGAAGTGAAGCATCGGAATCTAAAACTGGACTCAAAAGAGAGGTTCAAATCATTGAAACTTAGAGTGTCAGTCCTCTTGTACTTATGTCGGCATTGTGCCTTTTGTATTATATTTGGATGCAATTTCTGTGTTTCATCGTCAATAAGAAGGTCCAAGGGATACAGTAAATCTGAAGTGAAGCATCGGAATCTAAAACTGGACTCACAAGAGAGGTTCAAATCATAGAAAGTTAGAGTGTCAGTCCGCTTGTACTTAAGTCGGCATTGTGCCTTTTGTATTAAATACGGATGCAATTTCTGTGTTTCATTGTCAATAAGAAGGTCCAACGGATACAGTAAACCTGAAGTGAAGCCTCGGCATCTAAAACTGGACTCACAGGGGAGGTTCAAATCATAGAAAATTAGAGTGTCAGTCCTCTTTTACTTAAGTCGGCATTGTGCCTTTTATATTAAAATCGGATGCTATTTCTGTGCTTCATCGTCAATTAGAAGGTCCAAGGGATACAGTAAACCTGAAGTAAAGCCTCGGCATCTAAAACTGGACTCACAGGAGAGGTTCAAATCATAGAAAATTAGAGTGTCAGTCCTCTTGTACTTAAGTCGGCATTGTGACTTTTTCATTAAAATCGGACGTAATTTCTGTGCTTCATCGTCAATAAGAAGGTCCAAGGGATACAGTAAACCTGATGTGAAGCATTGGAATCTAACACGGGACTCACAGGAGTGGTTCAAATCATAGAAGGTTAGAGTGTCAGTCCTCTTGTACTTAAGTCAGCATTGTGCCTTTTGTATTAAATTCGGATGTAATTTCTGTGTTTCATCGTCAATAAGAGGGTCCAAGGGATACAGTAAATCTGAAGTGAAGCATCGGAATCTAAAACTGGACTCATAAGAGAGGTTTAAATCATAGAAAGTTAGAGTGTCAGTCCTCTTGTTCTTAAGTCGGCATTGTGCCTTTTGTAATAAAGTCGGATGCAATTTCTGTGTTTTATCGTCAATAAGAAGGTCCAAGGGATACAGTAAACCTGAAGTGACGCCTCGGCATCTAAAACTGGACTCACAGGAGAGGTTCAAATCATAGAAAATTAGAGTGTCAGTCCTCTTGTACTTAAGTCGGCATTGTGCCTTTTGTATTAAATTCGGATGCAATTTCTGTGTTTCTTCGTCAATAAGAAGGTCCAAGGGATACAGTAAACCTGAAGTGAAGCATCGGAATCTAAAACTCGACTCACAGAAGAGGTTCAAATCATAGAAAATTTAGAGTGTCTGTCCTCTTGTACTTAGGTTGGCATTGTGCCTTTCGTATTAAATTCGGATGTAATTTCTGTGTTTCATCATTTATAAGAAGGTCCAAGGGATACAGTAAACCTGAAGTGAAGCCTCGGCATCTAAAACTGGACTCACAGGGGAGGTTCAAATCATAGAAATTTAGAGTGTCAGTCCTCTTTTACTTAAGTCGGCATTGTGCCTTTTGTATTAAAATCGGATGCAATTTCTGTGCTTCATCGCCAATTAGAAGGTCCAAGGGATACAGTAAACCTGAAGTGAAGCATCGGAATCAAAAACTGAAGGAGACGTTCAAATCATAGAAAGTTAGAGTGTCAGTCCTCTTGTACTTATGTCGGCATTGTGCCTTTTGTATTAAATTCGGATGCAATTTCTGTGTTTCATCGTCAATAAGAAGGTCCAAGGGATACAGTAAATCTGAAGTTAGGCATCGGAATCTAAAACTGGACTCACAAGAGAGGTTCAAATCATAGAAAGTTAGAGTGTCAGTCCGCTTGTACTTAAGTCGGCATTGTGCCTTTTGTATTAAATACGGATACAATTTCTGTGTTTCATTGTCAATAAGAAGGTCCAACGGATACAGTAAACCTGAAGTGAAGCCTCGGCATCTAAAACTGGACTCACAGTGGAGGTTCAAATCATAGAAAATTAGGGTTTCAGTCCTCTTTTACTTAAGTCGGCATTGTGCCTTTTATATTAAAATCGGATGCTATTTCTGTGCTTCATCGTCAATTAGAAGGTCCAAGGGATACAGTAAACCTGAAGTAAAGCCTCGGCATCTAAAACTGGACTCACAGGAGAGGTTCAAATCATAGAAAATTAGAGTGTCAGTCCTCTTGTACTTAAGTCGGCATTGTGACTTTTTCATTAAAATCGGACGTAATTTCTGTGCTTCATCGTCAATAAGAAGGTCCAAGGGATACAGTAGACCTGAAGTGAAGCATCAGGATCTAAAACTGGACTCACAGGAGAGGTTCAAATCAGAGAAACCTAGAGTGTCAGTCCTCTTGTACTTAAGTCGGCATTGTGCCTTTTGTATTAATTTCGTATGCAATTTCTGTGTTTCATTGTCAATAAGAAGGTCCAAGGGATTCAGTAAACCTGAAGTGAAGCATCGGAAACTAAAACCTGACTCACAGGAGAAGTTCAAATCATCGAAACTTAGAGTGTCAGTCCTCTTGTACTTAAGTCGGCATTGTGCATTTTGTATTAATTTCGTATGCAATTTCTGTGTTTCATCGTCAATATGAAGGTCGAAGGGATACAGTAAACCTGAAGTGAAGCCTCGGCAACATAAACTGGACTCACAGGTGAGGTTCAAATCATAGAAAGTTAGAGTGTCACTCCTCTTGTACTTAAGTCGGCATTGTGCCTTTTGTATGAAATTCGGATGCAATTTCTGTGTTTCATCGTCAATAAGAAGGTCCAAGTGATACAGTAAGCCCGAAGTGAAGCATCGGAATCGAAAACTGGACTCACAGGAGTGGTTCAAATCATAGAAGGTTAGAGTGTCAGTCCTCTTGTACTTAAGTCAGCATTGTGCCTTTTGTATTAAATTCGGATGTAATTTCTGTGTTTCATCGTCAATAAGAGGGTCCAAGGGATACAGTAAATCTGAAGTGAAGCATCGGAATCTAAAACTGGACTCATAAGAGAGGTTCAAATCATAGAAAGTTAGAGTGTCAGTCCTCTTGTTCTTAAGTCGGCATTGTGCCTTTTGTATTAAATTCGGATGCAATTTCTGTGTTTCATCGTCAATAAGAAGGTTTAAGGGATACAGTAAACCTGAAGTGAAGCCTCGGCATCTAAAACTGGACTCACAGGAGAGGTTCAAATCATAGAAAATTAGAGTGTCAGTCCTCTTGTACTTAGGTCGGCATTGTGCCTTTTGTATTAAACTCGGATGCAATTTCTGTGCTTCATCGCCAATAAGAAGGTCCAAGGGATACAGTAAACCTGAAGTGAAGCATCGGAATCTAAAACTGGACTCACAGGAGAGGTTCAAATCAGAGAAACTTAGAGTGTCAGTCCTCTTGTACTTAAGTCGGCATTGTGCCGTTTGTATTAAATTCGTATGCAATTTCTGTGTTTCATTGTCAATAAGATGGTCCAAGGTATTTAGTAAACCTGAAGTGAAGCATCGGAAACTAAAACCTGACTCACAGGAGAGGTTCAGATCATAGAAACTTAGAGTGTCAGTCCTCATGTACTTAAGTTGGCATTGTGCTTTTTGTATTAATTTCGGATGCAATTTCTGAGTTTCATCGTCAATATGAAGGTCCAAGGGATGCAGTAAACCTGAAGTGACGCCTCGGCAACATAAACTGGACTCACAGGTGAGGTTCAAATCATAGAAAGTTAGAGTGTCAGTCCTCTTGTACTTAAGTCGGCATTGTGCCTTTTGTATTAAATTCGGATGCAATTTCTGTGTTTCATCGTCAATAAGAAGGTCCAAGGGATACAGTAAACCTGAAGTGAAGCATCGGAATCGAAAACTGGACTCACAGGAGGGGTTCAAATCATAGAAAGTTAGAGTGTCAGTCCTCTTGTACTTAAGTCAGCATTGTGCCTTTTGTATTAAATTCGGATGTAATTTCTGTGTTTCATCGTCAATAAGAGGGTCCAAGGGATACAGTAAGTCTGCAGTGAAGCATCGGAATCTAAAACTGGACTCATAAGAGAGGTTCAAATCATAGAAAGTTAGAGTGTCAGACCTCTTGTACTTAAGTCAGCATTGTGCCTTTTGTATTAAATTCGGATGCAATATCTGTGTTTCATCGTCATTAAGAGGGTCCAAGGGATACAGTAAATCTGAAGTGAAGCATCGGAATCTAAAACTGGACTCAAAAGAAAGGTCCAATCATTGAAACTTAGAGTGTCAGTCCTCTTGTACTTAAGTCGGCATTGTGCCTTTTGTAATAAAGTCGGATGCAATTTCTGTGTTTCATCGTCAATAAGAAGGGCCAAGGGATACAGTAAACCTGAAGTGACGCCTCCGCATCTAAAACTGGACTCACAGGAGAGGTTCAAATCATAGAAAATTAGAGTGTCAGTCCTCTTAAACTTAAGTCGGCATTGTGCCTTTTGTATTAAAATCGGAAGCAATTTCTGTGCTTCATCGTCAATAAGAAGGTCCAAGGGATACAGTAAACCTGAAGTGAAGCATCGGAATCTAAAACTGGACTCACAGGAGAGGTTCAAATAATAGAAACTTAGAGTGTCAGACCTCTTGTACTTAAGTCAGCATTGTGCCTTTTGTATTAAATTCGGATGTAATTTCTGTGTTTCATCGTCAATAAGAGGGTCCAAGGGATACAGTAAACCTGAAGTGACGCCTCGGCATCTAAAACTGGACTCACAGGAGAGGTTCAAATCATAGAAAATTAGAGTGTCAGTCCTCTTGTACTTAAGTCGGCATTGTGCCTTTTGTATTAAAATCGGATGCAATTTCTGAGCTTCATCGTCAATAAGATGGTCCAAGTGATACAGTAAATCTGAAGTGAAGCATCGGAATCTAAAACTGGACTCACAGGAGAGGTTCAAATAATAGAAAGTTAGAGTGTCAGTCCTCTTGTACTTAAGTCGGCATTGTGCTTTTGTATTAAATTCGCATGCAATTTCTGTGTTTCATCGTCAATAAGAAGGTCCAACGGATACAGTAAACCTGAAGTGAAGCCTCGGCATCTAAAACTGGACTCACAGGGGAGGTTCAAATCATAGAAAATTAGGGTTTCAGTCCTCTTTTACTTAAGTCGGCATTGTGCCTTTTATATTAAAATCGGATGCTATTTCTGTGCTTCATCGTCAATTAGAAGGTCCAAGGGATACAGTAAACCTGAAGTAAAGCCTCGGCATCTAAAACTGGACTCACAGGAGAGGTTCAAATCATAGAAAATTAGAGTGTCAGTCCTCTTGTACTTAAGTCGGCATTGTGACTTTTTCATTAAAATCGGACGTAATTTCTGTGCTTCATCGTCAATAAGAAGGTCCAAGGGATACAGTAGACCTGAAGTGAAGCATCAGGATCTAAAACTGGACTCACAGGAGAGGTTCAAATCAGAGAAACTTAGAGTGTCAGTCCTCTTGTACTTAAGTCGGCATTGTGCCTTTTGTATTAATTTCGTATGCAATTTCTGTGTTTCATTGTCAATAAGAAGGTCCAAGGGATTCAGTAAACCTGAAGTGAAGCATCGGAAACTAAAACCTGACTCACAGGAGAAGTTCAAATCATCGAAACTTAGAGTGTCAGTCCTCTTGTACTTAAGTCGGCATTGTGCATTTTGTATTAATTTCGTATGCAATTTCTGTGTTTCATCGTCAATATGAAGGTCGAAGGGATACAGTAAACCTGAAGTGAAGCCTCGGCAACATAAACTGGACTCACAGGTGAGGTTCAAATCATAGAAAGTTAGAGTGTCACTCCTCTTGTACTTAAGTCGGCATTGTGCCTTTTGTATGAAATTCGGATGCAATTTCTGTGTTTCATCGTCAATAAGAAGGTCCAAGTGATACAGTAAGCCCGAAGTGAAGGATCGGAATCGAAAACTGGACTCACAGGAGAGGTTCAAATCATAGAAAATTAGAGTGTCAGTCTTCTTGTACTTAAGTCGGCATTGTGCCTTTTATATTAAATTCGGATGCAATTTCTGTGTTTCATCGTCAATAAGAAGTTCCAATTGATACAGTAAACCTGATGTGAAGCATCGGAATCTAACACAGGACTCACAGGAGTGGTTCAAATCATAGAAGGTTAGAGTGTCAGTCCTCTTGTACTTAAGTCAGCATTGTGCCTTTTGTATTAAATTCGGATGTAATTTCTGTGTTTCATCGTCAATAAGAGGGTCCAAGGGATACAGTAAATCTGAAGTGAAGCATCGGAATCTAAAACTGGACTCATAAGAGAGGTTCAAATCATAGAAAGTTAGAGTGTCAGTCCTCTTGTTCTTAAGTCGGCATTGTGCCTTTTGTATTAAATTCGGATGCAATTTCTGTGTTTCATCGTCAATAAGAAGGTTTAAGGGATACAGTAAACCTGAAGTGAAGCCTCGGCATCTAAAACTGGACTCACAGGAGAGGTTCAAATCATAGAAAATTAGAGTGTCAGTCCTCTTGTACTTAAGTCGGCATTGTGCCTTTTGTATTAAACTCGGATGCAATTTCTGTGCTTCATCGCCAATAAGAAGGTCCAAGGGATACAGTAAACCTGAAGTGAAGCATCGGAATCTAAAACTGGACTCACAGGAGAGGTTCAAATCAGAGAAACTTAGAGTGTCAGTCCTCTTGTACTTAAGTCGGCATTGTGCCGTTTGTATTAAATTCGTATGCAATTTCTGTGTTTCATTGTCAATAAGATGGTCCAAGGGATTTAGTAAACCTGAAGTGAAGCATCGGAAACTAAAACCTGACTCACAGGAGAGGTTCAGATCATAGAAACTTAGAGTGTCAGTCCTCATGTACTTAAGTTGGCATTGTGCTTTTTGTATTAATTTCGGATGCAATTTCTGAGTTTCATCGTCAATATGAAGGTCCAAGGGATGCAGTAAACCTGAAGTGAAGCCTCGGCAACATAAACTGGACTCACCGGTGAGGTTCAAATCATAGAATGTTAGAGTGTCAGTCCTCTTGTACTTAAGTCGGCATTGTGCCTTTTGTATTAAATTCGGATGCAATTTCTGTGTTTCATCGTCAATAAGAAGGTCCAAGGGATACAGTAAACCTGAAGTGAAGCATCGGAATCGAAAACTGGACTCACAGGAGGGGTTCAAATCATAGAAAGTTAGAGTGTCAGTCCTCTTGTACTTAAGTCAGCATTGTGCCTTTTGTATTAAATTCGGATGTAATTTCTGTGTTTCATCGTCAATAAGAGGGTCCAAGGGATACAGTAAGTCTGAAGTGAAGCATCGGAATCTAAAACTGGACTCATAAGAGAGGTTCAAATCATAGAAAGTTAGAGTTTCAGACCTCTTGTACTTAAGTCAGCATTGTGCCTTTTGTATTAAATTCGGATGCAATATCTGTGTTTCATCGTCAATAAGAGGGTCCAAGGGATACAGTAAATCTGAAGTGAAGCATCGGAATCTAAAACTGGACTCAAAAGAGAGGTCCAATAATTGAAACTTAGAGTGTCAGTCCTCTTGTACTTAAGTCGGCATTGTGCCTTTTGTAATAAAGTCGGATGCAATTTCTGTGTTTCATCGTCAATAAGAAGGGCCAAGGGATACAGTAAACCTGAAGTGACGCCTCGGCATCTAAAACTGGACTCACAGGAGAGGTTCAAATCATAGAAAATTAGAGTGTCAGTCCTCTTGTACTTAAGTCGGCATTGTGCCTTTTGTATTAAAATCGGAAGCAATTTCTGTGCTTCATCGTCAATAAGAAGGTCCAAGGGATACAGTAAACCTGAAGTGAAGCATCGGAATCTAAAACTGGACTCACAGGAGAGGTTCAAATAATAGAAACTTAGAGTGTCAGACCTCTTGTACTTAAGTCAGCATTGTGCCTTTTGTATTAAATTCGGATGTAATTTCTGTGTTTCATCGTCAATAAGAGGGTCCAAGGGATACAGTAAACCTGAAGTGACGCCTCGGCATCTAAAACTGGACTCACAGGAGAGGTTCAAATCATAGAAAATTAGAGTGTCAGTCCTCTTGTACTTAAGTCGGCATTGTGCCTTTTGTATTAAAATCGGATGCAATTTCTGAGCTTCATCGTCAATAAGATGGTCCAAGTGATACAGTAAATCTGAAGTGAAGCATCGGAATCTAAAACTGGACTCACAGGAGAGGTTCAAATAATAGAAAGTTAGAGTGTCAGTCCTCTTGTACTTAAGTCGGCATTGTGCTTTTGTATTAAATTCGCATGCAATTTCTGTGTTTCATCGTCAATGAGAAGGTCCAAGGGATTCAGAAAACCTGAATTGGAGCATCGGAATCTGAAACTGGAATCACGGGAGAGGTTCAAATCAAAGAAAGTTAGAGTGTCAGTCCTCTTGTACTTAAGTCAGCATTGTGCCTTTTGTATTAAATTCGGGTGCAATTTCTGTGTTTCATCGTCAATAAGAAGGTCCAAGGGATACAGTAAACCTGAAGTGAAGCATCGGAATCGAAAACTGGACTCAAAGGAGACGTTCAAATCATAGAAAGTTAGAGTGTCAGTCCTCTTTTACTTAAGTCGGCATTGTGCCTTTTGTATTAAAATCGGATGCAATTTCTGTGCTTCATCGCCAATTAGAAGGTCCAAGGGATACAGTAAACCTGAAGTGAAGCATCGGAATCGAAAACTGAAGGAGACGTTCAAATCATAGAAAGTTAGAGTGTCAGTCCTCTTGTACTTATGTCGGCATTGTGCCTTTTGTATTAAATTCGGATGCAATTTCTGTGTTTCATCGTCAATAAGAAGGTCCAAGGGATACAGTAAATCTGAAGTTAAGCATCGGAATCTAAAACCTGACTCACAAGAGAGGTTCAAATCATAGAAAGTTAGAGTGTCAGTCCGCTTGTACTTAAGTCGGCATTGTGCCTTTTGTATTAAATACGGATGCAATTTCTGTGTTTCATTGTCAATAAGAAGGTCCAACGGATACAGTAAACCTGAAGTGAAGCCTCGGCATCTAAAACTGGACTCACAGGGGAGGTTCAAATCATAGAAAATTAGGGTTTCAGTCCTCTTTTACTTAAGTCGGCATTGTGCCTTTTATATTAAAATCGGATGCTATTTCTGTGCTTCATCGTCAATTAGAAGGTCCAAGGGATACAGTAAACCTGAAGTAAAGCCTCGGCATCTAAAACTGGACTCACAGGAGAGGTTCAAATCATAGAAAATTAGAGTGTCAGTCCTCTTGTACTTAAGTCGGCATTGTGACTTTTTCATTAAAATCGGACGTAATTTCTGTGCTTCATCGTCAATAAGAAGGTCCAAGGGATACAGTAGACCTGAAGTGAAGCATCAGGATCTAAAACTGGACTCACAGGAGAGGTTCAAATCAGAGAAACTTAGAGTGTCAGTCCTCTTGTACTTAAGTCGGCATTGTGCCTTTTGTATTAATTTCGTATGCAATTTCTGTGTTTCATTGTCAATAAGAAGGTCCAAGGGATTCAGTAAACCTGAAGTGAAGCATCGGAAACTAAAACCTGACTCACAGGAGAAGTTCAAATCATCGAAACTTAGAGTGTCAGTCCTCTTGTACTTAAGTCGGCATTGTGCATTTTGTATTAATTTCGTATGCAATTTCTGTGTTTCATCGTCAATATGAAGGTCGAAGGGATACAGTAAACCTGAAGTGAAGCCTCGGCAACATAAACTGGACTCACAGGTGAGGTTCAAATCATAGAAAGTTAGAGTGTCACTCCTCTTGTACTTAAGTCGGCATTGTGCCTTTTGTATGAAATTCGGATGCAATTTCTGTGTTTCATCGTCAATAAGAAGGTCCAAGTGATACAGTAAGCCCGAAGTGAAGGATCGGAATCGAAAACTGGACTCACAGGAGAGGTTCAAATCATAGAAAATTAGAGTGTCAGTCTTCTTGTACTTAAGTCGGCATTGTGCCTTTTATATTAAATTCGGATGCAATTTCTGTGTTTCATCGTCAACAAGAAGTTCCAAGGGATACAGTAAACCTGATGTGAAGCATCGGAATCTAACACAGGACTCACAGGAGTGGTTCAAATCATAGAAGGTTAGAGTGTCAGTCCTCTTGTACTTAAGTCAGCATTGTGCCTTTTGTATTAAATTCGGATGTAATTTCTGTGTTTCATCGTCAATAAGAGGGTCCAAGGGATACAGTAAATCTGAAGTGAAGCATCGGAATCTAAAACTGGACTCATAAGAGAGGTTCAAATCATAGAAAGTTAGAGTGTCAGTCCTCTTGTTCTTAAGTCGGCATTGTGCCTTTTGTATTAAATTCGGATGCAATTTCTGTGTTTCATCGTCAATAAGAAGGTTTAAGGGATACAGTAAACCTGAAGTGAAGCCTCGGCATCTAAAACTGGACTCACAGGAGAGGTTCAAATCATAGAAAATTAGAGTGTCAGTCCTCTTGTACTTAAGTCGGCATTGTGCCGTTTGTATTAAATTCGTATGCAATTTCTGTGTTTCATTGTCAATAAGATGGTCCAAGGGATTTAGTAAACCTGAAGTGAAGCATCGGAAACTAAAACCTGACTCACAGGAGAGGTTCAGATCATAGAAACTTAGAGTGTCAGTCCTCATGTACTTAAGTTGGCATTGTGCTTTTTGTATTAATTTCGGATGCAATTTCTGAGTTTCATCGTCAATATGAAGGTCCAAGGGATGCAGTAAACCTGAAGTGAAGCCTCGGCAACATAAACTGGACTCACCGGTGAGGTTCAAATCATAGAATGTTAGAGTGTCAGTCCTCTTGTACTTAAGTCGGCATTGTGCCTTTTGTATTAAATTCGGATGCAATTTCTGTGTTTCATCGTCAATAAGAAGGTCCAAGGGATACAGTAAACCTGAAGTGAAGCATCGGAATCGAAAACTGGACTCACAGGAGGGGTTCAAATCATAGAAAGTTAGAGTGTCAGTCCTCTTGTACTTAAGTCAGCATTGTGCCTTTTGTATTAAATTCGGATGTAATTTCTGTGTTTCATCGTCAATAAGAGGGTCCAAGGGATACAGTAAGTCTGAAGTGAAGCATCGGAATCTAAAACTGGACTCATAAGAGAGGTTCAAATCATAGAAAGTTAGAGTGTCAGACCTCTTGTACTTAAGTCAGCATTGTGCCTTTTGTATTAAATTCGGATGCAATATCTGTGTTTCATCGTCAATAAGAGGGTCCAAGGGATACAGTAAATCTGAAGTGAAGCATCGGAATCTAAAACTGGACTCAAAAGAGAGGTCCAATAATTGAAACTTAGAGTGTCAGTCCTCTTGTACTTAAGTCGGCATTGTGCCTTTTGTAATAAAGTCGGATGCAATTTCTGTGTTTCATCGTCAATAAGAAGGGCCAAGGGATACAGTAAACCTGAAGTGACGCCTCGGCATCTAAAACTGGACTCACAGGAGAGGTTCAAATCATAGAAAATTAGAGTGTCAGTCCTCTTGTACTTAAGTCGGCATTGTGCCTTTTGTATTAAAATCGGAAGCAATTTCTGTGCTTCATCGTCAATAAGAAGGTCCAAGGGATACAGTAAACCTGAAGTGAAGCATCGGAATCTAAAACTGGACTCACAGGAGAGGTTCAAATAATAGAAACTTAGAGTGTCAGACCTCTTGTACTTAAGTCAGCATTGTGCCTTTTGTATTAAATTCGGATGTAATTTCTGTGTTTCATCGTCAATAAGAGGGTCCAAGGGATACAGTAAACCTGAAGTGACGCCTCGGCATCTAAAACTGGACTCACAGGAGAGGTTCAAATCATAGAAAATTAGAGTGTCAGTCCTCTTGTACTTAAGTCGGCATTGTGCCTTTTGTATTAAAATCGGATGCAATTTCTGAGCTTCATCGTCAATAAGATGGTCCAAGTGATACAGTAAATCTGAAGTGAAGCATCGGAATCTAAAACTGGACTCACAGAAGAGGTTCAAATAATAGAAAGTTAGAGTGTCAGTCCTCTTGTACTTAAGTCGGCATTGTGCATTTGTATTAAATTCGCATGCAATTTCTGTGTTTCATCGTCAATGAGAAGGTCCAAGGGATTCAGAAAACCGGAATTGGAGCATCGGAATCTGAAACTGGAATCACAGGAGAGGTTCAAATCAAAGAAAGTTAGAGTGTCAGTCCTCTTGTACTTAAGTCAGCATTGTGCCTTTTGTATTAAATTCGGGTGCAATTTCTGTGTTTCATCGTCAATAAGAAGGTCCAAGGGATACAGTAAACCTGAAGTGAAGCATCGGAATCGAAAACTGGACTCAAAGGAGACGTTCAAATCATAGAAAGTTAGAGTGTCAGTCCTCTTGGACTTAAGTCGGCATTGTGCCTTTTGTTTTAAATTCGGATGCAAATTCTGTGTTTCTTCGTCAATAATAAGGTCCAAGGGATACAGTAAACCTGAAGTGAAGCATCGGAATCTAAAACTGGACTCACAGGAGAGGTTCAAATCATAGAAAGTTAGAGTGTCAGTCCTCTTGTACTTAGGTTGGCATTGTGCCTCTCGTATTAAATTCGGATGTAATTTCTGTGTTTCATCATTTATAAGAAGGTCCAAGGGATACAGTAAACCTGAAGTGAAGCATCGGAATCTAACACGGGACTCACAGGAGAGGTTCAAATCAAAGAAAGTTAGAGGGTCAGTCGTCTTGTACTTAAGTCGGCATTGTGCCTTTTGTGTTAAATTCGGATGCAATTTCTGTGTTTCATCGTCAATAAGAAGGTCCAAGGGATACAGTAAACCTGAAGTGAAGCATCGGAATCTAAAACTGGACTCACAGGACAGGTTCAAATCATAGAAAGTTAGAGTGTCAGTCCTCATGTACTTCGGTCGGTATTGTGCCTATTGTATTAAAAACGGATATAATTTCTGTGTTTCATCGTTTATAAGAAGGTCCAAGATATACAGAAAACCTGAAGTGAAGCATCGGAATCTAACACGGGACTCACAGGAATGGTTCAAATCCTTGAAAGTTATAGTGTCAGTCCTCTTGTACTTAAGTCAGCATTGTGCCTTTTGTATTAAATTAGGATGCAATTTCTGTGTTTCATCGTCAATAAGAAGGTCCAAGGGATACAGTAAACCTGAAGTGAAGCATCGGAATCGAAAACTGGACTCACAGGAGAGGTTAAAATCATAGAAAGTTAGAGTGTCGGTCCACTTGTACTTAAGTCGGCATTGTGCCTTTTATATTAAATTCGGATGCAATTTCTGTGTTTCATCGTCAATAAGAAGGTCCAAGGGATACAGTAAACCTGAAGGGAAGCATCGTAATCTAAAACTGGACTCACAGGAGAGGTTCAAATCATTGGAAGTTAGAGTGTCAGTCCTCTTGTACTTAGGTCAGCATTGTGCCTTTTGTATTAAATTCGGATGTAATTTCTGTGTTTCATCTTTTATAAGATGGTCCATAGGATACAGTAAACCTGAAGTGAAGCATCGGAATCTAACACGGGACTCACAGGAGTGGTTCAAATCATAGAAAGTTAGAGTGTCAGTCCTCTTTTACTTAAGTCGGCATTGTGCCTTTTGTATTAAAATCGGATGCAATTTCTGTGCTTCATCGTCAATAAGAAGGTCCAAGGGATACAGCAGACCTGAAGTGAAGCATCAGGATCTAAAACTGGACTCACAGGAGAGGTTCAAATCAGTGAAACCTAGAGTGTCAGTCCTCTTGTACTTAAGTCGGCATTGTGCCTTTTGTATTAATTTCGTATGCAATTTCTGTGTTTCATTGTCAATAAGAAGGTCCAAGGGATTCAGTAAACCTGAAGTGAAGCATCGGGAACTAAAACCTGACTCACAGGAGAAGTTCAAATCATCGAAACTTAGAGTGTCAGTCCTCTTGTACTTAAGTCGGCATTGTGCATTTTGTATTAATTTCGTATGCAATTTCTGTGTTTCATCGTCAATATGAAGGTCGAAGGGATACAGTAAACCTGAAGTGAAGCCTCGGCAACATAAACTGGACTCACAGGTGAGGTTTAAATCATAGAAAGTTAGAGTGTCACTCCTCTTGTACTTAAGTCGGCATTGTGCCTTTAGTATGAAATTCGGATGCAATTTCTGTGTTTCATCGTCAATAAGAAGGTCCAAGGGATACAGTAAGCCTGAAGTGAAGCATCGGAATCGAAAACTGGACTCACAGGAGAGGTTCAAATCATAGAAAATTAGAGTGTCAGTCTTCTTGTACTTAAGTCGGCATTGTGCCTTTTATATTAAATTCGGATGCAATTTCTGCGTTTCATCGTCAATAAGAAGTTCCAAGGGATACAGTAAACCGGATGTGAAGCATCGGAATCTAACACGGGACTCACAGGAGTGGTTCAAATCATAGTAGGTTAGAGTGTCAGTCCTCTTGTACTTAAGTCAGCATTGTGCCTTTTGTATTAAATTCGGATGTAATTTCTGTGTTTCATCGTCAATAAGAGGGTCCAAGGGATACAGTACATCTGAAGTGAAGCATCGGAATCTAAAACTGGACTCATAAGAGAGGTTCAAATCATAGAAAGTTAGAGTGTCAGTCCTCTTGTTCTTAAGTCGGCATTGTGCCTTTTGTATTACATTCGGATGCAATTTCTGTGTTTCATCGTCAATAAGAAGGTTTAAGGGATACAGTAAACCTGAAGTGAAGCCTCCACATCTAAAACTGGACTCACAGGAGAGGTTCAAATCATAGAAAATTAGAGTGTCAGTCCTCTTGTACTTAAGTCGGCATTGTGCCTTTTGTATTAAACTCGGAAGCAATTTCTGTTCTTCATCGTCAATAAGAAGGTCCAAGGGATACAGTAAACCTGAAGTGAAGCATCGGAATCTAAAACTGGACTCACAGGAGAGGTTCAAATCAGAGAAACTTAGAGTGTCAGTCCTCTTGTACTTAAGTCGGCATTGTGCCTTTTGTATTAAATTCGTATGCAATTTCTGTGTTTCATTGTCAATAAGAAGGTCCAAGGGATTTAGTAAACCTGAAGTGAAGCATCGGAAACTAAAACCTGACTCACAGGAGAGGTTCAGATCATAGAAACTTAGAGTGTCAGTCCTCTTGTACTTAAGTTGGCATTGTGCTTTTTGTATTAATTTCGGATGCAATTTCTGAGTTTCATCGTCAATATGAAGGTCCAAGGGATGCAGTAAACCTGAAGTGAAGCCTCGGCAACATAAACTGGACTCACAGGTGAGGTTCAAATCATAGAAAGTTAGAGTGTCAGTCCTCTTGTACTTAAGTCGGCATTGTGCCTTTTGTATTAAATTCGGATGCAATTTCTGTTTTTCATCGTCAATAAGAAGGTCCAAGGGATACAGTAAACCTGAAGTGAAGCATCGGAATCGAAAACTGGACTCACAGGAGGGGTTCAAATCATAGAAAGTTAGAGTGTCAGTCCTCTTGTACTTAAGTCAGCATTGTGCCTTTTGTATTAAATTCGGATGTAATTTCTGTGTTTCATCGTCAATAAGAGGGTCCAAGGGATACAGTAAGTCTGAAGTGAAGCATCGGAATCTAAAACTGGACTCATAAGAGAGGTTCAAATCATAGAAAGTTAGAGTGTCAGACCTCTTGTACTTAAGTCAGCATTGTGCCTTTTGTATTAAATTCGGATGTAATTTCTGTGTTTCATCGTCAATAAGAGGGTCCAAGGGATACAGTAAATCTGAAGTGAAGCATCGGAATCTAAAACTGGACTCAAAAGAAAGGTCCAATCATTGAAACTTAGAGTGTCAGTCCTCTTGTACTTAAGTCGGCATTGTGCCTTTTGTAATAAAGTCGGATGCAATTTCTGTGTTTCATCGTCAATAAGAAGGTCCAAGGGATACAGTAAACCTGAAGTGACGCCTCGGCATCTAAAACTGGACTCACAGGAGAGGTTCAAATCATAGAAAATTAGAGTGTCAGTCCTCTTGTACTTAAGTCGGCATTGTGCCCTTTGTATTAAAATCGGATGCAATTTCTGAGCTTCATCGTCAATAAGAAGGTCCAAGTGATACAGTAAATCTGAAGTGAAGCATCGGAATCTAAAACTGGACTCACAGGAGAGGTTCAAATAATAGAAAGTTAGAGTGTCAGTCGTCTTGTACTTAAGTCGGCATTGTGCTTTTGTATTAAATTCGCATGCAATTTCTGTGTTTCATCGTCAATGAGAAGGTCCAAGGGATTCAGAAAACCTGAATTGGAGCATCGGAATCTGAAACTGGAATCACAGGAGAGGTTCAAATCAAAGAAAGTTAGAGTGTCAGTCCTCTTGTACTTAAGTCAGCATTGTGCCTTTTGTATTAAATTCGGGTGCAATTTCTGTGTTTCATCGTCAATAAGAAGGTCCAAGGGATACAGTAAACCTGAAGTGAAGCATCGGAATCGAAAACTGGACTCAAAGGAGACGTTCAAATCATAGAAAGTTAGAGTGTCAGTCCTCTTGTACTTAAGTCGGCATTGTGCCTTTTGTATTAAATTCGGATGCAATTTCTGTGTTTCATCGTCAATAATAAGGTCCAACGGATACAGTAAACCTGAAGTGAAGCATCGGAATCTAAAACTGGACTCACAGGAGAGGTTCAAATCATAGAAAGTTAGAGTGTCAGTCCTCTTGTACTTAGGTTGGCATTGTGCCTTTCGTATTAAATTCGGATGTAATTTCTGTGTTTCATCATTTATAAGAAGGTCCAAGGGATACAGTAAACCTGAAGTGAAGCATCGGAATCTAACACGGGACTCACAGGAGAGGTTCAAATCAAAGAAAGTTAGAGGGTCAGTCGTCTTGTACTTAAGTCGGCATTGTGCCTTTTGTATTAAATTCGGATGCAATTTCTGTGTTTCATCGTCAATACGAAAGTCCAAGGGATACAGTAAACCTGATGTGAAGCATCGGAATCGAAAACTGGACTCACAGGAGAGGTTCAAATCATAGAAAGTTAGAGTGTCGGTGCTCTTGTACTTAAGTCGGCATTGTGCCTTTTGTATTGAATTCGAATGCAATCTCTGTGTTTCATCGTCAATAAGAAGGTCCAAGGGATACAGTAAACCTGAAGTGAAGCATCGGAATCGAAAACTGGACTCACAGGAGAGGTTCAAATCATAGAAAGTTAGAGTGTCGGTCCTCTTGTACTTAAGTCGGCATTGTGCCTTTTATATTAAATTCGGATGCAATTTCTGTGTTTCATCGTCAATAAGAAGGTCCAAGGGATACAGTAAACCTGAAGGGAAGCATCGTAATCTAAAACTGGACTCACAGGAGAGGTTCAAATCATAGGAAGTTAGAGTGTCAGTCCTCTTGTACTTAGGTCAGCATTGTGCCTTTTGTATTAAATTCGGATGTAATTTCTGTGTTTCATCTTTTATAAGATGGTCCATAGGATACAGTAAACCTGAAGTGAAGCATCGGAATCTAACACGGGACTCACAGGAGTGGTTCAAATCATAGAAAGTTAGAGTGTCAGTCCTCTTGTACTTAAGTCAGCATTGTGCCTCTTGTATTAAAGTCGGATGCAATTTCTGTGTTTCATCGTCAATAAGAAGGTCCAAGGGATACAGTAAACCTGAAGTGACGCCTCGGCATCTAAAACTGGACTCACAGGAGAGGTTCAAATCATAGAAAATTAGAGTGTCAGTCCTCTTGTACTTAAGTCGGCATTGTGCCTTTTGTATTAAAATCGGATGCAATTTCTGTGCTTCATCGTCAATAAGAAGGTCCAAGGGATACAGTAAACCTGAAGTGAAGCATCGGAATCGAAAACTGGACTCAACGGAGACGTTCAAATCATAGAAAGTTAGAGTGTCAGTCCTCTTGTACTTAAGTCGGCATTGTGCCTTTTGTATTAAATTCGGATGCAATTTCTGTGTTTCATCGTCAATAAGAAGCTCCAAGGGATACAGTAAACCTGAAGTGAAGCATCGGAATCTAAAACTGGACTCACAGGAGAGGTTCAAATCATAGAAAGTTAGAGTGTCAGTCCTCTTGTACTTAGGTTGGCATTGTGCCTTTCGTATTAAATTCGGATGTAATTTCTGTGTTTCATCATTTATAAGAAGGTCCAAGGGATACAGTAAACCTGAAGTGAAGCATCGGAATCTAACACGGGACTCACAGGAGAGGTTCAAAACAAAGAAAGTTAGAGGGTCAGTCGTCTTGTACTTAAGTCGGCATTGTGCCTTTTGTATTAAAATCGGATGCAATTTCTGTGTTTCATCGTCAATAAGAAGGTCCAAGGGATACAGTAAACCTGAAGTGAAGCATCGGAATCGAAAACTGGACTCACAGGAGAGGTTCAAATCATAGAAAGTTAGAGTGTCAGTGCCCTTGTACTTAAGTCGGCATTGTGCCTTTTGTATTAAATTCGGATGCCATCTCTGTGTTTCATCGTCAATAAGAAGGTCCAAGGGATACAGTAAACCTGAAGTGAAGCATCGGAATCTAAAACTGGACTCACAGGACAGGTTCAAATCATAGAAAGTTAGAGTGTCAGTCCTCTTGTACTTCGGTCGGTATTGTGCCTATTGTATTAAAAACGGATATAATTTCTGTGTTTCATCGTTTATAAGAAGGTCCAAGGGATACAGAAAACCTGAAGTGAAGCATCGGAATCTAACACGGGACTCACAGGAGTGGTTCAAATCCTTGAAAGTTATAGTGTCAGTCCTCTTGTACTTAAGTCAGCATTGTGCCTTTTGTATTAAATTAGGATGCAATTTCTGTGTTTCATCGTCAATAAGAAGGTCCAAGGGATACATTAAATCTGAAGTGAAGCATCGGAATCTAAAACTGGACTCACAAGAGAGGTTCAAATCATAGAAAGTTTAAGTGTCAGTCGTCTTGTACTTAAGTCGGCATTGTGCCTTTTGTATTAAATTCGGATGCAATTTCTGTGTTTCATCGTCAATAAGAAGGTCCAAGGGATACAGTAAACCTGAAGTGAAGCCTCGGCATCTAAAACTGGACTCACAGGAGAGGTTGAAATCATAGGAAATTAGAGTGTCAGTCCTCTTGTACTTAAGTCGGCATTGTGCCTTTTGTATTAAAATCGGATGCAATTTCTGTGCTTCATCGTCAATTAGAAGGTCCAAGGTATACAGTAAACCTCAAGTAAAGCCTCGGCATCTAAAACTGGACTCACAGGAGAGGTTCAAATCAAAGAAAATTAGAGTGTCAGTCCTCTTGTACTTAAGTCGGCATTGTGCCTTTTGTATTAAAATTAGATGCAATTTCTGTGCTTCATCGTCAATAAGAAGGTATAAGGGATACAGTAAACCTGAAGTGAAGCATCGGAATCTAAAACTGGACTCACAGGAGAGGTTCAAATCAGAGAAACGTAGAGTGGCAGTCCTCTTGTACTTAAGTCGGCATTGTGCCTTTTGTATTAAATTCGTATGCAATTTCTGTGTTTCATTGTCAATAAGAAGGTCCAAGGGATTCAGTAAACCTGAAGTGAAGCATCTGAAACTAAAACCTGACTCACAGGAGAGCTTCAATACATAGAAACTTAGAGTGTCAGTCCTCTTGTACTTAAGTCGGCTTTGTGACTTTTGTATTAATTTCGGATGCAATTTCTGTGTTTCATCGTGAATATGAAGGACCAAGGGATACAGTAAACCTGAAGTGAAGTTTCGGCAACATAAACTGGACTCACAGGTGAGATTCAAATCATAGAAAGTTAGAGTGTCAGTCCACTTGTACTTAAGTTGGCATTGTGCCTTTTATATTGAATTAGGATGCAATTTCTGTGTTTCATCGTCAATAAGAAGGTCCAAGGGATACAGTAAACCTGAAGTGAAGCATCGGAATCTAAAACTGGACTCACAGGAGAGGTTCAAATCATAGGAAGGTAGAGTGTCAGTCCTCTTGTACTTAGGTCGGCATTGTGCCTTTTGTATTACATTCGGATGGAATTTCTGTTTTTCATCCTTTCAAGAAGGTCCAAGGGATACAGCAAAACCTGAAGTGAAGCATCGGAATCTAACACGGGACTCACAGGAGTGGTTCAAATAATAGAAAGTTAGAGTGTCAGTCCTCTTGTACTTAAGTCAGCATTGTGCCTTTTGTATCAAATTCGGATGTAATTTCTGTGTTTCATCGTCAATAAGAAGGTCCAAGGGATACAGTATATCTGAAGTGATGCATCGGAATCTAAAACTGGACTCACAAAAGAGGTTCAAATCATAGAAAGTTAGAGTCTCAGTCCTCTTGTACTTAAGTCGGCATTGTGCCTTTTGTATTAAATTCGGATGCAATTTCTGTGTTTCATCGTCAATAAGAAGGTCCAAGGGATACAGTAAACCTGAAGTGAACCATTAGAATCTAAAACTGGACTCACAGGAGAGGTTCAAATAATAGAAAGTTAAAGTTTCAGTCCTCTTATACTGAAGTCGGCATTGTGCCTTTTGTATTAAATGCGGATGCAATTTCTGTGTTTCTTCGTCAATAAGAAGGTCCAAGGGATACAGTAAACCTGAAGTGAAGCATCGGAATCTAAAACTGGACTCACAGGAGAGGTTCAAATCATAGAAAGTTAGAGTGTCAGTCCTCTTGTACTTAAGTCAGCATTGTGCCTTTTGTATTAAATTCGGATGCAATTTCTGTGTTTCATCGTCAATAAGAAGGGCCAAGGGATACAGTAAACCTGAAGTGAAGCATCGGAATCTAAAACTGGACTCACAGGAGTGGTTCAAATCATAGAAAGTTAGAGTGTCAGTACTCTTGTACTTAAGTCTGCACTGTGCCTTTTGTATTAAATTCGTATGCAATTTCTGTGTTTCATTGTCAATAAGAAGGTCCAACGGATTCAGTAAACCTGAAGTGAAGCATCGGAAACTAAAACCTGACTCACAGGAGAGGTTCAAATCATAGAAACTTATAGTGTCAGTCCTCTTGTACTTAAGTCGGCATTGTTCCTTTTGTATTAATTTCGGATGCAATTTCTGTGTTTCATCGTCAATAAGAAGGTTCAAGAGATACAGTTAACCTGAAGTGAAGCCTTGGCAACAAAAACTGGACTCTCAGGAGAGGTTCAAATCAGAGAAAGTTAGTTTGCCAGTCCTCTTGTACTTAAGTCTGCATTGTTCCTTTTGTATTAAAATCGGATGCAATTTCTGTGCTTCATCGTCAATAAGAATGTCCAAGGGGTACAGTAAACCTGAAGTGAAGCATCGGAATCTACTGCTGGACTCACAGGAGAGGTTCAAATCATAGCAAGTTAGAGTGTCAGTCCTCTTGTACTTAAGTCGGCATTGTGCCTTTTGTATTAAATTCGGATGCAATTTCTGGGTTTCATCGTCAATAAGAAGGTCCAAGGGATACAGTAAACCTGAAGTGAAGCATCGGAATCTAAAACTGGACTCACAGCAGAGGTTCAAATCATAGGAAGCTAGAGTGTCAGTCCTCTTGTACTTAAGTCGGCATTGTGCCTTTTGTATTAAATTCGGATGCAATTTCTGTGTTTCATCGTCAATAAGGAGGTATAAGGTATACAGTAAACCTGAAGTGAAGCATCAGAATCTAAAACTGGACTCACAGGTGAGGTTCAAATCATAGAATGTTAGAGTGTCAGTCCTCTTGTAATTAAGTCGGCATTGTGCCTTTTGTATTAAATTCGTATTCAATTTCTGTGTTTCATCGTCAATAAGAAGGTCCAAGGGATACAGTAAACCTGAAGTGAAGCATCGGAATCTAAAACTGGACTCACAGGAGTGGTTCAAATCATAGAAAATTAGAGTGTCAGTCCTCTTGTACTTAAGTCTGCACTGTGCCTTTTGTATTAAATTCGTATGCAATTTCTGTGTTTCATTGTCAATAAGAAGGTCCAACGGATTCAGTAAACCTGAAGTGAAGCATCGGAAACTAAAACCTTACTCACAGGAGAGGTTCAAATCATAGAAACTTAGAGCGTCAGTCCTCTTGTACTTAAGTCGGCATTGTGCATTTTGTATTAATTTCGGATGCAATTTCTGTGTTTCATCGTCAATAAGAAGGTCCAAGGGATACAGTAAACCTGAAGGGAAGCATCGTAATCTAAAACTGGACTCACAGGAGAGGTTCAAATCATAGGAAGTTAGAGTGTCAGTCCTCTTGTACTTAGGTCAGCATTGTGCCTTTTGTATTGAATTCGGATGTAATTTCTGTGTTTCATCTTTTATAAGATGGTCCATAGGATACAGTAAACCTAAAGTGAAGCATCGGAATCTAACACGGGACTCACAGGAGTGGTTCAAATCATAGAAAGTTAGAGTGTCAGTCCTCTTGTACTTAAGTCAGCATTGTGCCTTTTGTATTAAAGTCGGATGCAATTTCTGTGTTTCATCGTCAATAAGAAGGTCCAAGGGATACAGTAAACCTGAAGTGACGCCTCGGCATCTAAAACTGGACTCGCAGGAGAGGTTCAAATCATAGAAAATTAGAGTGTCAGTCCTCTTGTACTTAAGTCTGCATTGTGCCTTTTGTATTAAAATCGGATGCAATTTCTGTGCTTCATCGTCAATAAGAAGGTCCAAGGGATACAGTAAACCTGAAGTGAAGCATCGGAATCTAAAACTGGATTCACAGGAGAGGTTCAAATAATAGAAACTTAGAGTGTCAGTCCTCTTGTACTTAAGTCGGCATTGTGCTTTTGTATTAAATTCGGATGCAATTTCTGTGTTTCATCGTCAATAAGAAGGTCCAAGGGATTCAGAAAACCTGACGTGAAGCATCGGAATTTGAAACTGGAATCACAGGAGAGGTTCAAATCAAAGAAAGTTAGAGTGTCAGTCCTCTTGTACTTAAGTCGGCATTGTGCCTTTTGTATTAAATTCGGATGCAATTTCTGTGTTTCATCGTCAATAAGAAGGTCCAAGGGATACAGTAAACCTGAAGTGAAGCATCGGAATCGAAAACTGGACTCAACGGAGACGTTCAAATCATAGAAAGTTAGAGTGTCAGTCCTCTTGTACTTAAGTCGGCATTGTGCCTTTTGTATTAAATTCGGATGCAATTTCTGTGTTTCATCGTCAATAAGAAGGTCCAAGGGATACAGTAAACCTGAAGTGAAGCATCGGAATCTAAAACTGGACTCACAGGAGAGGTTCAAATCATAGAAAGTTAGAGTGTCAGTCCTCTTGTACTTAGGTTGGCATTGTGCCTTTCGTATTAAATTCGGATGTAATTTCTGTGTTTCATCATTTATAAGAAGGTCCAAGGGATACAGTAAACCTGAAGTGAAGCATCGGAATCTAACACGGGACTCACAGGAGAGGTTCAAAACAAAGAAAGTTAGAGGGTCAGTCGTCTTGTACTTAAGTCGGCATTGTGCCTTTTGTATTAAAATCGGATGCATTTTCTGTGTTTCATCGTCAATAAGAAGGTCCAAGGGATACAGTAAACCTGAAGTGAAGCATCGGAATCGAAAACTGGACTCACAGGAGAGGTTCAAATCATAGAAAGTTAGAGTGTCAGTGCTCTTGTACTTAAGTCGGCATTGTGCCTTTTGTATTAAATTCGGATGCAATCTCTGTGTTTCATCGTCAATAAGAAGGTCCAAGGGATACAGTAAACCTGAAGTGAAGCATCGGAATCTAAAACTGGACTCACAGGACAGGTTCAAATCATAGTAAGTTAGAGTGTCAGTCCTCTTGTACTTCGGTCGGTATTGTGCCTACTGTATTAAAAACGGATATAATTTCTGTGTTTCATCGTTTATAAGAAGGTCCAAGGGATACAGAAAACCTGAAGTGAAGCATCGGAATCTAACTCGGGACTCACAGGAGTGGTTCAAATCCTTGAAAGTTATAGTGTCAGTCCTCTTGTACTTAAGTCAGCATTGTGCCTTTTGTATTAAATTAGGATGCAATTTCTGTGTTTCATCGTCAATAAGAAGGTCCAAGGGATACATTAAATCTGAAGTGAAGCATCGGAATCTAAAACTGGACTCACAAGAGAGGTTCAAATCATAGAAAGTTTAAGTGTCAGTCGTCTTGTACTTAAGTCATCATTGTGCCTTTTGTATTAAATTCGGATGCAATTTCTGTGTTTCATCGTCAATAAGAAGGTCCAAGGGATACAGTAAACCTGAAGTGAAGCCTCGACCTCTAAAACTGGACTCACAGGAGAGGTTGAAATCATAGAAAATTAGAGTGTCAGTCCTCTTGTACTTAAGTCGGCATTGTGCCTTTTGTATTAAAATCGGATGCAATTTCTGTGCTTCATCGTCAATTAGAAGGTCCAAGGTATACAGTAAACCTGAAGTAAAGCCTCGGCATCTAAAACTGGACTCACAGGAGAGGTTCAAATCAAAGAAAATTAGAGTGTCAGTCCTCTTGTACTTAAGTCGGCATTGTGCCTTTTGTATTAAAATTGGATGCAATTTCTGTGCTTCATAGTCAATAAGAAGGTCCAAGGGATACAGTAAACCTGACGTGAAGCATCGGAATCTAAAACTGGACTCACAGGAGAGGTTCAAATCAGAGAAACGTAGAGTGGCAGTCCTCTTGTACTTAAGTCGGCATTGTGCCTTTTGTATTAAATTCGTATGCAATTTCTGTGTTTCATTGTCAATAAGAAGGTCCAAGGGATTCAGTAAACCTGAAGTGAAGCATCTGAAACTAAAACCTGACTCACAGGAGAGCTTCAATACATAGAAACTTAGAGTGTCAGTCCACTTGTACTTAAGTCGGCTTTGTGACTTTTGTATTAATTTCGGATGCAATTTCTGTGTTTCATCGTGAATATGAAGGACCAAGGGATACAGTAAACCTGAAGTGAAGTCTCGGCAACATAAACTGGACTCACAGGTGAGATTCAAATCATAGAAAGTTAGAGTGTCAGTCCTCTTGTACTTAAGTCGGCATTGGGCCTTTTATATAGAATTCGGATGCAATTTCTGTGTTTCATCGTCAATAAGAAGGTCCAAGGTATACAGTAAACCTGAAGTGAAGCATCGGAATCTAAAACTGGACTCACAGGAGAGGTTCAAATCATAGGAAGGTAGAGTGTCAGTCCTCTTGTACTTAGGTCGGCATTGTGCCTTTTGTATTACATTCGGATGTAATTTCTGTTTTTCATCCTTTCAAGAAGGTCCAAGGGATACAGCAAAACCTGAAGTGAAGCATCGGAATCTAACACGGGACTCACAGGAGTGGTTCAAATAATAGAAAGTTAGAGTGTCAGTCCTCTTGTACTTAAGTCAGCATTGTGCCTTTTGTATCAAATTCGGATGTAATTTCTGTGTTTCATCGTCAATAAGAAGGTCCAAGGGATACAGTATATCTGAAGTGAAGCATCGGAATCTAAAACTGGACTCACAAAAGAGGTTCAAATCATAGAAAGTTAGAGTCTCAGTCCTCTTGTACTTAAGTCGGCATTGTGCCTTTTGTATTAACTTCGGATGCAATTTCTGTGTTTCATCGTCAATAAGAAGGTCCAAGGGATACAGTAAACCTGAAGTGAAGCATCGGAATCTAGAACTGGACTCACAGGAGATGTTCAAATAATAGAAAGTTAGAGTGTCAGTTCTCTTGTACTTAAGTCGGCATTGTGCCTTTTGTATTAAACTCGGATGCAATTTTTGTGTTTCATCATCAATAAGAAGGTCCCAGGGATACAGAAAACGTAAAGTGAAGCATCGGAATCAAAAACTGGAATCACAGGAGAGGTTCAAATCAAAGAAAGTTAGAGTGTCAGTCCTCTTGTACTTAAGTCGGCATTGTGCCTTTTGTATTAAATTCTAATGCAATTTCTGTGTTTCATCGTCAATAAGAAGGTCCAAGGGATACAGTAAACCTGAAGTGAAGCATCGGAATCTAAAACTGGACTCACAGGAGAGGTTAAAATCTAAGGAAGTTAGAGTGTCAGTCCTCTTGTACTTAAGTCGGCATTGTGCCTTTGGATTACATTCGGATGCAATTTCTGTGTTTCATCGTCAATAAGAAGGTCCAAGGGATACAGTAAACCTGAAGTGAACCATCGGAATCTTAAACTGGAATCACAGGGGAGGTTCAAATCAAAGAAATTTAGAGTGTCAGTCCTCTTGTACTTAAGTCGGGATTGTGCCTTTTGTATTAACTTCGGATGCAATTTCTGTGTTTCATCGTCAATAAGAAGGTCCAAAGGATACAGTAAACCTGAAGTGAACCATTGGAATCTAAAACTGGACTCACAGGAGAGGTTAAAATCATAGAAAGTTAAAGTTTCAGTCCTCTTATACTGAAGTCGGCATTGTGCCTTTTGTATTAAATGCGGATGCAATTTCTGTGTTTCATCGTCAATAAGAAGGTCCAAGGGATACAGTAAACCTGAAGTGAAGCATCGGAATCTAAAACTGGACTCACAGGAGAGGTTCAAATCATAGAAAGTTAGAGTGTCAGTCCTCTTGTACTTAAGTCAGCATTGTGCCTTTTGTATTAAATTCGGATGCAATTTCTGTGTTTCATCGTCAATAAGAAGGTCCAAGGGATACAGTAAACCTGAAGTGAAGCATCGGAATCGAAAACTGGACTCACAGGAGTGGTTCAAATCATAGAAAGTTAGAGTGTCAGTACTCTTGTACTTAAGTCTGCACTGTGCCTTTTGTATTAAATTCGTATGCAATTTCTGTGTTTCATTGTCAATAAGAAGGTCCAACGGATTCAGTAAACCTGAAGTGAAGCATCGGAAACTAAAACCTGACTCACAGGAGAGGTTCAAATCATAGAAACTTATAGTGTCAGTCCTCTTGTACTTAAGTCGGCATTGTGCCTTTTGTATTAATTTCGGATGCAATTTCTGTGTTTCATCGTCAATAAGAAGGTTCAAGAGATACAGTTAACCTGAAGTGAAGCCTCGGCAACAAAAACTGGACTCTCAGGAGAGGTTCAAATCAGAGAAAGTTAGTTTGCCAGTCCTCTTGTACTTAAGTCTGCATTGTTCCTTTTGTATTAAAATCGGATGCAATTTCTGTGCTTCATCGTCAATAAGAATGTCCAAGGGGTACAGTAAACCTGAAGTGAAGCATCGGAATCTACTGCTGGACTCACAGGAGAGGTTTAAATCATAGCAAGTTAGAGTGTCAGTCCTCTTGTACTTAAGTCGGCATTGTGCCTTTTGTATTAAATTCGGATGTAATTTCTGGGTTTCATCCTTTCAAGAAGGTCCAAGGGATACAGCAAAACCTGAAGTGAAGCATCGGAATCTAACACGGGACTCACAGGAGTGGTTCAAATAATAGAAAGTTAGAGTGTCAGTCCTCTTGTACTTAAGTCAGCATTGTGCCTTTTGTATTAAATTCGGATGTAATTTCTGTGTTTCATCGTCAATAAGAAGGTCCAAGGGATACAGTATATCTGAAGTGAAGCATCGGAATCTAAAACTGGACTCACAAAAGAGGTTCAAATCATAGAAAGTTAGAGTCTCAGTCCTCTTGTACTTAAGTCGGCATTGTGCCTTTTGTATTAAATTCGGATGCAATTTCTGTGTTTCATCGTCAATAAGAAAGTTCAAGAGATACAGTTAACCTGAAGTGAAGCCTCGGCAACAAAAACTGGACTCTCAGGAGAGGTTCAAATCAGAGAAAGTTAGTTTGCCAGTCCTCTTGTACTTAAGTCTGCATTGTTCCTTTTGTATTAAAATCGGATGCAATTTCTGTGCTTCATCGTCAATAAGAATGTCCAAGGGGTACAGTAAACCTGAAGTGAAGCATCGGAATCTACTGCTGGACTCACAGGAGAGGTTCAAATCATAGCAAGTTAGAGTGTCAGTCCTCTTGTACTTAAGTCGGCGTTGTGCCTTTTGTATTAAATTCGGATGTAATTTCTGGGTTTCATCGTCAATAAGAAGGTCCAAGGGATACAGTAAACCTGAAGTGAAGCATCGGAATCTAAAACTGGACTCACAGGAGAGGTTCAAATCATAGAAAGCTAGAGTGTCAGTCCTCTTGTACTTAAGTCGGCATTGTGCCTTTTGTATTGAATTCGGATGCAATTTCTGTGTTTCATCGTCAATAAGAAGGTCTAAGGTATACAGTAAACCTGAAGTGAAGCATCGGAATCTAAAACTGGACTCACAGGAGTGGTTCAAATCATAGAAAATTAGAGTGTCAGTACTCTTGTACTTAAGTCTGCACTGTGCCTTTTGTATTAAATTCGTATGCAATTTCTGTGTTTCATTGTCAATAAGAAGGTCCAACGGATTCAGTAAACCTGAAGTGAAGCATCGGAAACTAAAACCTGACTCACAGGAGAGGTTCAAATCATAGAAACTTATAGTGTCAGTCCTCTTGTACTTAAGTCGGCATTGTGCCTTTTGTATTAATTTCGGATGCAATTTCTGTGTTTCATCGTCAATAAGAAAGTTCAAGAGATACAGTTAACCTGAAGTGAAGCCTCGGCAACAAAAACTGGACTCTCAGGAGAGGTTCAAATCAGAGAAAGTTAGTTTGCCAGTCCTCTTGTACTTAAGTCTGCATTGTTCCTTTTGTATTGAAATCGGATGCAATTTCTGTGCTGCATCGTCAATAAGAATGTCCAAGGGGTACAGTAAACCTGAAGTGAAGCATCGGAATCTACTGCTGGACTCACAGGAGAGGTTCAAATCATAGCAAGTTAGAGTGTCAGTCCTCTTGTACTTAAGTCGGCATTGTGCCTTTTGTATTAAATTCGGATGTAATTTCTGGGTTTCATCGTCAATAAGAAGGTCCAAGGGATACAGTAAACCTGAAGTGAAGCATCGGAATCTAAAACTGGACTCACAGGAGAGATTCAAATCATAGAAAGCTAGAGTGTCAGTCCTCTTGTACTTAAGTCGGCATTGTGCCTTTTGTATTGAATTCGGATGCAATTTCTGTGTTTCATCGTCAATAAGAAGGTCTAAGGTATACAGTAAACCTGAAGTGAAGCATCAGAATCTAAAACTGGACTCACAGGTGAGGTTCAAATCATAGAAAGTTAGAGTGTCAGTCCTCTTGTAATTAAGTCGGCATTGTGCCTTTTGTATTAAATACGTATTCAATTTCTGTGTTTCATCGTCAATAAGAAGGTCCAAGGGATACAGTAAACCTGAAGTGAAGCATCGGAATCTAAAACTGGACTCACAGGAGTGGTTCAAATCATAGAAAATTAGAGTGTCAGTCCTCTTGTACTTAAGTCTGCACTGTGCCTTTTGTATTAAATTCGTATGCAATTTCTGTGTTTCATTGTCAATAAGAAGGTCCAACGGATTCAGTAAACCTGAAGTGAAGCATCGGAAACTAAAACCTTACTCACAGGAGAGGTTCAAATCATAGAAACTTAGAGCGTCAGTCCTCTTGTACTTAAGTCGGCATTGTGCCTTTTGTATTAATTTCGGATGCAATTTCTGTGTTTCATCGTCAATAAGAAAGTTCAAGAGATACAGTTAACCTGAAGTGAAGCCTCGGCAACAAAAACTGGACTATCAGGAGAGGTTCAAATCAGAGAAAGTTAGTTTGCCAGTCCTCTTGTACTTAAGTCTGCATTGTTCCTTTTGTATTAAAATCGGATGCAATTTCTGTTCTTCATCGTCAATAAGAAGGTCCAAGAGGTACAGTAAACCTGAAGTGAAGCATCGGAATCTAAAACTGGACTCACAGGAGAGGTTCAAATCTGAGAAAGTTAGAGTGTTAGTCCTCTTGTAATTAAGTCGGCATTGTGCCTCTTGTATTAATTTCGGATGCAATTTCTGTGTTTCATCGTCAATAAGAAGGTCCAAGGGATACAGTAAACCTGAAGGGAAGCATCGGAATCGAAAACTGGACTCACAGGAGAGGTTCAAATCATAGAAAGGTAGAGTGTCAGTCCTCTTGTACTTAAGTCGGCATTGTGCCTTTTATATTGAATTCGGATGCAATTTCTGTGTTTCATCGTCAATAAGAAGGTCCAAGGGATACAGTATACCTGAAGTGAAGCATCGGAATCTAAAACTGGACTCACAGGAGAGGTTCAAATCATAGGAAGTTAGAGTGTCAGTCCTCTTGTACTTAGGTCGGCATTGTGACTTTTGTATTAAATTCGGATGTAATTTCTGTGTTTCATCGTTTATAAGAAGGTCCAAGGGATACAGTAAACCTGAAGTGAAGCATCGGCATCTAACACGGGACTCACAGGAGTGGTTCAAATCATAGAAAGTTAGAGTGTCAGTCCTCTTGTACTTAAGTCAGCATTGTGCCTTTTGTATTAAATTCGGATGCAATTTCTGTGTTTCATCGTCAATAAGAAGGTCCAAGGGTTACAGTAAATCTGAAGTGAAGCATCGGAATCTAAAACTGGACTCACAAGAGAGGTTCAAATCATAGAAAGTTAGAGTGTCAGTCCTCTTGTACTTAAGTCGGCATTGTGCCATTTGTACTAAATTCGTATGCAATTTCTGTGTTTCATCGTCAATAAGAAGGCCAAAGGGATACAGTAAACCTGAAGTGAAGCCTCGGCATCTAAAACTGGACTCACAGGAGAGGTTCAAATCATAGAAAATTAGAGTGTCAGTCCTCTTGTACTTAAGTCGACATTGTGCCTGTTTTATTAAAATCGGATACAATTTCTGTGCATCATCGTCAGTAAGAAGGTCCAAGGGATACAGTAAACCAGAAGTGAAGCATCGGAATCTACTGCTGGACTCACAGGAGAGGTTCAAATCATAGAAAGTTAGAGTGTCAGTCCTCTTGTACTTAAGTCGGCATTGTGCCTTTTGTATTAAATTCGGATGCAATTTCTGTGTTTCATCGTCAATAGGAAGGTCCAAGGGATACAGTAAACCTGAAGTGAAGCATCGGAATCTAAAACTGGACTCACAGGAGAGGTTCAAATCATAGAAAGCTAGAGTGTCAGTCCTCCTGTACTTAAGTCGGCATTGTGCCTTTTGTATTAAATGCGGATGCAATTTCTGTGTTTCATCGTCAGTAACAAGGTCCAAGGGATACAGTAAACCTGAAGTGAAGCATCGGAGTCTAAAGCTGGACTCACAGGTGAGGTTCAAATCACAGAAAGTTAGAGTGTCAGTCCTCTTGTACTTAAGTCGGCATTGTGCCTTTTGTATTAAATTCGGATTCAATTTCTGTGCTTTAACGTCAATAAGAAGGTCCAAGGGATACAGTAATCCTGAAGTGAAGCATCGGAATCTAAATCTGTACTCACAGGAGCGGTCCATATCATAGAAAGTTAGAGGGTCAGTCCTCTTGTACTTAAGTCGGCATTGTGCCTTTTGTATTAAATTCGGATGCAATTTCTGTGTTTCATCGTCAATAAGAAGGTCCAAGGGATACAGTAAACATGAAGTGAAGCATCGGAATCGAAAACTGGACTCACAGGAGAGGTTCAAATCATAGAAAGTTGGAGTGTCAGTCCTCTTGAACTTAAGTCGGCATTGTGCCTTTAATATTGAATTCGGATGCAATTTCTGTGTTTCATCGTCAATGAGAAGGTCAAGGGATACAGTAAACATGAAGTGAAGCATCGGAATCTGAAGCTGGACTCACAGGAGAGGTTCAAATCTTAGGAAGTTAGAGTGTCAGTCCTCTTGTACTTAGGTCGGCATTGTGCCTTTTGTATTAAATTCGGATGTAATTTCTGTGTTTCATCGTTTATGAGAAGGTCCAAGGGATACAGTAAACCTGAAGTGAAGCATCGGAATCTTACACGGGACTCACAGGAGTGGTTCAAATCATAGAAAGTTAGAGTGTCAGTCCTCTTGTACTTAAGTCCGCATTGTGCCTTTTGTATTAAATTCGGATGTAATTTCTGTGTTTCATCGTCAATAAGAAGGTCCAAGGGATACAGTAAACCTGAAGTGAAGCCTCGGCAACAAAAACTGGACTATCAGGAGAGATTCAAATCAGAGAAAGTTAGTTTGCCAGTCCTCTTGTACTTAAGTCGGCATTGTTCCTTTGTATTAAAATCGGATGCAATTTCTGTGCTTCATCAACAATAAGAAGGTCCAAGGTGTACAGTAAACCTGAAGTGAAGCATCGGAATCTAAAACTGGACTCACAGGAGAGGTTCAAATCAGAGAACGTTAGAGTGTTAGTCCTCTTGTAATTAAGTCAGCATTGTGCCTTTTGTATTAATTTCGGATGCAATTTCTGTGTTTCACCGTCAATAAGAAGGTCCAAGGGATACAGTAAAAATGAAGTGAAGCCTCGGCAACAAAAACTGGACTCTCAGGAGAGGTTCAAATCATAGAAACTTAGAGTGTCAGTCCTCTTGTACTTAAGTTGGCATTGTGCCTTTTGTATTAATTTCGGATGCAATTTCTGTGTTTCATCGTCAATATGAAGGTCCAAGGGATACAGTAAACCTGAAGTGAGGCCTCGGCAACATAAACTGGACTCACAGGTGAGGTTCAAATCATAGAAAGTTAGAGTGTCAGTCCTCTTGTACATAAGTCGGCATTGTGCCTTTTGTATTAAATTCGGATGCAATTTCTGTGTTTCATCGTCAATAAGAAGGTCCAAGGGATACAGTAAACCTGAAGTGAAGCTTCGGAATCGAAAACTGGACTCACAGGAGAGGTTCAAATCATAGAAATGTAGAGTGTCAGTCCTCTTGTACTTAAGTCGGCATTGTGCCTTTTATATTGAATTCGGATGCAATTTCTGTGTTTCATCGCCAATAAGAAGGTCCAAGGGATACAGTAAACCTGAAGTGAAGCATCGGAATTTAAAACTGGACTCACAGGAGAAGTTCAAATCATAGGAAGTTAGAGTGTCAGTCCTCTTGTACTTAGGTCGGCATTGTGACTTTTGTATTAAATTCGGATGTAATTTCTGTGTTCCATCGTTTATAAGAAGGTCCAAGGGATACAGTAAACCTGAAGTGAAGCATCGGATTCAAAAACTGGTCACACAGGAATGGTTCAAAACAAAAAATGTAAGAAGATTCAGTCTTCTTGAACTTAAGTCAGCATTGTGCCTTTAGTATTTAATTCCGATGCAATTTCTGTGTTTCATTGTCAATGAGAATGTCCAAGGGATACAGTAAACGTGAAGTGAAGCATCGGAATCTTAAACTGGTTTCACAGGAAAGGTTCAAACATAGGCAGTAGGAAGAGTCAGTCTTCATGTACTTAAGTTGTCATTGTGCCTTTTTTACCTAATTGCGAAGCAATTTCTGTGCTTCATCGTCAATAAGAAGGTCCAATGGATACTGTAAACCTGAAGTGAAGCATCGGAATCTAAAACTAATCTCACAGCAAAGGTTCAACTCATAGACAGTAAGAAGAGTCAGTCTTTATGTACTTAGGTAGGCATTGTGCCTTTTGAATTTTTTTCCGATGCAATTTATGTGTTTCATTGTCTATAAGAAGGTCCGAGGGATACAGTAAGCCTGAGGTTAAGCATCGGAATGTATAACTAGTCTCACAGGAAAGGTTCAATACATAGCCAGTAAGGAGAGTCAGTCTTCTTGTACTTAAGTCGGCATTGTGCCATTTGTATTTATTTCCGATGCAATTTCGGTGTTTCATCGTCTATAACAAGGTACAAGGGATACAGTAAACTTGAGGTGAAGCATCGGAATCTAAAACTAGTCCCACAGGAAAGGTTCAAAGCACAGAAAGTAAGAACAGTCAGTCTACATGCTTTAAGTCGACATTCTGCCTTTTGTATTTAAGTCCGATGCAATTTCTGTGTTTCATCGTCAATAAGAAGGTGCAAGGGATACAGTAAACCTGAAGTGAGGCATCAGATTCGAAAACTGGTCTCACTGGAAGGGTTCAAATCATAGAACGTAAGAAGAGTCAGTCTTCTTGTACTTAAGTCGGCATTGTGCCTATTGTATTTAATTCCGATGCAATTTCTTTGTTTCATCTTCAATAAGAAGATCTGAGGGATACAGTAAACCTGAAGTGAAGCATCGGAATCTGAAACTGGACTCACAGGAGAGGTTCAAATCATACGAAGTTATTGTGTCAGTCCTCTTGTACTTAGGTCGGCAATGTGCCTTTTGTATTAAATTCGGATGTAATTTCTGTGTTTCATCGTTTATAAGAAGGTCCAAGGGATACCGTAAACCTGAAGTGAAGCATCGGAATCTAACACGGGACTCACAGGAGTGGTTAAAATCATAGAAAGTTAGAGTGTCAGTCCTCTTGTACTTAAGACAGCATTGTGCCTTTTGTATTAAATTCGGATGCAATTTCTGTGTTTCATCGTCAATAAGAAGGTCCAAGGGATACAGTAAACCTAAAGTGAAGCATCGAAATCTAAAACTGGACTCACAGGTGAGCTTCAAATCATAAAATGTTAGAGTGTCAGTCCTCTTGACCTTAAGTCGGCATTGTGCCTTTTATATTGAATTCGGATGTAATTTCTGTGTTTCATCGTTTATAAGAAGGTCCAAGGGATACCGTAAACCTGAAGTGAAGGATCGGAATCTAACACGGGACTCACAGGAGTGGTTAAAATCATAGAAAGTTAGAGTGTCAGTCCTCTTGTACTTAAGACAGCATTGTGCCTTTTGTATTAAATTCGGATGCAATTTCTGTGTTTCATCGTCAATAAGAAGGTCCAAGGGTTACAGTAAATCTGAAGTGAAGCATCGGAATCTAAAACTGTACTCACAAGAGAGGTTCAAATCATAGAAAGTTAGTGTGTCAGACCTCTTGTACTTAAGTCGGCATTGTGCCATTTGTATCAAATTCGTATGCAATTTCTGTGTTTCATCGTCAATAAGAAGGTCCAAGGGATACAGTAAACCTGAAGTGAAGCCTCGGCATCTAAAGCTGGACTCACAGGAGAGGTTAAAATCATAGAAAATTAGAGTGTCAGTCCTCTTGTACTTAAGTCGACATTGTGCCTCTTTTATTAAAATCGGATACAATTTCTTTGCTTCATCGTCAATAAGAAGGTCCAAGGGATACAGTAAACCTGAAGTGAAGCATCGGAATCTACTGCTGGACTCACAGGAGAGGTTCAAATCGTAGAAAATCAGAGTGTCAGTCCTCTTGTACTTAAGTCGGCATTGTGCCTTTTGTATTAAATTCGGATGCAATTTCTGTGTTTCAACGTCAATAAGAAGGTCCAAGGTATACAGTAAACCTGAAGTGAAGCATCGGAATCTAAAACTGGACTTACAGGAGAGGTTCAAATCATAGAAAGCTAGAGTGTCAGTCCTCTTGTACTTAAGTCGGCATTGTGCCTTTTGTATAAATTTCGGATGCAATTTCTGTGTTTCATCGTCAATAAGAAGGTCTAAGGTATACAGTAAACCTGAAGTGAAGCATCGGCAACATAAACTGGACTCACAGGTGAGGTTCAAATCATAGAAAGTTAGAGTGTCAGTCCTCTTGTACTTAAGTCGGCATTGTGCCTTTTGTATTAAATTCGGATTCAATTTCTGTGTTTTAACGTCAATAAGAAGGTCCAAGGGATACAGTAATCCTGAAGTGAAGCATCGGAATCTAAATCTGTACTCACAGGAGAGGTCCATATCATAGAAAGTTAGAGTGTCAGTCCTCTTGTAGTTAAGTGGGCATTGTGCCTTTTGTATTAAATTCGGATGCAATTTCTGTGTTTCATCGTCAGTAAGAAGGTCCAAGGGATACAGTAAACATGAAGTGAAGCATCGGAATCGAAAACTGGACTCACAGGAGAGGTTCAAATCATAGAAAATTGGAGTGTCAGTCCTCTTGTACTTAAGTCGGCATTGTGCCTTTAATATTGAATTCGGATGCAATTTCTGTGTTTCATCGTCAATGAGAAGGTGCAAGGGATACAGTAAACCGGAAGTGAAGCATCGGAATCTGAAACTGGACTCACAGGAGAGGTTCAAATCATAGGAAGTTAGAGTGTCAGTCCTCTTGTACTTAGGTCGGCATTGTGCCTTTTGTATTAAATTCGGATGTAATTTCTGTGTTTCATCGTTTATAAGAAGGTCCAAGGGATACAGTAAACCTGAAGTGAAGCATTGGAATCTAACACGGGACTCACAGGAGTGGTTTAAATCATAGAAAGTTAGCGTGTCAGTCCTCTTGTACTTAAGACAGCATTGTGACTTTTGTATTAAATTCGGATGCAATTTCTGTGTTTCATCGTCAATAAGAAGGTCCAAGGGATACAGTAAACCTAAAGTGAAGCATCGAAATCTAAAACTGGACTCACAGGTGAGGTTCAAATCATAGAATGTTAGAGTGTCAGTCCTCTTGACCTTAAGTCGGCATTGTGCCTTTTGTATTAAATTCGGATGCAATTTCTGTGTTTCATCGTCAATAAGAAGGTCCAAGGGATACAGTAAACCTGAAGTGAAGCCTCGGCACCTAAAACTGGAATCACAGGAGAGGTTCAAATCATAGATAATTAGAGTGTCAGTCCTCTAGTCCTTAAGTCAGCATTGTGCCTTTTGTATTAAAATCGGATGCAATTTCTGTGCTTCATCGTCAATAAGAAGGACCAAGGGATACAGTAAACCTGAAGTGAAGCATCGGAATCTAAAACTGGACTCACAGGAGAGTTTCAAATCATAGAAAGTTAGAGTGTCAGTCCTCATGTACTTAAGTCGGCATTGTGCCTTTTGTATTAAATTCGGATGCAATTTCTGTGTTTCATCGTCAATAAGAAGGTCCAAGGTATACAGTAAACCTGAAGTGAAGCATCGGAATCTAAAACTGGACTCACAGGAGAGGTTCAAATCATAGAAAGCTAGAGTGTCAGTATTCTTGTACTTAAGTCGGCATTGTGCCTTTTTTATTAAATTCGGATGAAATTTCTGTGTTTCATCGTCAATAAGCAGGTCTAAGGTATACAGTAAACCTGAAGTGAAGCATCGGAATCTAAAACTGGACTCACAGGTGAGGTTCAAATCATAGAAAGTTAGAGTGTCAGTCCTCTTGTACTTAAGTCGGCATTGTGCCTTTTGTATTAAATTCGGATTCAATTTCTGTGTTTCATCGTCAATAAGAAGGTCCAAGGGATACAGTAAACCTGAAGTGAAGCATCGGAATCTAAAACTGGACTCACAGGAGAGGTTCAAATACTAGAAAGTTAGAGTGTCAGTCCTCTTGTACGTAAGTCGGCATTGTGCCTTTTGTATTACATTCGGATGCAATATCTGTGTTTCAATGTCAATAAGAAGGTCTAAAGGATACAGAAAACCTTAAGTGAAGCATCGGAATCTAAAACTGGAATGACAGGAGACGTTCAAATCAAAGAAAGTTAGAGTGCCAGTCCTCTTGTACTTAAGTCGGCATTGTGCCTTTTGTATTAAATTCGGATGCAATTTCTGTGTTTCAAATTCAATAAGAAGGTCCAAGGGATACGGTAAACCTGAAGTGATGCATCAGAATCTAAAACTGGACTCACAGGAGAGGTTCAAATCATGGAAAGTTAGAGTGTCAGTCGTCTTGAACTTAAGTCGGCATTGTGCCTTTTGTATTAAATTCGGATTCAATTTCTGTGTTTCATCGTCAATAAGAAGGTCCAAGGGATACAGTAATCCTGACGTGAAGCATCGGAATCTAAAGCTGTACTCACAGGAGAGGTCCATAACATAGAAAGTTAGAGTGTCAGTCCTCTTGTACTTAAGTCGACTTGTTCTTAAGTCGGCATTGTGCCTTTTGTATTAAATTCGGTTGCAATTTCTGTGTTTCATAGTCAATAAGAAGGTCTAAGGGTTACTTTAAACCTGAAGTGAAGCATCGGAATCTAAAACTGGACTCACAGGAGAGGTTCAAATCATAGAAACTAAGAGTGTCAGTCCTCTTGTACTTAAGTAGGCATTGTGCCTTTTGTAATAATTTCGGATGCAATTTCTGCGTTTCATCGTCAATAAGAAGGTCCAAGGGATACAGTAAAAGTGAAGTGAAGCCTCTGCTACAAAAAATGGTCTCTCAGGAGAGGTTCAAATCAGAGAAAGTTAGAGTGCCTGTCCCCTTGTACTTAAGTCGGCATTGTTCCTTTTGTATTAAAATCGGATGCAATTTCTGTGCTTCATCGTCAATAAGAAGGTCCAAGGGGTACAGTAAACCTGAAGTGAAGCATCGGAATCTAAGACTGGACTCACAGGAGAGGTTAAAATCAGAGAAAGTTAGTGTGTCAGTCCTATTGTACTTAAGTCGGCATTGTGCATTTTGTATTAATTTCGGATGCAATTTCTGTGTTTCATCGTCAATAAGAAGGTCCAAGGGATACAGTAAACCAGAAGTGAAGCATCGGAATCTAAAACTGGCCTCACAGGAGTGGTTCAAATCATAGAAAGTTAGAGTGTCTGTCCTCTTGTACTTAAGTCAGCATTGTGCCTTTTGTATTAATTTCGGCTGCAATTTCTGTGTTTCACCGTCAATAAGAAGGTCCAAGGGATACAGTAAACCTGAAGGGAAGCATCGGAATCTAAAACTGGACTCACAGGAGAGGTTCAAATAATAGAAAGTTAGAGTGTCAGTCCTCTTGTACTTAAGTCGGCATTGTGCCTTTTGGGTTAAATTCGGATGCAATTTCTGTGTTTCATCGTCAATAAGAAGGTCCAAGAGATACAGTAAACCTGAAGTGAGGCATCGGAATCTAAAACTGGACTCACAGCAGTGGTTCAAATCATAGAAACTTAGAGTGTCTGTCCTCTTGTACTTAAGCCGGCATTGTGCCTTTTGTATTAATTTCGGATGCAATTTCTGTGTTTCATCGTCAATAAGAAGGTCCAAGGGATACAGTAAACCTGAAGTGAAGCATCGGAATCTAAAACTGGACTCACAGGTGAGGTTCAAATCATAGAAAGTTAGAGTGTCGGTCCTCTTGTACTTAAGTCGGCATTGTGCATTTTGTATTAAAATCGGATGCAATTTCTGTGTTTCATCGTCAATAAGAAGGTCCAAGAGATACAGTAAACCTGAGGTGAAGCATCGTAATCTAAAACTGGACTCACAGGAGAGGTTCAAATAATAGAAATTTAGAGTGTCAGTCCTCTTGTACTTAAGTCGGCATTGTGCCTTTTGTATTAAATTCGGATGCAATTTCTGTGTTTCATCGTCAATAAGAAGGTCCAAGGGATGCAGTAAACCTGAAGTGAAGCATCGGAATCTAAAACTGGACTCACAGGAGTGGTTCAAATCACAGAAAGTTAGAGTGTCCGTCCTTTTGTACTTAAGTCGGCACTGAGCCTTTTGTATTAAATTCGTATGCAATTTCTGTGTTTCATTGTCAATAAGAATGTCCAAGGGATTCAGTAAACCTGAAGTGAAGCATCGGAAACTGAAACCTGACTCACAGGAAAGGTTCAAATCATAGAAAGTTAGAGTGTCAGTCCTCTTGTACTTAAGTCGGCATTGTGCCTTTTGTATTACATTCGGACGCAATTTCTGTGTTTCATCGTCAATAAGAAGGTCCAAGGGATACAGTACATCAGAAGTGAAGCATCGGAATCTAATACTGGACTCACAGGAGAGGTTCAAATCATAGAAAGTTAGAGTGTCAGTCCTCTTGTACTTAAGTCGGCATTGTGCCTTTTGTATTAAATTCGGATGCAATTTCTGTGTTTCATCGTCATAAAAAAGGTCCAAGGGATACAGTAAAAATGAAGTGAAGCATCCGAATCTAAAACTGGAATCACAGGAGAGGTTCAAATCAAAGAAAGTTAGAGTGTCTGTCCTCCTTTACTTAGGGCGGCATTGTGCCTTTTGTATTAAATTCGGATGTAATTTCTGTGTTTCATCGTTTATAAGAAGGTCCAAGGGATACAGTAAACCTGAAGTGAGGCATCGGAAAATGAAACCTGACTAACAGGAGAGGTTCAAATCATAGAAAGTTAGAGTGTCAGTCCTCCTTTACTTAGGTCGGCATTGTGCCTTTTGAATTAAATTCGGATGTAATTTCTGTGTTTCATCGTTTATAAGAAGGTGCAAGGGATACAGTAAACCTGAAGTGAAGCATCGGAATCTAAAACTGGACTCACAAAAGAGGTTCAAATCATAGAAAGTTTGAGTGTCAGTCAACTTGTACTTAAGTCGGCATTGTGCATTTTGTTTTAAATTCGGATGCAATTTCTGTGTTTCATCGTCAATAAGAAGGTCCAAGGGATACAGTAAACCTGAAGTGAAGCCTCGGCATCTAAAACTGGACTCACAGGAGAGGTTCAAATCATTGAAAATTAGAGTGTCAGTCCTCTTGTACTTAAGTCGGCATTGTGCCTTTTGTATTAAAATCGGATGCAATTTCTGTGCTTCATCGTCAATAAGAAGGTCCAAGGGATACAGTAAACCTAAAGTGAAGCATCGGAATCTGAAACTGGACTCACAGGTGAGGTTCAAATCAGAGAAAGTTAGAGTGTCAGTCCTCTTGTACTTAAGTCGGCATTGTGCATTTTGTTTTAAATTCGGATGCAATTTCTGTGGTTCATCGTCAATAAGAAGGTCCAAGGGGTACAGTAAACCAGAAGTGAAGCATCGGAATCTAAAACTGGGCACACAGGAGAGGTTAAAATCAGAGAAAGTTAGAGTGTCAGTCCTCTTGTACTTAAGTCGGCATTGTGCGTTTTGTATTAAAATCGGATGCAATATCTGTGTTTCATCGTCAATACGAAAGTCCAAGGGATACAGTAAACCTGAAGCGAAGCATCGGAATCTAAAACTGGACTCACAGAAGAGGTTCAAATCAGAGAAAGTTAGAGTGTCAGTCCTCTTGTACTTAAGTCTACATTGTGCCTTTTGTATTAAATTCGGATGCAATTTCTGTGTTTCATCGTCAATAAGAAGGTCCAAGGGATACAGTAAACCTGAAGTGAAGCATCGGAATCTAAAACTGGACTCACAGGAGAGGTTCAAATAATAGAAAGTTAGAAAGTCAGTCCTCTTGTACTTAAGTCGGCATTGTGCCTTTTGTATTACATTCGGATGCTATTCCTGTGTTTCATCGTCAATAAGAAGGTCCAAGGGATAGAGAAAACCTGAAGTGAAGCATCGGAATCTAAAACTGGAATCACAGGGGAGGTTCAAATCAGAGAAAGTTAGAGTGTCAGTCCTCTTGTACTTAAGTCGGCATTGTGCCTTTTGTATTAAATTCAGATGCAATTTCTGTGTTTCATCGTCAATAAGAAGGTCCAAGGGATACAACAATCCTGAAGTGAAGTATCTCAATCTAATACTGGACTCACAGGGGAGGTTCAAATCATAGAAACTTAGAGTGTCAGTCCTCTTGTACTTAAGTCGGCATTGTGCCTTTTGTATTAATTTCGGATGCAATTTCTGTGTTTCATTGTCAATAAGAAGGTCCAAGGGATACAGTAAACCTGAAGTGAAGCCTTGGCAACAAAAACTGGACTCTCAGGAGAGGTTCAAATCAGAGAAATTTAGAGTGTCAGTCCTCTTGTACTTAAGTCGGCATTGTTCCTTTTGTATTAAAATCGAATGCAATTTCTGTGCTTCATCGTCAATAAGAAGGTCCAAGGGGTACTGTAAACCTGAAGTGAAGCATTGGAATCTAAAACTGGGCACACAGGAGAGGTTCAAATCAGAGAAAGTTAGGTTGTCTGTCCTCTTGTACTTAAGTCGCAATTGTGCCTTTTGCATTAAAATCGGATGCAATTTCTGTGTTTCATCGTCAATAAGAAAGTCCAAGGGATACAGTAAAGTTGAAGTGAAACATCGGAATCTAAAACTGGAATCACAGGAGAGGTTCAAATCATAAAAACTTAGAGTGTCAGTCCTCTTGTACTTAAGCTGGCATTGTGCCTTTTGTATTAAATTCGGATGCAATTTCTGTGTTTCATCCTCAATAAGAAGGTCAAAGGGATACAGTAAACCTGAAGTGAAGCATCGGAATCTAACACTGGACTCACAGGAGAGGTTCAAATCATAGAAAGTTAGAGTGTCAGTCCTCTTGTACTTAAGTCGTCATTGTGCCTTTTGTAATAAATTCGGATGCAATTTCTGTGTTTCATCGTCAATAAGAAGGTCCAAGGGATACAGTAAACCTGAAGTGAAGCATCGGAATCTAAAACTGAACTCACAGGAGAGGTTCAAATAATAGAAAGTTAGAGTGTCAGTCCTCTTGTACTTAAGTCGGCATTGTGCCTTTTGTATTAAATTCGGATGCAATTACTGTGTTTCATCCTCAATAAGAAGGTCCAAGGGATACAGTAAACCTGAAGTGAAGCCTTGGCAACAAAAACTGGACTCTCAGGAGAGGTTCAAATCAGAGAAATTTAGAGTGTCAGTCCTCTTGTACTTAAGTCGGCATTGTTCCTTTTGTATTAAAATCGCATGCAATTTCTGTGCTTCATCGTCAATAAGAAGGTCCAAGGGGTACTGTAAATCTGAAGTGAAGCATTGGAATCTAAAACAGGGCACACAGGAGAGGTTCAAATCAGAGAAAGTTAGAGTGTCAGTCCTCTTGTACTTAAGTCGCAATTGTGCCTTTTGCATTAAAATCGGATGCAATTTCTGTGTTTCATCATCAATAAGAAAGTCCAAGGGATACAGTAAAGTTGAAGTGAAACATCGGAATCTAAAACTGGAATCATAGGAGAGGTTCAAATCATAAAAACTTAGAGTGTCAGTCCTCTTGTACTTAAGTCGGCATTGTGCCTTTTGAATTAAATTCGGATGTAATTTCTGTGTTTCATCGTTTATAAGAAGGTGCAAGGGATACAGTAAACCTGAAGTGAAGCATCGGAATCTAAAACTGGACTCACAAAAGAGGTTCAAATCATAGAAAGTTAGAGTGTCAGTCAACTTGTACTTAAGTCGGCATTGTGCATTTTGTTTTAAATTCGGATGCAATTTCTGTGTTTCATCGTCAATAAGAAGGTCCAAGGGATACAGTAAACCTGAAGTGAAGCCTCGGCATCTAAAACTGGACTCACAGGAGAGGTTCAAATCATTGAAAATTAGAGTGTCAGTCCTCTTGTACTTAAGTCGGCATTGTGCCTTTTGTATTAAAATCGGATGCAATTTCTGTGCTTCATCGTCAATAAGAAGGTCCAAGGGATACAGTAAACCTAAAGTGAAGCATCGGAATCTGAAACTGGACTCACAGGTGAGGTTCAAATCAGAGAAAGTTAGAGTGTCAGTCCTCTTGTACTTAAGTCGGCATTGTGCATTTTGTTTTAAATTCGGATGCAATTTCTGTGGTTCATCGTCAATAAGAAGGTCCAAGGGGTACAGTAAACCAGAAGTGAAGCATCGGAATCTAAAACTGGGCACACAGGAGAGGTTAAAATCAGAGAAAGTTAGAGTGTCAGTCCTCTTGTACTTAAGTCGGCATTGTGCGTTTTGTATTAAAATCGGATGCAATATCTGTGTTTCATCGTCAATACGAAAGTCCAAGGGATACAGTAAACCTGAAGCGAAGCATCGGAATCTAAAACTGGACTCACAGAAGAGGTTCAAATCAGAGAAAGTTAGAGTGTCAGTCCTCTTGTACTTAAGTCTACATTGTGCCTTTTGTATTAAATTCGGATGCAATTTCTGTGTTTCATCGTCAATAAGAAGGTCCAAGGGATACAGTAAACCTGAAGTGAAGCATCGGAATCTAAAACTGGACTCACAGGAGAGGTTCAAATAATAGAAAGTTAGAAAGTCAGTCCTCTTGTACTTAAGTCGGCATTGTGCCTTTTGTATTACATTCGGATGCTATTCCTGTGTTTCATCGTCAATAAGAAGGTCCAAGGGATAGAGAAAACCTGAAGTGAAGCATCGGAATCTAAAACTGGAATCACAGGGGAGGTTCAAATCAGAGAAAGTTAGAGTGTCAGTCCTCTTGTACTTAAGTCGGCATTGTGCCTTTTGTATTAAATTCAGATGCAATTTCTGTGTTTCATCGTCAATAAGAAGGTCCAAGGGATACAACAATCCTGAAGTGAAGTATCTCAATCTAATACTGGACTCACAGGGGAGGTTCAAATCATAGAAACTTAGAGTGTCAGTCCTCTTGTACTTAAGTCGGCATTGTGCCTTTTGTATTAATTTCGGATGCAATTTCTGTGTTTCATTGTCAATAAGAAGGTCCAAGGGATACAGTAAACCTGAAGTGAAGCCTTGGCAACAAAAACTGGACTCTCAGGAGAGGTTCAAATCAGAGAAATTTAGAGTGTCAGTCCTCTTGTACTTAAGTCGGCATTGTTCCTTTTGTATTAAAATCGAATGCAATTTCTGTGCTTCATCGTCAATAAGAAGGTCCAAGGGGTACTGTAAACCTGAAGTGAAGCATTGGAATCTAAAACTGGGCACACAGGAGAGGTTCAAATCAGAGAAAGTTAGGTTGTCTGTCCTCTTGTACTTAAGTCGCAATTGTGCCTTTTGCATTAAAATCGGATGCAATTTCTGTGTTTCATCGTCAATAAGAAAGTCCAAGGGATACAGTAAAGTTGAAGTGAAACATCGGAATCTAAAACTGGAATCACAGGAGAGGTTCAAATCATAAAAACTTAGAGTGTCAGTCCTCTTGTACTTAAGCTGGCATTGTGCCTTTTGTATTAAATTCGGATGCAATTTCTGTGTTTCATCCTCAATAAGAAGGTCCAAGGGATACAGTAAACCTGAAGTGAAGCATCGGAATCTAACACTGGACTCACAGGAGAGGTTCAAATCATAGAAAGTTAGAGTGTCAGTCCTCTTGTACTTAAGTCGTCATTGTGCCTTTTGTAATAAATTCGGATGCAATTTCTGTGTTTCATCGTCAATAAGAAGGTCCAAGGGATACAGTAAACCTGAAGTGAAGCATCGGAATCTAAAACTGAACTCACAGGAGAGGTTCAAATAATAGAAAGTTAGAGTGTCAGTCCTCTTGTACTTAAGTCGGCATTGTGCCTTTTGTATTAAATTCGGATGCAATTACTGTGTTTCATCCTCAATAAGAAGGTCCAAGGGATACAGTAAACCTGAAGTGAAGCCTTGGCAACAAAAACTGGACTCTCAGGAGAGGTTCAAATCAGAGAAATTTAGAGTGTCAGTCCTCTTGTACTTAAGTCGGCATTGTTCCTTTTGTATTAAAATCGCATGCAATTTCTGTGCTTCATCGTCAATAAGAAGGTCCAAGGGGTACTGTAAATCTGAAGTGAAGCATTGGAATCTAAAACAGGGCACACAGGAGAGGTTCAAATCAGAGAAAGTTAGAGTGTCAGTCCTCTTGTACTTAAGTCGCAATTGTGCCTTTTGCATTAAAATCGGATGCAATTTCTGTGTTTCATCATCAATAAGAAAGTCCAAGGGATACAGTAAAGTTGAAGTGAAACATCGGAATCTAAAACTGGAATCATAGGAGAGGTTCAAATCATAAAAACTTAGAGTGTCAGTCCTCTTGTACTTAAGTCGGCATTGTGCCTTTTGTATTAAATTCGGATGCAATTTCTGTGTTTCATCGTCAATAAGAAGGTCCAAGGGATACAGTAAACCTGAAGTGAAGCATCGGAATCTAAAACTGGCCTCACAAGAGTGGTTCAAATCATAGAAAGTTAGAATGTCTGTCCTTTCGTACTTAAGTCGGCATTGTGCCTTTTGTATTAATTTCGGATGCAATTTCTGTGTTTCATCGTCAATGAGAAGGTCCAAGGGATACAGTAAACCTGAAGTGAAGCATCGGAATCTAAAACTGGACTCACAGGTGAGGTTCAAATCATAGAAAGTTAGAGTGTCGGTCCTCTTGTACTTAAGTCGGCATTTTGCATTTTTTTTTTAAATCGGATGCAATTTCTGTGTTTCATCGTCAATAAGAAGGTCCAAGAGATACAGTAAACCTGAAGTGAAGCATCGGAATCTAAAACTGGACTCACAGGAGTGGTTCAAATCACAGAAAGTTAGAGTGTCAGTCCTCTTGTACTTAAGTCGGCATTGTGCCTTTTGTAATAAATTCGGATGCAATTTCTGTGTTTCATCGTCAATAAGAAGGTCCAAGGGATACAGTAAACCTGAAGTGAAGCATCGGAATCTAAAACTGAACTCACAGGAGAGGTTAAAATATTAGAAAGTTAGAGTGTCAGTCCTCTTGTACTTAAGTCGGCATTGTGCCTTTTGTATTAAATTCGGATGCAATTTCTGTGTTTCATCGTCAATAAGAAGGTCCAAGGGATGCAGTAAACCTGAAGTGAAGCATCGGAATCTAAAACTGGACTCACAGGAGTGGTTCAAATCACAGAAAGTTAGAGTGTCCGTCCATTTGTACTTAAGTCGGCACTGTGCCTTTTGTATTAAAATCGTATGCAATTTCTGTGTCTCACTGTCAATAAGAAGGTCCAAGGGAGTCAGTAAACCTGAAGTGAAGCATCGGAAAACGAAACCTGACTCACAAGAGAGGTGCAAATCATAGAAACTTAGAGTGTCAGTCCTCTTGTACTTAAGTCGGCATTTTGACTTTTTTATTAATTTCGGATGCAATATCTGTGTTTCATCGTCAATAAGAAGGTCCAAGGGATACAGTGAACCTGAAGTGAAGCCTCGGCAACAAAAACTGGACTCACAGGAGAGGTTCAAATCATAGAGAGTTAGAGTGTCAGTCCTCTTGTACTTAAGTCGGCATTGTGCCTTTTGTATTACATTATGCAATTTCTGTGTTTCATCGTCAATAAGAAGGTCCAAGGGATACAGTAAACCTGAAGCGAAGCATCGGAATCTAATTCTGGAGTCACAGGAGAGGTTCAAATAATAGAAAGTTAGAGTGTCAGTCCTCTTGTACGTAAGTCGGGATTGTGCCTTTTGTATTAAATTCGGATGCAATTTCTCTGTATCATCGTCAATAAGAAAGTCCAAGGGATACAGAAAACCTGAAGTGAAGCATCGGAATCTAAAACTGGAATCACCGGAGAGGTTCAAATCAAAGAAAGTTAAAGTGTCAGTCCTCTTGTACTTAAGTCGGCATTGTGCCTTTTGTATTAAATTCGGATGCAATTTCTGTGTTTCATCGTCAATAAGAAGGTCCAAGGGATACAGTAAACCTGAAGTGAAGCATCGGAATCTAAAACTGGAATCACAGGAGAGGTTCAAATCATAGATAGTTAGAGTGTCAGTCCTCTTGTACTTAAGTCGGCAATGTGCCTTTTGTATTAAATTCGGATGCAATTTCTGTGTTTCATCGTCAATAAGAAGGTCCAAGGGATACAGTAAACCTGAAGTGAAGCATCGGAATCTAAAACTGGACTCACAGGAGTGGTTCAAATCATAGAAAGTTAGAGTGTCAGTCCTCTTGTACTTACGTCGGTACTGTGCCTTTTGTATTAAATTCGTATGCAATTTTTGTGTTTCATTGTCAATAACAAGGTCCAAGGGATTTAGTAAACCTGAAGTGAAGCATCGGAATCTAAAACTGGACTCACTGGAGAGGTTCAATTCATAGAAACTTAGAGTGTCAGTCCTCTTGTACTTAAGTCGGCATTGTGACTTTTGTATTAATTTCGGATGCAATTTCTGTGTTTCATCGTCAATAAGAAGGTCCAAGGGATGCAGTAAACCTGAAGTGTAGCCTCGGCAACAAAAACTGGACACACAGGAGAGGTTCAAATCATGGAGAGTTAGAGTGTCAGTCCTCTTGTACTTAAGTCGGCATTGTGCCTTTTGTATTACATTCGAACGCAATTTCTGTGTTTCATCGTCAATAAGAAGGTCCAAGGGATACAGTACATCAGAAGTGAAGCATCGGAATCTAAAACTGGACTCACAGGAGAGGTTCAAATCATAGAATGTTAGAGTGTCAGTCCTCTTGTACTTAAGTCGGCATTGTGCCTTTTGTATTAAATTCGGATGCAATTTCTGTGTTTCATCGTCAATAAGAAGGTCCAAGGGATACAGTAAACCTGAAGTGAAGCATCGGAATCTAACACTGGACTCACAGGAGAGGTTCAAATCATAGAAAGTTAGAGTGTCAGTCCTCTTGTACTTAAGTCGTCATTGTGCCTTTTGTAATAAATTCGGATGCAATTTCTGTGTTTCATCGTCAATAAGAAGGTCCAAGGGATACAGTAAACCTGAAGTGAAGCATCGGAATCTAAAACTGAACTCACAGGAGAGGTTCAAATAATAGAAAGTTAGAGTGTCAGTCCTCTTGTACTTAAGTCGGCATTGTGCCTTTTGTATTAAATTCGGATGCAATTTCTGTGTTTCATCGTCAATAAGAAGGTCCAAGGGATGCAGTAAACCTGAAGTGAAGCATCGGAATCTAAAACTGGACTCACAGGAGTGGTTCAAATCACAGAAAGTTAGAGTGTCCGTCCATTTGTACTTAAGTCGGCACTGTGCCTTTTGTATTAAAATCGTATGCAATTTCTGTGTCTCATTGTCAATAAGAAGGTCCAAGGGAGTCAGTAAACCTGAAGTGAAGCATCGGAAAACGAAACCTGACTCACAAGAGAGGTGCAAATCATAGAAACTTAGAGTGTCAGTCCTCTTGTACTTAAGTCGGCATTTTGACTTTTTTATTAATTTCGGATGCAATTTCTGTGTTTCATCGTCAATAAGAAGGTCCAAGGGATACAGTGAACCTGAAGTGAAGCCTCGGCAACAAAAACTGGACTCACAGGAGAGGTTCAAATCATAGAGAGTTAGAGTGTCAGTCCTCTTGTACTTAAGTCGGCATTGTGCCTTTTGTATTACATTATGCAATTTCTGTGTTTCATCGTCAATAAGAAGGGCCAAGGGATACAGTAAACCTGAAGTGAAGCATCGGAATCTAATTCTGGAGTCACAGGAGAGGTTCAAATAATAGAAAGTTAGAGTGTCAGTCCTCTTGTACGTAAGTCGGGATTGTGCCTTTTGTATTAAATTCGGATGCAATTTCTCTGTATCATCGTCAATAAGAAAGTCCAAGGGATACAGAAAACCTGAAGTGAAGCATCGGAATCTAAAACTGGAATCGCCGGAGAGGTTCAAATCAAAGAAAGTTAAAGTGTCAGTCCTCTTGTACTTAAGTCGGCATTGTGCCTTTTGTATTAAATTCAAATGCAATTTCTGTGATTCATCGTCAATAAGAAGGTCCAAGGGATACAGTAAACCTGAAGTGAAGCATCGGAATCTAAAACTGGAATCACAGGAGAGGTTCAAATCATAGATAGTTAGAGTGTCAGTCCTCTTGTACTTAAGTCGGCAATGTGCCTTTTGTATTAAATTCGGATGCAATTTCTGTGTTTCATCGTCAATAAGAAGGTCCAAGGGATACAGTAAACCTGAAGTGAAGCATCGGAATCTAAAACTGGACTCACAGGAGTGGTTCAAATCATAGAAAGTTAGAGTGTCAGTCCTCTTGTACTTACGTCGGTACTGTGCCTTTTGTATTAAATTCGTATGCAATTTTTGTGTTTGATTGTCAATAACAAGGTCCAAGGGATTTAGTAAACCTGAAGTGAAGCATCGGAATCTAAAACTGGACTCACTGGAGAGGTTCAATTCATAGAAACTTAGAGTGTCAGTCCTCTTGTACTTAAGTCGGCATTGTGACTTTTGTATTAATTTCGGATGCAATTTCTGTGTTTCATCGTCAATAAGAAGGTCCAAGGGATACAGTAAACCTAAAGTGTAGCCTCGGCAACAAAAACTGGACACACAGGAGACGTTCAAATCATGGAGAGTTAGAGTGTCAGTCCTCTTGTACTTAAGTCGGCATTGTGCCTTTTGTATTACATTCGAACGCAATTTCTGTGTTTCATCGTCAATAAGAAGGTCCAAGGGATACAGTACATCAGAAGTGAAGCATCGGAATCTAAAACTGGACTCACAGGAGAGGTTCAAATCATAGAATGTTAGAGTGTCAGTCCTCTTGTACTTAAGTCGGCATTGTGCCTTTTGTATTAAATTCGGATGCAATTTCTGTGTTTCATCGTCAATAAGAAGGTCCAAGGGATACAGTAAAAATGAAGTGAAGCATCCGAATCTAAAACTGGAATCACAGGAGAGGTTCAAATCAAAGAAAGTTAGAGTGTCTGCCCTCTTGTACCTAAGTCGGCAATGTGCCTTTTGTATTAAATTCGGATGCAATTTCTGTGATTCATCGTCAATAATAAGGTCACACACAGGAGAGGTTCAAATCATAGAAAATTAGAGTATCAGTCCTCTTGTACTTAAGTCGGCATTGTGCATTTTGTATAAAAATCGGATGCAATTTCTGTGCGTCATCGTCAATAAGAAGGTCCAAGGGATACAGTAAACCTGAAGTGAAGCATCGGAATCTAAAACTGGACTCACAGGAGAGGTTCAAATCAGAGAAACTTAGAGTGTCAGTCCTCTTGTACTTAAGTCGGCATTGTGCCTTTTGTATTGAATTCGGATGCAATTTCTGTGCTTCATCGTCAATAAGAAGGTCCAAGGGATACAGTAAAGCTAAAGTGAAGCATCGGAATCTAAAACTGGACTCAAAGGAGAGGTTCAAATCATAGAAAGTTAGAGTGTCAGTCCTCTTGTACTTAAGTCGGCATTGTGCATTTTGTATTAAATTCGGATGCAATTTCTGTGTTTCATCGTCAATAAGAACGTCCAAGGGATTTAGTAAACCTGAAGTGAAGCATCGAAATCTATAACTGGTCTCACAGGTGAGGTTCAAATCATAGAAAGTTAGAGTGTGAGTCCTCTTGTACTTAAGTCTGCATTGTGCCTTTTGTATTACATTCGGATGCAATTTCTGTGTTTCATCGTCAATAAGAAGGTCCAAGGGATACAGTAAACATGAAGTGAAGCATCCGAATCTAAAACTGGAATCACAGGAGAGGTTCAAATCAAAGAAAGTTAGAGTGTCAGCCCTCTTGTACTTAAGTCGGCATTGTGCCTTTTGTATTAAATTCGGATGCAATTTCTGTGTTTCATCGTCAATAATAAGGTCCAAGGGATACAGTAAACCTGAAGTGAAGCGTCGGAATCTGAAACTGGACTCACAGGAGAGGTTCAAATCATAGAAAGTTAGGGTGTCAGTCCTCTTTTACTTAAGTCGGCATTGTGCCTTTTGTATTACATTCGGATGCAATTTCCGTGTTTCATCGCAATAAGAAGGTCCAAGGGATACAGTAAGCCTGAAGTGAAGCATCGGAATCTAAAACTGGAATCACAGGGGTGGTTCAAATCATAGAAAGTTAGAGTGTCAGTCCTCTTGTACTTAAGTCAGCATTGTGCCTTTTGTATTAAATTCGGATGCAATTTCTGTGTTTCATCGTCAATAAGAAGGTCCAAGGGATACAGTAAACCTGAAGTGAGGCATCGGAATCTAAAACAGGCCTCAAAGGAGTGGTTCAAATCGTAGAAAGTTAGAGTGTCTGTCCTCTTGTACTTTAGTCGGCAGTGTGCCTTTTGTATTTATTTCGGATGCAATTTCTGTGTTTCATCGTCAACAAGAACGTCCAAGGGATACAGTAAACCTGAAGTGAAGCATCGGAATCTAAGTTTGGACTCACAGGAGAAGTTCAAATAATAGAAAGTTAGAGTGTCAGTCCTCTTGTACGTAAGTCGGGATTGTGCCTTTTGTATTAAATTCGGATGCAATTTCTCTGTATCATCGTCAATAAGAAAGTCCAAGGGATACAGAAAACCTGAAGTGAAGCATCGGAAACTAAAACTGGAATCACCGGAGAGGTTCAAATCAAAGAAAGTTAGAATGGCTCTGAGCACTATGGGACTCAACTGCTGAGGTCATTAGTCCCCTAGAACTTAGAACTGGTTAAACCTAACTAACCTAAGGACATCACAAACATCCATGCCCGAGGCAGGATTCGAACCTGCGACCGTAGCGGTCTTGCGGTTCCAGACTGCAGCGCCTTTAACCGCACGGCCACTTCGGCCGGCTAAAGAAAGTTAGAGTGTCAGTCCTCTTGTACTTAAGTCGGCATTGTGCCTTTTGTATTAAATTCGGATGCTATTTCTGTGTTTCATCGTCAATAAGAAAGTCCAAGGGATACAGTAAACCTGAAGTGTAGCATCGGAATCTAAAACTGGAATCACAGGAGAGGTTCAAATCAAAGAAAGTTAGAGTGTCAGTCCTCTTGTACTTAAGTCGGCGTTGTGCCTTTTGTATTAAATTCGGATGCAATTTCTGTGTTTCATCGTAATAAGAAGGTCACTCACAGGAGAGGTTCAAATCATAGAAAATTATAGTGTCAGTCCTCTTGTACTTAAGTCGGCATTGTGCATTTTGTATTAAAATCGGATGCAATTTCTGTGCGTCATCGTCAATAAGAAGGTCCAAGGGATACAGTAAACCTGAAGTGAAGCATCGGAATCTAAAACTGGACTCACAGGAGAGGTTCAAATCAGAGAAACTTAGAGTGTCAGTCCTCTTGTACTTAAGTCGGCATTGTGCCTTTTGTATTAAATTCGGATGCAATTTCTGTGCTTCATCGTCAATAAGAAGGTCCAAGGGATACAGTAAACCTGAAGTGAAGCATCGGAATCTAACACTGGACTCACAGGAGAGGTTCAAATCATAGAAAGTTAGAGTGTCAGTCCTCTTGTACTTAAGTCGGCATTGTGCATTTTGTATTAAATTCGGATGCAATTTCTGTGTTTCATCGTCAATAAGAACGTCCAAGGGATTTAGTAAACCTGAAGTGAAGCATCGAAATCTAAAACTGGACTCACAGGTGAGGTTCAAATCATAGTAAGTTAGAGTGTCAGTCCTCTTGTACTTAAGTCTGCATTGTGCCTTTTGTATTACATTCGGATGAAATTTCTGTGTTTTATCGTCAATAAGAAGGACCAAGGGATACAGTAAAAATGAAGTGAAGCATCCGAATCTAAAACTGGAATCACAGGAGAGGTTCAAATCAAAGAAAGTTAGAGTGTCAGCCCTCTTGTACTTAAGTCGGCATTGTGCCTTTTGTATTAAATTCGGATGCAATTTCTGTGTTTCATCGTCAATAATAAGGTCCAAGGGATACAGTAAACCTGAAGTGAAGCGTCGGAATCTAAAACTGGACTCACAGGAGAGGTTCAAATCACAGAAAGTTAGGGTGTCAGTCCTCTTGTACTTAAGTCGGCATTGTGCCTTTTGTATTAAATTCGGATGCAATTTCTGTGTTTCATCGTCAATAAGAAGGTCCAAGGGATACAGTAAGCCTGAAGTGAAGCATCGGAATCTAAAACTGGACTCACAGGAGTGGTTCAAATCATAGAAAGTTAGAGTGTCAGTCCTCTTGTACTTAAGTCGGCATTGTGCCTTTTGTATTAAATTCGGATGCAATTTCTGTGTTTTACCGTCAATAAGAAGGTCCAAGGGATACAGTAAACCTGAAGTGAAGCATCGGAATCTAAAACTGGGTTCAAAGGAGTGGTTCAAATCATAGAAAGTTAGAGTGTCTGTCCTCTTGTACTTAAGTCGGCAGTGTGCCTTTTGTATTAATTTCGGATGCAACTTCTGTGTTTCATCGTCAACAAGAAGGTCCAAGGGATACAGTAAACCTGAAGTGAAGCATCGGAATCTAAATCTGGACTCACAGGAGAGGTTCAAATAATAGAAAGTTACAGTGTCAGTCCTCTTGTACGTAAGTCGGGATTGTGCCTTTTGTATTAAATTCGTATGCAATTTCTCTGTATCATCGTCAATAAGAAGGTCCAAGGGATACAGTAAACCTGAAGTGAAGCATCGGAATCTAAAACTGGAATCACAGGAGTTGTTCATATCATAGAAAGTTAGAGTGTCAGTCCTCTTGTACTTAAGTCGGCATTGTGCCTTTTGTATTAAATTCGGATGCAATTTCTGTGCTTCATCGTCAATAAGAAGGACCAAGGGATACAGTAAACCCAAAGTGAAGCATCGGAATCTAAAACTGGACTTACAGGAGTGGTTCAAAACATAGAAAGATAGAGTGTCAGTCCTCTTGTACTTACGTCGGCACTGTGCCTTTTGTATTAAATTCGTTAGCAATTTCTGTGTTTCATTGTCAATAACAAGGTCCAGGGGATTCAGTAAACCTGAAGTGAAGCATCGGAATCTAAAACTGGTCTCACTGGAGAGGTTCAAATCATAGAAACTTAGAGTGTCAGTCCTCTTGTACTTAAGTCGGCATTGTGACTTTTGTATTAATTTCGGATGCAATTTCTGTGTTTCATCTTCAATAAGAAGGTCCAAGGGATACAGTAAACCTGAAGTGAAGCCTCGGCAACAAAAACTGGACCCACAGGAGAGGTTCAAATCATAGGGAGTTAGAGTGTCAGTCCTCTTGTACTTAAGTCGGCATTGTGCCTTTTGTATTACATTCGGACGCAATTTCTGTGTTTCATCGTCAATAAGATGGTCCAAGGGATACAGTACATCAGAAATGAAGCATCGGAATCTAAAACTGGACTCACAGGATAGGTTCAAATCATAGAAAGTTAGAGTGTCAGTCCTCTTGTACTTAAGTCGGCATTGTGCCTTTTGTATTAAATTCGGATACAATTTCTGTGTTTCATCGTCAATAAGAAGGTCCAAGGGATACAGTAAAAATGAAGTGAAGCATCCGAATCTAAAACTGGAATCACAGTAGAGGTTCAAATCAAAGAAAGTTAGAGTGTCAGCCCTCTTGTACTTAAGTCGGCATTGTGCCTTTTGTATTAAATTCGGATGCAATTTCTGTGTTTCATCGTCAATAGGAAGGTCACTCACAGGAGAGGTTCAAATCATAGAAAATTAGAGAGTCAGTCCTCTTGTACTTAAGTCGGCATTGTGCATTTTGTATTAATATCGGATGCAATTTCTGTGCGTCGTCGTCAATAAGAAGGTCCAAGGGATACAGTAAACCTGAAGTGAAGCATCGGAATCTAAAACTGGACTCACAGGAGAAGTTCAAATCAGAGAAACTTAGAGTGTCAGTCCTCTTGTACTTAAGTCGGCATTGTGCCTTTTGTATTAAATTCGGATGCAATTTCTGTGTTTCATCGTCAATAATAAGGTCCAAGGGATACAGTAAACCTGAAGTGAAGCGTCGGAATCTAAAACTGGACTCACAGGAGAGGTTCATATCATAGAAAGTTAGGGTTTCAGTCCTCTTGTACTTAAGTCGGCATTGTGCCTTTTGTATTAAATTCGGATGCAATTTCTGTGTTTCATCGTCAACAAGAAGGTCCAAGGGATACAGTAAGCCTGAAGTGAAACATCGGAATCTAAAACTGGTCTCACAGGAGTGGTTCAAATCATAGAAAGTTAGAGTGTCAGTCCTCTTGTACTTAAGTCGGCATTGTGCCTTTTGTATTAAATTCGGATGCAATTTCTGTGTTTTACCGTCAATAAGAAGGTCCAAGGGATACAGTAAACCTGAAGTGTAGCATCGGAATCTAAAACTGGCTTCAAAGGAGTGGGTCAAATCATAGAAAGTTAGAGTGTCTGTCCTCTTGTACTTAAGCCGGCAGTGTGCCTTTTGTATTAAATTCGGATGCAATTTCTGTGTTTCATCGTCAATAAGAAGGTCCAAGGGATACAGTAAACCTGAAGTGAAGCATCGGAATCTAAAACTGGAATCACAGGAGAGGTTCAAACCATAGAAAGTTATAGTGTCAGTCCTCTTGTACTTAAGTCGGCATTGTGCCTTTTGTATTAAATTCGGATGCAATTTCTGTGTTTCATTGTCAATAACAAGGTCCAAGGGATTCAGTAAACCTGAAGTGAAGCATCGGAATCTAAAACTGGACTCACTGGAGAGGTTCAAATCATAGAAACTTAGGGTGTCAGTCCTCTTGTACTTAAGTCGGCATTGTGACTTTTGTATTAATTTCGGATGCAATTTCTGTGTTTCATCGTCAATAAGAAGAACCAAGGGATACAGTAAACCTGAAGTGAAGCCTCGGCAACAAAAACTGGACCCACAGGAGAGGTTCAAATAATAGAAAGTTAGAGTGTCAGTCCTCTTGTACGTAAGTCGGGATTGTGCCTTTTGTATTAAATTCGGATGCAATTTCTCTGTATCATCGTCAATAAGAAAGTCCAAGGGATACAGAAAACCTGAAGTGAAGCATCGGAAACTAAAACTGGAATCACCGGAGAGGTTCAAATCAAAGAAAGTTAGAGTGTCAGTCCTCTTGTACTTAAGTCGGCATTGTGCCTTTTGTATTAAATTCGGATGCTATTTCTGTGTTTCATCGTCAATAAGAAGGTCCAAGGGATACAGTAAACCTGAAGTGTAGCATCGGAATCTAAAACTGGAATCACAGGAGAGGTTCAAATCATAGAAAGTTATAGTGTCAGTCCTCTTGTACTTAAGTCGGCATTGTGCCTTTTGTATTAAATTCGGATGCAATTTCAGTGTTTCATCGTCAATAATAAGGTCCAAGGGATACAGTAAACCTGAAGTGAAGCGTCGGAAACTAAAACTGGACTCACAGGAGAGGTTCAAATCATAGAAAGTTAGGGTGTCAGTCCTCTTTTACTTAAGTCGGCATTGTGCCTTTTGTATTAAATTCGGATGCAATTTCTGTGTTTCATCGTCAATAAGAAGGTCCAAGGGATACAGTAAGCCTGAAGTGAAGCATCGGAATCTAAAACTGGAATCACAGGAGTGGTTCAAAACATAGAAAGTTAGAGTGTCAGTCCTCTTGTACTTAAGTCGGCATTGTGCCTTTTGTATTAAATTCGGATGCAATTTCTGTGTTTCATCGTCAATAAGAAGGTCCAAGGGATACAGTAAACCTGAAGTGAGGCATCGGAATCTAAAACAGGCCTCAAAGGAGTGGTTCAAATCATAGAAAGTTAGAGTGTCTGTCCTCTTGTACTTTAGTCGGCAGTGTGCCTTTTGTATTTATTTCGGATGCAATTTCTGTGTTTCATCGTCAACAAGAACGTCCAAGGGATACAGTAAACCTGAAGTGAAGCATCGGAATCTAAATTTGGACTCACAGGATAGGTTCAAATAATAGAAAGTTAGAGTGTCAGTCCTCTTGTACGTAAGTCGGGATTGTGCCTTTTGTATTAAATTCGGATGCAATTTCTCTGTATCATCGTCAATAAGAAAGTCCACGGGATACAGAAAACCTGAAGTGAAGCATCGGAAACTAAAACTGGAATCACCGGAGAGGTTCATATCAAAGAAAGTTACAGTGTCAGTCCTCTTGTACTTAAGTCGGCATTGTGCCTTTTGTATTAAATTCGGATGCAATTTCTGTGTTTCATCGTCAATAAGAAGGTCCAAGGGATACAGTAAACCTGAAGTGAAGCATCGGAATCTAAAACTGGAATCACAGGAGAGGTTCAAATCATAGAAAGTTATAGTGTCAGTCCTCTTGTACATAAGTCGGCATTGTGCCTTTTGTATTAAATTCGGATGCAATTTCTGTGTTTCATTGTCAATAACAAGGTCCAAGGGATTCAGTAAACCTGAAGTGAAGCATCGGAATCTAAAACTGGACTCACTGGAGAGGTTCAAATCATAGAAACTTAGGGTGTCAGTCCTCTTGTACTTAAGTCGGCATTGTGCCTTTTGTATTAATTTCGGATGCAATTTCTGTGTTTCATCGTCAATAAGAAGAACCAAGGGATACAGTAAACCTGAAGTGAAGCCTCGGCAACAAAAACTGGACCCACAGGAGAGGTTCAAATCATAGAGAGTTAGAGTGTCAGTCCTCTTGTACTTAAGTCGGCATTGTGCCTTTTGTATTACATTCGGACGCAATTTCTGTGTTTATTCGTCAATAAGAAGGTCCAAGGGATACAGTACATCAGAAGTGAAGCATCGGAATCTAAAACTGGACTCACAGGAGAGGTTCAAATCATAGAAAGTTAGTGTGTCAGTCCTCTTGTACTTAAGTCGGCATTGTGCCGTTTGTATTAAATTCGGATGCAATTTCTGTGTTTCATCGTCAATAAGAAGGTCCAAGGGATACAGTAAAAATGAAGTGAAGCATCCGAATCTAAAACTGGAATCACAGGAGAGGTTCAAATCAAAGAAAGTTAGAGTGTCAGTCCTCTTGTACTTAAGTCGGCGTTGTGCCTTTTGTATTAAATTCGGATGCAATTTCTGTGTTTCATCGTAATAAGAAGGTCACTCACAGGAGAGGTTCAAATCATAGAAAATTATAGTGTCAGTCCTCTTGTACTTAAGTCGGCATTGTGCATTTTGTATTAAAATCGGATGCAATTTCTGTGCGTCATCGTCAATAAGAAGGTCCAAGGGATACAGTAAACCTGAAGTGAAGCATCGGAATCTAAAACTGGACTCACAGGAGAGGTTCTAATCAGAGAAACTTAGAGTGTCAGTCCTCTTGTACTTAAGTCGGCATTGTGCCTTTTGTATTAAATTCGGATGCAATTTCTGTGCTTCATCGTCAATAAGAAGGTCCAAGGGATACAGTAAACCTGAAGTGAAGCATCGGAATCTAACACTGGACACACAGGAGAGGTTCAAATCATAGAAAGTTAGAGTGTCAGTCCTCTTGTACTTAAGTCGGCATTGTGCATTTTGTATTAAATTCGGATGCAATTTCTGTGTTTCATCGTCAATAAGAACGTCCAAGGGATTTAGTAAACCTGAAGTGAAGCATCGAAATCTAAAACTGGACTCACAGGTGAGGTTCAAATCATAGAAAGTTAGAGTGTCAGTCCTCTTGTACTTAAGTCTGCATTGTGCCTTTTGTATTACATTCGGATGAAATTTCTGTGTTTTATCGTCAATAAGAAGGACCAAGGGATACAGTAAAAATGAAGTGAAGCATCCGAATCTAAAACTGGAATCACAGGAGAGGTTTAAATCAAAGAAAGTTAGAGTGTCAGCCCTCTTGTACTTAAGTCGGCATTGTGCCTTTTGTATTAAATTCGGATGCAATTTCTGTGTTTCATCGTCAATAATAAGGTCCAAGGGATACAGTAAACCTGAAGTGAAGCGTCGGAATCTAAAACTGGACTCACAGGAGAGGTTCAAATCATAGAAAGTTAGGGTGTCAGTCCTCTTGTACTTAAGTCGGCATTGTGCCTTTTGTATTAAATTCGGATGCAATTTCTGTGTTTCATCGTCAATAAGAAGGTCCAAGGGATACAGTAAGCCTGAAGTGAAGCATCGGAATCTAAAACTGGACTCACAGGAGTGGTTCAAATCATAGAAAGTTAGAGTGTCAGTCCTCTTGTACTTAAGTCGGCATTGTGCCTTTTGTATTAAATTCAAATGCAATTTCTGTGTTTTACCGTCAATAAGAAGGTCCAAGGGATACAGTAAACCTGAAGTGAAGCATCGGAATCTAAAACTGGCTTCAAAGGAGTGGTTCAAATCATAGAAAGTTAGAGTGTCTGTCCTCTTGTACTTAAGTCGGCAGTGTGCCTTTTGTATTAATTTCGGATGCAACTTCTGTGTTTCATCGTCAACAAGAAGGTCCAAAGGATACAGTAAACCTGAAGTGAAGCATCGGAATCTAAATCTGGACTCACAGGAGAGGTTCAAATAATAGAAAGTTACAGTGTCAGTCCTCTTGTACGTAAGTCGGGATTGTGCCTTTTGTATTAAATTCGTATGCAATTTCTCTGTATCATCGTCAATAAGAAGGTCCAAGGGATACAGTAAACCTGAAGTGAAGCATCGGAATCTAAAACTGGAATCACAGGAGTAGTTCAAATCATAGAAAGTTAGAGTGTCAGTCCTCTTGTACTTAAGTCGGCATTGTGCCTTTTGTATTAAATTCGGATGCAATTTCTGTGCTTCATCGTCAATAAGAAGGACCAAGGGATACAGTAAACCCAAAGTGAAGCATCGGAATCTAAAACTGGACTCACAGGAGTGGTTCAAAACATAGAAAGATAGAGTGTCAGTCCTCTTGTACTTACGTCGGCACTGTGCCTTTTGTATTAAATTCGTTAGCAATTTCTGTGTTTCATTGTCAATAACAAGGTCCAGGGGATTCAGTAAACCTGAAGTGAAGCATCGGAATCTAAAACTGGACTCACTGGAGAGGTTCAAATCATAGAAACTTAGAGTGTCAGTCCTCTTGTACTTAAGTCGGCATTGTGACTTTTGTATTAATTTCGGATGCAATTTCTGTGTTTCATCTTCAATAAGAAGGTCCAAGGGATACAGTAAACCTGAAGTGAAGCCTCGGCAACAAAAACTGGACCCACAGGAGAGATTCAAATCATAGGGAGTTAGAGTGTCAGTCCTCTTGTACTTAAGTCGGCATTGTGCCTTTTGTATTACATTCGGACGCAATTTCTGTGTTTCATCGTCAATAAGATGGTCCAAGGGATACAGTACATCAGAAATGAAGCATCGGAATCTAAAACTGGACTCACAGGATAGGTTCAAATCATAGAAAGTTAGAGTGTCAGTCCTCTTGTACTTAAGTCGGCATTGTGCCTTTTGTATTAAATTCGGATACAATTTCTGTGTTTCATCGTCAATAAGAAGGTCCAAGGGATACAGTAAAAATGAAGTGAAGCATCCGAATCTAAAACTGGAATCACAGTAGAGGTTCAAATCAAAGAAAGTTAGAGTGTCAGCCCTCTTGTACTTAAGTCGGCATTGTGCCTTTTGTATTAAATTCGGATGCAATTTCTGTGTTTCATCGTCAATAGGAAGGTCACTCACAGGAGAGGTTCAAATCATAGAAAATTAGAGAGTCAGTCCTCTTGTACTTAAGTCGGCATTGTGCATTTTGTATTAATATCGGATGCAATTTCTGTGCGTCGTCGTCAATAAGAAGGTCCAAGGGATACAGTAAACCTGAAGTGAAGCATCGGAATCTAAAACTGGACTCACAGGAGAAGTTCAAATCAGAGAAACTTAGAGTGTCAGTCCTCTTGTACTTAAGTCGGCATTGTGTCTTTTGTATTAAATTCGGATGCAATTTCTGTGTTTCATCGTCAATAATAAGGTCCAAGGGATACAGTAAACCTGAAGTGAAGCGTCGGAATCTAAAACTGGACTCACAGGAGAGGTTCATATCATAGAAAGTTAGGGTTTCAGTCCTCTTGTACTTAAGTCGGCATTGTGCCTTTTGTATTAAATTCGGATGCAATTTCTGTGTTTCATCGTCAATAAGAAGGTCCAAGGGATACAGTAAGCCTGAAGTGAAGCATCGGAATCTAAAACTGGTCTCACAGGAGTGGTTCAAATCATAGAAAGTTAGAGTGTCAGTCCTCTTGTACTTAAGTCGGCATTGTGCCTTTTGTATTAAATTCGGATGCAATTTCTGTGTTTTACCGTCAATAAGAAGGTCCAAGGGATACAGTAAACCTGAAGTGAAGCATCGGAATCTAAAACTGGCTTCAAAGGAGTGGTTCAAATCATAGAAAGTTAGAGTGTCTGTCCTCTTGTACTTAAGTCGGCAGTGTGCCTTTTGTATTAATTTCGGATGCAACTTCTGTGTTTCATCGTCAACAAGAAGGTCCAAGGGATACAGTAAACCTGAAGTGAAGCATCGGAATCTAAATCTGGACTCACAGGAGAGGTTCAAATAATAGAAAGTTACAGTGTCAGTCCTCTTGTACGTAAGTCGGGATTGTGCCTTTTGTATTAAATTCGTATGCAATTTCTCTGTATCATCGTCAATAAGAAGGTCCAAGGGATACAGTAAACCTGAAGTGAAGCATCGGAATCTAAAACTGGAATCACAGGAGAAGTTCAAATCATAGAAAGTTAGAGTGTCAGTCCTCTTGTACTTAAGTCGGCATTGTGCCTTTTGTATTAAATTCGGATGCAATTTCTGTGCTTCATCGTCAATAAGAAGGACCAAGGGATACAGTAAACCCAAAGTGAAGCATCGGAATCTAAAACTGGACCCACAGGAGAGTTTCAAATCATAGGGAGTTAGAGTGTCAGTCCTCTTGTACTTAAGTCGGCATTGTGCCTTTTGTATTACATTCGGACGCAATTACTGTGTTTCATCGTCAATAAGATGGTCCAAGGGATACAGTACATCAGAAATGTAGCATCGGAATCTAAAACTGGACTCACAGGATAGGTTCAAATCATAGAAAGTTAGAGTGTCAGTCCTCTTGTACTTAAGTCGGCATTGTGCCTTTTGTATTAAATTCGGATACAATTTCTGTGTTTCATCGTCAATAAGAAGGTCCAAGGGATACAGTAAAAATGAAGTGAAGCATCCGAATCTAAAACTGGAATCACAGTAGAGGTTCAAATCAAAGAAAGTTAGAGTGTCAGCCCTCTTGTACTTAAGTCGGCATTGTGCCTTTTGTATTAAATTCGGATGCAATTTCTGTGTTTCATCGTCAATAGGAAGGTCACTCACAGGAGAGGTTCAAATCATAGAAAATTAGAGAGTCAGTCCTCTTGTACTTAAGTCGGCATTGTGCATTTTGTATTAATATCGGATGCAATTTCTGTGCGTCGTCGTCAATAAGAAGGTCCAAGGGATACAGTAAACCTGAAGTGAAGCATCGGAATCTAAAACTGGACTCACAGGAGAAGTTCAAATCAGAGAAACTTAGAGTGTCAGTCCTCTTGTACTTAAGTCGGCATTGTGCCTTTTGTATTATATTCGGATGCATTTTCTGTGCTTCATCGTCAATAAGAAGGTCCAAGGAATACAGTAACCCTGAAGTGAAGCATCGGAAACTAAAACTGGACTCACAGGCGAGGTTCAAATCATAGTAAGTTAGAGTGTCAGTCCTCTTGTACTTAAGTCGGCATTGTGCATTTTGTATTAAATTTGGATGCAATTTCTGTGTTTCATCGTCAATAACAACGTCCAAGGGATTTAGTAAACCTGAAGTGAAGCATCGAAATCTAAAACTGGACTCACAGGTGAGGTTCAAATCATAGAAAGTTAGAGTGTCTGTTCTCTTTTACTTTAGTTGGCATTGTGCCTTTTGTATTACATTCGGATGCAATTTCTGTGTTTCATCGTTTATAAGAAGGTCCAAGGGATACAGTGAACCTGAAGTGAAGCATCGGAATCTAACACAAGACTCACAGGAGTGGTTCAAATCATAGAAAGTTAGAGTGTCAGTCCTCTTGTACTTATGTCAGCATTGTGCCTTTTGTATTAAATTCAGATGCAATGTCTGTGTTTCATCGTCAATAAGAAGGTCAAAGGGATACAGTAAATCTGAAGTGAAGCATCGGCATCTAAAACTGGACTCACAGGAGAGGTTCATATCATAGAAAGTTAGAGTGTCAGTCCTCTTGTACTTAAGTCGGCATTGTGCCTTTTGTAATAAATTCGGATGCAATTTCTGTGTTTCATCGTCAATAAGAAGGTCCAAGGTATACAGTAAACCTGAAGTGAAGCATCGGAATCTAAAACTGGACTCACAGGTGAGGTTCAAATCATAGAAAGTTAGAGTGTCAGTGCTCTTGTACTTAAGTCGACATTGTGCCTTTTGTATTAAATTCGGATGCAATTTCTGTGTTTCATCGTCAATAAGAAGGTCCAAGGTATACAGTAAACCTGAGTTGAAGCCTCGGCATCTAAAACTGGACTCACAGGAGGGGTTCAAATCATTTAAAATTTGAGTGTCAGTCCTCTTGTACTTAAGTCGGCATTGTGCCATTTGTATTAAATTCGGATGCAATTTCTGTGCTTCATCGTCAATAAGAAGGTCCAAGGGATACAGTAAACCTGAAGTGAAGCATCGGAATCTACAACTGGACTCAGAGGAGAGGTTCAAATCATAGAAAGTTAGAGTGTCAGTCCTCTTGTACTTAAGTCAGCATTGTGCCCTTTGTATTAAATTCGGATGCAATTTCTGTGTTTCATCGTCAATAAGAAAGTCCAAGGGATACAGTAAAACTGAAGTGAAGCATCGGAATCTAAAACCGGCCTCACAGGAGTGGTTCAAATCATAGAAAGTTAGAGTGTCAGTCCTCTTGTACTTACGTCGGCACTGTGCCTTTTGTATTAAATTCGTAAGCAATTTCTGTGTTTCATTGTCAATAACAAGGTCCAGGGGATTCAGTAAACCTGAAGTGAAGCATCGGAATCTAAAACTGGACTCACTGGAGAGGTTCAAATCATAGAAACTTAGAGTGTCAGTCCTCTTGTACTTAAGTCGGCATTGTGACTTTTGTATTAATTTCGGATGCAATTTCTGTGTTTCATCTTCAATAAGAAGGTCCAAGGGATACAGTAAACCTGAAGTGAGGCCTCGGCAACAAAAACTGGACCCACAGGAGAGGTTCAAATCATAGGGAGTTAGAGTGTCAGTCCTCTTGTACTTAAGTCGGCATTGTGCCTTTTGTATTACATTCGGACGCAATTTCTGTGTTTCATCGTCAATAAGAAGGTCCAAGGGATACAGTACATCTGAAATGAAGCATCGGAATCTAAAACTGGACTCACAGGATAGGTTCAAATCATAGAAAGTTATAGTGTCAGTGCTCTTGTACTTAAGTCGACATTGTGCCTTTTGTATTAAATTCGGATGCAATTTCTGTGTTTCATCGTCAATAAGAAGGTCCAAGGGATACAGTAAACCTGAGTTGAAGCCTCGGCATCTAAAACTGGACTCACAGGAGGGGTTCAAATCATAGAAAATTTGAGTGTCAGTCCTCTTGTACTTAAGTCGGCATTGTGCCATTTGTATTAAATTCGGATGCAATTTCTGTGCTTCATCGTCAATAAGAAGGTCCAAGGGATACAGTAAACCTGAAGTGAAGCATCGGAATCTACAACTGGACTCAGAGGAGAGGTTCAAATCATAGAAAGTTAGAGTGTCAGTCCTCTTGTACTTAAGTCAGCATTGTGCCCTTTGTATTAAATTCGGATGCAATTTCTGTGTTTCATCGTCAATAAGAAAGTCCAAGGGATGCAGTAAAACTGAAGTGAAGCATCGGAATCTAAAACCGGCCTCACAGGAGTGGTTCAAATCATAGAAAGTTAGAGTGTCAGTCCTCTAGTACTTACGTCGGCACTGTGCTTTTTGTATTAAATTCGTAAGCAATTTCTGTGTTTCATTGTCAATAACAAGGTCCAGGGGATTCAGTAAACCTGAAGTGAAGCATCGGAATCTAAAACTGGGCTCACTGGAGAGGTACAAATCATAGAAACTTAGAGTGTCAGTCCTCTTGTACTTAAGTCGGCATTGTGACTTTTGTATTAATTTCGGATGCAATTTCTGTGTTTCATCTTCAATACGAAGGTCCAAGGGATACAGTAAACCTGAAGTGAAGCCTCGGCAACAAAAACTGGACCCACAGGAGAGGTTCAAATCATAGGGAGTTAGAGTGTCAGTCCTCTTGTACTTAAGTCGGCATTGTGCCTTTTGTATTACATTCGGACGCAATTACTGTGTTTCATCGTCAATAAGAAGGTCCAAGGGATACAGTACATCAGAAATGAAGCATCGGAATCTAAAACTGGACTCACAGGATAGGTTCAAATCATAGAAAGTTAGAGTGTCAGTCCTCTTGTACTTAAGTCGGCATTGTGCCTTTTGTATTAAATTCGGATGCAATTTCTGTGTTTCATCGTCAATAAGAAGGTCCAAGGGATACAGTGAAAATGAAGTGAAGCATCCGAATCTAAAACTGGAATCACAGTAGAGGTTCAAATCAAAGAAAGTTAGAGTGTCAGCCCTCTTGTACTTAAGTCGGCATTGTGCCTTTTGTATTAAATTCGGATGCAATTTCTGTGTTTCATCGTCAATAGGAAGGTCACTCACAGGAGAGGTTCAAATCATAGAAAATTAGAGAGTCAGTCCTCTTGTACTTAAGTCGGCATTGTGCATTTTGTATTAATATCGGATGCAATTTCTGTGCGTCGTCGTCAATAAGAAGGTCCAAGGGATACAGTAAACCTGAAGTGAAGCATCGGAATCTAAAACTGGACTCACAGGAGAGGTTCAAATCATAGAAAGTTATAGTGTCAGTCCTCTTGTACTTAAGACGGCATTGTGCCTGTTGTATTAAATTCGGATGCAATTTCTGTGTTTCATCGTCAATAAGAAGGTCCAAGGGATGCAGTAAACCTGAAGTGAAGCAACGGAATCTAAAACAGTACTCACAGGAGAGGTTCATATCATAGAAAGTTAGAGTGTCAGTCCTCTTGTACTGAGGTCGGCATTGTGCCTTTGGTATTAAATTCGGATGTAATTTCTGTGTTTCATCGTTTATAAGAAGGTCCAAGGGATACAGTGAACCTGAAGTGAAGCATCGGAATATAACACAAGACTCACAGGAGTGGTTCAAATCATAGAAAGTTAGAGTGTCAGTCCTCTTGTACTTAAGTCAGCATTGTCCCTTTTGTATTAAATTCGGATGCAATTTTTGTGTTTCATCGTCAATAAGAAGGTCAAAGGGATACAGTAAATCTGAAGTGAAGCATCGGCATCTAAAACTGGACTCACAGGAGAGGTTCATATCATAGAAAGTTAGAGTGTCAGTCCTCTTGTACTTAAGTCGGCATTGTGCCTTTTGTATTAAATTCGGATGCAATTTCTGTGTTTCATCGTCAATAAGAAGGTCCAAGGTATACAGTAAACCTGAAGTGAAGCATCGGAATCTAAAACTGGACTCACAGGTGAGGTGCAAATCTTAGAAAGTTAGAGTGTCAGTCCTCTTGTACTTAAGTCGGCATTGTGCCTTTTGTAATAAATTCGGATGCAATTTCTGTGTTTCATCGTCAATAAGAAGGTCCAAGGTATACAGTAAACCTGAAGTGAAGCATCGGAATCTAAAACTGGACTCACAGGTGAGGTTCAAATCATAGAAAGTTAGAGTGTCAGTGCTCTTGTACTTAAGTCGACATTGTGCCTTTTGTATTAAATTCGGATGCAATTTCTGTGTTTCATCGTCAATAAGAAGGTCCAAGGGATACAGTAAACCTGAGTTGAAGCCTTGGCATCTAAAACTGGACTCACAGGAGAGGTTCAAATCATAGAAAATTTGAGTGTCAGTCCTCTTGTGCTTAAGTCGGCATTGTGCCATTTGTATTAAATTCGGATGCAATTTCTGTGCTTCATCGTCAATAAGAAGGTCGAAGGGATACAGTAAACCTGAAGTGAAGCATTGGAATCTACAACTGGACTCAGAGGAGAGGTTCAAATCAGAGAAACTTAGAGTGTCAGTCCTCTTGTACTTAAGTCGGCATTGTGCCATTTGTATTATATTCGGATGCAATTTCTGTGTTTCATCGTCAATAAGAAGGTCCAAGGGATACAGTAAACCTGAAGTGAAGCATCGGAATCCAACACGGGACTCACAGGAGTGGTTCAAATCATAGAAAGTTAGAGTGTCAGTCCTCTTGTACTTAAGTCAGCATTGTGCCTTTTGTATAAAATTCGGATGCAATTTCTGTGTTTCATCGTCAATAAGAAGGTCCAAGGGATACAGTAAATCTGAAGTGAAGCATCGGAATCTAAAACTGGACTCACAGGACAGGTTCAAATCATAGAAAGTTAGAGTGTCAGTTCTCTTGTACTTAAGTCGGCATTGTGCCTTTTGTATTAAATTCGGATGCAATTTCTGTGTTTCATGGTCAATAAGAAGGTCCAAGGGATTCAGTTAACCTGAAGTGAAGCCTCGGCATCTAAAACTGGACTCACAGGAGAGGTTCAAATCATAGAAAATTAGAGTGTCAATCCTCTTGTACTTAAGTCGGCATTGTGCCTTTTGTATTAAAATCGGATGCAATTTCTGTGCGTCATTGTCAATAAGAAGGTCCAAGGGATACAGTAAACCTGAAGTGAAGCATCGGAATCTAAAACTGGACTCACAGGAGATGTTTAAATCATGGAAAGTTATAGTACCAGTCCTCTTGTACTTAAGACGGCATTGTGCCTGTTGTATTAAATTCGGATTCAATTTCTGTGTTTCATCGTCAATAAGAAGGTCCAAGGGATGCAGTAAACCTGAAGTGAAGCATCGGAATCTAAAACTGTACTCACAGGAGAGGTTCAAATCATAGAAAGTTAGAGTGTCAGTCCTCTTGTACTGAGGTCGGCATTGTGCCTTTTGTATTAAACTCGGTTGCAATTTCTGTGTTTCATTGTCAATAAGAAGGTCCACGGGATACAGTAATCCTGAAGTGAAGCCGCGGCAACAAAAATTGGACTCACAGGAGAGGTTCAAATCATAGAAACTTAGAGTGTCAGTCCTCTTGTACTTAAGTCGGCATTGTGCCTATTGTATTAAATTCGGATGCAATTTCTGTGTTTCATCGTCAATAAGAAGGTCCAAGGGATACAGTAAACCTGAAGTGAAGCATCGGAATCGAAAACTGGACTCACAGGAGAGGATCAAATCATAGAAAATTAGAGTGTCAGTCCTCTTGTACTTAAGTCGGCATTGTGCCTTTTCTATTAAATTCGGATGCAATTTCTGTGTTTCATCGTCAATAAGAAGGTCCAAGGGATACAGTAAACCTGAAGTGAAGCATCGGAATCTAAAAGTGGACTCACAGGAGAGGTTCAAATCATAGAAAGTTAGAGTGTCAGCCCTCTTGCACTTAGGGCGGCATTGTGCCTTTTGTATTAAATTCGGATGTAATTTCTGTGTTTCATCGTTTATAAGAAGGTCCAAGGGATACAGTAAACCTGAAGTGAAGCATCGGAATCTACCACGGGACTCACAGGAGTGGTTCAAATCATAGAAAGTTAGAGTGTCAGTCCTCTTGTACTTAAGTCAGCATTGTGCCTTTTGTATTAAATTCGGATGCAATTTCTGTGTTTCATCGTTAATAAGAAGGTCCAAGGGATACAGTAAACCTGAAGTGAAGCCTCGGCATCGAAAACTGGACTCACAGGAGAGGTTCAAATCATAGGAAATTTGAGTGTCAGTCCTCTTGTACTTAAGTCGGCATTGTGCATTTTGTTTTAATATCGGATGCAATTTATGTGCGTCGTCGTCAATAAGAAGGTCCAAGGGATACAGTAAACCTGAAGTGAAGCATCGGAATCTAAAACTGGACTCACAGGTGAGGTGCAAATCTTAGAAAGTTAGAGTGTCAGTCCTCTTGTACTTAAGTCGGCATTGTGCCTTTTGTAATAAATTCGGATGCAATTTCTGTATTTCATCGTCAATAAGAAGGTCCAAGGTATGCAGTAACCCTGAAGTGAAGCATCGGAATCTAAAACTGGACTCACAGGTGAGGTTCAAATCATAGAAAGTTAGAGTGTCAGTGCTCTTGTACTTAAGTCGACATTGTGCCTTTTGTATTAAATTCGGATGCAATTTCCGTGTTTCATCGTCAATAAGAAGGTCCAAGGGATACAGTAAACCTGAGTTGAAGCCTTGGCATCTAAAACTAGACTCACAGGAGAGGTTCAAATCATAGAAAATTTGAGTGTCAGTCCTCTTGTGCTTAAGTGGGCATTGTGCCATTTGTATTAAATTCGGATCCAATTTCTGTGCTTCATCGTCAATAAGAAGGTCCAAGGGATACAGTAAACCTGAAGTGAAGCATTGGAATCTACAACTGGACTCAGAGGAGAGGTTCAAATCAGAGAAACTTAGAGTGTCAGTCCTCTTGTACTTAAGTCGGCATTGTGCCATTTGTATTAAATTCGGATGCAATTTCTGTGTTTCATCGTCAATAAGAAGGTCCAAGGGATACAGTAAACCTGAAGTGAAGCATCGCAATCCAACACGGGACTCACAGGAGTGGTTCAAATCATAGAAAGTTAGAGTGTCAGTCCTCTTGTACTTAAGTCGGCATTGTGCCTTTTGTATTACATTCGGACGCAATTACTGTGTTTCATCGTCAATAAGAAGGTCCAAGGGATACAGTACATCAGAAATGAAGCATCGGAATCTAAAACTGGACTCACAGGATAGGTTCAAATCATAGAAAGTTAGAGTGTCAGTCCTCTTGTACTTAAGTCGGCATTGTGCCTTTTGTATTAAATTCGGATGCAATTTCTGTGTTTCATCGTCAATAAGAAGGTCCAAGGGATACAGTGAAAATGAAGTGAAGCATCCGAATCTAAAACTGGAATCACAGTAGAGGTTCAAATCAAAGAAAGTTAGAGTGTCAGCCCTCTTGTACTTAAGTCGGCATTGTGCCTTTTGTATTAAATTCGGATGCAATTTCTGTGTTTCATCGTCAATAGGAAGGTCACTCACAGGAGAGGTTCAAATCATAGAAAATTAGAGAGTCAGTCCTCTTGTACTTAAGTCGGCATTGTGCATTTTGTATTAATATCGGATGCAATTTCTGTGCGTCGTCGTCAATAAGAAGGTCCAAGGGATACAGTAAACCTGAAGTGAAGCATCGGAATCTAAAACTGGACTCACAGGAGAGGTTCAAATCATAGAAAGTTATAGTGTCAGTCCTCTTGTACTTAAGACGGCATTGTGCCTGTTGTATTAAATTCGGATGCAATTTCTGTGTTTCATCGTCAATAAGAAGGTCCAAGGGATGCAGTAAACCTGAAGTGAAGCAACGGAATCTAAAACAGTACTCACAGGAGAGGTTCATATCATAGAAAGTTAGAGTGTCAGTCCTCTTGTACTGAGGTCGGCATTGTGCCTTTGGTATTAAATTCGGATGTAATTTCTGTGTTTCATCGTTTATAAGAAGGTCCAAGGGATACAGTGAACCTGAAGTGAAGCATCGGAATATAACACAAGACTCACAGGAGTGGTTCAAATCATAGAAAGTTGAAGTGTCAGTCCTCTTGTACTTAAGTCAGCATTGTCCCTTTTGTATTAAATTCGGATGCAATTTTTGTGTTTCATCGTCAATAAGAAGGTCAAAGGGATACAGTAAATCTGAAGTGAAGCATCGGCATCTAAAACTGGACTCACAGGAGAGGTTCATATCATAGAAAGTTAGAGTGTCAGTCCTCTTGTACTTAAGTCGGCATTGTGCCTTTTGTATTAAATTCGGATGCAATTTCTGTGTTTCATCGTCAATAAGAAGGTCCAAGGTATACAGTAAACCTGAAGTGAAGCATCGGAATCTAAAACTGGACTCACAGGTGAGGTGCAAATCTTAGAAAGTTAGAGTGTCAGTCCTCTTGTACTTAAGTCGGCATTGTGCCTTTTGTAATAAATTCGGATGCAATTTCTGTGTTTCATCGTCAATAAGAAGGTCCAAGGTATACAGTAAACCTGAAGTGAAGCATCGGAATCTAAAACTGGACTCACAGGTGAGGTTCAAATCATAGAAAGTTAGAGTGTCAGTGCTCTTGTACTTAAGTCGACATTGTGCCTTTTGTATTAAATTCGGATGCAATTTCTGTGTTTCATCGTCAATAAGAAGGTCCAAGGGATACAGTAAACCTGAGTTGAAGCCTTGGCATCTAAAACTGGACTCACAGGAGAGGTTCAAATCATAGAAAATTTGAGTGTCAGTCCTCTTGTGCTTAAGTCGGCATTGTGCCATTTGTATTAAATTCGGATGCAATTTCTGTGCTTCATCGTCAATAAGAAGGTCCAAGGGATACAGTAAACCTGAAGTGAAGCATTGGAATCTACAACTGGACTCAGAGGAGAGGTTCAAATCAGAGAAACTTAGAGTGTCAGTCCTCTTGTACTTAAGTCGGCATTGTGCCATTTGTATTATATTCGGATGCAATTTCTGTGTTTCATCGTCAATAAGAAGGTCCAAGGGATACAGTAAACCTGAAGTGAAGCATCGGAATCCAACACGGGACTCACAGGAGTGGTTCAAATCATAGAAAGTTAGAGTGTCAGTCCTCTTGTACTTAAGTCAGCATTGTGCCTTTTGTATAAAATTCGGATGCAATTTCTGTGTTTCATCGTCAATAAGAAGGTCCAAGGGATACAGTAAATCTGAAGTGAAGCATCGGAATCTAAAACTGGACTCACAGGACAGGTTCAAATCATAGAAAGTTAGAGTGTCAGTTCTCTTGTACTTAAGTCGGCATTGTGCCTTTTGTATTAAATTCGGATGCAATTTCTGTGTTTCATGGTCAATAAGAAGGTCCAAGGGATTCAGTTAACCTGAAGTGAAGCCTCGGCATCTAAAACTGGACTCACAGGAGAGGTTCAAATCATAGAAAATTAGAGTGTCAATCCTCTTGTACTTAAGTCGGCATTGTGCCTTTTGTATTAAAATCGGATGCAATTTCTGTGCGTCATTGTCAATAAGAAGGTCCAAGGGATACAGTAAACCTGAAGTGAAGCATCGGAATCTAAAACTGGACTCACAGGAGATGTTTAAATCATGGAAAGTTATAGTACCAGTCCTCTTGTACTTAAGACGGCATTGTGCCTGTTGTATTAAATTCGGATTCAATTTCTGTGTTTCATCGTCAATAAGAAGGTCCAAGGGATGCAGTAAACCTGAAGTGAAGCATCGGAATCTAAAACTGTACTCACAGGAGAGGTTCAAATCATAGAAAGTTAGAGTGTCAGTCCTCTTGTACTGAGGTCGGCATTGTGCCTTTTGTATTAAACTCGGTTGCAATTTCTGTGTTTCATTGTCAATAAGAAGGTCCACGGGATACAGTAATCCTGAAGTGAAGCCGCGGCAACAAAAATTGGACTCACAGGAGAGGTTCAAATCATAGAAACTTAGAGTGTCAGTCCTCTTGTACTTAAGTCGGCATTGTGCCTATTGTATTAAATTCGGATGCAATTTCTGTGTTTCATCGTCAATAAGAAGGTCCAAGGGATACAGTAAACCTGAAGTGAAGCATCGGAATCGAAAACTGGACTCACAGGAGAGGATCAAATCATAGAAAGTTAGAGTGTCAGTCCTCTTGAACTTAAGTCGGCATTGTGCCTTTTCTATTAAATTCGGATGCAATTTCTGTGTTTCATCGTCAATAAGAAGGTCCAAGGGATACAGTAAACCTGAAGTGAAGCATCGGAATCTAAAAGTGGACTCACAGGAGAGGTTCAAATCATAGAAAGTTAGAGTGTCAGCCCTCTTGCACTTAGGGCGGCATTGTGCCTTTTGTATTAAATTCGGATGTAATTTCTGTGTTTCATCGTTTATAAGAAGGTCCAAGGGATACAGTAAACCTGAAGTGAAGCATCGGAATCTACCACGGGACTCACAGGAGTGGTTCAAATCATAGAAAGTTAGAGTGTCAGTCCTCTTGTACTTAAGTCAGCATTGTGCCTTTTGTATTAAATTCGGATGCAATTTCTGTGTTTCATCGTTAATAAGAAGGTCCAAGGGATACAGTAAACCTGAAGTGAAGCCTCGGCATCGAAAACTGGACTCACAGGAGAGGTTCAAATCATAGGAAATTTGAGTGTCAGTCCTCTTGTACTTAAGTCGGCATTGTGCATTTTGTTTTAATATCGGATGCAATTTATGTGCGTCGTCGTCAATAAGAAGGTCCAAGGGATACAGTAAACCTGAAGTGAAGCATCGGAATCTAAAACTGGACTCACAGGTGAGGTGCAAATCTTAGAAAGTTAGAGTGTCAGTCCTCTTGTACTTAAGTCGGCATTGTGCCTTTTGTAATAAATTCGGATGCAATTTCTGTATTTCATCGTCAATAAGAAGGTCCAAGGTATGCAGTAACCCTGAAGTGAAGCATCGGAATCTAAAACTGGACTCACAGGTGAGGTTCAAATCATAGAAAGTTAGAGTGTCAGTGCTCTTGTACTTAAGTCGACATTGTGCCTTTTGTATTAAATTCGGATGCAATTTCCGTGTTTCATCGTCAATAAGAAGGTCCAAGGGATACAGTAAACCTGAGTTGAAGCCTTGGCATCTAAAACTAGACTCACAGGAGAGGTTCAAATCATAGAAAATTTGAGTGTCAGTCCTCTTGTGCTTAAGTGGGCATTGTGCCATTTGTATTAAATTCGGATCCAATTTCTGTGCTTCATCGTCAATAAGAAGGTCCAAGGGATACAGTAAACCTGAAGTGAAGCATTGGAATCTACAACTGGACTCAGAGGAGAGGTTCAAATCAGAGAAACTTAGAGTGTCAGTCCTCTTGTACTTAAGTCGGCATTGTGCCATTTGTATTAAATTCGGATGCAATTTCTGTGTTTCATCGTCAATAAGAAGGTCCAAGGGATACAGTAAACCTGAAGTGAAGCATCGCAATCCAACACGGGACTCACAGGAGTGGTTCAAATCATAGAAAGTTAGAGTGTCAGTCCTCTTGTACTTAAGTCAGCATTGTGCCTTTTGTATAAAATTCGGATGCAATTTCTGTGTTTCATCGTCAATAAGAAGGTCCAAGGGATACAGTAAATCTGAAGTGAAGCATCGGAATCTAAAACTGGACTCACAGGACAGGTTCAAATCATAGAAAGTTAGAGTGTCAGTTCTCTTGTACTTAAGTCGGCATCGTGCCTTTTGTATTAAATTCGGATGCAATATCTGTGTTTCATGGTCAATAAGAAGGTCCAAGGGATTCAGTTAACCTGAAGTGAAGCCTCGGCATCTAAAACTGGACTCACAGGAGAGGTTCAAATCATAGAAAATTAGAGTGTCAATCCTCTTGTACTTAAGTCGGCATTGTGCCTTTTGTATTAAAATCGGATGCAATTTCTGTGCGTCATCGTCAATAAGAAGGTCCAAGGGATACAGTAAACCTGAAGTGAAGCATCGGAATCTAAAACTGGACTCACAGGAGATGTTCAAATCATGGAAAGTTATAGTGTCAGTCCTCTTGTACTTAAGACGGCATTGTGCCTGTTGTATTAAATTCGGATTCAATTTCGTGTTTCATCGTCAATAAGAAGGTCCAAGGGTTGCAGTAAACCTGAAGTGAAGCATCGGAATCTAAAACTGTACTCACAGGAGAGGTTCAAATCAAAGAAAGTTAGAGTGTCAGCCCTCTTGTACTTAAGTCGGCATTGTGCCTTTTGTATTAAATTCGGATGCAATTTCTGTGTTTCATCGTCAATAGGAAGGTCACTCACAGGAGAGGTTCAAATCATAGAAAATTAGAGAGTCAGTCCTCTTGTACTTAAGTCGGCATTGTGCATTTTGTATTAATATCGGATGCAATTTCTGTGCGTCGTCGTCAATAAGAAGGTCCAAGGGATACAGTAAACCTGAAGTGAAGCATCGGAATCTAAAACTGGACTCACAGGAGAAGTTCAAATCAGAGAAACTTAGAGTGTCAGTCCTCTTGTACTTAAGTCGGCATTGTGCCTTTTGTATTATATTCGGATGCATTTTCTGTGCTTCATCGTCAATAAGAAGGTCCAAGGAATACAGTAACCCTGAAGTGAAGCATCGGAAACTAAAACTGGACTCACAGGCGAGGTTCAAATCATAGTAAGTTAGAGTGTCAGTCCTCTTGTACTTAAGTCGGCATTGTGCATTTTGTATTAAATTTGGATGCAATTTCTGTGTTTCATCGTCAATAACAACGTCCAAGGGATTTAGTAAACCTGAAGTGAAGCATCGAAATCTAAAACTGGACTCACAGGTGAGGTTCAAATCATAGAAAGTTAGAGTGTCTGTTCTCTTTTACTTTAGTTGGCATTGTGCCTTTTGTATTACATTCGGATGCAATTTCTGTGTTTCATCGTTTATAAGAAGGTCCAAGGGATACAGTGAACCTGAAGTGAAGCATCGGAATCTAACACAAGACTCACAGGAGTGGTTCAAATCATAGAAAGTTAGAGTGTCAGTCCTCTTGTACTTATGTCAGCATTGTGCCTTTTGTATTAAATTCAGATGCAATGTCTGTGTTTCATCGTCAATAAGAAGGTCAAAGGGATACAGTAAATCTGAAGTGAAGCATCGGCATCTAAAACTGGACTCACAGGAGAGGTTCATATCATAGAAAGTTAGAGTGTCAGTCCTCTTGTACTTAAGTCGGCATTGTGCCTTTTGTAATAAATTCGGATGCAATTTCTGTGTTTCATCGTCAATAAGAAGGTCCAAGGTATACAGTAAACCTGAAGTGAAGCATCGGAATCTAAAACTGGACTCACAGGTGAGGTTCAAATCATAGAAGGTTAGAGTGTCAGTGCTCTTGTACTTAAGTCGACATTGTGCCTTTTGTATTAAATTCGGATGCAATTTCTGTGTTTCATCGTCAATAAGAAGGTCCAAGGTATACAGTAAACCTGAGTTGAAGCCTCGGCATCTAAAACTGGACTCACAGGAGGGGTTCAAATCATTTAAAATTTGAGTGTCAGTCCTCTTGTACTTAAGTCGGCATTGTGCCATTTGTATTAAATTCGGATGCAATTTCTGTGCTTCATCGTCAATAAGAAGGTCCAAGGGATACAGTAAACCTGAAGTGAAGCATCGGAATCTACAACTGGACTCAGAGGAGAGGTTCAAATCATAGAAAGTTAGAGTGTCAGTCCTCTTGTACTTAAGTCAGCATTGTGCCCTTTGTATTAAATTCGGATGCAATTTCTGTGTTTCATCGTCAATAAGAAAGTCCAAGGGATACAGTAAAACTGAAGTGAAGCATCGGAATCTAAAACCGGCCTCACAGGAGTGGTTCAAATCATAGAAAGTTAGAGTGTCAGTCCTCTTGTACTTACGTCGGCACTGTGCCTTTTGTATTAAATTCGTAAGCAATTTCTGTGTTTCATTGTCAATAACAAGGTCCAGGGGATTCAGTAAACCTGAAGTGAAGCATCGGAATCTAAAACTGGACTCACTGGAGAGGTTCAAATCATAGAAACTTAGAGTGTCAGTCCTCTTGTACTTAAGTCGGCATTGTGACTTTTGTATTAATTTCGGATGCAATTTCTGTGTTTCATCTTCAATAAGAAGGTCCAAGGGATACAGTAAACCTGAAGTGAGGCCTCGGCAACAAAAACTGGACCCACAGGAGAGGTTCAAATCATAGGGAGTTAGAGTGTCAGTCCTCTTGTACTTAAGTCGGCATTGTGCCTTTTGTATTACATTCGGACGCAATTTCTGTGTTTCATCGTCAATAAGAAGGTCCAAGGGATACAGTACATCTGAAATGAAGCATCGGAATCTAAAACTGGACTCACAGGATAGGTTCAAATCATAGAAAGTTATAGTGTCAGTGCTCTTGTACTTAAGTCGACATTGTGCCTTTTGTATTAAATTCGGATGCAATTTCTGTGTTTCATCGTCAATAAGAAGGTCCAAGGGATACAGTAAACCTGAGTTGAAGCCTCGGCATCTAAAACTGGACTCACAGGAGGGGTTCAAATCATAGAAAATTTGAGTGTCAGTCCTCTTGTACTTAAGTCGGCATTGTGCCATTTGTATTAAATTCGGATGCAATTTCTGTGCTTCATCGTCAATAAGAAGGTCCAAGGGATACAGTAAACCTGAAGTGAAGCATCGGAATCTACAACTGGACTCAGAGGAGAGGTTCAAATCATAGAAAGTTAGAGTGTCAGTCCTCTTGTACTTAAGTCAGCATTGTGCCCTTTGTATTAAATTCGGATGCAATTTCTGTGTTTCATCGTCAATAAGAAAGTCCAAGGGATGCAGTAAAACTGAAGTGAAGCATCGGAATCTAAAACCGGCCTCACAGGAGTGGTTCAAATCATAGAAAGTTAGAGTGTCAGTCCTCTAGTACTTACGTCGGCACTGTGCTTTTTGTATTAAATTCGTAAGCAATTTCTGTGTTTCATTGTCAATAACAAGGTCCAGGGGATTCAGTAAACCTGAAGTGAAGCATCGGAATCTAAAACTGGGCTCACTGGAGAGGTACAAATCATAGAAACTTAGAGTGTCAGTCCTCTTGTACTTAAGTCGGCATTGTGACTTTTGTATTAATTTCGGATGCAATTTCTGTGTTTCATCTTCAATACGAAGGTCCAAGGGATACAGTAAACCTGAAGTGAAGCCTCGGCAACAAAAACTGGACCCACAGGAGAGGTTCAAATCATAGGGAGTTAGAGTGTCAGTCCTCTTGTACTTAAGTCGGCATTGTGCCTTTTGTATTACATTCGGACGCAATTACTGTGTTTCATCGTCAATAAGAAGGTCCAAGGGATACAGTACATCAGAAATGAAGCATCGGAATCTAAAACTGGACTCACAGGATAGGTTCAAATCATAGAAAGTTAGAGTGTCAGTCCTCTTGTACTTAAGTCGGCATTGTGCCTTTTGTATTAAATTCGGATGCAATTTCTGTGTTTCATCGTCAATAAGAAGGTCCAAGGGATACAGTGAAAATGAAGTGAAGCATCCGAATCTAAAACTGGAATCACAGTAGAGGTTCAAATCAAAGAAAGTTAGAGTGTCAGCCCTCTTGTACTTAAGTCGGCATTGTGCCTTTTGTATTAAATTCGGATGCAATTTCTGTGTTTCATCGTCAATAGGAAGGTCACTCACAGGAGAGGTTCAAATCATAGAAAATTAGAGAGTCAGTCCTCTTGTACTTAAGTCGGCATTGTGCATTTTGTATTAATATCGGATGCAATTTCTGTGCGTCGTCGTCAATAAGAAGGTCCAAGGGATACAGTAAACCTGAAGTGAAGCATCGGAATCTAAAACTGGACTCACAGGAGAGGTTCAAATCATAGAAAGTTATAGTGTCAGTCCTCTTGTACTTAAGACGGCATTGTGCCTGTTGTATTAAATTCGGATGCAATTTCTGTGTTTCATCGTCAATAAGAAGGTCCAAGGGATGCAGTAAACCTGAAGTGAAGCAACGGAATCTAAAACAGTACTCACAGGAGAGGTTCATATCATAGAAAGTTAGAGTGTCAGTCCTCTTGTACTGAGGTCGGCATTGTGCCTTTGGTATTAAATTCGGATGTAATTTCTGTGTTTCATCGTTTATAAGAAGGTCCAAGGGATACAGTGAACCTGAAGTGAAGCATCGGAATATAACACAAGACTCACAGGAGTGGTTCAAATCATAGAAAGTTAGAGTGTCAGTCCTCTTGTACTTAAGTCAGCATTGTCCCTTTTGTATTAAATTCGGATGCAATTTTTGTGTTTCATCGTCAATAAGAAGGTCAAAGGGATACAGTAAATCTGAAGTGAAGCATCGGCATCTAAAACTGGACTCACAGGAGAGGTTCATATCATAGAAAGTTAGAGTGTCAGTCCTCTTGTACTTAAGTCGGCATTGTGCCTTTTGTATTAAATTCGGATGCAATTTCTGTGTTTCATCGTCAATAAGAAGGTCCAAGGTATACAGTAAACCTGAAGTGAAGCATCGGAATCTAAAACTGGACTCACAGGTGAGGTGCAAATCTTAGAAAGTTAGAGTGTCAGTCCTCTTGTACTTAAGTCGGCATTGTGCCTTTTGTAATAAATTCGGATGCAATTTCTGTGTTTCATCGTCACTAAGAAGGTCCAAGGTATACAGTAAACCTGAAGTGAAGCATCGGAATCTAAAACTGGACTCACAGGTGAGGTTCAAATCATAGAAAGTTAGAGTGTCAGTGCTCTTGTACTTAAGTCGACATTGTGCCTTTTGTATTAAATTCGGATGCAATTTCTGTGTTTCATCGTCAATAAGAAGGTCCAAGGGATACAGTAAACCTGAGTTGAAGCCTTGGCATCTAAAACTGGACTCACAGGAGAGGTTCAAATCATAGAAAATTTGAGTGTCAGTCCTCTTGTGCTTAAGTCGGCATTGTGCCATTTGTATTAAATTCGGATGCAATTTCTGTGCTTCATCGTCAATAAGAAGGTCCAAGGGATACAGTAAACCTGAAGTGAAGCATTGGAATCTACAACTGGACTCAGAGGAGAGGTTCAAATCAGAGAAACTTAGAGTGTCAGTCCTCTTGTACTTAAGTCGGCATTGTGCCATTTGTATTATATTCGGATGCAATTTCTGTGTTTCATCGTCAATAAGAAGGTCCAAGGGATACAGTAAACCTGAAGTGAAGCATCGGAATCCAACACGGGACTCACAGGAGTGGTTCAAATCATAGAAAGTTAGAGTGTCAGTCCTCTTGTACTTAAGTCAGCATTGTGCCTTTTGTATAAAATTCGGATGCAATTTCTGTGTTTCATCGTCAATAAGAAGGTCCAAGGGATACAGTAAATCTGAAGTGAAGCATCGGAATCTAAAACTGGACTCACAGGACAGGTTCAAATCATAGAAAGTTAGAGTGTCAGTTCTCTTGTACTTAAGTCGGCATTGTGCCTTTTGTATTAAATTCGGATGCAATTTCTGTGTTTCATGGTCAATAAGAAGGTCCAAGGGATTCAGTTAACCTGAAGTGAAGCCTCGGCATCTAAAACTGGACTCACAGGAGAGGTTCAAATCATAGAAAATTAGAGTGTCAATCCTCTTGTACTTAAGTCGGCATTGTGCCTTTTGTATTAAAATCGGATGCAATTTCTGTGCGTCATTGTCAATAAGAAGGTCCAAGGGATACAGTAAACCTGAAGTGAAGCATCGGAATCTAAAACTGGACTCACAGGAGATGTTTAAATCATGGAAAGTTATAGTACCAGTCCTCTTGTACTTAAGACGGCATTGTGCCTGTTGTATTAAATTCGGATTCAATTTCTGTGTTTCATCGTCAATAAGAAGGTCCAAGGGATGCAGTAAACCTGAAGTGAAGCATCGGAATCTAAAACTGTACTCACAGGAGAGGTTCAAATCATAGAAAGTTAGAGTGTCAGTCCTCTTGTACTGAGGTCGGCATTGTGCCTTTTGTATTAAACTCGGTTGCAATTTCTGTGTTTCATTGTCAATAAGAAGGTCCACGGGATACAGTAATCCTGAAGTGAAGCCGCGGCAACAAAAATTGGACTCACAGGAGAGGTTCAAATCATAGAAACTTAGAGTGTCAGTCCTCTTGTACTTAAGTCGGCATTGTGCCTATTGTATTAAATTCGGATGCAATTTCTGTGTTTCATCGTCAATAAGAAGGTCCAAGGGATACAGTAAACCTGAAGTGAAGCATCGGAATCGAAAACTGGACTCACAGGAGAGGATCAAATCATAGAAAGTTAGAGTGTCAGTCCTCTTGTACTTAAGTCGGCATTGTGCCTTTTCTATTAAATTCGGATGCAATTTCTGTGTTTCATCGTCAATAAGAAGGTCCAAGGGATACAGTAAACCTGAAGTGAAGCATCGGAATCTAAAAGTGGACTCACAGGAGAGGTTCAAATCATAGAAAGTTAGAGTGTCAGCCCTCTTGCACTTAGGGCGGCATTGTGCCTTTTGTATTAAATTCGGATGTAATTTCTGTGTTTCATCGTTTATAAGAAGGTCCAAGGGATACAGTAAACCTGAAGTGAAGCATCGGAATCTACCACGGGACTCACAGGAGTGGTTCAAATCATAGAAAGTTAGAGTGTCAGTCCTCTTGTACTTAAGTCAGCATTGTGCCTTTTGTATTAAATTCGGATGCAATTTCTGTGTTTCATCGTTAATAAGAAGGTCCAAGGGATACAGTAAACCTGAAGTGAAGCCTCGGCATCGAAAACTGGACTCACAGGAGAGGTTCAAATCATAGGAAATTTGAGTGTCAGTCCTCTTGTACTTAAGTCGGCATTGTGCATTTTGTTTTAATATCGGATGCAATTTATGTGCGTCGTCGTCAATAAGAAGGTCCAAGGGATACAGTAAACCTGAAGTGAAGCATCGGAATCTAAAACTGGACTCACAGGTGAGGTGCAAATCTTAGAAAGTTAGAGTGTCAGTCCTCTTGTACTTAAGTCGGCATTGTGCCTTTTGTAATAAATTCGGATGCAATTTCTGTATTTCATCGTCAATAAGAAGGTCCAAGGTATGCAGTAACCCTGAAGTGAAGCATCGGAATCTAAAACTGGACTCACAGGTGAGGTTCAAATCATAGAAAGTTAGAGTGTCAGTGCTCTTGTACTTAAGTCGACATTGTGCCTTTTGTATTAAATTCGGATGCAATTTCCGTGTTTCATCGTCAATAAGAAGGTCCAAGGGATACAGTAAACCTGAGTTGAAGCCTTGGCATCTAAAACTAGACTCACAGGAGAGGTTCAAATCATAGAAAATTTGAGTGTCAGTCTTCTTGTGCTTAAGTGGGCATTGTGCCATTTGTATTAAATTCGGATCCAATTTCTGTGCTTCATCGTCAATAAGAAGGTCCAAGGGATACAGTAAACCTGAAGTGAAGCATTGGAATCTACAACTGGACTCAGAGGAGAGGTTCAAATCAGAGAAACTTAGAGTGTCAGTCCTCTTGTACTTAAGTCGGCATTGTGCCATTTGTATTAAATTCGGATGCAATTTCTGTGTTTCATCGTCAATAAGAAGGTCCAAGGGATACAGTAAACCTGAAGTGAAGCATCGCAATCCAACACGGGACTCACAGGAGTGGTTCAAATCATAGAAAGTTAGAGTGTCAGTCCTCTTGTACTTAAGTCAGCATTGTGCCTTTTGTATAAAATTCGGATGCAATTTCTGTGTTTCATCGTCAATAAGAAGGTCCAAGGGATACAGTAAATCTGAAGTGAAGCATCGGAATCTAAAACTGGACTCACAGGACAGGTTCAAATCATAGAAAGTTAGAGTGTCAGTTCTCTTGTACTTAAGTCGGCATCGTGCCTTTTGTATTAAATTCGGATGCAATATCTGTGTTTCATGGTCAATAAGAAGGTCCAAGGGATTCAGTTAACCTGAAGTGAAGCCTCGGCATCTAAAACTGGACTCACAGGAGAGGTTCAAATCATAGAAAATTAGAGTGTCAATCCTCTTGTACTTAAGTCGGCATTGTGCCTTTTGTATTAAAATCGGATGCAATTTCTGTGCGTCATCGTCAATAAGAAGGTCCAAGGGATACAGTAAACCTGAAGTGAAGCATCGGAATCTAAAACTGGACTCACAGGAGATGTTCAAATCATGGAAAGTTATAGTGTCAGTCCTCTTGTACTTAAGACGGCATTGTGCCTGTTGTATTAAATTCGGATTCAATTTCTGTGTTTCATCGTCAATAAGAAGGTCCAAGGGTTGCAGTAAACCTGAAGTGAAGCATCGGAATCTAAAACTGTACTCACAGGAGAGGTTCAAATCATAGAAAGTTAGAGTGTCAGTCCTCTTGTACTGAGGTCGGCATTGTGCCTTTTGTATTAAATTCGGTTGTAATTTCTGTGTTTCATTGTCAATAAGAAGGTCCACGGGATACAGTAATCCTGAAGTGAAGCCGCGGCAACAAAAATTGGACTCACAGGAGAGGTTCAAATCATAGAAACTTAGAGTGTCAGTCCTCTTGTACTTAAGTCGGCATTGTGCCTATTGTATTAAATTCGGATGCAATTTCTGTGTTTCATCGTCAATAAGAAAGTCCAAGGGATACAGTAAACCTGAAGTGAAGCATCGGAATCGAAAACTGGACTCACAGGAGAGGATCAAATCATAGAAAGTTAGAGTGTCAGTCCTCTTGTACTTAAGTCGGCATTGTGCCTTTTCTATTAAATTCGGATGCAATTTCTGTGTTTCATCGTCAATAAGAAGGTCCAAGGGATACAGTAAACCTGAAGTGAAGCATCGGAATCTAAAAGTGGACTCACAGGAGAGGTTCAAATCATAGAAAGTTAGAGTGTCAGCCCTCTTGCACTTAGGGCGGCATTGTGCCTTTTGTATTAAATTCGGATGTAATTTCTGTGTTTCATCGTTTATAAGAAGGTCCAAGGGATACAGTAAACCTGAAGTGAAGCATCGGAATCTAACACGGGACTCACAGGAGTGGTTCAAATCATAGAAAGTTTGAGTGTCAGTCCTCTTGTACTTAAGTCAGCATTGTGCCTTTTGTATTAAATTCGGATGCAATTTCTGTGTTTCATCGTTAATAAGAAGGTCCAAGGGATACAGTAAACCTGAAGTGAAGCCTCGGCATCGAAAACTGGACTCACAGGAGAGGTTCAAATCATAGGAAATTTGAGTGTCAGTCCTCTTGTACTTAAGTCGGCATTGTGCATTTTGTATTGAAATCGGATGCAATTTCTGTGCTTCATCGTCAATAAGATGGTCCAAGGGATACAGTAAACCTGAAGTGAAGCATCGGAATCTACAACTGGACTCAGCGGAGAGGTTCAAATCAGAGAAACTTAGAGTGTCAGTCCTCTTGTACTTAAGTCGGCATTGTGCCTTTTGTATTAATTTCGGATGCAACTTCTGTGTTTCATCGTCAATAAGAAAGTCCAAGGGAATCAGTAAACCTGAAGTGAAGCATCGAAATCTAAAACTGGACTCACAGCTGAGGATCAAATCATAGAAAGTTAGAGTGTCAGTCCTCTTGTACTTAAGTCGGCATTGTGCCTTTTGTATTAAATTCGGATGCAATTTCTGTGTTTCATCGTCAATAAGAAGGTCCATGGGATACAGAAAACCTGAAGTGTAGCATCGGAATCTAAAACTGGAATCACAGGAGAGGTTCAAATCTAAGAAAGTTAGAGTGTCAGTCCTATTGTACTTAAGTCGGCATTGTGCCTTTTGTATTAAATTCGGATATAATTTCTGTGTTTCATCGTTTATAAAAAGGTACAAGGGATGCAGTAAACCTGAAGTGAAGCATCGGAATCTAACACGGGACTCACAGGAGTGGTTCAAATCATAGAATGTTAGAGTTTCAGTCCTCTTGTACTTAAGTCGGCATTGTGCCTTTTGTATTAAATTCGTATGCAATTTCTGTGTTTCATCGTCAATAAAAAGGTACAAGGGATACAGTAAACCTGAAGTGAAGCATCGGAATCTAAAACTGGACTCACAGGAGAGGTTCAAATCATAGAAAGTTAGAGTGTCAGTCCTCTTGTAGTTAAGTCGGCATTGTGCATTATGTATTACATTCAGATGCAATTTCTGTGTTTCATCGTCAATAAGAAAGTCCAAAGGATTCTGTAAAGCTGAAGTGAAGAATCGAAATCTAAAACTGGACTCACAGGTGAGATTCAAATCATAGAAAGTTAGAGTGTCAGTCCTCTTGTACTTAAGTCGGCATTGTGCCTTTTGTATTAAATTCGGATGCAATTTTTGTGTTTCATCGTCAGTAAGAAGGTCCAAGGGATACAGAAAACCTGACGTGAAGCATCGGAATCTAAAACTCGAATCACAGGGGAGGTTCAAATCAAAGAAATTTAGAGTGTCAGTCCTCTTGTACTTAAGTCGGCATTGTGCCTTTTGTATTAAATTCGGATGCAATTTCTGTGTTTCATCGTCAATAAGAAGGTCCAAGGGATACAGTAAACCTGAAGTGAAGCATCGGAATCTAAAACTGGACTCACAGGAGAGGTTAAAATCATAGAAAGTTAGAGTGTCAGTCCTCTTGTACTTAAGTCGGCATTGTGCCTTTTGTATTAAATTCGGATGCAATTTCTGTGTTTCATCGTCAATAAGAAGGTCCATGAGATACAGTAAACCTGAAGTGAAGCCTCGGCATCTAAAACTGGACTCACAGGAGAGGTTCAAATCGTAGAAAATTTGAGTGTCAGTCCACTTGTACTTAAGTCGGCATTGTGCATTTTGTAATAAAATCGGATGCAATTTCTGTGCTTCATCGTCAATAAGAAGGTCCAAGGGATACAGTAAACCTGAAGTGAAGCATCGGAATCTACAACTGGACTCAGAGGAGAGGTTCAAATCAGAGAAACTTAGAGTGTCAGTCCTCTTGTACGTAAGTCGGCATTGTGCCTTTTGTATTAATTTCGGATGCAATTTCTGTGTTTCATCGTCAATAAGAAAGTCCAAGGGAATCAGTAAACCTGAAGTGAAGCATCGAAATCTAAAACTGGACTCACAGGTGAGGTTCAAATCATAGAAAGTTAGAGTGTCAGTCCTCTTGTACTTAAGTCGGCATTGTGCCTTTTGTATTAAATTCGGATGCAATTTCTGTGTTTCATCGTCAATAAGAAGGTCCGTGGGATGGAGAAAACCTGAAGTGAAGCATCGGAATCTAAAACTGGAATCACAGGAGAGGTTCAAATCAAAGAAAGTTAGAGTGTCAGTCCTCTTGTACTTAAGTCGGCATTGTGCCTTTTGTATCAAATTCGGATGTAATTTCTGTGTTTCATGGTTTATAAAAAGGTACAAGGGATGCAGTAAACCTGAAGTGAAGCATCGGAATCTAACACGGGACTCACAGGAGTGGTTCAAATCATAGAAATTTAGAGTGTCAGTCCTCTTGTACTTAAGTCTGCATTGTGCCTTTTGTATTAAATTCGTATGCAATTTCTGTGTTTCATCGTCAATAAGAAGGTCCAAGGGATACAGTAAACCTGAAGTGAAGCATCGGAATCTAAAACTGGACTCACAGGAGAGGTTCAAATCATAGAAAGTTAGAGTGTCAGTCCTCTTGTACTTAAGTCGGCATTGTGCATTATGTATTAAATTCGGATGCAATTTCTGTGTTTCATTGTCAATAAGAAAGTCCAAAGGATTCAGTAAACCTGAAGTGAAGAATCGAAATCTAAGACTGGACTCACAGGTGAGGTGCAAATCATAGAAACTTAGTGTGTCAGTCCTCTTGTACTTAAGTCGGCATTGTGCCTTTTGTATTAAATTCGGATGCAATTTCTGTGTTTCATCGTCAATAAGAAGGTCCAAGGGATACAGAAAACCTGACGTGAAGCATCAGAATCTAAAACTGGAATCACAGGGGAGGTTCAAATCAAAGAAATTGAGAGTGTCAGTCCTCTTGTACTTAAGTCGGCATTGTGCCTTTTGTATTGAATTCGGATGCAATTTCTGTGTTTCATCGTCAATAAGAAGGTCCAAGGGATACAGTAAACCTGAAGTGAAGCATCGGAATCTAAAACTGGACTCACAGGAGAGGTTAAAATCATAGAAAGTTAGAGTGTCAGTCCTCCTGTACTTAAGTCGGCATTGTGCCTTTTGTATTTAATTCGGATGCAATTTCTGTGTTTCATCGTCAATAAGAAGGTCCAAGGGATACAGTAAACCTGAAGTGAACCTTCGGAATCTAAAACTGGACTCATAGGAGTGGTTCAAATCATAGAAAGTTAGAGTTTCAGTCCTCTTGTACTTAAGTCGGCACTGTGCCTTTTGTATTAAACTCGTTTGCTATTTCTGTGTTTCATTGTCAAAAAGAGGGTCCAAGGGATACAGTAAACCTCAAGTGAAGCATCGGAATCTAAAACTGGACTCACAGGAGAGGTTCAAATCATGGAAATTTAGAGTGTCATTCCTCTTGTACTTAAGTCGGCATTGTGTCTTTTGTATTAAATTCAGATGCAATTTCTGTGTTTCATCGTCAATAAGAAGGTCCAAGGGATACAGTAAACCTGAAGTGAAGCACTTTAATCTGTATCTGGACTCACAGGTGTGGTTCAAATCATAGAAAGTTAGAGTGTCAGTCCTCTTGTACGTAAGTCGGCGTTGTGCCTTTTGTATTAAATTCATATGCAATTTCTGTGTTTCATCGTCAATAAGAAGGTCCAAGGTATACAGTAAACCTGAAAAGAAGCATCGGAATCTAAAACTGTACTCACAGGTGAGGTTCAAATCATAGAAAATTAGAGTGTCAGTCCTCTTGGACTCAAGTCGGCATTGTGCCTTTTGTATTAAATTCGGATGCAATTTCTGTGTTTCATCGTCAATAAGAAGGTCCAAGGGATACAGTAAACCTGAAGTGAAGCATCGGAATCTAAAACTGGACTCACAGGAGATGTTCATATCATAGAAAGTTAGAGTGTCAGTCCTCTTGTACTTAAGTCGGCATTGTGCCTTTTGTATTAACTTCGTTTGCAATTTCTGTGCTTCATCGTCAATAAGAAGGTCCAAGGTATACAGTAAACCTGAAGTGAAGCATCGGAATCTAAAACTGAACTCACAGGTGAGGTTCAAATCATAGAAAATTAGAGTGTCAGTCCTCTTGTACTTAAGTCGGCATTGTGCATTTTGTATTAAATTCGGATGCAATTTCTGTGTTTCATCGTCAATAAGAAGGTCCAAGGGATACAGTAAACCTGAAGTGAAGCATCGGAATCTATAACTGGACTCACCGGTGTGGTTCAAATCATAGGAAGTTAGAGTGTCAGTCCTCTTGTAGTTAAGTCGGCATTGTGCCTGTTGTATTAAATTCGGATGCAATTTCTGTGTTTCATCGTCAATAAGAAGGTCCAAGGGATGCAGTAAACCTGAAGTGAAGCATCGGAATCCAAAACTATACTCACAGGAGAGGTTCATATCATAGAAAGTTAGAGTGTCAGTCCTCTTGTACTTATGTCGGCATTGTGCCTTTTGTATTAAATTCGGATGCAATTTCTGTGTTTCATCGTCAATATGAAGGTCCAAGGTATACAGTAAACCTTAAGTGAAGCATCGGAATCTAAAACTGTACTCACAGGTGAGGTTCAAATCATAGAAAGTTAGAGTGTCAGTCCTCTTGTACTTAAGTCGGCATTGTGCCTTTTGTATTAAATTCGGATGCAATTTCTGTGTTTCATCGTCAATAAGAAGGTCCAAGGGATACAGTAAACCTGAAGTGAAGCATCGGAATCTAAAACTGGACTCACAGGACAGGTTCATATGATAGAAAGTTAGAGTGTCAGTCCTCTTGTACTTAAGTCGGCATTGTGCCTTTTGTATTAACTTCGTATTCAATTTCTGTGTTTCATCGTCAATAAGAAGGTCCAAGGTATACGGTTAACCTGAAGTGAAGCATCGGAATCTTAAACTGCACTCACAGGTGAGGTTCAAATCATAGAAAGTTAGAGTGTCAGTCCTCTTGTACTTAAGTCGGCATTTTGCATTTTGTATCGAATTCGGATGCAATTTCTGTGTTTCATCGTCAATAAGAAGGTCCAAGGGATACAGTAAACCTGAAGTGAAGCATCGGAATCTAGAACTGGACTCACAGGAGATGTTCAAATAATAGAAAGTTAGAGTGTCAGTTCTCTTGTACTTAAGTCGGCATTGTGCCTTTTGTATTAAACTCGGATGCAATTTCTGTGTTTCATCATCAGTAAGAAGGTCCAAGGGATACAGAAAACGTGAAGTGAAGCATCGGAATCTAAAACTGGAATCACAGGAGAGGTTCAAATCAAAGAAAGTTAGAGTGTCAGTCCTCTTGTACTTAAGTCGGCATTGTGCCTTTTGTATTAAATTCGAATGCAATTTCTGTGTTTCATCGTCAATAAGAAGGTCCAAGGGATACAGTAAACCTGAAGTGAAGCATCGGAATCTAAAACTGGACTCACAGGAGAGGTTAAAATCAAAGGAAGTTAGAGTGTCAGTCCTCTTGTACTTAAGTCGGCATTGTGCCTTTGGATTACATTCGGATGCAATTTCTGTGTTTCATCGTCAATAAGAAGGTCCAAGGGATACAGTAAACCTGAAGTGAACCATCGGAATCTTAAACTGGAATCACAGGGGAGGTTCAAATCAAAGAAAGTTAGTGTTTTAGTCCTCTTGTACTTAAGTCGGCACTGTGCCTTTTGTATTAAATTCGTATTCTATTTCTGTGTTTCATTGTCAAAAAGAAAGCCCAAGGGATTCAGTAAACCTGAAGTGAAAAATCGGAAACTAAAACCTGACTGACAGGAGAGGTTCAAATCATAGAAAGTTAGAGTGTCAGTCCTCTTGTACTTAAGTCGGCATTGTGCCTTTTGTATTAAATTCGGATGCAATTTCTGTGTTTCATCGTCAATAAGAAGGTCCAAGGTATACAGTAAACCTGAAGTGATGCATCGGAATCTAAAAATGGACTCACAGGTGAGATTCAAATCATAGAAAGTTAGAGTGTCAGTGCTCTTGTACTTAAGTCGGCATTGTGCCTTTTGTATTAAATTCGGATGCAATTTCTGTGTTTCGTCGTCAATAAGAAGGTCCACGGGATACAGTAAACCTCAAGTGAAGCATCGGAATCTAAAACTGGACTCACAGGAGAGGTTCAAATCATGGAAATTTAGAGTGTCAGTCCTCTTGTACTTAAGTCGGCATTGTGTCTTTTTATTAAATTCAGATGCAATTTCTGTGTTCCATCGTCAATAAGAAGGTCCAAGGGATACAGTAAACCTGAAGTGAAGCTTTGGAATCTATAACTGGACTCACAGGTGTGGTTCAAATCATAGAAAGTTAGAGTGTCAGTCCTCTTGTACTTAAGTCGGCATTGTGCCTTTTGTATTAAATTCAGATGCAATTTCTGTGTTTCATCGTCAATAAGAAGGTCCAAGGGATACAGTAAACCTGAAGTGAAGCATCGGAATCTATAACTGGACTCACAGGTGTGGTTCGAATCATAGGAAGTTAGAGTGTCAGTCCTCTTGTACTTAAGTCGGCATTGTGCATTATGTATTAAATTCGGATGCAATTTCTGTGTTTCATTGTCAATAAGAAAGTCCAAAGGATTCAGTAAACCTGAAGTGAAGAATCGAAATCTAAGACTGGACTCACAGGTGAGGTGCAAATCATAGAAACTTAGTGTGTCAGTCCTCTTGTACTTAAGTCGGCATTGTGCCTTTTGTATTAAATTCGGATGCAATTTCTGTGTTTCATCGTCAATAAGAAGGTCCAAGGGATACAGAAAACCTGACGTGAAGCATCAGAATCTAAAACTGGAATCACAGGGGAGGTTCAAATCAAAGAAATTGAGAGTGTCAGTCCTCTTGTACTTAAGTCGGCATTGTGCCTTTTGTATTGAATTCGGATGCAATTTCTGTGTTTCATCGTCAATAAGAAGGTCCAAGGGATACAGTAAACCTGAAGTGAAGCATCGGAATCTAAAACTGGACTCACAGGAGAGGTTAAAATCATAGAAAGTTAGAGTGTCAGTCCTCCTGTACTTAAGTCGGCATTGTGCCTTTTGTATTTAATTCGGATGCAATTTCTGTGTTTCATCGTCAATAAGAAGGTCCAAGGGATACAGTAAACCTGAAGTGAACCTTCGGAATCTAAAACTGGACTCATAGGAGTGGTTCAAATCATAGAAAGTTAGAGTTTCAGTCCTCTTGTACTTAAGTCGGCACTGTGCCTTTTGTATTAAACTCGTTTGCTATTTCTGTGTTTCATTGTCAAAAAGAGGGTCCAAGGGATACAGTAAACCTCAAGTGAAGCATCGGAATCTAAAACTGGACTCACAGGAGAGGTTCAAATCATGGAAATTTAGAGTGTCATTCCTCTTGTACTTAAGTCGGCATTGTGTCTTTTGTATTAAATTCAGATGCAATTTCTGTGTTTCATCGTCAATAAGAAGGTCCAAGGGATACAGTAAACCTGAAGTGAAGCACTTTAATCTGTATCTGGACTCACAGGTGTGGTTCAAATCATAGAAAGTTAGAGTGTCAGTCCTCTTGTACGTAAGTCGGCGTTGTGCCTTTTGTATTAAATTCATATGCAATTTCTGTGTTTCATCGTCAATAAGAAGGTCCAAGGTATACAGTAAACCTGAAAAGAAGCATCGGAATCTAAAACTGTACTCACAGGTGAGGTTCAAATCATAGAAAATTAGAGTGTCAGTCCTCTTGGACTCAAGTCGGCATTGTGCCTTTTGTATTAAATTCGGATGCAATTTCTGTGTTTCATCGTCAATAAGAAGGTCCAAGGGATACAGTAAACCTGAAGTGAAGCATCGGAATCTAAAACTGGACTCACAGGAGATGTTCATATCATAGAAAGTTAGAGTGTCAGTCCTCTTGTACTTAAGTCGGCATTGTGCCTTTTGTATTAACTTCGTTTGCAATTTCTGTGCTTCATCGTCAATAAGAAGGTCCAAGGTATACAGTAAACCTGAAGTGAAGCATCGGAATCTAAAACTGAACTCACAGGTGAGGTTCAAATCATAGAAAATTAGAGTGTCAGTCCTCTTGTACTTAAGTCGGCATTGTGCATTTTGTATTAAATTCGGATGCAATTTCTGTGTTTCATCGTCAATAAGAAGGTCCAAGGGATACAGTAAACCTGAAGTGAAGCATCGGAATCTATAACTGGACTCACCGGTGTGGTTCAAATCATAGGAAGTTAGAGTGTCAGTCCTCTTGTAGTTAAGTCGGCATTGTGCCTGTTGTATTAAATTCGGATGCAATTTCTGTGTTTCATCGTCAATAAGAAGGTCCAAGGGATGCAGTAAACCTGAAGTGAAGCATCGGAATCCAAAACTATACTCACAGGAGAGGTTCATATCATAGAAAGTTAGAGTGTCAGTCCTCTTGTACTTATGTCGGCATTGTGCCTTTTGTATTAAATTCGGATGCAATTTCTGTGTTTCATCGTCAATATGAAGGTCCAAGGTATACAGTAAACCTTAAGTGAAGCATCGGAATCTAAAACTGTACTCACAGGTGAGGTTCAAATCATAGAAAGTTAGAGTGTCAGTCCTCTTGTACTTAAGTCGGCATTGTGCCTTTTGTATTAAATTCGGATGCAATTTCTGTGTTTCATCGTCAATAAGAAGGTCCAAGGGATACAGTAAACCTGAAGTGAAGCATCGGAATCTAAAACTGGACTCACAGGACAGGTTCATATGATAGAAAGTTAGAGTGTCAGTCCTCTTGTACTTAAGTCGGCATTGTGCCTTTTGTATTAACTTCGTATTCAATTTCTGTGTTTCATCGTCAATAAGAAGGTCCAAGGTATACGGTTAACCTGAAGTGAAGCATCGGAATCTTAAACTGCACTCACAGGTGAGGTTCAAATCATAGAAAGTTAGAGTGTCAGTCCTCTTGTACTTAAGTCGGCATTTTGCATTTTGTATCGAATTCGGATGCAATTTCTGTGTTTCATCGTCAATAAGAAGGTCCAAGGGATACAGTAAACCTGAAGTGAAGCATCGGAATCTAGAACTGGACTCACAGGAGATGTTCAAATAATAGAAAGTTAGAGTGTCAGTTCTCTTGTACTTAAGTCGGCATTGTGCCTTTTGTATTAAACTCGGATGCAATTTCTGTGTTTCATCATCAGTAAGAAGGTCCAAGGGATACAGAAAACGTGAAGTGAAGCATCGGAATCTAAAACTGGAATCACAGGAGAGGTTCAAATCAAAGAAAGTTAGAGTGTCAGTCCTCTTGTACTTAAGTCGGCATTGTGCCTTTTGTATTAAATTCGAATGCAATTTCTGTGTTTCATCGTCAATAAGAAGGTCCAAGGGATACAGTAAACCTGAAGTGAAGCATCGGAATCTAAAACTGGACTCACAGGAGAGGTTAAAATCAAAGGAAGTTAGAGTGTCAGTCCTCTTGTACTTAAGTCGGCATTGTGCCTTTGGATTACATTCGGATGCAATTTCTGTGTTTCATCGTCAATAAGAAGGTCCAAGGGATACAGTAAACCTGAAGTGAACCATCGGAATCTTAAACTGGAATCACAGGGGAGGTTCAAATCAAAGAAAGTTAGTGTTTTAGTCCTCTTGTACTTAAGTCGGCACTGTGCCTTTTGTATTAAATTCGTATTCTATTTCTGTGTTTCATTGTCAAAAAGAAAGCCCAAGGGATTCAGTAAACCTGAAGTGAAAAATCGGAAACTAAAACCTGACTGACAGGAGAGGTTCAAATCATAGAAAGTTAGAGTGTCAGTCCTCTTGTACTTAAGTCGGCATTGTGCCTTTTGTATTAAATTCGGATGCAATTTCTGTGTTTCATCGTCAATAAGAAGGTCCAAGGTATACAGTAAACCTGAAGTGATGCATCGGAATCTAAAAATGGACTCACAGGTGAGATTCAAATCATAGAAAGTTAGAGTGTCAGTGCTCTTGTACTTAAGTCGGCATTGTGCCTTTTGTATTAAATTCGGATGCAATTTCTGTGTTTCGTCGTCAATAAGAAGGTCCACGGGATACAGTAAACCTCAAGTGAAGCATCGGAATCTAAAACTGGACTCACAGGAGAGGTTCAAATCATGGAAATTTAGAGTGTCAGTCCTCTTGTACTTAAGTCGGCATTGTGTCTTTTTATTAAATTCAGATGCAATTTCTGTGTTCCATCGTCAATAAGAAGGTCCAAGGGATACAGTAAACCTGAAGTGAAGCTTTGGAATCTATAACTGGACTCACAGGTGTGGTTCAAATCATAGAAAGTTAGAGTGTCAGTCCTCTTGTACTTAAGTCGGCATTGTGCCTTTTGTATTAAATTCAGATGCAATTTCTGTGTTTCATCGTCAATAAGAAGGTCCAAGGGATACAGTAAACCTGAAGTGAAGCATCGGAATCTATAACTGGACTCACAGGTGTGGTTCGAATCATAGGAAGTTAGAGTGTCAGTCCTCTTGTACTTAAGTCGGCATTGTGCCTGTTGTATTAAATTCGGATGCAATTTCTGTGTTTCATCGTCAATAAGAAGGTCCAAGGTATACAGTAAACCTGAAGTGAAGCATCGGAATCTAAAACTGGACTCACAGGTGAGGTTCAAATCATAGAAAGTTAGAGTGTCAGTCCTCTTGGACTTAAGTCAGCATTGTGAATTTTGTATTAAATTCGGATGCAATTTCCGTGTTTCATCGTCAATAAGAAGGTCCAAGGGATACAGTAAACCTGAAGTGAAGCATCGGAATCTAAACCTGGACTCACAGGAGAGGTTCAAATAATAGAAAGTTAGAGTGTCAGTTCTCTTGTACTTCAGTCGGCATTGTGCCTTTTGTATTAAATTCGTATGCAATTTCTGTGTTTCATCGTCAATAAGAAGGTCCAAGAGATACAGAAAACGTGAAGTGAAGCATCGGAATCTAAAACTGGAATCACAGGAGAGGTTCAAATCAAAGAAAGTTAGAGTGTCAGTCCTCTTGTACTTAAGTCGGCATTGTGCCTTTTGTATTAAATTCGGATGCAATTTCTGTATTTCATCGTCAATAAGAAGGTCCAAGGGATACAGTAAACCTGAAGTGAAGCATCGGAATCTAAAACTGGACTCACAGGAGAGGTTAAAATCATAGAAAGTTAGAGTGTCAGTCCTCTAGTACTTAAGTCGGCATTGTGCCTTTTGTATTAAATTCGGATGCAATGTCTGTGTTTCATCGTCAATAAGAAGGTCCAAGGGATACAAAAACCTGAAGTGAACCATCGGAATCTAAAACTGGACTCACAGGAGTGGTTCAAATCGTAGAAAGTTAGACTTTCAGTCCTCTTGTACTTAAGTCGGCACTGTGCCTTTTGTATTAAATTCGGATTCTATTTCTGTGTTTCATTGTCAAAAAGAAAGTCCAAGGGATTCAGTAAACCTGAAGTGAAGCATCGGAAACTAAAACTTGACTGACAGGAGAGGTTCAAATCATAGAAACTTAGAGTGTCAGTCCTCTTGTACTTAAGTCGGCATTGTGCCTTTTGTATTAATTTCGGATGCAATTTGTGTGATTCATCGTCAATAAGAAGGTCCAAGGGATACAGTAAACCTCAAGTGAAGCATCGGAATCTAAAACTGGACTCACAGGAAAGGTTCAAATCATGGAAAGTTAGAGTGTCAGTCCTCTTGTACTTAAGTCGGCATTGTGCCTTTTGTATTAAATTCAGATGCAATTTCTGTGTTTCATCGTCAATAAGAAGGTCCAAAGGAAACCAGTAAACCTGAAGTGAAGCACTGGAATCTATAACTGGACTCACAGGTGTGGTTCAAATCATAGAACGTTAGAGTGTCAGTCCTCTTGTACTTAAGTCGGCATTGTGCCTTTTGTATTAAATTCGGATGCAATTTCTGTGTTTCATCGTCAATAAGAAGGTCCAAGGTATACAGTAAACCTGAAGTGAAGCATCGGAATCTAAAACTGGACTCACAGGTGAGGTTCAAATCATAGAAAGATAGAGTGTCAGTCCTCTTGTACTTAAGACGGCATTGTGCCTTTTGTATTAAATTCGGATGCAATTTCTGTGTTTCATAGTCAATAAGAAGGTCCAAGGGATACAGTAAACCTGAAGTGAAGCACCGGAATCTAAAACTGGACTCACAGGAGAGGTTCATATCATTGAAGGTTAGAGTGTCAGTAATCTTGTACCTAAGTCGGCATTGAGCATTTTGTATTAAATTCGTATGCAATTTCTGTGTTTCATCGTCAATAAGAAGGTCCAAGGTATACAGTAAACCTGAAGTGAAGCATCGGAATCTAAAACTGGACTCACAGGTGAGGTTCAAATCATAGAAAGTTAGAGTGTCAGTCCTCTTGTACTTAAGTCGGCATTGTGCTTTTTGTATTAAATTCGGATGCAATTTCTGTGTTTCGTCGTCAATAAGAAGGGCCAAGGTATACATAAATTTGAAGTGAAGCATCGGAATCTAAAACTGGACTCACAGGTGTGGTTTAAATCATAGAAAGTTAGAGTGTCAGTCCTCTTGTACTTAAGTCGGCATTGTGCCTTTTGTATTAAATTCGGATGCAATTTCTGTGTTTCATCGTCAATAAGAAGGTCCAAGGAATACAGTAAAAATGAAGTGATGCATCGGAACCTAAAACTGGACTCACAGGAGAGGTTCATATCATAGAAAGTTAGAGTGTCAGTCCTCTTGTACTTAAGTCGGCATTGTGCTTTTTGTATTAAATTCGGATGCAATTTCTGTGTTTCATCGTCAATTAGAAGGTCGAAGGGATACAGTAAACCTGAAGTGAAGCATCGGAATCTAAAACTGGACTCACAGCAGAGGTTCATATCATAGAAAGTTAGAGTGTCAGTCCCCTTGTACTTAAGCCGGCACTGTGCCTTTTGTATTAAATTCGTATGCTATTTCTGTGTTTCATTGTCAAAAAGAAGGGCCAAGGGATTCAGTAAACCTGAAGTGAAGCATCGGAAACTAAAACCTGACTGACTGGAGAGGTTCAAATCATAGAAACTTAGAGTGTCAGTCCTCTAGTACTTAAGCCGGCATTGTGCCTTTTGTATTAATTTCGGATGCAATTTCTGTGTTTCATCGTCAATAAGAAGGTCTAAGGGATACAGTAAACCTCAAGTGAAGTATCGGAATCTAAAACTGGACTCACAGGAGAGGTTCAAATCATGGAAAGTTAGAGTGTCAGTCCTCTTGTACTTAAGTCGGCATTGTGCCTTTTGTATCAAATTCAGATGCAATTTCAGTGTTTCATCGTCAATAAGAAGGTCCAAGGGATACAGTAAACCTGAAGTGAAGCACTGGAATCTATAACTGGTCTCACAGGTGTGGTTCAAATCATAGAAAGTTAGAGTGTCAGTCCTCTTGTACTTAAGTCGGCATTGTGCCTTTTGTATTAAATTCGGATGCAATTTCTGTGTTTCATCGTCAATAAGAAGGTCCAAGGTATACAGTAAACCTGAAGTGAAGCATCGGAACCTAAAACTGGACTCACAGGAAAGGTTAATATCATAGAAAGTTAGACTGCCAGTCCTCTTGTACTTAAGTCGGCATTGTGCCTTTTGTGTTAAATTCGGATGCAATGTCTGTGTTTCATCGTCAATAAGAAGGTCCAAGGTATACAGTAAACCTGAAGTGAAGCATCGGAATCTAAAACTGGACTCACAGGACAGGTTCATATGATAGAAAGTTAGAGTGTCAGTCCTCTTGTACTTAAGTCGGCATTGTGCCTTTTGTATTAACTTCGTATTCAATTTCTGTGTTTCATCGTCAATAAGAAGGTCCAAGGTATACGGTTAACCTGAAGTGAAGCATCGGAATCTTAAACTGCACTCACAGGTGAGGTTCAAATCATAGAAAGTTAGAGTGTCAGTCCTCTTGTACTTAAGTCGGCATTTTGCATTTTGTATTGAATTCGGATGCAATTTCTGTGTTTCATCGTCAATAAGAAGGTCCAAGGGATACAGTAAACCTGAAGTGAAGCATCGGAATCTAGAACTGGACTCACAGGAGATGTTCAAATAATAGAAAGTTAGAGTGTCAGTTCTCTTGTACTTAAGTCGGCATTGTGCCTTTTGTATTAAACTCGGATGCAATTTTTGTGTTTCATCATCAATAAGAAGGTCCCAGGGATACAGAAAACGTAAAGTGAAGCATCGGAATCAAAAACTGGAATCACAGGAGAGGTTCAAATCAAAGAAAGTTAGAGTGTCAGTCCTCTTGTACTTAAGTCGGCATTGTGCCTTTTGTATTAAATTCTAATGCAATTTCTGTGTTTCATCGTCAATAAGAAGGTCCAAGGGATACAGTAAACCTGAAGTGAAGCATCGGAATCTAAAACTGGACTCACAGGAGAGGTTAAAATCTAAGGAAGTTAGAGTGTCAGTCCTCTTGTACTTAAGTCGGCATTGTGCCTTTGGATTACATTCGGATGCAATTTCTGTGTTTCATCGTCAATAAGAAGGTCCAAGGGATACAGTAAACCTGAAGTGAACCATCGGAATCTTAAACTGGAATCACAGGGGAGGTTCAAATCAAAGAAATTTAGAGTGTCAGTCCTCTTGTACTTAAGTCGGGATTGTGCCTTTTGTATTAAATTCGGATGCAATTTCTGTGTTTCATCGTCAATAAGAATGTCCAAGGGATACAGTAAACCTGAAGGGAAGCATCGGAATCTAAAACTGGACCCACAGGAGAGGTTAAAATCATAGAAAGTTAGAGTGTCAGTCCTCTTGTACTTAAGTCGGCATTGTGCCTTTTGTATTAATTTAGGATGCAATTTCTGTGTTTCATCGTCAATAAGAAGGTCCAAGGGATACAGTAAACCTCAAGTGAAGCATCGGAATCTAAAACTGGACTCACAGGAGAGGTTCAAATCATGGAAATTTAGAGTGTCAGTCCTCTTGTACTTAAGTCGGCATTGTGTCTTTTTATTAAATTCAGATGCAATTTCTGTGTTCCATCGTCAATAAGAAGGTCCAAGGGATACAGTAAACCTGAAGTGAAGCACTGGAATCTATAACTGGACTCACAGGTGTGGTTCAAATCATAGAAAGTTAGAGTGTCAGTCCTCTTGTACTTAAGTCGGCATTGTGCCTTTTGTATTAAATTCAGAAGCATTTTCTGTGTTTCATCGTCAATAAGTTGGTCCAAGGGATACAGTACACCTGAAGTGAAGCATCGGAATCTATAACTGGACTCACAGGTGTGGTTCGAATCATAGGAAGTTAGAGTGTCAGTCCTCTTGTACTTAAGTCGGCATTGTGCCTGTTGTATTAAATTCGGATGCAATTTCTGTGTTTCATCGTCAATAAGAAGGTCCAAGGAATGCAGTAAACCTGAAGTGAAGCATCGGAATCTAATACTGGACTCACAGGAGAGGTTCATATCATAGAAAGTTAGAGTGTCAGTCCTCTTGTACTTAAGTCGGCATTGTGCCTTTTGTATTAACTTCGTATGCAATTTCTGTGTTTCATCGTCAATAAGAAGGTCCAAGGTATACAGTAAACCTGAAGTGAAGCATCGGAATCTAAAACTGGACTCACAGGTGAGGTTCAAATCATAGAAAGTTAGAGTGTCAGTCCTCTTGGACTTAAGTCGGCATTGTGAATTTTGTATTAAATTCGGATGCAATTTCCGTGTTTCATCGTCAATAAGAAGGTCCAAGGGATACAGTGAACCTGAAGTGAAGCATCGGAATCCAAACCTGGACTCACAGGAGAGGTTCAAATAATAGAAAGTTAGAGTGTCAGTTCTCTTGTACTTAAGTCGGCATTGTGCCTTTTGTATTAAATTCGTATGCAATTTCTGTGTTTCATCGTCAATAAGAAGGTCCAAGAGATACAGAAAACGTGAAGTGTAGCATCGGAATCTAAAACTGGAATCACAGGAGAGGTTCAAATCAAAGAAAGTTAGAGTGTCAGTCCTCTTGTACTTAAGTCGGCATTGTGCCTTTTGTATTAAATTCGGATGCAATTTCTGTGTTTCATCGTCAATAAGAAGGTCCAAGGGATACAGTAAACCTGAAGTGAAGCATCGGAATCTAAAACTGGACTCACAGGAGAGGTTAAAATCATAGAAAGTTAGAGTGTCAGTCCTCTAGTACTTAAGTCGGCATTGTGCCTTTTGTATTAAATTCGGATGCAATTTCTGTGTTTCATCGTCAATAAGAAGGTCCAAGGGATACAAAAACCTGAAGTGAACCATCGGAATCTAAAACTGGACTCACAGGAGTGGTTCAAATCGTAGAAAGTTAGACTTTCAGTCCTCTTGTACTTAAGTCGGCACTGTGCCTTTTGTATTAAATTCGTATTCTATTTCTGTGTTTCATTGTCAAAAAAAAAGTCCAAGGGATTCAGTAAAACTGAAGTGAAGCATCGGAAACTAAAACTTGACTGACAGGAGATGTTCAAATCATAGAAACTTAGAGTGTCAGTCCTCTTGTACTTAAGTCGGCATTGTGAATTTTGTATTAATTTCGGATGCAATTTCTGTGATTCATCGTCAATAAGAAGGTCCTAGGGATACATTAAACCTCAAGTGAAGCATCGGAATCTAAAACTGGACTCACAGGAAAGGTTCAAATCATGGAAAGTTAGAGTGTCAGTCCTCTTGTACTTAAGTCGGCATTGTGCCTTTTGTATTAACTTCGTATGCAATTTCTGTGTTTCATCGTCAATAAGAAGGTCCAAGGTATACAGTAAACCTGAAGTGAAGCACTGGAATCTATAACTGGACTCACAGGTGTGGTTCAAATCATAGAAAATTAGAGTGTCAGTCCTCTTGTACTTAAGTCGGCATTGTGCCTTTTGTATTAAATTCGGATGCAATTTCTGTGTTTCATCGTCAATAAGAAGGTCCAAGGTATACAGTAAACCTGAAGTGAAGCATCGGAATCTAAACCTGGACTTACAGGAGAGGTTCAAATAATAGAAAGTTAGAGTGTCAGTTCTCTTGTACTTAAGTCGGCATTGTGCCTTTTGTATTAAATTCGTATGCAATTTCTGTGTTTCATCGTCAATAAGAAGGTCCAAGAGATACAGAAAACGTGAAGTGTAGCATCGGAATCTAAAACTGGAATCACAGGAGAGGTTCAAATCAAAGAAAGTTAGAGTGTCAGTCCTCTTGTACTTAAGTCAGCATTGTGCCTTTTGTATTAAATTCGGATGCAATTTCTGTGTTTCATCGTCAATAAGAAGGTCCAAGGGATACAGTAAACCTGAAGTGAAGCATCGGAATCTAAAACTGGACTCACAGGAGAGGTTAAAATCATAGAAAGTTAGAGTGTCAGTCCTCTAGTACTTAAGTCGGCATTGTGCCTTTTCAATTAAATTCGGATGCAATTTCTGTGTTTCATCGTCAATAAGAAGGTCCAAGGGATACAAAAACCTGAAGTGAACCATCGGAATCTAAAACTGGACTCACAGGAGTGGTTCAAATCGTAGAAAGTTAGACTTTCAGTCCTCTTGTACTTAAGTCGGCACTGTGCCTTTTGTATTAAATTCGTATTCTATTTCTGTGTTTCATTGTCAAAAAGAAAGTCCAAGGGATTCAGTAAACCTGAAGTGAAGCATCGGAAACTAAAACTTGACTGACAGGAGAGGTTCAAATCATAGAAACTTAGAGTGTCAGTCCTCTTGTACTTAAGTCGGCATTGTGAATTTTGTATTAATTTCGGATGCAATTTCTGTGATTCATCGTCAATAAGAAGGTCCAAGGAATGCAGTAAACCTGAAGTGAAGCATCGGAATCTAATACTGGACTCACAGGAGAGGTTCATATCATAGAAAGTTAGAGTGTCAGTCCTCTTGTACTTAAGTCGGCATTGTGCCTTTTGTATTAACTTCGTATGCAATTTCTGTGTTTCATCGTCAATAAGAAGGTCCAAGGTATACAGTAAACCTGAAGTGAAGCACTGGAATCTATAACTGGACTCACAGGTGTGGTTCAAATCATAGAAAGTTAGAGTGTCAGTCCTGTTGTACTTAAGTCGGCATTGTGCCTTTTGTATTAAATTCGGATGCAATTTCTGTGTTTCATCGTCAATAAGAAGGTCCAAGGTATACAGTAAACCTGAAGTGAAGCATCGGAATCTAAAACTGGACTCACAGGTGAGGTTCAAATCATAGAAAGATAGAGTGTCAGTCCTCTTGTACTTAAGACTGCATTGTGCCTTTTGTATTAAATTCGGATGCAATTTCTGTGTTTCATAGTCAATAAGAAGGTCCAAGGGATACAGTAAACCTGAAGTGAAGCACCGGAATCTAAAACTGGACTCACAGGAGAGGTTCATATCATTGAAGGTTAGAGTGTCAGTAATCTTGTACCTAAGTCGGCATTGAGCATTTTGTATTAAATTCGTATGCAATTTCTGTGTTTCATCGTCAATAAGAAGGTCCAAGGTATACAGTAAACCTGAAGTGAAGCATCGGAATCTAAAACTGGACTCTCAGGTGAGGTTCAAATCATAGAAAGTTAGAGTGTCAGTCCTCTTGTACTTAAGTCGGCATTGTGCTTTTTGTATTAAATTCGGATGCAATTTCTGTGTTTCGTCGTCAATAAGAAGGGCCAAGGTATACATAAATCTGAAGTGAAGCATCGGAATCTAAGACTGGACTCACAGGTGAGGTTTAAATCATAGAAAGTTAGAGTGTCAGTCATCTTGTACTTAAGTCGGCATTGTGCCTTTTGTATTAAATTCGGATGCAATTTCTGTGTTTCATCGTCAATAAGAAGGTCCAAGGGATACAGCAAAAATGAAGTGAAGCATCGGAACCTAAAACTGGACTCACAGGAGAGGTTCATATCATAGAAAGTTAGAGTGTCAGTCCTCTTGTACTTAAGTCGGCATTGTGCCTTTTGTATTAAATTCGGATGCAATTTCTGTGTTTCATCGTCAATTAGAAGGTCCAAGGGATACAGTAAACCTGAAGTGAAGCATCGGAATCTAAAACTGGACTCACAGCAGAGGTTCATATCATAGAAAGTTAGAGTGTCAGTCCTCTTGTACTTAAGTCGGTACTGTGCCTTTTGTATTAAATTCGTATGCTATTTCTGTGTTTCATTGTCAAAAAGAAGGGCCAAGGGATTCAGTAAACCTGAAGTGAAGCATCGGAAACTAAAACCTGACTGACAGGAGAGGTTCAAATCGTAGAAACTTAGAGTGTCAGTCCTCTTGTACTTAAGTCGGCATTGTGCCTTTTGTATTAATTTCGGATGCAATTTCTGTGTTTCATCGTCAATAAGAAGGTCTAAGGGATACAGTAAACCTCAAGTGAAGTATCGGAATCTAAAACTGGACTCACAGGAGAGGTTCAAATCATGGAAAGTTAGAGTGTCAGTCCTCTTGTACTTAAGTCGGCATTGTGCCTTTTGTATTAAATTCAGATGCAATTTCAGTGTTTCATCGTCAATAAGAAGGTCCAAGGGATACAGTAAACCTGAAGTGAAGCACTGGAATCTATAACTGGTCTCACAGGTGTGGTTCAAATCATAGAAAGTTAGAGTGTCAGTCCTCTTGTACTTAAGTCGGCATTGTGCCTTTTGTATTAAATTCGGATGCAATTTCTGTGTTTCATCGTCAATAAGAAGGTCCAAGGAATACAGTAAACCTGAAGTGAAGCATCGGAACCTAAAACTGGGCTCACAGGAGAGGTTCATATCATAGAAAGTTAGACTGTCAGTCCTCTTGTACTTAAGTCGGCATTGTGCCTTTTGTGTTAAATTCGGATGCAATTTCTGTGTTTCGTCGTCAATAAGAAGGTCCAAGGTATACAGTAAACCTGAAGTGAAGCATCGGAACCTAAAACTGGACTCACAGGAGAGGTTCATATCATAGAAAGTTAGACTGTCAGTCATCTTGTACTTAAGTCGGCATTGTGCCTTTTGTATTAAATTCGTATGCTATTTCTGTGTTTCATTGTCAGAAAGAAGGGCCAAGGGATTCAGTAAACCTGAAGTGAAGCATCGGAAACCAAAACCTGACTGACAGGAGAGGTTCAAATCATAGAAACTTAGAGTGTCAGTCCTCTTGTACTTAAGTCGGCTTTGTGCCTTTTGTATTAATTTCGGATGCAATTTCTGTGTTTCATCGTCAATAAGAAGGTCTAAGGGATACAGTAAACCTCAAGTGAAGTATCGGAATCTTAAACTGGACTCACAGGAGAGGTTCAAATCATGGAAAGTTAGAGTGTCAGTCCTCTTGTACTTAAGTCGGCATTGTGCCTTTTGTATTAAATTCAGATGCAATTTCAGTTTTTCATCGTCAATAAGAAGGTCCAAGGGATACAGTAAACCAGAAGTGAAGCACTGGAATCTATAACTGGTCTCACAGGTGTGGTTCAAATCATAGAAAATTAGAGTGTCAGTCCTCTTGCACTTAAGTCGGCATTGTGCCTTTTGTATTAAATTCGGATGCAATTTCTGGGTTTCATCATCAATAAGAAGGTCCAAGGGATACAGTAAACCTGAAGTGAAGCACCGGAACCCAAAACTGGACACACAGGAGAGGTTCATATCATAGAAAGTTAGAGTGTCAGTCCTCTTGTACTTAAGTCGGCATTGTGCCTTTTGTATTAAATTCGGATGCAATTTCTGTGTTTCATCGTCAATAAGAAGGTCCAAGGGATACAGAAAACCTGAAGTGAAGCATCGGAATCTAAAACTGGAATCACAGGTGAGATTCAAATCGAAGAAAGTTAGAGTGTCAGTGCTCTTGTACTTAAGACGGCATTGTGCCTTTTGTATTAAATTCGGATGCAATTTCTGTGTTTCGTCGTCAATAAGAAGGTCCACGGGATACAGAAAACCTGAAGTGAAGCATCGGAATCTAAATCTGGAATCACAGGGGAGGTTCAAATCAAAGAAATTTAGAGTGTCAGTCCTCTTGTACTTAAGTCGGGATTGTGCCTTTTGTTTTAAATTCGGATGCAATATCTGTGTTTCATCGTCAATAAGAATGTCCAAGGGATACAGTAAACCTGAAGGGAAGCATCGGAATCTAAAACTGGACTCACAGGAGAGGTTAAAATCATAGAAAGTTAGAGTGTCAGTCCTCTTGTACTTAAGTCGGCATTGTGCCTTTTGTATTAATTTAGGATGCAATTTCTGTGTTTCATCGTCAATAAGAAGGTCCAAGGGATACAGTAAACCTCAAGTGAAGCATCGGAATCTAAAACTGGACTCACAGGAGAGGTTCAAATCATGGAAATTTAGAGTGTCAGTCCTCTTGTACTTAAGTCTGCATTGTGTCTTTTTATTAAATTCAGATGCAATTTCTGTGTTCCATCGTCAATAAGAAGGTCCAAGGGATACAGTAAACCTGAAGTGAAGCACTGGAATCTATAACTGGACTCACAGGTGTGGTTCAAATCATAGAAAGTTAGAGTGTCAGTCCTCTTGTACTTAAGTCGGCATTGTGCCTTTTGTATTAAATTCAGATGCAATTTCTGTGTTTCATCGTCAATAAGAAGGTCCAAGGAATACAGTACACCTGAAGTGAAGCATCGGAATCTATAACTGGACTCACAGGTGTGGTTCGAATCATAGGAAGTTAGAGTGTCAGTCCTCTTGTACTTAAGTCGGCATTGTGCCTGTTGTATTAAATTCGGAAGCAATTTCTGTGTTTCATCGTATATAAGAAGGTCCAAGGAATGCAGTAAACCTGAAGTGAAGCATCGGAATCTAATACTGGACTCACAGGAGAGTTTCATATCATAGAAAGTTAGAGTGTCAGTACTCTTGTACTTAAGTCGGCATTGTGCCTTTTGTATTAACTTCGTATGCAATTTCTGTGTTTCATCGTCAATAAGAAGGTCCAAGGTATACAGTAAACCTGAAGTGAAGCATCGGAATCTAAAACTGGACTCACAGGTGAGGTTCAAATCATAGAAAGTTAGAGTGTCAGTCCTCTTGGACTTAAGTCGGCATTGCGAATTTTGTATTAAATTCGGATGCAATTTCCGTGTTTCATCGTCAATAAGAAGGTCCAAGGGATACAGTAAACCTGAAGTGAAGCATCGGAATCTAAACCTGGACTCATAGGAGAGGTTCAAATAATAGAAAGTTAGAGTGTCAGTTCTCTTGTACTTAAGTCGGCATTGTGCCTTTTGTATTAAATACGTATGCAATTTCTGTGTTTCATCGTCAATAAGAAGGTCCAAGAGATACAGAAAACGTGAAGTGTAGCATCGGAATGTAAAACTGGAATCACAGGAGAGGTTCAAATCAAAGAAAGTTAGAGTGTCAGTCCTCTTGTACTTAAGTCGGCATTGTGCCTTTTGTATTAAATTCGGATGCAATTTCTGTGTTTCATCTTCAATAAGAAGGTCCAAGGGATACAGTAAACCTGAAGTGAAGCATCGGAATCTAAAACTGGACTCACAGGAGAGGTTCAAATCATAGAAAGTTAGAGTGTCAGTCCTCTAGTACTTAAGTCGGCATTGTGCCTTTTGTATTAAATTCGGATGCAATTTCTGTGTTTCATCGTCAATAAGAAGGTCCAAGGGATACAAAAACCTGAAGTGAACCATCGGAATCTAAAACTGGACTCACAGGAGTGGTTCAAATCGTAGAAAGTTAGACTTTCAGTCCTCTTGTACTTAAGTCGGCACTGTGCCTTTTGTATTAAATTCGTATTCTATTTCTGTGTTTCATTGTCAAAAAGAAAGTCCAAGGGATTCAGTAAACCTGAAGCGAAGCATCGGAAACTAAAACTTGACTGACAGGAGAGGTTCAAATCATAGAAACTTAGAGTGTCAGTCCTCTTGTACTTAAGTCGGCATTGTGCCTTTTGTATTAATTTCGGATGCAATTTCTGTGATTCATCGTCAATAAGAAGGTCCAAGGGATACAGTAAACCTCAAGTGAAGCATCGGAATCTAAAACTGGACTCACAGGAAAGGTTCAAATCATGGAAAGTTAGAGTGTCAGTCCTCTTGTACTTAAGTCGGCATTGTGCCTTTTGTATTAAATTCAGATGCAATTTCTGTGTTTCATCGTCAATAAGAAGGTCCAAAGGAAACCAGTAAACCTGAAGTGAAGCACTGGAATCCATAACTGGACTCACAGGTGTGGTTCAAATCATAGAAAGTTAGAGTGTCAGTCCTTTTGTACTTAAGTCGGCATTGTGCCTTTTGTATTAAATTCGGATGCAATTTCTGTGTTTCATCGTCAATAAGAAGGTCCAAGGTATACAGTAAACCTGAAGTGAAGCATCGGAATCTTAAACTGGACTCACAGGTGAGGTTCAAATCATAGAAAGATAGAGTGTCAGTCCTCTTGTACTTAAGACGGCATTGTGCCTTTTGTATTAAATTCGGATGCAATTTCTGTGTTTCATAGTCAATAAGAAGGTCCAAGGGATACAGTAAACCTGAAGTGAAGCACCGGAATCTAAAACTGGACTCACAGGAGAGGTTCATATCATTGAAGGTTAGAGTGTCAGTAATCTTGTACCTAAGTCGGCATTGAGCATTTTGTATTAAATTCGTATGCAATTTCTGTGTTTCATCGTCAATAAGAAGGTCCAAGGTATACAGTAAACCTGAAGTGAAGCATCGGAATCTAAAACTGGACTCACAGGTGAGGTTCAAATCATAGAAAGTTAGAGTGTCAGTCCTCTTGTACTTAAGTCGGCATTGTGCTTTTTGTAATAAATTCGGATGCAATTTCTGTGTTTCGTCGTCAATAAGAAGGGCCAAGGTATATATAAATCTGAAGTGAAGCATCGGAATCTAAAACTGGACTAACAGGTGAGGTTTAAATCATAGGAAGTTAGAGTGTCAGTCCTCTTGTACTTAAGTCGGCATTGTGCCTTTTGTATTAAATTCGGATGCAATTTCTGTGTTTCATCGTCAATAAGAAGGTCCAAGGGATACAGTAAACCTGAAGTGAAGCACTGGAATCTATAACTGGTCTCACAGGTGTGGTTCAAATCATAGAAAGTTAGAGTGTCAGTCCTCTTGTACTTAAGTCGGCATTGTGCCTTTTGTATTAAATTCGGATGCAATTTCTGTGTTTCATCGTCAATAAGAAGGTCCAAGGTATACAGTAAACCTGAAGTGAAGCATCGGAACATAAACTGGACTCACAGGAGAGGTTCATATCATAGAAAGTTAGACTGTCAGTCCTCTTGTACTTAAGTCGGCATTGTGCCTTTTGTGTTAAATTCGGATGCAATTTCTGTGTTTCATCGTCAATAAGAAGGTCCAAGGTATACAGTAAACCTGAAGTGAAGCATCGGAACCTAAAACTGGACTCACAGGAGAGGTTCATATCATAGAAAGTTAGACTGTCAGTCATCTTGTACTTAAGTCGGCATTGTGCCTTTTGTATTAAATTCGTATGCTATTTCTGTCTTTCATTGTCAGAAAGAAGGGCCAAGGGATTCAGTAAACCTGAAGTGAAGCATCGGAAACTAAAACCTGACTGACAGGAGAGGTTCAAATCATAGAAACTTAGAGTGTCAGTCCTCTTGTACTTAAGTCGGCTTTGTGCCTTTTGTATTAATTTCGGATGCAATTTCTGTGTTTCATCGTCAATAAGAAGGTCTAAGGGATACAGTAAACCTCAAGTGAAGTATCGGAATCTTAAACTGGACTCACAGGAGAGGTTCATATCATAGAAAGTTAGAGTGTCAGTCCTCTTGTACTTAAGTCGGCATTGTGCCTTTTGTATTAAATTCGGATGCAATCTCTTTGTTTCATCGTCAATAAGAAGGTCCAAGGGATACAGAAAACCTGAAGTGAAGCATCGGAATCTAAAACTGGAATCACAGGTGAGATTCAAATCGAAGAAAGTTAGAGTGTCAGTGCTCTTGTACTTAAGTCGGCATTGTGCCTTTTGTATTAAATTCGGATGCAATTTCTGTGTTTCGTCGTCAATAAGAAGGTCCACGGGATACAGAAAACCCTGAAGTGAAGCATCGGAATCTAAATCTGGAATCACAGGGGAGGTTCAAATCAAAGAAATTTAGAGAGCCAGTCCTCTTGTACTTAAGTCGGGATTGTGCCTTTTGTATTAAATTCGGATGCAATATCTGTGTTTCATCGTCAATAAGAATGTCCAAGGGATACAGTAAACCTGAAGGGAAGCATCGGAATCTAAAACTGGACTCACAGGAGAGGTTAAAATCATAGAAAGTTAGAGTGTCAGTCCTCTTGTACTTAAGTCGGCATTGTGCCTTTTGTATTAATTTAGGATGCAATTTCTGTGTTTCATCGTCAATAAGAAGGTCCAAGGGATACAGTAAACCTCAAGTGAAGCATCGGAATCTAAAACTGGACTCACAGGAGAGGTTCAAATCATGGAAATTTAGAGTGTCAGTCCTCTTGTACTTAAGTCTGCATTGTGTCTTTTTATTAAATTCAGATGCAATTTCTGTGTTCCATCGTCAATAAGAAGGTCCAAGGGATACAGTAAACCTGAAGTGAAGCACTGGAATCTAAAACTGGACTCACAGGTGTGGTTCAAATCATAGAAAGTTAGAGTGTCAGTCCTCTTGTACTTAAGTCGGCATTGTGCCTTTTGTATTAAATTCAGATGCAATTTCTGTGTTTCATCGTCAATAAGAAGGTCCAAGGGATACAGTACATCTGAAGTGAAGCATCGGAATCTATAACTGGACTCACAGGTGTGGTTCGAATCATAGGAAGTTAGAGTGTCAGTCCTCTTGTACTTAAGTCGGCATTGTGCCTGTTGTATTAATTCGGATGCAATTTCTGTGTTTCATCGTCAATAAGAAGGTCCAAGGAATGCAGTAAACCTGAAGTGAAGCATCAAAATCTAATACTGGACTCACAGGAGAGGTTCATATCATAGAAAGTTAGAGTGTCAGTACTCTTGTACTTAAGTCGGCATTGTGCCTTTTGTATTAACTTCGTATGCAATTTCTGTGTTTCATCGTCAATAAGAAGGTCCAAGGTATACAGTAAACCTGAAGTGAAGCATCGGAATCTAAAACTGGACTCACAGGTGAGGTTCAAATCATAGAAAGTTAGAGTGTCAGTCCTCTTGGACTTAAGTCTTCATTGTGAATTTTGTATTAAATTCGGATGCAATTTCCGTGTTTCATCGTCAATAAGAAGGTCCAAGGGATACAGTAAACCTGAAGTGAAGCATCGGAATCTAAACCTGGACTCATAGGAGAGGTTCAAATAATAGAAAGTTAGAGTGTCAGTTCTCTTGTACTTAAGTCGGCATTGTGCCTTTTGTATTAAATTCGTATGCAATTTCTGTGTTTCATCGTCAATAAGAAGGTCCAAGAGATACAGAAAACGTGAAGTGTAGCATCGGAATCTAAAACTGGAATCACAGGAGAGGTTCAAATCAAAGAAAGTTAGAGTGTCAGTCCTCTTGTACTTAAGTCGGCATTGTGCCTTTTGTATTAAATTCGGATGCAATTTCTGTGTTTCATCGTCAATAAGAAGGTCCAAGGAATGCAGTAAACCTGAAGTGAAGCATCGGAATCTAATACTGGACTCACAGGAGAGGTTCAAATAATAGAAAGTTAGAGTGTATGTCTTCTTGTACTTAAGTCGGCATTGTGCCTTTTGTATTAAATTCGGATGCAATTTCTGTGTTTCATCGTCAATAAGAAGGTCCAAGGTATACAGTAAACCTGAAGTGAAGCATCGGAATCTAAAACTGGACTCACAGGTGAGGTTCAAATCATAGAAAGTTAGAGTGTCAGTCCTCTTGGACTTAAGTCGGCATTGTGAATTTTGTATTAAATTCGGATGCAATTTCCGTGTTTCATCGTCAATAAGAAGGTCCAAGGGATACAGTAAACCTGAAGTGAAGCATCGGAATCTAAACCTGGACTCATAGGAGAGGTTCAAATAATAGAAAGTTAGAGTGTCAGTTCTCTTGTACTTAAGTCGGCATTGTGCCTTTTGTATTAAATTCGTATGCAATTTCTGTGTTTCATCGTCAATAAGAAGGTCCAAGAGATACAGAAAACGTGAAGTGTAGCATCGGAATCTAAAACTGGAATCACAGGAGAGGTTCAAATCAAAGAAAGTTAGAGTGTCAGTCCTCTTGTACTTAAGTCGGCATTGTGCCTTTTGTATTAAATTCGGATGCAATTTCTGTGTTTCATCGTCAATAAGAAGGTCCAAGGGATACAGTAAACCTGAAGTGAAGCATCGGAATCTAAAACTGGACTCACAGGAGAGGTTCAAATCATAGAAAGTTAGAGTGTCAGTCCTCTAGTACTTAAGTCGGCATTGTGCCTTTTTTATTAAATTCGGATGCAATTTCTGTGTTTCATCGTCAATAAGAAGGTCCAAGGGATACAAAAACCTGAAGTGAACCATCGGAATCTAAAACTGGACTCACAGGAGTGGTTCAAATCGTAGAAAGTTAGACTTTCAGTCCTCTTGTACTTAAGTCGGCACTGTGCCTTTTGTATTAAATTCGTATTCTATTTCTGTGTTTCATTGTCAAAAAGAAAGTCCAAGGGATTCAGTAAACCTGAAGTGAAGCATCGGAAACTAAAACTTGACTGACAGGAGAGGTTCAAATCATAGAAACTTAGAGTGTCAGTCCTCTTGTACTTAAGTCGGCATTGTGCCTTTTGTATTAATTTCGGATGCAATTTCTGTGATTCATCGTCAATAAGAAGGTCCAAGGGATACAGTAAACCTCAAGTGAAGCATCGGAATCTAAAACTGGACTCACAGGAAAGGTTCAAATCATGGAAAGTTAGAGTGTCAGTCCTCTTGTACTTAAGTCGGCATTGTGCCTTTTGTATTAAATTCGGATGCAATTTCTGTGTTTCATCGTCAATAAGAAGGTCCAAAGGAAACCAGTAAACCTGAAGTGAAGCACTGGAATCTATAACTGGACTCACAGGTGTGGTTCAAATCATAGAAAGTTAGAGTGTCAGTCCTTTTGTACTTAAGTCGGCATTGTGCCTTTTATATTAAATTCGGATGCAATTTCTGTGTTTCATGGTCAATAAGAAGGTCCAAGGGATACAGTAAACCTGAAGTGAAGCATCGGAATCTAAAACTGGTCTCACAGGTGAGGTTCAAATCATAGAAAGATAGAGTGTCAGTCCTCTTGTACTTAAGACGGCATTGTGCCTTTTGTATTAAATTCGGATGCAATTTCTGTGTTTCATAGTCAATAAGAAGGTCCAAGGGATACAGTAAACCTGAAGTGAAGCACCGGAATCTAAAACTGGACTCACAGGAGAGGTTCATATCATTGAAGGTTAGAGTGTCAGTAATCTTGTACCTAAGTCGGCATTGAGCATTTTGTATTAAATTCGTATGCAATTTCTGTGTTTCATCGTCAATAAGAAGGTCCAAGGTATACAGTAAACCTGAAGTGAAGCATCGGAATCTAAAACTGGACTCACAGGTGAGGTTCAAATCATAGAAAGTTAGAGTGTCAGTCCTCTTGTACTTAAGTCGGCATTGTGCTTTTTGTAATAAATTCGGATGCAATTTCTGTGTTTCGTCGTCAATAAGAAGGGCCAAGGTATACATAAATCTGAAGTGAAGCATCGGAATCTAAAACTGGACTAACAGGTGAGGTTCAAATCATAGAAAGTTAGAGTGTCAGTCCTCTTGTACTTAAGTCGGCATTGTGCCTTTTGTATTAAATTCGGATGCAATTTCTGTGTTTCATCGTCAATAAGAAGGTCCAAGGTATACAGTAAACCTGAAGTGAAGCATCGGAACCTAAAACTGGACTCACAGGAGAGGTTCATATCATAGAAAGTTAGACTGTCAGTCCTCTTGTACTTAAGTCGGCATTGTGCCTTTTGTGTTAAATTCGGATGCAATTTCTGTGTTTCATCGTCAATAAGAAGGTCCAAGGTATACAGTAAACCTGAAGTGAAGCATCGGAACCTAAAACTGGACTCACAGGAGAGGTTCATATCATAGAAAGTTAGACTGTCAGTCATCTTGTACTTAAGTCGGCATTGTGCCTTTTGTATTAAATTCGTATGCTATTTCTGTGTTTCATTGTCAGAAAGAAGGGCCAAGGGATTCAGTAAACCTGAAGTGAAGCATCGGAAACTAAAACCTGACTGACAGGAGAGGTTCAAATCATAGAAACTTAGAGTGTCAGTCCTCTTGTACTTAAGTCGGCTTTGTGCCTTTTGTATTAATTTCGGATGCAATTTCTGTGTTTCATCGTCAATAAGAAGGTCTAAGGGATACAGTAAACCTCAATTGAAGTATCGGAATCTTAAACTGGACTCACAGGAGAGGTTCAAATCATGGAAAGTTAGAGTGTCAGTCCTCTTGTACTTAAGTCGGCATTGTGCCCTTTGTATTAAATTCAGATGCAATTTCAGTTTTTCATCGTCAATAAGAAGGTCCAAGGGATACAGTAAACCAGAAGTGAAGCACTGGAATCTATAACTGGTCTCACAGGTGTGGTTCAAATCATAGAAATTTAGAGTGTCAGTCCTCTTGTACTTAAGTCGGCATTGTGCCTTTTGTATTAAATTCGGATGCAATTTCTGTGTTTCATCGTCAATAAGAAGGTCCAAGGGATACAGTAAACCTGAAGTGAAGCATCGGAACCTAAAACTGGACACACAGGAGAGGTTCATATCATAGAAAGTTAGAGTGTCAGTCCTCTTGTACTTAAGTCTGCATTGTGCCTTTTGTATTAAATTCGGATGCAATTTCTGTGTTTCATCGTCAATAAGAAGGTCCAAGGGATACAGTAAACCTGAAATGAAGCATCGGAATCTAAAACTGGACTCACAGGAGAGGTTCATATCATTGAAGGTTAGAGTGTCAGTCCTCTTGTACCTAAGTCGGCATTGAGCATTTTGTATTAAATTCGGATGCAATTTCTGTGTTTCATCGTCAATAATAAGGTCCAAGGTATACAGTAAACCTGAAGTGAAGCATCGGAATCTAAAACTGGAGTCACAGGTGAGGTTCAAATCATAGAAAGTTAGAGTGTCAGTCCTCTTGTACTTAAGTCGGCATTGTGCCTTTTGTATTAAATTCGTATGCTATTTCTGTGATTCATTGTCAAAAAGAAGGGCCAAGGGATTCAGTAAACCTGAAGTGAAGCATCGGAAACTAAAACCTGACTGACAGGAGTGGTTCAAATCATAGAAACTTAGAGTGTCAGTCCTCTTGTACTTAACTCGGCATTGTGCCTTATGTATTAATTTCGGATGCAATTTCTGTGTTTCATCGTCAATAAGAAGGTCTAAGGGATACAGTAAACCTCAAGTGAAGTATCGGAATCTAAAACTGGACTCACAGGAGAGGTTTATATCATGGAAAGTTAGAGTCTCAGTCCTCTTGTACTTAATTCGGCATTGTGCCTTTTGTATTAAATTCAGATGCAATTTCAGTGTTTCATCGTCAATAAGAAGGTCCAAGGGATACAGTAAACCTGAAGTGAAGCACTGGAATCTATAACTGTTCTCACAGGTGTGGTTCAAATCATAGAAAGTTAGAGTGTCAGTCCTCTTGTACTTAAGTCGGCATTGTGCCTAATGTATTAAATTCGGATGCAATTTCTGTGTTTCATCGTCAATAAGAAGGTCCAAGGTATACAGTAAACCTGAAGTGAAGCATCGGAACCTAAAACTGGACTCACAGGAGAGGTTCATATCATAGAAAGTTAGACTGTCAGTCCTCTTGTACTTAAGTCGGCATTGTGCCTTTTGTATTAAATTCGGATGCAATTTCTGTGTTTCATCGTCAATAAGAAGGTCCAAGGGATACAGTAAACCTGAAGTGAAGCATCGGAATCTAAAACTGGACTCACAGGAGAGGTTCATATCATAGAAAGATAGAGTGTCAGTCCTCTTGTACTTAAGTCGGCACTGTTCCTTTTGTATTAAATTCGTATGCTATTTCTGTGTTTCATTGTCAAAAAGAAGGTCCAAGGGATTCAGTAAACCTGAAGTGAAGCATCGGAAACTAAAACCTGACTGACAGGAAAGGTTCAAATCATAGAAACTTAGAGTGTCAGTCCTCTTGTACTTAAGTCGGCTTTGTGCCTTTTGTATTAATTTCAGATGCAGTTTCTGTGTTTCATTGTCAATAAGAAGGTCTAAGGGATACAGTAAACCTCAAGTGAAGTATCGGAATCTTAAACTGGACTCACAGGAGAGGTTCAAATCATGGAAAGTTAGAGTGTCAGTCCTCTTGTACTTAAGTCGGCATTGTGCCTTTTGTATTAAATTCAGATGCAATTTCAGTGTTTCATCGTCAATAAGAAGGTCCAAGGGATACAGTAAACCAGAAGTGAAGCACTGGAATCTATAACTGGTCTCACTGGTGTGGTTCAAATCATAGAAAGTTAGAGTGTCAGTCCTCTTGTACTTAAGTCGGCATTGTGCCTTTTGTATTAAATTCGGATGCAATTTCTGTGTTTCATCGTCAATAAGAAGGTCCAAGGGATACAGTAAACCTGAAGTGAAGCATCGGAACCTAAAACTGGACTCACAGGAGAGGTTCATATCATAGAAAGTTAGAGTGTCAGTCCTCTTGTACTTAATTCGGCATTGTGCCTTTTGTATTAAATTCGGATGCAATTTCTGTGTTTCATCGTTAATAAGAAGGTCCAAGGGATACAGTAAACCTGAAGTGAAGCATCGGAATCTAAAACTGGACTCACAGGAGAGGTTCATATCATAGAAAGTTAGAGTGTCAGTCCTCTTGTACTTAAGTCGGCACTGTGCCTTTTGTATTAAATTCGTATGCTATTTCTGTGTTTCATTGTCAAAAAGAAGGTCCAAGGGATTCGGTAAACCTGAAGTGAAGCATCGGAAACTAAAACCTGACTGACAGGAGAGGTTCAAATCATAGAAACTTAGAGTGTCAGTCCTCTTGTACTTAAGTCGGCATTGTGCCTTTTGTATAATATTCGGGTGCAATTTCTGTGTTTCATCGTCAATAGGAAGGTCCAAGGGATACAGTAAACCTGAAGTGAAGCATCGGAATCTAAAACTGGACTCACAGGAGAGGTTCATATCATAGAAAGTTAGAGTGTCAGTCCTCTTGTACTTAAGTCGGCATTGTGCCTTTTGTATTAACTTCGTATGCAATTTCTGTGTTTCATCGTCAATAAGAAGGTCCAAGGTATACAGTAAATCTGAAGTGAAGCATCGGAATCTAAAACTGAACTCACAGGTGAGGTTCAAATCATAGAAAGTTAGAGTGTCAGTCCTCTTGTACTTAAGTCGGTATTGTGCCTTTTGTATTAAATTCGGATGCAATTTCTGTGTTTCATCGTCAATAAGAAGGTCCAAGGGATACAGTAAACCTGAAGTGAAGCATCGGAATCTAAAACTGGACTCACAGGAGAGGTTCAAATAATAGAAAGTTAGAGTGTCTGTTCTCTTGTACTTAAGTTGGCATTGTGAGTTTTGTATTACATTCGGATGCAATTTCTGTGTTTCATCGTCAATAAGAAGGTCCAAGGGATACAGAAAACGTGAAGTGAAGCATCGGAATCTAAAACTGGAATCACAGGAGAGGTTCAAATCAAAGAATGTTAGAGTGTCAGTCCTCTTGTACATAAGTCGGCATTGTGCCTTTTGTATTAAATTCGGATGCAATTTCTGTGTTTCATCGTCAATAAGAAGGTCCAAGGGATGCAGTAAACCTGAAGTGAAGCATCGGAATCTAAAACTGGACTCACAGGAGAGGTAAAATCATAGAAAGTTAGAGTGTCAGTCCTCTTGTACTTAAGTCGGCATTGTGCCGTTTGTATTAAATTCGGATGCAATTTCTGTGTTTCATCGTCAATAAGAATGTCCAAGGGATACAGTAAACCTGAAGTGAACCATCGGAATCTAAAACTGGACTCACAGGAGTGGTTCAAATCATAGAAAGTTAGAGTGTCAGTCCTCTTGTACTTAAGTCGGCATTGTGCCTTTTGTATTAAATTCGGATGCAATTTCTGTGTTTCATCGTCAATAAGAAGGTCCAAGGGATACAGTAAACCTGAAGTGAAGCACTGGAATCTATAACTGGACTCACAGGTGTGGTTCAAATCATAGAAATTTAGAGTGACAGTCCTCTTGTACTTAAGTCGGCAATGTGCCTTTTGTATTAAATTCGGATGCAATATCTGTGTTTCATCGTCAATAAGAAGGTCCAAGGTATACAGTAAACCTGAAGTGAAGCATCAGAATCTAAAACTGGACTCACAGGTGAGGTTCAAATCATAGAAAGTTGGAGTGTCAGTCCTCTTGTACTTAAGACGGCATTGTGCCTTTTGTATTAAATTCGGATGCAATTTCTGTGTTTCATCGCCAATAAGAAGGTCCAAGGGATACAGTAAACCTGAAGTGAAGCATCGGAATCTAAAACTGGACTCACAGGAGAGGTTCATATCATTGAAGGTTAGAGTGTCAGTCCTCTTGTACCTAAGTCGGCATTGTGCCTTTTGTATAAAATTCGTATGCAATTTATGTGATTCATCGTCAATAAGAAGGTCCAAGGTATACAGTAAAACTGAAGTGAAGCATCGGAATCTAAAACTGGACTCACAGGTGAGGTTCAAATCATAGAAAGTTAGAGTGTCAGTCCTCTTGTACTTAAGTCGGCATTGTGCCTTTTGTATTAAATTCGGATGCAATTTCTGTGTTTCATCGTCAATAAGAAGGTCCAAGGGATACAGTAAACCTGAAGTGAAGCATCGGAACCTAATACTGGACTCAAAGGAGAGGATCATATCATAGAAAGTTAGAGTGTCAGTCCTCTTGTACTTAAGTCGGCATTGTGCCTTTTGTATTAAATTCGGATGCAATTTCTGTGTTTCATCGTCAATAAGAAGGTCCAAGGGATACAGTAAACCTGAAGTGAAGCATCGGAATCTAAAACTGGACTCACAGGAGAGGTTCATATCATAGAAAGTTGGAGTGTCAGTCCTCTTGTACTTAAGTCGGCACTGTGCCTTTTGTATTAAATTCCTATATTATTTCTGTGTTTCATTGTCAAAAAGAAGGTCCAAGGGATTCAGTAAACCTGAAGTGAAGCATCGGAAACTAAAACCTGACTGACAGGAGAGTTTCAAATCATAGAAACTTAGAGTGTCATCCTCTTGTACTTAAGTCGGCATTGTGCCTTTTGTATTAATTTCGGATGCAATTTCTGTGTTTCATCGTCAATAAGAAGGTCCAAGGTATACAGTAAACCTGAAGTGAAGCATCGGAATCTAAAACTGGACTCACAGGTGAGGTTCAAATCATAGAAAGTTAGAGTGTCAGTCCTTTTGTACTTAAGTCGGCATTGTGCCTTTTGTATTAAATTCGGGTGCAATTTCTGTGGTTCATCGTCAATAAGAAGGTCCAAGGGATACAGTAAACCTGAAGTGAAGCATCGGAATCTAAAACTGGACTCACAGGAGAGGTTCATATCATAGAAAGTTAGAGTGTCAGTCCTCCTGTACTTAAGTCGGCATTGTGCCTTTTGTATTAAATTCGTATGCAATTTCTGTGTTTCGTCGTCAATAAGAAGGTCCAAGGTATACAGTAAACCTGAAGTGAAGCATCGGAATCTAAAACTGGACTCACAGGTGAGGTTCAAATCATAGTAAGTTAGAGTGTCAGTCCTCTTGTACTTAAGTCGGCATTGTGCGTTTTGTATTAAATTCGGATGCAATTTCTGTGTTTCATCGTCAATAAGAAATTCCAAGGTATACAGTAAACCTGAAGTGAAGCATCGGAATCTACAACTTGACTCACAGGTGAGGTTCAAATCATAGAAAGTTAGAGTGTCAGTCCTCTTGTACTTAAGTCGGCATTGTGCCTTTTGTATTAAATTCGGATGCAATTTCTGTGTTTCATCGTCAATAAGAAGGTCCAAGGGATACAGTAAACCTGAAGTGAAGCATGGGCAACAAAAACTGGACTCTCAGGAGAGGTTCAAATCAGAGAAAGTTAGAGTGTCAGTCCTCTTGTACTTAAGTCGGCATTGTTCCTTTTGTATTAAAATCGGATGCAATTTCTGTGCTTCATCGTCAATAAGAAGGTCCAAGGGATACAGAAAACCTGATGTGAAGCATCGGAATCTAAAACTGGAATCACAGGAGAGGTTCAAATCAAAGAATGTTAGAGTGTCAGTCCTCTTGTACTTAATTCGGCATTGTGTTTTTTGTATTAAATTCGGATGCAATTTCTGTGTTTCATCGTCAATAAGAAGGTCCAAGGTATACAGTAAACCTGAAGTGAAGCATCGGAATCTAAAACTGGACTCAAGGAGAGGTTCAAATAATAGAAAGTTAGAGTGTCAGTCCTCTTGTACTTAAGTCGGCATTGTGCCTTTGGTATTAATTTCGGATGCAATTTCTGTGTGTCATCGTCAATAAGAAGGTACAAGGGATACAGTAAACCTGAAGTGAAGCATGGGCAACAAAAACTGGACTCTCAGGAGAGGTTCAAATCAGAGGAAGTTAGAATGTCAGTCCACTTGTACTTAAGTCGGCATTGTTCCTTTTGTATTAAAATCGCATGCAATTTCTGTGCTTCATCATCAATAAGAAAGCCCAAGGGATACAGAAAACCTGAAGTGAAGAATCGGAATCTAAAACTGGACTCTCAGGAGAGGTTTATATCACAGAAAGTTAGAGTGTCAGTCCTCTTGTACTTATGTCGGCATTGTGCCTTTTGTATTAAATTCCTATGCAATTTCTGTGTTTCATCGTCAATAAGAAGTTCCAAGGTATACAGTAAACCTGAAGTGAAGCATCGGAATCTAAAACTGGACTCACAGGTGAGGTTCAAATCATAGAAAGTTAGAGTGTCCGTCCTCTTGTACTTAAGTCGGCATTGTGCTTTTTGTATTAAATTCGGATGCAATTTCTGTGTTTCATCGTCAATAAGAAGGTCCAAGGTATACAGTAAACCTGAAGTGAAGCATCGGAATCTAAAACTGGACTCACAGGTGAGGTTCAAATCATAGAAAGTTAGAGTGTCAGTCCTCTTGTACTTAAGTCGGCATTGTGCTTTTTGTATTAAATTCGGATGCAATTTCTGTGTTTCATCGTCAATAAGAAGGTCCAAGGGATACAGTAAACCTGAAGTGAAGCCTCCGCAACAAAAACTGGACTCTCAGAAGAGGTTCAAATCAGAGAAAGTTAGAGTATCAGTCCTATTGTACTTAAGTCGGCATTGTTCCTTTTGTATTAAAATCGGATGCAATTTCTGTGCTTCATCGTCAATAAGAAGGTCCAAGGGATACAGAAAACCTGATGTGAAGCATCGGAATCTAAAACTGGAATCACAGGAGAGGTTCAAATCAAAGAATGTTAGAGTGTCAGTCCTCTTGTACTTAATGCGGCATTGTGCCTTCTGTATTAAATTCGGATGCAATTTCTGTGTTTCATCGTCATTAAGAAGGTCCGAGGCTAACAGTAAACCTGAAGTGAAGCATCGGAATCTAAAACTGGACTCACAGGAGAGGTTCAAATCATAGAAAGTTAGAGTGTCAGTCCTCTTGTACTTAAGTCGGCATTGTGCCTTTTGTATTTAATTCGGATGCAATTTCTGTGTTTCATCGTCAATACGAAGGTCCCAAGGATACAGTAAACCTGAAGTGAAGCATCGGAATCTAAAACTGGACTCTCAGGAGAGGTTTATATCACAGAAAGTTAGAGTGTCAGTCCTCTTGTACTTAAGTCGGCATTGTGCCTTTTGTATTAAATTCGTATGCAATTTCTGTGTTTCATCGTCAGTAAGAAGTTCCAAGGTATACAGTAACCTGAAGTGAAGCATCGGAATCTAAAACTGGACACACAGGTGAGGTTCATATTATAGAAAGTTAGAGTGTTAGTCCTCTTGTACTTAAGTTGGCATTGTGTTTTTTGTATTAAATTCGGATGCAATGTCCGTGTTTCATCGTCAATAAGAAGGTCCAAGGTATACAGTAAACCTGAAGTGAAGCATCGGAATCTAAAACTGGGCTGACAGGTGAGGTTCAAATCATAGAAAGTTAGAGTGCCAGTCCTCTTGTACTTAAGTCGGCATTGTGCCTTTTGTATTAATTTCGGATGCAATTTCTGTGTTTCATCGTCAATAAGAAGGTCCAAGGGATACAGTAAACCTGAAGTGAAGCATGGGCAACAAAAACTGGACTCTCAGGAGAGGTTCAATTCAGAGAAAGTTAGAGTGTCAGTCCTCTTGTACTTAAGTCGGCATTGTTCCTTTTGTATTAAAATCGGATGCAATTTCTGTGCTTCATCATCAATTAGAGAGTCCAAGGGATTCAGAAAACCTGACGTGAAGCATCGGAATCTAAAACTGGACTCACAGGAGAGGTTGAAATCATAGAAAGTTAGTGTGTCAGTCCTCTTGTACTTAAGTCGGCATTGTGCCTTTTGTATTTAATTCGGATGCAATTTCTGTGTTTCATCGTCAATAAGAAGGTCCAAAGGATACAGTAAACCTGAAGTGAAGCATCGCAATCTAAAACTGGACTCTCAAGAGAGGTTTATATCCCAGAAAGTTAGAGTGTCAGTCCTCTTGTACTTAAGTCGGCATTGTGCCTTTTGTATTAAATTCGTATGCAATTTCTGTGTTTCATCGTCAATAAGAAGTTCCAAGGTATACAGTAAACCTGAAGTGAAGCATCGGAATCTAATACTGGACTCACAGATGAGGTTCAAATCATAGAATGTTAGAGTGTCAGTCCTCTTGTACTTAAGTCGGCATTGTGCTTTTTGTATTAAATTGGGATGCAATATCTGTGTTTCATCGCCAATAAGAAGGTCCAAGGGATACAGTAAACCTGAAGTGAAGCCTCGGCAACAAAAACTGGACTCTCAGAAGAGGTTCAAATCAGAGAAAGTTAAAGTATCAGTCCTATTGTACTTAAGTCGGCATTGTTCCTTTTGTATTAAAATCGGATGCAATTTCTGTGCTTCATCGTCAATAAGAAGGTCCAAGGGATACAGAAAACCTGATGTGAAGCATCGGAATCTAAAACTGGACTCACAGGTGAGGTTCAAATCATAGAAAGTTAGAGTGTCAGTCCTCTTGTACTTAAGTCGGCATTGTGTTTTTTGTATTAAATTCGGATGCAATTTCTGTGTATCATCGTCAATAAGAAGGTCCAAGGTATACAGTAAACCTGAAGTGGAGCATCGGAATCTAAAACTGGACTCACAGGTGAGGTTCAAATCATAGAAAGTTAGAGTGTCAGTCCTCTTGTACTTAAGTCGGCATTGTGCTTTTTGTATGAAATTCGGATGCAATTTCTGTGTTTCATCGTCAATAAGAAGGTCCAAGGTATACAGTAAACCTGAAGTGAAGCATGGGAATCTAAAACTGGACTCACAGAAGAGGTTCAAATCATAGAAAGTTAGAGTGTCAGTCCTCTTGTACTTAAGTCGGCATTGTGTTTTTTGTATTAAATTCGGATGCAATTTCTGTGTATCATCGTCAATAAGAAGGTCCAAGGTATACAGTAAACCTGAAGTGAAGCATCGGAATCTAAAACTGGACTCACAGGTGAGGTTCAAATCATAGAAAGTTAGAGTGTCAGTCCTCTTGTACTTAAGTCGGCATTGTGCCTTTTGTATTAAATTCGGATGCAATTTCTGTGTTTCACCGTCAATAAGAAGGTCCAACGGATACAGAAAACCTGAAGTGAAGCATCGGAAACAAAAACCTGACTGGCAGGAGAGGCTCAAATCATTGAAACTTAGAGTGTCAGTCCTCTTGTACTTAAGTCGGCATTGTGCCTTTTGTATTAATTTCGGATGCAATTTCTGTGTTTCATCGTCAATAAGAAGGTCCAAGGGATACAGTAAACCTGAAGTGAAGCATGGGCAACAAAAACTGGACTCTCAAAAGAGGTTCAAATCAGAGAAAGTTAGAGTGTCAGTCCTCTTGTACTTAAGTCGGCATTGTTCCTTTTGTATTAAAACCGCAGGCAATTTCTGTGCTTCATCATCAATAAGAAAGTCCAAGGGATACAGAAAACCTGAAGTGAAGCATCGGAATCTAATACTGGAATCACAGGAGAGGTTCAAATCAAAGAAAGTTAGAGGGTCAGTCCTCTTGTACTTAAGTCAGCATTGTGCCTTTTGTATTAAATTCGGATGCAATTTCTGTGTTTCATCGTCAATAAGAAGGTCCAAGGGATACAGTAAACCTGAAGTGAAGCATCGGAATCTAAAACTGGACTCACAGGAGAGGTTCAAATCATAGAAAGTTAGAGTGTCAGTCCTCTTGTACTTAAGTCGGCATTGTGCCTTTTGTATTTAATTCGGATGCAATTTCTGTGTTTCATCGTCAATACGAAGGTCCAAAGGATACAGTAAACCTGAATTGAAGCATCGGAATGTAAAACTGGACTCTCAGGAGAGGTTTATATCACAGAAAGTTAGAGCGTCAGTTCTCTTGTACTTAAGTCGGCATTGTGCCTTTTGTATTAAATTCGTATGCAATTTCTGTGTTTCATCGTCAATAAGAAGTTCCAAGGTATACAGTAAACCTGAAGTGAAGCATCGGAATCTAAAACTGGACTCACAGGTGAGGTTCAAATCATAGAAAGTTAGAGTGTCAGTCCTCTTTACTTAAGTCGGCATTGTGCTATTTGTATTAAATTCGGATGCAATTTCTGTGTTTCATCGTCAATAAGAAGGTCCAAGGTAAGCAGTAAACCTGAAGTGAAGCATCGGATTCTAAAACTGGACTCACAGGAGAGGTTCAAATAATAGAAAGTTAGAGTGTCAGTCCTCTTGTACTTAAGTCGACATTGTGCCTTTTGTATTTAATTCGGATGCAATTTCTGTGTTTCATCGTCAATAAGAAGGTCCAAGGGATACAGAAAACCTGAAGTGAAGAATCGGAAACAAAAACCTGACTGACAGGAGAGGTTCAAATCATTGAAACTTAGAGTGTCAGTCCTCTTTTACTGAAGTCGGCGTTGTGCCTTTTGTACTAATTTCGGTTGCAATTTCTGTGTTTCATCGTCAATAAGAAGGTCCAAGGGATACAGTAAACCTGAAGTGAAGCATGGGCAACAAGAACTGGACTCTCAGGAGAGGTTCAAATCAGAGAAAGTTAGAGTGTCAGTCCTCTTGTACTTAAGTCGGCATTGTTCCTTTTGTATTAAAATCGCATGCAATTTCTGTGCTTCATCATCAATAAGAAAGTCCAAGGGATACTGAAAACCTGAAGTGAAGCATCGGAATCTAAAACTGGAATCACAGGAGAGGTTCAAATCAAAGAAAGTTAGAGTGTCAGTCCTCTTGTACTTAAGTCGGCATTGTGCCTTTTGTATTAAATTCGGATGCAATTTCTGTGTTTCATCGTCAATAAGAAGGTCCAAGGGATACAGTAAACCTGAAGTGAAGCATCGGAATCTAAAACTGGACTCACAGGAGTGGTTCAAAGCATAGAAAGTTAGAGTGTCATTCCTCTTGTACTTAAGTCGGCACTGTGCCTTTTGTATTAAATTCGTATGCAATTTCTGTGTTTCATTGTCAATAAGAAGGTCCATGGGATTCAGTAAACCTGAAGTGAAGCATCCGAAACTAAAATCTGACTCACAGGAGAGGTTCAAATCATAGAAACTTAGAGTGTCAGTCCTCTTGTACTTAAGTCGGCATTGTGCCTTTTGTATTAATTTCGGATGCAATTTCTGTGTTTCATCGTCAATAAGAAGGTCCAAGGGATACAGTAAACCTGAGGTCAAGCCTCGGCAACAAAAACTGGACTCTCAGGAGAGGTTCAAATCAGAGAAAGTTAGAGTGTCAGTCCTCTTGTACTTAAGTCGGCATTGTTCCTTTTGTATTAAAATCGGATGCAATTTCTGTGCTTCATCATCAATAAGAAAGTCCAAGGGATACAGAAAACCTGAAGTGAAGCATCGGAATCTAAAACTGGACTCACTAGAGAGGTTCAAATCACAGAAAGTTAGAGTGTCAGTCCTCTTGTACTTAAGTCGGCATTGTGCCTTTTGTATTAAATTCGTATGCAATTTCTGTGTTTCATCGTCAATAAGAAGGTCCAAGGTATACAGTAAACCTGAAGTGAAGCATCGGAATCTAATACTAGACTCACAGTTGAGGTTCAAATCATAGAAAGTTAGAGTGTCAGTCCTCTTGTACTTAAGTCTGCATTGTGCTTTTTGTATTAATTTCGGATGCAATTTCTGTGTTTCATCGTCAATAAGAAGGTCCAAGGTATACAGTAAACCTGAAGTGAAGCATCGGAATCTAAAACTGGACTCACAGGTGAGGTTCAAATCATAGAAAGTTAGAGTGTCAGTCCTCTTGTACTTAAGTCGGCATTGTGTTTTTTGTATTAAATTCGGATGCAATTTCTCTGTTTCATCGCCAATAAGAATGTCCAAGGGATACAGTAAACCTGATGTGAAGCCTCGGCAACAAAAACTGGACTCTCAGAAGAGGTTCAAATCAGAGAAAGTTAAAGTATCAGTCCTATTGTACTTAAGTCGGCATTGTTCCTTTTGTATTAACATCGGATGCAATTTCTGTGCTTCATCGTCAATAAGAAGGTCCAAGGGATACAGAAAACCTGATGTGAAGCATCGGAATCTAAAACTGGAATCACAGGAGAGGTTCAAATCAAAGAATGTTAGAGTGTCAGTCCTCTTGTACTTAAGTCGGCATTGTGCCTTTTGTATTAAATTCGGATGCAATTTTTGTGTTTCATCGTCAATAAGAAGGTCCAAGGGATACAGTAAACCTGAAGTGAAGCATCGGAATCTAAAACTGGAATCACAGGAGAGGTTCAAATCATAGAAGGTAAGAGTGTCAGTCCTCTTGTACTTAAGTCGGCATTGTGGCTTTTGTATTTAATTCGGATGCAATTTCTGTGTTTCATCGTCAATAAGATGTTCCAAAGGATACAGAAAACCTGAAGTGAAGCATCGGAATCTAAAACTGGACTCTCAGGAGAGGTTTATATCACAGAAAGTTAGAGCGTCAGTCCTCTAGTACTTAAGACGGCATTGTGCCTTTTGTATTAAATTCGTACGCAAATTCTGTGTTTCATCGTCAATAAGAAGTTCCAAGGTATACAGTAAACCTGAAGTGAAGCATCGGAATCTAAATCTGGACTCACAGGTGAGGTTCAAATCATAGAAAGTTAGAGTGTCAGTCCTCTTGTACTTAAGTCGGCATTGTGTTTTTTGTATTAAATTCGGATGCAATTTCTGTGTTTCATCGTCAATAAGAAGGTCCAAGGTATACTGTAAACCTGAAGTGAAGCATCGGAATCTAAAACTGGACTCACAGGTGAGGTTCAAATCATAGAAAGTAAGAGTGTCAGTCCTCTTAAGTCGCCATTGTGCTTTTTGTATTAAATTCGGATGCAATTTCTGTGTTTCATCGTCAATAAGAAGGGCCAAGGTATACAGTAAACCTGAAGTGAAGCATCGGAATCTAAAACTGGACTCACAGGAGAGGTTCAAATAATAGAAAGTGAGAGTGTCAGTCCTCTTGTACTTAAGTCGGCATTGTGCCTTTTGTATTAAATTCGGATGCAATTTCTGTGTTTCACCGTCAATAAGAAGGTCCAAGGGATACAGTAAACCTGAAGTGAAGCATCGGAAACAAAAACCTGACTGACAGGAGAGGTTCAAATCATTGAAACTTAGAGTGTCAGTCCCCTTGTACTTAAGTCGGCATTGTGCCTTTTGTATTAATTTTGGATGCAATTTCTGTGTTTCATCGTCAATAAGATGGTCCAAGGGATACAGTAAACCTGAAGTGAAGCATGGGCAACAAAAACTGGACTCTCAGGAGAGGTTCAAATCAGAGAAAGTTAGAGTGTCAGTCCTCTTGTACTTAAGTCGGCATTGTTCCTTTTGTATTAAAACCGCATGTAATTTCTGTGCTTCATCATCAATAAGAAAGTCCAAGGGATACAGAAAACCTGAAGTGAAGCATCGGAATCTAATACTGGAATCACAGGAGAGGTTCAAACCAAAGAAAGTTAGAGTGTCAGTCCTCTTGTACCTAAGTCGGCATTGTGCCTTTTGTATTAAATTCGGATGCAATTTCTGTGTTTCATCGTCAATAAGAAGGTACAAGGGATACAGTAAACCTAAAGTGAAGCATCGGAATCTAAAACTGGACTCACAGGAGAGTTTCAATTCATAGAAAGTTAGAGTGTCAGTCCTCTTGTACTTAAGTCGGCATTGTGCATTTTGTATTAAATTCGGATGCAATTTCTGTGTTTCATCGTCAATAAGAAGGTCCAAGGGATACAGTAAACCTGAAGTGAAGCATCGGAATCTAAAACTGGACTCACAGGAGTGGTTCAAAACATAGAAAGTTAGAGTGGCAGTCCTCTTGTACTTAAGTCGGCACTGTGCCTTTTGTATTAAATTCGTATGCAATTTCTGTGTTTCATTGTCAATAAGAAGGTCCATGGGATTCAGTAAACCTGAAGTGAAGCATCCGAAACTAAAACCTGGCTCACAGGAGAGCTTCAAATCATAGAAACTTAGAGTGTCAGTCCTCTTGTACTTAAGTCGGCATTGTGCCTTTTGTATTAATTTCGGATGCAATTTCTGTGTTTCATCGTCAATAAGAAGGTCCAAGGGATACAGTAAACCTGAGGTCAAGCCTCGGCAACAAAAACTGGACTCTCAGGAGAGGTTCAAATCAGAGAAAGTTAGAGTGTCAGTCCCCTTGTACTTAAGTCGGCATTGTTGCTTTAGTATTAAAATCGGATGCAATTTCTGTGCTTCATCGTCAATAAGAAGGTCCAAGGGGTACAGTAAACATGAAGTGAAGCATCGGAATCTAAAACTAGAATCACAGGAGAGTTTCAAATCATAGAAAGTTAGAGTGTCACTCCTCTTCTACTTAAGCTGGCATTGTGCTTTTTGTATTAAATTCGGATGCAATTTCTGTGTTTCATCGTCAATAAGAAGGTCCAAGGTTTACAGTAAACCTGAGGTGAAGCATCGGAATCTAAAACTGGACACACATTAGTGGTTAAAATCATAGAAAGTTAGAGTGTCAGTCCTCTTGTACTTAAGTCGGCATTATTCCTTTTGTTTTATATTCGGATGCAATTTCTGTGTTTCATCGTCAATAAGAAGGTCCAAGGGATACAGTAAACTTGAAGTGAAGCATCGAAATCTAAAACTGGATTCACAGGAGAGGTTCAAATCATAGAAAGTTGGAGTGTCAGTCCTCTTGTACTTAAGCCGGCATTGTGCCTTTTGTATTAAATTCGGATGCAATTTCTGTGTTTCATCGTCAATAAGAAGGTCCAAGGGATACAGTAAACCTGAAGTGAAGCATCGGAATCTAAAACTGGACTCACAGGTGAGGTTAAAATCATAGAAAGTTAGAGTGTCGGTCCTCTTGTACTTAAGTCGGCATTGTGCATTTTGTATTAAATTCGGATGCAATTACTGTGTTTTATCGTCAATAAGAAGGTCCAAGGGATACAGTACACCTGAAGTGAAGCATCGGAATCTAAAACTGGACTCACTGGAGAGGTTCAAATCAAAGAAAGTAAGAGTGTCAGTCCTCTTGTACTTAAGTCGGCATTGTGCCTTTTGTATTAAATTCGGATGCAATTTCTGTGTTTCATCGTCAATAAGAAGGTCCAAGGGATACAGTAAACCTGAAGTGAAGCATCGAAATCGAAAACTGGACTCACAGGAGAGGTTCAAATCATAGAAAGTTAGAGTGTCAGTCCTCTTGTACTTAAGTCGGCATTGTGCCTTTTGTATAAAATTCGGATGCAATTTCGGTGTTTCATCGTCAATAAGAAGGTCCAAGGGATACAGTAAACCTGAAGTGAAGCATCGGAATCTAAAACTGGACTCACAGGAGAGGTTCAAATCATAGAAAGTTAGAGTGTCAGTCCTCTTGTACTTAAGTCGGCATTGTGCCTTTTGTATTAAATTCGGATGCAATTTCTGTGTTTCATCGTCAATAAGAAGGTCTAAGGGATACAGTAAACCTGAAGTGAAGCATCGAAATCGAAAACTGGACTCACAGGAGAGGTTCAAATCATAGAAAGTTAGAGTGTCAGTCCTCTTGTACTTAAGTCGGCATTGTGCCTTTTGTATAAAATTCGGATGCAATTTCGGTGTTTCATCGTCAATAAGAAGGTCCAAGGGATACAGTAAACCTGAAGTGAAGCATCGGAATCTAAAACTGGACTCACAGGAGAGGTTCAAATCATAGAAAGTTAGAGTGTCAGTCCTCTTGTACTTAAGTCGGCATTGTGCCTTTTGTATTAAATTCGGATGCAATTTCTGTGTTTCATCGTCAATAGGATGGTCCAAGGGATACAGTAAACCTGAAGTGAAGCCTCGACATCTAAAACTGGACTCACAGGAGAGGTTCAAATCATAGAAAATTAGAGTGTCTGTCCTCTTGTACTTAAGTCGGCATTGTGCCTTTTGTATTAAAATCGGATGTAATTTCTGTGCTTCATCGTCAATAAGAAGGTCCAAGGGATACAGTAAACCTGAAGTGAGGCATCGGAAACTAAAACCGGACTCAAAGGAGAGGTTGAAATAAGAGAAACTGAGAGTGTCAGTCCTCTTGTACTTAAGTCGGCATTGTGTCTTTTGTATTAAATTCGGATGCAATTTATGTGTTTCATCGTCAATACGAAGGTCCAAGGGATACAGTAAACCTGAAGTGAATCATCGGAATCTAAAACTGGGCTCACAGTAGAGGTTCAAATCATAGAAAGTTAGAGTGTCAGTCCTCTTCTACTTAAGTCGGCATTGTGCCCTTTGTATTAAATTCGGATGCAATTTCTGTGTTTCATCGTCAATAAGAAAGTCCAAGGGATACAGTAAAACTGAAGTGAAGCATCGGAATCTAAAACCGGCCTCACAGGAGTGGTTCAAATCATAGAAAGTTAGAGTCTCAGTCCTCTTGTACTTAAGTCGGCATTGTGCCTTTTGTATTAAATTCGGATGCAATTTCTGTGTTTCAGCGGCAATAAGAAGGTCCAAGGGATACAGTAAACCTGAAGTGAAGCATCGGAATCTAAAACTGGAGTCACAGGAGAGGTTTATATCATAGAAAGTTAGAGTGTCAGTCCTCTTGTACTTAAGTCGGCATTGTGCCTTTTGTATTAAATTCGGATGCAATTTCTGTGTTTCATCGTTAATAAGAAGGTCCAAGGTATACAGTAAACCTGAAGTGAAGCTTCGGAATTTAAAACTGGACTCACAGGTGAGGTTCAAATCATAGAAAATTAGAGTGTCAGTCCTCTTGTACTTAAGTCGGCGTTGTTCCTTTTCTATTAAAATCGGATGCGATTTCTGTGTTTCATCGTCAATAAGAAGGTCCAAGGTATACTGTAAACCTGAAGTGAAGCATCGGAATCTAAAACTGGACTCACAGGTGAGGTTCAAATCATAGAAAGTTAGAGTGTCAGTCCACTTGTACTTAAGTCGGCATTGTGCATTTTGTATTAAATTCGGATGCAATTTCTGTGTTTCAACGCCAATAAGAAGGTCCAAGGGATACAGTAAACCTGAAGTGAAGCCTCGGCAACAAACCTGGACTCTCAGAAGAGGTTCAAATCAGAGAAAGTTAAAGTATCAGTCCTATTGTACTTAAGTCGGCATTGTTCCTTTTGTATTAAATTCGGATGCAATTTCTGTGTTTCATCGTCAATAAGAAGGTCCAAGGTATACAGTAAACCTGAAGTGATGCATCGGAATCTAAAACTGGACTCACAGGTGAGGTTCAAATCATAGAAAGTTAGTGTGTCAGTCCTCTTGTACTTAAGTCGGCATTGTGCTTTTTGTATTAAATTCGGATGCAATTTCTGTGTTTCATCGTCAATACGAAGGTCGAAGGTATACAGTAAACCTGAAGTGAAGCATCGGAATCTAAAACTGGACTCACAGGAGAGGTTCAAATAATAGAAAGTGAGAGTGTCAGTCCTCTTGTACTTAAGTCGGCATTGTGCCTTTTGTATTAAATTCCGATGCAATTTCTGTGTTTCACCGTCAATAAGAAGGTCCATGGGATACAGAAAACCTGAAGTGAAGCATCGGAAACAAAAACCTGACTGACAGGAGAGGTTCAAATCATTGAAACTTAGAGTGTCAGTCCTCTTGTACTTAAGTCGGCATTGAGCCTTTTGTATTAATTTCGGATGCTATTTCTGTGTTTCATCGTCAATACGAAGGTCCAAGGGATACAGTAAACCTGAAGTGAAGCATGGGCAACAAAAACTGGACTCTCAGGAGAGGTTCAAATCAGAGAAAGTTAGAGTGTCAGTCCACTTGTACTTAAGTCGGCATTGTTCCTTTTGTATTAAAACCGCATGCAATTTCTGTGCTTCATCATCAATAAGAAAGTCCAAGGGATACAGAAAACCTGAAGTGAAGCATCGGAATCTAATACTGGAATCACAGGAGAGGTTCAAATCAAAGAAAGTTAGAGTGTCTGTCCTCTTGTACTTAAGTCGGCATTGTGCCTCTTGTATTAAATTCGGATGCAATTTCTGTGTTTCATCGTCAATAAGAAGGTCCAAGGGATACAGTAAACCTGAAGTGAAGCATCGGAATCTAAAACTGGACTCACAGGAGAGGTTCAAATCATAGAAAGTTAGAGTGTCAGTCCTTTTGTACTTAAGTCGGCATAGTGCCTTTTGTATTAAATTCGAATGCAATTTCTGTGTTTCATCGTCAATAAGAAGGTACAAGGGATACAGTAAACCTGAAGTGAAGCATCGGAATCTAAAACTGGACTCACAGGAGAGTTTCAATTCATAGAAATTAGAGTGTCAGTCCTCTTGTACTTAAGTCGGCATTGTGCATTTTGTATTAAATTCGGATGCAATTTCTGTGTTTCATCGTCAATAAGAAGGTCCAAGGGATACAGTAAACCTGAAGTGAAGCATCGGAATCTAAAACTGGACTCACAGGAGAGGTTCAAATCATACAAAGTTAGAGTGACAGTCCTTTTGTACTTAAGTCGGCATTGTGCCTTTTGTATTAATTTCGGATGCAATTTCTGTGTTTCATCGTCAATAAGAAGGTCCAAGGGATACAGTAAACCTGAGGTCAAGCCTCGGCAACCAAAACTGGACTCTCAGGAGAGGTTCAAATCAGAGAAAGTTAGAGTGTCAGTCCTCTTGTACTTAAGTCGGCATTGTGCCTTTTGTATTAAATTCGGATGCAATTTATGTGTTTCATCGTCAATAAGAAGGTCCAAGGGATACAGTAAACCTGAAGTGAATCATCGGAATCTAAAACTGGACTCACAGTAGAGGTTCATATCATAGAAAGTTAGAGTGTCAGTCCTCTTCTACTTAAGTCGGCATTGTGCCCTTTGTATTAAATTCGGATGCAATTTCTGTGTTTCATCGTCAATAAGAAAGTCCAAGGGATACAGTAAAACTGAAGAGAAGCATCGGAATCTAAAACCGACCTCACAGGAGTGGTTCAAATCATAGAAAGTTAGAGTCTCAGTCCTCTTGTACTTAAGTCGGCATTGTGCCTTTTGTATTAAATTCGGATGCAATTTCTGTGTTTCAGCGGCAAAAAGAAGGTCCAAGGGATACAGTAAACCTGAAGTGAAGCATCGGAATCTAAAACTGGAGTCACAGGAGAGGTTTATATCATAGAAAGTTAGAGTGTCAGTCCTCTTGTACTTAAGTCGGCATTGTGCCTTTTGTATTAAATTCGGATGCAATTTCTGTGTTTCATCGTTAATAAGAAGGTCCAAGGTATACAGTAAACCTGAAGTGAAGCTTCGGAATTTAAAACTGGACTCACAGGTGAGGTTCAAATCATAGAAAATTAGAGTGTCAGTCCTCTTGTACTTAAGTCGGCGTTGTTCCTTTTCTATTAAAATCGGATGCGATTTCTGTGTTTCATCGTCAATAAGAAGGTCCAAGGTATACTGTAAACCTGAAGTGAAGCATCGGAATCTAAAACTGGACTCACAGGTGGGGTTCAAATCATAGAAAGTTAGAGTGTCAGTCCTCTTGTACTTAAGTCGGCATTGTGCATTTTGTATTAAATTCGGATGCAATTTCTGTGTTTCAACGCCAATAAGAAGGTCCAAGGGATACAGTAAACCTGAAGTGAAGCCTCGGCAACAAAAACTGGACTCTCAGAAGAGGTTCAAATCAGAGAAAGTTAAAGTATCAGTCCTATTGTACTTAAGTCGGCATTGTTCCTTTTGTATTAAAATCGGATGCAATTTCTGTGCTTCATCGTCAATAAGAAGGTCCAAGGGATACAGAAAACCTGATGTGAAGCATCGGAATCTAAAACTGGAATCACAGGAGAGGTTCAAATCAAAGAATGTTAGAGTGTCAGTCCTCTTGTTTTTAAGTCGGCATTGTGCCTTTTGTATTAAATTCGGATGCAATTTCTGCGTTTCATCGTCAATAAGAAGGTCCAAGGGATACAGTAAACCTGAAGTGAAGCATCGGAATCTAAAACTGGACTCACAGGTGAGGTTCAAATCATAGAAAGTTAGAGTGTCAGTCCTCTTGTACTTAAGTCGGCATTGTGTTTTTTGTATTAAATTCGGATGCAATTTCTGTGTTTCATCGTCAATAAGAAGGTCCAAGGTATACAGTAAACCTGAAGTGATGCATCGGAATCTAAAACTGGACTCACAGGTGAGGTTCAAATCATAGAAAGTGAGAGTGTCACTCCTCTTGTACTTAAGTCGGCATTGTGCCTTTTGTATTAAATTCCGATGCAATTTCTGTGTTTCACCGTCAATAAGAAGGTCCATGGGATACAGAAAACCTGAAGTGAAGCATCGGAAACAAAAACCTGACTGACAGGAGAGGTTCAAATCATTGAAACTTAGAGTGTCAGTCCTCTTGTACTTAAGTCGGCATTGTGCCTTTTGTATTAATTTCGGATGCTATCTCTGTGTTTCATCGTCAATACGAAGGTCCAAGAGATACAGTAAACCTGAAGTGAAGCATGGGCAACAAAAACTGGACTCTCAGGAGAGGTTCAAATCAGAGAAAGTTAGAGTGTCAGTCCACTTGTACTTAAGTCGGCATTGTTCCTTTTGTATTAAAACCGCATGCAATTTCTGTGCTTCATCATCAATAAGAAAGTCCAAGGGATACAGAAAACCTGAAGTGAAGCATCGGAATCTAATACTGGAATCACAGGAGAGGTTCAAATCAAAGAAAGTTAGAGTGTCTGTCCTCTTGTACTTAAGTCGGCATTGTGCCTCTTGTATTAAATTCGGATGCAATTTCTGTGTTTCATCGTCAATAATAAGGTCCAAGGGATACAGTAAACCTGAAGTGAAGCATCGGAATCTAAAACTGGACTCACAAGAGGTTCAAATCATAGAAAGTTAGAGTGTCAGTCCTTTTGTACTTAAGTCGGCATAGTGCCTTTTGTATTAAATTCGGATGCAATTTCTGTGTTTCATCGTCAATAAGAAGGTACAAGGGATACAGTAAACCTCAAGTGAAGCATCGGAATCTAAAACTGGACTCACAGGAGAGTTTCAATTCATAGAAATTAGAGTGTCAGTCCTCTTGTACTTAAGTCGGCATTGTGCATTTTGTATTAAATTCGGATGCAATTTCTGTGTTTCATCGTCAATAAGAAGGTACAAGGGATACAGTAAACCTGAAGTGAAGCATCGGAATCTAAAACTGGACTCACAGGAGAGGTTCAAATCATAGAAAGTTAGAGTGTCAGTCCTTTTGTACTTAAGTCGGCATTGTGCCTTTTGTATTAATTTCGGATGCAATTTCTGTGTTTCATCGTCAATAAGAAGGTCCAAGGGATACAGTAAACCTGAGGTCAAGCCTCGGCAACCAAAACTGGACTCTCAGGAGAGGTTCAAATCAGAGAAAGTTAGAGTGTCAGTCCTCTTGTACTTAAGTCGGCATTGTTCCTTTTGTATTAAAATCGGATGCAATTTCTGTGCTTCATCGTCAATAAGAAGGTCCATGGGATACAGTAAACTTGAAGTGAAGCATCGGAATCTATAACTGGATTCACAGGAGAGGTTCAAATCATAGAAAGTTGGAGTGTCAGTCCTCTTGTACTTAAGCCGGCATTTTGCCTTTTGTATTAAATTCGGATGCAATTTCTGTGTTTCATCGTCAATAAGAAGGTCCAAGGGATACAGTAAACCTGAAGTGAAGCATCGGAATCTAAAACTGGACTCACAGGTGAGGTTCAAATCATAGAAAGTTGGAGTGTCGGTCCTCTTGTACTTAAGTCGGCATTGTGCATTTTGTATTAAATACGGATGCAATTACTGTGTTTTATCGTCTATATGAAGGTCCAAGGTATACAGTAAACCTGAAGTGAAGCATCGGAATCTAAAACTGGATTCACAGGTGAGGTTCAAATCATAGAAAGTTAGAGTGTCGGTCCTCTTGTACTTAAGTCGGCGTTGTTCCTTTTGTATTAAAATCGGATGCCATTTCTGTGCTTCAGCGTCAATAAGAAGGTCCAAGGGGTACAGTAAACCTAAAGTGAAGCATCAGAAACTAAAACCGGACTCAAAGGAGAGGTTGAAATAAGAGAAACTGAGAGTGTCAGTACCCTTGTACTTAAGTTGGCATTGTGCCTTTTGTATTAAATTCGGATGCAATTTATGTGTTTCATCGTCAATAAGAAGGTCCAAGGGATACAGTAAACCTGAAGTGAAGCATCGGAATCTAAAACTGGACTCACAGGAGAGGTTCAAATCATAGAAAGTTAGAGTGTCAGTCCTCTTGAACTTAAGTCGGCATTGTGCCCTTTGTATTAAATTCGGATGCAATATCTGTGTTTCATCGTCAATAAGAAAGTCCAAGGGATACAGTAAAACTGAAGTGAAGCATCGGAATCTAAAACCGACCTCACAGGAGTGGTTCAAATCATAGAAAGTTAGAGTGTCAGTCCTCTTGTACTTAAGTCGGCATTGTGCCTTTTGTATTGAATTCGGGTGCAATTTCTGTGTTTCATCGTCAATAAGAAGGTCCAAGGTATACAGTAAACCTGAAGTGAAGCATCGGAATCTAAAACTGGATTCACAGGTGAGGTTCAAATCATAGAAAGTTAGAGTGTCAGTCCTCTTGTACTTAAGTCGGCGTTGTTCCTTTTGTATTAAAATCGGATGCCATTTCTGTGCTTCAGCGTCAATAAGAAGGTCCAAGGGGTACAGTAAACCTGAAGTGAAGCATCGGAATCTAAAACTGGACTCACAGGTGAGGTTCAAATAATAGAAAATTAGAGTGTCAGTCCTCTTGTACTTAAGTCGGCATTGTGCCTTTTGTATTAAATTCGGATGCAATTTCTGTGTTTCATCGTGAATAAGAAGGTCCAAGGGATACAGTAAACCTGAAGTGAAGCATCGGAATCTAAAACTGGACTCACATTAGTGGTTCAAAGCATAGAAAGTTAGAGTGTCAGTCCTCTTGTACTTAAGTCGGCACTGTGCCTTTTGTATCAAATTCGTATGCAATTTCTGTGTTTCATTGTCAATAAGAAGGTCCATGGGATTCAGTAAACCTGAAGTGAAGCATCCGAAACTAAAACCTGACTCACAGGAGAGGTTCAAATCATAGAAAGTTAGAGTGTCAGTCCTCTTGTACTTAAGCCGGCATTGTGCCTTTTGTATTAAATTCGGATGCAATTTCTTTTTTTCATCGTCAATAAGAAGGTCCAAGGGATACGGTAAACCTGAAGTGAAGCATCGGAATCTAAAACTGGACTCACAGGTGAGGTTCGAATCATAGAAAGTTAAAGTGTCGGTCCTCTTGTACTTAAGTCGGCATTGTGCATTTTGTGTTAAATTCGGATGCAATTTCTGTGTTTTATCGTCAATAAGAAGGTCCAAGGGATACAGTAAACCTGAAGTGAAGCATCGGAATCTAAAACTGGACTCACAGGAGAGGTTCAAATAATAGAAAGTTAGAGTGTATGTCTTCTTGTACTTAAGTCGGCATTGTGCCTTTTGTATTAAATTCGGATGCAATTTCTGTGTTTCATCGTCAATAAGAAGGTCCAAGGTATACAGTAAACCTGAAGTGAAGCATCGGAATCTAAAACTGGAATCACTGGAGAGATTCAAATCAAAGAAAGTAAGAGTGTCAGTCCTCTTGTACTTAAGTCGGCATTGTGCCTTTTGTATTAAATTCGGATGAAATTTCTGTGTTTCATCGTCAATAAGAAGGTCCAAGGGATACAATAAACCTGAAGTGAAGCATCGAAATCGAAAACTGGACTCACAGTAGAGGTTCAAATCATAGAAAGTTAGAGTGTCAGTCCTCTTGTACTTAAGTCGGCATTGTGCCTTTTGTATTAAATTCGGATGCAATTTCGGTGTTTCATCGTCAATAAGAAGGTCCAAGGGATACAGTAAACCTGAAGTGAAGCATCGGAATCTAAAACTGGACACACAGGAGAGGTTTAAATCATAGAAAGTTAGTGTGTCAGTCATCTTGTACTTAAGTCGGCATTGTGCCTTTTGTATTAAAATCGGAAGCAATTTCTGTGTTTCATCGTCAATAAGAAAGTCCAAGGGATACAGTAAAACTGAAGTGGAGCATCGGAATCTAAAACCGGCCTCACAGGAGTGGTTCAAATCATAGAAAGTTATAGTCTCAGTTCTCTTGAACTTACGCTGGCATTGTGCATCTGTAATAAATTCGGATGCAATTTCTGTGCTTCAGCGGCAATAAGAAGGTCCAAGGGATACAGTAAACCTGAAGTGAAGTATCGGAATCCAAAACTGGACTCACAGGTGAGGTTCAAATCATAGAAAGTTAGAGTGTCAGTCCTCTTGTACTTAAGTCGGCGTTGTTCCTTTTGTATTAAAATCGGATGCGATTTCTGTGCCTCATCGTCAATAAGAACGTCCAAGGGGTACAGTAAACCTGAAGTGAAGCATCGGAATCTAATACTGGACTCACAGGTGAGGTTCAAATAATAGAAAATTAGAGTGACAGTCCTCTTGTACTTAAGTCAGCATTGTGCCTTTTGTATTAAATTCGGATGCAATTTCTGTGTTTCATCGTCAATAAGAAGGTCCAAGGGATACAGTAAACCTGAAATGAAGCATCGGAATCTAAAACTGGACTCAAAGGAGAGGTTCAAATAGGAGAAACTGAGAGTGTCAGTCCTCTTGTACTTAAGTCGGCATTGTGCCTTTTGTATTAAATTCAGATGCAATTTCTGTGTTTCATCGTCAACAAGAAGGTCCAAGGGATGCAGTAAGAATGAAGTGAAGCATCGGAATCTAAAACTGGACTCACAGGAGAGGTTCAAATCATAGAAAGGTAGAGTGTCAGTCCTCTTGTACTTAAGTCAGCATTGTGCCCTTTGTATTAAATTCGGAAGCAATTTCTGTGTTTCATCGTCAATAAGAAAGTCCAAGGGATACAGTAAAACTGAAGTGGAGCATCGGAATCTAAAACCGGCCTCACAGGAGTGGTTCAAAACATAGAAAGTTATAGTCTCAGTTCTCTTGAACTTAAGCTGGCATTGTGCATCTGTAATAAATTCGGATGCAATTTCTGTGTTTCAGCGGCAATAAGAAGGTCCAAGGGATACAGTAAACCTGAAGTGAAGTATCGGAATCCAAAACTGGACTCACAGGTGAGGTTCAAATCATAGAAAGTTAGAGTGTCAGTCCTCTTGTACTTAAGTCGGCGTTGTTCCTTTTGTATTAAAATCGGATGCGATTTCTGTGCCTCATCGTCAATAAGAACGTCCAAGGGGTACAGTAAACCTGAAGTGAAGCATCGGAATCTAATACTGGACTCACAGGTGAGGTTCAAATAATAGAAAATTAGAGTGACAGTCCTCTTGTACTTAAGTCAGCATTGTGCCTTTTGTATTAAATTCGGATGCAATTTCTGTGTTTCATCGTCAATATGAAGGTCCAAGGGATACAGTAAACCTGAAGTGAAGCATCGGAATCTAAAACTGGACTCACAGGAGTGGTTCAAAACATAGAAAGTTAGAGTGTCAGTCCTCTTGTACTTAAGTCGGCATTGTGCCTTTTGTATTAAATTCGGATGCAATTTCTGTGTTTCATCGTCAATAAGAAGGTCCAAGGGATACAGTAAACCTGAAGTGAAGCCTCGACATCTAAAACTGGACTCACAGGAGAGGTTCAAATCATAGAAAATTAGAGTGTCTGTCCTCTTGTACTTAAGTCGGCATTGTGCCTTTTGTATTAAAATCGGATGTAATTTCTGTGCTTCATCGTCAATAAGAAGGTCCAAGGGATACAGTAAACCTGAAGTGAAGCATCGGAATCTTAAAGGTGGACTCAAAGGAGAGGTTCAAATAAGAGAAACTGAGAGTGTCAGTCCTCTTGTACTTAAGTCGGCATTGTGCCTTTTGTATTAAATTCTGATGCAATTTCTGTGTTTCATCGTCAATAAGAAGGTCCAAGGGATACAGTAAACCTGAAGTGAAGCATCGGAATCTAAAAGTGGACTCACAGGAGAGGTTCAAATCATAGAAAGTTAGAGTGTCAGTCCTCTTGTACTTAAGTCTGCATTGTGCCCTTTGTATTAAATTCGGATGCAATTTCTGTGTTTCATCGTCAATAAGAAAGTCCAAAGGATACAGTAAAACTGAAGTGAAGCATCGATTCTAAAACCGGCCTCACAGGAGTGGTTCAAATCATAGAAAGTTAGAGTCTCAGTCCTCTTGTACTTAAGTCGGCATTGTGCCTTTTGTATTAAATTCGGATGCAATTTCTGTGTTTCATCGTCAATAAGAAGGTCCAAGGGATACAGTAAACCTGAGGTGAAGCCTCGGCAACAAAAACTGGACTCTCAGGAGAGGTTCAAATCAGAGAAAGTTAGAGTGTCAGTCCTCTTGTACTTAAGTCGGCATTGTTCCTTTTGTATTAAAATCGGATGCAATTTCTGTGCTTCATCGTCAATAAGAAGGTCCAAGGGGTACAGTAAACCTGAAGTGAAGCATCGGAATATAAAACTGGACTCACAGGAGAGGTTCAAATCAGAGAAAGTTAGAGTGTCAGTCCTCTTGTAGTAAAATCGGCATTGTGCCTTTTGTATTAAATTCGGATGCAATTTCTGTGTTTCATCGTCAATAAGAAGGTCCAAGGTATACAGTAAACCTGAAGTGAAGCATCGGAATCTAAAACTGGACTCACAGGTGAGGTTCAAATCATAGAAAGTTAGAGTGTCAGTCCTCTTAAGTCGGCATTGTGCTTTTTGTATTAAATTCGGATGCAATTTCTGTGTTTCATCGTCAATAAGAAGGTACAAGGGATACAGTAAACCTGAAGTGAAGCATCGGAATCTAAAACTGGACTCACAGGAGAGTTTCAATTCATAGAAATTAGAGTGTCAGTCCTCTTGTACTTAAGTCGGCATTGTGCATTTTGTATTAAATTCGGATGCAATTTCTGTGTTTCATCGTCAATAAGAAGGTCCAAGGGATACAGTAAACCTGAAGTGAAGCATCGGAATCTAAAACTCTACTCACAGGAGAGGTTCAAATCATAGAAAGTTAGAGTGTCAGTCCTTTTGTACTTAAGTCGGCATTGTGCCTTTTGTATTAATTTCGGATGCAATTTCTGTGTTTCATCGTCAATAAGAAGGTCCAAGGGATACAGTAAACCTGAGGTCAAGCCTCGGCAACCAAAACTGGACTCTCAGGAGAGGTTCAAATCAGAGAAAGTTAGAGTGTCAGTCCTCTTGTACTTAAGTCGGCATTGTTCCTTTTGTATTAAAATCGGATGCAATTTCTGTGCTTCATCGTCAATAAGAAGGTCCAAGGGGTACAGTAAACCTGAAGTGAAGCATCGGAATCTAAAACTGGACTCACAGGAGAGGTTCAAATCAGAGAAAGTTAGAGTGTCAGTCCTCTTGTACTTAAATCTGCATTGTGCCTTTTGTATTAAATTCGGATGCAATTTCTGTGTTTCATCGTCAATAAGAAGGTCCAAGGGATACAGTAAACTTGAAGTGAAGCATCGGAATCTAAAACTGGAATCACAGGAGAGTTTCAAATCATAGAAATTTAGAGTGTCACTCCTCTTGTACTTAAGCTGGCATTGTGCCTTTTGTATTAAATTCGGATGCAATTTCTGTGTTTCATCGTCAATAAGAAGGTCCAAGGTTTACAGTCGACCTGAGGTGAAGCATCGGAATCTAAAACTGGACTCACTTTAGTGGTTAAAATCATAGAAAGTTAGAGTGTCAGTCCTCTTGTACTTAAGTCGGCATTATGCCTTTTGTTTTAAATTCGGATGCAATTTCTGTGTTTCATCGTCAATAAGAAGGTCCATGGGATACAGTAAACTTGAAGTGAAGCATCGGAATCTAAAACTGGATTCACAGGAGAGGTTCAAATCATAGAAAGTTGGAGTGTCAGTCCTCTTGTACTTAAGCCGGCATTTTGCCTTTTGTATTAAATTCGGATGCAATTTCTGTGTTTCTTCGTCAATAAGAAGGTCCAAGGGATACAGTAAACCTGAAGTGAAGCATCGGAATCTAAAACTGGACTCACAGGTGAGGTTCAAATCTTAGAAAGTTAGAGTGTCGGTCCTCTTGTACTTAAGTCGGCATTGTGCATTTTGTATTAAATACGGATGCAATTACTGTGTTTTATCGTCAATAAGAAGGTCCAAGGGATACAGTAAACCTGAAGTGAAGCATCGGAATCTAAAACTGGACTCACAGGAGAGGTTCAAATCATAGAAAGTTAGAGTGTCAGTCCTCTTGTACTTAAGTCGGCATTGTGCCTTTTGTATTAAATTCGGATGCAATTTCTGTGTTTCATCGTCAATAGGATGGTCCAAGGGATACAGTAAACCTGAAGTGAAGCCTCGACATCTAAAACTGGACTCACAGGAGAGGTTCAAATCATAGAAAATTAGAGTGTCTGTCCTCTTGTACTTAAGTCGGCATTGTGCCTTTTGTATTAAAATCGGATGTAATTTCTGTGCTTCATCGTCAATAAGAAGGTCCAAGGGATACAGTAAACCTGAAGTGAAGCATCGGAAACTAAAACCGGACTCAAAGGAGAGGTTGAAATAAGAGAAACTGAGAGTGTCAGTACTCTTGTACTTAAGTTGGCATTGTGCCTTTTGTATTAAATTGGGATGCAATTTATGTGTTTCATCGTCAATAAGAAGGTCCAAGGGATACAGTAAACCTGAAGTGAAGCATCGGAATCTAAAACTGGACTCACAGGTGAGGTTCAAATAATAGAAAATTAGAGTGTCAGTCCTCTTGTACTTAGTCGGCACTGTGCCTTTTGTATCAAATTCGTATGCAATTTCTGTGTTTCATTGTCAATAAGAAGGTCCATGGGATTCAGTAAACCTGAAGTGAAGCATCCGAAACTAAAACCTGACTCACAGGAGAGGTTCAAATCATAGAAAGTTAGAGTGTCAGTCCTCTTGTACTTAAGCCGGCATTGTGCCTTTTGTATTAAATTCGGATGCAATTTCTTTTTTTCATCGTCAATAAGAAGGTCCAAGGGATACGGTAAACCTGAAGTGAAGCATCGGAATCTAAAACTGGACTCACAGGTGAGGTTCGAATCATAGAAAGTTAAAGTGACGGTCCTCTTGTACTTAAGTCGGCATTGTGCATTTTGTGTTAAATTCGGATGCAATTTCTGTGTTTTATCGTCAATAAGAAGGTCCAAGGGATACAGTAAACCTAAAGTGAAGCATCGGAATCTAAAACTGGACTCACAGGAGAGGTTCAAATAATAGAAAGTTAGAGTGTATGTCTTCTTGTACTTAAGTCGGCATTGTGCCTTTTGTATTAAATTCGGATGCAATTTCTGTGTTTCATCGTCAATAAGAAGGTCCAAGGTATACAGTAAACCTGAAGTGAAGCATCGGAATCTAAAACTGGAATCACTGGAGAGGTTCAAATCAAAGAAAGTAAGAGTGTCAGTCCTCTTGTACTTAAGTCGGCATTGTGCCTTTTGTATTAAATTCGGATGAAATTTCTGTGTTTCATCGTCAATAAGAAGGTCCAAGGGATACAGTAAACCTGAAGTGAAGCATCGAAATCGAAAACTGGACTCACAGGAGAGGTTCAAATCATAGAAAGTTAGAGTGTCAGTCCTCTTGTACTTAAGTCGGCATTGTGCCTTTTGTATTAAATTCGGATGCAATTTCGGTGTTTCATCGTCAATAAGAAGGTCCAAGGGATACAGTAAACCTGAAGTGAAGCATCGGAATCTAAAACTGGACACACAGGAGAGGTTTAAATCATAGAAAGTTAGTGTGTCAGTCATCTTGTACTTAAGTCGGCATTGTGCCTTTTGTATTAAAATCGGAAGCAATTTCTGTGTTTCATCGTCAATAAGAAAGTCCAAGGGATACAGTAAAACTGAAGTGGAGCATCGGAATCTAAAACCGGCCTCACAGGAGTGGTTCAAATCATAGAAAGTTATAGTCTCAGTTCTCTTGAACTTAAGCTGGCATTGTGCATCTGTAATAAATTCGGATGCAATTTCTGTGCTTCAGCGGCAATAAGAAGGTCCAAGGGATACAGTAAACCTGAAGTGAAGTATCGGAATCCAAAACTGGACTCACAGGTGAGGTTCAAATCATAGAAAGTTAGAGTGTCAGTCCTCTTGTACTTAAGTCGGCGTTGTTCCTTTTGTATTAAAATCGGATGCGATTTCTGTGCCTCATCGTCAATAAGAACGTCCAAGGGGTACAGTAAACCTGAAGTGAAGCATCGGAATCTAATACTGGACTCACAGGTGAGGTTCAAATAATAGAAAATTAGAGTGACAGTCCTCTTGTACTTAAGTCAGCATTGTGCCTTTTGTATTAAATTCGGATGCAATTTCTGTGTTTCATCGTCAATAAGAAGGTCCAAGGGATACAGTAAACCTGAAATGAAGCATCGGAATCTAAAACTGGACTCAAAGGAGAGGTTCAAATAGGAGAAACTGAGAGTGTCAGTCCTCTTGTACTTAAGTCGGCATTGTGCCTTTTGTATTAAATTCAGATGCAATTTCTGTGTTTCATCGTCAATAAGAAGGTCCAAGGGATGCAGTAAGAATGAAGTGAAGCATCGGAATCTAAAACTGGACTCACAGGAGAGGTTCAAATCATAGAAAGGTAGAGTGTCAGTCCTCTTGTACTTAAGTCAGCATTGTGCCCTTTGTATTAAATTCGGAAGCAATTTCCGTGTTTCATCGTCAATAAGAAAGTCCAAGGGATACAGTAAAACTGAAGTGGAGCATCGGAATCTAAAACCGGCCTCACAGGAGTGGTTCAAATCATAGAAAGTTATAGTCTCAGTTCTCTTGAACTTAAGCTGGCATTGTGCATCTGTAATAAATTCGGATGCAATTTCTGTGTTTCAGCGGCAATAAGAAGGTCCAAGGGATACAGTAAACCTGAAGTGAAGTATCGGAATCCAAAACTGGACTCACAGGTGAGGTTCAAATCATAGAAAGTTAGAGTGTCAGTCCTCTTGTACTTAAGTCGGCGTTGTTCCTTTTGTATTAAAATCGGATGCGATTTCTGTGCCTCATCGTCAATAAGAACGTCCAAGGGGTACAGTAAACCTGAAGTGAAGCATCGGAATCTAATACTGGACTCACAGGTGAGGTTCAAAAAATAGAAAATTAGAGTGACAGTCCTCTTGTACTTAAGTCAGCATTGTGCCTTTTGTATTAAATTCGGATGCAATTTCTGTGTTTCATCGTCAATAAGAAGGTCCAAGGGATACAGTAAACCTGAAGTGAAGCATCGGAATCTAAAACTGGACTCACAGGAGTGGTTCAAAACATAGAAAGTTAGAGTGTCAGTCCTCTTGTACTTAAATCGGCATTGTGCCTTTTGTATTAAATTCGGATGCAATTTCTGTGTTTCATCGTCAATAAGAAGGTCCAAGGGATACAGTAAACCTGAAGTGAAGCCTCGACATCTAAAACTGGACTCACAGGAGAGGTTCAAATCATAGAAAATTAGAGTGTCTGTCCTCTTGTACTTAAGTCGGCATTGTGCCTTTTGTATTAAAATCGGATGTAATTTCTGTGCTTCATCGTCAATAAGAAGGTCCAAGGGATACAGTAAACCTGAAGTGAAGCATCGGAATCTAAATGTGGACTCAAAGGAGAGGTTCAAATAAGAGAAACTGAGAGTGTCAGTCCTCTTGTACTTAAGTCGGCATTGTGCCTTTTGTATTAAATTCTGATGCAATTTCTGTGTTTCATCGTCAATAAGAAGGTCCAAGGGATACAGTAAACCTGAAGTGAAGCATCGGAATCTAAAAGTGGACTCACAGGAGAGGTTCAAATCATAGAAAGTTAGGGTGTCAGTCCTCTTGTACTTAAGTCTGCATTGTGCCCTTTGTATTAAATTCGGATGCAATTTCTGTGTTTCATCGTCAATAAGAAAGTCCAAAGGATACAGTAAAACTGAAGTGAAGCATCGATTCTAAAACCGGCCTCACAGGAGTGGTTCAAATCATAGAAAGTTAGAGTCTCAGTCCTCTTGTACTTAAGTCGGCATTGTGCCTTTTGTATTAAATTCGGATGCAATTTCTGTGTTTCATCGTCAATAAGAAGGTCCAAGGGATACAGTAAACCTGAGGTGAAGCCTCGGCAACAAAAACTGGACTCTCAGAAGAGGTTCAAATCAGAGAAAGTTAGAGTGTCAGTCCTCTTGTACTTAAGTCGGCATTGTTCCTTTTGTATTAAAATCGGATGCAATTTCTGTGCTTCATCGTCAATAAGAAGGTCCAAGGGGTACAGTAAACCTGAAGTGAAGCATCGGAATATGAAACTGGACTCACAGGAGAGGTTCAAATCAAAGAAAGTTAGAGTGTCAGTCCTCATGTACTAAAATCGGCATTGTGCCTTTTGTATTAAATTCGGATGCAATTTCTGTGTTTCATCGTCAATAAGAAGGTCCAAGGTATACAGTAAACCTGAAGTGAAGCATCGGAATCTAAAACTGGACTCACAGGTGAGGTTCAAATCATAGAAAGTTAGAGTGTCAGTCCTCTTAAGTCGGCATTGTGCTTTTTGTATTAAATTCGGATGCAATTTCTGTGTTTCATCGTCAATAAGAAGGTACAAGGGATACAGTAAACCTGAAGTGAAGCATCGGAATCTAAAACTGGACTCACAGGAGAGTTTCAATTCATAGAAATTAGAGTGTCAGTCCTCTTGTACTTAAGTCGGCATTGTGCATTTTGTATTAAATTCGGATGCAATTTCTGTGTTTCATCGTCAATAAGAAGGTCCAAGGGATACAGTAAACCTGAAGTGAAGCATCGGAATCTAAAACTGGACTCACAGGAGAGGTTCAAATCATAGAAAGTTAGAGTGTCAGTCCTTTTGTACTTAAGTCGGCATTGTGCCTTTTGTATTAATTTCGGATGCAATTTCTGTGTTTCATCGTCAATAAGAAGGTCCAAGGGGTACAGTAAACCTGAAGTGAAGCATCGGAATCTAATACTGGACTCACAGGTGAGGTTCAAATAATAGAAAATTAGAGTGACAGTCCTCTTGTACTTAAGTCAGCATTGTGCCTTTTGTATTAAATTCGGATGCAATTTCTGTGTTTCATCGTCAATAAGAAGGTCCAAGGGATACAGTAAACCTGAAATGAAGCATCGGAATCTAAAACTGGACTCAAAGGAGAGGTTCAAATAGGAGAAACTGAGAGTGTCAGTCCTCTTGTACTTAAGTCGGCATTGTGCCTTTTGTATTAAATTCAGATGCAATTTCTGTGTTTCATCGTCAATAAGAAGGTCCAAGGGATGCAGTAAGAATGAAGTGAAGCATCGGAATCTAAAACTGGACTCACAGGAGAGGTTCAAATCATAGAAAGGTAGAGTGTCAGTCCTCTTGTACTTAAGTCAGCATTGTGCCCTTTGTATTAAATTCGGAAGCAATTTCCGTGTTTCATCGTCAATAAGAAAGTCCAAGGGATACAGTAAAACTGAAGTGGAGCATCGGAATCTAAAACCGGCCTCACAGGAGTGGTTCAAATCATAGAAAGTTATAGTCTCAGTTCTCTTGAACTTAAGCTGGCATTGTGCATCTGTAATAAATTCGGATGCAATTTCTGTGTTTCAGCGGCAATAAGAAGGTCCAAGGGATACAGTAAACCTGAAGTGAAGTATCGGAATCCAAAACTGGACTCACAGGTGAGGTTCAAATCATAGAAAGTTAGAGTGTCAGTCCTCTTGTACTTAAGTCGGCGTTGTTCCTTTTGTATTAAAATCGGATGCGATTTCTGTGCCTCATCGTCAATAAGAACGTCCAAGGGGTACAGTAAACCTGAAGTGAAGCATCGGAATCTAATACTGGACTCACAGGTGAGGTTCAAAAAATAGAAAATTAGAGTGACAGTCCTCTTGTACTTAAGTCAGCATTGTGCCTTTTGTATTAAATTCGGATGCAATTTCTGTGTTTCATCGTCAATAAGAAGGTCCAAGGGATACAGTAAACCTGAAGTGAAGCATCGGAATCTAAAACTGGACTCACAGGAGTGGTTCAAAACATAGAAAGTTAGAGTGTCAGTCCTCTTGTACTTAAATCGGCATTGTGCCTTTTGTATTAAATTCGGATGCAATTTCTGTGTTTCATCGTCAATAAGAAGGTCCAAGGGATACAGTAAACCTGAAGTGAAGCCTCGACATCTAAAACTGGACTCACAGGAGAGGTTCAAATCATAGAAAATTAGAGTGTCTGTCCTCTTGTACTTAAGTCGGCATTGTGCCTTTTGTATTAAAATCGGATGTAATTTCTGTGCTTCATCGTCAATAAGAAGGTCCAAGGGATACAGTAAACCTGAAGTGAAGCATCGGAATCTAAATGTGGACTCAAAGGAGAGGTTCAAATAAGAGAAACTGAGAGTGTCAGTCCTCTTGTACTTAAGTCGGCATTGTGCCTTTTGTATTAAATTCTGATGCAATTTCTGTGTTTCATCGTCAATAAGAAGGTCCAAGGGATACAGTAAACCTGAAGTGAAGCATCGGAATCTAAAAGTGGACTCACAGGAGAGGTTCAAATCATAGAAAGTTAGGGTGTCAGTCCTCTTGTACTTAAGTCTGCATTGTGCCCTTTGTATTAAATTCGGATGCAATTTCTGTGTTTCATCGTCAATAAGAAAGTCCAAAGGATACAGTAAAACTGAAGTGAAGCATCGATTCTAAAACCGGCCTCACAGGAGTGGTTCAAATCATAGAAAGTTAGAGTCTCAGTCCTCTTGTACTTAAGTCGGCATTGTGCCTTTTGTATTAAATTCGGATGCAATTTCTGTGTTTCATCGTCAATAAGAAGGTCCAAGGGATACAGTAAACCTGAGGTGAAGCCTCGGCAACAAAAACTGGACTCTCAGAAGAGGTTCAAATCAGAGAAAGTTAGAGTGTCAGTCCTCTTGTACTTAAGTCGGCATTGTTCCTTTTGTATTAAAATCGGATGCAATTTCTGTGCTTCATCGTCAATAAGAAGGTCCAAGGGGTACAGTAAACCTGAAGTGAAGCATCGGAATATGAAACTGGACTCACAGGAGAGGTTCAAATCAAAGAAAGTTAGAGTGTCAGTCCTCATGTACTAAAATCGGCATTGTGCCTTTTGTATTAAATTCGGATGCAATTTCTGTGTTTCATCGTCAATAAGAAGGTCCAAGGTATACAGTAAACCTGAAGTGAAGCATCGGAATCTAAAACTGGACTCACAGGTGAGGTTCAAATCATAGAAAGTTAGAGTGTCAGTCCTCTTAAGTCGGCATTGTGCTTTTTGTATTAAATTCGGATGCAATTTCTGTGTTTCATCGTCAATAAGAAGGTACAAGGGATACAGTAAACCTGAAGTGAAGCATCGGAATCTAAAACTGGACTCACAGGAGAGTTTCAATTCATAGAAATTAGAGTGTCAGTCCTCTTGTACTTAAGTCGGCATTGTGCATTTTGTATTAAATTCGGATGCAATTTCTGTGTTTCATCGTCAATAAGAAGGTCCAAGGGATACAGTAAACCTGAAGTGAAGCATCGGAATCTAAAACTGGACTCACAGGAGAGGTTCAAATCATAGAAAGTTAGAGTGTCAGTCCTTTTGTACTTAAGTCGGCATTGTGCCTTTTGTATTAATTTCGGATGCAATTTCTGTGTTTCATCGTCAATAAGAAGGTCCAAGGGATACAGTAAACCTGAGGTCAAGCCTCGGCAACCAAAACTGGACTCTCAGGAGAGGTTCAAATCAGAGAAAGTTAGAGTGTCAGTCCTCTTGTACTCAAGTCGGCATTGTTCCTTTTGTATTAAAATCGGATGCAATTTCTGTGCTTCATCGTCAATAAGAAGGTCCAAGGGGTACAGTAAACCTGAAGTGAAGCATCGGAATCTAAAACTGGACTCATAGGAGTGGTTAAATTCATAGAAAGTTAGAGTGTCAGTCCTCTTGTACTTAAAACTGCATTGTGCCTTTTGTATTAAATTCGGATGCAATTTCTGTGTTTCATCGTCAATAAGAAGGTCCAAGGGATACAGTAAACTTGAAGTGAAGCATCGGAATCTAAAACTGGAATCACAGGAGAGTTTCAAATCATAGAAATTTAGAGTGTCACTCCTCTTGTACTTAAGCTGGCATTGTGCCTTTTGTATTAAATTCGGATGCAATTTCTGTGTTTCATCGTCAATAAGAAGGTCCAAGGTTTACAGTCGACTTGAGGTGAAGCATCGGAATCTAAAACTGGACTCACATTAGTGGTTAAAATCATAGAAAGTTAGAGTGTCAGTCCTCTTGTACTTAAGTCGGCATTATGCCTTTTGTTTTAAATTCGGATGCAATTTCTGTGTTTCATCGTCAATAAGAAGGTCCATGGGATACAGTAAACTTGAAGTGAAGCATCGGAATCTAAAACTGGATTCACAGGAGAGGTTCAAATCATAGAAAGTTGGAGTGTCAGTCCTCTTGTACTTAAGCCGGCATTTTGCCTTTTGTATTAAATTCGGATGCAATTTCTGTGTTTCTTCGTCAATAAGAAGGTCCAAGGGATACAGTAAACCTGAAGTGAAGCATCGGAATCTAAAACTGGACTCACAGGTGAGGTTCAAATCATAGAAAGTTAGAGTGTCGGTCCTCTTGTACTTAAGTCGGCATTGTGCATTTTGTATTAAATACGGATGCAATTACTGTGTTTTATCGTCAATAAGAAGGTCCAAGGGATACAGTAAACCTGAAGTGAAGCATCGGAATCTAAAACTGGACTCACAGGAGAGGTTCAAATCATAGAAAGTTAGAGTGTCAGTCCTCTTGTACTTAAGTCGGCATTGTGCCTTTTGTATTAAATTCGGATGCAATTTCTGTGTTTCATCGTCAATAGGATGGTCCAAGGGATACAGTAAACCTGAAGTGAAGCCTCGACATCTAAAACTGGACTCACAGGAGAGGTTCAAATCATAGAAAATTAGAGTGTCTGTCCTCTTGTACTTAAGTCGGCATTGTGCCTTTTGTATTAAAATCGGATGTAATTTCTGTGCTTCATCGTCAATAAGAAGGTCCAAGGGATACAGTAAACCTGAAGTGAAGCATCGGAAACTAAAACCGGACTCAAAGGAGAGGTTGAAATAAGAGAAACTGAGAGTGTCAGTACTCTTGTACTTAAGTTGGCATTGTGCCTTTTGTATTAAATTGGGATGCAATTTATGTGTTTCATCGTCAATAAGAAGGTCCAAGGGATACAGTAAACCTGAAGTGAAGCATCGGAATCTAAAACTGGACTCACAGGAGAGGTTCAAATCGTAGAAAGTTAGAGTGTCAGTCCTCTTGAACTTAAGTCGGCATTGTGCCCTTTGTATTAAATTCGGATGCAATTTCTGTGTTTCATCGTCAATAAGAAAGTCCAAGGGATACAGTAAAACTGAAGTGAAGCATCGGAATCTAAAACCGACCTCACAGGAGTGGTTCAAATCATAGAAAGTTAGAGTGTCAGTCCTCTTGTACTTAAGTTGGCATTGTGCCTTTTGTATTAAATTCGGGTGCAATTTCTGTGTTTCATCGTCAATAAGAAGGTCCAAGGTATACAGTAAACCTGAAGTGAAGCATCGGAATCTAAAACTGGATTCACAGGTGAGGTTCAAATCATAGAAAGTTAGAGTGTCAGTCCTCTTGTACTTAAGTCGGCGTTGTTCCTTTTGTATTAAAATCGGATGCCATTTCTGTGCTTCAGCGTCAATAAGAAGGTCCAAGGGGTACAGTAAACCTGAAGTGAAGCATCGGAATCTAAAACTGGACTCACAGGTGAGGTTCAAATAATAGAAAATTAGAGTGTCAGTCCTCTTGTACTTAAGTCGGCACTGTGCCTTTTGTATCAAATTCGTATGCAATTTCTGTGTTTCATTGTCAATAAGAAGGTCCATGGGATTCAGTAAACCTGAAGTGAAGCATCCGAAACTAAAACCTGACTCACAGGAGAGGTTCAAATCATAGAAAGTTAGAGTGTCAGTCCTCTTGTACTTAAGCCGGCATTGTGCCTTTTGTATTAAATTCGGATGCAATTTCTTTTTTTCATCGTCAATAAGAAGGTCCAAGGGATACGGTAAACCTGAAGTGAAGCATCGGAATCTAAAACTGGACTCACAGGTGAGGTTCGAATCATAGAAAGTTAAAGTGTCGGTCCTCTTGTACTTAAGTCGGCATTGTGCATTTTGTGTTAAATTCGGATGCAATTTCTGTGTTTTATCGTCAATAAGAAGGTCCAAGGGATACAGTAAACCAGAAGTGAAGCATCGGAATCTAAAACTGGACTCACAGGAGAGGTTCAAATAATAGAAAGTTAGAGTGTATGTCTTCTTGTACTTAAGTCGGCATTGTGCCTTTTGTATTAAATTCGGATGCAATTTCGGTGTTTCATCGTCAATAAGAAGGTCCAAGGGATACAGTAAACCTGAAGTGAAGCATCGGAATCTAAAACTGGACACACAGGAGAGGTTTAAATCATAGAAAGTTAGTGTGTCAGTCATCTTGTACTTAAGTCGGCATTGTGCCTTTTGTATTAAAATCGGAAGCAATTTCTGTGTTTCATCGTCAATAAGAAAGTCCAAGGGATACAGTAAAACTGAAGTGGAGCATCGGAATCTAAAACCGGCCTCACAGGAGTGGTTCAAATCATAGAAAGTTATAGCCTCAGTTCTCTTGAACTTAAGCTGGCATTGTGCATCTGTAATAAATTCGGATGCAATTTCTGTGCTTCAGCGGCAATAAGAAGGTCCAAGGGATACAGTAAACCTGAAGTGAAGTATCGGAATCCAAAACTGGACTCACAGGTGAGGTTCAAATCATAGAAAGTTAGAGTGTCAGTCCTCTTGTACTTAAGTCGGCGTTGTTCCTTTTGTATTAAAATCGGATGCGATTTCTGTGCCTCTTCGTCAATAAGAACGTCCAAGGGGTACAGTAAACCTGAAGTGAAGCATCGGAATCTAATACTGGACTCACAGGTGAGGTTCAAATAATAGAAAATTAGAGTGACAGTCCTCTTGTACTTAAGTCAGCATTGTGCCTTTTGTATTAAATTCGGATGCAATTTCTGTGTTTCATCGTCAATAAGAAGGTCCAAGGGATACAGTAAACCTGAAGTGAAGCATCGGAATCTAAAACTGGACTCAAAGGAGAGGTTCAAATAAGAGAAACTGAGAGTGTCAGTCCTCTTGTACTTAAGTCGGCATTGTGCCTTTTGTATTAAATTCAGATGCAATTTCTGTGTTTCATCGTCAATAAGAAGGTCTAAGGGATGCAGTAAACATGAAGTGAAGCATCGGAATCTAAAACTGGACTCACAGGAGAGGTTCAAATCATAGAAAGGTAGAGTGTCAGTCCTCTTGTACTTATGTCAGCATTGTGCCCTTTGTATTAAATTCGGAAGCAATTTCTGTGTTTCATCGTCAATAAGAAAGTCCAAGGGATACAGTAAAACTGAAGTGGAGCATCGGAATCTAAAACCGGCCTCACAGGAGTGGTTCAAATCATAGAAAGTTATAGTCTCAGTTCTCTTGAACTTAAGCTGGCATTGTGCATCTGTAATAAATTCGGATGCAATTTCTGTGTTTCAGCGGCAATAAGAAGGTCCAAGGGATACAGTAAACCTGAAGTGAAGTATCGGAATCCAAAACTGGACTCACAGGTGAGGTTCAAATCATAGAAAGTTAGAGTGTCAGTCCTCTTGTACTTAAGTCGGCGTTGTTCCTTTTGTATTAAAATCGGATGCGATTTCTGTGCCTCATCGTCAATAAGAACGTCCAAGGGGTACAGTAAACCTGAAGTGAAGCATCGGAATCTAATACTGGACTCACAGGTGAGGTTCAAATAATAGAAAATTAGAGTGACAGTCCTCTTGTACTTAAGTCAGCATTGTGCCTTTTGTATTAAATTCGGATGCAATTTCTGTGTTTCATCGTCAATAAGAAGGTCCAAGGGATACAGTAAACCTGAAGTGAAGCATCGGAATCTAAAACTGGACTCACAGGAGTGGTTCAAAACATAGAAAGTTAGAGTGTCAGTCCTCTTGTACTTAAGTCGGCATTGTGCCTTTTGTATTAAATTCGGATGCAATTTCTGTGTTTCATCGTCAATAAGAAGGTCCAAGGGATACAGTAAACCTGAAGTGAAGCCTCGACATCTAAAACTGGACTCACAGGAGAGGTTCAAATCATAGAAAATTAGAGTGTCTGTCCTCTTGTACTTAAGTCGGCATTGTGCCTTTTGTATTAAAATCGGATGTAATTTCTGTGCTTCATCGTCAATAAGAAGGTCCGAAGGATACAGTAAACCTGAAGTGAAGCATCGGAATCTAAATGTGGACTCAAAGGAGAGGTTCAAATAAGAGAAACTGAGAGTGTCAGTCCTCTTGTACTTAAGTCGGCATTGTGCCTTTTGTATTAAATTCGGATGCAATTTCTGTGTTTCATCGTCAATAAGAAGGTCCAAGGTATACAGTAAACCTGAAGTGAAGCATCGGAATCTAAAACTGGACTCACAGGTGAGGTTCAAATCATAGAAAGTTAGAGTGTCAGTCCTCTTAAGTCGGCATTGTGCTTTTTGTATTAAATTCGGATGCAATTTCTGTGTTTCATCGTCAATAAGAAGGGCCAAGGTATACAGTAAACCTGAAGTGAAGCATCGGAATCTAAAACTGGACTCACAGGAGAGGTTCAAATAATAGAAAGTGAGAGTGTCAGTCCTCTTGTACTTAAGTCGGCATTGTGCCTTTTGTATTAAATTCGGATGCAATTTCTGTGTTTCATCGTCAATAAGAAGGTCCAAGGGATACAGTAAACCTGAAGTGAAGCATCGGAAACAAAAACCTGACTGACAGGAGAGGTTCAAATCATTGAAACTTAGAGTGTCAGTCCTCTTGTACTTAAGTCGGCATTGTGCTTTTTGTATTAATTTCGGATACAATTTCTGTGTTTCATCGTCAATAAGATGGTCCAAGGGATACAGTAAACCTGAAGTGAAGCATGGGCAACAAAAACTGGACTCTCAGGAGAGGTTCAAATCAGAGAAAGTTAGAGTGTCAGTCCTCTTGTACTTAAGTCGGCATTGTTCCTTTTGTATTAAAACCGCATGTAATTTCTGTGCTTCATCATCAACAAGAAAGTCCAAGGGATACAGAAAACCTGAAGTGAAGCATCGGAATCTAATACTGGAATCACAGGAGAGGTTCAAACCAAAGAAAGTTAGAGTGTCAGTCCTCTTGTACTAAAATCGGCATTGTGCCTTTTGTATTAAATTCGGATGCAATTTCTGTGTTTCATCGTCAATAAGAAGGTACAAGGGATACAGTAAACCTAAAGTGAAGCATCGGAATCTAAAACTGGACTCACAGGAGAGTTTCAATTCATAGAAAGTTAGAGTGTCAGTCCTCTTGTACTTAAGTCGGCATTGTGCATTTTGTATTAAATTCGGATGCAATTTCTGTGTTTCATCGTCAATAAGAAGGTCCAAGGGATACAGTAAACCTGAAGTGAAGCATCGGAATCTAAAACTGGACTCACAGGAGTGGTTCAAAACATAGAAAGTTAGTGTGGCAGTCCTCTTGTACTTAAGTCGGCACTGTGCCTTTTGTATTAAATTCGTATGCAATTTCTGTGTTTCATTGTCAATAAGAAGGTCCATGGGATTCAGTAAACCTGAAGTGAAGCATCCAAAACTAAAACCTGGCTCACAGGAGAGCTTCAAATCATAGAAACTTAGAGTGTCAGTCCTCTTGTACTTAAGTCGGCATTGTGCCTTTTGTATTAATTTCGGATGCAATTTCTGTGTTTCATCGTCAATAAGAAGGTCCAAGGGATACAGTAAACCTGAGGTCAAGCCTCGGCAACAAAAACTGGACTCTCAGGAGAGGTTCAAATCAGAGAAAGTTAGAGTGTCAGTCCCCTTGTACTTAAGTCGGCATTGTTCCTTTAGTATTAAAATCGGATGCAATTTCTGTGCTTCATCGTCAATAAGATGGTCCAAGGGGTACAGTAAACCTGAAGTGAAGCATCGGAATCTAAAACTGGACTCACAGGAGAGGTTCAAATCAGAGAAAGTTAGAGTGTCAGTCCTCTTGTACTTAAATCGGCATTGTGCCTTTTGTATTAAATTCGGATGCAATTTCTGTGTTTCATCGTCAATAAGAAGGTCCAAGGGCTACAGTAAACATGAAGTGAAGCATCGGAATCTAAAACTAGAATCACAGGAGAATTTCAAATCATAGAAAGTTAGAGTGTCACTCCTCTTCTACTTAAGCTGGCATTGTGCTTTTTGTATTAAATTCGGATGCAATTTCTGTGTTTCATCGTCAATAAGAAGGTCCAAGGTTTACAGTAAACCTGAGGTGAAGCATCGGAATCTAAAACTGGACACACATTAGTGGTTAAAATCATAGAAAGTTAGAGTGTCAGTCCTCTTGTACTTAAGTCGGCATTATGCCTTTTGTTTTAAATTCGGATGCAATTTCTGTGTTTCATCGTCAATAAGAAGGTCCAAAGGATACAGTAAACTTGAAGTGAAGCATCGGAATCTAAAACTGGATTCACAGGAGAGGTTCAAATCATAGAAAGTTGGAGTGTCAGTCCTCTTGTACTTAAGCCGGCATTGTGCCTTTTGTATTAAATTCGGATGCAATTTCTGTGTTTCATCGTCAATAAGAAGGTCCAAGGGATACAGTAAACCTGAAGTGAAGCATCGGAATCTAAAACTGGACTCACAGGTGAGGTTAAAATCATAGAAAGTTAGAGTGTCGGTCCTCTTGTACTTAAGTCGGCATTGTGCATTTTGTATTAAATTCGGATGCAATTACTGTGTTTTATCGTCAATAAGAAGGTCCAAGGGATACAGTACACCTGAAGTGAAGCATCGGAATCTAAAACTGGACTCACTGGAGAGGTTCAAATCAAAGAAAGTAAGAGTGTCAGTCCTCTTGTACTTAAGTCGGCATTGTGCCTTTTGTATTAAATTCGGATGCAATTTCTGTGTTTCATCGTCAATAGGAAGGTCTAAGGGATACAGTAAACCTGAAGTGAAGCATCGAAATCGAAAACTGGACTCACAGGAGAGGTTCAAATCATAGAAAGTTAGAGTGTCAGTCCTCTTGTACTTAAGTCGGCATTGTGCCTTTTGTATAAAATTCGGATGCAATTTCGGTGTTTCATCGTCAATAAGAAGGTCCAAGGGATACAGTAAACCTGAAGTGAAGCATCGGAATCTAAAACTGGACTCACAGGAGAGGTTCAAATCATAGAAAGTTAGAGTGTCAGTCCTCTTGTACTTAAGTCGGCATTGTGCCTTTTGTATTAAATTCGGATGCAATTTCTGTGTTTCATCGTCAATAAGAAGGTCTAAGGGATACAGTAAACCTGAAGTGAAGCATCGAAATCGAAAACTGGACTCACAGGAGAGGTTCAAATCATAGAAAGTTAGAGTGTCAGTCCTCTTGTACATAAGTCGGCATTGTGACTTTTGTATAAAATTCGGATGCAATTTCGGTGTTTCATCGTCAATAAGAAGGTCCAAGGGATACAGTAAACCTGAAGTGAAGCATCGGAATCTAAAACTGGACTCACAGCAGAGGTTCAAATCATAGAAAGTTAGAGTGTCAGTCCTCTTGTACTTAAGTCGGCATTGTGCCTTTTGTATTAAATTCGGATGCAATTTCTGTGTTTCATCGTCAATAGGATGGTCCAAGGGATACAGTAAACCTGAAGTGAAGCCTCGACATCTAAAACTGGACTCACAGGAGAGGTTCAAATCATAGAAAATTAGAGTGTCTGTCCTCTTGTACTTAAGTCGGCATTGTGCCTTTTGTATTAAAATCGGATGTAATTTCTGTGCTTCATCGTCAATAAGAAGGTCCAAGGGATACAGTAAACCTGAAGTGAAGCATCGGAAACTAAAACCGGACTCAAAGGAGAGGTTGAAATAAGAGAAACTGAGAGTGTCAGTCCTCTTGTACTTAAGTCGGCATTGTGCCTTTTGTATTAAATTCGGATGCAATTTATGTGTTTCATCGTCAATAAGAAGGTCCAAGGGATACAGTAAACCTGAAGTGAATCATCGGAATCTAAAACTGGACTCACAGTAGAGGTTCAAATCATAGAAAGTTAGGGTGTCAGTCCTCTTCTACTTAAGTCGGCATTGTGCCCTTTGTATTAAATTCGGATGCAATTTCTGTGTTTCATCGTCAATAAGAAAGTCCAAGGGATACAGTAAAACTGAAGTGAAGCATCGGAATCTAAAACCGGCCTCACAGGAGTGGTTCAAATCATAGAAAGTTAGAGTCGCAGTCCTCTTGTACTTAAGTCGGCATTGTGCCTTTTGTATTTAATTCGGATGCAATTTCTGTGTTTCAGCGGCAATAAGAAGGTCCAAGGGATACAGTAAACCTGAAGTGAAGCATCGGAATCTAAAACTGGAGTCACAGGAGAGGTTTATATCATAGAAAGTTAGAGTGTCAGTCCTCTTGTACTTAAGTCGGCATTGTGCCTTTTGTATTAAATTCGGATGCAATTTCTGTGTTTCATCGTTAATAAGAAGGTCCAAGGTATACAGTAAACCTGAAGTGAAGCTTCAGAATTTAAAACTGGACTCACAGGTGAGGTTCAAATCATAGAAAATTAGAGTGTCAGTCCTCTTGTACTTAAGTCGGCGTTGTTCCTTTTCTATTAAAATCGGATGCGATTTCTGTGTTTCATCGTCAATAAGAAGGTCCAAGGTATACTGTAAACCTGAAGTGAAGCATCGGAATCTAAAACTGGACTCACAGGTGAGGTTCAAATCATAGAAAGTTAGAGTGTCAGTCCTCTTGTACTTAAGTCGGCATTGTGCATTTTGTATTAAATTCGGATGCAATTTCTGTGTTTCATCGCCAATAAGAAGGTCCAAGGGATACAGTAAACCTGAAGTGAAGCCTCGGCAACAAAAACTGGACTCTCAGAAGAGGTTCAATTCAGAGAAAGTTAAAGTATCAGTCCTATTGTACTTAAGTCGGCATTGTTCCTTTTGTATTAAAATCGGATGCAATTTCTGTGCTTCATCGTCAATAAGAAGGTCCAAGGGATACAGAAAACCTGATGTGAAGCATCGGAATCTAAAACTGGAATCACAGGAGAGGTTCAAATCAAAGAATGTTAGAGTGTCAGTCCTCTTGTTTTTAAGTCGGCATTGTGCCTTTTGTATTAACTTCGGATGCAATTTCTGCGTTTCATCGTCAATAAGAAGGTCCAAGGGATACAGTAAACCTAAAGTGAAGCATCGGAATCTAAAACTGGACTCACAGGTGAGGTTCAAATCATAGAAAGTTAGAGTGTCAGTCCTCTTGTACTTAAGTCGGCATTGTGTTTTTTGTATTAAATTCGGATGCAATTTCTGTGTTTCATCGTCAATAAGAAGGTCCAAGGTATACAGTAAACCTGAAGTGATGCATCGGAATTTAAAACTGGACTCACAGGTGAGGTTCAAATCATAGAAAGTTAGAGTGTCAGTCCTCTTGTACTTAAGTCGGCATTGTGCTTTTTGTATTAAATTCGGATGCAATTTCTGTGTTTCATCGTCAATAAGAAGGTCCAAGGTATACAGTAAACCTGAAGTGAAGCATCGGAATCTAAAACTGGACTCACAGGAGAGGTTCAAATAATAGAAAGTGAGAGTGTCAGTCCTCTTGTACTTAAGTCGGCATTGTGCCTTTTGTATTAAATTCCGATGCAATTTCTGTGTTTCACCGTCAATAAGAAGGTCCATGGGATACAGAAAACCTGAAGTGAAGCATCGGAAACAAAAACCTGACTGACAGGAGAGGTTCAAATCATTGAAACTTAGAGTGTCAGTCCTCTTGTACTTAAGTCGGCATTGTGCCTTTTGTATTAATTTCGGATGCTATTTCTGTGTTTCATCGTCAATACGAAGGTCCAAGGGATACAGTAAACCTGAAGTGAAGCAGCGGCACCAAAAACTGGACTCTCAGGAGAGGTTCAAATCAGAGAAAGTTAGAGTGTCAGTCCACTTGTACTTAAGTCGGCATTGTTCCTTTTGTATTAAAACCGCATGCAATTTCTGTGCTTCATCATCAATAAGAAAGTCCAAGGGATACAGAAACCTGAAGTGAAGCATCTGAATCTAATACTGGAATCACAGGAGAGGTTCAAATCAAAGAAAGTTAGAGTGTCTGTCCTCTTGTACTTAAGTCGGCATTCTGCCTCTTGTATTAAATTCGGATGCAATTTCTGTGTTTCATCGTCAATAAGAAGGTCCAAGGGATACAGTAAACCTGAAGTGAAGCATCGGAATCTAAAACTGGACTCACAGGAGAGGTTCAAATCATAGAAAGTTAGAGTGTCAGTCCTTTTGTACTTAAGTCGGCATAGTGCCTTTTGTATTAAAATCGGATGCAATTTCTGTGTTTCATCGTCAATAAGAAGGTACAAGGGATAATGTAAACCTGAAGTGAAGCATCGGAATCTAAAACTGGACTCACAGGAGAGTTTCAATTCATAGAAATTAGAGTGTCAGTCCTCTTGTACTTAAGTCGGCATTGTGCATTTTGTATTAAATTCGGATGCAATTTCTGTGTTTCATCGTCAATAAGAAGGTCCAAGGGATACAGTAAACCTGAAGTGAAGCATCGGAATCTAAAACTGGACTCACAGGAGAGGTTCAAATCATAGAAAGTTAGAGTGTCAGTCCTTTTGTACTTAAGTCGGCATTGTGCCTTTTGTATTAATTTCGGATGCAATTTCTGTGTTTCATCGTCAATAAGAAGGTCCAAGGGATACAGTAAACCTGAGGTCAAGCCTCGGCAACCAAAACTGGACTCTCAGGGGAGGTTCAAATCAGAGAAAGTTAGAGTGTCAGTCCTCTTGTACTTAAGTCGGCATTGTTCCTTTTGTATTAAAATCGGATGCAATTTCTGTGCTTCATCGTCAATAAGAAGGTCCAAGGGGTACAGTAAACCTGAAGTGAAGCATCGGAATCTAAAACTGGACTCACAGGAGAGGTTCAAATCAGAGAAAGTTAGAGTGTCAGTCCTCTTGTACTTAAATCGGCATTGTGCCTTTTGTATTAAATTCGGATGCAATATCTGTGTTTCATCGTCAATAAGAAGGTCCAAGGGATACAGTAAACTTGAAGTGAAGCATCGGAATCTAAAACTGGAATCACAGGAGAGTTTCAAATCATAGAGTGTCACTCCTCTTGTACTTAAGCTGGCATTGTGCCTTTTGTATTAAATTCGGATGCAATTTCTGTGTTTCATCGTCAATAAGAAGGTCCAAGGTTTACAGTCGACCTGAGGTGAAGCATCGGAATCTAAAACTGGACTCACATTAGTGGTTAAAATAATAGAAAGTTAGAGTGTCAGTCCTCTTGTACTTAAGTCGGCATTATGCCTTTTGTTTTAAATTCGGATGCAATTTCTGTGTTTCATCGCCAATAAGAAGGTCCATGGGATACAGTAAACTTGAAGTGAAGCATCGGAATCTAAAACTGGATTCACAGGAGAGGTTCAAATCATAGAAAGTTGGAGTGTCAGTCCTCTTGTACTTAAGCCGGCATTTTGCCTTTTGTATTAAATTCGGATGCAATTTCTGTGTTTCATCGTCAATAAGAAGGTCCAAGGGATACAGTAAACCTGAAGTGAAGCATCGGAATCTAAAACTGGACTCACAGGTGAGGTTCAAATCATAGAAAGTTAGAGTGTCGGTCCTCTTGTACTTAAGTCGGCATTGTGCATTTTGTATTAAATACGGATGCAATTACTGTGTTTTATCGTCAATAAGAAGGTCCAAGGGATACAGTAAACCTGAAGTGAAGCATCGGAATCTAAAACTGGACTCACAGGAGAGGTTCAAATCATAGAAAGTTAGAGTGTCAGTCCTCTTGTACTTAAGTCGGCTTTGTGCCTTTTGTATTAAATTCGGATGCAATTTCTGTGTTTCATCATCAATAGGATGGTCCAAGGGATACAGTAAACCTGAAGTGAAGCCTCGACATCTAAAACTGGACTCACAGGAGAGGTTCAAATCATAGAAAGTTAGAGTGTCGGTCCTCTTGTACTTAAGTCGGCATTGTGCATTTTGTATTAAATACGGATGCAATTACTGTGTTTTATCGTCAATAAGAAGGTCCAAGGGATACAGTAAACCTGAAGTGAAGCATCGGAATCTAAAACTGGACTCACAGGAGAGGTTCAAATCATAGAAAGTTAGAGTGTCAGTCCTCTTGTACTTAAGTCGGCATTATGCCTTTTGTTTTAAATTCGGATGCAATTTCTGTGTTTCATCGCCAATAAGAAGGTCCATGGGATACAGTAAACTTGAAGTGAAGCATCGGAATCTAAAACTGGATTCACAGGAGAGGTTCAAATCATAGAAAGTTGGAGTGTCAGTCCTCTTGTACTTAAGCCGGCATTTTGCCTTTTGTATTAAATTCGGATGCAATTTCTGTGTTTCATCGTCAATAAGAAGGTCCAAGGGATACAGTAAACCTGAAGTGAAGCATCGGAATCTAAAACTGGACTCACAGGTGAGGTTCAAATCATAGAAAGTTAGAGTGTCGGTCCTCTTGTACTTAAGTCGGCATTGTGCATTTTGTATTAAATACGGATGCAATTACTGTGTTTTATCGTCAATAAGAAGGTCCAAGGGATACAGTAAACCTGAAGTGAAGCATCGGAATCTAAAACTGGACTCACAGGAGAGGTTCAAATCATAGAAAGTTAGAGTGTCAGTCCTCTTGTACTTAAGTCGGCATTGTGCCTTTTGTATTAAAATCGGATGTAATTTCTGTGCTTCATCGTCAATAAGAAGGTCCAAGGGATACAGTAAACCTGAAGTGAAGCATCGGAAACTAAAACCGGACTCAAAGGAGAGGTTGAAATAAGAGAAACTGAGGGTGTCAGTACTCTTGTACTTAAGTTGGCATTGTGCCTTTTGTATTAAATTCGGATGCAATTTATGTGTTTCATCGTCAATAAGAAGGTCCAAGGGATACAGTAAACCTGAAGTGAAGCATCGGAATCTAAAACCGGACTCACAGGAGAGGTTCAAATCATAGAAAGTTAGAGTGTCAGTCCTCTTGAACTTAAGTCGGCATTGTGCCCTTTGTATTAAATTCGGATGCAATTTCTGTGTTTCATCGTCAATAAGAAAGTCCAAGGGATACAGTAAAACTGAAGTGAAGCATCGGAATCTAAAACCGACCTCACAGGAGTGGTTCAAATCATAGAAAGTTAGAGTGTCAGTCCTCTTGTACTTAAGTCGGCGTTGTTCCTTTTGTATTAAAATCGGATGCCATTTCTGTGCTTCAGCGTCAATAAGAAGGTCCAAGGGGTACAGTAAACCTGAAGTGAAGCATCGGAATGTAAAACTGGACTCACAGGTGAGGTTCAAATAATAGAAAATTAGAGTGTCAGTCCTCTTGTACTTAAGTCGGCATTGTGCCTTTTGTATTAAATTCGGATGCAATTTCTGTGTTTCATCGTGAATAAGAAGGTCCAAGGGATACAGTAAACCTGAAGTGAAGCATCGGAATCTAAAACTGGACTCACAGGAGTGGTTCAAAGCATAGAAAGTTAGAGTGTCAGTCCTCTTGTACTTAAGTCGGCACTGTGCCTTTTGTATCAAATTCGTATGCAATTTCTGTGTTTCATTGTCAATAAGAAGGTCCATGGGATTCAGTAAACCTGAAGTGAAGCATCCGAAACTAAAACCTGACTCACAGGAGAGGTTCAAATCATAGAAAGTTAGAGTGTCAGTCCTCTTGTACTTAAGCCGGCATTGTGCCTTTTGTATTAAATTCGGATGCAATTTCTTTTCTTCATCGTCAATAAGAAGGTCCAAGGGATACGGTAAACCTGAAGTGAAGCATCGGAATCTAAAACTGGACTCACAGGTGAGGTTCGAATCATAGAAAGTTAAAGTGTCGGTCCTCTTGTACTTAAGTCGGCATTGTGCATTTTGTATTAAATTCGGATGCAATTTCTGTGTTTTATCGTCAATAAGAAGGTCCAAGGGATACAGTAAACCTGAAGTGAAGCATCGGAATCTAAAACTGGACTCACAGGAGAGGTTCAAATAATAGAAAGTTAGAGTGTATGTCTTCTTGTACTTAAGTCGGCATTGTGCCTTTTGTATTAAATACGGATGCAATTTCTGTGTTTCATCGTCAATAAGAAGGTCCAAGGTATACAGTAAACCTGAAGTGAAGCATCGGAATCTAAAACTGGAATCACTGGAGGGGTTCAAATCAAAGAAAGTAAGAGTGTCAGTCCTCTTGTACTTAAGTCGGCATTGTGCCTTTTGTATTAAATTCGGATGAAATTTCTGTGTTTCATCGTCAATAAGAAGGTCCAAGGGATACAGTAAACCTGAAGTGAAGCATCGGAATCTAAAACTGGACACACAGGAGAGGTTTAAATCATAGAAAGTTAGTGTGTCAGTCATCTTGTACTTAAGTCGGCATTGTGCCTTTTGTATTAAAATCGGATGTAATTTCTGTGCTTCATCGTCAATAAGAAGCTCCAAGCGATACAGTAAACCTGAAGTGAAGCATCGGAATCTAAAACTGGACTCAAAGGAGAGGTTCAAATAAGAGAAACTGAGAGTGTCAGTCCTCTTGTACTTAAGTCGGCATTGTGCCTTTTGTATTAAATTCAGATGCAATTTCTGTGTTTCATCGTCAATAAGAAGGTCCAAGGGATGCAGTAAACCTGAAGTGAAGCATCGGAATCTAAAAGTGGACTCACAGGAGAGGTTCAAATCATAGAAAGTTAGAGTGTCAGTCCTCTTGTACTTAAGTCAGCATTGTGCCCTTTGTATTAAATTCGGAAGCAATTTCTGTGTTTCATCGTCAATAAGAAAGTCCAAGGGATACAGTATAACTGAAGTGGAGCATCGGAATCTAAAACCGGCCTCACAGGAGTGGTTCAAATCATAGAAAGTTATAGTCTCAGTTCTCTTGTACTTAAGCTGGCATTGTGCATCTGTAATAAATTCGGATGCAATTTCTGTGTTTCAGCGGCAATAAGAAGGTCCAAGGGATACAGTAAACCTGAAGTGAAGTATCGGAATCCAAAACTGGACTCACAGGTGAGGTTCAAATCATAGAAAGTTAGAGTGTCAGTCCTCTTGTACTTAAGTCGGCGTTGTTCCTTTTGTATTAAAATCGGATGCGATTTCTGTGCCTCATCGTCAATAAGAACGTCCAAGGGGTACAGTAAACCTGAAGTGAAGCATCGGAATCTAATACTGGACTCACAGGTGAGGTTCAAATAATAGAAAATTAGAGTGACAGTCCTCTTGTACTTAAGTCAGCATTGTGCCTTTTGTATTAAATTCGGATGCAATTTCTGTGTTTCATCGTCAATAAGAAGGTCCAAGGGATACAGTAAACCTGAAGTGAAGCATCGGAATCTAAAACTGGATTCACAGGAGAGGTTCAAATCATAGAAAGTTGGAGTGTCAGTCCTCTTGTACTTAAGCCGGCATTTTGCCTTTTGTATTAAATTCGGATGCAATTTCTGTGTTTCATCGTCAATAAGAAGGTCCAAGGGATACAGTAAACCTGAAGTGAAGCATCGGAATCTAAAACTGGACTCACAGGTGAGGTTCAAATCATAGAAAGTTAGAGTGTCGGTCCTCTTGTACTTAAGTCGGCATTGTGCATTTTGTATTAAATACGGATGCAATTACTGTGTTTTATCGTCAATAAGAAGGTCCAAGGGATACAGTAAACCTGAAGTGAAGCATCGGAATCTAAAACTGGACTCACAGGAGAGGTTCAAATCATAGAAAGTTAGAGTGTCAGTCCTCTTGTACTTAAGTCGGCATTGTGCCTTTTGTATTAAAATCGGATGTAATTTCTGTGCTTCATCGTCAATAAGAAGGTCCAAGGGATACAGTAAACCTGAAGTGAAGCATCGGAAACTAAAACCGGACTCAAAGGAGAGGTTGAAATAAGAGAAACTGAGGGTGTCAGTACTCTTGTACTTAAGTTGGCATTGTGCCTTTTGTATTAAATTCGGATGCAATTTATGTGTTTCATCGTCAATAAGAAGGTCCAAGGGATACAGTAAACCTGAAGTGAAGCATCGGAATCTAAAACCGGACTCACAGGAGAGGTTCAAATCATAGAAAGTTAGAGTGTCAGTCCTCTTGAACTTAAGTCGGCATTGTGCCCTTTGTATTAAATTCGGATGCAATTTCTGTGTTTCATCGTCAATAAGAAAGTCCAAGGGATACAGTAAAACTGAAGTGAAGCATCGGAATCTAAAACCGACCTCACAGGAGTGGTTCAAATCATAGAAAGTTAGAGTGTCAGTCCTCTTGTACTTAAGTCTTCGTTGTTCCTTTTGTATTAAAATCGGATGCCATTTCTGTGCTTCAGCGTCAATAAGAAGGTCCAAGGGGTACAGTAAACCTGAAGTGAAGCATCGGAATGTAAAACTGGACTCACAGGTGAGGTTCAAATAATAGAAAATTAGAGTGTCAGTCCTCTTGTACTTAAGTCGGCATTGTGCCTTTTGTATTAAATTCGGATGCAATTTCTGTGTTTCATCGTGAATAAGAAGGTCCAAGGGATACAGTAAACCTGAAGTGAAGCATCGGAATCTAAAACTGGACTCACAGGAGTGGTTCAAAGCATAGAAAGTTAGAGTGTCAGTCCTCTTGTACTTAAGTCGGCACTGTGCCTTTTGTATCAAATTCGTATGCAATTTCTGTGTTTCATTGTCAATAAGAAGGTCCATGGGATTCAGTAAACCTGAAGTGAAGCATCCGAAACTAAAACCTGACTCACAGGAGAGGTTCAAATCATAGAAAGTTAGAGTGTCAGTCCTCTTGTACTTAAGCCGGCATTGTGCCTTTTGTATTAAATTCGGATGCAATTTCTTTTCTTCATCGTCAATAAGAAGGTCCAAGGGATACGGTAAACCTGAAGTGAAGCATCGGAATCTAAAACTGGACTCACAGGTGAGGTTCGAATCATAGAAAGTTAAAGTGTCGGTCCTCTTGTACTTAAGTCGGCATTGTGCATTTTGTATTAAATTCGGATGCAATTTCTGTGTTTTATCGTCAATAAGAAGGTCCAAGGGATACAGTAAACCTGAAGTGAAGCATCGGAATCTAAAACTGGACTCACAGGAGAGGTTCAAATAATAGAAAGTTAGAGTGTATGTCTTCTTGTACTTAAGTCGGCATTGTGCCTTTTGTATTAAATACGGATGCAATTTCTGTGTTTCATCGTCAATAAGAAGGTCCAAGGTATACAGTAAACCTGAAGTGAAGCATCGGAATCTAAAACTGGAATCACTGGAGGGGTTCAAATCAAAGAAAGTAAGAGTGTCAGTCCTCTTGTACTTAAGTCGGCATTGTGCCTTTTGTATTAAATTCGGATGAAATTTCTGTGTTTCATCGTCAATAAGAAGGTCCAAGGGATACAGTAAACCTGAAGTGAAGCATCGGAATCTAAAACTGGACACACAGGAGAGGTTTAAATCATAGAAAGTTAGTGTGTCAGTCATCTTGTACTTAAGTCGGCATTGTGCCTTTTGTATTAAAATCGGATGTAATTTCTGTGCTTCATCGTCAATAAGAAGCTCCAAGCGATACAGTAAACCTGAAGTGAAGCATCGGAATCTAAAACTGGACTCAAAGGAGAGGTTCAAATAAGAGAAACTGAGAGTGTCAGTCCTCTTGTACTTAAGTCGGCATTGTGCCTTTTGTATTAAATTCAGATGCAATTTCTGTGTTTCATCGTCAATAAGAAGGTCCAAGGGATGCAGTAAACCTGAAGTGAAGCATCGGAATCTAAAAGTGGACTCACAGGAGAGGTTCAAATCATAGAAAGTTAGAGTGTCAGTCCTCTTGTACTTAAGTCAGCATTGTGCCCTTTGTATTAAATTCGGAAGCAATTTCTGTGTTTCATCGTCAATAAGAAAGTCCAAGGGATACAGTATAACTGAAGTGGAGCATCGGAATCTAAAACCGGCCTCACAGGAGTGGTTCAAATCATAGAAAGTTATAGTCTCAGTTCTCTTGTACTTAAGCTGGCATTGTGCATCTGTAATAAATTCGGATGCAATTTCTGTGTTTCAGCGGCAATAAGAAGGTCCAAGGGATACAGTAAACCTGAAGTGAAGTATCGGAATCCAAAACTGGACTCACAGGTGAGGTTCAAATCATAGAAAGTTAGAGTGTCAGTCCTCTTGTACTTAAGTCGGCGTTGTTCCTTTTGTATTAAAATCGGATGCGATTTCTGTGCCTCATCGTCAATAAGAACGTCCAAGGGGTACAGTAAACCTGAAGTGAAGCATCGGAATCTAATACTGGACTCACAGGTGAGGTTCAAATAATAGAAAATTAGAGTGACAGTCCTCTTGTACTTAAGTCAGCATTGTGCCTTTTGTATTAAATTCGGATGCAATTTCTGTGTTTCATCGTCAATAAGAAGGTCCAAGGGATACAGTAAACCTGAAGTGAAGCATCGGAATCTAAAACTGGACTCACAGGAGTGGTTCAAAACATAGAAAGTTAGAGTGTCAGTCCTCTTGTACTTAAGTCGGCATTGTGCCTTTTGTATTAAATTCGGATGCAATTTCTGTGTTTCATCGTCAATAAGAAGGTCCAAGGGATACAGTAAACCTGAAGTGAAGCCTCGACATCTAAAACTGGACTCACAGGTGAGGTTCAAATCATAGAAAATTAGAGTGTCTGTCCTCTTGTACTTAAGTCGGCATTGTGCCTTTTGTATTAAAATCGGATGTTATTTCTGTGCTTCATCGTCAATAAGAAGGTCCAAGGGATACAGTAAACCTGAAGTGAAGCATCGGAATCTAAATCTGGACTCAAAGGAGAGGTTCAAATAAGAGAAACTGAGAGTGTCAGTCCTCTTGTACTTAAGTCGGCATTGTGCCTTTTGTATTAAATTCTGATGCAATTTCTGTGTTTCATCGTCAATAAGAAGGTCCAAGGGATACAGTAAACCTGAAGTGAAGCATCGGAATCTAAAAGTGGACTCACAGGAGAGGTTCAAATCATAGAAAGTTAGAGTGTCAGTCCTCTTGTACTTAAGTCTGCATTGTGCCCTTTGTTTTAAATTCGGATGCAATTTCTGTGTTTCATCGTCAATAAGAAAGTCCAAGGGATACAGTAAAACTGAAGTGAAGCATCGATTCTAAAACCGGCCTCACAGGAGTGGTTCAAATCATAGAAAGTTAGAGTCTCAGTCCTCTTGTACTTAAGTCGGCATTGTGCCTTTTGTATTCAATTCGAATGCAATTTCTGTGTTTCATCGTCAATAAGAAGGTCCAAGGGATACAGTAAACCTGAGGTGAAGCCTCGGCAACAAAAACTGGACTCTCAGGAGAGGTTCAAATCAGAGAAAGTTAGAGTGTCAGTCCTCTTGTACTTAAGTCGGCATTGTTCCTTTTGTATTAAAATCGGATGCAATTTCTGTGCTTCATCGTCAATAAGAAGGTCCAAGGGGTACAGTAAACCTGAAGTGAAGCATCGGAATATAAAACTGGACTCACAGGAGAGGTTCATATCAGAGAAAGTTAGAGTGTCAGTCCTCTTGTACTAAAATCGGCATTGTGCCTTTTGTATTAAATTCGGATGCAATATCTTTGTTTCATCGTCAATAAGAAGGTCCAAGGGATACAGTAAACTTGAAGTGAAGCATCGGAATCTAAAACTGGAACACAGGAGAGGTTCAGATCATAGAAAGTTAGAGTGTCACTCCTCTTGTACTTAAGCCGGCATTCTGCCTTTTGTATTAAATTCGGATGCAATTTCTGTGTTTCATCGTCAATAAGAAGGTCCAAGGTATACAGTAAACCTGAAGTGAAGCATCGGAATCTAAAACTGGACTGACAGAAGTGGTTAAAATCATAGAAAGTTAGAGTGTCAGTCCTCTTGTACTTAAGCTGGCATTGTGCCTTTTGTATTAAATTCGGATGCAACTTCTGTGTTTCATCGTCAATAAAAAGGTCCAAGGGATACAGTAAACCTGAGGTGAAGCCTCGGCAACAAAAACTGGACTCTCAGGAGAGGTTCAAATCAGAGAAAGTTAGAGTGTCAGTCCTCTTGTACTTAAGTCGGCATTGTTCCTTTTGTATTAAAATCGGATGCAATTTCTGTGCTTCATCGTCAATAAGAAGGTCCAAGGGGTACAGTAAACCTGAAGTGAAGCATCGGAATATAAAACTGGACTCACAGGAGAGGTTCATATCAGAGAAAGTTAGAGTGTCAGTCCTCTTGTACTAAAATCGGCATTGTGCCTTTTGTATTAAATTCGGATGCAATATCTTTGTTTCATCGTCAATAAGAAGGTCCAAGGGATACAGTAAACTTGAAGTGAAGCATCGGAATCTAAAACTGGAACACAGGAGAGGTTCAGATCATAGAAAGTTAGAGTGTCACTCCTCTTGTACTTAAGCCGGCATTCTGCCTTTTGTATTAAATTCGGATGTAATTTCTGTGTTTCATCGTCAATAAGAAGGTCCAAGGGATACAGTAAACTTGAAGTGAAACAACGGAATCTAAAACTTTAATCACAGGAGAGGTTCAAATCATAGAAAGTTAGAGTGTCAGTCCTCTTGTACTTAAGCTGGCATTGTGCCTTTTGTATTAAATTCGGATGCAACTTCTGTGTTTCATCGTCAATAAAAAGGTCCAAGGGATACAGTAAACCTGAAGTGAAGCATCGGACTCTAAAAGTGGACTCACAGGAGAGGTTCAAATCATAGAAAGTTAGAGTGTCAGTCCCCTGTACTTAAGTCGGCATTGTGCCTTTTTTATTAAATTCGGATGCAATTTCTGTGTTTCATCGTCAATAAGAAGGTCCAAGGGATACAGTAAACCTGAAGTGAAGCATCGGAATCTAAAACTGGACTCACAGGAGAGGTTCAAATAATAGAAAGTTAGAGTGTATGTCTTCTTGTACTTAAGTCGGCATTGTGCCTTTTGTATTAAATTCGGATGCAATTTCTGTGTTTCATCGTCAATAAGAAGGTCCAAGGTATACAGTAAACCTGAAGTGAAGCATCGGAATCTAAAACTGGAATCACTGGAGAGGTTCAAATCAAAGAAAGTAAGAGTGTCAGTCCACTTGTACTTAAGTCGGCATTGTGCCTTTTGTATTAAATTCGGATGAAATTTCTGTGTTTCATCCTCAATAAGAAGGTCCAAGGGATACAGTAAACCTGAAGTGAAGCATCGAAATCGAAAACTGGACTCACAGGAGAGGTTCAAATCATAGAAAGTTAGAGTGTCAGTCCTCTTGTACTTAGGTCGGCATTGTGCCTTTTGTATTAAATTCGGATGCAATTTCGGTGTTTCATCGTCAATAAGAAGGTCCAAGGGATACAGTAAACCTGAAGTGAAGCATCGGAATCTAAAACTGGACTCAAAGGAGAGGTTCAAATAAGAGAAACTGAGAGTGTCAGTCCTCTTGTACTTAAGTCGGCATTGTGCCTTTTGTATTAAATTCGGATGCAATTTCTGTGTTTCATCGTCAATAAGAAGGTCCAAGGGATGCAGTAAACCTGAAGTGAAGCATCGGAATCTAAAACTGGACTCACAGGAGAGGTTCAAATCATAGAAAGTTAGAGTGTCAGTCCTCTTGTACTTAAGTCAGTATTGTGCCCTTTGCATTACATTCGGAAGCAATTTCTGCGTTTCATCGTCAATAAGAAAGTCCAAGGGATACAGTAAAACTGAAGTGAAGCATCGGAAACTAAAACCGGCCTCACAGGAGTGGTTCAAATCATAGAAAGTTAGAGTCTCAGTCCTCTTGTACTTAAGCTGGCATTGTGCATCTGTAATAAATTCGGATGCAATTTCTGTGTTTCAGCGGCAATAAGAAGGTCCAAGGGATACAGTAAACCTGAAGTGAAGTATCGGAATCAAAAACTGGACTCACAGGTGAGGTTCAAATCATAGAAAGTTAGAGTGTCAGTCCTCTTGTACTTAAGTCGGCGTTGTTCCTTTTGTATTAAAATCGGATGCGATTTCTGTGCTTCATCGTCAATAAGAAGGTCCAAGGGGTACAGTAAACCTGAAGTGAAGCATCGGAATCTAATACTGGACTCACAGGTGAGGTTCAAATAATAGAAAATTAGAGTGTCAGTCCTCTTGAACTTAAGTCGGCATTGTGCCTTTTGTATTAAATTCGGATGCAATTTCTGTGTTTCATCGTCAATAAGAAGGTCCAAGGGATACAGTAAACCTGAAGTGAAGCATCGGAATCTAAAACTGGACTCACAGGAGTGGTTCAAAACATAGAAAGTTAGAGTGTCAGTCCTCTTGTACTTAAGTCGGCATTGTGCCTTTTGTATTAAATTCGGATGCAATTTCTGTGTTTCATCGTCAATAAGAAGGTCCAAGGGATACAGTAAACCTGAAGTGAAGCCTCGACATCTAAAACTGGACTCACAGGAGAGGTTTAAATCATAGAAAATTAGAGTGTCTGTCCTCTTGTACTTAAGTCAGCATTGTGCCTTTTGTATTAAAATCGGAGGTAATTTCTGTGCTTCATCGTCAATAAGAAGGTCCAAGGGATACAGTAAACCTGAAGTGAAGCATCGGAATCTAAATCTGGACTCAAAGGAGAGGTTCAAATAAGAGAAACTGAGAGTGTCAGTCCTCTTGTACTTAAGTCGGCATTGTGCCATTTGTATTAAATTCGGATGCAATTTCTGTGTTTCATCGTCAATAAGAAGGTCCAAGGGATACAGTAAACCTGAAGTGAAGCATCGGAATCTAAAAGTGAACTCACAGGAGAGGTTCAAATCATAGAAAGTTAGAGTGTCAGTCCTCTTGTACTTAAGCCGGCATTCTGCCTTTTGTATTAAATTCGGATGCAATTTCTGTGTTTCATCGTCAATAAGAAGGTCCAAGGTATACAGTAAACCTGCAGTGAAGCATCGGAATCTAAAACTGGACTCACAGGAGTGGTTAAATTCATAGAAAGTTAGAGTGTCAGTCCTCTTGTACTTAAGTCGGCATTGTGCCTTTTGTATTAAATTCGGATGCAATTTCTGTGTTTCATCGTCAATAAGAAGGTAAAAGGGATACAGTAAACCTGAAGTGAAGCATCGGATTCTAAAACTGGACTCACAGGAGAGGTTCAAATCATAGAAAGTTAGAGTGTCAGTCCCCTGTACTTAAGTCGGCATTGTGCCTTTTTAATTAAATTCGGATGCAATTTCTGTGTTTCACCGTCAATAAGAAGGTCCAAGGGATACAGTAAACCTGAAGTGAAGCATCGGAATCTAAAACTGGACTCACAGGAGAGGTTCAAATAATAGAAAATTAGAGTGTATGTCTTCTTGTACTTAAGTCGGCATTGTGCCTTTTGTATTAAATTCGGATGCAATTTCTGTGTTTCATCGTCAATAAGAAGGTAAAAGGGATTCAGTAAACCTGAAGTGAAGCATCGGATTCTAAAACTGGACTCACAGGAGAGGTTCAAATAATAGAAAGTTAGAGTGTCAGTCCTCTTGTACTTAAGTCGGCATTGTGCCTTTTGTATTATATTCGGATGACATTTCTGTGTTTCATCGTCAATAAGAAGGTCCAAGGGATACAGTAAACCTGAAGTGAAGTATCGGAATCGAAAACTGGACTCACAGGTGAGGTTCAAATCATAGAAAGTTAGAGTGTCAGTCCTCTTGTACTTAAGTCGGCGTTGTTCCTTTTGTATTAAAATCGGACGAGATTTCTGTGCTTCATCGTCAATAAGATGGTCCAAGGGGTACGGTAAACCTGAAGTGAAGCATCGGAATCAAATACTGGACTCACAGGTGAGGTTCAAATAATAGAAAATTAGAGTGTCAGTCCTCTTGTACTTAAGTCGGCATTGTGCCTTTTGTATTAAATTCGGATGCAATTTCTGTGTTTCATCGTCAATAAGAAGGTCCAAGGGATACAGTAAACCTGAAGTGAAGCCTCGACATCTAAAACTGGACTCACAGGAGAGGTTCAAATCATAGAAAATTAGAGTGTCTGTCCTCTTGTACTTAAGTCGGCATTGTGCCTTTTGTATTAAAATCGGATGTAATTTCTGTGCTTCATCGTCAATAAGAAGGTCCAAGGAATACAGTAAACCTGAAGTGAAGCATCGGAATCTAAATCTGGATTCAAAGGAGAGGTTCAAATAAGAGAAACTGAGAGTGACAGTCCTCTTGTACTTAAGTCGGCATTGTGCCTTTTGTATTAAATTCGGATGCAATTTCTGTGTTTCATCGTCAATAAGAAGGTCCAAGGGATACAGTAAACCTGAAGTGAAGCATCGGAATCTAAAAGTGGACTCACAGGAGAGGTTCAAATCATAGAAAGTTAGAGTGTCAGTCCTCTTGTACTTAAGTCAGCATTGTGCCCTTTGTATTAAATTCGGATGCAATTTCTGTGTTTCATCGTCAAAAAGAAAGTCCAAGGGATACAGTAAAACTGAAGTGAAGCATCGGAATCTAAAACCGGCCTCACAGGAGTGGTTCAAATCATAGAAAGTTAGAGTCTCAGTCCTCTTGTACTTAAGTCGGCATTGTGCCTTTTGTATTAAATTCGGATGTAATTTCTGTGTTTCACCGTCAATAAGAAGGTCCAAGGGATACAGTAAACTTGAAGTGAAACAACGGAATCTAAAACTTTAATCACAGGAGAGGTTCAAATCATAGAAAGTTAGAGTGTCACTCCTCTTGTACTTAAGCCGGCATTCTGCCTTTTGTATTAAATTCGGATGCAATTTCTGTGTTTCATCGTCAATAAGAAGTTCCAAGGGATACAGTAAACCTGAAGTGAAGCATCGGAATCTAAAACTGGACTCACAGGAGAGGTTCAAATAATAGAAACTTAGAGTGTATGTCTTCTTGTACTTAAGTCGGCATTGTGCCTTTTGTATTAAATTCGGATGCAATTTCGGTGTTTCATCGTCAATAAGAAGGTCCAAGGGATACAGTAAACCGGAAGTGAAGCATCGGAATCTAAAACTGGACTCACAGGAGAGGTTTCAATCATAGAAAGTTAGAGTGTCAGTCCTCTTGTACTTAAGTCGGCATTGTGCCTTTTGTATTAAAATCGGATGTAATTTATGTGCTTCATCGTCAATAAGAAGGTCCAAGGGATACAGTAAACCTGAAGTGAAGCATCGGAATCTAAAACTGGACTCAAAGGAGAGGTTCAAATAAGAGAAACTGAGAGTGTCAGTCCTCTTGTACTTAAGTCGGCATTGTGCCTTTTGTATTAAATTCGGATTCAATTTCTGTGTTTCATCGTCAATAAGAAGGTCCAAGGGATGCAGTAAACCTGAAGTGAAGCATCGGAATCTAAAACTGGACTCACAGGAGAGGTTCAAATCATAGAATTTTAGAGTGTCAGTCCTCTTGTACTTAAGTCAGCATTGTGCCCTTTGTATTAAATTCGGAAGCAATTTCTGTGTTTCATCGTCAATAAGAAAGTCCTAGGGATACAGTAAAACTGAAGTGAAGCATCGGAATCTAAAACCGGCCTCACAGGAGTGGTTCAAATCATAGAAAGTTATAGTCTCAGTCCTCTTGTACTTAAGCTGGCATTGTGCATCTGTAATACATTCGGATGCAATTTCTGTGTTTCAGCGGCAATAGGAAGGTCCAAGGGATACAGTAAACCTGAAGTGAAGTATTGGAATCCAAAACTGGACTCACAGGTGAGGTTGAAATCATAGAAAGTTAGAGTGTCAGTCCTCTTGTACTTAAGTCGGCGTTGTTCCTTTTGTATTAAAATCGGATGCGATTTCTGTGCTTCATCGTCAATAAGAAGGTCCAAGGGGTACAGTAAACCTGAAGTGAAGCATCGGAATCTAATACTGGACTCACAGGTGAGGTTCAAATAATAGAAAAATAAGAGTGTCAGTCCTCTTGTACTTAAGTCAGCATTGTGCCTTTTGTATTAAATTCGGATGCAATTTCTGTGTTTCATCGTCAATAAGAAGGTCCAAGGGATACAGTAAACCTGAAGTGAAGCATCGGAATCTAAAACTGGACTCACAGGAGTGGTTCAAAACATAGAAAGTTGGAGTGTCAGTCCTCTTGTACTTAAGTCGGCATTGTGCCTTTTGTATTAAATTCGGATGCAATTTCTGTGTTTCATCGTCAATAAGAAGGTCCAAGGGATACAGTAAACCTGAAGTGAAGCCTCGACACCTAAAACTGGACTCACAGGAGAGGTTCAAATCATAGAAAATTAGAGTGTCTGTCCTCTTGTACTTAAGTCGGCATTGTGCCTTTTGTATTAAAATCGGATGTAATTTCTGTGCTTCATCGTCAATAAGAAGGTCCACGGGATACAGTAAACCTGAAGTGAAGCATTGGAATCTAAATCTGGACTCAAAGGAGAGGTTCAAATAAGAGAAACTGAGAGTGTCAGTCCTCTTGTACTTAAGTCGGCATTGTGCCTTTTGTATTAAATTCGGATGCAATTTCTGTGTTTCATCGTCAATAAGAAGGTCCAAGGGATACAGTAAACCTGAAGTGAAGCATCGGAATCTAAAAGTGGACTCACAGGAGAGGTTCAAATCATAGAAAGTTAGAGTGTCAGTCCTCGTGTACTTAAGTCAGCATTGTGCTCTTTGTATTAAATTCGGATGCAATTTCTGTGTTTCATCGTCAATAAGAAAGTCCAAGGGATACAGTAAAACTGAAGTGAACCATCGGAATCTAAAACCGGCCTCACAGGAGTGGTTCAAATCATAGAAAGTTAGAGTCTCAGTCCTCTTGTACTTAAGTCGGCATTGTGCCTTTTGTATTAAATTCGGATGTAATTTCTGTGTTTCATCGTCAATAAGAAGGTCCAAGGGACACAGTAAACTTGAAGTGAAACAACGGAATCTAAAACTTTAATCACAGGAGAGGTTCAAATCATAGGAAGTTAGAGTGTCAGTCCTCTTGTACTTAAGCCGGCATTGTGCCTTTTGTATTTAATTCGGATGCAATTTCTGTGTTCCATCGTCAATAAGAAGGTCCAAGGGATACAGTAAACCTGTAGTGAAGCATCGGATTCTAAAACTGGACTCACAGGAGAGGTTCAAATCATAGAAAGTTAGAGTGTCAGTCCCCTGTACTTAAGTCGGCATTGTGCCTTTTTTATTAAATTCCGAAGCAATTTCTGTGTTTCATCGTCAATAAGAAGGTCCAAGGGGTACAGTAAACCTGAAGTGAAGCATCGGAATCTAAAACTGGACTCACAGGAGAGGTTCAAATAATAGTAAGTTAGAGTGTATGTCTTCTTGTACTTAAGTCGGCATTGTGCCTTTTGTATTAAATTCGGATGCAATTTCTGTGTTTCATCGTCAATAAGAAGGTCCAAGGTATACAGTAAACCTGAAGTGAAGCATCGGAATCTAAAACTGGAATCACTGGAGAGGTTCAAATCAAAGAAAGTAAGAGTGTCAGTCCTCTTGTACTTAAGTCGGCATTGTGCCTTTTGTATTAAATTCGGATGAAATTTCTGTGTTTCATCGTCAATAAGAAGGTCCAAGGGATACAGTAAACCTGAAGTGAAGCATCGAAATCGAAAACTGGACACACAGGAGAGGTTCAAATCATAGAAAGGTAGAGTGACAGTCCTCTTGTACTTAAGTCGGCATTGTGCCTTTTGTATTAAATTCGGATGCAATATCTGTGTTTCATCCTCAATAAGAAGGTCCAAGGGATACAGTAAACCTGAAGTGAAGACTCGACATCTAAAACTGGACTCACAGGAGAGGTTCAAATCATAGAAAATTAGAGTGTCTGTCCTCTTGTACTTAAGTCGGCATTGTGCCTTTTGTATTAAAATCGGATGTAATTTCTGTGCTTCATCGTCAATAAGAAGGTCCAAGGGATACAGTAAACGTGAAGTGAAGCATCGGAATCTAAAACTGGACTCAAAGCAGAGGTTCAAATAAGAGAAACTGAGAGTGTCAGTCCTCTTGTACTTAAATCGGCATTGTGCCTTTTGTATTAAATTCGTATGCAATTTCTGTGTTTCATCGTCAATAAGAAGGTCCAAGGGATGCAGTAAACCTGAAGTGAAGCATCGGAATCTAAAGCTGGACTCACAGGAGAGGTTCAAATCTTAGAAAGTTAGAGTGTCAGTCCTCTTGTACTTAAGTCAGCATTGTGCCCTTTGTATTAAATTCGGAAGCAATTTCTGTGTTTCATCGTCAATAAGAAAGTCCAAGGGATACAGTAAAACTGAAGTGAAGCATCGGAATCTAAAACCGGCCTCACAGGAGTGGTTCAAATCATAGAAAGTTATAGTCTCAGTCCTCTTGTACTTAAGCTGGCATTGTGCATCTGTAATAAATTCGGATGCAATTTCTGTGTTTCAGCGGCAATAAGGAGGTCCAAGGGATACAGTAAACCTGAAGTGAAGTATCGGAATCCAACACTGGACTCACAGGTGAGGTTCAAATCATAGAAAGTTAGAGTGTCAGTCCTCTCGTACTTAAGTCGGCGTTGTTCCTTTAGTATTAAAATCGGATGCGATTTCTGTGCTTCATCGTCAATAAGAAGGTCCAAGGGGTACAGTAAACCTGAAGTGAAGCATCGGAATCTAAAACTGGACTCACAGGAGTGGTTCAAAACATAGAAAGTTAGAGTGTCAGTCCTCTTGTACTTAAGTCGGCATTGTGCCTTTTGTATTAAATTCGGATGCAATTTCTGTGTTTCATCGTCAATAAGAAGGTCCAAGGGATACAGTAAACCTGAAGTGAAGCCTCGACATCTAAAACTGGACTCACAGGAGAGGTTCAAATCATAGAAAATTAGAGTGTCTGTCCTCTTGTACTTAAGTCGGCATTGTGCCTTTTGTATTAAAATCGGATGTAATTTCTGTGCTTCATCGTTAATAAGAAGGTCCAAGGGATACAGTAAACCTGAAGTGAAGCATCGGAATCTAAATCTGGACTCAAAGGAGAGGTTCAAATTATAGAAACTGAGAGTGTCATTCCTCTTGTACTTAAGTCGGCATTGTGCCTTTTGTATTAAATTCGGATGCAATTTCTGTGTTTCATCGTCAATAAGAAGGTCCTAGGGATACAGTAAACCTGAAGTGAAGCATCGGAATCTAAAAGTGGACTCACAGGAGAGGTTCAAATCATAGAAAGTTAGAGTGTCAGTCCTCTTGTACTTAAGTCAGCATTGTGCCCTTTGTATTAAATTCGGATGCAATTTCTGTGTTTCATCGTCAATAAGAAAGTCCAAGGGATACAGTAAAACTGAAGTGAAGCATCGGAATCTAAAACCGGCCTCACGGGAGTGGTTCAAATCATAGAAAGTTAGAGTCTCAGTCCTCTTGTACTTAAGTCGGCATTGTGCCTTTTGTATTAAATGCGGATGCAATTTCTGTGTTTCATCGTCAATAAGAAGGTCCAAGGGATACAGTAAACCTGAGGTGAAGCCTCGGCAACAAAAACTGGACTCTCTGGAGAGGTTCAAATTAGAGAAAGTTAGAGTGTCAGTCCTCTTGTACTTAAGTCGGCATTGTTCCTTTTGTATTAAAATCGGATGCAATTTCTGTGCTTCATCGTCAATAAGAAGGTCCAAGGGGTACAGTAAACCTGAAGTGAAGCATCGGAATATAAAACTGGACTCACAGGAGAGGTTCAAATCAGAGAAAGTTAGAGTGTCAGTCCTCATGTACTATAATCGGCATTGTGCCTTTTGTATTAAATTCGGATGCAATATCTGTGTTTCAACGTCAATAAGAAGGTCCAAGGGATACAGTAAACCTGAAGTGAAGCATCGGATTCTAAAACTGGACTCACAGGAGAGGTTCAAATCATAGAAAGTTAGAGTGTCAGTCCCCTGTACTTAAGTCGGCATTGTGCCTTTTTTATTAAATTCGGATGCAATTTCTGTGTTTCATCGTCAATAAGAAGGTCCAAGGGATACAGTAAACCTGAAGTGAAGCATCGGAATCTAAAACTGGACTCACAGGAGAGGTTCAAATAATAGAAAGTTAGAGTGTATGTCTTCTTGTACTTAAGTCGGCATTGTGCCTTTTGTATTAAATTCGGATGCAATTTCTGTGTTTCATCGTCAATAAGAAGGTCCAAGGTATACAGTAAACCTGAAGTGAAGCATCGGAATCTAAAACTGGAATCACTGGAGAGGTTCAAATCAAAGAAAGTAAGAGTGTCAGTCCTGTTGTACTTAAGTCGGCATTGTGCCTTTTGTATTAAATTCGGATGAAATTTCTGTGTTTCATCGTCAATAAGAAGGTCCAAGGGATACAGTAAACCTGAAGTGAAGCATCGAAATCGAAAACTGGACTCACAGGAGAGGTTCAAATCATAGAAAATTAGAGTGTCAGTCCTCTTGTACTTAAGTCGGCATTGTGCCTTTTGTATTAAATTCGGATGCAATTTCGGTGTTTCATCGTCAATAAGAAGGTCCAAGGGATACAGTAAACCTGAAGTGAAGCATCGGAATCTAAAACTGGACTCAAAGGAGAGGTTTCAATCATATAAAGTTAGAGTGTCAGTCCTCTTGTACTTAAGTCGGCATTGTGCCTTTTGTATTACATTCGGATGCAATTTCTGTGTTTCATCCTCAATAAGAAGGTCCAAGGGATACAGTAAACCTGAAGTGAAGCCTCGACATCTAAAACTGGACTCACAGGAGAGGTTCAAATCATAGAAAATTAGAGTGTCTGTCCTCTTGTACTTAAGTCGGCATTGTGCCTTTTGTATTAAATTCGGATGCAATTTCTGTGTTTCATCGTCAATAAGAAGGTCCAAGGGATACAGTAAACCTGAAGTGAAGCATCGGAATCTAAAACTGGACTCACAGGAGTGGTTCAAAACATAGAAAGTTAGAGTGTCAGTCCTCTTGTACTTAAGTCGGCATTGTGCCTTTTGTATTAAATTCGGATGCAATTTCTGTGTTTCATCGTCAATAAGAAGGTCCAAGGGATGCAGTAAACCTGAAGTGAAGTATCGGAATCTAAAACTGGACTCACAGGAGAGGTTCAAATCATAGAAAGTAAGAGTGTCAGTCCTCTTGTACTTAAGTCAGCATTGTGGCCTTTGTATTAAATTCGGAAGCAATTTCTGTGTTTCATCGTCAATAAGAAACTCCAAGGGATACAGTAAAACTGAAGTGAAGCATCGGAATCTAAAACCGGCCTCACAGGAGTGGTTCAAATCATAGAAAGTTGTAGTCTCAGTCCCCTTGTACTTAAGCTGGCATTGTGCATCTGTAATAAATTCGGATGCAATTTCTGTGTTTCAGCGTCAATAAGAAGGTCCAAGGGATACAGTAAACCTGAAGTGAAGTATCGGAATCCAAAACTGGACTCACAGGTGAGGTTCAAATCATAGAAAGTTAGAGTGTCAGTCCTCTTGTACTTAAGTCGGCGTAGTTCCTTTTGTATTAAAATCGGATGCGATTTCTGTGCTTCATCGTCAATAAGAAGGTCCACGGGGTACAGTAAACCTGAAGTGAAGATTCGGAATCTAATACTGGACTCACAGGTGAGGTTCAAATAATAGAAAATAAGAGTGTCAGTCCTCTTGTACTTAAGTCGGCATTGTGCCTTTTGTATTAAATTCGGATGCAATTTCTGTGTTTCATCGTCAATAAGAAGGTCCAAGGGATACAGTAAACCTGAAGTGAAGCATCGGAATCTAAAACTGGACTCACAGGAGTGGTTCAAAACATAGAAAGTTAGAGTGTCAGTCCTCTTGTACTTAAGTCGGCATTGTGCCTTTTGTATTAAATTCGGATGCAATTTCTGTGTTTCATCGTCAATAAGAAGGTCCAAGGGATACAGTAAACCTGAAGTGAAGCCTCGACATCTAAAACTGGACTCACAGGAGAGGTTCAAATCATAGATAATTAGAGTGTCTGTCCTCTTGTACTTAAGTCGGCATTGTGCCTTTTGTATTAAAATCGGATGTAATATCTGTGCTTCATCGTCAATAAGAAGGTCCAAGGGATACAGTAAACCTGAAGTGAAGCATCGGAATCTAAATCTGGACTCAAAGCAGAGGTTCAAATAAGAGAAACTGAGAGTGTCAGTCCTCTTGTACTTAAGTCGGCATTGTGCCTTTTGTATTAAATTCGGATGCAATTTCTGTGTTTCATCGTCAATAAGAAGGTCCAAGGGATACAGTAAACCTGAAGTGAAGCATCGGAATCTAAAAGTGGACTCACAGGAGAGGTTCAAATCATAGAAAGTTAGAGTGTCAGTCCTCTTGTACTTAAGTCAGCATTGTGCCCTTTGTATTAAATTCGGATGCAATTTCTGTGTTTCATCGTCAATAAGAAAGTCCAAGGGATACAGTAAAACTGAAGTGAAGCATCGGAATCTGAAACCGGCCTCACAGGAGTGGTTCAAATCATAGAAAGTTAGAGTCTCAGTCCTCTTGTACTTAAGTCGGTATTGTGCCTTTTGTATTAAATTCCGTTGTAATTTCTGTGATTCATCGTCAAAAAGAAGGTCCAAGGGATACAGTAAACTTGAAGTGAAACAACGGAATGTAAAAGTTTAATCACAGGAGAGGTTCAAATCATAGAAAGTTAGAGTGTCACTCCTCTTGTACATAAGCCGGCATTCTGCCTTTTGTATTAAATTCGGATGCAATTTCTGTGTTTCATCGTCAATAAGAAGGTCCAAGGTATACAGTAAACCTGAAGTGAAGCATCGGAATCTAAAACTGGACTCACAGGAGTGGTTAAAATCATAGAAAGTTAGAGTGTCAGGCCTCTTGTACTTAAGTCGGCATTGTGCCTTTTGTATTAAATTCGGATGTAATTTCTGTGTTTCATCGTCAATAAGAAGGTCCAAGGGATACAGTAAACTTGAAGTGAAACAACGGAATCTAAAACTTTAATCACAGGAGAGGTTCAAATCATAGAAAGTTAGAGTGTCAGTCCTCTTGTACTTAACCCGGCATTGTGCCTTTTGTATTGAATTCGGATGCAATTTCTGTGTTTCATCGTCAATAAGAAGGTCCAAGGGATACAGTAAACCTGAAGTGAAGCATCGGATTCTAAAACTGGACTCACTGGAGAGGTTCAAATCATAGAAAGTTAGAGTGTCAGTCTTCTGTACTTAAGTCGGCATTGTGCATTTTTTATTAAATTCGGATGCAATTTCTGTGTTTCATCGTCAATAAGAAGGTCCAAGGGATACAGTAAACCTGAAGTGAAGCATCGGAATCTAAAACTGGACTCACAGGAGAGGTTCAAATAATAGAAAGTTAGAGTGTATGTCTTCTTGTACTTAAGTCGGCATTGTGCCTTTTGTATTAAATTCGGATGCAATTTCTGTGTCTCATCGTCAATAAGAAGGTCCAAGGTATACAGTAAACCTGAAGTGAAGCATCGGAATCTAAAACTGGAATCACTGGAGAGGTTCAAATCAAAGAAAGTAAGAGTGTCAGTCCTCTTGTACTTAAGTCGGCATTGTGCCTTTTGTATTAAATTCGGATGAAATTTCTGTGTTTCATTGTCAATAAGAAGGTCCAAGGGATACAGTAAACCTGAAGTGAAGCATCGAAATCGAAAACTGGACTCACTGGAGAGGTTCAAATCATAGAAAGTTAGAGTGTCAGTCCTCTTGTACTTAAGTCGGCATTGTGCATTTTGTATTAAATTCGGATGCAATTTCGGTGTTTCATCGTCAATAAGAAGGTCCAAGGGATACAGTAAACCGGAAGTGAAGCATCGGAATCTAAAACTGGACTCACAGGAGAGGTTTCAATCATAGAAAGTTAGAGTGTCAGTCCTCTTGTACTTAAGTCGGCATTGTGCCTTTTGTATTAAATTCGGATGCAATTTCTGTGTTTCATCCTCAATAAAAATGACCAAGGGATACAGTAAACCTGAAGTGAAGCCTCGACATCTAATTCTGGACTCACAGGAGAGGTTCAAATCATAGAAAATTAGAGTGTCTGTCCTCTTGTACTTAAGTCGGCATTGTGCCTTTTGTATTAAAATCGGATGTAATTTATGTGCTTCATCGTCAATAAGAAGGTCCAAGGGATACAGTAAACCTGAAGTGAAGCATCGGAATCTAAAACTGGACTCAAAGGAGAGGTTCAAATAAGAGAAACTGAGAGTGTCAGTCCTCTTGTACTTAAGTCGGCATTGTGCCTTTTGTATTAAATTCGGATGCAATTTCTGTGTTTCATCGTCAATAAGAAGGTCCAAGGGATACAGTAAACCTGAAGTGAAGCATCGGAATCTAAAACTGGACTCACAGGAGAGGTTCAAATCATAGAAAGATAGAGTGTCAGTCCTCTTGTACTTAAGTCAGCATTGTGCCCTTTGTATTAAATTCGGAAGCAATTTCTGTGTTTCTTCGTCAATAAGAAAGTCCAAGGGCTACAGTAAAACTGAAGTGAAGCATCGGAATCTAAAACCGGCCTCACAGGAGTGGTTCAAATCATAGAAAGTTATAGTCTCAGTCCTCTTGTACTTAAGCTGGCATTGTGCATCTGTAATAAATTCGGATGCAATATCTGTGTTTCATCCTCAATAAGAAGGTCCAAGGGATACAGTAAACCTGAAGTGAAGCCTCGACATCTAAAACTGGACTCACAGGAGAGGTTCAAATCATAGAAAATTAGAGTGTCTGTCCTCTTGTACTTAAGTCGGCATTGTGCCTTTTGTATTAAAATCGGATGTAATTTCTGTGCTTCATCGTCAATAAGAAGGTCCAAGGGATACAGTAAACGTGAAGTGAAGCATCGGAATCTAAAACTGGACTCAAAGCAGAGGTTCAAATAAGAGAAACTGAGAGTGTCAGTCCTCTTGTACTTAAATCGGCATTGTGCCTTTTGTATTAAAGTCGTATGCAATTTCTGTGTTTCATCGTCAATAAGAAGGTGCAAGGGATGCAGTAAACCTGAAGTGAAGCATCGGAATCTAAAACTGGACTCACAGGAGAGGTTCAAATCTTAGAAAGTTAGAGTGTCAGTCCTCTTGTACTTAAGTCAGCATTGTGCCCTTTGTATTAAATTCGGAAGCAATTTCTGTGTTTCATCGTCAATAAGAAAGTCCAAGGGATACAGTAAAACTGAAGTGAAGCATCGGAATCTAAAACCGGCCTCACAGGAGTGGTTCAAATCATAGAAATTTATAGTCTCAGTCCTCTTGTACTTAAGCTGGCATTGTGCATCTGTAATAAATTCGGATGCAATTTCTGTGTTTCAGCGGCAATAAGAAGGTCCAAGGGATACAGTAAACCTGAAGTGAAGTATCGGAATCCAACACTGGACTCACAGGTGAGGTTCAAATCATAGAAAGTTAGAGTGTCAGTCCTCTCGTACTTAAGTCGGCGTTGTTCCTTTAGTATTAAAATCGGATGCGATTTCTGTGCTTCATCGTCAATAAGAAGGTCCAAGGGGTACAGTAAACCTGAAGTGAAGCATCGGAATCTAAAACTGGACTCACAGGAGTGGTTCAAAACATAGAAAGTTAGAGTGTCAGTCCTCTTGTACTTAAGTCGGCATTGTGCCTTTTGTATTAAATTCGGATGCAATTTCTGTGTTTCATCGTCAATAAGAAGGTCCAAGGGATACAGTAAACCTGAAGTGAAGCCTCGACATCTAAAACTGGACTCACAGGAGAGGTTCAAATCATAGAAAATTAGAGTGTCTGTCCTCTTGTACTTAAGTCGGCATTGTGCCTTTTGTATTAAAATCGGATGTAATTTCTGTGCTTCATCGTTAATAAGAAGGTCCAAGGGATACAGTAAACCTGAAGTGAAGCATCGGAAACTAAATCTGGACTCAAAGGAGAGGTTCAAATTATAGAAACTGAGAGTGTCATTCCTCTTGTACTTAAGTCGGCATTGTGCCTTTTGTATTAAATTCGGATGCAATTTCTGTGTTTCATCGTCAATAAGAAGGTCCAAGGGATACAGTAAACCTGAAGTGAAGCATCGGAATCTAAAAGTGGACTCACAGGAGAGGTTCAAATCATAGAAAGTTAGAGTGTCAGTCCTCTTGTACTTAAGTCAGCATTGTGCCCTTTGTATTAAATTCGGATGCAATTTCTGTGTTTCATCGTCAATAAGAAAGTCCAAGGGATACAGTAAAACTGAAGTGAAGCATCGGAATCTAAAACCGGCCTCACAGGAGTGGTTCAAATCATAGAAAGTTAGAGTCTCAGTCCTCTTGTACTTGAGTCGGCATTGTGCCTTTTGTATTAAATGCGGATGCAATTTCTGTGTTTCATCGTCAATAAGAAGGTCCAAGGGATACAGTAAACCTGAGGTGAAGCCTCGGCAACAAAAACTGGACTCTCTGGAGAGGTTCAAATTAGAGAAAGTTAGAGTGTCAGTCCTCTTGTACTTAAGTCGGCATTGTTCCTTCTGTATTAAAATCGGATGCAATTTCTGTGCTTCATCGTCAATAAGAAGGTCCAAGGGGTACAGTAAACCTGAAGTGAAGCATCGGAATATAAAACTGGACTCACAGGAGAGGTTCAAATCAGAGAAAGTTAGAGTGTCAGTCCTCATGTACTATAATCGGCATTGTGCCTTTTGTATTAAATTCGGATGCAATATCTGTGTTTCAACGTCAATAAGAAGGTCCAAGGGATACAGTAAACCTGAAGTGAAGCATCGGATTCTAAAACTGGACTCACAGGAGAGGTTCAAATCATAGAAAGTTAGAGTGTCAGTCCCCTGTACTTAAGTCGGCATTGTGCCTTTTTTATTAAATTCGGATGCAATTTCTGTGTTTCATCGTCAATAAGAAGGTCCAAGGGATACAGTAAACCTGAAGTGAAGCATCGGAATCTAAAACTGGACTCACAGGAGAGGTTCAAATAATAGAAAGTTAGAGTGTATGTCTTCTTGTACTTAAGTCGGCATTGTGCCTTTTGTATTAAATTCGGATGCAATTTCTGTGTTTCATCGTCAATAAGAAGGTCCAAGGTATACAGTAAACCTGAAGTGAAGCATCGGAATCTAAAACTGGAATCACTGGAGAGGTTCAAATCAAAGAAAGTAAGAGTGTCAGTCCTGTTGTACTTAAGTCGGCATTGTGCCTTTTGTATTAAATTCGGATGAAATTTCTGTGTTTCATCGTCAATAAGAAGGTCCAAGGGATACAGTAAACCTGAAGTGAAGCATCGAAATCGAAAACTGGACTCACAGGAGAGGTTCAAATCATAGAAAATTAGAGTGTCAGTCCTCTTGTACTTAAGTCGGCATTGTGCCTTTTGTATTAAATTCGGATGCAATTTCGGTGTTTCATCGTCAATAAGAAGGTCCAAGGGATACAGTAAACCTGAAGTGAAGCATCGGAATCTAAAACTGGACTCAAAGGAGAGGTTTCAATCATATAAAGTTAGAGTGTCAGTCCTCTTGTACTTAAGTCGGCATTGTGCCTTTTGTATTACATTCGGATGAAATTTCTGTGTTTCATCGTCAATAAGAAGGTCCAAGGGATACAGTAAACCTGAAGTGAAGCATCGAAATCGAAAACTGGACTCACAGGAGAGGTTCAAATCATAGAAAATTAGAGTGTCAGTCCTCTTGTACTTAAGTCGGCATTGTGCCTTTTGTATTAAATTCGGATGCAATTTCTGTGTTTCATCGTCAATAAGAAGGTCCAAGGGATGCAGTAAACCTGAAGTGAAGTATCGGAATCTAAAACTGGACTCACAGGAGAGGTTCAAATCATAGAAAGTAAGAGTGTCAGTCCTCTTGTACTTAAGTCAGCATTGTGGCCTTTGTATTAAATTCGGAAGCAATTTCTGTGTTTCATCGTCAATAAGAAAGTCCAAGGGATACAGTAAAACTGAAGTGAAGCATCGGAATCTAAAACCGGCCTCACAGGAGTGGTTCAAATCATAGAAAGTTGTAGTCTCAGTCCCCTTGTACTTAAGCTGGCATTGTGCATCTGTAATAAATTCGGATGCAATTTCTGTGTTTCAGCGTCAATAAGAAGGTCCAAGGGATACAGTAAACCTGAAGTGAAGTATCGGAATCCAAAACTGGACTCACAGGTGAGGTTCAAATCATAGAAAGTTAGAGTGTCAGTCCTCTTGTACTTAAGTCGGCGTAGTTCCTTTTGTATTAAAATCGGATGCAATTTCTGTGCTTCATCGTCAATAAGAAGGTCCACGGGGTACAGTAAACCTGAAGTGAAGCATCGGAATCTAATACTGGACTCACAGGTGAGGTTCAAATAATAGAAAATAAGAGTGTCAGTCCTCTTGTACTTAAGTCGGCATTGTGCCTTTTGTATTAAATTCGGATGCAATTTCTGTGTTTCATCGTCAATAAGAAGGTCCAAGGGATACAGTAAACCTGAAGTGAAGCATCGGAATCTAAAACTGGACTCACAGGAGTGGTTCAAAACATAGAAAGTTAGAGTGTCAGTCCTCTTGTACTTAAGTCGGCATTGTGCCTTTTGTATTAAATTCGGATGCAATTTCTGTGTTTCATCGTCAATAAGAAGGTCCAAGGGATACAGTAAACCTGAAGTGAAGCCTCGACATCTAAAACTGGACTCACAGGAGAGGTTCAAATCATAGAAAATTAGAGTGTCTGTCCTCTTGTACTTAAGTCGGCATTGTGCCTTTTGTATTAAAATCGGATGTAATATCTGTGCTTCATCGTCAATAAGAAGGTCCAAGGGATACAGTAAACCTGAAGTGAAGCATCGGAATCTAAATCTGGACTCAAAGCAGAGGTTCAAATAAGAGAAACTGAGAGTGTCAGTCCTCTTGTACTTAAGTCGGCATTGTGCCTTTTGTATTAAATTCGGATGCAATTTCTGTGTTTCATCGTCAATAAGAAGGTCCAAGGGATACAGTAAACCTGAAGTGAAGCATCGGAATCTAAAAGTGGACTCACAGGAGAGGTTCAAATCATAGAAAGTTAGAGTGTCAGTCCTCTTGTACTTAAGTCAGCATTGTGCCCTTTGTATTAAATTCGGATGCAATTTCTGTGTTTCATCGTCAATAAGAAAGTCCAAGGGATACAGTAAAACTGAAGTGAAGCATCGGAATCTAAAACCGGCCTCACAGGAGTGGTTCAAATCATAGAAAGTTAGAGTCTCAGTCCTCTTGTACTTAAGTCGGTATTGTGCCTTTTGTATTAAATTCCGTTGTAATTTCTGTGATTCATCGTCAAAAAGAAGGTCCAAGGGATACAGTAAACTTGAAGTGAAACAACGGAATGTAAAAGTTTAATCACAGGAGAGGTTCAAATCATAGAAAGTTAGAGTGTCACTCCTCTTGTACTTAAGCCGGCATTCTGCCTTTTGTATTAAATTCGGATGCAATTTCTGTGTTTCATCGTCAATAAGAAGGTCCAAGGTATACAGTAAACCTGAAGTGAAGCATCGGAATCTAAAACTGGACTCACAGGAGTGGTTAAAATCATAGAAAGTTAGAGTGTCAGGCCTCTTGTACTTAAGTCGGCATTGTGCCTTTTGTATTAAATTCGGATGTAATTTCTGTGTTTCATCGTCAATAAGAAGGTCCAAGGGATACAGTAAACTTGAAGTGAAACAACGGAATCTAAAACTTTAATCACAGGAGAGGTTCAAATCATAGAAAGTTAGAGTGTCAGTCCTCTTGTACTTAAGCCGGCATTGTGCCTTTTGTATTGAATTCGGATGCAATTTCTGTGTTTCATCGTCAATAAGAAGGTCCAAGGGATACAGTAAACCTGAAGTGAAGCATCGGATTCTAAAACTGGACTCACTGGAGAGGTTCAAATCATAGAAAGTTAGAGTGTCAGTCTTCTGTACTTAAGTCGGCATTGTGCATTTTTTATTAAATTCGGATGCAATTTCTGTGTTTCATCGTCAATAAGAAGGTCCAAGGGATACAGTAAGCCTGAAGTGAAGCATCGGAATCTAAAACTGGACTCACAGGAGAGGTTCAAATAATAGAAAGTTAGAGTGTATGTCTTCTTGTACTTAAGTCGGCATTGTGCCTTTTGTATTAAATTCGGATGCAATTTCTGTGTTTCATCGTCAATAAGAAGGTCCAAGGTATACAGTAAACCTGAAGTGAAGCATCGGAATCTAAAACTGGAATCACGGGAGAGGTTCAAATCAAAGAAAGTAAGAGTGTCAGTCCTCTTGTACTTAAGTCGGCATTGTGCCTTTTGTATTAAATTCGGATGAAATTTCTGTGTTTCATTGTCAATAAGAAGGTCCAAGGAATACAGTAAACCTGAAGTGAAGCATCGAAATCGAAAACTGGACTCACTGGAGAGGCTCAAATCATAGAAAGTTAGAGTGTCAGTCCTCTTGTACTTAAGTCGGCATTGTGCCTTTTGTATTAAATTCGGATGCAATTTCGGTGTTTCATCGTCAATAAGAAGGTCCAAGGGATACAGTAAACCGGAAGTGAAGCATCGGAATCTAAAACTGGACTCACAGGAGAGGTTTCAATCATAGAAAGTTAGAGTGTCAGTCCTCTTGTACTTAAGTCGGCATTGTGCCTTTTGTATTAAATTCGGATGCAATTTCTGTGTTTCATCCTCAATAAGAATGACCAAGGGATACAGTAAACCTGAAGTGAAGCCTCGACATCTAATTCTGGACTCACAGGAGAGGTTCAAATCATAGAAAATTAGAGTGTCTGTCCTCTTGTACTTAAGTCGGCATTGTGCCTTTTGTATTAAAATCGGATGTAATTTATGTGCTTCATCGTCAATAAGAAGGTCCAAGGGATACAGTAAACCTGAAGTGAAGCATCGGAATCTAAAACTGGACTCAAAGGAGAGGTTCAAATAAGAGAAACTGAGAGTGTCAGTCCTCTTGTACTTAAGTCGGCATTGTGCCTTTTGTATTAAATTCGGATGCAATTTCTGTGTTTCATCGTCAATAAGAAGGTCCAAGGGATACAGTAAACCTGAAGTGAAGCATCGGAATCTACAACTGGACTCACAGGAGAGGTTCAAATCATAGAAAGATAGAGTGTCAGTCCTCTTGTACTTAAGTCAGCATTGTGCCCTTTGTATTAAATTCGGAAGCAATTTCTGTGTTTCTTCGTCAATAAGAAAGTCCAAGGGCTACAGTAAAACTGAAGTGAAGCATCGGAATCTAAAACCGGCCTCACAGGAGTGGTTGAAATCATAGAAAGTTATAGTCTCAGTACTCTTGTACTTAAGCTGGCATTGTGCATCTGTAATAAATTCGGATGCAATTTCTGTGTTTCAGCGGCAATAAGAAGGTCCAAGAGATACAGTAAACCTGAAGTGAAGTATCGGAATCCGAAACTGGACACACAGGTGAGGTTCAAATCATAGAAAGTTAGAGTGTCAGTCCTCTTGTACTTAAGTCGGCGTTGTTCCTTTTGTATTAAAATCGGATGCGATTTCTGTGCTTCATCGTCAATAAGAAGGTCCAAGGGATACAGTAAACCTGAAGTGAAGCATCGGAATCTAAATCTGGACTCAAAGGAGAGGTTCAAATAAGAGAAACTGAGAGTGTCAGTCCTCTTGTACTTAAGTCGGCATTGTGCCTTTTGTATTAAATTCGGATGCAATTTCTGTGTTTCATCGTCAATAAGAAGGTCCAAGGGATGCAGTAAACCTGAAGTGAAGCATCGGAATCTAAAACTGGACTCACAGGAGAGGTTCAAATCATAGAAAGATAGAGTGTCAGTCCTCTTGTACTTAAGTCGGCATTGTGCCCTTTGTATTAAATTCGGATGCAATTTCTGTGTTTCATCGTCAATAAGAAAGTCCAAGGGATACACTAAAACTGAAGTGAAGCATCGGAATCTAAAACCGGCCTCACAGGAGTGGTTCAAATCATAGAAAGTTAGAGTGTCAGTCCTCTTTTACTTAAGTCGGCATTGTGCCTTTTGTATTAAATTCGGATGCAATTTCTGTGTTTCATCGTCAATAAGAAGGTCCAAGGGATACGGTAAACCTGAGGTGAAGCCTCGGCAACAAAAACTGGACTCTCAGGAGAGGTTCAAATCAGAGAAAGTTAGAGTGTCAGTCCTCTTGTACTTAAGTCGGCATTGTGCCTTTTTTATTAAATTCGGATGCAATTTCTGTGTTTCATCGTCAATAACAAGGTCCAAGGGATGCAGTAAACCTGAAGTGAAGCATCGGAATCTAAAACTGGACTCACAGGAGAGGTTCAAATCATAGAAAGTTAGAGTGTCAGTCCTCTTGTACTTAAGTCAGCATTGTGCCCTTTGTATTAAATTCGGAAGCAATTTCTGTGTTTCATCGTCAATAAGAAAGTCCAAGGGATACAGTAAAACTGAAGTGAAGCATCGGAATCTAAAACCGGCCCCACAGGAGTGGTTCAAATCATATAAAGTTAGAGTCTCAGTCCTCTTGTACTTAAGCTGGCATTGTGCATCTGTAATAAATTCGGATGCAATTTCTGTGTTTCAGCGGCAATAAGAAGGTCCATGAGATACAGTAAACCTGAAGTGAAGTGTCGGAATCCAAAACTGGACTCACAGGTGAGGTTCAAATCATAGAAAGTTAGAGTGTCAGTCCTCTTGTACTTAAGTCGGCGTTGTTACTTTTGTATTAAAATCGGATGCGATTTCTGTGCTTCATCGTCAATAAGAAGGTCCAAGGGGTACAGTAAACCTGAAGTGAAGCATCGGAATCTAATACTGGACTCACAGGTGAGGTTCAAATAATAGAAAATTAGAGTGTCAGTCCTCTTGTACTTAAGTCGGCATTGTGCCTTTTGTATTAAATTCGGATGCAATTTCTGTGTTTCAACGTCAATAAGAAGGTCCAAGGGATACAGTAAACCTGAAGTGAAGCATCGGAATCTAAAACTGGACTCACAGCAGTGGTTCAAAACATAGAAAGTTAGAGTGTCAGTCCTCTTGTACTTAAGTCGGCATTGTGCCTTTTGTATTAAATTCGGATGCAATTTCTGTGTTTCATCGTCAACAAGAAGGTCCAAGGGATACAGTAAACCTGAAGTGAAGCATCGGAATCTAAATCTGGACTCAAAGGAGAGGTTCAAATAAGAGAAACTGAGAGTGTCAGTCCTCTTGTACTTAAGTCGGCATTGTGCCTTTTGTATTAAATTCGGATGTAATTTCTGTGTTTCATCGTCAATAAGAAGGTCCAAGGGATTCAGTAAACCTGAAGTGAAGCATCGGAATCTAAAAGTGGACTCACAGGAGAGGTTCAAATCATAGAAAGTTAGAGTGTCAGTCCTCTTGTACTTAAGTCAGCATTGTGCCCTTTGTATTAAATTCGGATGCAATTTCTGTGTTTCATCGTCAATAAGAAAGTCCAAGGGATACAGTAAAACTGAAGTGAAGCATCGGAATCTAAAACCGGCCTCACAGGAGGGGTTCAAATCATAGAAAGTTAGAGTCTCAGTCCTCTTGTACTTAAGTCGGCATTGTGCCTTTTGTATTAAGAATCGGATGTAATTTCTGTGTTTCATCGTCAATAAGAAGGTCCAAGGGATACAGTAAACTTGAAGTGAAACAACGGAATCTAAAACTTTAATCACAGGAGAGGTTCAAATCATAGAAAGTTAGAGTGTCACTCCTCTTGTACTTAAGCCGGCATATTGCCTTTTGTATTAAATTCGGATGCAATTTCTGTGTTTCATCGTCAATAAGAAGGTCCAAGGGATACAGTAAACCTGAAGTGAATCATCGGAATCTAAAACTGGACTCACAGGAGAGGTTTAAATCATAGAAAGTTAGAGTGTCAGTCCTCTTGTACTTAAGTCGGCATTGTGCCTTTTGTATTAAATTCGGATGCAATTTCTGTGTTTCATCCTCAATAAGAAGGTCCAAGGGATACAGTAAACCTGAAGTGAAGCCTCGACATCTAAAACTGGACTCACAGGAGAGGTTCAAATCATAGAAAATTAGAGTGTCTGTCCTCTTGTACTTAAGTCGGCATTGTGCCTTTTGTATTAAAATCGGATATAATTTCTGTACTTCATCGTCAATAAGAAGGTCCAAGGGATACAGTAAACCTGAAGTGAAGCATCGGAATCTAAAACTGGACTCAAAGGAGAGGTTCAAATAAGAGAAACTGAGAGTGTCATTCCTCTTGTACTTAAGTCGGCATTGTGCCTTTTGTATTAAATTCGGATGCAATTTCTGTGTTTCATCGTCAATAAGAAGGTCCAAGGGATGCAGTAAACCTGAAGTGAAGCATCGGAATCTAAAACTGGACTCACAGGAGAGGTTCAAATCATAGAAACTTAGAGTGTCAGTCCTCTTGTACTTAAGTCAGCATTGTGCCCTTTGTATTAAATTCGGAAGCAATTTCTGTGTTTCATCGTCAATAAGAAAGTCCAAGGGATACAGTAAACCTGAAGTGAAGCATCGGAATCTAAAAACGGCCTCACAGGAGTGGTTCAAATCATAGAAAGTTAGAGTCTCTGTCCTCTTGTACTTAAGCTGGCATTGTGCATCTGTAATAAATTCGGATGCAATTTCTGTGTTTCAGCGGCAATAAGAAGGTCCAAGGGATACAGTGAACCTGAAGTGAAGTGTCGGATTCCAAAACTGGACTCACAGGTGAGGTTCAAATCATAGAAAGTTAGAGCGTCAGTCCTCTTGTACTTAAGTCGGCGTTGTTCCTTTTGTATTAAAATCGGATGCGATTTCTGTGCTTCATCGTCAATAAGAAGGTCCAAGGGGTACAGTAAACCTGAAGTGAAGCATCGGAATCTAATACTGGACTCACAGGTGAGGTTCAAATAATAAAAAATTAAAGTGTCAGTCCTCTTGTACTTAAGTCGGCATTGTGCCTTTTGTATTAAATTCGGATGCAATTTCTGTGTTTCATCGTCAAAAAGAAGGTCCAAGGGATACAGAAAACCTGAAGTGAAGCATCGGAATCTAAAAGTGGACTCACAGGAGAGGTTCAAATCATAGAAAGTTAGAGTGTCACTCCTCTTGTACATAAGCCGGCATTCTGCCTTTTGTATTAAATTCGAATGCAATTTCTGTGTTTCATCGTCAATAAGAAGGTCCAAGGTATACAGTAAACCTGAAGTGAAGCATCGGAATCTAAAACTGGACTCACAGGAGTGGTTAAAATCATAGAAAGTTAGAGTGTCAGCCCTCTTGTACTTAAGTCGGCATTGTGCCTTTTGTATTAAATTCGGATGTAATTTCTGTGTTTCAACGTCAATAAGAAGGTCCAAGGGATACAGTAAACTTGAAATGAAACAACGGAATCTAAAACTTTAATCACAGGAGAGGTTCAAATCATAGAAAGTTAGAGTGTCAGTCCTCTTGTACTTAAGCCGGCATTGTGCCTTTTGTATTAAATTCGGATGCAATTTCTGTGTTTCATCGTCAATAAGAAGGTCCAAGGGATACAGTAAACCTGAAGTGAAGCATCGGATTCTAAAACTGGACTCACAGGAGAGGTTCAAATCATAGAAAGTTAGAGTGTCAGTCCCCTGTATCTAAGTCGGCATTGTGCCTTTTTTATTAAATTCGGATGCAATTTCTGTGTTTCATCGTCAATAAGAAGGTCCAAGGCATACTGTAAACCTGAAGTGAAGCATCGGAATCTAAAACTGGACTCACAGGAGAGGTTCAAAAAATAGAAAGTTAGAGTGTATGTCTTCTTGTACTTAAGTCGGCATTGTGCCTTTTGTATTAAATTCGGAAGCAATTTCTGTGTTTCATAATCAATAAGAAGGTCCAAGGTATACAGTAAACCTGAAGTGAAGCATCGGAATCTAAAACTGGAATCACTGGAGAGGTTCAAATCAAAGAAAGTAAGAGTGTCAGTCCTCTTGCACTTAAGTCGGCATTGTGCCTTTTGTATTAAATTCGGATGAAATTTCTGTGTTTCATCGTCAATAAGGAGGTCCAAGGGATACAGTAAACATGAAGTGAAGCATCGAAATCGAAAACTGGACTCACAGGAGAGGTTCAAATCATAGAAAGTTAGAGTGTCCGTCCTCTTGTACTTAAGTCGGCATTGTGCCTTTTGTATTAAATTCGGATGCAATTTCGGTGTTTCATCGTCAATAAGAAGGTCCAAGGGATACAGTAAACCTGAAGTGAAGCATCGGAATCTAAAACTGGACTCACAGGAGAGGTTTAAATCATAGAAAGTTAGAGTGTCAGTCCTCTTGTACTTAAGTCGGCATTGTGCCTTTTGTATTAAATTCGGATGCAATTTCTGTGTTTCACCCTCAATAAGAAGGTCCAAGGGATACAGTAAACCTGAAGTGAAGCCTCGACATCTAAAACTGGACTCACAGGAGAGGTTCAAATCATAGAAAATTAGAGTGTCTGTCCTCTTGTACTTAAGTCGGCATTGTGCCTTTTGTATTAAAATCGGATGTAATTTCTGTGCTTCATCGTCAATAAGAAGGTCCAAGGGATACAGTAAACCTGAAGTGAAGCATCGGAATCTAAATCTGGACTCAAAGGATAGGTTCAAATAAGAGAAACTGAGAGTGTCAGTCCTCTTGTACTTAAGTCGGCATTGTGCCTTTTGTATTAAATTCGGATGCAATTTCTGTGTTTCATCGTCAATAAGAAGGTCCAAGGGATACAGTAAACCTGAAGTGAAGCATCGGAATCTAAAAGTGGACTCACAGGAGAGGTTCAAATCATAGAAAGTTAGAGTGTCAGTCCTCTTGTACTTAAGTCAGCATTGTGCCCTTTGTATTAAATTCGGATGCAATTTCTGTGTTTCATCGTCAATAAGAAAGTCCAAGGGATACAGTAAAACTGAAGTAAAGCATCGGAATCTAAAACCGGCCTCACAGGAGTGGTTCAAATCATAGAAAGTAGAGTCTCAGTTCTCTTGTACTTAAGTCGGCATTGTGCCTTTTGTATTAAATTCGGATGCAATTTCTGTGTTTCATCCTCAATAAGAAGGTCCAAGGGATACAGTAAACCTGAAGTGAAGCCTCGACATCTAAAACTGGACTCACAGGAGAGGTTCAAATCATAGAAAATTAGAGTGTCTGTCCTCTTGTACTTAAGTCGGCGTTGTGCCTTTTGTATTAAAATCGGATGTAATTTCTGTGCTTCATCGTCAATAAGAAGGTCCAAGGGATACAGTAAACCTGAAGTGAAGCATCGGAATCTAAAACTGGACTCAAAGAAGAGGTTCAAATAAGAGAAACTGAGAGTGTCAGTCCTCTTGTACTTAAGTCGGCATTGTGCCTTTTGTATTAAATTCGGATGCAATTTCTGTGTTTCATCGTCAATAAGAAGGTCCAAGGGATGCAGTAAACCTGAAGTGAAGCATCGGAATCTAAAACTGGACTCACAGGAGAGGTTCAAAACATAGAAAGTTAGAGTGTCAGTCCTCTTGTACTTAAGTCAGCATTGTGCCCGTTGTATTAAATTCGGATGCAATTTCTGTGTTTCATCGTCAATAAGAACGTCCAAGGGATACAGTAAAATTGAAGTAAAGCATCGGAATCTAAAACCGGCCTCACAGGAGTGGTTCAAATCATAGAAAGTTAGAGTCTCAGTCCTCTTGTACTTAAGCTGGCGTTGTGCATCTGTAATAAATTCGGATGCAATTTCTGTGTTTCAGCGGCAATAAGAAGGTCCAAGGGATGCAGTAAACCTGAAGTGAAGTATCGGAATCCAAAACTGGACTCACAGGTGAGGTTCAAATCATAGAAAGTTAGAGTGTCAGTCCTCTTGTACTTAAGTCGGCGTTGTTCCTTTTGTATTAAAATCGGATGCGATTTCTGTGCTTCATCGTCAGTAAGAAGGTCCAAGGGGTACAGTAAACCTGAAGTGAAGCATCGGAATCTAATACTGGACTCACAGGTGAGGTTCAAATAATAGAAAATTAGAGTGTCAGTCCTCTTGTACTTAAGTCGGCATTGTGCCTTTTGTATTAAATTCGGATGCAATTTCTGTGTTTCATCGCCAATAAGAAGGTCCAAGGGATACAGTAAACCTGAAGTGAAGCATCGGAATCTAAAACTGGACTCACAGGAGAGGTTCAAATCATAGAAAGTTAGAGTGTCAGTCCTCTTGTACTTAAGTCAGCAGTGTGCCCTTTGTATTAAATTCGGATGCAATTTCTGTGTTTCATCGTCAATAATAAAGTCCAAGGGATACAGTAAAACTGAAGTGAAGCATCGGAATATAAAACCGGCCTCACAGGAGTGGTTCAAATTATAGAAAGTTAGAGTCTCAGTCCTTTTGTACTTAAGTCGGCATTGAGCCTTTTGTATTAAATTCGGATGTAATTTCTGTGTTTCATCGTCAATAAGAAGGTCCAAGGGATACAGTAAACTTGAAGTGAAACAACGGAATCTAAAACTTTAATCACAGGAGAGGTTCAAATCATAGAAAGTTAGAGTGTCACTCCTCTTGTACTTAAGCCGGCATTCTGCCTTTTGTATTAAATTCGGATGCAATTTCTGTGTTTCATCGTCAATAAGAAGGTCCAAGGGATATAGTAAACCTGAAGTGAAGCCTCGACATCTAAAACTGGACTCACAGGAGAGGTTCAAATCATAGAAAATTAGAGTGTCTGTCCTCTAGTACTTAAGTCGGCATTGTGCCTTTTGTATTAAAATCGGATGTAATTTCTGTGCTTCATCGTCAATAAGAAGGTCCAAGGGATACTGTAAACCTGAAGTGAAGCATCGGAATCTAAATCTGGACCCAAAGGAGAGGTTCAAATAAGAGAAACTGAGAGTGTCAGTCCTCTTGTACTTAAGTCGGCATTGTGCATTTTGTATTAAATTCGGATGCAATTTCTGTGTTTCATCGTCAATAAGAAGGTCCAAGGGATACAGTAAACCTGAAGTGAAGCATCGGAATCTAAAAGTGGACTCACAGAAGAGGTTCAAATCATAGAAAGTTAGAGTGTCAGTCCTCTTGTACTTAAGTCAGCAGTGTGCCCTTTGTATTAAATTCGGATGCAATTTCTGTGTTTCATCGTCAATAAGAAAGTCCAAGGGATACAGTAAAACTGAAGTGAAGCATCGGAATCTAAAACCGGCCTCACAGGAGTGGTTCAAATTATAGAAAGTTAGAGTCTCAGTCCTTTTGTGCTTAAGTCGGCATTGTGCCTTTTGGATTAAATTCGGATGTAATTTCTGTGTTTCATCGTCAATAAGAAGGTCCAAGGGATACAGTAAACTTGAAGTGAAACAACGGAATCTAAAACTTTAATCACAGGAGAGGTTCAAATCATAGAAAGTTAGAGTCTCAGTCCTCTTGTACTTAAGCTGGCGTTGTGCATCTGTAATAAATTCGGATGCAATTTCTGTGTTTCAGCGGCAATAAGAAGGTCCAAGGGATGCAGTAAACCTGAAGTGAAGTATCGGAATCCAAAACTGGACTCACAGGTGAGGTTCAAATCATAGTAAGTTAGAGTGTCTGTCCTCTTAAACTTAAGTCGGCGTTGTTCCTTTTGTATTAAAATCGGATGCGATTTCTGTGCTTCATCGTCAGTAAGAAGGTCCAAGGGGTACAGTAAACCTGAAGTGAAGCATCGGAATCTAATACTGGACTCACAGGTGAGGTTCAAATAATAGAAAATTAGAGTGTCAGTCCTCTTGTACTTAGGTCGGCATTGTGCCTTTTGTATTAAATTCGGATGCAATTTCTGTGTTTCATCGTCAATAAGAAGGTCCAAGGGATACAGTAAACTTGAAGTGAAACAACGGAATCTAAAACTTTAATCACAGGAGAGGTTCAAATCATAGAAAGTTAGAGTGTCACTCCTCTTGTACTTAAGCCGGCATTCTGCTTTTTGTATTAAATTCGGATGCAATTTCTGTGTTTCATCGTCAATAAGAAGGTCGAAGGGATACAGTAAACCTGAAGTGAAGCCTCGACATCTAAAACTGGACTCACAGGAGAGGTTCAAATCATAGAAAATTAGAGTGTCTGTCCTCTTGTACTTAAGTCGGCATTGTGCCTTTTGTATTAAAATCGGATGTAATTTCTGTGCTTCATCGTCAATAAGAAGGTCCAAGGGATACAGTAAACCTGAAGTGAAGCATCGGAATCTAAATCTGGACTCAAAGGAGAGGTTCAAATAAGAGAAACTGAGAGTGTCAGTCCTCTTGTACTTAAGTCGGCATTGTGCCTTTTGTATTAAATTCGGATGCAATTTCTGTGTTTCATCGTCAATAAGAAGGTCCAAGGGATACAGTAAACCTGAAGTGAAGCATCGGAATCTAAAAGTGGACTCACAGGAGAGGTTCAAATCATAGAAAGTTAGAGTGTCAGTCCTCTTGTACTTAAGTCAGCAGTGTGCCCTTTGTATTAAATTCGGATGCCATTTCTGTGTTTCATCGTCAATAAGAAAGTCCAAGGGATACAGTAAAACTGAAGTGAAGCATTGGAATCTAAAACCGGCCTCACAGGAGTGGTTCAAATTATAGAAAGTTAGAGTCTCAGTCCTTTTGTACTTAAGTCGGCATTGTGACTTTTGTATTAAATTCGGATGTAATTTCTGTGTTTCATCGTCAATAAGAAGGTCCAAGGGATACAGTAAACTTGAAGTGAAACAACGGAATCTAAAACTTTAATCACACGAGAGGTTCAAATCATAGAAAGTTAGAGTGTCACTCATCTTGTACTTAAGCCGGCATTCTGCCTTTTGTATTAAATTCGGATGCAATTTCTGTGTTTCATCGTCAATAAGAAGGTCCAAGGTATACAGTAAACCTGAAGTGAAGCATCGGAATCTAAAACTGGACTCACAGGAGTGGTTAAAATCATAGAAAGTTAGAGTGTCAGTCCTCTTGTACTTAAGTCGGCATTGTGCCTTTTGTATTAAATTCGGATGTAATTTCTGTGTTTCATCGTCAGTAAGAATTTCCAAGGGATACAGTAAACTTGTAGTGAAACAACGGAATCTAAAACTTTAATCACAGGAGAGGTTCAAATCATAGAAAGTTAGAGTGTCAGTCCTCTTGTACTTAAGCCGGCATTGTGCCTTTTGTATTAAATTCGGATGCAATTTCTGTGTTTCATCGTCAATAAGAAGGTCCAAGGGATACAGTAAACCTGAAGTGAAGCATCGGATTCTAAAACTGGTCTCACAGGAGAGGTTTAAATCATAGAAAGTTAGAGTGTCAGTCCCCTGTAATTAAGTCGGCATTGTGCCTTTTTTATTAAATTCGGATGCTATTTCTGTGTTTCATCGTCAATAAGAAGGTCCAAGGTATACAGTAAACCTGAAGTGAAGCATCAGAATCTAAAACTGGAATCACTGGAGAGGTTCAAATCAAAGAAAGTAAGAGTGTCAGTCCTCTTGTACTTAAGTCGGCATTGTGCCTTTTGTATTAAATTCGGATGCAATTTCTGTGTTTCATCCTCAATAAGAAGGTCCAAGGGATACAGTAAACCTGAAGTGAAGCCTCGACATCTAAAACTGGACTCACAGGAGAGGTTCAAATCATAGAAAATTAGAGTGTCTGTCCTCTTGTACTTAAGTCGGCATTGTGCCTTTTGTATTAAAATCGGATGTAATTTCTGTGCTTCATCGTCAATAAGAAGGTCCAAGGGATTCAGTAAACCTGAAGTGAAGCATCGGAATCTAAAACTGGACTCAAAGGAGAGGTTCAAATAAGAGAAACTGAGAGTGTCAGTCCTCTTGTACTTAAGTCGGCATTGTGCCTTTTGTATTAAATTCGGATGCAATTTCTGTGTTTCATCGTCAATAAGAAGGTCCAAGGGATGCAGTAAACCTGAAGTGAAGCATCGGAATCTAAAACTGGACTCACAGGAGAGGTTCAAATCATAGAAAGTTAGAGTGTCAGTCCTCTTGTACTTAAGTCAGCATTGTGCCTTTTGTATTAAATTCGGATGCAATTTCTGTGTTTCATCGTCAATAAGAAGGTCCAAGGGATACAGTAAACCTGAAGTGAAGCCTCGACATCTAAAACTGGACTCACAGGAGAGGTTTAAATCATAGAAAATTAGAGTGTCTGTCCTCTTGTACTTAAGTCGGCATTGTGCCTTTTGTATTAAAATCGGACGTAATTTCTGTGCTTCATCGTCAATAAGAAGGTCCAAGGGATACAGTAAAACTGAAGTGAAGCATCGGAATCTAAAACTGGACTCAAAGAAGAGGTTCAAATAAGAGAAACTGAGAGTGTCAGTCCTCTTGTATTTAAGTCGGCATTGTGCCTTTTGTATTAAATTCGGATGCAATTTCTGTGTTTCATCGTCAATAAGAAGGTCCAAGGGATGCAGTAAACCTGAAGTGAAGGATCGGAATCTAAAACTGGACTCACAGGAGAGGTTCAAATCATAGAAAGTTAGAGTGTCAGTCCTCTTGTACTTAAGTCAGCATTGTGCCCTTTGTATTAAATTCGGATGCAATTTCTGTGTTTCATCGTCAATAAGAACGTCCAAGGGATACAGTAAAACTGAAGTGAAGCATCGGAATCTAAAACCGGCCTCACAGGAGTGGTTCAAATCATAGAAAGTTAGAGTCTCAGTCCTCTTGTACTTAAGCAGGCGTTGTGCATCTGTAATAAATTCGGATGCAATTTCTGTGTTTCAGCGGCAATAAGATGGTCCAAGGGATACAGTAAACCTGAAGTGAAGTATCGGAATCCAAAACTGGACTCACAGGTGAGGTTCAAATCATAGAAAGTTAGAGTGTCAGTCCTCTTGTACTTAAGTCGGCGTTGTTCCTTTTGTATTAAAATCGGATGCGATTTCTGTGCTTCATCGTCAATAAGAAGGTCCAAGGGGTACAGTAAACCTGAAGTGAAGCATCGGAATCTAATACTGGACTCACAGGTGAGGTTCAAATAAAAGAAAATTAGAGTGTCAGTCCTCTTGTACTTAAGTCGGCATTGTGCCTTTTGTATTAAATTCGGATGCAATTTCTGTGTTTCATCGTCAACAAGAAGGTCCAAGGGATACAGTAAAGCTGAAGTGAAGCATCGGAATCTAAAACTGGACTTACAGGAGTGGTTCAAAACAAAGAAAGTTAGAGTGTCAGTCCTCTTGTACTTAAGTCGGCATTGTGCTTTTTGTATTAAATTCGGATCCAATTTCTGTGTTTCATCGTCAATAAGAAGGTCCAAGGGATAAAGTAAACCTGAAGTGAAGCCTCGACATCTAAAACTTGACTCACAGGAGAGGTTCAAATCATAGAAAATTAGAGTGTCTGTCCTCTTGTACTTAAGTCGGCATTGTGCCTTTTGTATTAAAATCGGATGTAATTTCTGTGCTTCATCGTCAATAACAAGGTCCAAGGGATACAGTAAACCTGAAGTGAAGCATCGGAATCTAAATCTGGACTTAAAGGAGAGGTTCAAATAAGAGAAACTGAGAGTGTCAGTCCTCTTGTACTTAAGTCGGCATTGTGCCTTTTGTATTAAATTCGGATGCAATTTCTGTGTTTCATCGTCAATAAGAAGGTCCAAGGGATACAGTAAACCTGAAGTGAAGCATCGGAATCTAAAAGTGGATTCACAGGAGAGGTTCAAATCATAGAAAGTTAGAGTCTCAGTCCTTTTGTACTTAAGTCGGCATTGTGCCTTTTGTATTAAATTCGGATGTAATTTCTGTGTTTCATCGTCAATAAGAAGGTCCAAGGGATACAGTAAACTTGAAGTGAAACAACGGAATCTAAAACTTTAATCACAGGAGAGGTTCAAATCATAGAAAGTTAGAGTGTCACTCCTCGTGTACTTAAGCCGGCATTCTGCCTTTTGTATTAAATTCGGATGCAATTTCTGTGTTTCATCGTCAATAAGAAGGTCCAAGGTATACAGTAAACCTGAAGTGAAGCATCGGAATCTAAAACTGGACTCACAGGTGTGGTTAAAATCATAGAAAGTTAGAGTGTCAGTCCTCTTGTACTTAAGTCGGCATTGTGCCTTTTGTATTAAATTCGGATGTAATTTCTGTGTTTCATCGTCAATAAGAATTTCCAAGGGATACAGTAAACTTGTAGTGAAACAACGGAATCTAAAACTTTAATCACAGGAGAGGTTCAAATCATAGAAAGTTAGAGTGTCAGTCCTCTTGTACTTAAGCCGGCATTGTGCCTTTTGTATTAAATTCGGATGCAATTTCTGTGTTTCATCGTCAATAAGAAGGTCCAAGGGATACAGTAAACCTGAAGTGAAGCATCGGATTCTAAAACTGGACTCACAGGAGAGGTTTAAATCATAGAAAGTTAGAGTGTCAGTCCCCTGTACTTAAGTCGGCATTGTGCCTTTTTTATTAAATTCGGATGCTATTTCTGTGTTTCATCGTCAATAAGAAGGTCCAAGGGATACAGTAAACCTGAAGTGAAGCATCGGAATCTAAAACTGGACTCACAGGAGAGGTTCAAATAATAGAAAGTTAGAGTGTATGTCTTCTTGTACTTATGTCGGCATTGTGCCTTTTGTATTAAATTCGGATGGAATTTCTGTGTTTCATCGTCAATAAGAAGGTCCAAGGTATACAGTAAACCTGAAGTGAAGCATCAGAATCTAAAACTGTAATCACTGGAGAGGTTCAAATCAAAGAAAGTTAGAGTGTCAGTCCTCTTGTACTTAAGTCGGCATTGTGGCTTTTGTATTAAATTCGGATGAAATTTCTGTGTTTCATCGTCAATAAGAAGGTCCAAGGGATACAGTAAACCTGAAGTGAAGCATCGAAATCGAAAACTGGTCTCACAGGAGAGGTTCAAATCATAGAAAGTTAGAGTGTCAGTCCTCTTGTACTTAAGTCGGCATTGTGCCTTTTGTATTAAATTCGGATGCAATTTCGGTGTTTCATCGTCAATAAGAAGGTCCAAGGGATACAGTAAACCTGAAGTGAAGCATCGGAATCTAAAACTGGACTCACAGGAGAGGTTTAAATCATAGAAAGTTAGAGTGTCTGTCCTCTTGTACTTAAGTCGGCATTGTGCCTTTTGTATTAAATTCGGATGCAATTTCTGTGTTTCATCCTCAATAAGAAGGTCCAAGGGATACAGTAAACGTGAAGTGAAGCCTCGACATCTAAAACTGGACTCACAGGAGAGGTTCAAATCATAGAAAATTAGAGTGTCTGTCCCCTTGTACTTAAGTCAGCATTGTGCCTTTTGTATTAAAATCGGATTTTATTTCTGTGCTTCATCGTCAATAAGAAGGTCCAAGGGATACAGTAAACCTGAAGTGAAGCATCGGAATCTAAAACTGGACTCAAAGGAGAGGTTCAAATAAGTGAAACTGAGAGTATCAGTCCTCTTGTACTTAAGTCGGCATTGTGTCTTTTGTATTAAATTCGGATGCAATTTCTGTGTTTCATCGTCAATAAGAAGGTCCAAGGAATGCAGTAACCCTGAAGTGAAGCATCGGAATCTAAAACTGGACTCACAGGAGAGGTTCAAATCATAGAAAGTTAGAGTGTCAGTTCTCTTGTACTTAAGTCAGCATTGTGCCCTTTGTATTAAATTCGGAAGCAATTTCTGTGTTTCATCGTCAATAAGAAAGTCCAAGGGATACAGTAAAACTGAAGTGAAGCATCGGAATCTAAAACTGGCCTCACAGGAGTGGTTCAAATCATAGAAAGTTACAGTCTCAGTCCTCTTGTACTTAAGCTGGCATTGTGCATCTGTAATAATTTCGGATGCAATTTCTGTGTTTCAGCGGCAATAAGAAGGTCCAAGGGATACAGTAAACCTGACGTGAAGTATCGGAATCCAAAACTGGACTCACAGGTGAGGTTCAAATCATAGAAAGTTAGAGTGTCAGTCCTCTTGTACTTAAGTCGGCGTTGTTCCTTTTGTATTAAAATCGGATGCGATTTCTGTGCTTCATCGTCAATAAGAAGGTCCTAGGGGTACAGTAAACCTGAAGTGAAGCATCGGAATCTAATACTGGACTCACAGGTGAGGTTCAAATAATAGAAAATAAGAGTGTCAGTCCTGTTGTACTTAAGTCGGCATTGTGCCTTTTGTATTAAATTCGGGTGAAATTTCTGTGTTTCATCGTCAATAAGAAGGTCCAAGGGATACAGTAAACCTGAAGTGAAGCATCGGAATCTAAAACTGGACTCACAGGAGTGGTTCAAAACATAGTAAGTTAGAGTGTCAGTCCTCTTGTACTTAAGTCGGCATTGTGCCTTTTGTATTAAATTCGGATGCAATTTCTGTGTTTCATCGTCAATAAGAAGGTCCAAGGGATACAGTAAACCTGAAGTGAAGCCTCGACATCTAAAACTGGACTCACAGGAGAGGTTCAAATCATAGAAAATTAGAGTGTCTGTCCTCTTGTACTTAAGTCGGCATTGTGCCTTTTGTATTAAAATCGGATGTAATTTCTGTGCTTCATCGTCAATAAGAAGGTCCAAGGGATACAGTAAACCTGAAGTGAAGCATCGGAATCTAAATCTGGACTCAAAGGAGAGGTTCAAATAAGATAAACTGAGAGTGTCAGTCCTCTTGTACTTAAGTCGGCATTGTGCCTTTTGTATTAAATTCGGATGCAATTTCTGTGTTTCATCGTCAATAAGAAGGTCCAAGCGATACAGTAAACCTGAAGTGAAGCATCGGAATCTAAAAGTGGACTCACAGGAGAGGTTCAAATCATAGAAAGTTAGAGTGTCAGTCCTCTTGTACTTAAGTCAGCATTGTGCCCTTTGTATTATATTCGGATGCAATTTCTGTGTTTCATCGTCAATAAGAAAGTCCAAGGGATACAGTAAAACTGAAGTGAAGCATCGGAATCTAAAACCGGCCTCACAGGAGTGGTTCAAATCATAGAAAGTTAGAGTCTCAGTCCTCTTGTACTTAAGTCGGCATTGTGCCTTTTGTATTAAATTCGGATGTAATTTCTGTGTTTCATCGTCAATAAGAAGGTCCAAGGGATACAGTAAACTTGAAGTGAAACAACGGCATCTAAAACTTTAATCACAGGAGAGGTTCAAATCATAGAAAGTTAGAGTGTCACTCCTCTTGTACTTAAGCCGGCATTCTGCCTTTTGTATTAAATTCGGATGCAATTTCTGTGTTTCATCGTCAATAAGAAGGTCCAAGGTATACAGTAAACCTGAAGTGAAGCATCGGAATCTAAAACTGGACTCATAGGAGTGGTTAAAATCATAGAGAGTTAGAGTGTCAGTCCTCTTGTACTTAAGTCAGCATTGTGCCTTTTGTATTAAATTCGGATGTAATTTCTGTGTTTCATCGTCAATAAGAAGGTCCAAGGGATACAGTAAACTTGAAGTGAAACAACGGAATCTAAAACTTTAATCACAGGAGAGGTTCAAATCATAGATAGTTAGAGTGTATGTCTTCTTGTACTTAAGTCGGCATTGTGCCTTTTGTATTAAATTCGGATGCAATTTCTGTGTTTCATCGTCAATAAGAAGGTCCAAGGTATACAGTAAACCTGAAGTGAAGCATCGGAATCTAAAACTGGAATCACTGGAGAGGTTCAAATCAAAGAAAGTAAGAGTGTCAGTCCTCTTGTACTTAAGTCGGCATTGTGCCTTTTGTATTAAATTCGGAAGAAATTTCTGTGTTTCATCGTCAATAAGAAGGTCCAAGGGATACAGTAAACCTGAAGTGAAGCATCGAAATCGAAAACTGGACTCACAGGAGAGGTTCAAATCATAGAAAGTTAGAGTGTCAGTCCTCTTGTACTTAAGTCAGCATTGTGCCTTTTGTATTAAATTCGGATGCAATTTCGGTGTTTCATCGTCAATAAGTAGGTCCAAGGGATACAGTAAACCTGAAGTGAAGCATCGGAATCTAAAACTGGACTCACAGGAGAGGTTTAAATCATAGAAAGTTAGAGGGTCAGTCCTCTTGTACTTAAGTCGGCATTGTGCCTTTTGTATTAAATTCGGATGCAATTTCTGTGTTTCATCCTCAATAAGAAGGTCCAAGGGATACAGAAAACCTGAAGTGAAGCCTCGACATCTAAAACTGGACTCACAGGAGAGGTTCAAATCATAGAAAATTAGAGTGTCTGTCCTCTTGTACTTAAGTCGGCATTTGCCTTTTGTATTAAAATCGGATGTAATTTCTGTGCTTCATCGTCAATAAGAAGGTCCAAGGGATACAGTAAACCTGAAGTGAAGCATCGGGATCTAAAACTGGACTCAAAGGAGAGGTTCAAATAAGAGAAACTGAGAGTGTCAGTCCTCTTGTACTTAAGTCGGCATTGTGCCTTTTGTATTAAATTCGGATGCAATTTCTGTGTTTCATCGTTAATAAGAAGGTCCAAGGGATGCAGTAAACCTGAAGTGAAGCATCGGAATCTAAAACTGGACTCACAGGAGAGGTTCAAATCATAGAAAGTTAGAGTGTCAGTCCTCTTGTACTTAAGTCAGCATTGTGCCCTTTGTATTAAATTCGGAAGCAATTTCTGTGTTTCATCGTCAATAAGAAAGTCCAAGGAATACAGTAAAACTGAAGTGAAGCATCGGAATCTAAAACCGGCCTCACAGGAGTGGTTCAAATCATAGAAATTTATAGTGTCAGTCCTCTTGTACTTAAGCTGGCATTGTGCATCTGTAATAAATTCGGATGCAATTTCTGTGTTTCAGCGGCAATAAGCAGGTCCAAGGGATACAGTAAACCTGAAGTGAAGTATCGGAATCCAAAACTGGACTCACAGGTGAGGTTCAAATCATAGAAAGGTAGAGTGTCAGTCCTCTTGTACTTAAGTCGGCGTTGTTCCTTTTGTATTAAAATCGGATGCGATTTCTGTGCATTATCGTCAATAAGGAGGTCCAAGGGGTACAGTAAACCTGAAGTGAAGCATCGGAATCTAATACTGGACTCACAGGTGAGGTTCAAATAATAGAAAATTAGAGTGTCAGTCCTCTTGTACTTAAGTCGGCATTGTGCCTTTTGTATTAAATTCGGATGCAATTTCTGTGTTTCATCGTCAATAAGAAGGTCCAAGGGATACAGTAAACCTGAAGTGAAGCATCGGAATCTAAAACTGGACTCACAGGAGTGGTTCAAAACATAGAAAGTTAGAGTGTCAGTCCTCTTGTACTTAAGTCGGCATTGTGCCTTTTGTATTAAATTCGGATGCAATTTCTGTGTTTCATCGTCAATAAGAAGGTCCAAGGGATACAGTAAACCTGAAGTGAAGCCTCGACATCTAAAACTGGACTCACAGGAGAGGTTCAAATCATAGAAAATTAGAGTGTCTGTCCCCTTGTACTTAAGTCGGCATTGTGCCTTTTGTATTAAAATCGGATGTAATTTCTGTGCTTCATCGTCAATAAGAAGGTCCAAGGGATAGAGTAAACCTGAAGTGAAGCATCGGAATCTAAATCTGGACTCAAAGGAGAGGTTCAAATAAGAGAAACTGAGAGTGTCATTCCTCTTGTACTTAAGTCGGCATTGTGCCTTTTGTATTAAATTCGGATGCAATTTCTGTGTTTCATCGTCAATAAGAAGGTCCAAGGGATACAGTAAACCTGAAGTGAAGCATCGGAATCTAAAAGTGGACTCACAGGAGAGGTTCAAATCATAGAAAGTTAGAGTGTCAGTCCTCTTGTACTTAAGTCAGCATTGTGCCCTTTGTATTAAATTCGGATGCAATTTCTGTGTTTCATCGTCAATAAGAAAGTCCAAGGGATACAGTAAAACTGAAGTGAAGCATCGGAATCTAAAACCGGCCTCACAGGAGTGGTTCAAATCATAGAAAGTTAGAGTCTCAGTCCTCTTGTACTTAAGTCGGCATTGTGCCTTTTGTATTAAATTCGGATGCAATTTCTGTGTTTCATCGTCAATAAGATGGTCCAAGGGATACAGTAAACCTGAGGTGAAGCCTCGGCAACAAAAACTGGACTCTCAGGAGAGGTTCAAATCATAGAAAGTTAGAGGGTCAGTCCTCTTGTACTTAAGTCGGCATTGTGCCTTTTGTATTAAATTCGGAAGCAATTTCTGTGTTTCATCGTCAATAAGAAAGTCCAAGGGATACAGTAAAACTGAAGTGAAGCATCGGAATCTAAAACTGGCCTCACAGGAGTGGTTCAAATCATAGAAAGTTACAGTCTCAGTCCTCTTGTACTTAAGCTGGCATTGTGCATCTGTAATAATTTCGGATGCAATTTCTGTGTTTCAGCGGCAATAAGAAGGTCCAAGGGATACAGTAAACCTGACGTGAAGTATCGGAATCCAAAACTGGACTCACAGGTGAGGTTCAAATCATAGAAAGTTAGAGTGTCAGTCCTCTTGTACTTAAGTCGGCGTTGTTCCTTTTGTATTAAAATCGGATGCGATTTCTGTGCTTCATCGTCAATAAGAAGGTCCTAGGGGTACAGTAAACCTGAAGTGAAGCATCGGAATCTAATACTGGACTCACAGGTGAGGTTCAAATAATAGAAAATAAGAGTGTCAGTCCTGTTGTACTTAAGTCGGCATTGTGCCTTTTGTATTAAATTCGGGTGAAATTTCTGTGTTTCATCGTCAATAAGAAGGTCCAAGGGATACAGTAAACCTGAAGTGAAGCATCGGAATCTAAAACTGGACTCACAGGAGTGGTTCAAAACATAGTAAGTTAGAGTGTCAGTCCTCTTGTACTTAAGTCGGCATTGTGCCTTTTGTATTAAATTCGGATGCAATTTCTGTGTTTCATCGTCAATAAGAAGGTCCAAGGGATACAGTAAACCTGAAGTGAAGCCTCGACATCTAAAACTGGACTCACAGGAGAGGTTCAAATCATAGAAAATTAGAGTGTCTGTCCTCTTGTACTTAAGTCGGCATTGTGCCTTTTGTATTAAAATCGGATGTAATTTCTGTGCTTCATCGTCAATAAGAAGGTCCAAGGGATACAGTAAACCTGAAGTGAAGCATCGGAATCTAAATCTGGACTCAAAGGAGAGGTTCAAATAAGATAAACTGAGAGTGTCAGTCCTCTTGTACTTAAGTCGGCATTGTGCCTTTTGTATTAAATTCGGATGCAATTTCTGTGTTTCATCGTCAATAAGAAGGTCCAAGCGATACAGTAAACCTGAAGTGAAGCATCGGAATCTAAAAGTGGACTCACAGGAGAGGTTCAAATCATAGAAAGTTAGAGTGTCAGTCCTCTTGTACTTAAGTCAGCATTGTGCCCTTTGTATTATATTCGGATGCAATTTCTGTGTTTCATCGTCAATAAGAAAGTCCAAGGGATACAGTAAAACTGAAGTGAAGCATCGGAATCTAAAACCGGCCTCAAAGGAGTGGTTCAAATCATAGAAAGTTAGAGTCTCAGTCCTCTTGTACTTAAGTCGGCATTGTGCCTTTTGTATTAAATTCGGATGTAATTTCTGTGTTTCATCGTCAATAAGAAGGTCCAAGGGATACAGTAAACTTGAAGTGAAACAACGGCATCTAAAACTTTAATCACAGGAGAGGTTCAAATCATAGAAAGTTAGAGTGTCACTCCTCTTGTACTTAAGCCGGCATTCTGCCTTTTGTATTAAATTCGGATGCAATTTCTGTGTTTCATCGTCAATAAGAAGGTCCAAGGTATACAGTAAACCTGAAGTGAAGCATCGGAATCTAAAACTGGACTCATAGGAGTGGTTAAAATCATAGAGAGTTAGAGTGTCAGTCCTCTTGTACTTAAGTCAGCATTGTGCCTTTTGTATTAAATTCGGATGTAATTTCTGTGTTTCATCGTCAATAAGAAGGTCCAAGGGATACAGTAAACTTGAAGTGAAACAACGGAATCTAAAACTTTAATCACAGGAGAGGTTCAAATCATAGATAGTTAGAGTGTATGTCTTCTTGTACTTAAGTCGGCATTGTGCCTTTTGTATTAAATTCGGATGCAATTTCTGTGTTTCATCGTCAATAAGAAGGTCCAAGGTATACAGTAAACCTGAAGTGTAGCATCGGAATCTAAAACTGGAATCACTGGAGAGGTTCAAATCAAAGAAAGTAAGAGTGTCAGTCCTCTTGTACTTAAGTCGGCATTGTGCCTTTTGTATTAAATTCGGAAGAAATTTCTGTGTTTCATCGTCAATAAGAAGGTCCAAGGGATACAGTAAACCTGAAGTGAAGCATCGAAATCGAAAACTGGACTCACAGGAGAGGTTCAAATCATAGAAAGTTAGAGTGTCAGTCCTCTTGTACTTAAGTCAGCATTGTGCCTTTTGTATTAAATTCGGATGCAATTTCGGTGTTTCATCGTCAATAAGTAGGTCCAAGGGATACAGTAAACCTGAAGTGAAGCATCGGAATCTAAAACTGGACTCACAGGAGAGGTTTAAATCATAGAAAGTTAGAGGGTCAGTCCTCTTGTACTTAAGTCGGCATTGTGCCTTTTGTATTAAATTCGGATGCAATTTCTGTGTTTCATCCTCAATAAGAAGGTCCAAGGGATACAGAAAACCTGAAGTGAAGCCTCGACATCTAAAACTGGACTCACAGGAGAGGTTCAAATCATAGAAAATTAGAGTGTCTGTCCTCTTGTACTTAAGTCGGCATTTGCCTTTTGTATTAAAATCGGATGTAATTTCTGTGCTTCATCGTCAATAAGAAGGTCCAAGGGATACAGTAAACCTGAAGTGAAGCATCGGGATCTAAAACTGGACTCAAAGGAGAGGTTCAAATAAGAGAAACTGAGAGTGTCAGTCCTCTTGTACTTAAGTCGGCATTGTGCCTTTTGTATTAAATTCGGATGCAATTTCTGTGTTTCATCGTTAATAAGAAGGTCCAAGGGATGCAGTAAACCTGAAGTGAAGCATCGGAATCTAAAACTGGACTCACAGGAGAGGTTCAAATCATAGAAAGTTAGAGTGTCAGTCCTCTTGTACTTAAGTCAGCATTGTGCCCTTTGTATTAAATTCGGAAGCAATTTCTGTGTTTCATCGTCAATAAGAAAGTCCAAGGAATACAGTAAAACTGAAGTGAAGCATCGGAATCTAAAACCGGCCTCACAGGAGTGGTTCAAATCATAGAAATTTATAGTGTCAGTCCTCTTGTACTTAAGCTGGCATTGTGCATCTGTAATAAATTCGGATGCAATTTCTGTGTTTCAGCGGCAATAAGCAGGTCCAAGGGATACAGTAAACCTGAAGTGAAGTATCGGAATCCAAAACTGGACTCACAGGTGAGGTTCAAATCATAGAAAGGTAGAGTGTCAGTCCTCTTGTACTTAAGTCGGCGTTGTTCCTTTTGTATTAAAATCGGATGCGATTTCTGTGCATTATCGTCAATAAGGAGGTCCAAGGGGTACAGTAAACCTGAAGTGAAGCATCGGAATCTAATACTGGACTCACAGGTGAGGTTCAAATAATAGAAAATTAGAGTGTCAGTCCTCTTGTACTTAAGTCGGCATTGTGCCTTTTGTATTAAATTCGGATGCAATTTCTGTGTTTCATCGTCAATAAGAAGGTCCAAGGGATACAGTAAACCTGAAGTGAAGCATCGGAATCTAAAACTGGACTCACAGGAGTGGTTCAAAACATAGAAAGTTAGAGTGTCAGTCCTCTTGTACTTAAGTCGGCATTGTGCCTTTTGTATTAAATTCGGATGCAATTTCTGTGTTTCATCGTCAATAAGAAGGTCCAAGGGATACAGTAAACCTGAAGTGAAGCCTCGACATCTAAAACTGGACTCACAGGAGAGGTTCAAATCATGGAAAATTAGAGTGTCTGTCCCCTTGTACTTAAGTCGGCATTGTGCCTTTTGTATTAAAATCGGATGTAATTTCTGTGCTTCATCGTCAATAAGAAGGTCCAAGGGATAGAGTAAACCTGAAGTGAAGCATCGGAATCTAAATCTGGACTCAAAGGAGAGGTTCAAATAAGAGAAACTGAGAGTGTCATTCCTCTTGTACTTAAGTCGGCATTGTGCCTTTTGTATTAAATTCGGATGCAATTTCTGTGTTTCATCGTCAATAAGAAGGTCCAAGGGATACAGTAAACCTGAAGTGAAGCATCGGAATCTAAAAGTGGACTCACAGGAGAGGTTCAAATCATAGAAAGTTAGAGTGTCAGTCCTCTTGTACTTAAGTCAGCATTGTGCCCTTTGTATTAAATTCGGATGCAATTTCTGTGTTTCATCGTCAATAAGAAAGTCCAAGGGATACAGTAAAACTGAAGTGAAGCATCGGAATCTAAAACCGGCCTCACAGGAGTGGTTCAAATCATAGAAAGTTAGAGTCTCAGTCCTCTTGTACTTAAGTCGGCATTGTGCCTTTTGTATTAAATTCGGATGCAATTTCTGTGTTTCATCGTCAATAAGATGGTCCAAGGGATACAGTAAACCTGAGGTGAAGCCTCGGCAACAAAAACTGGACTCTCAGGAGAGGTTCAAATCATAGAAAGTTAGAGGGTCAGTCCTCTTGTACTTAAGTCGGCATTGTGCCTTTTGTATTAAATTCGGATGCAATTTCTGTGTTTCATCCTCAATAAGAAGGTCCAAGGGATACAGAAAACCTGAAGTGAAGCCTCGACATCTAAAACTGGACTCACAGGAGAGGTTCAAATCATAGAAAATTAGAGTATCTGTCCTCTTGTACTTAAGTCGGCATTTGCCTTTTGTATTAAAATCGGATGTAATTTCTGTGCTTCATCGTCAATAAGAAGGTCCAAGGGATACAGTAAACCTGAAGTGAAGCATCGGGATCTAAAACTGGACTCAAAGGAGAGGTTCAAATAAGAGAAACTGAGAGTGTCAGTCCTCTTGTACTTAAGTCGGCATTGTGCCTTTTGTATTAAATTCGGATGCAATTTCTGTGTTTCATCGTCAATAAGAAGGTCCAAGGGATGCAGTAAACCTGAAGTGAAGCATCGGAATCGAAAACTGGACTCACAGGAGAGGTTCAAATCATAGAAAGTTAGAGTGTCAGTCCTCTTGTACTTAAGTCAGCATTGTGCCCTTTGTATTAAATTCGGAAGCAATTTCTGTGTTTCATCGTCAATAAGAAAGTCCAAGGGATACAGTAAAACTGAAGTGAAGCATCGGAATCTAAAACCGGCCTCACAGGAGTGGTTCAAATCATAGAAATTTATAGTGTCAGTCCTCTTGTACTTAAGCTGGCATTGTGCATCTGTAATAAATTCGGATGCAATTTCTGTGTTTCAGCGGCAATAAGCAGGTCCAAGGGATACAGTAAACCTTAAGTGAAGTATCGGAATCCAAAACTGGACTCACAGGTGAGGTTCAAATCATAGAAAGGTAGAGTGTCAGTCCTCTTGTACTTAAGTCGGCGTTGTTCCTTTTGTATTAAAATCGGATGCGATTTCTGTGCATTATCGTCAATAAGAAGGTCCAAGGGGTACAGTAAACCTGAAGTGAAGCATCGGAATCTAATACTGGACTCACAGGTGAGGTTCAAATAATAGAAAATTAGAGTGTCAGTCCTCTTGTACTTAAGTCGGCATTGTGCCTTTTGTATTAAATTCGGATGCAATTTCTGTGTTTCATCGTCAATAAGAAGGTCCAAGGGATACAGTAAACCTGAAGTGAAGCATCGGAATCTAAAACTGGACTCACAGGAGTGGTTCAAAACATAGAAAGTTAGAGTGTCAGTCCTCTTGTACTTAAGTCGGCATTGTGCCTTTTGTATTAAATTCGGATGCAATTTCTGTGTTTCATCGTCAATAAGAAGGTCCAAGGGATACAGTAAACCTGAAGTGAAGCCTCGACATCTAAAACTGGACTCACAGGAGAGGTTCAAATCATAGAAAATTAGAGTGTCTGTCCCCTTGTACTTAAGTCGGCATTGTGCCTTTTGTATTAAAATCGGATGTAATTTCTGTGCTTCATCGTCAATAAGAAGGTCCAAGGGATAGAGTAAACCTGAAGTGAAGCATCGGAATCTAAATCTGGACTCAAAGGAGAGGTTCAAATAAGAGAAACTGAGAGTGTCATTCCTCTTGTACTTAAGTCGGCATTGTGCCTTTTGTATTAAATTCGGATGCAATTTCTGTGTTTCATCGTCAATAAGAAGGTCCAAGGGATACAGTAAACCTGAAGTGAAGCATCGGAATCTAAAAGTGGACTCACAGGAGAGGTTCAAATCATAGAAAGTTAGAGTGTCAGTCCTCTTGTACTTAAGTCAGCATTGTGCCCTTTGTATTAAATTCGGATGCAATTTCTGTGTTTCATCGTCAATAAGAAAGTCCAAGGGATACAGTAAAACTGAAGTGAAGCATCGGAATCTAAAACCGGCCTCACAGGAGTGGTTCAAATCATAGAAAGTTAGAGTCTCAGTCCTCTTGTACTTAAGTCGGCATTGTGCCTTTTGTATTAAATTCGGATGCAATTTCTGTGTTTCATCGTCAATAAGAAGGTCCAAGGTATACAGTAAACCTGAAGTGAAGCATCGGAATCTAAAACTGGACTGACAGAAGTGGTTAAAATCATAGAAAGTTAGAGTGTCAGTCCTCTTGTACTTAAGTCGGCATTGTGCCTTTTGTATTAAATTCGGATGTAATTTCTGTGTTTCATCGTCAATAAGAAGGTCCAAGGGATACAGTAAACTTGAAGTGAAACAACGGAATCTAAAACTTTAATCACAGGAGAGGTTCAAATCATAGAAAGTTAGAGTGTCAGTCCTCTTGTACTTAAGCCGGCATTGTGCCTTTTGTATTAAATTCGGATGCAATTTCTGTGTTTCATCGTCAATAAGAAGGCCCAAGGGATACAGTAAACCTGAAGTGAAGTATCGGATTCTACAACTGGACTCACAGGAGAGGTTCAAATCATAGAAAGTTAGAGTGTAAGTCCCCTGTACTTAAGTCGGCATTGTGCCTTTTGTATTAAATTCGGATGCAATTTCGGTGTTTCATCGTCAATACGAAGGTCCAAGGGATACAGTAAACCTGAAGTGAAGCATCGGAATCTAAAACTGGACTCACAGGAGAGGTTTAAATCATAGAAAGTTAGAGTGTAAGTCCTCTTGTACTTAAGTCGGCATTGTGCCTTTTGTATTAAATTCGGATGCAATTTCTGTGTTTCATCCTCAATAAGAAGGTCCAAGGGATACAGTAAACATGAAGTGAAGCCTCGACATCTAAAACTGGACTCACAGGAGAGGTTCAAATCATAGAAAATTAGAGTGTCTGTCCTCTTGTACTTAAGTCGGCATTGTGACTTTTGTATTAAAATCGGATGTAATTTCTGTGCTTCATCGTCAATAAGAAGGTCCAAGGGATACAGTAAACCTGAAGTGAAGCATCGGAATCTAAAACTGGACTCAAAGGAGAGGTTCAAATAAAAGAAACTGAGAGTGTCATTCCTCTTGTACTTAAGTCGGCATTGTGCCTTTTGTATTAAATTCGGATGCAATTTCTGTGTTTCATCGTCAACAAGAAGGTCCAAGGGATGCAGTAAACCTGAAGTGAAGCATCGGAATCTAAAACTGGACTCACAGGAGAGGTTCAAATCATAGAAAGTTAGAGTGTCAGTCCTCTTGTACTTAAGTCAGCATTGTGCCCTTTGTATTAAATACGGAAGCAATTTCTGTGTTTCATCGTCAATAAGAAAGTCCAAGGGATACAGTAAAACTGAAGTGAAGCATCGGAATCTAAAACCGGCCTCACAGGAGTGGTTCAAATCATAGAAAGTTAGAGTCTCAGTCCTCTTGTACTTAAGCTGGCTTTGTGCATCTGTAATAAATTCGGATGCAATTTCTGTGTTTCAGCGGCAATAAGAAGGTCCAAGGGATACAGTAAACCTGAAGTGAAGTGTCGGAATCCAAAACTGGACTCACAGGTGAGGTTCAAATCATAGAAAGTTAGAGTGTCAGTCCTCTTGTACTTAAGTCGGCGTTGTTCCTTTTGTATTAAAATCGGATGCGATTTCTGTGCTTCATCGTCAATAAGAAGGTCCAAGGGGCACAGTAAACCTGAAGTGAAGCATCGGAATCTAATACTGGACTCACAGGTGAGGTTCAAATAATAGAAAATTAGAGTGTCAGCCCTCTTGTACTTAAGTCGGCATTGTGCCTTTTGTATTAAATTCGTATGCAATTTCTGTGTTTCAACGTCAATAAGAAGGTCCAAGGGATACAGTAAACCTGAAGTGAAGCATCGGAATCTAAAACTGGACTCACAGGAGTGGTTCAAAACATAGGAAGTTAGAGTGTCAGTCCTCTTGTACTTAAGTCGGCATTGTGCCTTTTGTATTAAATTCGGATGCAATTTCTGTGTTTCATCGTCAATAAGAAGGTCCAAGGGATACAGTAAACCTGAAGTGAAGCCTCGACATCTAAAACTGGACTCACAGGAGAGGTTTAAATCATAGAAAATTAGAGTGTCTGTCCTCTTGTACTTAAGTCGGCATTGTGCCTTTTGTATTAAAATCGGATGTAATTTCTGTGCTTCATCGTCAATAAGAAGGTCCAAGGGATACAGTAAACCTGAAGTGATGCATCGGAATCTAAATCTGGACTCAAAGGAGAGGTTGAAATAAGAGAAACTGAGAGTGTCAGTCCTCTTGTACTTAAGTCGGCATTGTGCCTTTTGTATTAAATTCGGATGCAATTTCTGTGTTTCATCGTCAATAAGAAGGTCCAAGGGATACAGAAAACCTGAAGTGAAGCATCGGAATCTAAAAATGGACTCACAGGAGAGGTTCAAATCATAGAAAGTTAGAGTGTCAGTCCTCTTGTACTTAAGTCAGCATTGTGCCCTTTGTATTAAATTCGGATGCAATTTCTGTGTTTCATCGTCAATAAGAAAGTCCAAGGGATGCAGTAAAACTGAAGTGAAGCATCGGAATCTAAAAGCGGCCTCACAGGAGTGGTTCAAATCATAGAAAGTTAGAGTCTCAGTCCTCTTGTACTTAAGTCGGCATTGTACCTTTTGTATTAAATTCGGATGTAATTTCTGTGTTTCATCGTCAATAAGAAGGTCCAAGGGATACAGTAAACTTGAAGTGAAACAACGGAATCTAAAACTTTAATCACAGGAGAGGTTCAAATCATAGAAAGTTAGAGTGTCACTCCTCTTGTACTTAAGCCGGCATTCTGCCTTTTGTATTAAATTCGGATGCAATTTCTGTGTTTCATCGTCAATAAGAAGGTCCAAGGTATACAGTAAACCTGAAGTGAAGCATCGGAATCTAAAACTGGACTCACAGGAGTGGTTAAAATCATAGAAAGTTAGAGTGTCAGTCCTCTTGTACTTAAGTCGGCATTGTGCCTTTTGTATTGAATTCGGATGTAATTTCTGTGTTTCATCGTCAATAAGAAGGTCCAAGGGATACAGTAAACTTGAAGTGAAACAACGGAATCTAAAACTTTAATCACAGGAGAGGTTCAAATCATAGAAATTTAGAGTGTCAGTCCTCTTGTAGTTACGCCGGCATTGTGCCTTTTGTATTAAATTCGGATGCAATTTCTGTGTTTCATCGTCAATAAGAAGGTCCAAGGGATACAGTAAACCTGAAGTGAAGCATCGGAATCTAAAACTGGACTCAAAGGAGAGGTTCAAATAAAAGAAACTGAGAGTGTCATTCCTCTTGTACTTAAGTCGGCATTGTGCCTTTTGTATTAAATTCGGATGCAATTTCTGTGTTTCATCGTCAACAAGAAGGTCCAAGGGATGCAGTAAACCTGAAGTGAAGCATCGGAATCTAAAACTGGACTCACAGGAGAGGTTCAAATCATAGAAAGTTAGAGTGTCAGTCCTCTTGTACTTAAGTCAGCATTGTGCCCTTTGTATGAAATTCGGAAGCAATTTCTGTGTTTCATCGTCAATAAGAAAGTCCAAGGGATACAGTAAAACTGAAGTGAAGCATCGGAATCTAAGACCGGCCTCACAGGAGTGGTTCAAATCATAGAAAGTTAGAGTCTCAGTCCTCTTGTACTTAAGCTGGCTTTGTGCATCTGTAATAAATTCGGATGCAATTTCTGTGTTTCAGCGGCAATAAGAAGGTCCAAGGGATACAGTAAACCTGAAGAGAAGTGTCGGAATCCAAAACTGGACTCACAGGTGAGGTTCAAATCATAGAAAGTTAGAGTGTTAGTCCTCTTGTACTTAAGTCGGCGTTGTTCCTTTTGTATTAAAATCGGATGCGATTTCTGTGCTTCATCGTCAATAAGAAGGTCCAAGGGGTACAGTAAACCTGAAGTGAAGCATCGGAATCTAATACTGGACTCACAGGTGAGGTTCAAATAATAGAAAATTAGAGTGTCAGTCCTCTTGTACTTAAGTCGGCATTGTGCCTTTTGTATTAAATTCGGATGCAATTTCTGTGTTTCAACGTCAATAAGAAGGTCCAAGGGATACAGTAAACCTGAAGTGAAGCGTCGGAATCTAAAACTGGACTCACAGGAGTGGTTCAAAACATAGGAAGTTAGAGTGTCAGTCCTCTTGTACTTAAGTCGGCATTGTGCCTTTTGTATTAAATTCGGATGCAATTTCTGTGTTTCATCGTCAATAAGAAGGTCCAAGGGATACAGTAAACCTGAAGTGAAGCCTCGACATCTAAAACTGGACTCACAGGAGAGGTTTAAATCATAGAAAATTAGAGTGTCTGTCCTCTTGTACTTAAGTCGGCATTGTGCCTTTTGTATTAAAATCTAATGTAATTTCTGTGCTTCATCGTCAATAAGAAGGTCCAAGGGATACAGTAAACCTGAAGTGATGCATCGGAATCTAAATCTGGACTCAAAGGAGAGGTTCAAATAAGAGAAACTGAGAGTGTCAGTCCTCTTGTACTTAAGTCGGCATTGTGCCTTTTGTATTAAATTCGGATGCAATTTCTGTGTTTCATCGTCAATAAGAAGGTCCAAGGGATACAGAAAACCTGAAGTGAAGCATCGGAATCTAAAAATGGACTCACAGGAGAGGTTCAAATCATAGAAAGTTAGAGTGTCAGTCCTCTTGTACTTAAGTCAGCATTGTGCCCTTTGTATTAAATTCGGATGCAATTTCTGTGTTTCATCGTCAATGAGAAAGTCCAAGGGATACAGTAAAACTGAAGTGAAGCATCGGAATCTAAAACCGGCCTCACAGGAGTGGTTCAAATCATAGAAAGTTAGAGTCTCAGTCCTCTTGTACTTAAGTCGGCATTGTACCTTTTGTATTAAATTCGGATGTAATTTCTGTGTTTCATCGTCAATAAGAAGGTCCAAGGGATACAGTAAACTTGAAGTGAAACAACGGGATCTAAAACTTTAATCACAGGAGAGGTTCAAATCATAGAAAGTTAGAGTGTCACTCCTCTTGTACTTAAGCCGGCATTCTGCCTTTTGTATTAAATTCGGATGCAATTTCTGTGTTTCATCGTCAACAAGAAGGTCCAAGGTATACAGTAAACCTGAAGTGAAGCATCGGAATCTAAAACTGGACTCACAGGAGTGGTTAAAATCATAGAAAGTTAGAGTGTCAGTCCTCTTGTACTTAAGTCGGCATTGTGCCTTTTGTATTGAATTCGGATGTAATTTCTGTGTTTCATCGTCAATAAGAAGGTCCAAGGGATACAGTAAACTTGAAGTGAAACAACGGAATCTAAAACTTTAATCACAGGAGAGGTTCAAATCATAGAAATTTAGAGTGTCAGTCCTCTTGTAGTTACGCCGGCATTGTGCCTTTTGTATTAAATTCGGATGCAATTTCTGTGTTTCATCGTCAATAAGAAGGTCCAAGGGATACAGTAAACCTGAAGTGAAGCATCGGAATCTAAAACTGGACTCAAAGGAGAGGTTCAAATAAAAGAAACTGAGAGTGTCATTCCTCTTGTACTTAAGTCGGCATTGTGCCTTTTGTATTAAATTCGGATGCAATTTCTGTGTTTCATCGTCAACAAGAAGGTCCAAGGGATGCAGTAAACCTGAAGTGAAGCATCGTAATCTAAAACTGGACTCACAGGAGAGGTTCAAATCATAGAAAGTTAGAGTGTCAGTCCTCTTGTACTTAAGTCAGCATTGTGCCCTTTGTATTAAATTCGGAAGCAATTTCTGTGTTTCATCGTCAATAAGAAAGTCCAAGGGATACAGTAAAACTGAAGTGAAGCATCGGAATCTAAAACCGGCCTCACAGGAGTGGTTCAAATCATAGAAAGTTAGAGTCTCAGTCCTCTTGTACTTAAGCTGGCTTTGTGCATCTGTAATAAATTCGGATGCAATTTCTGTGTTTCAGCGGCAATAAGAAGGTCCAAGGGATACAGTAAACCTGAAGTGAAGTGTCGGAATCCAAAACTGGACTCACAGGTGAGGTTCAAATCATTGAAAGTTAGAGTGTCAGTCCTCTTGTACTTAAGTCAGCGTTGTTCCTTTTGTATTAAAATCGGATGCGATTTCTGTGCTTCATCGTCAATAAGAAGGTCCAAGGGGTACAGTAAACCTGAAGTGAAGCATCGGAATCTAATACTGGACTCACAGGTGAGGTTCAAATAATAGAAAATTAGAGTGTCAGTCCTCTTGTACTTAAGTCGGCATTGTGCCTTTTGTATTAAATTCGGATGCAATTTCTGTGTTTCAACGTCAATAAGAAGGTCCAAGGGATACAGTAAACCTGAAGTGAAGCGTCGGAATCTAAAACTGGACTCACAGGAGTGGTTCAAAACATAGGAAGTTAGAGTGTCAGTCCTCTTGTACTTAAGTCGGCATTGTGCCTTTTGTATTAAATTCGGATGCAATTTCTGTGTTTCATCGTCAATAAGAAGGTCCAAGGGATACAGTAAACCTGAAGTGAAGCCTCGACATCTAAAACTGGACTCACAGGAGAGGTTTAAATCATAGAAAATTAGAGTGTCTGTCCTCATGTACTTAAGTCGGCATTGTGCCTTTGTATTAAAATCGGATGTAATTTCTGTGCTTCATCGTCAATAAGAAGGTCCAAGGGATACAGTAAACCTGAAGTGAAGCATCGGAATCTAAATCTGGACTCAAAGGAGAGGTTCAAATAAGAGAAACTGAGAGTGTCAGTCCTCTTGTACTTAAGTCGGCATTGTGCCTTTTGTATTAAATTCGGATGCAATTTCTGTGTTTCATCGTCAATAAGAAGGTCCAAGGGATGCAGAAAACCTGAAGTGAAGCATCGGAATCTAAAACTGGACTCACAGGAGAGGTTCAAATCATAGAAAGTTAGAGTGTCAGTCCTCTTGTACTTAAGTCAGCATTGTGCCCTTTGTATTAAATTCGGATGCAATTTCTGTGTTTCATCGTCAATAACAAAGTCCAAGGGATACAGTAAAACTGAAGTGAAGCATCGGAATCTAAAACCGGCCTCACAGGAGTGGTTCAAATCATAGAAAGTTAGAGTCTCAGTCCTCTTGTACTTAAGTCGGCATTGTACCTTTTGTATTAAATTCGGATGTAATTTCTGTGTTTCATCGTCAATAAGAAGGTCCAAGGGATACAGTAAACTTGAAGTGAAACAACGGAATCTAAAACTTTAATCACAGGAGAGGTTCAAATCATAGAAAGTTAGAGTGTCACTCCTCTTGTACTTAAGCCGGCATTCTGCCTTTTGTATTAAATTCGGATGCAATTTCTGTGTTTCATCGTCAATAAGAAGGTCCAAGGTATACAGTAAACCTGAAGTGAAGCATCGGAATCTAAAACTGGACTCACAGGAGTGGTTAAAATCATAGAAAGTTAGAGTGTCAGTCCTCTTGTACTTAAGTCGGCATTGTGACTTTTGTATTGAATTCGGATGTAATTTCTGTGTTTCATCGTCAATAAGAAGGTCCAAGGGATACAGTAAACTTGAAGTGAAACAACGGAATCTAAAACTTTAATCACAGGAGAGGTTCAAATCATAGAAATTTAGAGTGTCAGTCCTCTTGTAGTTACGCCGGCATTGTGCCTTTTGTATTAAATTCGGATGCAATTTCTGTGTTTCATCGTCAATAAGAAGGTCCAAGGGATACAGTAAACCTGAAGTGAAGCATCGGATTCTAAAACTGGACTCACAGGAGAGGTTCAAATCATAGAAAGTTAGAGTGTCAGTCCCCTGTAATTAAGTCGGCATTGTGCCTTTTTTATTAAATTCGGATGCAATTTCTGTGTTTCATCGTCAATAAGAAGGTCCAAGGATTACAGTAAACCTGAAGTGAAGCATCGGAATCTAAAACTGGACTCACAGGAGAGGTTCAAAAAATAGAAAGTTAGAGTGTATGTCATCTTGTACTTAAGTCGGCACTGTGCCTTTTGTATTAAAATCGGATGTAATTTCTGTGCTTCATCGTCAATAAGAAGGTCCAAGGGATACAGTAAACCTGAAGTGAAGCATCGGAATCTAAAACTGGACTCAAAGGAGAGGTTCAAATAAGAGAAACTGAGAGTGTCAGTCCTCTTGTACTTAAGTCGGCATTGTGCCCTTTGTATTAAATTCGGATGCAATTTCTGTGTTTCATCGTCAATAAGAAGGTCCAAGGGATGCAGTAAACCTGAAGTGAAGCATCGGAATCTAAAACTGGACTCACAGGAGAGGTTCAAATCATAGAAAGTTAGAGTGTCAGTCCTCTTGTACTTAAGTCAGCATTGTGTCCTTTGTATTAAATTCGGAAGCAATTTCTGTGTTTCATCGTCAATAAGAAAGTCCAAGGGATACAGTAAAACTGAAGTGAAGCATCGGAATCTAAAACCGGCCTCACAGGAGTGGTTCAAATCATAGAAAGTTAGAGTCTCAGTCCTCTTGTACTTAAGCTGGCATTGTGCATCTGTAATAAATTCGGATGCAATTTCTGTGTTTCAGCGGCAATAAGAAGGTCCAAGGGATACAGTAACCCTGAAGTGAAGTATCGGAATCCAAAACTGGACTCACAGGTGAGGTTCAAATCATAGAAAGTTAGAGTGTCAGTCCTCTTGTACTTAAGTCGGCGTTGTTCCTTTTGTATTAAAATCGGATGTGATTTCTGTGCTTCATCGTCAATAAGAAGGTCCAAGGGGTACAGTAAACCTGAAGTGAAGCATCGGAATCTAATACTGGACTCACAGGTGAGGTTCAAATAATAGAAAATTAGAGTGTCAGTCCTCTTGTACTTAAGTCGGCATTGTGCCTTTTGTATTAAATTCGGATGCAATTTCTGTGTTTCATCGTCAATAAGAAGGTCCAAGGGATACAGTAAACCTGAAGTGAAGCATCGGAATCTAAAACTGGACTCACAGGAGTGGTTCAAAACATAGAAAGTTAGAGTGTCAGTCCTCTTGTACTTAAGTCGGCATTGTGCCTTTTGTATTAAATTCGGATGCAATTTCTGTGTTTCATCGTCAATAAGAAGGTCCAAGGGATACAGTAAACCTGAAGTGAAGCCTCGACATCTAAAATTGGACTCACAGGAGAGGTTCAAATCATAGAAAATTAGAGTGTCTGTCCTCTTGTACTTAAGTCGGCATTGTGCCTTTTGTATTAAAATCGGATGTAATTTCTGTGCTTTATCGTCAATAAGAAGGTCCAAGGGATACAGTAAACCTGAAGTGAAGCATCGGAATCTAAATCTGGACTCAAAGGAGGGGTTCAAATAAGAGAAACTGAGAGTGTCAGGCCTCTTGTACTTAAGTCGGCATTGTGCCTTTTGTATTAAATTCGGATGCAATTTCTGTGTTTCATCGTCAATAAGAAGGTCCAAGGGATACAGTAAACCTGAAGTGAAGCATCGGAATCTAAAACTGGACTCACAGGAGAGGTTCAAATCATAGAAAGTTAGAGTGTCAGTCCTCTTGTACTTAAGTCAGCATTGTGCCCTTTGTATTAAATTCGGATGCAATTTCTGTGTTTCATCGTCAATAAGAAAGTCCAAGGGATACAGTAAAACTGAAGTGAAGCATCGGAATCTAAAACCGGCCTCACAGGAGTGGTTCAAATCATAGAAAGTTAGAGTCTCAGTCCTCTTGTACTTAAGTCGGCATTGTGCCTTTTGTATTAAATTCGGATGCAATATCTGTGTTTCATCGTCAACACGAAGGTCCAAGGGATACAGTAAACTTGAAGTGAAGCATCGGAATCTAAAACTGGAACACAGGAGAGGTTCAAATCATAGAAAGTTAGAGTGTCACTCCTCTTGTACTTAAGCCGGCATTCTGCCTTTTGTATTAAATTCGGATGCAATTTCTGTGTTTCATCGTAAATAAGAAGGTCCAAGGTAAACAGTAAACCTGAAGTGAAGCATCGGAATCTAAAACTGGACTCACAGGAGTGGTTAAAATCATAGAAAGTTAGAGTGTCAGTCCTCTTGTACTTAAGTCGGCATTGTGCCTTTTGTATTAAATTCGGATGTAATTTCTGTGTTTCATCGTCAATAAGAAGGTCCAAGGGATACAGTAAACTTGAAGTGAAACAACGGAATCTAAAACTTTAAACACAGGAGAGGTTCAAATCATAGAAAGTTAGAGTGTCAGTCCTCTTGAACTTAAGCCGGCATTGTGCCTTTTGTATTAAATTCGGATGCAATTTCTGTGTTTCATCGTCAATAAGAAGGTCCAAGGGATACAGAAAACCTGAAGTGAAGCATTGGAATCTAAAACTGGAATCACTGGAGAGGTTCAAATCAAAGAAAGTAAGAGTGTCAGTCCTCTTGTACTTAAGTCGGCATTGTGCCTTTTGTATTAAATTCGGATGCAATTTCTGTGTTTCATCGTCAATAAGAAGGTCCAAGGGATACAGTAAACCTGAAGTGAAGCATCGAAATCGAAAACTGGACTCACAGGAGAGGTTCAAATCATTGAAAATTAGAGTGTCTGTCCTCTTGTACTTAAGTCGGCATTGTGCCTTTTGTATTAATTGCGGATGCGATTTCTGTGTTTCATCGTCAATAAGAAGGTCCAAGGGATACAGTAAACCTGAGGTGAAGCCTCGGCAACAAAAACTGCAATCTCAGGAGAGGTTCAAATCAGAGAAAGTTAGAGTGTCAGTCCTCTTGTACTTAAATCGGCATTGTTTCTTTTGTATTAAAATCGGATGCAATTTCTGTGTTTCATCGTCTATAAGAAGGTCCAAGGGATACAGTAAACCTGAAGTGAAGCATCAGAATCTAAAACTGGACTCACAGGAGAGGTTCAAATCATAGAAAGTTAGAGTGTCAGTCCTCTTGTACTTAAGTCGGCATTGTGCCTTTTGTATTAAATTCGGATGCAATTTCTGTGTTTCAGCGTCAATAAGAAGGTCCAAGGGATACAGTAAACCTGAAATGAGGCATCGGAATCTAAAACTGGAGTCACAGGAGAGGTTCATATCATAGAAAGTTAGAGTGTCAGTCCTCTTGTACTTAAGTCGGCATTGTGCCTTTTGTATTAAATTCGGATGCAATTTCTGTGTTTCATCGTCAATAAGAAGGTCCAAGGATAACAGTAAACCTGAAGTGAAGCATCGAAATCGAAAACTGGACTCACAGGAAAAGTTCAAATCATAGAAAGTTAGAGTGTCAGTCCTCTTGCACTTAAGCTGGCATTGTGCAGCTGTAATAAATTCGGATGCAATTTCTGTGTTTCAGCGGCAATAAGAAGTTCCAAGGGATACAGTAAACCTGAAGTGAAGTATCGGAATCCAAAACTGGACTCACAGGTGAGGTTCAAATCATAGAAAGTTAGAGTGTCAGTCCTCTTGTACTTAAGTCGGCGTTGTTCCTTTTGTATTAAAATCGGATGCGATTTCTGTGCTTCATCGTCAATAAGAAGGTCCAAGGGGTACAGTAAACCTGAAGTGAAGCATCGGAATCTAATACTGGACTCACAGGTGAGGTTCAAATAATAGAAAATTAGAGTGTCAGTCCTCTTGTACTTAAGTCGGCATTGTGTCTTTTGTATTAAATTCGGATGCAATTTCTGTGTTTCATCGTCAATAAGAAGGGCCAAGGGATACAGTAAACCTGAAGTGAAGCATCGGAATCTAAAACTGGACTCACAGGAGTGGTTCAAAACATAGAAAGTTAGAGTGTCAGTCCTCTTGTACTTAAGTCGGCATTGTGCCTTTTGTATTAAATTCGGATGTAATTTCTGTGTTTCATCGTCAATAAGAAGGTCCAAGGGATACAATAAACTTGAAGTGAAACAACGGAATCTAAAACCTTAAACACAGGAGAGGTTCAAATCATAGAAAGTTAGAGTGTCCGCCCTCTTGAACTTAAGCCGGCATTGTGCCTTTTTTATTAAATTCGGATGCAATTTCTGTGTTTCATCGTCAATAAGAAGGTCCAAGGGATACAGAAAACCTGAAGTGAAGCATTGGAATCTAAAACTGGAATCACTGGAGAGGTTCAAATCAAAGAAAGTAAGAGTGTCAGTCCTCTTGTACTTAAGTCGGCATTGTGCCTTTTGTATTAAATTCGGATGCAATTTCTGTGTTTCATCGTCAATAAGAAGGTCCAAGGGATACAGTAAACCTGAAGTGAAGCATCGAAATCGAAAACTGGACTCACAGGAGAGGTTCAAATCATTGAAAATTAGAGTGTCTGTCCTCTTGTACTTAAGTCGGCATTGTGCCTTTTGTATTGATTTCGGATGCAATTTCTGTGTTTCATCGTCAATAAGAAGGTCCAAGGGATACAGTAAACCTGAGGTGAAGCCTCGGCAACAAAAACTGCAATCTCAGGAGAGGTTCAAATCAGAGAAAGTTGGAGTGTCAGTCCTCTTGTACTTAAGTCGGCATTGTTTCTTTTGTATTAAAATCGGATGCAATTTCTGTGTTTCATCGTCAATAAGAAGGTCCAAGGGATACAGTAAACCTGAAGTGAAGCATCAGAATCTAAAACTGGACTCACAGGAGAGGTTCAAATCATAGAAAGTTAGAGTGTCAGTCCTCTTGTACTTAAGTCGGCATTGTGCCTTTTGTATTAAATTCGGATGCAATTTCTGTGTTTCAGCGTCAATAAGGAGGTCCAAGGGATACAGTAAACCTGAAATGAAGCATCGGAATCTAAAACTGGAGTCACAGGAGAGGTTGATATCATAGAAAGTTAGAGTGTCAGTCCTCTTGACCTTAAGTCGGCATTGTGCCTTTTGTATTAAATTCGGATGCAATTTATGTGTTTCATCGTCAATAAGAAGGTCCAAGGAATACAGTAAACCTGAAGTGAAGCATCGAAATCGAAAACTGGACTCACAGGAGAGGTTCAAATCATAGAAAGTTAGAGTGTCAGTCCTCTTGTACTTAAGCTGGCATTGTGCATCTGTAATAAATTCGGATGCAATTTCTGTGTCTCAGCGGCAATAAGAAGTTCCAAGGAATACAGTAAACCTGAAGTGAATTATCGGAATCCAAAACTGGACTCACAGGTGAGGTTCAAATCATAGAAAGTTAGAGTGTCAGTCCTCTTGTACTTAAGTCGGCGTTGTTCCTTTTGTATTAAAATCGGATGCGATTTCTGTGCTTCATCGTCAATAAGAAGGTGCAAGGGGTACAGTAAACCTGAAGTGAAGCATCGGAATCTAATACTGGCCTCACAGGTGAGGTTCAAATAATAGAAAATTAGAGTGTCAGTCCTCTTGTACTTAAGTCGGCATTGTGCCTTTTGTATTAAATTCGGATGCAATCTCTGTGTTTCATCGTCAATAAGAAGGTCCAAGGGATACAGTAAACCTGAAGTGAAGCATCGGAAACTAAAACTGGACTCACAGGAGTGGTTCAAAACATAGAAAGTTAGAGTGTCAGTCCTCTTGTACTTAAGTCGGCATTGTGCCTTTTGTATTAAATTCGGATGCAATTTCTGTGTTTCATCGTCAATAAGAAGGTCCAAGGGATACAGTAAACCTGAAGTGAAGCCTCGACATCTAAAATTGGACTCACAGGAGAGGTTCAAATCATAGAAAATTAGAGTGTCTGTCCTCTTGTACTTAAGTCGGCATTGTGCCTTTTGTATTAAAATCGGATGTAATTTCTGTGCTTCATCGTCAATAAGAAGGTCCAAGGGATACAGTAAACCTGAAGTGAAGCATCGGAATCTAAATCTGGACTCAAAGGAGAGGTTCAAATAAGAGAAACTGAGAGTGTCAGTCCTCTTGTACTTAAGTCGGCATTGTGCCTTTTGTATTAAATTCGGATGCAATTTCTGTGTTTCATCGTCAATAAGAAGGTCCAAGGGATACAGTAAACCTGAAGTGAAGCATCGGAATCTAAAAGTGGACTCACAGGAGAGGTTCAAATCATAGAAAGTTAGAGTGTCAGTCCTGTTGTACTTAAGTCAGCATTGTGCCCTTTGTATTAAATTCGGATGCAATTTCTGTGTTTCATCGTCAATAAGAAAGTCCAAGGGATACAGTAAAACTGAAGTGAAGCATCGGAATCTAAAACCGGCCTCACAGGAGTGGTTCAAAGCATAGAAAGTTAGAGTCTCAGTCCTCTTGTACTTAAGCTGGCATTCTGCCTTTTGTATTAAATTCGGATGCAATTTCTGTGTTTCATCGTCAATAAGAAGGTCCAAGGTATACAGTAAACCTGAAGTGAAGCATCGGAATCTAAAACTGGACTCACAGGAGTGGTTAATATCATAGAAAGTTAGGGTGTCAGTCCTCTTGTACTTAAGTCGGCATTGTGCCTTTTGTATTAAATTCAGATGTAATTTCTGTGTTTCATCGTCAATAAGAAGGTCCAAGGGATACAGTAACCTTGAAGTGAAACAACGGAATCTAAAACTTTAAACACAGGAGAGGTTCAAATCATAGAAAGTTAGAGTGTCAGTCCTCTTGAACTTAAGCCGGCATTGTTCCTTTTGTATTAAATTCGGATGCAATTTCTGTGTTTCATCGTCAATAAGAAGGTCCAAGGGATACAGTAAACCTGAAGTGAAGCATCGGATACTAAAGCTGGACTCACAGGAGAGGTTCAAATCATAGAAAGTTAGGGTGTCAGTCCCCTGTACTAAGTCGGCATTCTGCCTTTTGTATTAAATTCGGACGCAATTTCTGTGTTTCATCGTCAAAAAGAAGGTCCAAGGTATACAGTAAACCTGAAGTGAAGCATCGGAATCTAAAACTGGACTCACAGGAGTGGTTAAAATCATAGAAAGTTAGAGTGTCAGTCCTCTTGTACTTAAGTCGGCATTGTGATTTTTGTATTAAATTCGGATGTAATTTCTGTGTTTCATCGTCAATAAGAAGGTCCAAGGGATACAGTAAACTTGAAGTGAAACAACGGAATCTAAAACTTTAAACACAGGAGAGGTTCAATCCATAGAAAGTTAGAGTGTCAGTCCTTTTGTACTTAAGTCGGCATTGTGCCTTTTGTATTAAATTCGGATGCAATTTCTGTGTTTCATCGTCAATAAGAAGGTCCAAGGGATACAGAAAACCTGAAGTGAAGCATTCGAATCTAAAACTGGAATCACTGGAGAGGTTCAAATCAAAGAAAGTAAGAGTGTCAGTCCTCTTGTACTTAAGTCGGCATTGTGCCTTTTGTATTAAATTCGGATGCAATTTCTGTGTTTCATCGTCAATAAGAAGGTCCAAGGGATACAGTAAACCCGAAGTGAAGCATCGAAATCGAAAACTGGACTCACAGGAGAGGTTCAAATCATTGAAAATTAGAGTGTCAGTCCTCTTGTACTTAAGTCGGCATTGTGCCTTTTGTATTAATTTCGGATGCAATTTCTGTGTTTCATCGTCAATAAGAAGGTCCAAGGGATACAGTAAACCTGAGGTGAAGCCTCGGCAACAAAAACTGCAATCTCAGGAGAGGTTCAAATCAGAGAAAGTTGGAGTGTCAGTCCTCTTGTACTTAAGTCGGCATTGTTTCTTTTGTATTAAAATCGGATGCTATTTCTGTGTTTCATCGTCAATAAGAAGGTCCAAGGGATACAGTAAACCTGAAGTGAAGCATCAGAAACTAAAACTGGACTCACAGGAGAGGTTCAAATCATAGAAAGTTAGAGTGTCAGTCCTCTTGTACTTAAGTCGGCATTGTGCCTTTTGTATTAAATTCGGATGCAATTTCTGTGTTTCATCGTCAATAAGAAGGTCCAAGGAATACAGTAAACCTGAAGTGAAGCATCGAAATCGAAAACTGGACTCACAGGAGAGGTTCAAATCATAGAAAGTTAGAGTGTCAGTCCTCTTGTACTTAAGTCGGCATTGTGCCTTTTGTATTAAATTCGGATGCAATTTCTGTGTTTCAGCGTCAATAAGAAGGTCCAAGGGATACAGTAAACCTGAAATGAAGCATCGGAATCTAAAACTGGAGTCACAGGAGAGGTTCATATCATAGAAAGTTAGAGTGTCAGTCCTCTTGTACTTAAGTCGGCGTTGTTCCTTTTGTATTAAAATCGGATGCGATTTCTGTGCTTCATCGTCAATAAGAAGGTCCAAGGGGTACAGTAAACCTGAAGTGAAGCATCGGAATCTAATACTGGACTCACAGGTGAGGTTGAAATAATAGAAAATTAGAGTGTCAGTCCTCTTGTACTTAAGTCGGCATTCTGCCTTTTGTAATAAATTCGGATGCAATTTCTGTGTTTCATCGTCAATAAGAAGGTCCAAGGGATACAGTAAACCTGAAGTGAAGCATCGGAATCTAAAACTGGACTCACAGGAGTGGTTCAAAACATAGAAAGTTAGAGTGTCAGTCCTTTTGTACTTAAGTCGGCATTGTGCCTTTTGTATTAAATTCGGATGCAATTTCTGTGTTTCATCGTCAATAAGAAGGTCCAAGGTATACAGTAAACCTGAAGTGAAGCCTCGACATCTAAAATTGGACTCACAGGAGAGGTTCAAATCATAGAAAATTAGAGTGTCTGTCCTCTTGTACTTAAGTCGGCATTGTGCCTTTTGTATTAAAATCGGATGTAATTTCTGTGCTTCATCGTCAATAAGAAGGTCCAAAGGATACAGTAAACCTGAAGTGAAGCATCGGAATCTAAAAGTGGACCCACAGGAGAGGTTCAAATCATAGAAAGTTAGAGTGTCAGTCCTCTTGTACTTAAGTCAGCATTGTGCCCTTTGTATTAAATTCGGATGCAATTTCTGTGTTTCATCGTCAATAAGAAAGTCCAAGGGATACAGTAAAACTGAAGTGAAGCATCGGAATCTAAAACCGGCCTCACAGGAGTGGTTCAAATCATAGAAAGTTAGAGTCTCAGTCCTCTTGTACTTAAGTCGGCATTGTGCCTTTTGTATTAAATTCGGATGCAATTTCTGTGTTTCATCGTCAATAAGAAGGTCCAAGGGATACAGTAAACCTGAGGTGAAGCCTAGGCAACAAAAACTGGACTCTCAGGAGAGGTTCAAATCAGAGAAAGTTAGAGTGTCAGTCCTCTTGTACTTAAGTCGGCATTGTTCCTTTTGTATTAAAATCGGATGCAATTTCTGTGCTTCATCGTCAATAAGAAGGTCCAAGGGATACAGTAAACCTGAAGTGAAGCATCGGAATATAAAACTGGACTCACAGGAGAGGTTCAAATCAGAGACAGTTAGAGTGTCAGTCCTCTTGTACTAAAATCGGCATTGTGCCTTTTGTATTAAATTCGGATGCAATATCTGTGTTTCATCGTCAATACGAAGGTCCAAGGGATACAGTAAACTTGAAGTGAAGCATCGGAATCTAAAACTGGAACACAGGAGAGGTTCAAATCATAGAAAATTAGAGTGTCACTCCTCTTGTACTTAAGCCGGCATTCTGCCTTTTGTATTAAATTCGGATGCAATTTCTGTGTTTCATCGTCAATAAGAAGGTCCAAGGTATACAGTAAACCTGAAGTGAAGCATCGGAATCTAAAACTGGACTCACAGGAGTGGTTAAAATCATAGAAAGTTAGAGTGTCAGTCCTCTTGTACTTAAGTCGGCATTGTGCCTTTTGTATTAAATTCGGATGTAATTTCTGTGTTTCATCGTCAATAAGAAGGTCCAAGGGATACAGTAAACTTGAAGTGAAACAACGGAATCTAAAACTTTAAACACAGGAGAGGTTCAAATCATAGAAAGTTAGAGTGTCAGTCCTCTTGAACTTAAGCCGGCATTGTGCCTTTTGTATTAAATTCGGATGCAGTTTCTGTGTTTCATCGTCAATAAGAAGGTCCAAGGGATACAGTAAACCTGAAGTGAAGCATCGGATTCTAAAGCTGGACTCACAGGAGAGGTTCAAATCATAGAAAGTTAGGGTGTCAGTCCCCTGTACTTAAGTCGGCATTTTGCCTTTTGTATTAAATTCGGATGCAATTTCTATGTTTCATCGTCAATAAGAAGGCCCAAGGTATACAGTAAACCTGAAGTAAAGCATCGGAATCTTAAACTGGACTCACAGGAGTGGTTAAAATCATAGAAAGTTAGAGTGTCTGTCCTCTTGTACTTATGTCGGCATTGTGCCTTTTGTATTAAATTCGGATGCAATTTCTGTGTTTCATCGTCAATAAGAAGGTCCAAGGGATACAGTAAACCTGAAGTGAAGCATCGGAATCTAAAACTGGAATCACAGGAGAGGTTCAAATAATAGAAAGTTAGAGTATATGTCTTCTTGTACTTAGGTCGGCATTGTGCCTTTTGTATTAAATTCTGATGCAATTTCTGTGTGTCATCGTCAATAAGAAGGTCCAAGGGATACAGAAAACCTGAAGTGAAGCATCGGAATCAAAAACTGGAATCACTGGAGAGGTTCAAATCAAAGTAAGTAAGAGTGTCAGTCCTCTTGTACTTAAGTCGGCATTGTGCCTTTTGTATTAAATTCGGATGCAATTTCTGTGTTTCATCGTCAATAAGAAGGTCCAAGGGATACAGTAAACCTGAAGTGAAGCATCGAAATCGAAAACTGGACTCACAGGAGAGGTTCAAATCATTGATAATTAGAGTGTCTGTCCTCTTGTACTTAAGTCGGCATTGTGCCTTTTGTATTAATTTCGGATGCAATTTCTGTGTTTCATCGTCAATAAGAAGGTCCAAGGGATACAGTAAACCTGAGGTGAAGCCTCGGCAACAAAAACTGCAATCTCAGGAGAGGTTCAAATCAGAGAAAGTTGGAGTGTCAGTCCTCTTGTACTTAAGTCGGCATTGTTTCTTTTGTATTAAAATCGGATGCAATTTCTGTGTTTCATCGTCAATAAGAAGGTCCAAGGGATACAGTTATCCTGAAGTGAAGCATCAGAATCTAAAACTGGACTCACAGGAGAGGTTCAAATCATAGAAAGTTAGAGTGTCAGTCCTCTTGTACTTAAGTCGGCATTGTGCCTTTTGTATTAAATTCGGATGCAATTTCTGTGTTTCAGCGTCAATAAGAAGGTCCAAGGGATACAGTAAACCTGAAATGAAGCATCGGAATCTAAAATTGGAGTCACAGGAGAGGTTCATATCATAGAAAGTTAGAGTGTCAGTCCTCTTGTACTTAAGTCGGCATTGTGCCTTTTGTATTAAATTCGGATGCAATTTCTGTGTTTCATCGTCAATAAGAAGGTCCAAGGAATACAGTAAACCTGAAGTGAAGCATCGAAATCGAAAACTGGACTCACAGGAGAGGTTGAAATCATAGAAAGTTAGAGTGTCAGTCCTCTTGTACTTAAGTCGGCATTGTGCCTTTTGTATTAAATTCGGATGCAATTTCGGTGTTTTATCGTCAATAAGAAGGTCCAAGGGATACAGTAAACCTGAAGTGAAGCATCGGAATCTAAAACTGGACTCACAGGAGTGGTTAAAATCATAGAAAGTTAGAGTGTCAGTCCTCTTGTACTTAAGTCGGCATTGTGCCTTTTGTATTACATTCGGATGTAATTTCTGTGTTTCATCGTCAATAAGAAGGTCCAAGGGATACAGTAAACTTGAAGTGAAACAACGGAATCTAAAACTTTAAACACAGGAGAGGTTCAAATCATAGAAAGTTAGAGTGTCAGTCCTCTTGAACTTAAGCCGGCATTGTGCTTTTTGTATTAAATTCGGATGCAATTTCTGTGTTTCATCGTCAATAAGAAGGTCCAAGGGATACAGTAAACCTGAAGTGAAGCATCGGATTCTAAAGCTGGACTCACAGGAGAGGTTCAAATCATAGAAAGTTAGGGTGTCAGTCCCCTGTACTTATGTCGGCATTTTGCCTTTTGTATTAAATTCGGATGCAATTTCTATGTTTCATCGTCAATAAGAAGGTCCAAGGTATACAGTAAACCTGAAGTGAAGCATCGGAATCTAAAACTGGACTCACAGGAGTGGTTAAAATCATAGAAAGTTAGAGTGTCTGTCCTCTTGTACTTAAGTCGGCATTGTGCCTTTTGTATTAAATTCGGATGCAATATCTGTGTTTCATCGTCAATAAGAAGGTCCAAGGGATACAGTAAACCTGAAGTGAAGCATCGGAATCTAAAACTGGAATCACAGGAGAGGTTCAAATAATAGAAGGTTAGAGTATATGTCTTCTTGTACTTAGGTCGGCATTGTGCCTTTTGTATTAAATTCTGATGCAATTTCTGTGTGTCATCGTCCATAAGAAGGTCCAAGGGATACAGAATACCTGAAGTGAAGCATCGGAATCTAAAACTCGAATCACTGGAGAGGTTCAAATCAAAGAAAGTAAGAGTGTCAGTCCTCTTGTACTTAAGTCGGCATTGTGCCTTTTGTATTAAATTCGGATGCAATTTCTGTGTTTCATCGTCAATAAGAAGGTCCAAGGGATACAGTAAACCTGAAGGGAAGCATCAGAATCTAAAACTGGACTCACAGGAGAGGTTCAAATCATAGAAAGTTAGAGTGTCAGTCCTCTTGTACTTATGTCGGCATTGTGCCTTTTGTATTAAATTCGGATGCAATTTCTGTGTTTCATCGTCAATAAGAAGGTCCAAGGGATACAGTAAACCTGAAGTGAAGCATCGAAATCGAAAACTGGACTCACAGGAGAGGTTCAAATCATTGAAAATTAGAGTGTCTGTCCTCTTGTACTTAAGTCGGCATTGTGCCTTTTGTATTAATTTCGGATGCAATTTCTGTGTTTCATCGTCAATAAGAAGGTCCAAGGGATACAGTAAACCTGAGGTGAAGCCTCGGCAACAAAAACTGCAATCTCAGGAGAGGTTCAAATCAGAGAAAGTTGGAGTGTCAGTCCTCTTGTACTTAAGACGGCATTGTTTCTTTTGTATTAAAATCGGATGCAATTTCTGTGTTTCATCGTCAATAAGAAGGTCCAAGGGATACAGTAAACCTGAAGTGAAGCATCAGAATCTAAAACTGGACTCACAGGAGAGGTTCAAATCATAGAAAGTTAGAGTGTCAGTCCTCTTGTACTTAAGTCGGCATTGTGCCTTTTGTATTAAATTCGGATGCAATTTCTGTGTTTCAGCGTCAATAAGAAGGTCCAAGGGATACAGTAAACCGGAAATGAAGCATCGGAATCTAAAATTGGAGTCACAAGAGAGGTTCATATCATAGAAAGTTAGAGTGTCAGTCCTCTTGTACTTAAGTCGGCATTGTGCCTTTTGTATTAAATTCGGATGCAATTTCTGTGTTTCATCGTCAATAAGAAGGTCCAAGGAATACAGTAAACCTGAAGTGAAGCATCGAAATCGAAAACTGGACTTACAGGAGAGGTTCAAATCATAGAAAGTTAGAGTGTCAGTCCTCTTGTACTTAAGTCGGCATTGTGCCTTTTGTATTAAATTCGGATGCAATTTCGGTGTTTTATCGTCAATAAGAAGGTCCAAGGGATACAGTAAACCTGAAGTGAAGCATCGGAATCTAAAACTGGACTCACAGGAGTGGTTAAAATCATAGAAAGTTAGAGTGTCAGTCCTCTTGTACTTAAGTCGGCATTGTGCCTTTTGTATTAAATTCGGATGTAATTTCTGTGTTTCATCGTCAATAAGAAGGTCCAAGGGATACAGTAAACTTGAAGTGAAACAACGGAATCTAAAACTTTAAACACAGGAGAGGTTCAAATCATAGAAAGTTAGAGTGTCAGTCCTCTTGAACTTAAGCCGGCATTGTGCTTTTTGTATTAAATTCGGATGCAATTTCTGTGTTTCATCGTCAATAAGAAGGTCCAAGGGATACAGTAAACCTGAAGTGAAGCATCGGATTCTAAAGCTGGACTCACAGGAGAGGTTCAAATCATAGAAAGTTAGGGTGTCAGTCCCCTGTACTTAAGTCGGCATTTTGCCTTTTGTATTAAATTCGGATGCAATTTCTATGTTTCATCGTCAATAAGAAGGTCCAAGGTATACAGTAAACCTGAAGTGAAGCATCGGAATCTAAAACTGGACTCACAGGAGTGGTTAAAATCATAGAAAGTTAGAGTGTCTGTCCTCTTGTACTTAAGTCGGCATTGTGCCTTTTGTATTAAATTCGGATGCAATATCTGTGTTTCATCGTCAATAAGAAGGTCCAAGGGATACAGTAAACCTGAAGTGAAGCATCGGAAACTAAAACTGGAATCACAGGAGAGGTTCAAATAATAGAAAGTTAGAGTATATGTCTTCTTGTACTTAGGTCGGCATTGTGCCTTTTGTATTAAATTCTGATGCAATTTCTGTGTGTCATCGTCCATAAGAAGGTAAAAGGGATACAGAAAACCTGAAGTGAAGCATCGGAATCTAAAACTCGAATCACTGGAGAGGTTCAAATCAAAGAAAGTAAGAGTGTCAGTCCTCTTGTACTTAAGTCGGCATTGTGCCTTTTGTATTAAATTCGGATGCAATTTCTGTGTTTCATCGTCAATAAGAAGGTCCAAGGGATACAGTAAACCTGAAGTGAAGCATCAGAATCTAAAACTGGACTCACAGGAGAGGTTCAAATCATAGAAAGTTAGAGTGTCAGTCCTCTTGTACTTATGTCGGCATTGTGCCTTTTGTATTAAATTCGGATGCAATTTCTGTGTTTCAGCGTCAATAAGAAGGTCCAAGGGATACATTAAACCTGAAATGAAGCATCGGAATCTAAAACTGGAGTCACAGGAGAGGTTCATATCATAGAAAGTTAGAGTGTCAGTCCTCTTGTACTTAAGTCGGCATTGTGCCTTTTGTATTAAATTCGGATGCAATTTCTGTGTTTCATCGTCAATAAGAAGGTCCAAGTAATACAGTAAACCTGAAGTGAAGCATCGAAATCGAAAACTGGACTCACAGGAGAGGTTCAAATCATAGAAAGTTAGAGTGTCAGTCCTCTTGTAATTAAGTCGGCATTGTGCCTTTTGTATTAAATTCGGATGCAATTTCGGTGTTTTATCGTCAATAAGAAGGTCCAAGGGATACAGTAAACCTGAAGTGAAGCATCGGAATCTAAAACTGGACTCACAGGAGAGGTTTCGAATCATAGAAAGTTAGAGTGTCAGTCCTTTTCTACTTAAGTCGGCATTGTGCCTTTTGTATTAAATTCGGATGCAATTTCTGTGTTTCATCGTCAATAAGAAGGTCCAAGGGATACAGTAAACCTGAAGTGAAGCCTCGACATCTAATACTGGACTCACAGGAGAGGTTCAAATCATAGAAAATTAGAGTGTCTGTCCTCTTTTACTTAAGTCGGCATTGTGCCTTTTGTATTAAAATCTGATGTAATTTCTGTGCTTCATCGTCAATAAGAAGGTCCAAGGGATACAGTAAACCTGAAGTGAAGCATCGGAATCTAAAACTGGACTCAAAGGAGAGGTTCAAATAAGAGAAACTGAGAGTGTCAGTCCTCTTGTACTTAAGTCGGCATTGTGCCTTTTGTATTAAATTCGGATGCAATTTCTGTGTTTCATCGTCAATAAGAAGGTCCAAGGGATACAGTAAACCTGAAGTGAAGCATCGGAATCTAAAACTGGACTCACAGGAGAGGTTCAAATTATAGAAAGTTAGAGTGTCAGTCCTCTTGTACTTAAGTCAGCATTGTGCTTTTTGTATTAAATTCGGATGCAATTTCTGTGTTTCATCGTCAATAAGAAAGTCCAAGGGATACAGTAAAACTGAAGTGAAGCATCGGAATCTAAAACCGGCCTCACAGGAGTGGTTCAAATCATAGAAAGTTAGAGTCTCAGTCCTCTTGTACTTAAGTCGACATTGTGCCTTTTGTATTAAATTCGTATGCAATTTCTGTGTTTCAGCGGCAATAAGAAGGTCCAAGGGATACAGTAAACCTGAAGTGAAGCATCGGAATCTAAAACTGGAGTCACAGGAGAGGTTCATATCATAGAAAGTTAGAGTGTCAGTCCTCTTGTACTTAAGTCGGCATTGTGCCTTTTGTATTAAATTCGGATGCAATTTCGGTGTTTCATCGTCAATAAGAAGGTCCAAGGTATACAGTAAACCTGAAGTGAAGCATCGGAATCTAAAACTGGACTCACAGGTGAGGTTCATATCATAGAAAGTTAGAGTGTCAGTCCTCTTCTACTTAAGTCGGCGATGTTCCTTTTGTATTAAAATCGGATGCGATTTCTGTGCTTCATCGTCAAGAAGAAGGTCCAAGGGATACAGTAAACCTGAAGTGAAGCCTCGACATCTAAAACTGGACTCACAGGAGAGGTTCAAATCATAGAAATCTAGAGTGTCTGTCCTCTTGTACTTAAGTCGGCATTGTGCCTTTTGTATTAAGATCGGATGTAATTTCTGTGCTTCATCGTCGATAAGAAGGTCCAAGGGAGACAGTAAACCTGAAGTGAAGCATCGGAATCTAAAACTGGACTCAAAGGAGAGGTTCAAATAAGAGAAACTGAGAGTGTCAGTCCTCTTGTACTTAAGTCGGCATTGTGCCTTTTGTATTAAATTCGGATGCAATTTCTGTGTTTCATCGTCAATAAGAAGGTCCAAGGGATACAGTAAACCTAAAGTGAGGCATCGGAATCTAAAACTGGACTCACAGGAGAGGTTCAAATCATAGAAAGTTAGAGTGTCAGTCCTGTTGTACTTAAGTCAGCATTGTGCCCTTTGTATTTATTTCGGATGCAATTTCTGTCTTTCATCGTCAATAGTAAAGTCCAAGGGATACGGTAAAACTGAAGTGAAGCATCGGAATCTAAAACCGGCCTCACAGGAGTGGTTCAAATCATAGAAAGTTAGAGTCTCAGTCCTCTTGTACTTAAGCTGGCATTGTGCATCTGTAATAAATTCGGATGCAATTTCTATGTTTCAGCGGCAATAAGAAGGTCCAAGGGATACAGTAAACCTGAAGTGAAGTATCGGAATCTAAAACTGGAGTCACAGGAGAGGTTCATATCATAGAAAGTTATAGTGTCAGTCCTCTTGTACTTAAGTCAGCATTGTGCCTTTTGTATTAAATTCGGATGCAATTTCTGTGTTTCATCGTCAATAAGAAGGTCCAAGGTATACAGTAAACCTGAAGTGAAGCATCGGAATCTAAAACTCGGCTCACAGGTGAGGTTCAAATCATAGAAAGTTAGAGTGTCAGTCCTCTTGTACTTAAGTCGGCGTTGTTCCTTTTGTATTAAAATCGGATGCGATTTCTGTGCTTCATCGTCAATAAGAAGGTCCAAGGGGTACAGTAAACCTGAAGTGAAGCATCGGAATCTAAAACTGGACTCACAGGTGAGGTTCAAATAACAGAAAATTAGAGTGTCAGTCCTCTTGTACTTAAGTCGGCATTGTGCCTTTTGTATTAAATTCGGATGCAATTTCTGTGTTTCATCGTCAATAAGAAGGTCCAAGGGATACAGTAAACCTGAAGTGAAGCATCGGAATCTAAAACTGGACTCGCAGGAGTGGTTCAAAACATAGAAAGTTAGAGTGTCAGTCCTCTTGTACTTAAGACTGCACTGTGCCTTTTGTATTAAATTCGTATGCAATTTCTGTGTTTCATTGTCAATAAGAAGGTTCATGGGATTCAGTGAACCTGAAGTGAAGCATCCGAACCTAAAACCTGACCTACAGGAGTGGTTCAAAACATAGAAAGTTAGAGTGTCAGTCCTCTTGTACTTAAGTCGGCATTGTGCCTTTTGTTTTAAATTCGGATGCAATTTCTGTGTTTCAACGTCAATAAGAAGGTCCAAGGGATACAGTAAACCTGAAGTGAAGCCTCGACATCTAAAACTGGACTCACAGGAGAGGTTCAAATCATAGAAAATTAGAGTGTCTGTCCTCTTGTACTTAAGTCGGCATTGTGCCTTTTGTATTAAAATCGGATGTAATTTCTGTGCTTCATCGTCAATAAGAAGGTCCAAGGGATACAGTAAACCTGAAGTGAAGCATCGGAATCTAAATCTGGACTCAAAGGAGAGGTTCAAATATGAGAAACTGAGAGTGTCAGTCCTCTTGTACTTATGTCGGCATTGTGCCTTTTGTATTAAATTCGGATGCAATTTCTGTGTTTCATCGTCAATAAGAATGTCCAAGGGATACTGTAAACCTGAAGTGAAGCATCTGAATCTAAAAGTGGACTCACAGGAGAGGTTCAAATCATAGAAAGATAGAGTGTCAGTCCTCTTGTACTTAAGTCAGCATTGTGCCCTTTGTATTAAATTCGGATGCAATTTCTGTGTTTCATCGTCAATAAGAAAGTCCAAGGGATACAGTAAAACTGAAGTGAAGCATCGGAATCTAAAACCGGCCTCACAGGAGTGGTTCAAATCATAGAAAGTTAGAGTCCCAGTCCTCTTGTACTTAAGGCGGCATTGTGCCTTTTGTATTAAATTCGGATGCAATTTCTGTGTTTCATCGTCAATATGAAGGTCCAAGGGAAACAGTAAACCTGAGGTGAAGCCTGGGGAACAAAAACAGGACTCTCAGGAGAGGTTCAAATCAGAGAAAGTTAGAGTGTCAGTCCTCTTGTACTTAAGTCGGCATTGTTCCTTTTGTATTAAAATCGGATGCAATTTCTGTGCTTCATCGTCAATAAGAAGGTCCAAGGGGTACAGTAAACCTGAAGTGAAGCATCGGAATATAAAACTGGACTCACAGGAGAGGTTCAAATCAGAGAAAGTTAGAGTGTCAGTCCTCTTGTACTAAAATCGGCATTGTGCCTTTTGTATTAAATTCGGATGCAATATCTGTGTTTCATCGTCAATAAGAAGGTCCAGGGGATACAGTAAACTTGAAGTGAAGCAGCGGAATCTAAAACTGGAACACAGGAGAGGTTCAAATCATAGAAAGTTAGAGTGTCACTCGTCTTGTACTTAAGCCGGCATTCTGCCTTTTGTATTAAATTCGGATGCAATTTCTGTGTTCCATCGTCAATAAGAAGGTCCAAGGTATACAGTAAACCTGAAGTGAAGCATCGGAATCTAAAACTGGACTCACAGGAGTGGTTAAAATCATAGAAAGTTAGAGTGTCAGTCCTCTTGTACTTAAGTCGGCATTGTGCCTTTTGTATTAAATTCGGATGTAATTTCTGTGTTTCATCGTCAATAAGAAGGTCCAAGGGATACAGTAAACTTGAAGTGAAACAACGGAATCTAAAACTTTAAACACAGGAGAGGTTCAAATCATAGAAAGTTAGAGTGTCAGTCCTCTTGAACTTAAGCCGGCATTGTGCCTTTTGTATTAAATTCCGATGCAATTTCTGTGTTTCATCGTCAATAAGAAAGTCCAAGGGATCCAGTAAACCTGAAGTGAAGCATCGGATTCTAAAACTGGACTCACAGGAGAGGTTCAAATCATAAAAAGTTAGAGTGTCAGTCCCCTGTCCTTAAGTCGGCATTCTGCCTTTTGTATTAAATTCGGATGCAATTTCTGTGTTTCATCGTCAATAAGAAGGTCCAAGGTATACAGTAAACCTTAAGTGAAGCATCGGAATCTAAAACTGGACACACAGGAGTGGTTATAATCATAGAAAGTTAGAGTGTCAGTCCTCTTGTACTTAAGTCGGCATTGTGCCTTTTGTATTAAATTCGGATGTATTTTCTGTGTTTCATCGTCAATAAGAAGGTCCAAGGGATACAGTAAACCTGAAGTGAAACAACGGAATCTAAAACTTTAAACACAGGAGAGGTTCAAATCATAGAAAGTTAGAGTGTCAGTCCTCTTGTACTTAAGTCGGCATTGTGTCTTTTGTATTAAATTCGGATGCAATTTCTGTGTTTCATCGTCAATAAGAAGGTCCAAGGGATACAGTAAACCTGAAGTGAAGCATCGGAATCTAAAACTGGAATCACAGGAGAGGTTCAAATAATAGAAAGTTAGAGTATATGTCTTCTTGTACTTAGGTCGGCATTGTGCCTTTTGTATTAAATTCTGATGCAATTTCTGTGTTTCATCGTCAATAAGAAAGTCCAAGGGATACAGAAAACCTGATGTGAAGCATCGGAATCTAAAACTGGAATCGCTGGAGAGGTTCAAATCAAAGAAAGTAAGAGTGTCAGTCCTCTTGTACTTAAGTCGGCATTGTGCCTTTTGTTTTAAATTAGGATGCAATTTCTGTGTTTCATCGTCAATAAGAAGGTCCAAGGGATACAGTAAACCCGAAGTGAAGCATCGAAATCGAAAACTGGACTCACAGGAGAGGTTCAAATCATTGAAAATTAGAGTGTCTGTCCTCTTGTACTTAAGTCGGCATTGTGCCTTTTGTATTAATTTCGGATGCAATTTTTTGTGTTTCATCGGCAATAAGAAGGTCCAAGGGATACAGTAAACCTGAGGTGAAGCCTCGGCAACAAAAACTGCAATCTCAGGAGAGGTTCAAATCAGAGAAAGTTGGAGTGTCAGTCCTCTTGTACTTAAGTCGGCATTGTTTCTTCTGTATTAAAATCGGATGCAATTTCTGTGTTTCATCGTCAATAAGAAGGTCCAAGGGATACAGTAAACCTGAAGTGAAGCATCAGAATCTAAAACTGGACTCACAGGAGAGGTTCAAATCATAGAAAGTTAGAGTGTCAGTCCTCTTGTACTTAAGTCGGCATTGTGCCTTTTGTATTGAATTCTAATGCAATTTCTGTGTTTCAGCGTCAATAAGAAGGTCCAAGGGATACAGTAAACCTGAACTGAGGCATCGGAATCTAAAACTGGAGTCACAGGAGAGGTTCATATCATAGAAAGTTAGAGTGTCAGTCCTCTTGTACTTAAGTCGGCATTGTGCCTTTTGTATTAAATACGGATGCAATTTCTGTGTTTCATCGTCAATAAGAAGGTCCAAGGAATACAGTAAACCTGAAGTGAAGCATCGAAATCGAAAACTGGACTCATAGGAGAGGTTCAAATCATAGAAAGTTAGAGTGTCAGTCCTCTTGTACTTAAGTCGGCATTGTGCCTTTTGTATTAAATTCGGATGCAATTTCGGTGTTTTATCGTCAATAAGAAGGTCCAAGGGATACAGTAAACCTGAAGTGAAGCATCGGAATCTAAAACTGGACTCACAGGAGAGGTTGAAATCATAGAAAGTTAGAGTGTCTGTCCTCTTGTACTTAAGTCGGCATTGTGCCTTTTGTATTAAATTCGGATGCAATTTCTGTGTTTCATCGTCAATAAGAAGGTCCAAGTTATACAGTAAACCTGAAGTGAAGCCTCGACATCTAAAACTGAACTCACAGGAGAGGTTCAAATCATAGAAAATTAGAGTGTCTGTCCTCTTTTATTTAAGTCGGCATTGTGCCTTTTGCATTAAAATCGGATGTAATTTCTGTGCTACATCGTCAATAAGAAGGTCCAAGGGATACAGTAAACCTGAAGTGAAGCATCGGAATCTAAAACTGGACTTAAAGGAGAGATTCAAATAAGAGAAACTGAGAGTGTCAGTCCTCTTGTACTTAAGTCGGCATTGTGCCTTTTGTATTAAATTCGGATGCAATTTCTGTGTTTCATCGTCAATAAGAAGGTCCAAGGGATACAGTAAACCTGAAGTGAAGCATCGAAATCGAAAACTGGACTCACAGGAGAGGTTCAAATCATAGAAAGTTAGAGTGTCAGTCCTCTTGTACTTAAGTCAGCATTGTGCCCTTTGTATTAAATTCGGATGCAATTTCTGTGTTTCATCGTCAATAAGAAAGTCCAAGGGATACAGTAAAGCTGAAGTGAAGCATCGGAATCTAAAACCGGCCTCACAGGAGTGGTTCAAATCATAAAAAGTTAGAGTCTCAGTCCTCTTGTACTTAAGTCGACATTGTGCCTTTTGTATTAAATTCGTATGCAATTTCTGTGTTTCAGCGGCAATAAGAAGGTCCAAGGGATACAGTAGACCTGAAGTGAAGCATCGGAATCTAAAACTGGAGTCACAGGAGAGGTTCATATCATAGAAAGTTAGAGTGTCAGTCCTCTTGTACTTAAGTCGGCATTGTGCCTTTTGTATTAAATTCGGATGCAATTTCGGTGTTTCATCGTCAATAAGAATATCCAAGGTATACAGTAAACCTGAAGTGAAGCATCGGAATCTAAAACTGGACTCACAGGTGAGGTTCAAATCATAGAAAGTTAGAGTGTCAGTCCTCTTGTACTTAAGTCGGCGTTGTTCCTTTTGTATTAAAATCGGATGCAATTTCTGTGCTCCATCGTCAATAAGAAGGTCCAAGGGATACAGTAAACCTGAAGTGAAGCCTCGACATCTAAAACTGGACTCACAGGAGAGGTTCAAATCATAGAAATCTAGAGTGTCTGTCCTCTTGTACTTAAGGCGGCATTGTGCCTTTTGTATTAAAATCGGATTTAATTTCTGTGCTTCATCGTCGATAAGAAGGTCCAAGGGATACAGAAAACCTGAAGTGAAGCATCGGAATCTAAAACTGGACTCAAAGGAGAGGTTCAAATAAGAGAAACTGAGAGTGTCAGTCCTCTTGTACTTAAGTCGGCGTTGTTCCTTTTGTATTAAAATCGGATGCAATTTCTGTGCTTCATCGTCAATAAGAAGGTCCAAGGGATACAGTAAACCTGAAGTGAAGCCTCGACATCTAAAACTGGACTCACAGGAGAGGTTCAAATCATAGAAATCTAGAGTGTCTGTCCTCTTGTACTTAAGTCGGCATTGTGCCTTTTGTATTAAAATCGGATGTAATTTCTGTGCTACATCGTCAATAAGAAGGTCCAAGGGATACAGTAAACCTGAAGTGAAGCATCGGAATCTAAAACTGGACTCACAGGAGAGGTTCAAATCATAGAAAGTTAGAGTGTCAGTCCTCTTGTACTTAAGTCAGCATTGTGCCCTTTGTATTAAATTCGGATGCAATTTCTGTCTTTCATCGTCAATAAGAAAGTCCAAGGCATACAGTAAAACTGAAGTGAAGCATCGGAATCTAAAACCGGCCTCACAGGAGTGGTTCAAATCATAGAAAGTTAGAGTCTCAGTCCTCTTGTACTTAAGCTGGCATTGTGCATCTGTAATAAATTCGGATGCAATTTCTATGTTTCAGCGGCAACAAGAAGGTCCAAGGGATACAGTAAACCTGAAGTGAAGTATCGGAATCTAAAACTGGAGTCACAGGAGAGATTCGTATCATAGAAAGTTAGAGTGTCAGTCCTCTTGTACTTAAGTCGGCATTGTGCCTTTTGTATTAAATTCGGATGCAATTTCTGTGTTTCATCGTCAATAAGAAAGTCCAAGGGATACAGAAAACCTGAAGTGAAGCATCGGAATCTAAAACTGGAATCGCTGGAGAGGTTCAAATCAAAGAAAGTAAGAGTGTCAGTCCTCTTGTACTTAAGTCGGCATTGTGCCTTTTGTATTAAATTAGGATGCAATTTCTGTGTTTCATCGTCAATAAGAAGGTCCAAGGGATACAGTAAACCCGAAGTGAAGCATCGAAATCGAAAACTGGACTCACAGGAGAGGTTCAAATCATTGAAAATTAGAGTGTCTGTCCTCTTGTACTTAAGTCGGCATTGTGCCTTTTGTATTAATTTCGGATGCAATTTTTTGTGTTTCATCGGCAATAAGAAGGTCCAAGGGATACAGTAAACCTGAGGTGAAGCCTCGGCAACAAAAACTGCAATCTCAGGAGAGGTTCAAATCAGAGAAAGTTGGAGTGTCAGTCCTCTTGTACTTAAGTCGGCATTGTTTCTTCTGTATTAAAATCGGATGCAATTTCTGTGTTTCATCGTCAATAAGAAGGTCCAAGGGATACAGTAAACCTGAAGTGAAGCATCAGAATCTAAAACTGGACTCACAGGAGAGGTTCAAATCATAGAAAGTTAGAGTGTCAGTCCTCTTGTACTTAAGTCGGCATTGTGCCTTTTGTATTAAATTCTAATGCAATTTCTGTGTTTCAGCGTCAATAAGAAGGTCCAAGGGATACAGTAAACCTGAACTGAAGCATCGGAATCTAAAACTGGAGTCACAGGAGAGGTTCATATCATAGAAAGTTAGAGTGTCAGTCCTCTTGTACTTAAGTCGGCATTGTGCCTTTTGTATTAAATTCGGATGCAATTTCTGTGTTTCATCGTCAATAAGAAGGTCCAAGGAATACAGTAAACCTGAAGTGAAGCATCGAAATCGAAAACTGGACTCATAGGAGAGGTTCAAATCATAGAAAGTTAGAGTGTCAGTCCTCTTGTACTTAAGTCGGCATTGTGCCTTTTGTATTAAATTCGGATGCAATTTCGGTGTTTTATCGTCAATAAGAAGGTCCAAGGGATACAGTAAACCTGAAGTGAAGCATCGGAATCTAAAACTGGACTCACAGGAGAGGTTGAAATCATAGAAAGTTAGAGTGTCAGTCCTTTTGTACTTAAGTCGGCATTGTGCCTTTTGTATTAAATTCGGATGCAATTTCTGTGTTTCATCGTCAATAAGAAGGTCCAAGTTATACAGTAAACCTGAAGTGAAGCCTCGACATCTAAAACTGAACTCACAGGAGAGGTTCAAATCATAGAAAATTAGAGTGTCTGTCCTCTTTTATTTAAGTCGGCATTGTGCCTTTTGTATTAAAATCGGATGTAATTTCTGTGCTACATCGTCAATAAGAAGGTCCAAGGGATACAGTAAACCTGAAGTGAAGCATCGGAATCTAAAACTGGACTTAAAGGAGAGATTCAAATAAGAGAAACTGAGAGTGTCAGTCCTCTTGTACTTAAGTCGGCATTGTGCCTTTTGTATTAAATTCGGATGCAATTTCTGTGTTTCATCGTCAATAAGAAGGTCCAAGGGATACAGTAAACCTGAAGTGAAGCATCGAAATCGAAAACTGGACTCACAGGAGAGGTTCAAATCATAGAAAGTTAGAGTGTCAGTCCTCTTGTACTTAAGTCAGCATTGTGCCCTTTGTATTAAATTCGGATGCAATTTCGGTGTTTCATCGTCAATAAGAATGTCCAAGGTATACAGTAAACCTGAAGTGAAGCATCGGAATCTAAAACTGGACTCACAGGTGAGGTTCAAATCATAGAAAGTTAGAGTGTCAGTCCTCTTGTACTTAAGTCGGCGTTGTTCCTTTTGTATTAAAATCGGATGCAATTTCTGTGCTTCATCGTCAATAAGAAGGTCCAAGGGATACAGTAAACCTGAAGTGAAGCCTCGACATCTAAAACTGGACTCACAGGAGAGGTTCAAATCATAGAAATCTAGAGTGTCTGTCCTCTTGTACTTAAGTCGGCATTGTGCCTTTTGTATTAAAATCGGATTTAATTTCTGTGCTTCATCGTCGATAAGAAGGTCCAAGGGATACAGAAAACCTGATATGAAGCATCGGAATCTAAAACTGGACTCAAAGGAGAGGTTCAAATAAGAGAAACTGAGAGTGTCAGTCCTCTTGTACTTAAGTCGGCATTGTGCCTTTTGTATTAAATTCGGATGCAATTTCTGTGTTTCATCGTCAATAAGAAGGTCCAAGGGATACAGTAAACCTGAAGTGAAGCATCGGAATCTAAATCTGGACTCAAAGGAGAGGTTCAAATAAGAGAAACTGAGAGTGTCAGTCCTCTTGTACTTAAGTCGGCATTGTGCCTTTTGTATTAAATTCGGATGCAATTTCTGTGTTTCATCGTCAATAAGAATGTCCAAGGGATACTGTAAACCTGAAGTGAAGCATCTGAATCTAAAAGTGGACTCACAGGAGAGGTTCAAATCATAGAAAGATAGAGTGTCAGTCCTCTTGTACTTAAGTCAGCATTGTGCCCTTTGTATTAAATTCGGATGCAATTTCGGTGTTTCATCGTCAATAAGAAAGTCCAAGGGATACAGTAAAACTGATGTGAAGCATCGGAATCTAAAACCGGCCTCACAGGAGTGGTTCAAATCATAGAAAGTTAGAGTCCCAGTCCTCTTGTACTTAAGGCGGCATTGTGCCTTTTGTATTAAATTCGGATGCAATTTCTGTGTTTCATCGTCAATATGAAGGTCCAAGGGAAACAGTAAACCTGAGGTGAAGCCTGGGGAACAAAAACAGGACTCTCAGGAGAGGTTCAAATCAGAGAAAGTTAGAGTGTCAGTCCTCTTGTACTTAAGTCGGCATTGTTCCTTTTGTATTAAAATCGGATGCAATTTCTGTGCTTCATCGTCAATAAGAAGGTCCAAGGGGTACAGTAAACCTGAAGTGAAGCATCGGAATATAAAACTGGACTCACAGGAGAGGTTCAAATCAGAGAAAGTTAGAGTGTCAGTCCTCTTGTACTAAAATCGGCATTGTGCCTTTTGTATTAAATTCGGATGCAATATCTGTGTTTCATCGTCAATAAGAAGGTCCAAGGGATACAGTAAACTTGAAGTGAAGCAGCGGAATCTAAAACTGGAACACAGGAGAGGTTCAAATCATAGAAAGTTAGAGTGTCACTCGTCTTGTACTTAAGCCGGCATTCTGCCTTTTGTATTAAATTCGGATGCAATTTCTGTGTTCCATCGTCAATAAGAAGGTCCAAGGTATACAGTAAACCTGAAGTGAAGCATCGGAATCTAAAACTGGACTCACAGGAGTGGTTAAAATCATAGAAAGTTAGAGTGTCAGTCCTCTTGTACTTAAGTCGGCATTGTGCCTTTTGTATTAAATTCGGATGTAATTTCTGTGTTTCATCGTCAATAAGAAGGTCCAAGGGATACAGTAAACTTGAAGTGAAACAACGGAATCTAAAACTTTAAACACAGGAGAGGTTCAAATCATAGAAAGTTAGAGTGTCAGTCCTCTTGAACTTAAGCCGGCATTGTGCCTTTTGTATTAAATTCCGATGCAATTTCTGTGTTTCATCGTCAATAAGAAAGTCCAAGGGATCCAGTAAACCTGAAGTGAAGCATCGGATTCTAAAACTGGACTCACAGGAGAGGTTCAAATCATAAAAAGTTAGAGTGTCAGTCCCCTGTCCTTAAGTCGGCATTCTGCCTTTTGTATTAAATTCGGATGCAATTTCTGTGTTTCATCGTCAATAAGAAGGTCCAAGGTATACAGTAAACCTTAAGTGAAGCATCGGAATCTAAAACTGGACACACAGGAGTGGTTATAATCATAGAAAGTTAGAGTGTCAGTCCTCTTGTACTTAAGTCGGCATTGTGCCTTTTGTATTAAATTCGGATGTATTTTCTGTGTTTCATCGTCAATAAGAAGGTCCAAGGGATACAGTAAACCTGAAGTGAAACAACGGAATCTAAAACTTTAAACACAGGAGAGGTTCAAATCATAGAAAGTTAGAGTGTCAGTCCTCTTGTACTTAAGTCGGCATTGTGTCTTTTGTATTAAATTCGGATGCAATTTCTGTGTTTCATCGTCAATAAGAAGGTCCAAGGGATACAGTAAACCTGAAGTGAAGCATCGGAATCTAAAACTGGAATCACAGGAGAGGTTCAAATAATAGAAAGTTAGAGTATATGTCTTCTTGTACTTAGGTCGGCATTGTGCCTTTTGTATTAAATTCTGATGCAATTTCTGTGTTTCATCGTCAATAAGAAAGTCCAAGGGATACAGAAAACCTGATGTGAAGCATCGGAATCTAAAACTGGAATCGCTGGAGAGGTTCAAATCAAAGAAAGTAAGAGTGTCAGTCCTCTTGTACTTAAGTCGGCATTGTGCCTTTTGTTTTAAATTAGGATGCAATTTCTGTGTTTCATCGTCAATAAGAAGGTCCAAGGGATACAGTAAACCCGAAGTGAAGCATCGAAATCGAAAACTGGACTCACAGGAGAGGTTCAAATCATTGAAAATTAGAGTGTCTGTCCTCTTGTACTTAAATCGGCATTGTGCCTTTGGTATTAATTTCGGATGCAATTTTTTGTGTTTCATCGGCAATAAGAAGGTCCAAGGGATACAGTAAACCTGAGGTGAAGCCTCGGCAACAAAAACTGCAATCTCAGGAGAGGTTCAAATCAGAGAAAGTTGGAGTGTCAGTCCTCTTGTACTTAAGTCGGCATTGTTTCTTCTGTATTAAAATCGGATGCAATTTCTGTGTTTCATCGTCAATAAGAAGGTCCAAGGGATACAGTAAACCTGAAGTGAAGCATCAGAATCTAAAACTGGACTCACAGGAGAGGTTCAAATCATAGAAAGTTAGAGTGTCAGTCCTCTTGTACTTAAGTCGGCATTGTGCCTTTTGTATTAAATTCTAATGCAATTTCTGTGTTTCAGCGTCAATAAGAAGGTCCAAGGGATACAGTAAACCTGAACTGAGGCATCGGAATCTAAAACTGGAGTCACAGGAGAGGTTCATATCATAGAAAGTTAGAGTGTCAGTCCTCTTGTACTTAAGTCGGCATTGTGCCTTTTGTATTAAATACGGATGCAATTTCTGTGTTTCATCGTCAATAAGAAGGTCCAAGGAATACAGTAAACCTGAAGTGAAGCATCGAAATCGAAAACTGGACTCATAGGAGAGGTTCAAATCATAGAAAGTTAGAGTGTCAGTCCTCTTGTACTTAAGTCGGCATTGTGCCTTTTGTATTAAATTCGGATGCAATTTCGGTGTTTTATCGTCAATAAGAAGGTCCAAGGGATACAGTAAACCTGAAGTGAAGCATCGGAATCTAAAACTGGACTCACAGGAGAGGTTGAAATCATAGAAAGTTAGAGTGTCAGTCCTCTTGTACTTAAGTCGGCATTGTGCCTTTTGTATTAAATTCGGATGCAATTTCTGTGTTTCATCGTCAATAAGAAGGTCCAAGTTATACAGTAAACCTGAAGTGAAGCCTCGACATCTAAAACTGAACTCACAGGAGAGGTTCAAATCATAGAAAATTAGAGTGTCTGTCCTCTTTTATTTAAGTCGGCATTGTGCCTTTTGTATTAAAATCGGATGTAATTTCTGTGCTACATCGTCAATAAGAAGGTCCAAGGGATACAGTAAACCTGAAGTGAAGCATCGGAATCTAAAACTGGACTTAAAGGAGAGATTCAAATAAGAGAAACTGAGAGTGTCAGTCCTCTTGTACTTAAGTCGGCATTGTGCCTTTTGTATTAAATTCGGATGCAATTTCTGTGTTTCATCGTCAATAAGAAGGTCCAAGGGATACAGTAAACCTGAAGTGAAGCATCGAAATCGAAAACTGGACTCACAGGAGAGGTTCAAATCATATAAAGTTAGAGTGTCAGTCCTCTTGTACTTAAGTCAGCATTGTGCCCTTTGTATTAAATTCGGATGCAATTTCTGTGTTTCATCGTCAATAAGAAAGTCCAAGGGATACAGTAAAGCTGAAGTGAAGCATCGGAATCTAAAACCGGCCTCACAGGAGTGGTTCAAATCATAAAAAGTTAGAGTCTCAGTCCTCTTGTACTTAAGTCGACATTGTGCCTTTTGTATTAAATTCGTATGCAATTTCTGTGTTTCAGCGGCAATAAGAAGGTCCAAGGGATACAGTAGACCTGAAGTGAAGCATCGGAATCTAAAACTGGAGTCACAGGAGAGGTTCATATCATAGAAAGTTAGAGTGTCAGTCCTCTTGTACTTAAGTCGGCATTGTGCCTTTTGTATTAAATTCGGATGCAATTTCGGTGTTTCATCGTCAATAAGAATATCCAAGGTATACAGTAAACCTGAAGTGAAGCATCGGAATCTAAAACTGGACTCACAGGTGAGGTTCAAATCATAGAAAGTTAGAGTGTCAGTCCTCTTGTACTTAAGTCGGCGTTGTTCCTTTTGTATTAAAATCGGATGCAATTTCTGTGCTTCATCGTCAATATGAAGGTCCAAGGGATACAGTAAACCTGAAGTGAAGCCTCGACATCTAAAACTGGACTCACAGGAGAGGTTCAAATCATAGAAATCTAGAGTGTCTGTCCTCTTGTACTTAAGTCGGCATTGTGCCTTTTGTATTAAAATCGGATTTAATTTCTGTGCTTCATCATCGATAAGAAGGTCCAAGGGATACAGAAAACCTGAAGTGAAGCATCGGAATCTAAAACTGGACTCAAAGGAGAGGTTCAAATAAGAGAAACTGAGAGTGTCAGTCCTCTTGTACTTAAGTCGGCGTTGTTCCTTTTGTATTAAAATCGGATGCAATTTCTGTGCTTCATCGTCAATAAGAAGGTCCAAGGGATACAGTAAACCTGAAGTGAAGCCTCGACATCTAAAACTGGACTCACAGGAGAGGTTCAAATGATAGAAATCTAGAGTGTCTGTCCTCTTGTACTTAAGTCGGCATTGTGCCTTTTGTATTAAAATCGGATGTAATTTCTGTGCTACATCGTCAATAAGAAGGTACAAGGGATACAGTAAACCTGAAGTGAAGCATCGGAATCTAAAACTGGACTCACAGGAGAGGTTCAAATCATAGAAAGTTAGAGTGTCAGTCCTCTTGTACTTAAGTCAGCATTGTGCCCTTTGTATTAAATTCGGATGCAATTTCTGTCTTTCATCGTCAATAAGAAAGTCCAAGGGATACAGTAAAACTGAAGTGAAGCATCGGAATCTAAAACCGGCCTCACAGGAGTGGTTCAAATCATAGAAAGTTAGAGTCTCAGTCCTCTTGTACTTAAGCTGGCATTGTGCATCTGTAATAAATTCGGATGCAATTTCTATGTTTCAGCGGCAACAAGAAGGTCCAAGGGATACAGTAAACCTGAAGTGAAGTATCGGAATCTAAAACTGGAGTCACAGGAGAGATTCGTATCATAGAAAGTTAGAGTGTCAGTCCTCTTGTACTTAAGTCGGCATTGTGCCTTTTGTATTAAATTCGGATGCAATTTCTGTGTTTCATCGTCAATAAGAAAGTCCAAGGGATACAGAAAACCTGAAGTGAAGCATCGGAATCTAAAACTGGAATCGCTGGAGAGGTTCAAATCAAAGAAAGTAAGAGTGTCAGTCCTCTTGTACTTAAGTCGGCATTGTGCCTTTTGTATTAAATTAGGATGCAATTTCTGTGTTTCATCGTCAATAAGAAGGTCCAAGGGATACAGTAAACCCGAAGTGAAGCATCGAAATCGAAAACTGGACTCACAGGAGAGGTTCAAATCATTGAAAATTAGAGTGTCTGTCCTCTTGTACTTAAGTCGGCATTGTGCCTTTTGTATTAATTTCGGATGCAATTTTTTGTGTTTCATCGGCAATAAGAAGGTCCAAGGGATACAGTAAACCTGAGGTGAAGCCTCGGCAACAAAAACTGCAATCTCAGGAGAGGTTCAAATCAGAGAAAGTTGGAGTGTCAGTCCTCTTGTACTTAAGTCGGCATTGTTTCTTCTGTATTAAAATCGGATGCAATTTCGGTGTTTCATCGTCAATAAGAAGGTCCAAGGGATACAGTAAACCTGAAGTGAAGCATCAGAATCTAAAACTGGACTCACAGGAGAGGTTCAAATCATAGAAAGTTAGAGTGTCAGTCCTCTTGTACTTAAGTCGGCATTGTGCCTTTTGTATTAAATTCTAATGCAATTTCTGTGTTTCAGCGTCAATAAGAAGGCCCAAGGGATACAGTAAACCTGAACTGAAGCATCGGAATCTAAAACTGGAGTCACAGGAGAGGTTCATATCATAGAAAGTTAGAGTGTCAGTCCTCTTGTACTTAAGTCGGCATTGTGCCTTTTGTATTAAATTCGGATGCAATTTCTGTGTTTCATCGTCAATAAGAAGGTCCAAGGAATACAGTAAACCTGAAGTGAAGCATCGAAATCGAAAACTGGACTCATAGGAGAGGTTCAAATCATAGAAAGTTAGAGTGTCAGTCCTCTTGTACTTAAGTCGGCATTGTGCCTTTTGTATTAAATTCGGATGCAATTTCGGTGTTTTATCGTCAATAAGAAGGTCCAAGGGATACAGTAAACCTGAAGTGAAGCATCGGAATCTAAAACTGGACTCACAGGAGAGGTTGAAATCATAGAAAGTTAGAGTGTCAGTCCTCTTGTACTTAAGTCGGCATTGTGCCTTTTGTATTAAATTCGGATGCAATTTCTGTGTTTCATCGTCAATAAGAAGGTCCAAGTTATACAGTAAACCTGAAGTGAAGCCTCGACATCTAAAACTGAACTCACAGGAGAGGTTCAAATCATAGAAAATTAGAGTGTCTGTCCTCTTTTATTTAAGTCGGCATTGTGCCTTTTGTATTAAAATCGGATGTAATTTCTGTGCTACATCGTCAATAAGAAGGTCCAAGGGATACAGTAAACCTGAAGTGAAGCATCGGAATCTAAAACTGGACTTAAAGGAGAGATTCAAATAAGAGAAACTGAGAGTGTCAGTCCTCTTGTACTTAAGTCGGCATTGTGCCTTTTGTATTAAATTCGGATGCAATTTCTGTGTTTCATCGTCAATAAGAAGGTCCAAGGGATACAGTAAACCTGAAGTGAAGCATCGAAATCGAAAACTGGACTCACAGGAGAGGTTCAAATCATAGAAAGTTAGAGTGTCAGTCCTCTTGTACTTAAGTCAGCATTGTGCCCTTTGTATTAAATTCGGATGCAATTTCTGTGTTTCATCGTCAATAAGAAAGTCCAAGGGATACAGTAAAGCTGAAGTGAAGCATCGGAATCTAAAACCGGCCTCACAGGAGTGGTTCAAATCATAAAAAGTTAGAGTCTCAGTCCTTTTGTACTTAAGTCGACATTGTGCCTTTTGTATTAAATTCGTATGCAATTTCTGTGTTTCAGCGGCAATAAGAAGGTCCAAGGGATACAGTAGACCTGAAGTGAAGCATCGGAATCTAAAACTGGAGTCAGAGGAGAGGTTCATATCATAGAAAGTTAGAGTGTCAGTCCTCTTGTACTTAAGTCGGCATTGTGCCTTTTGTATTAAATTCGGATGCAATTTCGGTGTTTCATCGTCAATAAGAATGTCCAAGGTATACAGTAAACCTGAAGTGAAGCATCGGAATCTAAAACTGGACTCACAGGTGAGGTTCAAATCATAGAAAGTTAGAGTGTCAGTCCTCTTGTACTTAAGTCGGCGTTGTTCCTTTTGTATTAAAATCGGATGCAATTTCTGTGCTTCATCGTCAATAAGAAGGTCCAAGGGATACAGTAAACCTGAAGTGAAGCCTCGACATCTAAAACTGGACTCACAGGAGAGGTTCAAATCATAGAAATCTAGAGTGTCTGTCCTCTTGTACTTAAGTCGGCATTGTGCCTTTTGTATTAAAATCGGATTTAATTTCTGTGCTTCATCGTCGATAAGAAGGTCCAAGGGATACAGAAAACCTGAAGTGAAGCATCGGAATCTAAAACTGGACTCAAAGGAGAGGTTCAAATAAGAGAAACTGAGAGTGTCAGTCCTCTTGTACTTAAGTCGGCATTGTGCCTTTTGTATTAAATTCGGATGCAATTTCTGTGTTTCATCGTCAATAAGAAGGTCCAAGGGATACAGTAAACCTGAAGTGAAGCATCGGAATCTAAAACTGGACTCACAGGAGAGGTTGAAATCATAGAAAGTTAGAGTGTCAGTCCTCATGTACTTAAGTCAGCATTGTGCCCTTTGTATTAAATTCGGATGCAATTTCTGTCTTTCATCGTCAATAAGAAGGTCCAAGGGATACAGTAAACCTGAAGTGAAGTATCGGAATCTAAAACTGGAGTCACAGGAGAGGTTCGTATCATAGAAAGTTAGAGTGTCAGTCCTCTTGTACTTAAGTCGGCATTGTGCCTTTTGTATTAAATTCTAATGCAATTTCTGTGTTTCAGCGTCAATAAGAAGGTCCAAGGGATACAGTAAACCTGAACTGAAGCATCGGAATCTAAAACTGGAGTCACAGGAGAGGTTCATATCATAGAAAGTTAGAGTGTCAGTCCTCTTGTACTTAAGTCGGCATTGTGCCTTTTGTATTAAATTCGGATGCAATTTCTGTGTTTCATCGTCAATAAGAAGGTCCAAGGAATACAGTAAACCTGAAGTGAAGCATCGAAATCGAAAACTGGACTCATAGGAGAGGTTCAAATCATAGAAAGTTAGAGTGTCAGTCCTCTTGTACTTAAGTCGGCATTGTGCCTTTTGTATTAAATTCGGATGCAATTTCGGTGTTTTATCGTCAATAAGAAGGTCCAAGGGATACAGTAAACCTGAAGTGAAGCATCGGAATCTAAAACTGGACTCACAGGAGAGGTTGAAATCATAGAAAGTTAGAGTGTCAGTCCTCTTGTACTTAAGTCGGCATTGTGCCTTTTGTATTAAATTCGGATGCAATTTCTGTGTTTCATCGTCAATAAGAAGGTCCAAGTTATACAGTAAACCTGAAGTGAAGCCTCGACATCTAAAACTGAACTCACAGGAGAGGTTCAAATCATAGAAAATTAGAGTGTCTGTCCTCTTTTATTTAAGTCGGCATTGTGCCTTTTGTATTAAAATCGGATGTAATTTCTGTGCTACATCGTCAATAAGAAGGTCCAAGGGATACAGTAAACCTGAAGTGAAGCATCGGAATCTAAAACTGGACTTAAAGGAGAGATTCAAATAAGAGAAACTGAGAAGTGTCAGTCCTCTTGTACTTAAGTCGGCATTGTGCCTTTTGTATTAAATTCGGATGCAATTTCTGTGTTTCATCGTCAATAAGAAGGTCCAAGGGATACAGTAAACCTGAAGTGAAGCATCGAAATCGAAAACTGGACTCACAGGAGAGGTTCAAATCATAGAAAGTTAGAGTGTCAGTCCTCTTGTACTTAAGTCAGCATTGTGCCCTTTGTATTAAATTCGGATGCAATTTCTGTGTTTCATCGTCAATAAGAAAGTCCAAGGGATACAGTAAAGCTGAAGTGAAGCATCGGAATCTAAAACCGGCCTCACACTAGTGGTTCAAATCATAAAAAGTTAGAGTCTCAGTCCTCTTGTACTTAAGTCGACATTGTGCCTTTTGTATTAAATTCGTATGCAATTTCTGTGTTTCAGCGGCAATAAGAAGGTCCAAGGGATACAGTAGACCTGAAGTGAAGCATCGGAATCTAAAACTGGAGTCACAGGAGAGGTTCATATCATAGAAAGTTAGAGTGACAGTCCTCTTGTACTTAAGTCAGCATTGTGCCTTTTGTATTAAATTCGGATGCAATTTCTGTGTTTCATCGTCAATAAGAAGGTCCAAGGGATACAGTAAACCTGAAGTGAAGCATCGAAATCGAAAACTGGACTCACAGGAGAGGTTCAAATCATAGAAAGTTAGAGTGTCAGTCCTCTTGTACTTAAGTCAGCATTGTGCCCTTTGTATTAAATTCGGATGCAATTTCTGTGTTTCATCGTCAATAAGAAAGTCCAAGGGATACAGTAAAACTGAAGTGAAGCATCGGAATCTAAAACCGGCCTCACAGGAGTGGTTCAAATCATAGAAAGTTAGAGTCTCAGTCCTCTTGTACTTAAGCTGGCATTGTGCATCTGTAATAAATTCGGATGCAATTTCTATGTTTCAGCGGCAACAAGAAGGTCCAAGGGATACAGTAAACCTGAAGTGAAGTATCGGAATCTAAAACTGGAGTCACAGGAGAGGTTCGTATCATAGAAAGTTATAGTGTCAGTCCTCTTGTACTTAAATCAGCATTGTGCCTTTTGTATTAAATTCGGATGCAATTTCTGTGTTTCATCGTCAATAAGAAGGTCCAAGGTATACAGTAAACCTGAAGTGAAGCATCGGAATCTAAAACTGGACTCACAGGTGAGGTTCAAATCATAGAAAGTTAGAGTGTCAGTCCTCTTGTACTTAAGTCGGCGTTGTTCCTTTTGTATTAAAATCGGATGCGATTTCTGTGCTTCATCGTCAATAAGAAGGTCCAAGGGGTACAGTAAACCTGAAGTGAAGCATCGGAATCTAAAACTGGACTCACAGGTGAGGTTCAAATAACAGAAAATTAGAGTGTCAGTCCTCTTGTACTTAAGTCGGCATTGTGCCTTTTGTATTAAATTCGGATGCAATTTCTGTGTTTCATCGTCAATAAGAAGGTCCAAGGGATACAGTAAACCTGAAGTGAAGCATCGGAATCTAAAACTGGACTCACAGGAGCGGTTCAAAACGTAGAAAGTTAGAGTGTCAGTCCTCTTGTACTTAAGTCGGCACTGTGCCTTTTGTATTAAATTCGTATGCAATTTCTGTGTTTCATTGTCAATAAGAAGGTCCATGGGATTCAGTAAACCTGAAGTGAAGCATCCGAAACTAAAACCTGACTCACAGGAGAGGTTCAAACCATAGAAACTTAGAGTGTCAGTCCTCTTGTACTTAAGTCGACATTGTGCCTTTTGTATTAAATTCGTATGCAATTTCTGTGTTTCAGCGGCAATAAGAAGGTCCAAGGCATACAGTAAACCTGAAGTGAAGCATCGGAATCTAAAACTGGACTCACAGGAGAGGTTCAAATCATAGAAAGTTAGAGTGTCAGTCCTCTTGTACTTAAGTCAGCATTGTGCCCTTTGTATTAAATTCGGATGCAATTTCTGTCTTTCATCGTCAATAAGAAAGTCCAAGGGATACAGTGAAAGTGAAACCGGCCTCACAGGAGTGGTTCAAATCATAGAAAGTTAGAGTCTCAGTCTTGTACTTAAGCTGGCATTGTGCATCTGTAATAAATTCGGATGCAATTTCTGTGTTTCAGCGGCAATAAGAAGGTCCAAGGGATACAGTAAACCTGAAGTGAAGTATCGGAATCTAAAACTGGAGTCACAGGAGAGGTTCATATCATAGAAAGTTAGAGTGTCAGTCCTCTTGTACTTAAGTCAGCATTGTGCCTTTTGTATTAAATTCGGATGCAATTTCTGTGTTTCATCGTCAATAAGAAAGTCCAAGGGATACAGTAAAACTGAAGTGAAGCATCGGAATCTAAAACCGGCCTCACAGGAGTGGTTCAAATCATAGAAAGTTAGAGTCTCAGTCCTCTTGTACTTAAGTCGACATTGTGCCTTTTGTATTAAATTCGTATGCAATTTCTGTGTTTCAGCGGCAATAAGAAGGTCCAAGGGATACAGTAAACCTGAAGTGAAGCATCGGAATCTGAAACTGGAGTCACAGGAGAGGTTCATATCATATAAAGTTAGAGTGTCAGTCCTCTTGTACTTAAGTCGGCGTTGTTCCTTTTTTATTAAAATCGGATGCGATTTCTGTGCTTCATCGTCAATAAGAAGGTCCAAGGGATACAGTAAACCTGAAGTGAAGCCTCGACATCTAAAACTGGACTCACAGGAGAGGTTCAAATCATAGAAAATAAGAGTGTCTGTCCTCTTGTACTTAAGTCGGCATTGTGCCTTTTGTATTAAAATCGGATGTAATTTCTGTGCTTCATCGTCAGTAAGAAGGTCCAAGGGATACAGTAAACCTGAAGAGAAGCATCGGAATCTAAAACTGGACTCAAAGGAGAGGTTCAAATAAGAGAAACTGAGAGTGTCAGTCCTCTTGTACTTAAGTCGGCATTGTGCCTTTTGTATTAAATTCGGATGCAATTTCTGTGTTTCATCGTCAATAAGAAGGTCCAAGGGATACAGTAAACCTGAAGTGAAGCATCGGAATCTATAACTGGACTCACAGGAGAGGTTCAAACCATAGAAAGTTAGAGTGTCAGTCCTCTTGTACTTAAGTCAGCATTGTGCCCTTTGTATTAAATTCGGATGCAATTTTTGTCTTTCATCGTCAATAAGAAAGTCCAAGTGATACAGTAAAACTGAAGTGAAGCATCGGAATCTAAAACCGGCCTCACAGGAGTGGTTCAAATCATAGAAAGTTAGAGTCTCAGCCCTCTTGTACTTAAGCTGGCATTGTGCATCTGTAATAAATTCGGATGCAACTTCTGTGTTTCAGCGGCAATAAGAAGGTCCAAGGGATACAGTAAACCTGAAGTGAAGTATCGGAATCTAAAACTGGAGTCACAGGAGAGGTTCAAATCATAGAAAGTTAGAGTGTCAGTCCTCTTGTACTTAAGTCAGCATTGTGCCATTTGTATTAAATTCGGATGCAATTTCTGTGTTTCATCGTCAATAAGAACGTCCAAGGTATACAGTAAACCTGAAGTGAAGCATCAGAATCTAAAACTGGACTCACAGGAGTGGTTCAAAACATAGAAAGTTAGAGTGTCAGTCCTCTTGTACTTAAGTCGGCGTTGTTCCTTTTGTATTAAAATCGGATGCGATTTCTGTGCTTCATTTTCAATACGAAGGTCCAAGGGGTACAGTAAACCTGAAGTGAAGCATCGGAATCTAAAACTGGACACACAGGTGAGGTTCAAATAATAAAAAATGAGAGTGTCAGTCCTCTTGTACTTAAGTCGGCATTGTGCCTTTTGTATTAAATTCGGATGCAATTTCTGTGTTTCATCGTCAATAAGAAGGTCCAAGGGATACAGTAAACCTGAAGTGCAGCATCGGAATCTAAAACTGGACTCACAGGAGTGGTTCAAAACATAGAAAGTTAGAGTGTCAGTCCTCTTGTACTTAAGTCGGCACTGTGCCTTTTGTATTAAATTCGTATGCAATTTCTGTGTTTCATTGTCAATAAGAATGTCCATGGGATTCAGTAAACCTGAAGTGAAGCATCCGAAACTAAAACCTGACTCACAGGAGAGGTTCAAATCATGGAAACTTAGAGTGTCAGTCCTCTCGTACTTAAGACGGCATTGTGCCTTTTGTATTAATTTCGTATGCAATTTCTGTGTTTCATCGTCAATACGAAGGTCCAAGGGATACAGTAAAACTGAGGTGAAGCCTCGGCAACAAAAACTGGACTCTCAGGAGAGGTTCAAATCAGAGAAAGTTAGAGTGTCAGTCCTCTTGTACTTAAGTCGGCATTGTTCCTTTTGTATTAAAATCGGATGCAATTTCTGTGCTTCATCGTCAATAAGAAGGTCCAAGGGGTACAGTAAACCTGAAGTGAAGCATCGGAATATAAAACTGGACTCACAGGAGAGGTTCAAATCAGAGAAAGTTAGAGTGTCAGTCCTCTTGTACTTAAATCGGCATTGTGCCTTTTGTATTAAATTCGGATGCAATTTCTGTGTTTCATCGTCAATAAGAAGGTCCAAGGGATACTGTAAACTTGGAGTGAAGCATCGGAATCTAAAACTGGAACACAGGAGAGGTTCAAATCATAGAAAGTTAGAGTGTCACTCCTCTTGTACTTAAGCCGGCATTGTGCCTTTTGTATTAAATTCGGATGCAATTTCTGTGTTTCATCGTCAATAGGAAGGTCCAAGATATACAGCAAACCTGAAGTGAAGCATCGGAATCTAAAACTGGACTCTCAGGAGTGGTTAAAATCATAGAAAGTTAGAGTGTCAGTCCTCTTGTACTTAAATCGGCATTGTGCCTTTTGTATTAAATTCGGATGCAATTTCTGTGTTTCATCGTCAATAAGAAGGTCCAAGGGATACAGTAAAATTGAAGTGAAACAACGGAATCTAAAACTGGAATCACAGGAGAGGTTTATATCATAGAAAGTTTGAGTGTCAGTCCTCTTGTACTTAAGCCGGCATTGTGCCTTTTGTATTAAATTCGGATGCAATTTCTGTGTTTCATCGTCAATGAGAAGGTCCTAGGGATACAGTAAACCTGCAGTGAAGCATCGGAATCTAAAACTGGACTCACAGGTGAGGTTCAAATCATAGAAAGTTAGAGTGTCGGTAATCTTGTACTTATGTCGGCATTGTGCATTTTGTATTAAATTCGGATGCAATTTCTGTGTTCTATCGTCAATAAGAAGGTCCAAGGGATACAGTAAACCTGAAGTGAAGCATCGGAATCTAAAACTGGACTTACAGGAGAGTTTCAAATCATAGAAAGTTAGAGTGTCAGTCCTCTTGTACTTAAGTCGGCATTGAGCATTTTGTATTAAATTCGGATGCAATTTCTGTGTTTCATCGTCAATAAGAAGGTCCAAGGGATTCAGTAAACCTGAAGTGAATCATCGAAATCTAAAACTGGACTCACAGGTGAGGTTCAAATCATAGAAATTTAGAGTGTCAGTCCTCTTGTACTTAAGTCGGCATTGTTCCTTTTGTATTAAATTCGGATGCAATTTCTGTGTTTCATCGTCAATAAGAAGGTCCAAGGTATACAGTAAACCTGAAGTGAAACATCGGAATCTAAAACTGGAATCACTGGAGAGGTTCAAATCAAAGAAAGTAAGAGTGTCAGTCCTCTTGTATTTAAGTCGGCATTGTGCCTTTTGTATTAAATTCGGATGCAATTTCTGTGTTTCATCGTCAATAAGAAGGTCCAAGGGATACAGTAAACCTGAAGTGAAGCATCGAAATCGAAAACTGGACTCACAGGAGAGGTTCAAATCAAAGAAAGTTAGAGTGGCAGTCCTCTTGTACTTAAGTCGGCATTGTGCCTTTTGTATTAAATTCGGATGCAATTTCGGTGTTTCATCGTCAATAAGAAGGTCCAAGGGATACAGTAAACCTGAAGTGAAGCATCGGAATCTAAAACTGGACTCACAGGAGAGGTTCAAATCATAGTAAGTTAGAGTGTCAGTCCGCTTGTACTTAAGTCGGCATTGTGACTTTTGTATTAAATTCAGATGCAATTTCTGTGTTTCATCGTCAATAAGAAGGTCCAAGGGATACAGTAAACCTGAAGTGAAGCCTCGACATCTTAAACTGGACTCACAGGAGAGGTTCAAATCATAGAAAATTAAGGTGTCTGTCCTCTTGTACTTAAGTCGGCATTGTGCCTTTTGTATTAAAATCGGATGTAATTTCTGTGCTTCATCGTCAATAAGAGGGTCCAAGGGATACAGTAAACCTGAAGTGAAGCATTGGAATCTAAAACTGGACTCAAAGGAGAGGTTCAAATAAGCGAAACTGAGAGTGTCAGTCCTCTTGTACTTAAGTCGGCATTGTGCCTTTTGCATTAAATTCGGATGCAATTTCTGTGTTTCATCGTCAATAAGAAGGTCCAAGGGATATAGTAAACCTGAAGTGAAGCATCGGAATCTAAAACTGGAATCACTGGAGAGGTTCAAATCAAAGAAAGTAAGAGTGTCAGTCCTCTTGTACTTAAGTCGGCATTGTTCCTTTTGTATTGAATTCGGATGCAATTTCTGTGTTTCATCGTCAATAAGAAGGTCCAAGGGATACAGTAAACCTGAAGTGAAGCATCGAAATCGAAAACTGGAGTCACAGGAGAGGTTCAAATCATAGAAAGTTAGAGTGTCAGTCCTCTTGTACTTAAGTCGGCATTGTGCCTTTTGTATTAAAATCGGATGCGATTTCTGTGCTTCATCGTTAATAAGAAGGTCCAAGGGATACAGTAAACCTGAAGTGAAGCATCGGAATCTAAAACTGGACTCACAGGAGTGGTTCAATGCATAGAAAATTAGAGTGTCAGTCCTCTTGTACTTAAGTCGGCACTGTGCCTTTTGTATTAAATTCGTGTGCAATTTCTGTGTTTCATTGTCAATAAGGAGGTCCATGGGATTCAGTAAACCTGAAGTGAAGCATCCGAAACTAAAACCTGACTCACAGGAGAGGTTCAAATCATAGAAACTTAGAGTGTCAGTCCTCTTGTACTTTAGTCGGCATTGTGCCTTTTGTATTAATTTCGGATGCAATTTCTGTGTTTCATCGTCAATAAGAAGGTCCAAGGGATACAGTAAAGCTGACGTGAAGCCTCGGCAACAAAAACTGGACTCTCAGAAGAGGTTAAAATCAGAGAAAGTTATAGTGTCAGTCCTCTTGTACTTAAGTCGGCATTGTTCCTTTTGTATTAAAATCGGATGCAATTTCTGTGCTTCATCATCAATAAGAAGGTCCACAGGGGAACAGTAAACCTGAAGTGAAGCATCGGAATATAAAACTGGACTCACAGGAGAGGTTCAAATCAGAGAAAGTTATAGTGTCAGTCCTCTTGTACTTAAATCGGCACTGTGCCTTTTGTATTAAATTCGGATGCAATTTCTGTGTTTCATCGTCAATAAGAAGGTCCAAGGGATACAGTAAACTTGAAGTGAAGCATCGGAATCTAAAACTGGAACACAGGCGAGGTTCAAATCATAGAAAGTTAGAGTGTCACTCCTCTTGTACTTAAGCCAGCATTGTGCCTTTTGTATTAAATTTGGATGCAATTTCTGTGTTTCATCGTCAATACGAAGGTCCAAGGTATACAGTAAACCTGAAGTGAAGCATCGGAATCTAAAACTGGACTCACAGGAGTGGTTAAAATCATAGAAAGTTAGAGTGTCAGTCCTCTTGTACTTAAGTCGGCATTGTGCCTTTTGTATTAAATTCGGATGAAATTTCTGTGTTTCATTGTCAATAAGAAGGTCCAAGGGATACAGTAAACTTGAAGTGAAACAACGGAATCTAAAACTGGAATCACAGGAGAGGTTCAAATCATAGAAAGTTAGAGTGTCAGTCCTCTTGTACTTAAGCCGGCATTGTGCCTTTTGTAGTAAATTCGGATGCAATTTCGGTGTTTCATCGTCAATAAGAAGGTCCAAGGGATACAGTAAACCTGAAGTGAAGCATCGGAATCTAAATCTGGACTAACAGGAGAGGTTCAAATCATAGAAATTTAGAGTGTCAGTCCCCTGTACTTAAGTCGGCATTGTGCCTTTTGTATTAAATTCGGATGCAATTTCTGTGTTTCATCGTCAATAAGAAGGTCCAAGGGATACAGTAAACCTGAAGTAAAGCATCGGAATCTAAAACTGGCCTCACAGGAGTTGTTCAAATCATAGAAAGTTAGAGTGTCTGTCCTCTTGTAATTGAGTCAGCATTGTGCCTTTTGTATTAATTTTGGATGCAATTTCTGTGATTCATCGTCAATAAGAAGGTCCAAGGGATACAGTAAACCTGAAGTGAAGCATCGGAATCTAAAACTGGACTCACAGGTAAGGTTCAAATCATAGAAAGTTAGAGTGTCGGTCCTCTTGTACTTAAGTCGGCATTGTGCATTTTGTATTTAATTCGGATGCAATTTCGGTGTTTTATCGTCAATAAGAAGGTCCAAGGGATACAGGAAAACTGAAGTGAAGCATCGGAATCTAAAACTGGAATCACAGAAGAGGTTCAAATAATAAAAAGTTTGAGTGTATGTCTTCTTGTACTTAAGTCCGCATTGTGCCTTTTGTATTAAATTCTGATGCAATTTCTGTGTTTCATCGTCAATAAGAAGGTCCAAGGGATACAGTAAACCTGAAGTGAAGCATCGAAATCGAAAACTGGAGTCACAGGAGAGGTTCAAATCATAGAAAGTTAGAGTGTCAGTCCTCTTGTACTGAAGTCGGCATTGTGCCTTTTGTATTAAAATCGGATGCGATTTCTGTGCTTCATCGTCAATAAGAAGGTCCAAGGGATACAGTAAACCTGAAGTGAAGCATCGGAATCTAAAACTGGACTCACAGGAGTGGTTCAATGCATAGAAAGTTAGAGTGTCAGTCCTCTTGTACTTAAGTCGCCACTGTGCCTTTTGTATTAAATTCGTATGCAATTTCTGTGTTTCATTGTCAATAAGAAGGTCCATGGGATTCAGTAAACCTGAAGTGAAGCATCCGAAACTAAAACCTGACTCACAGGAGAGGTTCAAATCATAGAAACTTAGAGTGTCGGTCCTCTTGTACTTAAGTCGGCATTGTGCCTTTTGTATTAATTTCGGATGCAATTTCTGTGTTTCATCGTCAATAAGAAGGTCCAAGGGATACAGTAAAGCTGACGTGAAGCCTCGGCAACAAAAACTGGACTCTCAGGAGAGGTTAAAATCAGAGAAAGTTATAGTGTCAGTCCTCTTGTACATAAGTCGCCATTGTTCCTTTTGTATTAAAATCGGATGCAATTTCTGTGCTTCATCATCAATAAGAAGGTCCAAGGGGTACAGTAAACCTGACGTGAAGCATCGGAATATAAAATTGGACTCACAGGAGAGGTTCAAATCAGAGAAAGTTAGAGTGTCAGTCCTCTTGTACTTAAATCGGCATTGTGCCTTTTGTATTAAATTCGGATGCAATTTCTGTGTTTCATCGTCAATAAGAAGGTCCAAGGGATACAGTAAACTTGAAGTGAAGCATCGGAATCTAAAACTGGAACACAGGAGAGGTTCAGCTCATAGAAAGTTAGAGTGTCACTCCTCTTGTACTTAAGCCAGCATTGTGCCTTTTGTATTAAATTTGGATGCAATTTCTGTGTTCCATCGTCAATACGAAGGTCCAAGGTATACAGTAAACCTGAACTGAAGCATCGGAATCTAAAACTGGACTCACAGGAGTGGTTAAAATCATAGAAAGTTAGAGTGTCAGTCCTCTTGTACTTAAGTCGGCATTGTGCCTTTTGTATTAAATTCGGATGCAATTTCTGTGTTTCATTGTCAATAAGAAGGTCCAAGGGATACAGTAAACTTGAAGTGAAACAACGGAATCTAAAACTGGAATCACAGGAGAGGTTTATATCATAGAAAGTTTGAGTGTCAGTCCTCTTGTACTTAAGCCGGCATTGTGCCTTTTGTATTAAATTCGGATGCAATTTCTGTGTTTCATCGTCAATGAGAAGGTCCTAGGGATACAGTAAACCTGCAGTGAAGCATCGGAATCTAAAACTGGACTCACAGGTGAGGTTCAAATCATAGAAAGTTAGAGTGTCGGTAATCTTGTACTTATGTCGGCATTGTGCATTTTGTATTAAATTCGGATGCAATTTCTGTGTTCTATCGTCAATAAGAAGGTCCAAGGGATACAGTAAACCTGAAGTGAAGCATCGGAATCTAAAACTGGACTTACAGGAGAGTTTCAAATCATAGAAAGTTAGAGTGTCAGTCCTCTTGTACTTAAGTCGGCATTGAGCATTTTGTATTAAATTCGGATGCAATTTCTGTGTTTCATCGTCAATAAGAAGGCTCAAGGGATTCAGTAAACCTGAAGTGAATCATCGAAATCTAAAACTGGACTCACAGGTGAGGTTCAAATCATAGAAATTTAGAGTGTCAGTCCTCTTGTACTTAAGTCGGCATTGTTCCTTTTGTATTAAATTCGGATGCAATTTCTGTGTTTCATCGTCAATAAGAAGGTCCAAGGTATACAGTAAACCTGAAGTGAAACATCGGAATCTAAAACTGGAATCACTGGAGAGGTTCAAATCAAAGAAAGTAAGAGTGTCAGTCCTCTTGTATTTAAGTCGGCATTGTGCCTTTTGTATTAAATTCGGATGCAATTTCTGTGTTTCATCGTCAATAAGAAGGTCCAAGGGATACAGTAAACCTGAAGTGAAGCATCGAAATCGAAAACTGGACTCACAGGAGAGGTTCAAATCATAGAAAGTTAGAGTGGCAGTCCTCTTGCACTTAAGTCGGCATTGTGCCTTTTGTATTAAATTCGGATGCAATTTCGGTGTTTCATCGTCAATAAGAAGGTCCAAGGGATACAGTAAACCTGAAGTGAAGCATCGGAATCTAAAACTGGACTCACAGGAGAGGTTCAAATCATAGTAAGTTAGAGTGTCAGTCCGCTTGTACTTAAGTCGGCATTGTGCCTTTTGTATTAAATTCAGATGCAATTTCTGTGTTTCATCGTCAATAAGAAGGTCCAAGGGATACAGTAAACCTGAAGTGAAGCCTCGACATCTTAAACTGGACTCACAGGAGAGGTTCAAATCATAGAAAATTAAGGTGTCTGTCCTCTTGTACTTAAGTCGGCATTGTGCCTTTTGTATTAAAATCGGATGTAATTTCTGTGCTTCATCGTCAATAAGAGGGTCCAAGGGATACAGTAAACCTGAAGTGAAGCATTGGAATCTAAAACTCTACTCAAAGGAGAGGTTCAAATAAGCGAAACTGAGAGTGTCAGTCCTCTTGTACTTAAGTCGGCATTGTGCCTTTTGCATTAAATTCGGATGCAATTTCTGTGTTTCATCGTCAATAAGAAGGTCCAAGGGATATAGTAAACCTGAAGTGAAGCATCGGAATCTAAAACTGGAATCACTGGAGAGGTTCAAATCAAAGAAAGTAAGAGTGTCAGTCCTCTTGTACTTAAGTCGGCATTGTTCCTTTTGTATTAAATTCGGATGCAATTTCTGTGTTTCATCGTCAATAAGAAGGTCCAAGGGATACAGTAAACCTGAAGTGAAGCATCGAAATCGAAAACTGGAGTCACAGGAGAGGTTCAAATCATAGAAAGTTAGAGTGTCAGTCCTCTTGTACTTAAGTCGCCATTGTGCCTTTTGTAATAAAATCGGATGCGATTTCTGTGCTTCATCGTCAATAAGAAGGTCCAAGGGATACAGTAAACCTGAAGTGAAGCATCGGAATCTAAAACTGGACTCACAGGAGTGGTTCAATGCATAGAAAGTTAGAGTGTCAGTCCTCTTGTACTTAAGTCGGCACTGTGCCTTTTGTATTAAATTCGTATGCAATTTCTGTGTTTCATTGTCAATAAGGAGGTCCATGGGATTCAGTAAACCTGAAGTGAAGCATCCGAAACTAAAACCTGACTCACAGGAGAGGTTCAAATCATAGAAACTTAGAGTGTCAGTCCTCTTGTACTTTAGTCGGCATTGTGCCCTTTGTATTACTTTCGGATGCAATTTCTGTGTTTCATCGTCAATAAGAAGGTCCAAGGGATACAGTAAAGCTGACGTGAAGCCTCGGCAACAAAAACTGGACTCTCAGGAGAGGTTAAAATCAGAGAAAGTTATAGTGTCAGTCCTCTTGTACTTAAGTCGGCATTGTTCCTTTTGTATTAAAATCGGATGCAATTTCTGTGCTTCATCATCAATAAGAAGGTCCACAGGGGAACAGTAAACCTGAAGTGAAGCATCGGAATATAAAACTGGACTCACAGGAGAGGTTCAAATCAGAGAAAGTTATAGTGTCAGTCCTCTTGTACTTAAATCGGCACTGTGCCTTTTGTATTAAATTCGGATGCAATTTCTGTGTTTCATCGTCAATAAGAAGGTCCAAGGGATACAGTAAACTTGAAGTGAAGCATCGGAATCTAAAACTGGAACACAGGCGAGGTTCAAATCATAGAAAGTTAGAGTGTCACTCCTCTTGTACTTAAGCCAGCATTGTCCTTTTTGTATTAAATTTGGATGCAATTTCTGTGTTTCATCGTCAATACGAAGGTCCAAGGTATACAGTAAACCTGAAGTGAAGCATCGGAATCTAAAACTGGACTCACAGGAGTGGTTAAAATCATAGAAAGTTAGAGTGTCAGTCCTCTTGTACTTAAGTCGGCATTGTGCCTTTTGTATTAAATTCGGATGAAATTTCTGTGTTTCATTGTCAATAAGAAGGTCCAAGGGATACAGTAAACTTGAAGTGAAACAACGGAATCTAAAACTGGAATCACAGGAGAGGTTCAAATCATAGAAAGTTAGAGTGTCAGTCCTCTTGTACTTAAGCCGGCATTGTGCCTTTTGTATTAAATTCGGATGCAATTTCGGTGTTTCATCGTCAATAAGAAGGTCCAAGGGATACAGTAAACCTGAAGTGAAGCATCGGAATCTAAATCTGGACTAACAGGAGAGGTTCAAATCATAGAAATTTAGAGTGTCAGTCCCCTGTACTTAAGTCGGCATTGTGCCTTTTGTATTAAATTCGGATGCAATTTCTGTGTTTCATCGTCAATAAGAAGGTCCAAGGGATACAGTAAACCTGAAGTAAAGCATCGGAATCTAAAACTGGCCTCACAGGAGTTGTTCAAATCATAGAAAGTTAGAGTGTCTGTCCTCTTGTAATTGAGTCAGCATTGTGCCTTTTGTATTAATTTTGGATGCAATTTCTGTGATTCATCGTCAATAAGAAGGTCCAAGGGATACAGTAAACCTGAAGTGAAGCATCGGAATCTAAAACTGGACTCACAGGTAAGGTTCAAATCATAGAAAGTTAGAGTGTCGGTCCTCTTGTACTTAAGTCGGCATTGTGCATTTTGTATTTAATTCGGATGCAATTTCGGTGTTTTATCGTCAATAAGAAGGTCCAAGGGATACAGGAAAACTGAAGTGAAGCATCGGAATCTAAAACTGGAATCACAGAAGAGGTTCAAATAATAAAAAGTTTGAGTGTATGTCTTCTTGTACTTAAGTCCGCATTGTGCCTTTTGTATTAAATTCTGATGCAATTTCTGTGTTTCATCGTCAATAAGAAGGTCCAAGGGATACAGTAAACCTGAAGTGAAGCATCGAAATCGAAAACTGGAGTCACAGGAGAGGTTCAAATCATAGAAAGTTAGAGTGTCAGTCCTCTTGTACTGAAGTCGGCATTGTGCCTTTTGTATTAAAATCGGATGCGATTTCTGTGCTTCATCGTCAATAAGAAGGTCCAAGGGATACAGTAAACCTGAAGTGAAGCATCGGAATCTAAAACTGGACTCACAGGAGGGTTCAATGCATAGAAAGTTAGAGTGTCAGTCCTCTTGTACTTAAGTCGCCACTGTGCCTTTTGTATTAAATTCGTATGCAATTTCTGTGTTTCATTGTCAATAAGAAGGTCCATGGGATTCAGTAAACCTGAAGTGAAGCATCCGAAACTAAAACCTGACTCACAGGAGAGGTTCAAATCATAGAAACTTAGAGTGTCGGTCCTCTTGTACTTAAGTCGGCATTGTGCCTTTTGTATTAATTTCGGATGCAATTTCTGTGTTTCATCGTCAATAAGAAGGTCCAAGGGATACAGTAAACTTGAAGTGAAGCATCGGAATCTAAAACTGGAACACAGGAGAGGTTCATCTCATAGAAAGTTAGAGTGTCACTCCTCTTGTACTTAAGCCAGCATTGTGCCTTTTGTATTAAATTTGGATGCAATTTCTGTGTTCCATCGTCAATACGAAGGTCCAAGGTATACAGTAAACCTGAAGTGAAGCATCGGAATCTAAAACTGGACTCACAGGAGTGGTTAAAATCATAGAAAGTTAGAGTGTCAGTCCTCTTGTACTTAAGTCGGCATTGTGCCTTTTGTATTAAATTCGGATGCAATTTCTGTGTTTCATTGTCAATAAGAAGGTCCAAGGGATACAGTAAACTTGAAGTGAAACAACGGAATCTAAAACTGGAATCACAGGAGAGGTTCAAATCATAGAAAGTTAGAGTGTCAGTCCTCTTGTACTTAAGCCGGCATTGTGACTTTTGTATTAAATTCGGATGCAATTTCTGTGTTTCATCGTCAATGAGAAGGTCCAAGGGATACAGTAAACCTGAAGTGAAGCATCGGAATCTAAATCTGGACTAACAGGAGAGGTTCAAATCATAGAAATTTAGAGTGTCAGTCCCCTGTACTTAAGTCGGCATTGTGCCTTTTGTATTAAATTCGGATGCAATTTCTGTGTTTCATCGTCAATAAGAAGGTCCAAGGGATACAATAAACCTGAAGTAAAGCATCGGAATCTAAAACTGGCCTCACAGGAGTTGTTCAAATCATAGAAAGTTAGAGTGTCTGTCCTCTTGTAATTGAGTCGGCATTGTGCCTTTTGTATTAATTTTGGATGCAATTTCTGTGATTCATCGTCAATAAGAAGGTCCAAGGGATACAGTAAACCTGAAGTGAAGCATCGGAATCTAAAACTGGACTCACAGGTAAGGTTCAAATAATAGAAAGTTAGAGTGTCGGTCCTCTTGTACTTAAGTCGGCATTGTGCATTTTGTATTTAATTCGGATGCAATTTCGGTGTTTTATCGTCAATAAGAAGGTCCAAGGGATACAGTAAACCTGAAGTGAAGCATCGGAATCTAAAACTGGAATCACAGGAGAGGTTCAAATAATAGAAAGTTAGAGTGTATGTCTTCTTGTACTGAAGACGGCATTGTGCCTTTTGTATTAAATTCGGATGCAATTTCTGTGTTTCATCGTCAATAAGAAGGTCCAAGGGATACAGAAAACCTGAAGTGAAGCATCGGAATCTAAAACTGGAATCACTGGAGAGGTTCTAATCAAAGAAAGTAAGAGTGTCAGTCCTCTTGTACTTACGTCGGCATTGTGCCTTTTGTATTAAATTCGGATGCAATTTCTGTGATTCATCGTCAATAAGAAGGTCCAAGGGATACAGTAAACCTGAAGTGAAGCATCGAAATCGAAAACTGGACTCACAGGAGAGGTTCAAATCATTGAAAATTAGAGTGTCTGTCCTCTTGTTCTTAAGTCGGCATTGTGCCTTTTGTATTAAAATCAGATGTAATTTCTGTGCTTCATCGTCAATAAGAAGGTCCAAGGGATACAGTAAACCTGAAGTGAAGCATCTGAATCTGAAAGTGGACTCACAGGAGAGGTTCAAATCAGAGAAACTGAGAGTGTCAGTATTCTTCTACTTGAGTGGGCATTGTGCCTTTTGTATTAAATTCGGATGCAATTTCTGTGTTTCATCGTCAATAAGAAGGTCCAAGGGATACAGTAAACCTGAAGTGAAGCATCGGAATCTAAAACTGGACTCACAGGAGAGGTTCAAATCATAGAAAGTTAGAGTGTCAGTCCTCTTGTACTTAAGTCGGCATTGTGCCTTTTGTATTAAATTCGGATGCAATTTCTGTGTTTCAGCGTCAATAAGAAAGTCCAAGGGATACAGTAAACCTGAAGTGAAGCATCGGAATCTAAAACTGGAGTCAATGGAGAAGTTCATATCATAGAAAGTTAGAGTGTCAGTCCTCTTGTACTTAAGTCGGCATTGTGCCTTTTGTATTAAATTCGGATGGAATTTCTGAGTTTCATCGTCAATAAGAAGGTCAAAGGAATACAGTAAACCAGAAGTGAAGCATCGGAATCTAAAACTGGACTCACAGGTGAGGTTCAAATCATAGAAAGTTAGAGTCTCAGTCCTCTTGTACTTAAGTCGGCATTTTGAATTTGTATTAAATTCTGATGCAATATCTGTGTTTCATCGTCAATAAGAAGGTCCAAGGGATACAGTAAACCTGAAGTGAAGCATCGGAATCTAAAACTGGACTCACAGGTGAGGTTCAAATCATAGAAAGTTAGAGTGTCAGTCCTCTTGTACTTAAGTCGGCATTGTGCATTTTGTATTAAATTCGGATGCAATTTCTGTGTTTTATCGTCATAAGAAGGTCCAAGGGATACAGTAAACCTGAAGTGAAGCATCGGAATCTAAAACTGGAATCACAGGAGAGGTTCAAATAATAGAATGTTAGAGTGTATGTCTTCTTGTACTTAAGTCGGCGTTGTGCCTTTTGTATTAAATTCGGATGCAATTTCTGTGTTTCATCGTCAATAAGAAGGTCCAAGGGATACAGTAAACCTGAAGTGAAGCATCGGAATCTAAAACTGGACTCACAGGAGTGGTTCAATGCATAGAAAGTTAGAGTGTCAGTCCTCTTGTACTTAAGTCGCCACTGTGCCTTTTGTATTAAATTCGTATGCAATTTCTGTGTTTCATTGTCAATAAGAAGGTCCATGGGATTCAGTAAACCTGAAGTGAAGCATCCGAAACTAAAACCTGACTCACAGGAGAGGTTCAAATCATAGAAACTTAGAGTGTCAGTCCTCTTGTACTTAAGTCGGCATTGTGCCTTTTGTATTAATTTCGGATGCAATTTCTGTGTTTCATCGTCAATAAGAAGGTCCAAGGGATACAGTAAAGCTGACGTGAAGCCTCGGCAACAAAAACTGGACTCTCAGGATAGGTTAAAATCAGAGAAAGTTATAGTGTCAGTCCTCTTGTACATAAGTCGGCATTGTTCCTTTTGTATTAAAATCGGATGCAATTTCTGTGCTTCATCATCAATAAGAAGGTCCAAGGGGTACAGTAAACCTGACGTGAAGCATCGGAATATAAAATTGGACTCACAGGAGAGGTTCAAATCAGAGAAAGTTAGAGTGTCAGTCCTCTTGTACTTAAATCGGCATTGTGCCTTTTGTATTAAATTCGGATGCAATTTCTGTGTTTCATCGTCAATAAGAAGGTCCAAGGGATACAGTAAACTTGAAGTGAGGCATCGGAATCTAAAACTGGAACACAGGAGAGGTTCAGCTCATAGAAAGTTAGCGTGTCACTCCTCTTGTACTTAAGCCAGCATTGTGCCTTTTGTATTAAATTTGGATGCAATTTCTGTGTTCCATCGTCAATACGAAGGTCCAAGGTATACAGTAAACCTGAAGTGAAGCATCGGAATCTAAAACTGGACTCACAGGAGTGGTTAAAATCATAGAAAGTTAGAGTGTCAGTCCTCTTGTACTTAAGTCGGCATTGTGCCTTTTGTATTAAATTCGGATGCAATTTCTGTGTTTCATTGTCAATAAGAAGGTCCAAGGGATACAGTAAACTTGAAGTGAAACAACGGAATCTAAAACTGGAATGACAGGAGAGGTTCAAATCATAGAAAGTTAGAGTGTCAGTCCTCTTGTACTTAAGCCGGCATTGTGCCTTTTGTATTAAATTCGGATGCAATTTCTGTGTTTCATCGTCAATGAGAAGGTCCAAGGGATACAGTAAACCTGAAGTGAAGCATCGGAATCTAAATCTGGACTAACAGGAGAGGTTCAAATCATAGAAATTTAGAGTGTCAGTCCCCTGTACTTAAGTCGGCATTGTGCCTTTTGTATTAAATTCGGATGCAATTTCTGTGTTTCATCGTCAATAACAAGGTCCAAGGGATACAATAAACCTGAAGTAAAGCATCGGAATCTAAAACTGGCCTCACAGGAGTTGTTCAAATCATAGAAAGTTAGAGTGTCTGTCCTCTTGTAATTGAGTCGGCATTGTGCCTTTTGTATTAATTTTGGATGCAATTTCTGTGATTCATCGTCAATAAGAAGGTCCAAGGGATACAGTAAACCTGAAGTGAAGCATCGGAATCTAAAACTGGACTCACAGGTAAGGTTCAAATAATAGAAAGTTAGAGTGTCGGTCCTCTTGTACTTAAGTCGGCATTGTGCATTTTGTATTTAATTCGGATGCAATTTCGGTGTTTTATCGTCAATAAGAAGGTCCAAGGGATACAGTAAACCTGAAGTGAAGCATCGGAATCTAAAACTGGAATCACAGGAGAGGTTCAAATAATAGAAAGTTAGAGTGTATGTCTTCTTGTACTGAAGTCGGCATTGTGCCTTTTGTATTAAATTCGGATGCAATTTCTGTGTTTCTTCGTCAATAAGAAGGTCCAAGGGATACAGAAAACCTGAAGTGAAGCATCGGAATCTAAAACTGGAATCACTGGAGAGGTTCTAATCAAAGAAAGTAAGAGTGTCAGTCCTCTTGTACTTACGTCGGCATTGTGCCTTTTGTATTAAATTCGGATGCAATTTCTGTGTTTCATCGTCAATAAGAAGGTCCAAGGGATACAGTAAACCTGAAGTGAAGCATCGAAATCGAAAACTGGACTCACAGGAGAGTTTCAAATCATTGAAAATTAGAGTGTCTGTCCTCTTGTACTTAAGTCGGCATTGTGCCTTTTGTATTAAAATCAGATGTAATTTCTGTGCTTCATCGTCAATAAGGAGGTCCAAGGGATACAGTAAACCTGAAGTGAAGCACCTGAATCTGAAAGTGGACTCACAGGAGAGGTTCAAATCAGAGAAACTGAGAGTGTCAGTCCTCTTCTACTTGAGTCGGCATTGTGCCTTTTGTATTAAATTCGGATGCAATTTCTGTGTTTCATCGTCAATAAGAAGGTCCAAGGGATACAGTAAACCTGAAGTGAAGCATCGGAATCTAAAACTGGACTCACAGGAGAGGTTCAAATCATAGAAAGTTAGAGTGTCAGTCCTCTTGTACTTAAGTCGGCATTGTGCCTTTTGTATTAAATTCGGATGCAATTTCTGTGTTTCAGCGTCAATAAGAAAGTCCAAGGGATACAGTAAACCTGAAGTGAAGCATCGGAATCTAAAACTGGAGTCAATGGAGAAGTTCATATCATAGAAAGTTAGAGTGTCAGTCCTCTTGTACTTAAGTCGGCATTGTGCCTTTTGTATTAAATTCGGATGGAATTTCTGAGTTTCATCGTCAATAAGAAGGTCAAAGGAATACAGTAAACCAGAAGTGAAGCATCGGAATCTAAAACTGGACTCACAATTGAGGTTCAAATCATAGAAAGTTAGAGTCTCAGTCCTCTTGTACTTAAGTCGGCATTTTGAATTTGTATTAAATTCTGATGCAATTTCTGTGTTTCATCGTCAATAAGAAGGTCCAAGGGATACAGTAAACCTGAAGTGAAGCATCGGAATCTAAAACTGGACTCACAGGTGAGGTTCAAATCATAGAAAGTTAGAGTGTCAGTCCTCTTGTACTTAAGTCGGCATTGTGTATTTTGTATTAAATTCGGATGCAATTTCTGTGTTTTATCGTCATAAGAAGGTCCAAGGGATACAGTAAACCTGAAGTGAAGCATCGGAATCTAAAACTGGAATCACAGGAGAGGTTCAAATAATAGAATGTTAGAGTGTATGTCTTCTTGTACTTAAGTCGGCGTTGTGCCTTTTGTATTAAATTCGGATGCAATTTCTGTGTTTCATCGTCAATAAGAAGGTCCAAGGGATACAGAAAACCTGAAGTGAAGCATCGGAATCTAAAACTGGAATCACTGGAGAGGTTCAAATCAAAGAAAGTAAGAGTGTCAGTCCTCTTGTACTTAAGTCGGCATTGTGCCTTTTGTATTAAATTCGGATGCAATTTCTGTGTTTCATCGTGAATAAGAAGGTCCAAGGGATACAGTAAACCTGAAGTGAAGCATCGAAATCGAAAACTGGACTCACAGGACAGGTTCAAATCATAGAAAATTAGAGTGTCTGTCCTCTTGTACTTAAATGGGCATTGTGCTTTTTGTATTAAAATCGGATGTAATTTCTGTGCTTCATCGTCAATAAGAAGGTCCAAGGGATACAGTAAACCTGAAGTGAAGCACCGGAATCTAAAAGTGGACTCACAGGAGAGGTTCAAATCAGAGAAACTGAGAGTGTCAGTCCTCTTGTACTTAAGTCGGCATTGTGCCTTTTGTATTAAATTCGGATGCAATTTCTGTGTTTCATCGTCAATAAGAAGGTCCAAGGGATACAGCAAACCTGAAGTGAAGCGTCGGAATCTAAAACTGGACTCACAGGGCAGGTTCAAATCATAGAAAGTTAGAGTGTCAGTCCTCTTGTACTTAAGTCGGCATTGTGCCCTTTGTATTAAATTCGGATGCAATTTCTGTGTTTCATCGTCAGTAAGAAAGTCCATGGGATACAGTAAAACTGAAGTGAAGCATCGGAATCTAAAACCGGCCTTACAGGAGTGGTTCAAATCATAGAAAGTTAGAGTGTCAGTCCTCTTGTACTTAAGTAGGCATTGAGCATTTTGTATTAAATTCGGATGCAATTTCTGTGTTTCATCGTCAATAAGATGGTCCAAGGTATACAGTAAACCTGAAGTGAAGCATCGGAATCTAAAACTGGACTTACAGGAGTGGTTAAAATCATAGAAAGTTAGAGGGTCAGTCCTCTTGTACTTAAGTCGGTATTGTGCCTTTTGTATTAAATTCGGATGCAATTTCTGTGTTTCATCGTCAATAAGAAGGTCCAAGGAATACAGTAAACTTGAAGTGAAACAACGGAATCTAAAACTGGAATCACAGGAGAGGTTCAAATCATAGAAAGTTAGAGTGTCAGTCCTCTTGTACTTAAGCCGGCATTGTGCCTTTTGTATTAAATTCGGATGCAATTTCTGTGTTTCATCGTCAATAAGAAGGTCCAAGGGATACAGTAAACCTGAAGTGAAGCATCGGAATCTAAAACTGGACTCACAGGAGAGGTTCAAATCATAGAAATTTAGAGTCTCTGTCCCCTGTACTTATGTCGGCATTGTGAATTTGTATTAAATTCGGATGCAATTTCTGTGTTTCATCGTCAATAAGAATGTCCAAGGGATACAGTAAACCTGAAGTAAAGCATCGGAATCTAAAACTGGCCTCACAGGAGTGGTTCAAATCATAGAAAGTTAGAGTGTCTGTCCTCTTGTAATTAAGTCGGCATTGTGCCTTTTGTATTAATTTTGGATGCAATTTCTGGGTTTCATCGTCAATACGAAGGTCCAAGGGATACCGTAAACCTGAAGTGAAGCATCGGAATCTAATACTGGACTCACAGGTGAGGTTCAAATCATAGAAAGTTAGAGTGTCGGTCCTCTTGCACTTAAGTCGGCATTGTGCATTTTGTATTAAATTCGGATGCAATTTCTGTGTTTTATCGTCAATAAGAAGGTCCAAGGGATACAGTAAACCTGAAGTGAAGCATCGGAATCTAAAACTGGAATCACAGGAGAGGTTCAAATAATTGAAAGTTAGAGTGTATGTCTTCTTGTACTTAAGTCGGCATTGTGCCTTTTGTATTAAAATCACATGTAATTTCTGTGCTTCATCGTCAATAAGAAGGTCCAAGGGATACAGTAAACCTGAAGTGAAGCATCGGAATCTGAAAGTGGACTCACAGGAGAGGTTCAAATCAGAGAAACTGAGAGTGTCAGTCCTCTTGTACTTGAGTCGGCATTGTGTCTTTTGTATTAAATTCGGATGCAATTTCTGTGTTTCATCGTCAATAAGAAGGTCCAAGGGATACAGTAAACCTGAAGTGAAGCATCGGAATCTAAAACTGGACTCACAGGAGAGGTTCAAATCATAGAAAGTTAGAGAGTCAGTCCTCTTGTACTTAAGTCGGCATTGTGCCTTTTGTATTAAATTCGGATGCAATTTCTGTGTTTCAGCGTCAATAGGAAAGTCCAAGGGATACAGTAAAGCTGAAGTGAAGCATCGGAAATTAAAACTGGAGTCACAGGAGAGGTTCATATCATAGAAAGTTAGAGTGTCAGTCCTCTTGTACTTAAGTCGGCATTGTGCCTTTTGTATTAAATTCGGATGAAATTTCTGTGTTTCATCGTCAATAAGAAGGTCAAAGGAATACAGTAAACCAGAAGTGAAGCATCGGAATATAAAACTGGACTCACAGGTGAGGTTCAAATCATAGAAAGTTAGAGTCTCAGTCCTCTTGTACTTAAGTCGGCATTTTGAATTTGTATTAAATTCTGATGCAATTTCTGTGTTTCATCGTCAATAAGAAGGTCCAAGGGATACAGTAAACCTGAAGTGAAGCATCGGAATCTAAAACTGGACTCACAGGTGAGGTTCAAATCATAGAAAGTTAGAGTGTCAGTCCTCTTGTACTTAAGTCGGCATTGTGTATTTTGTATTAAATTCGGATGCAATTTCTGTGTTTTATCGTCATAAGAAGGTCCAAGGGATACAGTAAACCTGAAGTGAAGCATCGGAATCTAAAACTGGAATCACAGGAGAGGTTCAAATAATAGAATGTTAGAGTGTATGTCTTCTTGTACTTAAGTCGGCGTTGTGCCTTTTGTATTAAATTCGGATGCAATTTCTGTGTTTCATCGTCAATAAGAAGGTCCAAGGGATACAGAAAACCTGAAGTGAAGCATCGGAATCTAAAACTGGAATCACTGGAGAGGTTCAAATCAAAGAAAGTAAGAGTGTCAGTCCTCTTGTACTTAAGTCGGCATTGTGCCTTTTGTATTAAATTCGGATGCAATTTCTGTGTTTCATCGTGAATAAGAAGGTCCAAGGGATACAGTAAACCTGAAGTGAAGCATCGAAATCGAAAACTGGACTCACAGGACAGGTTCAAATCATAGAAAATTAGAGTGTCTGTCCTCTTGTACTTAAATGGGCATTGTGCTTTTTGTATTAAAATCGGATGTAATTTCTGTGCTTCATCGTCAATAAGAAGGTCCAAGGGATACAGTAAACCTGAAGTGAAGCATCGGAATCTAAAAGTGGACTCACAGGAGAGGTTCAAATCAGAGAAACTGAGAGTGTCAGTCCTCTTGTACTTAAGTCGGCATTGTGCCTTTTGTATTAAATTCGGATGCAATTTCTGTGTTTCATCGTCAATAAGAAGGTCCAAGGGATACAGTAAACCTGAAGTGAAGCGTCGGAATCTAAAACTGGACTCACAGGACAGGTTCAAATCATAGAAAGTTAGAGTGTCAGTCCTCTTGTACTTAAGTCGGCATTGTGCCCTTTGTATTAAATTCGGATGCAATTTCTGTGTTTCATCGTCAGTAAGAAAGTCCATGGGATACAGTAAAACTGAAGTGAAGCATCGGAATCTAAAACCGGCCTTACAGGAGTGGTTCAAATCATAGAAAGTTAGAGTGTCAGTCCTCTTGTACTTAAGTAGGCATTGAGCATTTTGTATTAAATTCGGATGCAATTTCTGTGTTTCATCGTCAATAAGATGGTCCAAGGTATACAGTAAACCTGAAGTGAAGCATCGGAATCTAAAACTGGACTTACAGGAGTGGTTAAAATCATAGAAAGTTAGAGGGTCAGTCCTCTTGTACTTAAGTCGGTATTGTGCCTTTTGTATTAAATTCGGATGCAATTTCTGTGTTTCATCGTCAATAAGAAGGTCCAAGGAATACAGTAAACTTGAAGTGAAACAACGGAATCTAAAACTGGAATCACAGGAGAGGTTCAAATCATAGAAAGTTAGAGTGTCAGTCCTCTTGTACTTAAGCCGGCATTGTGCCTTTTGTATTAAATTCGGATGCAATTTCTGTGTTTCATCGTCAATAAGAAGGTCCAAGGGATACAGTAAACCTGAAGTGAAGCATCGGAATCTAAAACTGGACTCACAGGAGAGGTTCAAATCATAGAAATTTAGAGTCTCTGTCCCCTGTACTTATGTCGGCATTGTGAATTTGTATTAAATTCGGATGCAATTTCTGTGTTTCATCGTCAATAAGAATGTCCAAGGGATACAGTAAACCTGAAGTAAAGCATCGGAATCTAAAACTGGCCTCACAGGAGTGGTTCAAATCATAGAAAGTTAGAGTGTCTGTCCTCTTGTAATTAAGTCGGCATTGTGCCTTTTGTATTAATTTTGGATGCAATTTCTGGGTTTCATCGTCAATACGAAGGTCCAAGGGATACCGTAAACCTGAAGTGAAGCATCGGAATCTAATACTGGACTCACAGGTGAGGTTCAAATCATAGAAAGTTAGAGTGTCGGTCCTCTTGCACTTAAGTCGGCATTGTGCATTTTGTATTAAATTCGGATGCAATTTCTGTGTTTTATCGTCAATAAGAAGGTCCAAGGGATACAGAAAACCTGAAGTGAAGCATCGGAATCTAAAACTGGAATCACAGGAGAGGTTCAAATAATTGAAAGTTAGAGTGTATGTCTTCTTGTACTTAAGTCGGCATTGTGCCTTTTGTATTAAAATCACATGTAATTTCTGTGCTTCATCGTCAATAAGAAGGTCCAAGGGATACAGTAAACCTGAAGTGAAGCATCGGAATCTGAAAGTGGACTCACAGGAGAGGTTCAAATCAGAGAAACTGAGAGTGTCAGTCCTCTTGTACTTGAGTCGGCATTGTGTCTTTTGTATTAAATTCGGATGCAATTTCTGTGTTTCATCGTCAATAAGAAGGTCCAAGGGATACAGTAAACCTGAAGTGAAGCATCGGAATCTAAAACTGGACTCACAGGAGAGGTTCAAATCATAGAAAGTTAGAGAGTCAGTCCTCTTGTACTTAAGTCGGCATTGTGCCTTTTGTATTAAATTCGGATGCAATTTCTGTGTTTCAGCGTCAAAAGGAAAGTCCAAGGGATACAGTAAAGCTGAAGTGAAGCATCGGAAATTAAAACTGGAGTCACAGGAGAGGTTCATATCATAGAAAGTTAGAGTGTCAGTCCTCTTGTACTTAAGTCGGCATTGTGCCTTTTGTATTAAATTCGGATGAAATTTCTGTGTTTCATCGTCAATAAGAAGGTCAAAGGAATACAGTAAACCAGAAGTGAAGCATCGGAATATAAAACTGGACTCACAGGTGAGGTTCAAATCATAGAAGGTTAGAGTCTCAGTCCTCTTGGCCTTAAGTCGGCATTTTGCCTTTGTATTAAATTCGGATGCAATTTCTGTGTTTCAGCGTCAATAAGAAGGTCCAAGGGATACAGTAAACCTGAAGTGAAGCATCGGAATCTAAAACTGGAGTCACAGGAGAGGTTCATATCATATAAAGTTAGAGTGTCAGTCCTCTTGTACTTAAGTCGGCATTGTGCCTTTTGTATTAAATTCGGATGCAATTTCTGTGTTTCATCGTCAACAAGAAGGTCCAAGGTATACAGTAAACCTGAAGTGAAGCATCGGAATCTAAAACTGGACTCACAGGTGAGGTTCAAATCATAGAAAGTTAGAGTGTCAGTCCTCTTCTACTTAAGTCAGCATTGTGCCTTTTGTATTAAATTCGGATGCAATTTCTGTGTTTCATTGTCAATAAGAAGGTCCAAGGGATACAGTAAACCTGAAGTGAAGCATCGGAATCTAAAACTGGACTCACAGGAGTGGTTTAAAACATAGAAAATTAGAGTGTCAGTCCTCTTGTACTTAAGTCGGCACTGTGCCTTTTGTATTAATTTCGGATGCAATTTCTGTGCTTCATTGTCAATAAGAAGGTCCAAGGGATACAGTAAACCTGAAGTGAAGCATCGGAATCTAAAACTGGACTCACAGTTGAGGTTCAAATCATAGAAAGTTAGAGTGTCGGTCCTCTTGTACTTAGGTCGGCATTGTGCATTTTGTATTAAATTCGGATGCAATTTCTGTGTTTTATCGTCAATAAGAAGGTCCAAGGTATACAGTAAACCTGATGTGAAGCATCGGAATCTAAAACTGGACTCACAGGAGTGGTTAAAATCATAGAAAGTTAGAGGGACAGTCCTCTTGTACTTAAGTCGGTATTGTGCCTGTTGTATTAAATTCGGATGCAATTTCTGTGTTTCATGGTCAATAAGAAGGTCCAAGGGATACAGTAAACTTGAAGTGAAACAGCGGAATCTAAAACTGGAATCACAGGAGAGGTTCAAATCATAGAAAGTGAGAGTGTCAGTCCTCTTGTACTTAAGCCGGCATTGTGCCTTTTGTATTAAATTCGGATGCAATTTCTGTGTTTCATCGTCAATAAGAAGGTCCAAGGGATACAGAAAACCTGAAGTGAAGCATCGGAATCTAAAACTGGAATCACTGGAGAGGTTCAAATCAAAGAAAGTAAGAGTGTCAGTCCTCTTGTACTTAAGTCGGCATTGTGCCTTTTGTATTAAATTCGGATGCAATTTCTGTGTTTCATCGTCAATAAGAAGGTCCAAGGGATACAGTAAACCTGAAGTGAAGCATCGAAATCGAAAACTGGACTCACAGGAGAGGTTCAAATCATTGAAAATTAGAGTGTCTGTCCTCTTGTACTTAAGTCGGCATTGTGCCTTTCGTATTAAAATCAGATGTAATTTCTGTGCTTCATCGTCAATAAGAAGGTCCATGGGATACGGTAAACCTGAAGTGAAGCATCGGAATCTGAAAGTGGACTCACAGGAGAGCTTCAAATCAGAGAAGCTGAGAGTGTCAGTCCTCTTGTACTTGAGTCGGCATTGTGCCTTTTGTATTAAATTCGGATGCAATTTCTGTGTTTCATCGTCAATAAGAAGGTCCAAGGGATACAGAAAACCTGAAGTGAAGCATCGGAATCTAAAACTGGAATCACTGGAGAGGTTCAAATCAAAGAAAGTAAGAGTCTCAGTCCTCTTGTACTTAAGTCAGCATTTTGCCTTTTGTATTAAATTCGGATGCAATTTCTGTGTTTCAGCGTCAATAAGAAGGTCCAAGGGATACAGTAAACCTGAAGTGAAGCATCGGAATCTAAAACTGGAGTCACAGGAGAGGTTCATATCATATAAAGTTAGAGTGTCAGTCTTCTTGTACTTAAGTCGGCATTGTGCCTTTTGTATTAAATTCGGATGGAATTTCTGTGTTTCATCGTCAATAAGAAGGTCCAAGGCATACAGTAAACCTGAAGTGAAGCATCGGAATCTAAAACTGGACTCACAGGTGAGGTTCAAATCATAGAAAGTTAGAGTGTCAGTCCTATTGTACTTAAGTCGGCATTGTGCCTTTTGTATTAAATTCGGATGCAATTTCTGTGTTTCATCGTCAATAAGAAGGTCCAAGGGATACAGTAAACCTGAAGTGAAGCATCGGAATCTAAAACTGGACTCACAGGAGTGGTTCAAAACATAGAAAGTTTGAGTGTCAGTCCTCTTGTACTTATGTCGGCACTGTGCCTTTTGTATTAATTTCGGATGCATTTTCTGCGTTTCATCGTCAATAAGAAGGTCCAAGGGATACAGTAAACCTGAAGTGAAGCATCGGAATCTAAAACTGGACTCACAGGTGAGGTTCAAATCATAGAAAGTTAGAGTGTCAGTCCTCTTGTACTTAAGTCGGCATTGTGCATTTTGTATTAAATTCGGATGCAATTTCTGTGTTTTATCGTCAATAAGAAGGTCCAAGGGATACAGTAAACCTGAAGTGAAGCATCGGAATCTAAAACTGGAATCACAGGAGAGGTTCAAATAATAGAAAGTTAGAGTGTATGTCTTCTTGTACTTAAGTCGGCATTGTGCCTTTTGAATTAAATTCGGATGCAATTTCTGTGTTTCATCGTCAATAAGAAGGTCCAAGGGATACAGAAAACCTGAAGTGAAGCATCGGAATCTAAAACTGGAATCACTGGAGAGGTTCAAATCATAGGAAGTTAGAGTGTCAGTCCTCTTGTACTTAAGTCGGCATTGTGCCCTTTGTATTAAATTCGGATGCAATTTCTGTGTTTCATCGTCAATAAGAAAGTCCAAGGGATACAGTAAAACTGAAGTGAAGCATCAGAATCTAAAACCGGCCTCACAGGAGTGGTTCAAATCATAGAAAATTAGAGTGTCAGTCCTCTTGTACTTAAGTCGGCATTGTGCCTTTTGTATTGAATTCGGATGCAATTTCTGTGTTTCATCGTCAATAAGAAGGTCCAAGGGATACAGTAAACCTGAAGTGAAGCATCGGAATCTAAAACTGGACTCACAGGAGAGGTTCAAATCATAGAAAGTTAGAGTGTCAGTCCTCTTGTACTTAAGTCGGCATTGTGCCTTTTGTATTAAATTCGAATGTAATTTCTGTGTTTCATCGTCAATAAGAAGGTCCAAGGGATACAGTAAACCAGAAGTGAAGCATCGGAATCTAAAACTGGCCTCACAGGAGTGGTTCAAATCATAGAATGTTAGAGTGTCTGTCCTCTTGTACTTAAGTCGGCATTGTGCCTATTGTATTAATTTCGGATGCATTTTCTGTGTTTCATCGTCAATAAGAAGGTCCAAGGGATACAGTAAACCTGAAGTGTAGCATCGGAATCTAAAACTGGACTGACAGGTGAGGTTTATATCATAGAAAGTTAGAGTGTCGGTCCTCTTGTACTTAAGTCGGCATTGTGCATTTTGTATTAAATTCGGATGCAATTTCTGTGTTTTATCGTCAATAAGAAGGTCCAAGGGATAGAGTAAACCTGAAGTGAAGCATCGGAATCTAAAACTGGACTCACAGGAGAGGTTCAAATAATAGAAAGTTAGAGTGTATGTCTTCTTGTACTTAAGTCGGCATTGTGCCTGTTGTATTAAATTCGGATGCAATTTCTGTGTTTCATCGTCAATAAGAAGGTCCAAGGGATACAGTAAACCTGAAGTGAAGCATCGGAATCTAAAACTGGACTCACAGGAGTGGTTCAAAACATAGAAAGTTAGAGTGTCAGTCCTCTTGTACTTAAGTCGGTACTGTGCCTTTTGTATTAATTTCGGATGCAATTTCTGTGTTTCATCGTCAATAAGAAGGTCCAAGGGATACAGTAAACCTGAAGTGAAGCATCGGAATCTAAAACTGGACTCACAGGTGAGGTTCAAATCATAGAAAGTTAGAGTGTCGGTCCCCTTGTACTTAAGTCGGCATTGTGCATTTTGTATTAAATTCGGATGCAATTTCTGTGTTTTATCGTCAATAAGAAGGTCCAAGGGATACAGTAAACCTGAAGTGAAGCATCGGAATCTAAAACTGGAATCACAGGAGTGGTTCAAATAATGGAAAGTTAGAGTGTATGTCTTCTTGTACTTAAGTCGGCATTGTGCCTATTGTATTAAATTCGGATGCAATTTCTGTGTTTCATCGTCAATAAGAAGGTCCAAGGGATACAGAAAACCTGTAGTGAAGCATCGGAATCTAAAACTGGAATCACTGGAGAGGTTCAAATCAAAGAAAGTAAGAGTGTCAGTCCTCTTGTACTTAAGTCGGTATTGTGCCTTTTGTATTAAATTCGGATGCAATTTCTGTGTTTCATCGTGAATAAGAAGGTCCAAGGGATACAGTAAACCTGAAGTGAAGCATCGAATCGAAAACTGGACTCACAGGAGAGGTTCAAATCATAGAAAGTTAGAGTGTCAGTCCTCATGTACTTAAGTCGGCATTGTGCCCTTTGTATTAAATACGGATGTAATTTCTGTGTTTCATCGTCAATAAGAAGGTCCAAGGTATACAGTAAACCTGAAGTGAAGCATCGGAATCTAAAACTGGACTCACAGGTGTGGTTCAAATCATAGAAAGTTAGAGTGTCAGTCCTCTTGTACTTAAGTCGGCGATGTACCTTTTGAATTAAAATCGGATGCGATTTCTGTGCTTCATCGTCAATAAGAAGGTCCAAGGGGTACAGTAAACCTGAAGTGAAGCATCGGAATATAAAACTGGACTCACAGGTGAGGTTCAAATCATAGAAAATTAGAGTGTCAGTCCTCTTGTACTTAAGTCGGCATTGTGCCTTTTGTATTGAATTCGGATGCAATTTCTGTGTTTCATCGTCAATAAGAAGGTCCAAGGGATACAGTAACCTGAAGTGAAGCATCGGAATCTAAAACTGGACTCACAGGAGAGGTTCAAATCATAGAAAGTTAGAGTGTCAGTCCTCTTGTACTTAAGTCGGCATTGTGCCTTTTGTATTAAATTCGAATGTAATTTCTGTGTTTCATCGTCAATAAGAAGGTCCAAGGGATACAGTAAACCAGAAGTGAAGCATCGGAATCTAAAACTGGCCTCACAGGAGTGGTTCAAATCATAGAAAGTTAGAGTGTATGTCTTCTTGTACTTAAGTCGGCATTGTGCCTTTTGTATTAAATTCGGATGCAATTTCTGTGTTTCATCGTCAATAAGAAGGTCAAAGGGATACAGAAAACCTGAAGTGAAGCATCGGAATCAAAAACTGGAATCACAGGAGAGGTTCAAATCAAAGAAAGTAAGAGTGTCAGTCCTCTTGTACTTAAGTCGGCATTGTGCCTTTTGTATTAATCTCGGATGCAATTTCTGTGTTTCATCATCAATAAGAAGGTCCAAGGGATACAGTAAACCTGAAGTGAAGCATCGAAATCGAAAACTGGACTCACAGGAGAGGTTCAAATCATAGAGAGTTAGAGTGTCAGTCCTCTTGTACTTAAATCGGCATTGTGCCTTTTGTATTACATTCGGATGCAATTTCGGTGTTTCATCGTCAATAAGAAGGTCCAAGGGATACAGTAAACCTGAAGTGAAGCATCGGAATCTAAAACTGGACTCACAGGAGAGGTTCAAATCAAAGAATGTTAGACTGTCAGTCCTCTTGTACTTAGGTCGGCATTGTGCCTTTTGGATTAAAGTCGGATGTAATTTTTGTGTTTCATCGTTTATAAGAAGGTCCAAGGGATACAGTAAAACTGAAGTGAAGCATCGGAATCTAAAACTGGACTCACAGGAGAGGTTCAAATCTTAGAAAATTAGAGTGTCTGTCATCTTGTACTTAAGTCGGCATTGTGCCTATTGTATTAAATTCGGATGCAATTTCTGTGTTTCATCGTCAATAAGAAGGTCCAAGGGATACAGAAAACCTGTAGTGAAGCATCGGAATCTAAAACTGGAATCACTGGAGAGGTTCAAATCAAAGAAAGTAAGAGTGTCAGTCCTCTTGTACTTAAGTCGGTATTGTGCCTTTTGTATTAAATTCGGATGCAATTTCTGTGTTTCATCGTGAATAAGAAGGTCCAAGGGATACAGTAAACCTGAAGTGATGCATCGAATCGAAAACTGGACTCACAGGAGAGGTTCAAATCATAGAAAGTTAGAGTGTCAGTCCTCATGTACTTAAGTCGGCATTGTGCCCTTTGTATTAAATACGGATGTAATTTCTGTGTTTCATCGTCAATAAGAAGGTCCAAGGTATACAGTAAACCTGAAGTGAAGCATCGGAATCTAAAACTGGACTCACAGGTGTGGTTCAAATCATAGAAAGTTAGAGTGTCAGTCCTCTTGTACTTAAGTCGGCGATGTACCTTTTGAATTAAAATCGGATGCGATTTCTGTGCTTCATCGTCAATAAGAAGGTCCAAGGGGTACAGTAAACCTGAAGTGAAGCATCGGAATATAAAACTGGACTCACAGGTGAGGTTCAAATCATAGAAAATTAGAGTGTCAGTCCTCTTGTACTTAAGTCGGCATTGTGCCTTTTGTATTGAATTCGGATGCAATTTCTGTGTTTCATCGTCAATAAGAAGGTCCAAGGGATACAGTAAACCTGAAGTGAAGCATCGGAATCTAAAACTGGACTCACAGGAGAGGTTCAAATCATAGAAAGTTAGAGTGTCAGTCCTCTTGTACTTAAGTCGGCATTGTGCCTTTTGTATTAAATTCGAATGTAATTTCTGTGTTTCATCGTCAATAAGAAGGTCCAAGGGATACAGTAAACCAGAAGTGAAGCATCGGAATCTAAAACTGGCCTCACAGGAGTGGTTCAAATCATAGAAAGTTAGAGTGTATGTCTTCTTGTACTTAAGTCGGCATTGTGCCTTTTGTATTAAATTCGGATGCAATTTCTGTGTTTCATCGTCAATAAGAAGGTCAAAGGGATACAGAAAACCTGAAGTGAAGCATCGGAATCAAAAACTGGAATCACAGGAGAGGTTCAAATCAAAGAAAGTAAGAGTGTCAGTCCTCTTGTACTTAAGTCGGCATTGTGCCTTTTGTATTAATCTCGGATGCAATTTCTGTGTTTCATCATCAATAAGAAGGTCCAAGGGATACAGTAAACCTGAAGTGAAGCATCGAAATCGAAAACTGGACTCACAGGAGAGGTTCAAATCATAGAGAGTTAGAGTGTCAGTCCTCTTGTACTTAAATCGGCATTGTGCCTTTTGTATTACATTCGGATGCAATTTCGGTGTTTCATCGTCAATAAGAAGGTCCAAGGGATACAGTAAACCTGAAGTGAAGCATCGGAATCTAAAACTGGACTCACAGGAGAGGTTCAAATCAAAGAATGTTAGACTGTCAGTCCTCTTGTACTTAGGTCGGCATTGTGCCTTTTGGATTAAATTCGGATGTAATTTTTGTGTTTCATCGTTTATAAGAAGGTCCAAGGGATACAGTAAAACTGAAGTGAAGCATCGGAATCTAAAACTGGACTCACAGGAGAGGTTCAAATCTTAGAAAATTAGAGTGTCTGTCATCTTGTACTTAAGTCGGCATTGTGCCTTTTGTATTAAAATCGGATGTAATTTCTGTCCTTCATCGTCAAGAAGAAGGTCCAAGGGATACAGTAAACCTGAAGTGAAGCATCGGAATCTAAAACTGGACTCACCAGAGAGGTTCAAATCAGAGAAACTTAGAGTGTCAGTCCTCTTGTACTTAAGTCGGCATTGTGCCTTTTGTATTAAATTCGGATGCAATTTCTGTGTTTCATCGTCAATAAGAAGGTCCAAGGGATACAGCAAACCTGAAGTGAAGCATCAGAATCTAAAACTGGGATCACAGGAGAGGTTCAAATCATAGAAAGTTAGACTGTATGTCTTCTTGTACTTAAGTCGGCATTGTGCCTTTTGTATTAAATTCGGATGCAATTTCTGTGTTTCATCGTCAATAAGAAGGTCGCTGGGATACAGTAAACCTGAAGTGAAGCATCGGAATCTATAACTGGACTCACAGGAGTGGTTCAAATCATAGAAAGTTAGAGTGTCAGTCCTCTTGTACTTAAGTCGGCATCGTGCCTGTTGTATTAAATTCGGATGCAATTTCTGTGTTTCATCGTCAATAAGAAGGTCCAAGGGATGCAGTAAACCTGAAGTGAAGCATCGGAATCTAAAACTGTACTCACAGGAGAGGTTCATATCATAGAAAGTTAGAGTGTCAGTCCTCTTGTACTTAAATCGGCATTGTGCCTTTTGTATTAAATTCGGATGCTATTTCTGTGTTTCATCGTCAATAAGAAGGTCCAAGATATATAGTAAACCTGAAGTGAAGCATCGGAATCTAAAACTGGACTAACAGGTGAGGTTCAAATCATAGAAAGTTAGAGTGTCAGTCCTCTTGTACTTAAGTCGGCATTGTGCCTTTTGTATAAAATTCGGATGCAATTTCTGTGATTCAGCGTCAACAAGAAGGTCCAAGGGATACAGTAAACCTGAAGTGAAGCATCGGAATCTATAACTGGACTCACAGGAGTGGTTCAAATATAGAAAGTTAGAGTGTCAGTCCTCTTGTACTTAAGTCGGCATCGTGCCTGTTGTATTAAATTCGGATGCAATTTCTGTGTTTCATCGTCAATAGGAAGGTCCAGGGGATGCAGTAAACCTGAAGTGAAGCATCGGAATCTAAAACTGTACTCACAGGAGAGGTTCATATCATAGAAAGTTAGAGTGTCTGTCCTCTTGTACTTAAATCGTCATTGTGCCTTTTGTATTAAATTCGGATGCAATTTCTGTGTTACATCGTCAATAAGAAGGTCCAAGATATATAGTAAACCTGAAGTGAAGCATCGGAATCTAAAACTGTACTCACAGGAGAGGTTCATATCATAGAAAGTTAGAGTGTCAGTCCTCTTGTACTTAAATCGGCATTGTGCCTTTTGTATTAAATTCGGATGCAATTTCTGTGTTACATCGTCAATAAGAAGGTCCAAGATATATAGTAAACCTCAAGTGAAGCATCGGAATCTAAAAGTTGTATCACTGGAGAGGTTCAAATCAAAGAAAGTAAGAGTGTCAGTCCTCTTGTACTTAAGTCGGCATTGTGCCTTTTGTATTAAATTCGGATGCAATTTCTGTGTTTCATCGTGAATAAGAAGGTCCAAGGGATACAGTAAACCTGAAGTGAAGCATCGAAATCGAAAACTGGACTCACAGGAGAGGTTCAAATCATAGAAAATTAGAGTGTCTGTCCTCTTGTACTTAAATCGGCATTGTGCCTTTTGTATTAAAATCGGATGTAATTTCTGTGCTTCATCGTTAATAAGAAGGTCCAAGGGATACAGTAAACCTGAAGTGAAGCATCGGAATCTAAAAGTGGACTCACAGGAGAGGTTCAAATCAGAGAAACTGAGAGTGTCAGTCCTCTTGTACTTAAGTCGGCATTGTGCCTTTGTATTAAATTCGGATGCAATTTCTGTGTTTCATCGTCAATAAGAAGGTCCAAGGGATACAGTAAACCTGAAGTGTAGCATCGGAATCTAAAACTGGGCTGACAGGTGAGGTTTGTATCATAGAAAGTTAGAGTGTCGGTCCTCTTGTACTTAAGTCGGCATTGTGCCTTTTGTATTAAATTCGGATGCAATTTCTGTGTTTCATCGTCAATAAGAAGGTCGAAGGGATACAGTAAACCTGATGTGAAGCATCGGAATCTATAACTGGACTCACAGGTGAGGTTCAAATCATAGAAAGTTAGAGTGTCGGTCCTCTTGTACTTAAGTCGGCATTGTGCATTTTGTATTAAATTCTGATGTAATTTCTGTGTTTTATCGTCAATAAGAAGGTCCAAGGGATACAGTAAACCTGAAGTGAAGCTTCGGAATCTAAAACTGGAATCACAGGAGAGGTTCAAATAATAGGAAGTTAGAGTGTATGTCTTCTTGTACTTAAGTCGGCATTGTGCCTTTTGTATTAAATTCTGATGCAATTTCTGTGTTTCATCGTCAATAAGAAGGTCCAAGGGATACAGATAACCTGAAGTGAAGCATCGGAATCTAAAACTGGAATCACTGGAGAGGTTCAAATCAAAAAAAGTAAGAGTGTCAGTCCTCTTGTACTTAAGTCGGCATTGTGCCTTTTGTATTAAATTCGGATGCAATTTCTGTGTTTCATCGTCAATAAGAAGGTCCAAGGGATACAGTAAACCTGAAGTAAAGCATCGAAATCGAAAACTGGACTCACAGGAGAGGTTCAAATCATAGAAAATTAGAGTGTGTCCTCTTGTACTTAAATCGGCATTGTGCCTTTTGTATTAAAATCGGATGTAATTTCTGTGCTTCATCGTCAATAAGAAGGTCCAAGGGATACAGTAAACCTGAAGTGAAGCATCGGAATCTAAAAGTGGACTCACAGGAGAGGTTCAAATCAGAGAAACTGAGAGTGTCAGTCCTCTTGTACTTACGTAGGCATTGTGCCTTTGTATTAAATTCGGATGCAATTTCTGTGTTTCATCGTTAATAAGAAGGTCCAAGGGATACACTAAACCTGAAGTGTAGCATCGGAATCTAAAACTGGGCTGACAGGTGAGGTTTATATCATAGAAAGTTAGAGTGTCGGTCCTCTTGTACTTAAGTCGGCATTGTGCCTTTTGTATTAAATTCGGATGCAATTTCTGTGTTTCATCGGCAAAAAGAAGGTCCAAGGGATACAGTAAACCTGATGTGAAGCATTGGAATCTGAAACTGGACTCACAGGAGAGGTTCAAATCATAGAAAGTTAGAGTGTCAGTCCTCTTGTACTTAAGTCGGCATTGAGCATTTTGTATTAAATTCGGATGCAATTTCTGTGTTTCATCGTCAATAAGAAGGTCCAGGGGATACAGAAAACTTGAAGTGAAACAACGGAATCTAAAACTGGAATCACAGGAGAGGTTCAAATCATAGAAAGTTAGAGTGTCAGTCCTCTTGTACTTAAGCCGGCATTGTGCCTTTTGTATTAAATTCGGATGCAATTTCTGTGTTTCATCGTCAATAAGAAGGTCCAAGGGATACAGAAAACCTGATGTGAAGCATTGGAATCTAAAACTGGACTCACAGGAGAGGTTCAAATCATAGAAAGTTAGAGTGTCAGTCCTCTTGTACTTAAGTCGGCATTGAGCATTTTGTATTAAATTCGGATGCAATTTCTGTGTTTCAGCGTCAATAAGAAGGTCCAGGAGATACAGTAAACTTGAAGTGAAACAACGGAATCTAAAACTGGAATCACAGGAGAGGTTCAAATCATAGAAAGTTAGAGTGTCAGTCCTCTTGTACTTAAGCCGGCATTGTGCCTTTTGTATTAAATTCGGATGCAATTTCTGTGTTTCATCGTCAATAAGAAGGTCCAAGTTATACAGTAAACCTGAAGTGAAGCATCGGAATCTAAAACTGGACTCACAGGAGAGGTTCAAATCATAGAAATTTAGAGTGTTAGTCCCCTGTACTTAAGTCGGCTTTGTGCCTTTTGTATTAAATTCGGATGCAATTTCTGTGTTTCATCGTCAATAAGAAGGTCCAAGGGATACAGAAAACCTGAAGTGAAGCATCGGAATCTAAAACTGGAATCACTGGAGAGGTTCAAATCAAAGAAAGTAAGAGTGTCAGTCCTCTTGTACTTAAGTCGGCATTGTGCCTTTTGTATTAAATTCGGATGCAATTTCTGTGTTTCATCGTCAATAAGAAGGTCCAAGGGATACAGTAAACCTGAAGTGAAGCATCGAAATCGAAAACTGGACTCACAGGAGAGGTTCAAATCATTGAAAATTAGAGTGTCTGTCCTCTTGTACTTAAGTCGGCATTGTGCCATTTGTATTAAAATCAGATGTAATTTCTGTGCTTCATCGTCAATAAGAAGGTCCTAGGGATACAGTAAACCTGATGTGAAGCATCGGAATCTGAAAGTGGACTCACAGGAGAGGTTCAAATCAGAGAAACTGAGAGTGTCAGTCCTCTTGTACTTGAGTCGGCATTGTGCCTTTTGTATTAAATTCGGATGTAATTTCTGTGTTTCATCGTCAATAAGAAGGTCCAAGGGATACAGTAAACCTGAAGTAAAGCATCGGAATCTAAAACAGGCCTCACAGGAGTGGTTCAAATCATAGAAAGTTAGAGTGTCTGTCCTCTTGTAACTAAGTCGGCATTGTGCCTTTTGTATTAATTTTGGATACAATTTCTGTGTTTCATCGTCAATAAGAAGGTCCAAGGGATACAGTAAACCTGAAGTGAAGCATCGGAATCTATAACTGGACTCACAGGTGAGGTTCAAATGATAGAAAGTTAGAGTGTCGGTCCTCGTGTACTTAAGTCGGCATTGTGCATTTTGTATTAAATTCTGATGCAATTTCTGTGTTTCATCGTCAATAAGAAGGTCCAAGGGATACAGAAAACCTGAAGTGAAGCATCGGAATCTAAAACTGGAATCACTGGAGAGGTTCAAATCAAAAAAAGTAAGAGTGTCAGTCCTCTTGTACTTAAGTCGGCATTGTGCCTTTTGTATTAAATTCGGATGCAATTTCTGTGTTTCATCGTCAATAAGAAGGTCCAAGGGATACAGTAAACCTGAAGTGAAGCATCGAAATCGAAAACTGGACTCACAGGAGAGGTTCAAATCATAGAAAATTAGAGTGTCTGTCCTCTTGTACTTAAATCGGCATTGTGCCTTTTGTATTAAAATCGGATGTAATTTCTGTGCTTCATCGTCAATAAGAAGGTCCAAGGGATACAGTAAACCTGAAGTGAAGCATCGGAATCTAAAAGTGGACTCACAGGAGAGGTTCAAATCAGAGAAACTGAGAGTGTCAGTCCTCTTGTACTTAAGTCGGCATTGTGCCTTTGTATTAAATTCGGATGCAATTTCTGTGTTTCATCGTCAATAAGAAGGTCCAAGGGATACACTAAACCTGAAGTGTAGCATCGGAATCTAAAACTGGGCTGACAGGTCAGGTTTATATCATAGAAAGTTAGAGTGTCGGTCCTCTTGTACTTAAGTCGGCATTGTGCCTTTTGTATTAAATTCGGATGCAATTTCTGTGTTTCATCGGCAAAAAGTAGGTCCAAGGGATACAGTAAACCTGATGTGAAGCATTGGAATCTAAAACTGGACTCACAGGAGAGGTTCAAATCATAGAAAGTTAGAGTGTCAGTCCTCTTGTACTTAAGTCGGCATTGAGCATTTTGTATTAAATTCGGATGCAATTTCTGTGTTTCATCGTCAATAAGAAGGTCCAGGGGATACAGAAAACTTGAAGTGAAACAACGGAATCTAAAACTGGAATCACAGGAGAGGTTCAAATCATAGAAAGTTAGAGTGTCAGTCCTCTTGTACTTAAGCCGGCATTGTTCCTTTTGTATTAAATTCGGATGCAATTTCTGTGTTTCATCGTCAATAAGAAGGTCCAAGGGATACAGTAAACCTGAAGTGAAGCATCGGAATCTAAAACTGGACTCACAGGAGAGGTTCAAATCATAGAAATTTAGAGTGTTAGTCCCCTGTACTTAAGTCGGCATTGTGCCTTTTGTATTAAATTCGGATGCAATTTCTGTGTATCATCGTCAATAAGAAGGCCCAAGGTATACAGTAAACCTGAAGTAAAGCATCGGAATCTAAAACTGGCCTCTCAGGATTGGTTCAAATCATAGAAAGTTAGAGTGTCTGTCCTCTTGTAATTAAGTCGGCATTGTGCCTTTTGTATTAATTTTGGATACAATTTCTGTGTTTCATCGTCAATAAGAAGGTCCAAGGGATTCAGTAAACCTGAAGTGAAGCATCGGAATCTAAAACTGGACTCACAGGTGAGGTTCAAATCATAGAAAGTTAGAGTGTCGGTCCTCTTGTACTTAAGTCGGCATTGTGCATTTTGTATTAAATTCGGATGTAATTTCTGTGTTTTATCGTCAATAAGAAGGTCCAAGGGATACAGTAAACCTGAAGAGAAGCATCGGAATCTAAAACTGGAATCACCGGAGAGGTTGAAATAATAGAAAGTTAGAGTGTATGTCTTCTTGTACTTAAGTCGGCATTGTGCCTTTTGTGTTAAATTCGGATTCAATTTCTGTGTTTCATCGTAAATAAGAAGGTCCAAGGGATACAGAAAACCTGAAGTGAAACATCGGAATCTAAAACTGGAATCACTGGAGAGGTTCAAATCAAAGAAAGTAAGAGTGTCAGTCCTCTTGCACTTAAGTCGGCATTGTGCCTTTTGTATTAAATTCGGATGCAATTTCTGTGTTTCATCGTCAATACGAAGGTCCAAGGGATACAGTGAACCTGAAGTGAAGCATCGAAATCGTAAACTGGACTCACAGGAGAGGTTCAACTCATTGAAAATTAGAGTGTCTGTCCTCTTGTACTTAAGTCGGCATTGTGCCTTTTGAATTAAAATCAGATGTAATTTCTGTGCTTCATCGTCAATAAGAAGGTCCTAGGGATACAGTAAACCTGAAGTGAAGCATCGGAATCTGAAAGTGGACTCACAGGAGAGGTTCAAATCAGAGAAATTAAGAGTGTCAGTCCTCTTGTACTTGAGTCGGCATTGTGCCTTTTGTATTAAATTCGGATGTAATTTCTGTGTTTCATCGTCAATAACAAGGTCCAAGGGATACAGTAAACCTGAAGTAAAGCATCGGAATCTAAAACTGGCCTCACAGGAGTGGTTCAAATCATAGAAAGTTAGAGTGTCTGTCCTCTTGTAGTTAAGTCGGCATTGTGATTTTTGTATTAATTTTGGATACAATATCTGTGTTTCATCGTCAATAAGAAGGTCCAAGGGATACAGTAAACCTGAAGTGAAGCATCGGAATCTAAAACTGGACTCACAGGTGAGGTTCAAATCATAGAAAGTTAGAGTGTCGGTCCTCTTGTACTTAAGTCGGCATTGTGCATTTTGTATTAAATTCGGATGTAATTTCTGTGTTTTATCGTCAATAAGAAGGTCCAAGGGATACAGTAAACCTGAAGTGAAGCATCGGAATCTAAAACTGGAATCACAGGAGAGGTTCAAATAATAGAAAGTTAGAGTGTATGTCTTCTTGTACTTAAGTCGGCATTGTGCCTTTTGTATTAAATTCTGATGCAATTTCTGTGTTTCATCGTCAATAAGAAGGTCCAAGGGATACAGAAAACCTGAAGTGAAGCATCGGAATCTAAAACTGGAATCTCTGGAGAGGTTCAAATCAAAGAAAGTAAGAGTGTCAGTCCTCTTGTACTTAAGTCGGCATTGTGCCTTTTGTATTAAATTCGGATGCAATTTCTGTGTTTCATCGTCAATAAGAAGGTCCAAGGGATACAGTAAACCTGAAGTGAAGCATCGAAATCGAAATCTGGACTCACAGGAGAGGTTCAAATCATTGAAAATTAGAGTGTCTGTCCTCTTGTACTTAAGTCGGCATTGTGCCTTTTGTATTAAAATCAGATGTAATTTCTGTGCTTCATCGTCAATAAGAAGGTCCTAGGGATACAGTAAACCTGAAGTGAAGCATCCGAATCTGAAAGTGGACTCACAGGAGAGGTTCAAATCAGAGAAACTGAGAGTGTCAGTCCTCTTGTACTTGAGTCGGCATTGTGCCTTTTGTATTAAATTCGGATGTAATTTCTGTGTTTCATCGTCAATAAGAAGGTCCAAGGGATACAGTAAACCTGAAGTGAAGCATCGGAATCTAGAACTGGAGTCACAGGAGAGGTTCATATCATAGAAAGTTAGACTGTCAGTCCTCCTGTACTTAAGTCGGCATTGTGCCTTATGTATTAAATTCGGATGCAATTTCTGTGTTTCGTCGTCAATAAGAAGGTCCAAGGTATACAGTAAACCTGAAGTGAAGCATCGGAATCTAAAACTGGACTCACAGGTGAGGTTCAAATCATAGAAAGTTAGAGTGTCAGTCCTCTTGTACTTAAGTCGGCATTGTGCCTTTTGTATTAAATTCGGATGCAATTTCTGTGTTTCATCGTCAATAAGAAGGTCCAAGGGATACAGTAAACCTGAAGTGAAGCATCGGAATCTAAAACTGGACTCACAGGAGTGGTTCAAAACATAGAAAGTTAGAGTGTCAGTCCTCTTGTACTTAAGCCGGCACTGTGCCTTTTGTATTAATTTCGGATGCAATTTCTGTGTTTCATCGTCAATAAGAAGGTCCAAGGGATACAGTAAACCTGAAGTGAAGCATCGGAATCTAAAACTGGACTCACAGGTGAGGTTCAAATCATAGAAAGTTAGAGTGTCGGTCCTCTTGTACTTAAGTCGGCATTGTGCATTTTGTATTAAATTCGGATGCAATTTCTGTGTTTTATCGTCAATAAGAAGGTCCAAGGGATACAGTAAACCTGAAGTGAAGCATCGGAATCTAAAACTGGAATCACAGGAGAGGTTCAAATAATAGAAAGTTAGAGTGTATGTCTTCTTGTACTTAAGTCGGCATTGTGCCTATTGTATTAAATTCGGATGCTATTTCTGTGTTTCATCGTCAATAAGAAGGTCCAAGGGATACAGTAAACCTGAAGTGTAGCATCGGAATCTAAAACTGGGCTGACAGGTGAGGTTTGTATCATAGAAAGTTAGAGTGTCAGTCCTCTTGTACTTAAATCGGCATTGTGCCTTTTGTATTAAATTCGGATGCAATTTCTGTGTTACATCGTCAATAAGAAGGTCCAAGATATATAGTAAACCTCAAGTGAAGCATCGGAATCTAAAAGTTGTATCACTGGAGAGGTTCAAATCAAAGAAAGTAAGAGTGTCAGTCCTCTTGTACTTAAGTCGGCATTGTGCCTTTTGTATTAAATTCGGATGCAATTTCTGTGTTTCATCGTGAATAAGAAGGTCCAAGGGATACAGTAAACCTGAAGTGAAGCATCGAAATCGAAAACTGGACTCACAGGAGAGGTTCAAATCATAGAAAATTAGAGTGTCTGTCCTCTTGTACTTAAATCGGCATTGTGCCTTTTGTATTAAAATCGGATGTAATTTCTGTGCTTCATCGTTAATAAGAAGGTCCAAGGGATAGAGTAAACCTGAAGTGAAGCATCGGAATCTAAAAGTGGACTCACAGGAGAGGTTCAAATCAGAGAAACTGAGAGTGTCAGTCCTCTTGTACTTAAGTCGGCATTGTGCCTTTGTATTAAATTCGGATGCAATTTCTGTGTTTCATCGTCAATAAGAAGGTCCAAGGGATACAGTAAACCTGAAGTGTAGCATCGGAATCTAAAACTGGGCTGACAGGTGAGGTTTGTATCATAGAAAGTTAGAGTGTCCGTCCTCTTGTACTTAAGTCGGCATTGTGCCTTTTGTATTAAATTCGGATGCAATTTCTGTGTTTCATCGTCAATAAGAAGGTCGAAGGGATACAGTAAACCTGATGTGAAGCATCGGAATCTATAACTGGACTCACAGGTGAGGTTCAAATCATAGAAAGTTAGAGTGTCGGTCCTCTTGTACTTAAGTCGGCATTGTGCATTTTGTATTAAATTCTGATGTAATTTCTGTGTTTTATCGTCAATAAGAAGGTCCAAGGGATACAGTAAACCTGAAGTGAAGCTTCGGAATCTAAAACTGGAATCACAGGAGAGGTTCAAATAATAGGAAGTTAGAGTGTATGTCTTCTTGTACTTAAGTCGGCATTGTGCCTTTTGTATTAAATTCTGATGCAATTTCTGTGTTTCATCGTCAATAAGAAGGTCCAAGGGATACAGATAACCTGAAGTGAAGCATCGGAATCTAAAACTGGAATCACTGGAGAGGTTCAAATCAAAAAAAGTAAGAGTGTCAGTCCTCTTGTACTTAAGTCGGCATTGTGCCTTTTGTATTAAATTCGGATGCAATTTCTGTGTTTCATCGTCAATAAGAAGGTCCAAGGGATACAGAAAACCTGATGTGAAGCATTGGAATCTAAAACTGGACTCACAGGAGAGGTTCAAATCATAGAAAGTTAGAGTGTCAGTCCTCTTGTACTTAAGTCGGCATTGAGCATTTTGTATTAAATTCGGATGCAATTTCTGTGTTTCAGCGTCAATAAGAAGGTCCAGGAGATACAGTAAACTTGAAGTGAAACAACGGAATCTAAAACTGGAATCACAGGAGAGGTTCAAATCATAGAAAGTTAGAGTGTCAGTCCTCTTGTACTTAAGCCGGCATTGTGCCTTTTGTATTAAATTCGGATGCAATTTCTGTGTTTCATCGTCAATAAGAAGGTCCAAGTTATACAGTAAACCTGAAGTGAAGCATCGGAATCTAAAACTGGACTCACAGGAGAGGTTCAAATCATAGAAATTTAGAGTGTTAGTCCCCTGTACTTAAGTCGGCTTTGTGCCTTTTGTATTAAATTCGGATGCAATTTCTGTGTTTCATCGTCAATAAGAAGGTCCAAGGGATACAGAAAACCTGAAGTGAAGCATCGGAATCTAAAACTGGAATCACTGGAGAGGTTCAAATCAAAGAAAGTAAGAGTGTCAGTCCTCTTGTACTTAAGTCGGCATTGTGCCTTTTGTATTAAATTCGGATGCAATTTCTGTGTTTCATCGTCAATAAGAAGGTCCAAGGGATACAGTAAACCTGAAGTAAAGCATCGAAATCGAAAACTGGACTCACAGGAGAGGTTCAAATCATAGAAAATTAGAGTGTGTCCTCTTGTACTTAAATCGGCATTGTGCCTTTTGTATTAAAATCGGATGTAATTTCTGTGCTTCATCGTCAATAAGAAGGTCCAAGGGATACAGTAAACCTGAAGTGAAGCATCGGAATCTAAAAGTGGACTCACAGGAGAGGTTCAAATCAGAGAAACTGAGAGTGTCAGTCCTCTTGTACTTACGTAGGCATTGTGCCTTTGTATTAAATTCGGATGCAATTTCTGTGTTTCATCGTTAATAAGAAGGTCCAAGGGATACACTAAACCTGAAGTGTAGCATCGGAATCTAAAACTGGGCTGACAGGTGAGGTTTATATCATAGAAAGTTAGAGTGTCGGTCCTCTTGTACTTAAGTCGGCATTGTGCCTTTTGTATTAAATTCGGATGCAATTTCTGTGTTTCATCGGCAAAAAGAAGGTCCAAGGGATACAGTAAACCTGATGTGAAGCATTGGAATCTGAAACTGGACTCACAGGAGAGGTTCAAATCATAGAAAGTTAGAGTGTCAGTCCTCTTGTACTTAAGTCGGCATTGAGCATTTTGTATTAAATTCGGATGCAATTTCTGTGTTTCATCGTCAATAAGAAGGTCCAGGGGATACAGAAAACTTGAAGTGAAACAACGGAATCTAAAACTGGAATCACAGGAGAGGTTCAAATCATAGAAAGTTAGAGTGTCAGTCCTCTTGTACTTAAGCCGGCATTGTGCCTTTTGTATTAAATTCGGATGCAATTTCTGTGTTTCATCGTCAATAAGAAGGTCCAAGGGATACAGAAAACCTGATGTGAAGCATTGGAATCTAAAACTGGACTCACAGGAGAGGTTCAAATCATAGAAAGTTAGAGTGTCAGTCCTCTTGTACTTAAGTCGGCATTGAGCATTTTGTATTAAATTCGGATGCAATTTCTGTGTTTCAGCGTCAATAAGAAGGTCCAGGAGATACAGTAAACTTGAAGTGAAACAACGGAATCTAAAACTGGAATCACAGGAGAGGTTCAAATCATAGAAAGTTAGAGTGTCAGTCCTCTTGTACTTAAGCCGGCATTGTGCCTTTTGTATTAAATTCGGATGCAATTTCTGTGTTTCATCGTCAATAAGAAGGTCCAAGTTATACAGTAAACCTGAAGTGAAGCATCGGAATCTAAAACTGGACTCACAGGAGAGGTTCAAATCATAGAAATTTAGAGTGTTAGTCCCCTGTACTTAAGTCGGCTTTGTGCCTTTTGTATTAAATTCGGATGCAATTTCTGTGTTTCATCGTCAATAAGAAGGTCCAAGGGATACAGAAAACCTGAAGTGAAGCATCGGAATCTAAAACTGGAATCACTGGAGAGGTTCAAATCAAAGAAAGTAAGAGTGTCAGTCCTCTTGTACTTAAGTCGGCATTGTGCCTTTTGTATTAAATTCGGATGCAATTTCTGTGTTTCATCGTCAATAAGAAGGTCCAAGGGATACAGTAAACCTGAAGTGAAGCATCGAAATCGAAAACTGGACTCACAGGAGAGGTTCAAATCATTGAAAATTAGAGTGTCTGTCCTCTTGTACTTAAGTCGGCATTGTGCCATTTGTATTAAAATCAGATGTAATTTCTGTGCTTCATCGTCAATAAGAAGGTCCTAGGGATACAGTAAACCTGATGTGAAGCATCGGAATCTGAAAGTGGACTCACAGGAGAGGTTCAAATCAGAGAAACTGAGAGTGTCAGTCCTCTTGTACTTGAGTCGGCATTGTGCCTTTTGTATTAAATTCGGATGTAATTTCTGTGTTTCATCGTCAATAAGAAGGTCCAAGGGATACAGTAAACCTGAAGTAAAGCATCGGAATCTAAAACAGGCCTCACAGGAGTGGTTCAAATCATAGAAAGTTAGAGTGTCTGTCCTCTTGTAACTAAGTCGGCATTGTGCCTTTTGTATTAATTTTGGATACAATTTCTGTGTTTCATCGTCAATAAGAAGGTCCAAGGGATACAGTAAACCTGAAGTGAAGCATCGGAATCTATAACTGGACTCACAGGTGAGGTTCAAATGATAGAAAGTTAGAGTGTCGGTCCTCGTGTACTTAAGTCGGCATTGTGCATTTTGTATTAAATTCTGATGCAATTTCTGTGTTTCATCGTCAATAAGAAGGTCCAAGGGATACAGAAAACCTGAAGTGAAGCATCGGAATCTAAAACTGGAATCACTGGAGAGGTTCAAATCAAAAAAAGTAAGAGTGTCAGTCCTCTTGTACTTAAGTCGGCATTGTGCCTTTTGTATTAAATTCGGATGCAATTTCTGTGTTTCATCGTCAATAAGAAGGTCCAAGGGATACAGTAAACCTGAAGTGAAGCATCGAAATCGAAAACTGGACTCACAGGAGAGGTTCAAATCATAGAAAATTAGAGTGTCTGTCCTCTTGTACTTAAATCGGCATTGTGCATTTTGTATTAAAATCGGATGTAATTTCTGTGCTTCATCGTCAATAAGAAGGTCCAAGGGATACAGTAAACCTGAAGTGAAGCATCGGAATCTAAAAGTGGACTCACAGGAGAGGTTCAAATCAGAGAAACTGAGAGTGTCAGTCCTCTTGTACTTAAGTCGGCATTGTGCCTTTGTATTAAATTCGGATGCAATTTCTGTGTTTCATCGTCAATAAGAAGGTCCAAGGGATACACTAAACCTGAAGTGTAGCATCGGAATCTAAAACTGGGCTGACAGGTCAGGTTTATATCATAGAAAGTTAGAGTGTCGGTCCTCTTGTACTTAAGTCGGCATTGTGCCTTTTGTATTAAATTCGGATGCAATTTCTGTGTTTCATCGGCAAAAAGTAGGTCCAAGGGATACAGTAAACCTGATGTGAAGCATTGGAATCTAAAACTGGACTCACAGGAGAGGTTCAAATCATAGAAAGTTAGAGTGTCAGTCCTCTTGTACTTAAGTCGGCATTGAGCATTTTGTATTAAATTCGGATGCAATTTCTGTGTTTCATCGTCAATAAGAAGGTCCAGGGGATACAGAAAACTTGAAGTGAAACAACGGAATCTAAAACTGGAATCACAGGAGAGGTTCAAATCATAGAAAGTTAGAGTGTCAGTCCTCTTGTACTTAAGCCGGCATTGTTCCTTTTGTATTAAATTCGGATGCAATTTCTGTGTTTCATCGTCAATAAGAAGGTCCAAGGGATACAGTAAACCTGAAGTGAAGCATCGGAATCTAAAACTGGACTCACAGGAGAGGTTCAAATCATAGAAATTTAGAGTGTTAGTCCCCTGTACTTAAGTCGGCATTGTGCCTTTTGTATTAAATTCGGATGCAATTTCTGTGTTTCATCGTCAATAAGAAGGCCCAAGGTATACAGTAAACCTGAAGTAAAGCATCGGAATCTAAAACTGGCCTCTCAGGATTGGTTCAAATCATAGAAAGTTAGAGTGTCTGTCCTCTTGTAATTAAGTCGGCATTGTGCCTTTTGTATTAATTTTGGATACAATTTCTGTGTTTCATCGTCAATAAGAAGGTCCAAGGGATTCAGTAAACCTGAAGTGAAGCATCGGAATCTAAAACTGGACTCACAGGTGAGGTTCAAATCATAGAAAGTTAGAGTGTCGGTCCTCTTGTACTTAAGTCGGCATTGTGCATTTTGTATTAAATTCGGATGTAATTTCTGTGTTTTATCGTCAATAAGAAGGTCCAAGGGATACAGTAAACCTGAAGAGAAGCATCGGAATCTAAAACTGGAATCACCGGAGAGGTTGAAATAATAGAAAGTTAGAGTGTATGTCTTCTTGTACTTAAGTCGGCATTGTGCCTTTTGTGTTAAATTCGGATTCAATTTCTGTGTTTCATCGTAAATAAGAAGGTCCAAGGGATACAGAAAACCTGAAGTGAAACATCGGAATCTAAAACTGGAATCACTGGAGAGGTTCAAATCAAAGAAAGTAAGAGTGTCAGTCCTCTTGCACTTAAGTCGGCATTGTGCCTTTTGTATTAAATTCGGATGCAATTTCTGTGTTTCATCGTCAATACGAAGGTCCAAGGGATACAGTGAACCTGAAGTGAAGCATCGAAATCGTAAACTGGACTCACAGGAGAGGTTCAACTCATTGAAAATTAGAGTGTCTGTCCTCTTGTACTTAAGTCGGCATTGTGCCTTTTGAATTAAAATCAGATGTAATTTCTGTGCTTCATCGTCAATAAGAAGGTCCTAGGGATACAGTAAACCTGAAGTGAAGCATCGGAATCTGAAAGTGGACTCACAGGAGAGGTTCAAATCAGAGAAATTAAGAGTGTCAGTCCTCTTGTACTTGAGTCGGCATTGTGCCTTTTGTATTAAATTCGGATGTAATTTCTGTGTTTCATCGTCAATAAGAAGGTCCAAGGGATACAGTAAACCTGAAGTAAAGCATCGGAATCTAAAACTGGCCTCACAGGAGTGGTTCAAATCATAGAAAGTTAGAGTGTCTGTCCTCTTGTAATTAAGTCGGCATTGTGCCTTTTGTATTAATTTTGGATACAATATCTGTGTTTCATCGTCAATAAGAAGGTCCAAGGGATACAGTAAACCTGAAGTGAAGCATCGGAATCTAAAACTGGACTCACAGGTGAGGTTCAAATCATAGAAAGTTAGAGTGTCGGTCCTCTTGTACTTAAGTCGGCATTGTGCATTTTGTATTAAATTCGGATGTAATTTCTGTGTTTTATCGTCAATAAGAAGGTCCAAGGGATACAGTAAACCTGAAGTGAAGCATCGGAATCTAAAACTGGAATCACAGGAGAGGTTCAAATAATAGAAAGTTAGAGTGTATGTCTTCTTGTACTTAAGTCGGCATTGTGCCTTTTGTATTAAATTCTGATGCAATTTCTGTGTTTCATCGTCAATAAGAAGGTCCAAGGGATACAGAAAACCTGAAGTGAAGCATCGGAATCTAAAACTGGAATCTCTGGAGAGGTTCAAATCAAAGAAAGTAAGAGTGTCAGTCCTCTTGTACTTAAGTCGGCATTGTGCCTTTTGTATTAAATTCGGATGCAATTTCTGTGTTTCATCGTCAATAAGAAGGTCCAAGGGATACAGTAAACCTGAAGTGAAGCATCGAAATCGAAATCTGGACTCACAGGAGAGGTTCAAATCATTGAAAATTAGAGTGTCTGTCCTCTTGTACTTAAGTCGGCATTGTGCCTTTTGTATTAAAATCAGATGTAATTTCTGTGCTTCATCGTCAATAAGAAGGTCCTAGGGATACAGTAAACCTGAAGTGAAGCATCCGAATCTGAAAGTGGACTCACAGGAGAGGTTCAAATCAGAGAAACTGAGAGTGTCAGTCCTCTTGTACTTGAGTCGGCATTGTGCCTTTTGTATTAAATTCGGATGTAATTTCTGTGTTTCATCGTCAATAAGAAGGTCCAAGGGATACAGTAAACCTGAAGTGAAGCATCGGAATCTAGAACTGGAGTCACAGGAGAGGTTCATATCATAGAAAGTTAGACTGTCAGTCCTCCTGTACTTAAGTCGGCATTGTGCCTTATGTATTAAATTCGGATGCAATTTCTGTGTTTCGTCGTCAATAAGAAGGTCCAAGGTATACAGTAAACCTGAAGTGAAGCATCGGAATCTAAAACTGGACTCACAGGTGAGGTTCAAATCATAGAAAGTTAGAGTGTCAGTCCTCTTGTACTTAAGTCGGCATTGTGCCTTTTGTATTAAATTCGGATGCAATTTCTGTGTTTCATCGTCAATAAGAAGGTCCAAGGGATACAGTAAACCTGAAGTGAAGCATCGGAATCTAAAACTGGACTCACAGGAGTGGTTCAAAACATAGAAAGTTAGAGTGTCAGTCCTCTTGTACTTAAGCCGGCACTGTGCCTTTTGTATTAATTTCGGATGCAATTTCTGTGTTTCATCGTCAATAAGAAGGTCCAAGGGATACAGTAAACCTGAAGTGAAGCATCGGAATCTAAAACTGGACTCACAGGTGAGGTTCAAATCATAGAAAGTTAGAGTGTCGGTCCTCTTGTACTTAAGTCGGCATTGTGCATTTTGTATTAAATTCGGATGCAATTTCTGTGTTTTATCGTCAATAAGAAGGTCCAAGGGATACAGTAAACCTGAAGTGAAGCATCGGAATCTAAAACTGTAATCACAGGAGAGGTTCAAATAATAGAAAGTTAGAGTGTATGTCTTCTTGTACTTAAGTCGGCATTGTGCCTATTGTATTAAATTCGGATGCTATTTCTGTGTTTCATCGTCAATAAGAAGGTCCAAGGGATACAGAAAACCTGAAGTGAAGCATCGGAATCTAAAACTGGAATCACTGGAGAGGTTCAAATCATAGAAAGTTAGAGTGTCAGTCCTCTTGTACTTAAGTCGGCATTGTGCCTTTTGTATTAAATTCGGATGCAATTTCTGTGTTTCATCGTCAATAAGAAGGTCCAAGGGATACAGTAAACCTGAAGTGAAGCATCGAAATCGAAATCTGGACTCACAGGAGAGGTTCAAATCATCGAAAATTAGAGTGTCTGTCCTCTTGTACTTAAGTCGGCATTGTGCCTTTTGTATTAAAATCAGATGTAATTTCTGTGCTTCATCGTCAATAAGAAGGTCCTAGGGATACAGTAAACCTGAAGTGAAGCATCCGAATCTGAAAGTGGACTCACAGGAGAGGTTCAAATCAGAGAAACTGAGAGTGTCAGTCCTCTTGTACTTGAGTCGGCATTGTGCCTTTTGTATTAAATTCGGATGTAATTTCTGTGTTTCATCGTCAATAAAAAGGTCCAAGGGATACAGTAAACCTGAAGTGAAGCATCGGAATCTAAAACTGGAGTCACAGGAGAGGTTCATATCATAGAAAGTTAGACTGTCAGTCCTCTTGTACTTAAGTCGGCATTGTGCCTCTTGTATTAAATTCGGATGCAATTTCTGTGTTTCGTCGTCAATAAGAAGGTCCAAGGTATACAGTAAACCTGAAGTGAAGCATCGGAATCTAAAACTGGACTCACAGGTGAGGTTCAAATCATAGAAAGTTAGAGTGTCAGTCCTCTTGTACTTAAGTCGGCATTGTGCCTTTTGTATTAAATTCGGATGCAATTTCTGTGTTTCATCGTCAATAAGAAGGTCCAAGGGATACAGTAAACCTGAAGTGAAGCATCGGAATCTAAAACTGGACTCACAGGAGTGGTTCAAAACATAGAAAGTTAGAGTGTCAGTCCTCTTGTACTTAAGTCGGCACTGTGCCTTTTGTATTAATTTCGGATGCAATTTCTGTGTTTCATCGTCAATAAGAAGGTCCAAGGGATACAGTAAACCTGAAGTGAAGCATCGGAATCTAAAACTGGACTCACAGGTGAGGTTCAAATCATAGAAAATTAGAGTGTCGGTCCTCTTGTACTTAAGTCGGCATTGTGCATTTTGTATTAAATTCGGATGCCATTTCTGTGTTTTATCGTCAATAAGAAGGTCCAAGGGATACAGTAAACCTGAAGTGAAGCATCGGAATCTAAAACTGGACTCACAGGAGTGGTTCAAAACATAGAAAGTTAGAGTGTCAGTCCTCTTGTACTTAAGTCGGCACTGTGCCTTTTGTATTAATTTCGGATGCAATTTCTGTGTTTCATCGTCAATAAGAAGGTCCAAGGGATACAGTAAACCTGAAGTGAAGCATCGGAATCTAAAACTGGACTCACAGGTGAGGTTCAAATCATAGAAAGTTAGAGTGTCGGTCCTCTTGTACTTAAGTCGGCATTGTGCATTTTGTATTAAATTCGGATGCAATTTCTGTGTTTTATCGTCAATAAGAAGGTCCAAGGGATACAGTAAACCTGAAGTGAAGCATCGGAATCTAAAACTGGAATCACAGGAGAGGTTCAAATAATAGAAAGTTAGAGTGTATGTCTTCTTGTACTTAAGTCGGCATTGTGCCTATTGTATTAAATTCGGATGCAATTTCTGTGTTTCATCGTCAATAAGAAGGTCCAAGGGATACAGAAAACCTGAAGTGAAGCATCGGAATCTAAAACTGGAATCACTGGAGAGGTTCAAATCATAGAAAGTTAGAGTGTCAGTCCTCTTGTACTTAAGTCGGCATTGTGCCCTTTGTATTAAATACGGATGCAATTTCTGTGTTTCATCGTCAATAAGAACGTCCAAGGGATACAGTAAAACTGAAGTGAAGCATCGGAATCTAAAACCGGCCTCACAGGAGTGGTTCAAATAATAGAAAGTTAGAGTGTCAGTCCTCTTGTACTTAAGTCGGCATTCTGCCTTTTGTTTTAAATTCGGATGTAATTTCTGTGTTTCATCGTCAATAAGAAGGTCCAAGGGATACAGTAAACCTGATGTGAAGCATTGGAATCTAAAACGGGACTCACAGGAGAGCTTCAAATCATAGAAAGTAAGAGTGTCAGTCCTCTTGTACTTAAGTCGGCATTGAGCATTTTGTATTAAATTCGGATGCAATTTCTGTGTTTCATCGTCAATAAGAAGGTCCAAGGGATTCAGTAAACCTGAAGTGAAGCATCGAAATCTAAAACTGGACTCACAGGTGAGGTTCAAATCATAGAAAGTTAGATTGTCAGTCCTCTTGTACTTAAGTCGGCATTGTTCCTTTTGTATTAAATTCGGATGCAATTTCTGTGTTTCATCGTCAATAAGAAGGTCCAAGGTATACTGTAAACCTGAAGTGAAGCATCGGAATCTAAAACTGGACTCACAGGTGAGGTTCAAATCATAGAAAGTTAGAGTGTCAGTCCTCTTGTACTTAAGTCGGCGTTGTTCCTTTTGAATTAAAATCGGATGCGATTTCTGTGCTTCATCGTCAATAAGAAGGTCCAAGGGGTACAGTAAACCTGAAGTGTTGCATCGGAATCTAAAACTGGACTCACAGGTGAGGTTCAACTCATAGAAAATTAGAGTGTCAGTCCTCTTGTACTTAAGTCGGCATTGTGCCTTTTGTATTGAATTCGGATGCAATTTCTGTGTTTCATCGTCAATAAGAAGGTCCAAGGGATACAGTAAACCTGAAGTGAAGCATCGGAATCTAAAACTGGACTCACAGGAGAGGTTCAAATCATAGAAAGTTAGAGTGTCAGTCCTCTTGTAATAAGTCGGCATTGTGCCTTTTGTATTAAATTCGGTTGCAATTTCTGTGTTTCATCGTCAATAAGAAGGTCCAAGGGATACAGTAAATCAGAAGTGAAGCATCGGAATCTAAAACTGGCCTCACAGGAGTGGTTCAAATCATAGAATGTTAGAGTGTCTGTCCTCTTGTACTTAAGTCGGCATTGTGCCTATTGTATTAATTTCGGATGCAATTTCTGTGTTTCATCGTCAATAAGAAGGTCCAAGGGATACAGTAAACCTGAAGTGTAGCATCGGAATCTAAAACTGGACTGACAGGCGAGGTTTATATCATAGAAAGTTAGAGTGTCGGTCCTCTTGTACTTAAGTCGGCGTTGTGCATTTTGTATTAAATTCGGATGCAATTTCTGTGTTTTATCGTCAATAAGAAGGTCCAAGGGATAGAGTAAACCTGAAATGAAGCATCGGAATCTAAAACTGGACTCACAGGAGAGGTTCAAATAATAGAAAGTTAGAGTGTATGTCTTCTTGTACTTAAGTCGGCATTGTGCCTTTTGTATTAAATTCGGATGCAATTTCTGTGTTTCATCGTCAATAAGAAGGTCAAAGGGATACAGAAAACCTGAAGTGAAGCATCGGAATCTAAAACTGGAATCACAGGAGAGGTTCAAATCAAAGAAAGTAAGAGTGTCAGTCCTCTTGTACTTAAGTCGGCATTGTGCCTTTTGTATTAATCTCGGATGCAATTTCTGTGTTTCATCATCAATAAGAAGGTCCAAGGGATACAGTAAACCTGAAGTGAAGCATCGAAATCGAAAACTGGACTCACAGGAGAGGTTCAAATCATAGAAAGTTAGAGTGTCAGTCCTCTTGTACTTAAGTCGGCATTGTGCCTTTTGTATTACATTCGGATGCAATTTCGGTGTTTCATCGTCAATAAGAAGGTCCAAGGGATACAGTAATCCTGAAGTGAAGCATCGGAATCTAAAACTGGACTCACATTAGAGGTTCAAATCAAAGAATGTTAGACTGTCAGTCCTCTTGTACTTAGGTCGGCATTGTGCCTTTTGGATTAAATTCGGATGTAATTTTTGTGTTTCATCGTTTATAAGAAGGTCCAAGGGATACAGTAAAACTGAAGTGAAGCATCGGAATCTAAAACTGGACTCACAGGAGAGGTTCAAATCATAGAAAGTTAGAGTGTCAGTCCTCTTGTACTTAAGTCGGCATTGTGCCTTTTGTATTAAATTCGGATGCAATTTCCGTGTTTCATCGTCAATAAGAAGGTCCCAGGGATACAGTAAACCTGAAATGAAGCATCGGAATCTATAACTGGACTCACAGGAGTGGTTCAAATCATAGAAAGTTAGAGTGTCAGTCCTCTTGTACTTAAGTCGGCATCGTGCCTGTTGTATTAAATTCGGATGCAATTTCTGTGTTTCATCGTCAATAAGAAGGTCCAAGGGATGCAGTAAACCTGAAGTGAAGCATCGGAATCTAAAACTGTACTCACAGGAGAGGTTCATATCATAGAAAGTTAGAGTGTCAGTCCTCTTGTACTTAAATCGGCATTGTGAATTTTGTATTAAATTCGGATGCAATTTCTGTGTTTCATCGTCAATAAGAACGTCCAAGGTATACAGTAAACCTGAAGTGAAGCATCGGAATCTAAAACTGGACTTACAGGTGAGGTTCAAATCATAGAAAGTTAGAGTGTCAGTCCTCTTGTACTTAAGTCGGCATTGTGAGTTTTGTATAAAATTCGGATGCAATTTCTGTGTTTCAGCGTCAATAAGAAGGTCCAAGGGATACAGTAAACCTGAAGTGAAGCATCGTAATCTAAAACTGGAGTCACAGGAGAGGTTCATATGATAGATAATTAGAGTGTCAGTCCTCTTGTACTTAAGTCGGCATTGTGTCTTTTGTATTAAATTCGGATGCAATTTATGTGTTTCATCGTCAATAAAAAGGTCAAAGGTATACAGTAAACCTGAAGTGAAGCATCGGAATCTAAAACTGGACTCACAGGTGAGGTTCAACTCATAGAAAATTAGAGTGTCAGTCCTCTTGTACTTAAGTCGGCATTGTGCCTTTTGTATTGAATTCGGATGCAATTTCTGTGTTTCATCGTCAATAAGAAGGTCCAAGGGATACAGTAAACCTGAAGTGAAGCATCGGAATCTAAAACTGGACTCACAGGAGAGGTTCAAATCATAGAAAGTTAGAGTGTCAGTCCTCTTGTAATAAGTCGGCATTGTGCCTTTTGTATTAAATTCGGTTGCAATTTCTGTGTTTCATCGTCAATAAGAAGGTCCAAGGGATACAGTAAATCAGAAGTGAAGCATCGGAATCTAAAACTGGCCTCACAGGAGTGGTTCAAATCATAGAATGTTAGAGTGTCTGTCCTCTTGTACTTAAGTCGGCATTGTGCCTATTGTATTAATTTCGGATGCAATTTCTGTGTTTCATCGTCAATAAGAAGGTCCAAGGGATACAGTAAACCTGAAGTGTAGCATCGGAATCTAAAACTGGACTGACAGGCGAGGTTTATATCATAGAAAGTTAGAGTGTCGGTCCTCTTGTACTTAAGTCGGCGTTGTGCATTTTGTATTAAATTCGGATGCAATTTCTGTGTTTTATCGTCAATAAGAAGGTCCAAGGGATAGAGTAAACCTGAAGTGAAGCATCGGAATCTAAAACTGGACTCACAGGAGAGGTTCAAATAATAGAAAGTTAGAGTGTATGTCTTCTTGTACTTAAGTCGGCATTGTGCCTTTTGTATTACATTCAGATGCAATTTCGGTGTTTCATCGTCATTAAGAAGGTCCAAGGGATACAGTAAACCTGAAGTGAAGCATCGGAATCTAAAACTGGACTCACAGGAGAGGTTCAAATCAAAGAATGTTAGACTGTCAGTCCTCTTGTACTTAGGTCGGCATTGTGCTTTTTGGATTAAATTCGGATGTAATTTTTGTGTTTCATCGTTTATAAGAAGGTCCAAGGGATACAGTAAAACTGAAGTGAAGCATCGGAATCTAAAACTGGACTCACAGGAGAGGTTCAAATTATAGAAAGTTAGAGTGTCAGTCCTCTTGTACTTAAGTCGGCATTGTGCCTTTTGTATTAAATTCGGATGCAATTTCCGTGTTTCATCGTCAATAAGAAGGTCCCAGGGATACAGTAAACCTGAAGCGAAGCATCGGAATCTATAACTGGACTCACAGGAGTGGTTCAAATCATAGGAAGTTAGAGTGTCAGTCCTCTTGTACTTAAGTCGGCATCGTGCCTGTTGTATTAAATTCGGATGCAATTTCTGTGTTTCATCGTCAATAAGAAGGTCCAAGGAATGCAGTAAACCTGAAGTGAAGCATCGGAATCTAAAACTGTACTCACAGGAGAGGTTCATATCATAGAAAGTTAGAGTGTCAGTCCTCTTGTACTTAAATCGGCATTGTGCCTTTTGTATTAAATTCGGATGCAATTTCTGTGTTTCATCGTCAATAAGAACGTCCAAGGTATACAGTAAACCTGAAGTGAAGCATCGGAATCTAAAACTGAACTTACAGGTGAGGTTCAAATCATAGAAAGTTAGAGTGTCAGTCCTCTTGTACTTAAGTCGGCATTGTGAGTTTTGTATAAAATTCGGATGCAATTTCTGTGTTTCAGCGTCAATAAGAAGGTCCAAGGGATACAGTAAACCTGAAGTGAAGCATCGTAATCTAAAACTGGAGTCACAGGAGAGGTTCATATCATAGATAATTAGAGTGTCAGTCCTCTTGTACTTAAGTCGGCATTGTGTCTTTTGTATTAAATTCGGATGCAATTTATGTGTTTCATCGTCAATAAGAAGGTCAAAGGTATACAGTAAACCTGAAGTGAAGCATCGGAATCTAAAACTGGACTCACAGGTGAGATTCAAATCATAGAAAGTTAGAGTGTCAGTCCTCTTGTACTTCAGTCAGCATTGTGCCTTTTGTATTAAATTCGGATGCAATTTCTTGTATTCATCGTCAATATGAAGGTCCAAGGTATACAGTAAACCTGAAGTGAAGCATCGGAATCTAAAACTGGACTCACAGGAGAGGTTCAAATCATAGAAAGTTAATGTGTCAGTCCGCTTGTACCTAAGTCGGCATAGTGCTTCTTGTATTAAATTCGGATGCAATTTCTGTGTTTCATCGTCAATAAGAAGGTCCAAGGGATACAGTAAACCTGAAGTGAAGCATCGGAATCTATAACTGGACTCACAGGAGTGGTTCAAATCATAGAAAGTTAGAGTGTCAGTCCTCTTGTACTTAAGTCGACATTGTGCCTGTTGTATTAAATTCGGATCCAATTTCTGTGTTTCATCGTCAATAAGAAGGTCCAATAGATGCAGTAAAACTGAAGTGAAGCATCGGAATCTAAAACTGTACTCGCAGGAGAGGTCATATCATAGAAAGTAGGAGTGTCAGTCCTCTTGTACTTAAGTCGGCATTGTGCTTTTTGTATTAAATTCGGATGCAATTTCTGTGTTTCATCGTCAATAAGAAGGTCCAAGGTATACAGTAAACCTGATGTGAAGCATCGGAATCTAAAACTGGACTCACAGGTGAGGTTCAAATCATAGAATGTTAGAGGGTCAGTCCTCTTGTACTTAAGTCGGCATTGTGCCTTTTGTATTAAATTCGGATGCAATTTCTGTGTTTCAGCGTCAATAAGACGGTCCAAGGGATACAGTAAACCTGAAGTGAAGCATCGGAATCTAAAACTGGAATCACAGGAGAGGTTCATATCATAGAAAGTTAGAGTGTCAGTCCTCTTGTACTTAAGTCGGCATTGTGCCTTTTGTATTAAATTCGGATGCAATTTCTGTGTTTCATAGTCAATAAGAGGGTCCAAGGTATACATTAAACCTGAAGTGAAGCATCGGAATCTAAAACTGGACTCACAGGTGAGGTTCAAATCATAGAAAGTTAGAGTGTCAGTCCTCTTGTACTTATGTCGGCATTGTGCCTTTTGTATTAAATTCGGATGCAATGTCTGTGTTTCATCGTCAATAAGAAGGTCCAAGGGATACAGTAAACCTGAAGTGAAGCATCGGAATCTAAAACTGGCCTCACAGGAGTGGTTCAAATAATAGAAAGTTAGAGTGTTGTCTTCTTGTACTTAAGTAGGCATTGTGCCTTTTGTATTTAATTCGGATGCAATTTCTTGTATTCATCGTCAATATGAAGGTCCAAGGTATACAGTAAACCTGAAGTGAAGCATCGGAATCTAAAACTGGACTCACAGGAGAGGTTCAAATCATAGAAAGTTAATGTGTCAGTCCGCTTGTACCTAAGTCGGCATAGTGCTTCTTGTATTAAATTCGGATGCAATTTCTGTGTTTCATCGTCAATAAGAAGGTCCAAGGGATACAGTAAACCTGAAGTGAAGCATCGGAATCTATAACTGGACTCACAGGAGTGGTTCCAATCATAGAAAGTTAGAGTGTCAGTCCTCTTGTACTTAAGTCGACATTGTGCCTGTTGTATTAAATTCGGATCCAATTTCTGTGTTTCATCGTCAATAAGAAGGTCCAATAGATGCAGTAAAACTGAAGTGAAGCATCGGAATCTAAAACTGTACTCGCAGGAGAGGTCATATCATAGAAAGTAGGAGTGTCAGTCCTCTTGTACTTAAGTCGGCATTGTGCCTTTTGTATTAAATTCGGATGCAATTTCTGTGTTTCATCGTCAATAAGAAGGTCCAAGGTATACAGTAAACCTGATGTGAAGCATCGGAATCTAAAACTGGACTCACAGGTGAGGTTCAAATCATAGAAAGTTAGAGGGTCAGTCCTCTTGTACTTAAGTCGGCATTGTGCCTTTTGTATTAAATTCGGATGCAATTTCTGTGTTTCAGCGTCAATAAGACGGTCCAAGGGATACAGTAAACCTGAAGTGAAGCATCGGAATCTAAAACTGGAATCACAGGAGAGGTTCATATCATAGAAAGTTAGAGTGTCAGTCCTCTTGTACTTAAGTCGGCATTGTGCCTTTTGTATTAAATTCGGATGCAATTTCTGTGTTTCATAGTCAATAAGAGGGTCCAAGGTATACATTAAACCTGAAGTGAAGCATCGGAATCTAAAACTGGACTCACAGGTTAGGTTCAAATCATAGAAAGTTAGAGTGTCAGTCCTCTTGTACTTATGTCGGCATTGTGCCTTTTGTATTAAATTCGGATGCAATTTCTGTGTTTCATCGTCAATAAGAAGGTCCAAGGGATACAGTAAACCTGAAGAGAAGCATCGGAATCTAAAACTGGCCTCACAGGAGTGGTTCAAATAATAGAAAGTTAGAGTGTTGTCTTCTTGTACTTAAGTAGGCATTGTGCCTTTTGTATTAAATTCGGATGCAATTTCTGCGTTTCATCGTCAATAAGATGGTCAAAGGGATACAGAAAACCTGAAGTGAAGCATCGGAATCTAAAACTGGAATCACAGGAGAGGTTCAAATCAAAGGAAGTAAGAGTGTCAGTCCCCTTGTACTTAAGTCGGCATTGTGCCTTTTGTATTAATCTCGGATGCAATTTCTGTGTTTCATCATCAATAAGAAGGTCCAAGGGATACAGTAAACCTGAAGTGAAGCATCGAAATCGAAAACTGGACTCACAGGAGAGGTTCAAATCATAGAAAGTTAGAGTGTCAGTCCTCTTGTACTTAAGTCGGCATTGTGCCTTTTGTATTACATTCGGATGCAATTTCGGTGTTTCATCGTCAATAAGAAGGTCCAAGGGATACAGTAAACCTGAAGTGAAGCATCGGAATCTAAAACTGGACTCACAGGAGAGGTTCAAATCAAAGAATGTTAGACTGTCAGTCCTCTTGTACTTAGGTCGGCATTGTGCCTTTTGGATTAAATTCGGATGCAATTTCTGTGTTTCATCGTCAATAATAAGGTCCAAGGGATACAGTAAACCTGAAGTGAAGCATCGGAATCTAAAACTGGACTCACACGAGAGGTTCAAATCAGAGAAACTTAGAGTGTCAGTCCTCTTGTACTTAAGTCGGCATTGTGCCTTTTGTATTAAATTCGGATGCAATTTCTGTGTTTCATCGTCAATAATAAGGTCCAAGGGATACAGTAAACCTGAAGTGAAGCCTCGACATTTAAAACTGGACTCACAGGAGAGGTTCAAATCTTAGAAAATTAGAGTGTCTGTCATCTTGTACTTAAGTCGGCATTGTGCCTATTGTATTAAAATCGGATGTAATTTCTGTGCTTAATCGTCAATAAGAAGGTCCAAGGGATACAGTAAACCTGAAGTGAAGCATCGGAATCTAAAACTGGACTCACCAGAGAGGTTCAAATCAGAGAAACTTAGAGTGTCAGTCCTCTTGTACTTCAGTCAGCATTGGGCCTTTTGTATTAAATTCGGATGCAATTTCTGTGTTTCATCGTCAATAAGAAGGTCCAAGGTATACAGTAAACCTGAAGTGAAGCATCGGAATCTAAAACTGGACTCACAGGAGAGGTTCAAATGATAGAAAGTTAGAGTGTCAGTCGTCTTGTACTTAAGTCGGCATAGTGCTTCTTGTATTAAATTCGGATGCAATTTCTGTGTTTCATCGTCAGTAAGAAGGTCCAAGGGATACAGTAAACCTGAAGTGAAGCATCGGAATCTATAACTGGACTCACAGGAGTGGTTCAAATCATAGAAAGTTAGAGTGTCAGTCCTCTTGTACTTAAGTCGGCATTGTGCCTGTTGTATTAAATTCGGATGCAATTTCTGTGTTTCATCGTCAATAAGAAGGTCCAAGGGATGCAGTAAAACTGAAGTGAAGCATCGGAATCTAAAACTGTACTCGCAGGAGAAGTCATATCATAGAATGTAGGAGTGTCAGTCCTCTTGTACTTAAGTCGGCATTGTGCCTTTTGTATTAAATTCGGATGCAATTTCTGTGTTTCATCGTCAATAAGAAGGTCCAAGGTATACAGTAAACCTGAAGTGAAGCATCGGAATCTAATACTGGACTCACAGGTGAGGTTCAAATCATAGAAAGTTAGAGTGTCAGTCCTCTTGTACTTAAGTCGGCATTGTGCCTTTTGTATTAAATTCGGATGCAATTTCTGTATTTCAGCGTCAATAAGACGGTCCAAGGGATACAGTAAACCTGAAGTGAAGCATCGGAATCTAAAACTGGAATCACAGGAGAGGTCCATATCATAGAAAGTTAGAGTGTCAGTCCTCTTGTACTTAAGTCGGCATTGTGCCTTTTGTATTAAATTCGGATGCAATTTCAGTGTTTCATCGTCAATAAGAAGGTCCAAGGTATACAGTAAACCTGAAGTGAGGCATCGGAATCTAAAACTGGACTCACAGGTGAGGTTCAATTCATAGAAAGTTAGAGTGTCAGCCCTCTTCTACTTAAGACGGCATTGTTCCTGTTGTATTAAAATCGGATGCAATTTCTGTGCTTCATCGTCAATAAGAAGGTCCAAGGGGTACAGTTAACCTGAAGTGAAGCATCGGAATCTAAAACTGGAGTCACAGGTGAGGTTCAAATCATAGAAAATTGGAGTGTCAGTCCTCTTGTGCTTTAGTCGGCATTGTGCCCTTTGTATTAAATTCGGATGCAATTTCTGTGTTTCATCGTCAATAAGAAGGTCCAAGGGATACAGTAAACTTGAAGTGAGGCATCGGAATCTAAAACTGGATTCACAGGAGAGGTTCGAATCATAGGAAGTTAGTGTGTCAGTCCTCTTGTACTTAAGCCGGCATTGTGCCTTTTGTATTAAATTCTGATGCAATTTCTGTGTTTCGTCGTCAATAAGAAGTTCAAAGGTATACTGTAAACCTGAAGTGAAGCATCGGAATCTAAAACTGGACTCACAGGTGAGGTTCAAATGATAGAAAGATAGAGTGTCAGTCCTCTTGTACTTCAGTCGGCATTGTGCCTTTTGTATCAATTTCGGATGCAATTTCTGTGTTTCATCGTCAATAAGAAGGTCCAAGGGATACAGTAAACCTGAAGTGAAGCATCGGAATCAAAAACTGGACTCACAGGAGAGGTTCAAATCATAGAAAGTTAGAGTGTCAGTCCTCTTGTACTTAAGTCGGCATTGTGCCTTTTGTATTAAATTCGGATGCAATTTCTGTGTTTCATCGTCAATAAGAAGGTCCAAGGGATACAGTAAACCTGAAGTGAAGCATTGGAATCTAAAACTGGCCTAACAGGAGTGGTTCAAATCATAGAATGATAGAGTGTCTGTGCTCTTGTACTTAAGTCGGCATTGTGCCTTTTGTATTAATTTCGGATGCAATTTCTGTGTTTCATCGTCAATAAGAAGGTCCAAGGGATACAGTAAACCTGAAGTGAAGCATCGGAATCTAAAACTGGACTGACAGGTGAGGTTCAAATCATAGAAAGTTAGAGTGTCGGTCCTCTTGTACTTAAGTCGGCATTGTGCATTTTGTATTAAATTCGGATGCAATTTCTGTGTTTTATCGTCAATAAGAAGGTCCAAGGGATACAGTAAACCTGAAGTGAAGCATCGGAATCTAAAACTGGACTCACAGGAGAGGTTCAAATGATAGAAAGTTAGAGTGTATGTCTTCTTGTACTTAAGTAGGCATTGTGCCTATTGTATTAAATTCGGATGCAATTTCTGCGTTTCATCGTCAATAAGAAGGTCAAAGGGATACAGAAAACCTGAAGTGAAGCATCGGAATCTAAAACTGGAATCACAGGAGAGGTTCAAATCAAAGAAAGTAAGAGTGTCAGTCCTCTTGTACTTAAGTCGGCATTGTGCCTTTTGTATTAATCTCGGATGCAATTTTTGTGTTTCATCATCAATAAGAAGGTCCAAGGGATACAGTAAACCTGAAGTGAAGCATCGAAATCGAAAACTGGACTCACAGGAGAGGTTCAAATCATAGAAAGTTAGAGTGTCAGTCCTCTTGTACTTAAGTCGGCATTGTGCCTTTTGTATTACATTCGGATGCAATTTCGGTGTTTCATCGTCAATAAGAATGTCCAAGGGATACAGTAAAAATGAAGTGAAACATCGGAATCTAAAACTATACTCACAGGAGAGGTTCAAATCAAAGAATGTTAGACTGTCAGTCCTCTTGTACTTAGGTCGGCATTGTGCCTTTTGGATTAAATTCGGATGTAATTTTTGTGTTTCATCGTTTATAAGAAGGTCCAAGGGATACAGTAAAACTGAAGTGAAGCATCGGAATCTAAAACTGGACTCACAGGAGATGTGCAAATCATAGAAAGTTAGAGTGTCAGTCCTCTTGTACTTAAGTCGGCATAGTGCTTCTTGTATTAAATTCGGATGCAATTTCTGTGTTTCATCGTCAATAAGAAGGTCCAAGGGATACAGTAAACCTGAAGTGAAGCATCGGAATCTATAACTGGACTCACAGGAGTGGTTCAAATCATAGAAAGTTAGAGTGTCAGTCCTCTTGTACTTAAGTCGGCATTGTGCCTGTTGTATTAAATTCGGATGCAATTTCTGTGTTTCATCGTCAATAAAAAGGTCCAAGGGATGCAGTAAAACTGAAGTGAAGCATCGGAATCTAAAACTGTACTCACAGGAGAGGTCATATCATAGAAAGTAGGAGTGTCAGTCCTCTTGTACTTAAGTCGGCATTGTGCCTTTTGTATTAAATTCGGATTCAATTTCTGTGTTTCATCGTCAATAAGAAGGTCCAAGGTATACAGTAAACCTGAAGTGAAGCATCGGAATCTAAAACTGGACTCACAGGTGAGGTTCAAATCATAGAAAGTTAGAGTGTCAGTCCTCTTGTACTTAAGTCGGCATTGTGCCTTTTGTATTAAATTCGGATGCAATTTCTGTGTTTCAGCGTAAATAAGACGGTCCAAGGGATACAGTAAACCTGAAGTGAAGCATCGGAATCTAAAACTGGAATCACAGGAGAGGTTCATATCATAGAAAGTTAGAGTGTCAGTCCTCTTGTACTTCAGTCGGCATTGTGCCTTTTGTATCAAATTCGGATGCAATTTCTGTGTTTCATCGTCAATAAGAAGGTCCAAGGGATACAGTAAACCTGAAGTGAAGCATCGGAATTTAAAACTGGACTCACAGGAGAGGTTCAAATCATAGAAAGTTAGAGTGTCAGTCCTCTTGTACTTAAGTCGGCATTGTGCCTTTTGTATTAAATTCGAATGCAATTTCTGTGTTTCATCGTCAATAAGAAGGTCCAAGGGATACAGTAAACCTGAAGTGAAGCATCGGAATCTAAAACTGGCCTAACAGGAGTGGTTCAAATCAAAGAATGTTAGAGTGTCTGTGCTCTTGTACTTAAGTCGGCATTGTGCCTTTTGTATTAATTTCGGATGCAATTTCTGTGTTTCATCGTCAATAAGAAGGTCCAAGGGATACAGTAAACCTGAAATGAAGCATCGGAATCTAAAACTGGACTGACAGGTGAGGTTCAAATCATAGAAAGTTAGAGTGTCGGTCCTCTTGTACTTAAGTCGGCATTGTGCATTTTGTATTAAATTCGGATGCAATTTCTGTGTTTTATCGTCAATAAGAAGGTCCAAGGGATACAGTAAACCTGAAGTGAAGCATCGGAATCTAAAACTGGACTCACAGGAGAGGTTCAAATAATAGAAAGTTAGAGTGTATGTCTTCATGTACTTAAGTCGGCATTGTGCCTTTTGTATTACATTCGGATGCAATTTCTGTGTTTCATCGTCAATAAGAAGGTCCAAGGGATACAGAAAACCTGAAGTGAAGCATCGGAATCAAAAACTGGAATCACAGGAGAGGTTCAAATCAAAGAAAGTAAGAGTGTCAGTCCTCTTGTACTTAAGTCGGCATTGTGCCTTTTGTATTAAACTCGGATGCAATTTCTGTGTTTCATCATCAATAAGAAGGTCCAAGAGATACAGTAAACCTGAAGTGAAGCATCGAAATCGAAAACTGGACTCACAGGAGAGGTTCAAATCATAGAAAGTTAGAGTGTCAGTCCTCTTGTACTTAAGTCGGCATTGTGCCTTTTGTATTACATTCGGATGCAATTTCGGTGTTTCATCGTCAATAAGAAGGTCCAAGGGATACAGTAAACCTGAAGTGAAGCATCGGAAATTAAAACTGGACTCACAGGAGAGGTTCAAATCAAAGAGTGTTAGAGTGTCAGTCCTCTTGTACTTAGGTCGGCATTGTGCCTTTTGTATTAATTCGGATGTAATTTTTCTGTCTCGTCGTTTATAAGAAGGTCCAAGGGATACAGTAAAACTGAAGTGAAGCATCTGAATCTAAAACTGGACTCACAGGAGATGTTCAAATCATAGAAAGTTAGAGTGTCAGTCCTCTTGTACTTAATCCGGCATTGTGCCTTTTGTATTAAATTCGGATGCATTTTCTGTGTTTCATCGTCAATAATAAGGTCCAAGGGATACAGTAAACCTGAAGTGAAGCCTCGACATCTAAAACTGGACTCACAGGAGAGGTTCAAATCATAGAGAATTAGAGTGTCTGTCATCTTGTCCTTAAGTCGGCATTGTGGCTTTTGTATTAAAATCGGATGTAATTTCTGTGCTTCATCGTCAATAAGTAAGACCAAGGGATACAGTAAACCTGAAGTGAAGCATCGGAATCTAAAACTGGACTCACAAGAGAGGTTCAAATCAGAGAAACTTAGAGTGTCAGTCCTCTTGTACTTAAGTCGGCATTGTGCATTTTGTATTAAATTCGGATGCAATTTCTGTGTTTCATCGTCAATAAGAAGGTCCAAGGGATACAGTAAACCTGAAGTGAAGCATCGGAATCTAAAACCGGCCTCACAGGAGTGGTTCAAATCATAGAAAGTTAAAGTGTCAGTCGTCTTGTACTTAAGTCGGCATTGTGCCTTTTGTATTAAATTCGGATGCAATTTCTGTGTTTCATCGTCAATAAGAAGGTCCAAGGGATACAGTAATCCTGAAGTGAAGCATCGGAATCTAAAACTGGACTCACAGGAGAGGTTCAAATCATAGAAAGTTAGAGTGTCAGTCCTCTTGTACTTAAGTCGGCATTGAGCATTTTGTATTAAATTCGGATGCAATTTCTGTGTTTCATCGTCAATAAGAAGGTCCAAGGTATACAGTAAACCTGAAGTGAAGCATCGGAATCTAAAACTGGATTCACAGGAGAGGTTCAAATCATGGAAAGTTAGAGTGTCAGTCCTCTTGTACTTAAGTCGGCATAGTGCTTCTTGTATTAAATTCGGATGCAATTTCCGTGTTTCATCGTCAATAAGAAGGTCCAAGGGATACAGTAAACCTGAAGTGAAGCATCGGAATCTATAACTGGACACACAGGAGTGGTTCAAATCATAGAAAGTTAGATTGTCAGTCCTCTTGTACTTAAGTCGGCATTGTGCCTGTTTTATTAAATTCGGATGCAATTTCTGTGTTTCATCGTCAATAAGAAGGTCCAAGGGATGCAGTAAACCTGAAGTGAAGCATCGGAATCTAAAACTGTACTCGCAGGAGAGGTTCATATCATAGAAAGTAAGAGTGTCAGTCCTCTTGTACTTAAGTCGGCATTGTGCCTGTTGTATTAAATTCGGATGCAATTTCTGTGTTTCATCGTCAATAAGAAGGTCCAAGGCATGCAGTAAACCTGAAGTGAAGCATCGGAATCTAAAACTGTACTCGCAGGAGAGGTTCATATCATAGAAAGTAGGAGTGTCAGTCCTCTTGTACTTAAGTAGGCATTGTGCCATTTGTATTAAATTCGGATGCAATTTCTGTGTTTCATCGTCAATAAGAAGGTCCAAGGTATACAGTAAACCTGAAGTGAAGCATCGGAATCTAAAACTGGACTCACAGGAGAGGTTCAAATCATAGAAAGTTAGAGTGTCAGTCCTCTTGTACTTAAGTCGGCATAGTGCTTCTTGTATTAAATTCGGATGCAATTTCTGTGTTTCATCGTCAATAAGAAGGTCCAAGGGATACAGTAAACCTGAAGTGAAGCATCGGAATCTATAACTGGACTCACAGGAGTGGTTAAAATCATAGAAAGTTAGAGTGTCAGTCCTCTTGTACTTAAGTCGGCATTGTGCCTGTTGTATTAAATTCGGATGCAATTTCTGTGTTTCATCGTCAATAAGAAGGTCCAAGGGATGCAGTAAAACTGAAGTGAAGCATCGGAATCTAAAACTGTACTCGCAGGAGAGGTCATATCATAGAAAGTAGGAGTGTCAGTCCTCTTGTACTTAAGTCGGCATTATGCCTTTTGTATTAAATTCGGATGCAATTTCTGTGTTTCATCGTCAATAAGAAGGTCCAAGGTATACAGTAAACCTGATGTGAAGCATCGGAATCTAAAACTGGACTCACAGGTGAGGTTCAAATCATAGAAAGTTAGAGTGTCAGTCCTCTTGTACTTAAGTCGGCATTGTGCCTTTTGTATTAAATTCGGATGCAATTTCTGTGTTTCAGCGTCAATAAGACGGTCCAAGGGATACAGTAAACCTGAAGTGAAGCATCGGAATCTAAAACTGGAATCACAGGAGAGGTACATATCATAGAAAGTTAGAGTGTCAGTCCTCTTGTACTTAAGTCGGCATTGTGCCTTTTGTATTAAATTCGGATGCAATTTCTGTGTTTCAGAGTCAATTAGAAGGTCCAAGGTATACAGTAAACCTGAAGTGAAGCATCGGAATCTAAAACTGGACTCACAGGTGAGGTTCAAATCATAGAGAATTAGAATGTCAGTCCTCTTGTACTTAAGTCGGCATTGTGCCTTTTGTATTAAATTCGGATGCAATTTCTGTGTTTCATCGTCAATAAGAAGGTCCAAGGGATACAGTAAACCTGAAGTGAAGCATCGGAATCTAAAACTGGCCTCACAGCAGTGGTTCAAATCATAGAATGTTAGAGTGTCTGTCCTCTTGTACTTAAGTCGGCATTGTGCCTATTGCATTAATTTCGGATGCAATTTCTGTGTTTCATCATCAATAAGAAGGTCCAAGGGATACAGTAAACCTGAAGTGAAGCTTCGAAATCGAAAACTGGACTCACAGGAGAGGTTCAAATCATAGAAAGTTTCAGTGTCAGTCCTCTTGTACTTAAGTCGGCATTGTGCCTTTTGTATTACATACGTATGCAATTTCGGTGTTTCATCGTCAATAAGAAGGTCCAAGGTATACAGTAAACCTGAAGTGAAGCATCGGAATCTAAAACTGGACTCACAGGTGAGGTTCAAATCATAGAAAGTTAGAGTGTCAGCCCTCTTGTACTTAAGACGGCATTGTTCCTGTTGTATTAAAATCGGATGCAATTTCTGTGCTTCATCGTCAATAAGAAGGTCCAAGGGGTACAGTTAACCTGAAGTGAAGCATCGGAATCTAAAACTGGAGTCACAGGTGAGGTTCAAATCATAGAAAATTGGAGTGTCAGTCCTCTTGTGCTTTAGTCGGCATTGTGCCTTTTGTATTAAATTCGGATGCAATTTCTGTGTTTCATCGTCAATAAGAAGGTCCAAGGGATACAGTAAACTTGAAGTGAGGCATCGGAATCTAAAACTGGATTCACAGGAGAGGTTCGAATCATAGGAAGTTAGTGTGTCAGTCCTCTTGTACTTAAGCCGGCATTGTGCCTTTTGTATTAAATTCGGATGCAATTTCTGTGTTTCGTCGTCAATAAGATGGTCAAAGGTATACTGTAAACCTGAAGTGAAGCATCGGAATCTAAAACTGGACTCACAGGTGATGTTCAAATGATAGAAAGATAGAGTGTCAGTCCTCTTGTACTTCAGTCGGCATTGTGCCTTTTGTATCAAATTCGGATGCAATTTCTGTGTTTCATCGTCAATAAGAAGGTCCAAGGGATACAGTAAACCTGAAGTGAAGCATCGGAATCTAAAACTGGACTCACAGGAGAGGTTCAAATCACGGAAAGTTAGAGTGTCAGTCCTCTTGTACTTAAGTCGGCATAGTGCTTCTTGTATTAAATTCGGATGCAATTTCCGTGTTTCATCGTCAATAAGAAGGTCCAAGGGATACAGTAAACCTGAAGTGAAGCATCGGAATCTATAACTGGACACACAGGAGTGGTTCAAATCATAAAAAGTTAGATTGTCAGTCCTCTTGTACTTAAGTCGGCATTGTGCCTGTTTTATTAAATTCGGATGCAATTTCTGTGTTTCATCGTCAATAAGAAGGTCCAAGGGATGCAGTAAACCTGAAGTGAAGCATCGGAATCTAAAACTGTACTCGCAGGAGAGGTTCATATCATAGAAAGTAAGAGTGTCAGTCCTCTTGTACTTAAGTCGGCATTGTGCCTGTTGTATTAAATTCGGATGCAATTTCTGTGTTTCATCGTCAATAAGAAGGTCCAAGGCATGCAGTAAACCTGAAGTGAAACATCGGAATCTAAAACTGTACTCGCAGGAGAGGTTCATATCATAGAAAGTAGGAGTGTCAGTCCTCTTGTACTTAAGTAGGCATTGTGCCTTTTGTATTAAATTCGGATGCAATTTCTGTGTTTCATCGTCAATAAGAAGGTCCAAGGTATACAGTAAACCTGAAGTGAAGCATCTGAATCTAAAACTGGACTCACAGGAGAGGTTCAAATCATAGAAAGTTAGAGTGTCAGTCCTCTTGTACTTAAGTCGGCATAGTGCTTCTTGTATTAAAATCGGATGCAATTTCTGTGTTTCATCGTCAATAAGAAGGTCCAAGGGATACAGTAAACCTGAAGTGAAGAATCGGAATCTATAACTGGACTCACAGGAGTGGTTCAAATCATAGAAAGTTAGAGTGTCAGTCCTCTTGTACTTAAGTCGGCATTGTGCCTGTTGTATTAAATTCGGATGCAATTTCTGTGTTTCATCGTCAATAAGAAGGTCCAAGGGATGCAGTAAAACTGAAGTGAAGCATCGGAATCTAAAACTGTACTCGCAGGAGAGGTCATATCATAGAAAGTAGGAGTGTCAGTCCTCTTGTACTTAAGTCGGCATTATGCCTTTTGTATTAAATTCGGATGCAATTTCTGTGTTTCATCGTCAATAAGAAGGTCCAAGGTATACAGTAAACCTGATGTGAAGCATCGGAATCTAAAACTGGACTCACAGGTGAGGTTCAAATCATAGAAAGTTAGAGTGTCAGTCCTCTTGTACTTAAGTCGGCATTGTGCCTTTTGTATTAAATTCGGATGCAATTTCTGTGTTTCAGCGTCAATAAGACGGTCCAAGGGATACAGTAAACCTGAAGTGAAGCATCGGAATCTAAAACTGGAATCACAGGAGAGGTTCACATCATAGAAAGTTAGAGTGTCAGTCCTCTTGTACTTAAGTCGGCATTGTGCCTTTTGTATTAAATTCGGATGCAATTTCTGTGTTTCAGAGTCAATTAGAAGGTCCAAGGTATACAGTAAACCTGAAGTGAAGCATCGGAATCTAAAACTGGACTCACAGGTGAGGTTCAAATCATAGAAAGTTAGAGTGTCAGTCCTCTTGTACTTAAGTCGGCATTGTGCCTTTTGTATTAAATTCGGATGCAATTTCTGTGTTTCATCGTCAATAAGAAGGTCCAAGGGATACAGTAAACCTGAAGTGAAGCATCGGAATCTAAAACTGGCCTCACCTGAGTGGTTCAAATCATAGAATGTTAGAGTGTCTGTCCTCTTGTACTTAAGTCGGCATTGTGCCTATTGCATTAATTTCGGATGCAATTTCTGTGTTTCATCATCAATAAGAAGGTCCAAGGGATACAGTAAACCTGAAGTGAAGCTTCGAAATCGAAAACTGGACTCACAGGAGAGGTTCAAATCATAGAAAGTTACAGTGTCAGTCCTCTTGTACTTAAGTCGGCATTGTGCCTTTTGTATTACATTCGGATGCAATTTCGGTGTTTCATCGTCAATAAGAAGGTCCAAGGTATACAGTAAACCTGAAGTGAAGCATCGGAATCTAAAACTGGACTCACAGGTGAGGTTCAAATCATAGAAAGTTAGAGTGTCAGCCCTCTTGTACTTAAGACGGCATTGTTCCTGTTGTATTAAAATCGCATGCAATTTCTGTGCTTCATCGTCAATAAGAAGGTCCAAGGGGTACAGTTAACCTGAAGTGAAGCATCGGAATCTAAAACTGGAGTCACAGGTGAGGTTCAAATCATAGAAAATTGGAGTGTCAGTCCTCTTGTGCTTTAGTCGGCATTGTGCCTTTTGTATTAAATTCGGATGCAATTTCTGTGTTTCATCGTCAATAAGAAGGTCCAAGGGATACAGTAAACTTGAAGTGAGGCATCGGAATTTAAAAGTGGATTCACAGGAGAGGTTTGAATCATAGGAAGTTAGTGTGTCAGTCCTCTTGTACTTAAGCCGGCATTGTGCTTTTTGTATTAAATTCGGATGCATTTTCTGTGTTTCGTCGTCAATAAGATGGTCAAAGGTATACTGTAAACCTGAAGTGAAGCATCGGAATCTAAAACTGGACTCACAGGTGAGGTTCAAATGATAGAAAGATAGAGTGTCAGTCCTCTTGTACTTCAGTCGGCATTGTGCCTTTTGTATCAAATTCGGATGCAATTTCTGTGTTTCATCGTCAATAAGAAGGTCCAAGGGATACAGTAAACCTGAAGTGAAGCATCGGAATCTAAAACTGGACTCACAGGAGAGGTTCAAATCATAGAAAGTTAGAGTGTCAGTCCTCTTGTACTTAAGTCGGCATTGTGCCTTTTGTATTAAATTCGAATGCAATTTCTGTGTTTCATCGTCAATAAGAAGGTCCAAGGAATACAGTAAACCTGAAGTGAAGCATCGGAATCTAAAACTGGCCTAACAGGAGTGGTTCAAATCATAGAATGTTAGAGTGTCTGTGCTCTTGTACTTAAGTCGGCATTGTGCCATTTGTATTAATTTCGGATGCAATTTCTGTGTTTCATCGTCAATAAGAAGGTCCAAGGGATACAGTAAACCTGAAGTGAAGCATCGGAATCTAAAACTGGACTGACAGGTGAGGTTCAAATCATAGAAAGTTAGAGTGTCGGTCCTCTTGTACTTAAGTCGGCATTGTGCATTTTGTATTAAATTCGGATGCAATTTCTGTGTTTTATCGTCAATAAGAAAGTCCAAGGGATACAGTAAACCTGAAGTGAAGCATCGGAATCTAAAACTGTACTCACAGGAGAGGTTCAAATCATAGAAAGTTAGAGTGTCAGTCCTCTTGTACTTAAGTCGGCATTGTGCCTTTTGTATTAAATTCGAATGCAATTTCTGTGTTTCATCGTCAATAAGAAGGTCCAAGGAATACAGTAAACCTGAAGTGAAGCATCTGAATCTAAAACTGGACTCACAGGAGAGGTTCAAATCATAGAAAGTTAGAGTGTCAGTCCTCTTGTACTTAAGTCGGCATAGTGCTTCTTGAATTAAATTCGGATGCAATTTCTGTGTTTCATCGTCAATAAGAAGGTCCAAGGGATACAGTAAACCTGAAGTGAAGAATCGGAATCTATAACTGGACTCACAGGAGTGGTTCAAATCATAGAAAGTTAGAGTGTCAGTCCTCTTGTACTTAAGTCGGCATTGTGCCTGTTGTATTAAATTCGGATGCAATTTCTGTGTTTCATCGTCAATAAGAAGGTCCAAGGGATGCAGTAAAACTGAAGTGAAGCATCGGAATCTAAAACTGTACTCGCAGGAGAGGTCATATCATAGAAAGTAGGAGTGTCAGTCCTCTTGTACTTAAGTCGGCATTATGCCTTTTGTATTAAATTCGGATGCAATTTCTGTGTTTCATCGTCAATAAGAAGGTCCAAGGTATACAGTAAACCTGATGTGAAGCAACGGAATCTAAAACTGGACTCACAGGTGAGGTTAAAATCATAGAAAGTTAGAGTGTCAGTCCTCTTGTACTTAAGTCGGCATTGTGCCTTTTGTATTAAATTCGGATGCAATTTCTGTGTTTCAGCGTCAATAAGACGGTCCAAGGGATACAGTAAACCTGAAGTGAAGCATCGGAATCTAAAACTGGAATCACAGGAGAGGTTCATATCATAGAAAGTTAGAGTGTCAGTCCTCTTGTACTTAAGTCGGCATTGTGCCTTTTGTATTAAATTCGGATGCAATTTCTGTGTTTCAGAGTCAATTAGAAGGTCCAAGGTATACAGTAAACCTGAAGTGAAGCATCGGAATCTAAAACTGGACTCACAGGTGAGGTTCAAATCATAGAAAGTTAGAGTGTCAGTCCTCTTGTACTTAAGTCGGCATTGTGCCTTTTGTATTAAATTCGGATGCAATTTCTGTGTTTCATCGTCAATAAGAAGGTCCAAGGGATACAGTAAACCTGAAGTGAAGCATCGGTATCTAAAACTGGCCTCACAGGAGTGGTTCAAATCATAGAATGTTAGAGTGTCTGTCCTCTTGTACTTAAGTCGGCATTGTGCCTATTGCATTAATTTCGGATGCAATTTCTGTGTTTCATCATCAATAAGAAGGTCCAAGGGATACAGTAAACCTGAAGTGAAGCTTCGAAATCGAAAACTGGACTCACAGGAGAGGTTCAAATCATAGAAAGTTACAGTGTCAGTCCTCTTGTACTTAAGTCGGCATTGTGCCTTTTGTATTACATTCGGATGCAATTTCGGTGTTTCATCGTCAATAAGAAGGTCCAAGGTATACAGTAAACCTGAAGTGAAGCATCGGAATCTAAAACTGGACTCACAGGTGAGGTTCAAATCATAGAAAGTTAGAGTGTCAGCCCTCTTGTACTTAAGACGGCATTGTTCCTGTTGTATTAAAATCGGATGCAATTTCTGTGCTTCATCGTCAATAAGAAGGTCCAAGGGGTACAGTTAACCTGAAGTGAAGCATCGGAATCTAAAACTGGAGTCACAGGTGAGGTTCAAATCATAGAAAATTGGAGTGTCAGTCCTCTTGTGCTTTAGTCGGCATTGTGCCTTTTGTATTAAATTCGGATGCAATTTCTGTGTTTCATCGTCAATAAGAAGGTCCAAGGGATACAGTAAACTTGAAGTGAGGCATCGGAATCTAAAAGTGGATTCACAGGAGAGGTTTGAATCATAGGAAGTTAGTGTGTCAGTCCTCTTGTACTTAAGCCGGCATTGTGCCTTTTGTATTAAATTCGGATGCATTTTCTGTGTTTCGTCGTCAATAAGATGGTCAAAGGTATACTGTAAACCTGAAGTGAAGCATCGGAATCTAAAACTGGACTCACAGGTGAGGTTCAAATGATAGAAAGATAGAGTGTCAGTCCTCTTGTACTTCAGTCGGCATTGTGCCTTTTGTATCAAATTCGGATGCAATTTCTGTGTTTCATCGTCAATAAGAAGGTCCAAGGGATACAGTAAACCTGAAGTGAAGCATCGGAATCTAAAACTGGACTCACAGGAGAGGTTCAAATCATAGAAAGTTAGAGTGTCAGTCCTCTTGTACTTAAGTCGGCATTGTGCCTTTTGTATTAAAGTCGAATGCAATTTCTGTGTTTCATCGTCAATAAGAAGGTCCAAGGAATACAGTAAACCTGAAGTGAAGCATCGGAATCTAAAACTGGCCTAACAGGAGTGGTTCAAATCATAGAATGTTAGAGTGTCTGTGCTCTTGTACTTAAGTCGGCATTGTGCCATTTGTATTAATTTCGGATGCAATTTCTGTGTTTCATCGTCAATAAGAAGGTCCAAGGGATACAGTAAACCTGAAGTGAAGCATCGGAATCTAAAACTGGACTGACAGGTGAGGTTCAAATCATAGAAAGTTAGAGTGTCGGTCCTCTTGTACTTAAGTCGGCATTGTGCATTTTGTATTAAATTCGGATGCAATTTCTGTGTTTTATCGTCAATAAGAAGGTCCAAGGGATACAGTAAACCTGAAGTGAAGCATCGGAATCTAAAACTGGACTCACAGGAGAGGTTCAAATAATAGAAAGTTAGAGTGTATGTGTTCTTGTACTTAAGTCGGCATTGTGCCTTTTGTATTACATTCGGATGCAATTTCTGTGTTTCATCGTCAATAAGAAGGTCCAAGGGATACAGAAAACCTGAAGTGAAGCATCGGAATCAAAAACTGGAATCACAGGAGAGGTTCAAATCAAGGAAAGTAAGAGTGTCAGTCCTCTTGTACTTAAGTCGGCATTGTGCCTTTTGTATTAAACTCGGATGCAATTTCTGTGTTTCATCATCAATAAGAAGGTCCAAGAGATACAGTAAACCTGAAGTGAAGCATCGAAATCGAAAACTGGACTCACAGGAGAGGTTCAAATCATAGAAAGTTAGAGTGTCAGTCCTCTTGTACTTAAGTCGACATTGTGCCTTTTGTATTACATTCGGATGCAATTTCGGTGTTTCATCGTCAATAAGAAGGTCCAAGGGATACAGTAAACCTGAAGTGAAGCATCGGAAATTAAAACTGGACTCACAGGAGAGGTTCAAATCAAAGGATGTTAGAGTGTCAGTCCTCTTGTACTTAGGTCGGCATTGTGCCTTTTGTATTAATTCGGATGTAATTTTTGTGTTTCATCGTTTATAAGAAGGTCCAAGGGATACAGTAAAACTGAAGTGAAGCATCTGAATCTAAAACTGGACTCACAGGAGATGTTCAAATCATAGAAAGTTAGAGTGTCAGTCCTCTTGTACTTAATTCGGCATTGTGCCTTTTGTATTAAATTCGGATGCATTTTCTGTGTTTCATCGTCAATAATAAGGTCCAAGGGATACAGTAAACCTGAAGTGAAGCCTCGACATCTAAAACTGGACTCACAGGAGAGGTTCAAATCATAGAGAATTAGAGTGTCTGTCATCTTGTCCTTAACTCGGCATTGTGCCTTTTGTATTAAAATCGGATGTAATTTCTGTGCTTCATCGTCAATAAGTAAGACCAAGGGATACAGTAAACCTGAAGTGAAGCATCGGAATCTAAAACTGGACTCACAAGAGAGGTTCAAATCAGAGAAACTTAGAGTGTCAGTCCTCTTGTACTTAAGTCGGCATTGTGCATTTTGTATTAAATTCGGAATCAATTTCTGTGTTTCATCGTCAATAAGAAGGTCCAAGGGATACAGTAAACCTGAAGTGAAGCATCGGAATCTAAAACCAGCCTCACAGGAGTGGTTCAAATCATAGAAAGTTAAAGTGTCAGTCGTCTTGTACTTATGTCGGCATTGTGCCTTTTGTATTAAATTCGGATGCAATTTCTGTGTTTCATCGTCAATAAGAAGGTCCAAGGGATACAGTAATCCTGAAGTGAAGCATCGGAATCTAAAACTGGACTCACAGGAGAGGTTCAAATCATAGAAAGTTAGAGTGTCAGTCCTCTTGTACTGAAGTCGGCATTGAGCATTTTGTATTAATTCGGATGCAATTTCTGTGTTTCATCGTCAATAAGAAGGTCCAAGGTATACAGTAAACCTGAAGTGAAGCATCGGAATCTAAAACTGGACTCACAGGAGAGGTTCAAATCATGGAAAGTTAGAGTGTCAGTCCTCTTGTACTTAAGTCGGCATAGTGCTTCTTGTATTAAATTCGGATGCAATTTCCGTGTTTCATCGTCAATAAGAAGGTCCAAGGGATACAGTAAACCTGAAGTGAAGCATCGGAATCTATAACTGGACACACAGGAGTGGTTCAAATCATAGAAAGTTAGATTGTCAGTCCTCTTGTACTTAAGTCGGCATTGTGCCTGTTTTATTAAATTCGGATGCAATTTCTGTGTTTCATCGTCAATAAGAATGTCCAAGGGATGCAGTAAACCTGAAGTGAAGCATCGGAATCTAAAACTGTACCCGCAGGAGAGGTTCATATCATAGAAAGTAAGAGTGTCAGTCCTCTTGTACTTAAGTCGGCATTGTGCCTGTTGTATTAAATTCGGATGCAATTTCTGTGTTTCATCGTCAATAAGAAGGTCCAAGGCATGCAGTAAACCTGAAGTGAAGCATCGGAATCTAAAACTGTACTCGCAGGAGAGGTTCATATCATAGAAAGTAGGAGTGTCAGTCCTCTTGTACTTAAGTAGGCATTGTGCCTTTTGTATTAAATTCGGATACAATTTCTGTGTTTCATCGTCAATAAGAAGGTCCAAGGTATACAGTAAACCTGAAGTGAAGCATCGGAATCTAAAACTGGACTCACAGGAGAGGTTCAAATCATAGAAAGTTAGAGTGTCAGTCCTCTTGTACTTAAGTCGGCATAGTGCTTCTTGTATTAAATTCGGATGCAATTTCTGTGTTTCATCGTCAATACGAAGGTCCAAGGGATACAGTAAACCTGAAGTGAAGCATCGGAATCTAAAACTGGACTCACAGGAGAGGTTCAAATAATAGAAAGTTAGAGTGTATGTCTTCTTGTACTTAAGTCGGCATTGTGCCTTTTGTATTACATTCGGATGCAATTTCTGTGTTTCATCGTCAATAAGAAGGTCCAAGGGATACAGAAAACCTGAAATGAAGCATCGGAATCAAAAACTGGAATCACAGGAGAGGTTCAAATCAAGGAAAGTAAGAGTGTCAGTCCTCTTGTACTTAAGTCGGCATTGTGCCTTTTGTATTAAACTCGGATGCAATTTCTGTGTTTCATCATCAATAAGAAGGTCCAAGAGATACAGTAAACCTGAAGTGAAGCATCGAAATCGAAAACTGGACTCACAGGAGAGGTTCAAATCATAGAAAGTTAGAGTGTCAGTCCTCTTGTACTTAAGTCGACATTGTGCCTTTTGTACTACATTCGGATGCAATTTCGGTGTTTCATCGTCAATAAGAAGGTCCAAGGGATACAGTAAACCTGAAGTGAAGCATCGGAAATTAAAACTGGACTCACAGGAGAGGTTCAAATCAAAGGATGTTAGAGTGTCAGTCCTCTTGTACTTAGGTCTTCATTGTGCCTTTTGTATTAATTCGGATGTAATTTTTGTGTTTCATCGTTTATAAGAAGGTCCAAGGGATACAGTAAAACTGAAGTGAAGCATCTGAATCTAAAACTGGACTCACAGGAGATGTTCAAATCATAGAAAGTTAGAGTGTCAGTCCTCTTGTACTTAATTCGGCATTGTGCCTTTTGTATTAAATTCGGATGCATTTTCTGTGTTTCATCGTCAATAATAAGGTCCAAGGGATACAGTAAACCTGAAGTGGAGCCTCGACATCTAAAACTGGACTCACAGGAGAGGTTCAAATCATAGAGAATTAGAGTGTCTGTCATCTTGTCCTTAACTCGGCATTGTGCCTTTTGTATTAAAATCGGATGTAATTTCTGTGCTTCATCGTCAATAAGTAAGACCAAGGGATACAGTAAACCTGAAGTGAAGCATCGGAATCTAAAACTGGACTCACAAGAGAGGTTCAAATCAGAGAAACTTAGAGTGTCAGTCCTCTTGTACTTAAGTCGGCATTGTGCATTTTGTATTAAATTCGGATGCAATTCCTGTGTTTCATCGTCAATAAGAAGGTCCAAGGGATACAGTAAACCTGAAGTGAAGCATCGGAATCTAAAACCAGCCTCACAGGAGTGGTTCAAATCATAGAAAGTTAAAGTGTCAGTCGTCTTGTACTTAAGTCGGCATTGTGCCTTTTGTATTAAATTCGGATGCAATTTCTGTGTTTCATCGTCAATAAGAAGGTCCAAGGGATACAGTAATCCTGAAGTGAAGCATCGGAATCTAAAACTGGACTCACAGGAGAGGTTCAAATCATAGAAAGTTAGAGTGTCAGTCCTCTTGTACTGAAGTCGGCATTGAGCATTTTGTATTAATTCGGATGCAATTTCTGTGTTTCATCGTCAATAAGAAGGTCCAAGGTATACAGTAAACCTGAAGTGAAGCATCGGAATCTAAAACTGGACTCACAGGAGAGGTTCAAATCATGGAAAGTTAGAGTGTCAGTCCTCTTGTACTTAAGTCGGCATAGTGCTTCTTGTATTAAATTCGGAAGCAATTTCCGTGTTTCATCGTCAATAAGAAGGTCCAAGGGATACAGTAAACCTGAAGTGAAGCATCGGAATCTATAACTGGACACACAGGAGTGGTTCAAATCATAGAAAGTTAGATTGTCAGTCCTCTCGTACTTAAGTCGGCATTGTGCCTGTTTTATTAAATTCGGATGCAATTTCTGTTTTTCATCGTCAATAAGAAGGTCCAAGGGATGCAGTAAACCTGAAGTGAAGCATCGGAATCTAAAACTGTACCCGCAGGAGAGGTTCATATCATAGAAAGTAAGAGTGTCAGTCCTCTTGTACTTAAGTCGGCATTGTGCCTGTTGTATTAAATTCGGATGCAATTTCTGTGTTTCATCGTCAATAAGAAGGTCCAAGGCATGCAGTAAACCTGAAGTGAAGCATCGGAATCTAAAACTGTACTCGCAGGAGAGGTTCATATCATAGAAAGTAGGAGTGTCAGTCCTCTTGTACTTAAGTAGGCATTGTGCCTTTTGTATTAAATTCGGATACAATTTCTGTGTTTCATCGTCAATAAGAAGGTCCAAGGTATACAGTAAACCTGAAGTGAAGCATCGGAATCTAAAACTGGACTCACAGGAGAGGTTCAAATCATAGAAAGTTAGAGTGTCAGTCCTCTTGTACTTAAGTCGGCATAGTGCTTCTTGTATTAAATTCGGATGCAATTTCTGTGTTTCATCGTCAATACGAAGGTCCAAGGGATACAGTAAACGTGAAGTGAAGCATCGGAATCTATAACTGGACTCACAGGAGTGGTTCAAATCATAGAAAGTTAGAGTGTCAGTCCTCTTGTACTTAAGTCGGCATTGTGCCTGTTGTATTAAATTCGGATGCAATTTCTGTGTTTCATCGTCAATAAGAAGGTCCAAGGGATGCAGTAAAACTGAAGTGAAGCATCGGAATCTAAAACTGTACTCGCAGGAGAGGTCATATCATAGAAAGTAGGAGTGTCAGTCCTCTTGTACTTAAGTCGGCATTATGCCTTTTGTATTAAATTCGGATGCAATTTCTGTGTTTCATCGTCAATAAGAAGGTCCAAGGTATACAGTAAACCTGATGTGAAGCATCGGAATCTAAAACTGGACTCACAGGTGAGGTTCAAATCATAGAAAGTTAGAGTGTCAGTCCTCTTGTACTTAAGTCGGCATTGTGCCTTTTGTATTAAATTCGGATGCAATTTCTGTGTTTCAGCGTCAATAAGACGGTCCAAGGGATACAGTAAACCTGAAGTGAAGCATCGGAATCTAAAACTGTAATCACAGGAGAGGTTCATATCATAGAAAGTTAGAGTGTCAGTCCTCTTGTACTTAAGTCGGCATTGTGCCTTTTGTATTAAATTCGGATGCAATTTCTGTGTTTCATAGTCAATTAGAAGGTCCAAGGTATACAGTAAACCTGAAGTGAAGCATCGGAATCTAAAACTGGACTCACAGGTGAGGTTCAAATCATAAAAAGTTAGAGTGTCAGTCCTCTTGTACTTAAGTCGGCATTGTGCCTTTTGTATTAAATTCGGATGCAATTTCTGTGTTTCATCGTCAATAAGAAGGTCCAAGGGATACAGTAAACCTGAAGTGAAGCATCGGAATCTAAAACTGGCCTCACAGGAGTGGTTCAAATCATAGAATGTTAGAGTGTCTGTCCTCTTGTACTTAAGTCGGCATTGTGCCTATTGCATTAATTTCGGATGCAATTTCTGTGTTTCATCATCAATAAGAAGGTCCAAGGGATACAGTAAACCTGAAGTGAAGCATCGAAATCGAAAACTGGACTCACAGGAGAGGTTCAAATCATAGAAAGTTACAGTGTCAGTCCTCTTGTACTTAAGTCGGCATTGTGCCTTTTGTATTACATTCGGATGCAATTTCGGTGTTTCATCGTCAATAAGAAGGTCCAAGGGATACAGTAATCCTGAAGTGAAGCATCGGAATCTAAAACTGGACTCACAGGAGAGGTTCAAATCAAAGAATGTTAGACTGTCAGTCCTCTTGTACTTAGGTCGGCATTGTGCCTTTTGGATTAAATTCGGATGTAATTTTTGTGTTTCATCGTTTATAAGAAGGTCCAAGGGATACAGTAAAACTGAAGTGAAGCATCGGAATCTAAAACTATACTCACAGGAGATGTTCAAATCATAGAAAGTTAGAGTGTCAGTCCTCTTGTACTTAAGTCGGCATTGTGCCTTTTGTATTAAATTCGGATGCAATTTCTGTGTTTCATCGTCAATAATAAGGTCCAAGGGATACAGTAAACCTGAAGTGAAGCCTCGACATCTAAAACTGGACTCACAGGAGAGGTTCAAATCTTAGAAAATTAGAGTGTCTGTCATCTTGTACTTAAGTCGGCATTGTGCCTTTTGTATTAAAATCGGATGTAATTTCTGTGCTTCATCGTCAATAAGAAGGTCCAATGGATACAGTAATCCTGAAGTGAAGCATCGGAATCTAAAACTGGACTCACCAGAGAGGTTCAAATCAGAGAAACTTAGAGTGTCAGTCCTCTTGTACTTAAGTCTGCATTGTGCTTTTTGTATTAAATTCGGATGCAATTTCTGTGTTTCATCGTCAATAAGAAGGTCCAAGGGATACAGCAAACCTGCAGTGAAGCATCGGAATCTAAAACTGGACTCACAGGAGAGGTTCAAATCATAGAAAATTAGAGTGTCAGTCCTCTTGTACTTAAGTCGGCATTGTGCCTTTTGTATTAAATTCGGATGCAATTTCTGTGTTTCATCGTCAATAAGAAGGTCCCAGGGATACAGTAAACCTGAAGTGAAGCATCGGAATCTATAACTGGACTCACAGGAGTGGTTCATATCATAGAAAGTTAGAGTGTCAGTCCTCTTGTACGTAAATCGGCATTGTGCCCTTTGCATTAAATTCGGATGCAATTTCTGTGTTTCATCGTCAATAAGAAGGTCAAAGGTATACAGTAAACCTGAAGTGAAGCATCGGAATCTAAAACTGGACTTACAATGAGGTTCAAATCATAGAAAGTTAGAGTGTCAGCCCTCTTGTACTTAAGTCGGCATTGTGCCTTTTGTATCAAATTCGGATGCAATTTCTGTGTTTCAGCGTCAATAAGAAGGTCCAAGGGATACAGTAAACCTGAAGTGAAGCTTCGTAATCAAAAACTGGAGTCCCAGGAGAGGTTCATATCATAGAAAATTAGAGTGTCAGTCCTCTTGTACTTAAGTCGGCATTGTGTCTTTTGTATTAAGTTCGCATGCAATTTATGTGTTTCATCGTCAATAAGAAGGTCAAAGGTATACAGTAAACCTGAAGTGAAGCATCGGAATCTAAAACTGGACTCAAAGGTGAGGTTCAAATCATAGAAAGTTAGAGTGTCAGTCCTCTTGTACTTCAGTCAGCATTGTGCCTTTTGCATTAAATTCGGATGCAATTTCTGTGTTTCATCGTCAATAAGAAGGTCCAAGGTATACAGTAAACCTGAAGTGAAGCATCGGAATCTAAAACTGGACTCACAGGAGAGGTTCATATCATAGAAAGTTAGAGTGTCAGTCCTCTTGTACTTAAGTCGGCATAGTGCTTCTTGTATTAAATTCGGATGCAATTTCTGTGTTTCATCGTCAATAAGAAGGTCAAAGGTATACTGTAAACCTGAAGTGAAGCATCGGAATCAAAAACTGGACTCACAGGTGAGGTTCAAATGATAGAAAGATAGAGTGTCAGTCCTCTTGTACTTAACTCGGCGTTGTTCCTTTTGTATTAAAATCAGATGCGGTTTCTGTGCTTCATCGTCAATAAGAAGGTCCAAGGGGTACAGTAAACCTGAAGTGAAGCATCGGAATCTAAAACTGGACTCACAGGTGAGGTTCAAATCATAGAAAATTAGAGTGTCAGTCCTCTTGTACTTAAGTCGGCATTGTGCCTTTTGTATTGAATTCGGATGCAATTTCTGTGTTTCATCGTCAATAAGAAGGTCCAAGGGATACAGTAAACCTGAAGTAATGCATCGGAATCTAAAACTGGCCAAACAGGAGTGGTTCAAATCATAGAAAGTTAGAGTGTCAGTCCTCTTGTACTTAAGTCGGCAAAGTGCCTTTTGTATTAATTTCGGATGCAATTTCTGTGTTTCATCGTCAATAAGAAGGTCCAAGGGATACAGTAAACCTGAAGTGAAGCATCGGAATCTAAAACTGGACTGACAGGTGAGGTTCAAATCATAGAAAGTTAGAGTGTCGGTCCTCTTGTACTTAACTCGGCATAGTGCTTCTTGTATTAAATTCGGATGCAATTTCTGTGTTTCATCGTCAATAAGAAGGTCCAAGGGATACAGTAAACCTGAAGTGAAGCATCGGAATCTATAACTGGACTCACAGGAGTGGTTCAAATCATAGAAAGTTAGAGTGTCAGTCCTCTTGTACTTAAGTCGGCATTGCGCCTGTTGTATTCAATTCGGATGCAATTTCTGTGTTTCATCGTCAATAAGAAGGTCCAAGGGATGCAGTGAAACTGAAGTGAAGCATCGGAATCTACAACTGTACTCGCAGGAGAGGTCATATCATAGAAAGTAGGAGTGTCAGTCCTCTTGTACTTAAGTCGGCATTGTGCCTTTTGTATTAAATTCGGATGCAATTTCTGTGTTTCATCGTCAATAAGAAGGTCCAAGGTATACAGTAAACCTGAAGTGAAGCATCGGAATCTAAAACTGGACTCACAGGTGAGGTTCAAATCATAGAAAGTTAGAGTGTCAGTCCTCTTGTACTTAAGTCGGCATTGTTCCTTTCGTATTAAAATCGGATGCAATTTCTGTGCTTCATCGTCAATAAGAAGGTCCAAGGGGTACAGTTAACCTGAAGTGAAGCATCGGAATCTAAAACTGGAGTCACAGGTGAGGTTCAAATCATAGAAAATTAGAGTGTCAGTCCTCTTGTGCTTAAGTCGGCATTGTGCCTTTTGTATTAAATTCGGATGCAATTTCTGTGTTTCATCGTCAATAAGAAGGTCCAAGGGATACAGTAAACTTGAAGTGAGGCATCGGAATCTAAAACTGGATTCACAGGAGAGGTTCGAATCATAGGAAGTTAGTGTGTCAGCCCTCTTGTACTTAAGTCGTCATTGTGCCTTTTGTAATAAATTCGGATGCAATTTCTGTGTTTCATCGTCAATAAGAAGGTCCAAGGTATACAGTAAACCTGAAGTGAAGAATCGGAATCTAAAACTGGACTCACAGGTGAGGTTCAAATCATAGAAAGTTAGAGTGTCAGTCCTCTTGTACTTAACCCGGCGTTGTTCCTTTTGTATTAAAATCAGATGCGGTTTCTGTACTTCATCGTCAATAAGAAGGTCCAAGGGGTACAGTAAACCTGAAGTGAAGCATCGGAATCTAAAACTGGACTCACAGGTGAGGTTTAAATCATAGAAAATTAGAGTGTCAGTCCTCTTGTACTTAAGTCGGCATTGTGCCTTTTGTATTGAATTCGGATGCAATTTCTGTTTTTCATCGTCAATAAGAAGGTCCAAGGGATACAGTAAACCTGAAGTGAAGCATCGGAATCTAAAACTGGACTCACAGGAGAGGTTCAAATCATAGAAAGTTAGAGTGTCAGTCCTCTTGTACTTAAGTCGGCATTGTGCATTTTGTATTAAATGCGGATGCAATTTCTGTGTTTCATCGTCAATAAGAAGGTCCAAGGGATACAGTAAACCTGAAGTGAAACATCGGAATCTAAAACTGGCCAAACAGGAGTGGTTCAAATCATAGAAAGTTAGAGTGTCAGTCCTCTTGTACTTAAGTCGGCAATGTGCCTTTTGGATTAATTTCGGATGCAATTTCTGTGTTTCATCGTCAATAAGAAGGTCCAAGGGATACAGTAAACCTGAAGTGAAGCATCGGAATCTAAAACTGGACTGACAGGTGAGGTTCAAATCATAGAAAGTTAGAGTGTCGGTCCTCTTGTACTTAAGTCGGCATTGTGCATTTTGTATTAAATTCGGATGCAATTTCTGTGTTTTATCGTCAATAAGAAGGTCCAAGGGATACAGTAAACCTGAAGTGAAGCATCGGAATCTAAAACTGGGCTCACAGGAGAGGTTCAAATAATAGAAAGTTAGAGTGTATGGCTTCTTGTACTTAAGTCGGCATTGTGCCTTTTGTATTACATTCGGATGCAATTTCTGTGTTTCATCGTCAATAAGAGGGTCCAAGGGATACAGAAAATCTGAAGTGAAGCATCGGAATCAAAAACTGGAATCACAGGAGAGGTTCAAATCAAAGAAAGTAAGAGTGTCAGTCCTCTTGTACTTAAGTCGGCATTGTGCCTTTTGTATTAAACTCGGATGCAATTTCTGTGTTTCATCATCAATAAGAAGGTCCAAGGGATACAGTAAACCTGAAGTGAAGCATCGAAATCGATAACTGGACTCACAGGAGAGGTTCTAATCATAGAAAGTTAGAGTGTCAGTCCTCTTGTACTTAAGTCGGCATTGTGTCTTTTGTATTACATTCGGATGCAATTTCGGTGTTTCATCGTCAATAAGAAGGTCCAAGGGATACAGTAAACCTGAAGTGAAGCATCGGAAATTAAAACTGGACTCACAGGAGAGGTTCAAATCAAAGAATGTTAGAGTGTCAGTCCTCTAGTACTTAGGTCGGCATTGTGCCTTTTGTATTAAATTCGGATGTAATTTTTGTGTTTCATCGTTTATAAGAAGGTCCAAGGGATACAGTAAAACTGAAGTGAAGCATCTGAATCTAAAACTGGACTCACAGGAGATGTTCAAATCATAGAAAGTTAGAGTGTCAGTCCTCTTGTACTTAAGTCGGCATTGTGCCTTTTGTATTAAATTCGGATGCAATTTCTGTGTTTCATCGTCAATAATAAGGTCCAAGGGATACAGTAAACCTGAAGTGAAGCCTCGACATCTGAAACTGGACTCACAGGAGAGGTTCAAATCATAGAAAATTAGAGTGTCTGTCATCTTGTCCTTAAGTCGGCATTGTGCCTTTTGTATTAAAATCGGATGTAGTTTCTGTGCTTCATCGTCAATAAGTAGGTCGAAGGGATACAGTAAACCTGAAGTGAAGCATCGGAATCTAAAACTGGACTCACAAGGGAGGTTCAAATCAGAGAAACTTAGAGTGTCAGTCCTCTTGTACTTAAGTCGGCATTGTGCCTTTTGTATTAAGTTCGGATGCAATTTCTGTGTTTCATCGTCAATAAGAAGGTCCAAGGGATACAGTAAACCTGAAGTGAAGCATCGGAATCTAAAACTGGACTCACAGGAGAGGTTCAAATCATAGAAAGTTAGAGTGTCAGTCCTCTTGTACTTAAGTCGGCATTGAGCATTTTGTATTAAATTCGGAAGCAATTTCTGTGTTTCATCGTCAATAAGAAGGCCCAAGGTATACAGTAAACCTGAAGTGAAGCATCGGAATCTAAAACTGGACTCACAGGAGAGGTTCAAATCATAGAAAGTTAGAGTGTCAGTCCTCTTGTACTTAAGTCGGCATAGTGCTTCTTGTATTAAATTCGGATGCAATTTCCGTGTCTCGTCGTCAATAAGAAGGTCCAAGGGATACAGTAAACCTGAAGTGAAGCATCGGAATCTATAACTGGACTCACAGGAGTGGTTCAAATCATAGAAAGTTAGAGTGTCAGTCCTCTTGTACTTAAGTCGGCATTGTGCCTGTTGTATTAAATTCGGATGCAATTTCTGTGTTTCATCGTCAATAAGAAGGTCCAAGGGATGCAGTAAACCTGAAGTGAAGCATCGGAATCTAAAACTGTACTCGCAGGAGAGGTTCATATCATAGAAAGTATGAGTGTCAGTCCTCTTGTACTTAAGTCGGCATTGTGCCTTTTGTATTACATTCGGATGCAATTTCTGTGTTTCATCGTCAATAAGAAGGTCCAAGGTATACAGTAACCCTGAAGTGAAGCAACGGAATCCAAAACTGGACTCACAGGTGAGGTTCAAATCATAGAATGTTAGAGTGTCAGTTCTCTTGTACTTAAGTCGCCATTGTGCCTTTTGTATTAAATTCGGATGCAATTTCTGTGTTTCAGCGTCAATAAGAAGGTCCAAGGGATACAGTTAACCTGAAGTGTAGCATCGGAATCTAAAACTGTAGTCACAGGAGAGGTTCATATCATAGAAAGTTAGAGTGTCAGTCCTCTTGTACTTAAGTCGGCATTGTGCCTATTGTATTAAATTCAGTTGCAATTTCTGTGTTGCATCGTCAATAAGAAGGTCCAAAGTATACAGTAAACCTGAAGTGAAGCATCGGAATCTAAAACTGGACTCACAGGTGAGCTTCAAATCATAGAAAGTTTGAGTGTCAGTCCTCTTGTACTTAAGTCGGCATTGTTCCTTTTGTATTAAAATCGGATGCAATTTCTGTGCTTCATCGTCAATAAGAAGGTCCAAGGGGTACAGTTAACCTGAAGTGAAGCATCGGAATCTAAAACTGGACTCACAGGTGAGGTTCAAATCATAGAAAATTAGAGTGTCAGTCCTCTTGTACTTTAGTCGGCGTTGTGCCTTTTGTATTAAATTCGGATGCAATTTCTGTGTTTCATCGTCAATAAGAAGGTCCAAGGGATGCAGTAAAACTGAAGTGAAGCATCGGAATCTACAACTGTACTCGCAGGAGAGGTCATATCATAGAAAGTAGGAGTGTCAGTCCTCTTGTACTTAAGTCGGCATTGTGCCTTTTGTATTAAATTCGGATGCAATTTCTGTGTTTCATCGTCAATAAGGAGGTCCAAGGTATACAGTAAACCTGAAGTGAAGCATCGGAATCTAAAACTGGACTCACAGGTGAGGTTCAAATCATAGAAAGTTAAAGTGTCAGTACTCTTGTACTTAAGTCGGCATTGTTCCTTTTGTATTAAAATCGGATGCAATTTCTGTGCTTCATCGTCAATAAGAAGGTCCAAGGGGTACAGTTAACCTGAAGTGAAGCATCGGAATCTAAAACTGGAGTCACAGGTGAGGTTCAAATCATAGAAAATTAGAGTGTCAGTCCTCTTGTGCTTTAGTCGGCATTGTGCCTTTTGTATTAAATTCGGATGCAATTTCTGTGTTTCATCGTCAATAAGAAGGTCCAAGGGATACAGTAAACTTGAAGTTAGGCATCGGAATCTAAAACTGGATTCACAGGACAGGTTCGAATCATAGGAAGTTAGTGTGTCAGTCCTCTTGTACTTAAGCCGGCATTGTGCCTTTTGTATTAAATTCGGATGCAATTTCTGTGTTTCGTCGTCAATAAGAAGGTCAAAGGTATACTGTAAACCTGAAGTGAAGCATCGTAATCTAAAACTGGACTCACAGGTGAGGTTCAAATGATAGAAAGATAGAGTGTCAGTCCTCTTGTACTTCAGTCGGCATTGTGCCTTTTGTATTAAGTTCGGATGCAATTTCTGTGTTTCATCGTCAATAAGAAGGTCCAAGGTATACAGTAAACCTGAAGTGAAGCATCGGAATCTAAAACTGGACTCACAGGTGAGGTTCAAATCATAGAAAGTTAGAGTGTCAGTCCTCTTGTACTTAACTCGGCGTTGTTCCTTTTGTATTAAAATCAGATGCGGTTTCTGTGCTTCATCGTCAATAAGAAGGTCCAAGGGGTACAGTAAACCTGAAGTGAAGCATCGGAATCTAAAACTGGACTCACAGGTGAGGTTCAAATCATAGAAAATTAGAGTGTCAGTCCTCTTGTACTTAAGTCGGCATTGTGCCTTTTGTATTAATTTCGGATGCAATTTCTGTGTTTCATCGTCAATAAGAAGGTCCAAGGGATACAGTAAACCTGAAGTGAAGCATCGGAATCTAAAACTGGACTGACAGGTGAGGTTGAAATCATAGAAAGTTAGAGTGTCGGTCCTCTTGTACTTAAGTCGGCATTGTGCATTTTGTATTAAATTCGGATGCAATTTCTGTGTTTTATCGTCAATAAGAAGGTCCAAGGGATACAGTAAACCTGAAGTGAAGCATCGGAATCTAAAACTGGACTCACAGGAGAGGTTCAAATAATAGAAAGTTAGAGTGTATGTCTTCTTGTACTTAAGTCGGCATTGTGCCTTTTGTATTACATTCGGATGCAATTTCTGTGTTTCATCGTCAATAAGAAGGTCCAAGGGATACAGTAAACCTGAAGTGAAGCATCGGAATCTAAAACTGGACTCACAGTAGAGGTTCAAATCATAGAAAGTTAGAGTGTCAGTCCTCTTGTACTTAAGTCGGCATAGTGCTTCTTGTATTAAATTCGGATGCAATTTCTGTGTTTCATCGTCAATAAGAAGGTCCAAGGGATACAGTAAACCTGAAGTGAAGCATCGGAATCTATAACTGGACTCACAGGAGTGGTTCAAATCATAGAAAGTTAGAGTGTCAGTCCTCTTTTACTTAAGTCGGCATTGCGCCTGTTGTATTAAATTCGGATGCAATTTCTGTGTTTCATCGTCAATAAGAAGGTCCAAGGGATGCAGTAAAACTGAAGTGAAGCATCGGAATCTACAACTGTACTCGCAGGAGAGGTCATATCATGGAAAGTAGGAGTGTCATTCCTCTTGTACTTAAGTCGGCATTGTGCCTTTTGTATTAAATTCGGATGCAATTTCTGTGTTTCATCGTTAATAAGAAGGTCCAAGGTATACAGTAAACCTGAAGTGAAGCATCGGAATCTAAAACTGGAGTCACAGGTGAGGTTCAAATCATAGAAAATTAGAGTGTCAGTCCCCTTGTGCTTTAGTCGGCATTGTTCCTTTTGAATTAAAATCGGATGCATTTTCTGTGCTTCATCGTCAATAAGAAGGTCCAAGGGATACAGTAAACTTGAAGTGAGGCATCGGAATCTAAAATTGGATTCACAGGAGAGGTTCGAATCATAGGAAGTTAGTGTGTCAGTCCTCTTGTACTTAAGCCGGCATTGTGCCTTTTGTATTAAATTCGGATGCCATTTCTGTGTGTCGTCGTGAATAAGAAGGTCAAAGGTATACTGTAAACCTGAAGTGAAGCATCGGAATCTAAAACTGGACTCACAGGTGAGGTTCAAATGATAGAAAGATAGAGTGTCAGTCCTCTTGTACTTCAGTCGGCATTGTGCCTTTTGTATTAAATTCGGATGCAATTTCTGTGTTTCATCGTCAATAAGAAGGTCCAAGGTATACAGTAAACCTGAAGTGAAGCATCGGAATCTAAAACTGGACTCACAGGTGAGGTTTAAATCATAGAAAGTTAGGGTGTCAGTCCTCTTGTACTTAAGGCGGCATTGTGCCTTTTGTATTGAATTCGGATGCAATTTCTGTGTTTCATCGTCAATAAGAAGGTCCAAGGGATACAGTAAACCTGAAGTGAAGCATCGGAATCTAAAACTGGACTCACAGGAGAGGTTCAAATCATAGAAAGTTAGAGTGTCAGTCCTCTTGTACTTAAGTCGGCATTGTGCCTTTTGTATTAAATTCGGATGCAATTTCTGTGTTTCATCGTCAATGAGAAGGTCCAAGGGATACAGTAAACCTGAAGTGAAGCATCGGAATCTAAAACTGGCCAAACAGGAGTGGTTCAAATTATAGAAAGTTAGAGTGTCAGTCCTCTTGTACTTAAGTCGGCAATGTGCCTTTTGTATTAATTTCGGATGCAATTTCTGTGTTTCATCGTCAATAAGAACGTCCAAGGGATACAGTGAACCTGAAGTGAAGCATCGGAATCTGAAACTGGACTGACAGGTGAGGTTCAAATCATAGAAAGTTAGAGTGTCGGTCCTCTTGTACTTAAGTCGGCATTGTGCATTTTGTATTAAATTCGGATGCAATTTCTGTGTTTTATCGTCAATAAGAAGGTCCAAGGGATACAGTAAACCTAAAGTGAAGCATCGGAATCTAAAACTGGACTCACAGGAGAGGTTCAAATAATAGAAAGTTAGAGTGTATGTCTTCTTGTACTTAAGTCGGCATTGTGCCTTTTGTATTACATTCGGATGCAATTTCTGTGTTTCATCGTCAATAAGAAGGTCCAAGGGATACAGAAAACCTGAAGTGAAGTATCGGAATCAAAAACTGGAATCACAGGAGAGGTTCAAATCAAAGAAAGTAAGAGTGTCAGTCCTCTTGTACTTAAGTCGGCATTGTGCCTTTTGTATTAAACTCGGATGCAATTTCTGTGTTTCATCATCAATAAGAAGGTCCAAGGGATACAGTAAACATGATGTGAAGCATCGAAATCGATAACTGGACTCACAGGAGAGGTTCTAATCATAGAAAGTTAAAGTGTCAGACCTCTTGTTCTTAAGTCGGCATTGTGTCTTTTGTATTACATTCGGATGCAATTTCGGTGTTTCATCGTCAATAAGAAGGTCCAAGGGATACAGTAAACCTGAAGTGAAGCATCGGAAATTAAAACTGGACTCACAGGAGAGGTTCAAATCAAAGAATGTTAGAGTGTCAGTCCTCCAGTACTTAGGTCGGCATTGTGACTTTTGTATTAAATTCGGATGTAATTTTTGTGTTTCATCGTTTATAAGAAGGTCCAAGGGATACAGTAAACCTGAAGTGAAGCATCGGAATCTAAAACTAGACTCACAGGAGAGGTTCAAATCATAGAAAGTTAGAGTGTCAGTCCTCTTGTACTTAAGTCGGCATTGAGCATTTTGTATTAAATTCGGATGCAATTTCTGTGTTTCATCGTCAATAAGAAGGTCCAAGGTATACAGTAAACCTGAAGTGAAGCATCGGAATCTAAAACTGGACTCACAGGAGAGGTTCAAATCATAGAAAGTTAGAGTGTCAGTCCTCTTGTACTTAAGTCGGCATAGTGCTTCTTGTATTAAATTCGGATGCAATTTCCGTGTCTCATCGTCAATAAGAAGGTCCAAGGGATACAGTAAACCTGAAGTGAAGCATCGGAATCTATAACTGGACTCACAGGAGTGGTTCAAATCACAGTAAGTTAGAGTGTCAGTCCTATTGTACTTAAGTCGGCATTGTGCCTGTTGTATTAAATTCGGATGCAATTTCTGTGTTTCATCGTCAATAAGAAGGTCCAAGGGATGCAGTAAACCTGAAGTGAAGCATCGGAATCTAAAACTGTACTCGCAGGAGAGGTTCATATCATAGAAAGTAAGAGTGTCAGTCCTCTTGTACTTAAGTCGGCATTGTGCCTTTTGTATTAAGTTCGGATGCAATTTCTGTGTTTCATCGTCAATAAGAAGGTCCAAGGTATACAGTAAACCTGAAGTGAAGCAACGGAATCTAAAACTGGACTCACAGGTGAGGTTCAAATCATAGAATGTTAGAGTGTCAGTCCTCTTGTACTTAAGTCGCCATTGTGCCTTTTGTATTAAATTCGGATGCAATTTCTGTGTTTCAGCGTCAATAAGAAGGTCCAAGGAATACAGTTAACCTGAAGTGAAGCATCGGAATCTAAAACTGTAGTCACAGGAGAGGTTCATATCATAGAAAGTTAGAGTGTCAGTCCTCTTGTACTTAAGTCGGCATTGTGCCTTTTGTATTTAATTCAGTTGCAATTTCTGTGTTGCATCGTCAATAAGAAGGTCCAAGGTATACAGTTAACCTGAAGTGAAGCATCGGAATCTAAAACTGGACTCACAGGTGAGCTTCAAATCATAGGAAGTTTGAGTGTCAGTCCTCTTGTACTTAAGTCGGCATTGTTCCTTTTGTATTAAAATAGGATGCAATTTCTGTGCTTCATCGTCAATAAGAAGGTCCAAGGGGTACAGTTAACCTGAAGTGAAGCATCGGAATCTAAAACTGGACTCACAGGCGAGGTTCAAATCATAGAAAATTAGAGTGTCAGTCCTCTTGTACTTTAGTCGGCGTTGTGCCTTTTGTATTAAATTCGGATGCAATTTCTGTGTTTCATCGTCAATAACAATGTCCAAGGGATACAGTAAACCTGAAGTGAGGCATCGGAATCTAAAACTGGATGCACAGGAGAGGTTCGAATCATAGGAAGTTAGTGTGACAGTCCTCTTGTACTTAAGCCGGCATTGTGCCTTTTGTATTAAATTCGGATGCAATTTCTGTGTTTCATCGTCACTAAGAAAGTCAAAGGTATACTGTAAACCTGAAGTGAAGCATCGGAATCTAAAACTGGACTCACAGGTGAGGTTCAAATGATAGAAAGATAGAGTGTCAGTCCTCTTGTACTTCAGTCGGCATTGTGGCTTTTGTATTAAATTCGGATGCAATTTCTGTGTTTCATCGTCAATAAGGAGGTCCAAGGTATACAGTAAACCTGAAGTGAAGCATCGGAATCTATAACTGGACTCACGGGACTGGTTCAAATCATAGAAGGTTAGAGTGTCAGTCCTCTTGTACTTAAGTCGGCATTGTGCCTGTTCTATTAAATTCGGATGCAATTTCTGTGTTTCATGGTCAATAAGAAGGTCCAAGTGATGCAGTAAACCTGAAGTGAAGCATCGGAATCTAAAACTGTACTCGCAGTAGAGGTTCATATCATAGAAAGTAAGAGTGTCAGTCCTCTTGTACTTAAGTCGGCATTGTGCCTCATGTATTAAATTCGGATGCAATTTCTGTGTTTCATCGTCAATAAGAAGGTCCAAGGGATGCAGTAAACCTGAAGTGAAGCATCGGAATGTAAAACTGTACTCACAGGAGAGGTTCATATCATAGAAAGTTAGAGTGTCAGTCCTCTTGTACTTAAGTCGGCATTGTTCCTTTTGTATTAAATTCGGATGCAATTTCTGAGCTTCATCGTCAATAAGAAGGTCCAAGGGGTACAGTATACCTGAAGTGAAGCATCGGAATCTAAAACTGGACTCACAGGTGAGGTTCAAATCATAGAAAATTAGAGTGTCAGTCCTCTTGTACTTTAGTCGGCATTGTGCCTTTTGTATTAAATTCAGATGCAATTTCTGTGTTTCATCGTCAATAAGAAGGTCCAAGGGGTACATTAAACCTGAAGTGAAGCATCGGAATCTAAAACTGGACTCACAGGTGAGGTTCAAATCATAGAAAGTTAGAGTGTCAGTCCTCTTGTACTTAAGTCGGCATTGTTCCTTTTGTATTAAATTCGGATGCAATTTCTGTGCTTCATCGTCAATAAGAAGGTCCAAGGGATACAGTAAAGCTGAAGAGAAGCATCGGAATCTAAAACTGGACTCACAGGTGAGGTTCAAATCATAGAAAGTTAGAGTGTCAGTCCTCTTGTACTTAAGTCGGCATTGTGCCTATTGTATTAAATTCGGATGCAATTTCTGTGTTTCATCGTCAATAAGAAGGTCCAAGGGATACAGTAAACCTGAAGTGAAGCATCGGAATCGAAAACTGGAGTCACAGGAGAGGTTCAAGTTATAGAAAGTTAGAGTGTCAGTCCTCTTGTACTTAAGTCGGCATTGTGCCTTTTGTAATAAATTCGGATGAAATTTCTGTGTTTCATCGTCAATAAGAAGGTCCAAGGTATACAGTAAACCTGAAGTGAAGCATCGGAATCTAAAACTGGACTCACAGGTGAGGTTCAAATCATAGAAAGTAAGAGTGTCAGTACTCTTGTACTTAAGTCGGCATTGTAAGTTTTGTATTAAATTCGGATGCAATTTCTGTGTTTCATCGTCAATAAGAAGGTCCTAGGTATACAGTAAACCTGAAGTGAAGCATCGGAATCTAAAACTGGACTCACAGGTGAGGTTCAAATCATAGAAAGTTAGAGTGTCAGACCTCTTGTACTTAAGTCGGCATTGTTCGTTTTGTATTAAATTCGGATGCAATTTCTGAGCTTCATCGTCAATAAGAAGGTCCAAGGGGTACAGTATACCTGAAGTGAAGCATCGGAATCTAAAACTGGACTCACAGGTGAGGTTCAAATCATAGAAACTTAGAGTGTCAGTCCTCTTGTACTTAAGTCGGCATTGTGCCTCATGTATTAAATTCGGATGCAATTTCTGTGTTTTATCGTCAATAAGAAGGTCCAAGGGATGCAGTAAACCTGAAGTGAAGCATCGGAATGTAAAACTGTACTCACAGGAGAGGTTCATATCATAGAAAGTTAGAGTGTCAGTCCTCTTGTACTTAAGTCGGCATTGTTCCTTTTGTATTAAATTCGGATGCAATTTCTGAGCTTCATCGTCAATAAGAAGGTCCAAATGGTACAGTATACCTGAAGTGAAGCATCGGAGTCTAAAACTGGACTCACAGGTGAGGTTCAAATCATAGAAAATTAGAGTGTCAGTCCTCTTGTACTTTAGTCGGCATTGTGCCTTTTGTATTAAATTCAGATGCAATTTCTGTGTTTCATCGTCAATAAGAAGGTCCAAGGGGTACAGTAAACCTGAAGTGAAGCATCGGAATCTAAAACTGGACTCACAGGTGAGGTTCAAATCATAGAAAGTTAGAGTGTCAGTCCTCTTGTACTTAAGTCGGCATTGTTCCTTTTGTATTAAATTCGGATGCAATTTCTGTGCTTCATCGTCAATAAGAAGGTCCAAGGGATACAGTAAACCTGAAGAGAAGCATCGGAATCTAAAACTGGACTCACAGGTGAGGTTCAAATCATATAAAGTTAGAGTGTCAGTCCTCTTGTACTTAAGTCGGCATTGTGCCTATTGTATTAAATTCGGATGCAATTTCTGTGTTTCATCGTCAATAAGAAGGTCCAAGGGGTACAGTTAACCTGAAGTGAAGCATCGGAATCTAAAACTGGAGTCACAGGTGAGGTTCAAATCATAGAAAATTAGAGTGTCAGTCCTCTTGTGCTTTAGTCGGCATTGTGCCTTTTGTATTAAATTCGGATGCAATTTCTGTGTTTCATCGTCAATAAGAAGGTCCAAGGGATACAGTAAACTTGAAGTGAGGCATCGGAATCTAAAACTGGATTCACAGGAGAGGTTCGAATCATAGGAAGTTAGTGTGTCAGTCCTCTTGTACTTAAGCCGGCATTGTGCCTTTTGTATTAATTTCGGATGCAATTTCTGTGTTTCGTCGTGAATAAGAAGGTCCAAGGTATACAGTAAACCTGAAGTGAAGCATCGGAATCTGAAACTGGACTGACAGGTGAGGTTCAAATCATAGAAAGTTAGAGTGTCGGTCCTCTAGTACTTAAGTCGGCATTGTGCATTTTGTATGAAATTCGGATGCAATTTCCGTGTTTTATCGTCAATAAGAAGGTCCAAGGGATACAGTAAACCTGAAGTGAAGCATCGGAATCTAAAACTGGACTCACAGGAGAGGTTCAAATAATAGAAAGTTAGAGTGTATGTCTTCTTGTACTTAAGTCGGCATTGTGCCTTTTGTATTACATTCGGATGCAATTTCTGTGTTTCATCGTCAATAAGAAGGTCCAAGGGATACAGAAAACCTGAAGTGAAGTATCGGAATCAAAAACTGGAATCACAGGAGAGGTTCAAATCAAAGAAAGTAAGAGTGTCAGTCCTCTTGTACTTAAGTCGGCATTGTGCCTTTTGTATTAAACTCGGATGCAATTTCTGTGTTTCATCATCAATAAGAAGGTCCAAGGGATACAGTAAACCTGAAGTGAAGCATCGAAATCGATAACTGGACTCACAGGAGTGGTTCTAATCATAGAAAGTTAGAGTGTCAGACCTCTTGTACTTAAGTCGGCATTGTGTCTTTTGTATTACATTCGGATGCAATTTCGGTGTTTCATCGTCAATAAGAAGGTCCAAGGGATACAGTAAACCTGAAGTGAAGCATCGGAAATTAAAACTGGACTCACAGGAGAGGTTCAAATCAAAGAATGTTAGAGTGTCAGTCCTCTAGTACTTAGGTCGGCATTGTGCCTTTTGTATTAAATTCGGATGTAATTTTTGTGTTTCATCGTTAATAAGAAGGTCCAAGGGATACAGTAAAACTGAAGTGAAGCATCTGAATCTAAAACTGGACTCACAGGAGATGTTCAAATCATAGAAAGTTAGAGTGTCAGTCCTCTTGTACTTACGTCGGCATTGTGCCTTTTGTATTAAATTCGGATGCAATTTCTGTGTTTCATCGTCAATAATAAGGTCCAAGGGATACAGTAAACCTGAAGTGAAGCCTCGACACCTAAAACTGGACTCACAGGAGAGGTTCAAATCATAGAAAATTAGAGTGTCTGTCATCTTGTCCTTAAGTCGGCATTGTGCCTTTTGTATTAAAATCGGATGTAATTTCTGTGCTTCATCGTCAATAAGTAGGTCCAAGGGATACAGTAAACCTGAAGTGAAGCATCGGAATCTAAAACTGGACTCACAAGAGAGGTTCAAATCAGAGAAACTTAGAGTGTCAGTCCTCTTGTACTTAAGTCGGCTTTGTGCCTTTTGTATTAAATTCGGATGCAATTACTGTGTTTCATCGTCAATAAGAAGGTCCAAGGGATACAGTAAACCTGAAGTGAAGCATCGGAATCTAAAACTAGACTCACAGGAGAGGTTCAAATCATAGAAAGTTAGAGTGTCAGTCCTCTTGTACTTAAGTCGGCATTGAGCACTTTGTATTAAATTCGGATGCAATTTCTGTGTTTCATCGTCAATATGAAGGTCCAAGGTATACAGTAAACCTGATGTGAAGCATCGGAATCTAAAACTGGACTCACAGGAGAGGTTCAAATCATAGAAAGTTAGAGTGTCAGTCCTCTTGTACTTAAGTCGGCATAGTGCTTCTTGTATTAAATTCGGATGCAATTTCCGTGTCTCATCGTCAATAAGAAGGTCCAAGGGATACAGTAAACCTGAAGTGAAGCATCGGAATCTATAACTGGACTCACAGGAGTGGTTCAAATCATAGAAAGTTAGAGTGTCAGTCCTATTGTACTTAGGTCGGCATTGTGCCTGTTGTATTAAATTCGGATGCAATTTCTGTGTTTCATCGTCAATAAGAAGGTCCAAGGGATGCAGTAAACCTGAAGTGAAGCATCGGAATCTAAAACTGTACTCGCAGGAGAGGTTCATATCATAGAAAGTAAGAGTGTCAGTCCTCTTGTACTTAAGTCGGCATTGTGCCTTTTGTATTAAGTTCGGATGCAATTTCTGTGTTTCATCGTCAATAAGAAGGTCCAAGGTATACAGTAAACCTGAAGTGAAGCAACGGATTCTAAAACTGGACTCACAGGTAAGGTTCAAATCATAGAATGTTAGAGTGTCAGTCCTCTTGTACTTAAGTCGCCATTGTGCCTTTTGTATTAAATTCGAATACAATTTCTGTGTTTCATCGTCAATAATAAGGTCCAAGGGATACAGTAAACCTGAAGTGAAGCCTCGACATCTAAAACTGGACTCACAGGAGAGGTTCAAATCCTAGAAAATTAGAGTGTCTGTCATCTTGTCCTTAAGTCGGCATTGTGCCTTTTGTATTAAAATCGGATGTAATTTCTGTGCTTCATCGTCAATAAGTAGGTCCAAGAGTTACAGTAAACCTGAAGTGAAGCATCGGAATCTAAAACTGGACTCACAAGAGAGGTTCAAATCAGAGAAACTTAGAGTGTCAGTCCTCTTGTACTTAAGTCGGCATTGTGCCTTTTGTATTAAATTCGGATGCAATTTCTGTGTTTCATCGTCAATAAGAAGGTCCAAGGGATACAGTAAACCTGAAGTGAAGCATCGGAATCTAAAACTAGACTCACAGGAGAGGTTCAAATCATAGAAAGTTAGAGTGTCAGTCCTCTTGTACTTAAGTCGGCATTGAGCATTTTGTATTAAATTCGGATGCAATTTCTGTGTTTCATCGTCAATAAGAAGGTCCAAGGTATACAGTAAACCTGAAGTGAAGCATCGGAATCTAAAACTGGACTCACAGGAGAGGTTCAAATCATAGAAAGTTAGAGTGTCAGTCCTCTTGTACTTAAGTCGGCATAGTGCTTCTTGTATTAAATTCGGATGCAATTTCCGTGTCTCATCGTCAATAAGAAGGTCCAAGGGATACAGTAAACCTGAAGTGAAGCATCGGAATCTATAACTGGACACACAGGAGTGGTTCAAATCAAAGAAAGTTAGAGTGTCAGTCCTATTGTACTTAAGTCGGCATTGTGCCTGTTGTATTAAATTCGGATGCAATTTCTGTGTTTCATCGTCAATAAGAAGGTCCAAGGGATGCAGTAAACCTGAAGTGAAGCATCGGAATCTAAAACTGTACTCGCAGGAGAGGTTCATATCATAGAAAGTAAGAGTGTCAGTCCTCTTGTACTTAAGTCGGCATTGTGCCTTTTGTATTAAGTTCGGATGCAATTTCTGTGTTTCATCGTCAATAAGAAGGTCCAAGGTATACAGTAAACCTGAAGTGAAGCAACGGAATCTAAAACTGGACTCACAGGTGAGGTTCAAATCATAGAATGTTAGAGTGTCAGTCCTCTTGTACTTAAGTCGCCATTGTGCCTTTTGTATTAAATTCGGATGCAATTTCTGTGTTTCAGCGTCAATAAGAAGGTCCAAGGAATACAGTTAACCTGAAGTGAAGCATCGGAATCTAAAACTGTAGTCACAGGAGATGTTCATATCATAGAAAGTTAGAGTGTCAGTCCTATTGTACTTAAGTCGGCATTGTGCCTTTTGTATTAAATTCAGTTGCAATTTCTGTGTTGCATCGTCAATAAGAAGGTCCAAGGTATACAGTTAACCTGAAGTGAAGCATCGGAATCTAAAACTGGACTCACAGGTGAGCTTCAAATCATAGGAAGTTTGAGTGTCAGTCCTCTTGTACTTAAGTCGGCATTGTTCCTTTTGTATTAAAATCGGATGCAATTTCTGTGCTTCATCGTCAATAAGAAGGTCCAAGGGGTACAGTTAACTCGAAGTGAAGCATCGGAATCTAAAACTGGACTCACAGGTGAGGTTCAAATCATATAAAATTAGAGTGTCAGTCCTCTTGTACTTTAGTCGGCATTGTGCCTTTTGTATTAAATTCAGATACAATTTCTGTGTTTCATCGTCAATAAGAAGGTCCAAGGGATACAGTAAACCTGAAGTGAAGCATCGGAATCTAAAACTGGACTCACAGGTGAGGTTCAAATCATAGAAAGTTAGAGTGTCAGTCCTCTTGTACTTAAGTCGGCATTGTTCCTTTTGTATCAAATTCGGATGCAATTTCTGTGCTTCATCGTCAGTAAGAAGGTCCAAGGGATACAGTAAAGCTGAAGAGAAGCATCGGAATGTAAAACTATACTCACAGGAGTGGTTCAAATCATAGAAAGTTAGAGTGTCAGTCCTCTTGTACTTTAGTCGGCATTGTGCCTTTTGTATTAAATTCGGACGCAATTTCTGTGTTTCATCGTCAATAAGAAGGTCCAAGGCATACAGTAAACTTGAAGTGAGGCATCGGAATCTAAAACTGGATTCACAGGAGGGGTTCGAATCATAGGAAGTTAGAGTGTCAGTCCTCTTGTACTTAAGTCGGCATAGTGCTTCTTGTATTAAATTCGGATGCAATTTCCGTGTTTCATCGTCAATAAGAAGGTCCAAGGGATACAGTAAACCTGAAGTGAAGCATCGGAACCTATAACTGGACTCACAGGACTGGTTCAAATCATAGAAAGTTAGAGTGTCAGTCCTCTTGTACTTAAGTCGGCATTGTGCCTGTTGTATTCAATTCGGATGCAATTCCTGTGTTTCATGGTCAATAAGAAGGTCCAAGGGATGCAGTAAACCTGAAGTGAAGCATCGGAATCTAAAACTGTACTCGCAGGAGAGGTTCATATCATAGAAAGTAAGAGTGTCAGTCCTCTTGTACTTAAGTCGGCATTGTGCCTTTTGTATTAAATTCGGATGCAATTTCTGTGTTTCATCGTCAATAAGAAGGTCCAAGGGATACAGTAAACCTGAAGTGAAGCAACGGAATCTAAAACTGGACTCATAGGTGAGGTTCAAATCATAGAATGTTAGAGTGTCAGTCCTCTTGTACTTATGTCGCCATTGTGCCTTTTGTATTGAATTCGGATGCAATTTCTGTGTTTCATCGTCAATAAGGAGGTCCAAGGTATACAGTAAACCTGAAGTGAAGCATCGGAATCTAAAACTGGACTCACAGGAGAGGTTCAAATCATAGAAACTTAGTGTGTCAGTCCTCTTGTACTTAAGTCGGCATTGTGCCTCATGTATTAAATTCGGATGCAATTTCTGTGTTTCATCGTCAATAAGAAGGTCCAAGGGATGCAGTAAACCTGAAGTGAAGCATCGGAATGTAAAACTGTACTCACAGGAGAGGTTCTTATCATAGAAAGTTAGAGTGTCAGTCCTCTTGTACTTAAGTCGGCATTGTTCCTTTTGTATTAAATTCGGATGCAATTTCTGAGCTTCATCGTCAATAAGAAGGTCCAAGGGGTACAGTATACCTGAAGTGAAGCATCGGAATCTAAAACTGGACTCACAGGTGAGGTTCAAATCATAGAAAATTAGAGTGTCAGTCCTCTTGTACTTTAGTCGGCATTGTGCCTTTTGTATTAAATTCAGATGCAATTTCTGTGTTTCATCGTCAATAAGAAGGTCCAAGGGTTACAGTAAACCTGAAGTGAAGCATCGGAATCTAAAACTGGACTCACAGGTGAGGTTCAAATCATAGAAAGTTAGAGTGTCAGTCCTCTTGTACTTAAGTCGGCATTGTTCCTTTTGTATTAAATTCGGATGCAATTTCTGTGCTTCATCGTCAATAAGAAGGTCCAAGGGATACAGTAAAGCTGAAGAGAAGCATCGGAATCTAAAACTGGACTCACAGGTGAGGTTCAAATCATAGTAAATTAGAGTGTCAGTCCTCTTGTACTTAAGTCGGCATTGTGCCTATTGTATTAAATTCGGATGCAATTCCTGTGTTTCATCGTCAATAAGAAGGTCCAAGGAATACAGTTAACCTGAAGTGAAGCATCGGAATCTAAAACTGTAGTCACAGGAGAGGTTCATATCATAGAAAGTTAGAGTGTCAGTCCTCTTGTACTTAAGTCGGCATTGTGCCTTTTGTATTAAATTCAGTTGCAATTTCTGTGTTGCATCGTCAATAAGAAGGTCCAAGGTATACAGTTAACCTGAAGTGAAGCATCGGAATCTAAAACTGGACTCACAGGTGAGCTTCAAATCATAGGAAGTTTGAGTGTCAGTCCTCTTGTACTTAAGTCGGCATTGTTCCTTTTGTATTAAAATCGGAAGCAATTTCTGTGCTTCATCGTCAATAAGAAGGTCCAAGGGGTACAGTAAACCTGAAGTGAAGCATCGGAATCTAAAACTGGACTCACAGGTGAGGTTCAAATCATAGAAAATTAGAGTGTCAGTCCTCTTGTACTTTAGTCGGCGTTGTGCCTTTTGTATTAAATTCGGATGCAATTTCTGTCTTTCATCGTCAATAACAATGTCCAAGGGATACAGTAAACCTGAAGTGAGGCATCGGAATCTAACACTGGATGCACAGGAGAGGTTCGAATCATAGGAAGTTAGTGTGTCAGTCCTCTTGTACTTAAGCCGGCATTGTGCCTTTTGTATTAAATTCGGATGCAATTTCTGTGTTTCATCGTCACTAAGAAAGTATAAGGTATACTGTAAACCTGAAGAGAAGCATCGGAATCTAAAACTGGACTCACAGGTGAGGTTCAAATGATAGAAAGATAGAGTGTCAGTCCTCTTGTACTTCAGTCGGCATTGTGCCTTTTGTATTAAATTAGGATGCAATTTCTGTGTTTCATCGTCAATAAGGAGGTCCAAGGTATACAGCAAACCTGAAGTGAAGCATCGGAATCTAAAACTGGACTCACAGGAGAGGTTCAAATCATAGAAACTTAGAGTGTCAGTCCTCTTGTACTTAAGTCGGCATTGTGCCTCATGTATTAAATTCGGATGCAATTTCTGTGTTTCATCGTCAATAAGAAGGTCCAAGGGATGCAGTAAACCTGAAGTGAAGCATCGGAATGTAAAACTGTACTCACAGGAGAGGTTCATATCATAGAAAGTTAGAGTGTCAGTCCTCTTGTACTTAAGTCGGCATTGTTCCTTTTGTATTAAATTCGGATGCAATTTCTGTGCTTCATCGTCAATAAGAAGGTCCAAGGGATACAGTAAAGCTGAAGAGAAGCATCGGAATGGAATGTAAAACTATACTCACAGGAGTGGTTCAAATCATAGAAAGTTAGAGTGTCAGTCCTCTTGTACTTAAGTCGGCATTGTGCCTTTTGTTTTAAATTCGGATGCAATTTCTGTGTTTCATCGTCAATAAGAAGGTCCAAGGGATACAGTAAACCTGAAGTGAAGCAACGGAATCTAAAACTGGACTCACAGGAGAGGTTCATATCATAGAAAGTTAGAGTGTCAGTCCTCTTGTACTTAAGTCGGCATTGTTCCTTTTGTATTAAATTCGGATGCAATTTCTGAGCTTCATCGTCAATAAGAAGGTCCAAATGGTACAGTATACCTGAAGTGAAGCATCGGAGTCTAAAACTGGACTCACAGGTGAGGTTCAAATCATAGAAAATTAGAGTGTCAGTCCTCTTGTACTTTAGTCGGCATTGTGCCTTTTGTATTAAATTCAGATGCAATTTCTGTGTTTCATCGTCAATAAGAAGGTCCAAGGGGTACAGTAAACCTGAAGTGAAGCATCGGAATCTAAAACTGGACTCACAGGTGAGGTTCAAATCATAGAAAGTTAGAGTGTCAGTCCTCTTGTACTTAAGTCGGCATTGTTCCTTTTGTATTAAATTCGGATGCAATTTCTGTGCTTCATCGTCAATAAGAAGGTCCAAGGGATACAGTAAACCTGAAGAGAAGCATCGGAATCTAAAACTGGACTCACAGGTGTGGTTCAAATCATAGAAAGTTAGAGTGTCAGTCCTCTTGTACTTAAGTCGGCATTGTGCCTATTGTATTAAATTCGGATGCAATTTCTGTGTTTCATCGTCAATAAGAAGGTCCAAGGGATACAGTAAACCTGAAGTGAAGCATCGGAATCGAAAACTGGAGTCACAGGAGAGGTTCAAGTCATAGAAAGTTAGAGTGTCAGTCCTCTTGTACTTAAGTCGGCATTGTGACTTTTGTAATAAATTCGGATGCAATTTCTGTGTTTCATCGTCAATAAGAAGGTCCAAGGTATACAGTAAACCTGAAGTGAAGCATCGGAATCTAAAACTGGACTCACAGGTGAGGTTCAAATCATAGAAAGTAAGAGTGTCAGTACTCTTGTACTTAAGTCGGCATTGTAACTTTTGTATTAAATTCGGATGCAATTTCTGTGTTTCATCGTCAATAAGAAGGTCCTAGGTATACAGTAAACCTGAAGTGAAGCATCGGAATCTAAAACTGGACTCACAGGTGAGGTTCAAATCATAGAAAGTTAGAGTGTCAGTCCTCTTGTACTTAAGTTGGCATTGTGCCTATTGTATTAAATTCAGATGCAATTTCTGTGTTTCATCGTCAATAAGAAGGTCCAAGGGATACAGTAAACCTGAAGTGAAGCATCGGAATCTAAAACTGGACTCACAGGAGAGGTTCAAATCATAGAAAGTTAGAAAGTCAGTCCTCTTGTACTTAAGTCGGCATTGTGCCTTTTGTATTAAATTCGGATGCAATTTCTGTGATTCATCGCCAATAAGAAGCTCCAAGGGATACAGTAAACCTGAAGTGAAGCATCGGACTCGAAAACTGGAGTCACAGGAGAGGTTCAAGTTATAGAAAGTTAGAGTGTCAGTCCTCTTGTACTTAAGTCGGCATTGTGCCTTTTGTAATAAATTCGGATGAAATTTCTGTGTTTCATCGTCACAAAGAAGGTCCAAGGTATACAGTAAACCTGAAGTGAAGCATCGGAATCTAAAACTGGACTCACAGGTGAGGTTCAAATCATAGAAAGTTAGAGTGTCAGTCCTCTTGTACTTAAGTCGGCATTGTTCCTTTTGTATTAAATTCGGATGCAATTTCTGTGCTTCATCGTCAATAAGAAGGTCCAAGGGATACAGTAAAGCTGAAGAGAAGCATCGGAATCTAAAACTGGACTCACAGGTGAGGTTCAAATCATAGAAAGTTAGAGTGTCAGTCCTCTTGTACTTAAGTCGGCATTGTGCTTATTGTATTAAATTCGGATGCAATTTCTGTGTTTCATCGTCAATAAGAAGGTCCAAGGGATACAGTAAACCTGAAGTGAAGCATCGGAATCGAAAACTGGAGTCACAGGAGAGGTTCAAGTTATAGAAAGTTAGAGTGTCAGTCCTCTTGTACTTAAGTCGGCATTGTGCCTTTTGTAATAAATTCGGATGAAATTTCTGTGTTTCATCGTCAATAAGAAGGTCCAAGGTATACAGTAAACCTGAAGTGAAGCATCGGAATCTAAAACTGGACTCACAGGTGAGGTTCAAATCATAGAAAGTAAGAGTGTCAGTACTCTTGTACTTAAGTCGGCATTGTAACTTTTGTATTAAATTCGGATGCAATTTCTGTGTTTCATCGTCAATAAGAAGGTCCTAGGTATACAGTAAACCTGATGTGAAGCATCGGAATCTAAAACTGGACTCACAGGTGAGGTTCAAATCATAGAAAGTTAGAGTGTCAGTCCTCTTGTACTTAAGTCGGCATTGTTCCTTTTGTATTAAATTCGGATGCAATTTCTGTGCTTCATCGTCAATAAGAAGGTCCAAGTGATACAGTAAACCTGAAGAGAAGCATCGGAATCTAAAACTGGACTCACAGGTGAGGTTCAAATCATAGAAAGTTAGAGTGTCAGTCCTCTTGTACTTAAGTCGGCATTGTGCCTATTGTATTAAATTCGGATGCAATTTCTGTGTTTCATCGTCAATAAGAAGGCCCAAGGGATACAGTAAACCTGAAGTGAAGCATCGGAATCGAAAACTGGAGTCACAGGAGAGGTTCAAGTCATAGAAAGTTAGAGTGTCAGTCCTCTTGTACTTAAGTCGGCATTGTGCCTTTTGTAATAAATTCGGATGCAATTTCTGTGTTTCATCGTCAATAAGAAGGTCCAAGGTATACAGTAAACCTGAAGTGAAGCATCGGAATCTAAAACTGGACTCACAGGTGAGGTTCAAATCATAGAAAGTAAGAGTGTCAGTACTCTTGTACTTAAGTCGGCATTGTAACTTTTGTATTAAATTCGGATGCAATTTCTGTGTTTCATCGTCAATAAGAAGGTCCTAGGTATACAGTAAACCTGAAGTGAAGCATCGGAATCTAAAACTGGACTCACAGGTGAGGTTCAAATCATAGAAAGTTAGAGTGTCAGTCCTCTTGTACTTAAGTTGGCATTGTGCCTATTGTATTAAATTCAGATGCAATTTCTGTGTTTCATCGTCAATAAGAAGGTCCAAGGGATACTGTAAACCTGAAGTGAAGCATCGGAATCTAAAACTGGACTCACAGGAGAGGTTCAAATCATAGAAAGTTAGAAAGTCAGTCCTCTTGTACTTAAGTCGGCATTGTGCCTTTTGTATTAAATTCGGATGCAATTTCTGTGATTCATCGTCAATAAGATGGTCCAAGGGATACAGTAAACTTGAAGTTAGGCATCGGAATCTAAAACTGGATTAACAGGAGAGGTTCGAATCATAGAAAGTTAGCGTGTCAGTCCTCTTGTACTTAAGCCGGCATTGTGCCTTTTGTATTAAATTCGGATGCAATTTTTGGTGTTTCATCGTCAATAAGAAGGACCAAGGGATACAGCAAACCTGAAGTGAAGCATCGGAATCTAAAACTGGACTCACAGGAGATTCAAATCATAGAAACTTAGAGTGTCAGTCCTCTTGTAATTAATTCGGCATTGTGCCTTTTGTATTAACTTCGGATGCAATTTCTGTGTTTCATCGTCAATAAGAAGGTCCAAGGGATACAGTAAACCTGAAGTGAAGCATTGGAATCTAAACTGGCCTCACAGGAGTGGTTCAAATCATAGAAAGTTAGAGTGTCTGTCCTCTTCTACGTAAGTCGGCATTGTGCCTTTTGTATTAATTTCGGATGCAATTTCTGTGTTTCATCGTCAATAAGAACCTCCAAGGGACACAGTAAACCTGAAGTGAAGCATCGGAATCCAAAACTGGACTCACAGGTGAGGTTCAAATCATAGAAAAGTAGAGTGTCAGTCCTCTTGTACTTTAGTCGGCATTGTGCCTTTTGTATTAAATTCAGATGCAATTTCTGTGTTTTATCGTCAATAGGAAGGTCCAAGGGGTACAGTAAACCTGAAGTGATGCATCGGAATCTAAACTGGACTCACAGGTGAGGTTCAAATCATAGAAAGTTAGAGTGTCAGTCCTCTCGTACTTAAGTCGGCATTGTTCCTTTTGTATTAAATTCGGATGCAATTTCTGTGCTTCATCGTCAATAAGAAGGTCCAAGGGATACAGTAAACCTGAAGTGAAGCATCGGAATCGAAACTGGAGTCACAGGAGAGGTTCAAGTTATAGAAAGTTAGAGTGTCAGTCCTCTTGTACTTAAGTCGGCATTGTGCCTTTTGTAATAAATTCGGATGAAATTTCTGTGTTTCATCGTCAATAAGAAGGTCCAAGGTATACAGTAAACCTGAAGTGAAGCATCGGAATCTAAAACTGGACTCACAGGTGAGGTTCAAATCATAGAAAGTAAGAGTGTCAGTACTCTTGTACTTAAGTCGGCATTGTAACTTTTGTATTAAATTCGGATGCAATTTCTGTGTTTCATCGTCAATAAGAAGGTCCTAGGTATACAGTAAACCTGATGTGAAGCATCGGAATCTAAAACTGGACTCACAGGTGAGGTTCAAATCATAGAAAGTTAGAGTGTCAGTCCTCTTGTACTTAAGTCGGCATTGTTCCTTTTGTATTAAATTCGGATGCAATTTCTGTGCTTCATCGTCAATAAGAAGGTCCAAGGGATACAGTAAACCTGAAGAGAAGCATCGAAATCTAAAACTGGACTCACAGGTGAGGTTCAAATCATAGAAAGTTAGAGTGTCAGTCCTCTTGTACTTAAGTCGGCATTGTGCCTATTGTATTAAATTCGGATGCAATTTCTGTGTTTCATCGTCAATAAGAAGGTCCAAGGGATACAGTAAACCTGAAGTGAAGCATCGGAATCGAAAACTGGAGTCACAGGAGAGGTTCAAGTCATAGAAAGTTAGAGTGTCAGTCCTCTGTACTTAAGTCGGCATTGTGCCTTTTGTAATAAATTCGGATGCAATTTCTGTGTTTCATCGTCAATAAGAAGGTCCAAGGTATACAGTAAACCTGAAGTGAAGCATCGGAATCTAAACTGGACTCACAGGTGATGTTCAAATCATAGAAAGTAAGAGTGTCAGTACTCTTGTACTTAAGTCGGCATTGTAACTTTTGTATTAAATTCGGATGCAATTTCTGTGTTTCATCGTCAATAAGAAGGTCCTAGGTATACAGTAAACCTGAAGTGAAGCATCGGAATCTAAAACTGGACTCACAGGTGAGGTTCAAATCATAGAAAGTTAGAGTGTCAGTCCTCTTGTACTTAAGTTGGCATTGTGCCTATTGTATTAAATTCAGATGCAATTTCTGTGTTTCATCGTCAATAAGAAGGTCCAAGGGATACTGTAAACCTGAAGTGAAGCATCGGAATCTAAAACTGGACTCACAGGAGAGGTTCAAATCATAGAAAGTTAGAAAGTCAGTCCTCTTGTACTTAAGTCGGCATTGTGCCTTTTGTATTAAATTCGGATGCAATTTCTGTGATTCATCGTCAATAAGATGGTCCAAGGGATACAGTAAACTTGAAGTTAGGCATCGGAATCTAAAACTGGATTAACAGGAGAGGTTCGAATCATAGAAAGTTAGCGTGTCAGTCCTCTTGTACTTAAGCCGGCATTGTGCCTTTTGTATTAAATTCGGATGCAATTTTTTGTGTTTCATCGTCAATAAGAAGGACCAAGGGATACAGCAAACCTGAAGTGAAGCATCGGAATCTAAAACTGGACTCACAGGAGAGATTCAAATCATAGAAACTTAGAGTGTCAGTCCTCTTGTAATTAATTCGGCATTGTGCCTTTTGTATTAACTTCGGATGCAATTTCTGTGTTTCATCGTCAATAAGAAGGTCCAAGGGATACAGTAAACCTGAAGTGAAGCATTGGAATCTAAAACTGGCCTCACAGGAGTGGTTCAAATCATAGAAAGTTAGAGTGTCTGTCCTCTTCTACGTAAGTCGGCATTGTGCCTTTTGTATTAATTTCGGATGCAATTTCTGTGTTTCATCGTCAATAAGAACCTCCAAGGGACACAGTAAACCTGAAGTGAAGCATCGGAATCCAAAACTGGACTCACAGGTGAGGTTCAAATCATAGAAAAGTAGAGTGTCAGTCCTCTTGTACTTTAGTCGGCATTGTGCCTTTTGTATTAAATTCAGATGCAATTTCTGTGTTTTATCGTCAATAGGAAGGTCCAAGGGGTACAGTAAACCTGAAGTGATGCATCGGAATCTAAAACTGGACTCACAGGTGAGGTTCAAATCATAGAAAGTTAGAGTGTCAGTCCTCTCGTACTTAAGTCGGCATTGTTCCTTTTGTATAAAATTCGGATGCAATTTCTGTGCTTCATCGTCAATAAGAAGGTCCAAGGGATACAGTAAACCTGAAGAGAAGCATCGGAATCTAAAACTGGACTCACAGGTGAGGTTCAAATCATAGAAAGTTAGAGTGTCAGTCCTCTTGTACTTAAGTCGGCATTGTGCCTATTGTATTAAATTCGGATGCAATTTCTGTGTTTCATCGTCAATAAGAAGGTCCAAGGGATACAGTAAACCTGAAGTGAAGCATCGGAATCGAAAACTGGAGTCACAGGAGAGGTTCAAGTCATAGAAAGTTAGAGTGTCAGTCCTCTTGTACTTAAGTCGGCATTGTGCATTTTGTAATAAATTCGGATGCAATTTCTGTGTTTCATCGTCAATAAGAAGGTCCAAGGTATACAGTAAACCTGAAGTGAAGCATCGGAAACTAAAACTGGACTCACAGGTGAGGTTCAAATCATAGAAAGTAAGAGTGTCAGTACTCTTGTACTTAAGTCGGCATTGTAACTTTTGTATTAAATTCGGATGCAATTTCTGTGTTTCATCGTCAATAAGAAGGTCCTAGGTATACAGTAAACCTGAAGTGAAGCATCGGAATCTAAAACTGGACTCACAAATGAGGTTCAAATCATAGAAAGTTAGAGTGTCAGTCCTCTTGTACTTAAGTTGGCATTGTGCCTATTGTATTAAATTCGGATGCAATTTCTGTGTTTCATCGTCAATAAGAAGGTCCAAGGGATACAGTAAACCTGAAGTGAAGCATCGGAATCTAAAACTGGACTCACAGGAGAGGTTCAAATCATAGAAAGTTAGAGTGTCAGTCCTCTTGTACTTAAGTCGGCATTGTGCCCTTTGGATTAAATTCGGATGCAATTTCTGTGTTTCATCGTCAATAAGATGGTCCAAGGGATACAGTAAACTTGAAGTGAGGCATCGGAATCTAAAACTGGATTAACAGGAGAGGTTCGAATCATAGAAAGCTAGAGTGTCAGTCCTCTTGTACTTAAGCCGGCATTGTGCCTTTTGTATTAAATTCGGATGCAATTTTTTGTGTTTCATCGTCAATAAGAAGGTCCAAGGGATACAGTAAACCTGAAGTGAAGCATCGGAATCTAAAACTGGACTCACAGGAGAGGTTCAAAACATAGAAACTAAGAGTGTCAGTCCTCTTGTACTTAATTCGGCATTGTGCCTTTTGTATTAACTTCGGATGCAATTTCTGTGTTTCATCGTCAATAAGAAGGTCCAAGGGATACAGTAAACCTGAAGTGAAGCATTAGAATCTAAAACTGGCCTCACAGGAGTGGTTCAAATCATAGAAAGATAGAGTGTCTGTCATCTTCTACGTAAGTCGGCATTGTGCCTTTTGTATTATTTTGGGATGCATTTTCTGTGTTTCATCGTCAATAAGAAGCTCCAAGGGACACAGTAAACCTGAAGTGAAGCATCGGAATCCAAAACTGGACTCACAGGTGGGGTTCAAATCATAGAAAGTTAGAGTGTCGGTCCTCTTGTACTTAAGTCGGCATTGTGCCTTTTGTATTAAATTCGGATGCAATTTCTGTGTTTCATCGTCAATAAGAAGGTCCAAGGGATACAGTAAACCTAAAGTGAAGCATTGGAATCTAAAACTGGACTCACAGGAGAGGTTCAAATCATAGAAAGTTAGAGTGTCAGTCCTCTTGTACTTAAGTCGGCATTGTGCCTTTTGTATTAAATTCGGATGCAATTTCTGTGTTTCATCGTCAATAAGAATGTCCAAGGGATACAGTAAACCTGAAGTGAAGCCTCGGCATCTAAAACTGGACTCACAGGAGATGTTCAAATCATAGAAAGTTAGAGTGTCAGTACTCTTGTACTTAAGTCGGCATTGTGCCTTTTGTATTAAATTCGGATGCAATTTCTGTGTTTCATCGTCAATAAGAAGGTCCAAGGGATACAGTAAACCTGAAGTGAAGCATCGGAATCGAAAACTGGAGTCACAGGAGAGGTTCAAGTCATAGAAAGTTTGAGTGTCAGTCCTCTTGTACTTAAGTCGGCATTGTGCCTTTTGTAATAAATTCGGATGCAATTTCTGTGTTTCCAAGGTATACAGTAAACCTGAAGTGAAGCATCGGAATCTAAAACTGGACTCACAGGTGAGGTTCAAATCATAGAAAGTAAGAGTGTCAGTACTCTTGTACTTAAGTCGGCATTGTAACTTTTGTATTAAATTCGGATGCAATTTCTGTGTTTCATCGTCAATAAGATGGTCCTAGGTATACAGTAAACCTGAAGTGAAGCATCGGAATCTAAAACTGGACTCACAGGTGAGGTTCAAATCATAGAAAGTTAGAGTGTCAGTCCTCTTGTACTTAAGTTGGCATTCTGCCTATTGTATTAAATTCAGATGCAATTTCTGTGTTTCATCGTCAATAAGAAGGTCCAAGGGATACAGTAAACCTGAAGTGAAGCATCGGAATCTAAAACTGGACTCACAGGAGAGGTTCAAATAATAGAAAGTTAGAAAGTCAGTCCTCTTGTACTTAAGTCGGCATTGTGCATTTTGTATTAAATTCGGATGCAATTTCTGTGATTCATCGTCAATAAGATGGTCCAAGGGATACAGTAAACTTGAAGTTAGGCATCGGAATCTAAAACTGGATTAACAGGAGAGGTTCGAATCATAGAAAGTTAGAGTGTCAGTCCTCTTGTACTTAAGCCGGCATTGTGCCTTTTGTATTAAATTCGGATGCTATTTTTTGTGTTTCATCGTCAATAAGAAGGACCAAGGGATACAGTAAACCTGAAGTGAAGCATCGGAATCTAAAACTGGACTCACAGGAGAGGTTCAAATCATAGAAACTTAGAGTGTCAGTCCTCTTGTACTTAATTCGGCATTGTGCCTTTTGTATTAACTTCGGATGCAATTTCTGTGTTTCATCGTCAATAAGAAGGTCCAAGGGATACAGTAAACCTGAAGTGAAGCAAAGGAATCTAAAACTGGACTCACAGGTGAGGTTCAAATCAAAGAAAATTAGGGTGTCAGTCCTCTTGTACTTAAGTCGGCATTGTTCCTTTTGTATTAAATTCGGATGCAATTTTTGTGCTTCATCGTCAATAAGAAGGTCCAAGGGATACAGTAAACCTGAAGAGAAGCATCGGAATCTAAAACTGGACTCACAGGTGAGGTTCAAATCATAGAAAGTTAGAGTGTCAGTCCTCTTGTACTTAAGTCGGCATTGTGCCTATTGTATAAAATTCGGATGCAATTTCTGTGTTTCATCGTCAATACGAAGGTCCAAGGGATACAGTAAACCTGAAGTGAAGCATCGGAATCGAAAACTGGAGTCACAGGAGAGATTCAAGTCATAGAAAGTTAGAGTGTCAGTCCTCTTGTACTTAAGTCGGCATTGTGCATTTTGTAATAAATTCGGATGCAATTTCTGTGTTTCATCGTCAATAAGAAGGTCCAAGGTATACAGTAAACCTGAAGTGAAGCATCGGAATCTGAAACTGGACTCACAGGTGAGGTTCAAATCATAGAAAGTAAGAGTGTCAGTACTCTTGTACTTAAGTCGGCATTGTAACTTTTGTATTAAATTCGGATGCAATTTCTGTGTTTCATCGTCAATAAGAAGGTCCTAGGTATACAGTAAACCTGAAGTGAAGCATCGGAATCTAAAACTGGACTCACAAATGAGGTTCAAATCATAGAAAGTTAGAGTGTCAGTCCTCTTGTACTTAAGTTGGCATTGTGCCTATTGTATTAAATTCGGATGCAATTTCTGTGTTTCATCGTCAATAAGTAGGTCCAAGGGATACAGTAAACCTGAAGTGAAGCATCGGAATCTAAAACTGGACTCACAGGAGAGGTTCAAATCATAGAAAGTTAGAGTGTCAGTCCTCCTGTACTTAAGTCGGCATTGTGCCTTTTGTATTAAATTCGGATGCAATTTCTGTGTTTCATCGTCAATAAGATGGTCCAAGGGATACAGTAAACTTGAAGTGAGGCATCGGAATCTAAAACTGGATTAACAGGAGAGGTTCGAATCATAGAAAGCTAGAGTGTCAGTCCTCTTGTACTTAAGCCGGCATTGTGCCTTTTGTATTAAATTCGGATGCAATTTTTTGTGTTTCATCGTCAATAAGAAGGTCCAAGGGATACAGTAAACCTGAAGTGAAGCATCGGAATCTAAAACTGGACTCACAGGAGAGGTTCAAATCATAGAAACTTAGAGTGTCAGTCCCCTTGTACTTAATTCGGCATTGTGCCTTTTGTATTAACTTCGGATGCAATTTCTGTGTTTCATCGTCAATAAGAAGGCCCAAGGGATACAGTAAACCTGAAGTGAAACATTGGAATCTAAAACTGGCCTCACAGGAGTGGTTCAAATCATAGAAAGTTAGAGTGTCTGTCCTCTTCTACGTAAGTCGGCATTGTGCCTTTTGTATTAATTTCGGATGCAATTTCTGTGTTTCATCGTCAATAAGAAGCTCCAAGGGACACTGTAAACCTGAAGTGAAGCATCGGAATCCAAAACTGGACTCACAGGTGAGGTTCAAATCATAGAAAGTTAGAGTGTCGGTCCTCTTGTACTTAAGTCGGCATTGTGCCATTTGTATTAAATTCGGATGCAATTTCTGTGTTTCATCGTCAATAAGACGGTCCAAGGGATACAGTAAACCTAAAGTGAAGCATTGGAATCTAAAACTGGACTCACAGGAGAGGTTCCAATCATAGAAAGTTAGAGTGTCAGTCCTCTTGTACTTAAGTCGGCATTGTGCCTTTTGTATTAAATTCGGATGCAATTTCTGTGTTTCATCGTCAATAAGAAGGTCCAAGGGATACAGTAAACCTGAAGTGAAGCATCCGAATCTAAAACTGGCCTCACAGGAGTGGTTCAAATCATAGAAAGTTAGAGTGTCAGTCCTCTTGTACTTAAGTCGGCACTGTGCCTTTTGTTTTAAATTTGTATGCAATTTCTGTGTTTCATTGTCAATAAGATGGTCCAAGGGATTTAGTAAACCTGAAGTGAAGCATCGGAAACTAAAACCTGAGTCACAGGAGAGGTTCAAATCATAGAAACTTAGAGTGTCAGTCCTCTTGTACTTAAGTCGGCATTGTGCCTTTTGTATTAATATCGGATGCAATTTCTGCGTTTCGTCGTCAATAAGAAGGTCTAAGGGATACAGTAAACCTGAAGTGAAGCCTCGGCAACAAAAACTGGACTCACAGGAGAGGTTCAAATAATAGAAAGTTAGAGTGTCAGTCTTCTTGTACTTAAGTCGGCATTGTGCCTTTTGTATTAAATTCGGATGCAATTTCTGTGTTTCATCGTCAATAAAAAGGTCCAAGGGATACAGGAAACCTGAAGTGAAGCCTCGGCATCTAAAACTGGACTCACAGGAGATGTTCAAATCATAGAATGTTAGAGTGTCAGTACTCTTGTACTTAAGTCGGCATTGTGCCTTTTGTATTAAATTCGGATGCAATTTCTGTGTTTCATCGTCAATAATAAGGTCCAAGGGATACAGTAAACCTGAAGTGAAGCCTCGACATCTAAAACTGGACTCACAGGAGAGGTTCAAATCATAGAAAGTTAGAGTGTCTGTCATCTTGTCCTTAAGTTGGCATTGTGCCTTTTGTATTAAAATCGGATGTAATTTCTGTGCTTCATCGTCAATAAGTAGGTCCAAGGGATACAGTAAACCTGAAGTGAAGCATCGGAATCTAAAACTGGACTCACAAGAGAGGTTCAAATCATAGAAAGTTAGAGTGTCAGTCCTCTTGTACTTAAGTCGGCATTGAGCATTTTGTATCAAATTCGGATGCAATTTCTGTGTTTCATCGTCAATAAGAAGGTCCAAGGTATACAGTAAACCTGAAGTGAAGCATCGGAATCTAAAACTGACTCACACGAGAGGTTCAAATCATAGAAAGTTAGAGTGTCAGTCCTCTTGTACTTAAGTCGGCATAGTGCTTCTTGTATTAAATTCGGATGTAATTTCCGTGTTTCATCGTCAATAAGAAGGTCCAAGGGATACAGTAAACTTGAAGTGAGGCATCGGAATCTAAAACTGGATTCACAGGAGAGGTTCGAATCATAGGAAGTTAGTGTGTCAGTCCTCTTGTACTTAAGCCGGCATTGTGCCTTTTGTATTAAATTCGGATGCAATTTCTGTGTTTCATCGTCAATAAGAAGGTCAAAGGTATACTGTAAACCTGAAGTGAAGCATCGGAATCTAAAACTGGACTCACAGGTGAGGTTCAAATGATAGAAAGCTAGTGTGTCAGTCCTCTTGTACTTCTGTCGGCATTGTGCCTTTTGTATTAAATTCGGATGCAATTTCTGTGTTTCATCGTCAATAAGAAGTTCCAAGGTATACAGTAAACCTGAAGTGAAGCATCGGAATCTAAAACTGGACTCACAGGAGAGGTTCAAATCATAGAAACTTAGAGTGTCAGTCCTCTTGTACTTAAGTCGGCATTGTGCCTCATGTATTAAATTCGGATGCAATTTCTGTCTTTCATCGTCAATAAGAAGGTCCAAGGGATGCAGTAAACCTGAAGTGAAGCATCGGAATGTAAAACTGTACTCACAGGAGAGGTTCATATCATAGAAAGTTAGAGTGTCAGTCCTCTTGTACTTATGTCGGCATTGTTCCTTTTGTATTAAATTCGGATGCAATTTCTGTGCTTCATCGTCAATAAGAAGGTCCAAGGGGTACAGTATACCTGAAGTGAAGCATCGGAATCTAAAACTGGACTCACAGGTGAGGTTCAAATCATAGGAAATTAGAGTGTCAGTCCTCTTGTACTTGAGTCGGAATTGTGCCTTTTGTATTAAATTCAGATGCAATTTCTGTTTTTCATCGTCAATAAGAAGGTCCAAGGGGTACAGTAAACCTGAAGTGAAGCATCGGAATCCAAAACTGGACTCACAGGAGAGGTTCAAATCATAGAAAGTTAGAGTGTCAGTCCTCTTGTACATAATTCGGCATTGTGCCTTTTGTATTAAGTTCGGTTGCAATTTCTGTGTTTCAGCGTCAATAAGAAGGTCCAAGGGAGACAGTAAACCTGAAGAGAAGCGTCGGAATCTAAAACTGGAGTCACAGGAGAGGTTCATATCATAGAATGTTAGAGTGTCAGTCCTCTTGTACTTAAGTCGACATTGTGCCTTTTGTGTTAAATTCGTATGCAATTTCTCTGTTTCATCGTCAATAAGAAGGTCGAAGGTATACAGTAAACCTGAAGTGAAGCAACGGAATCAAAAACTGGACTCACAGGTGAGGTTCAAATGATAGAAAGTTAGAGTGTCAGTCCTCTTGTACTTCAGTCGGCATTGTGCCTTTTGTATTAAATTCGGATGCAATTTCTGTGTTTCATCGTCAATAAGAAGGTCCAAGGTATACAGTAAACCTGAAGTGAAGCATCGGAATCTAAAACTGGACTCACAGGTGAGGTTCAAATCATAGAAAGTTAGAGTGTCAGTCCTATTGTACTTAAGTCGGCATTGTGCCTATTGTATTAAATTCGGATGCAATTTCTGTATCTCATCGTCAATAAGAAGGTCCAAGGGATACAGTAAACCTGAAGTGAAGCATCGGAATCCAAAACTGGACTCACAGGAGAGGTTCAAATCATAGAAAGTTAGAGTGTCAGTCCTCTTGTACACAATTCGGCATTGTGCCTTTTGTATTAAGTTCGGATGCAATTTCTGTGTTTCAGCGTCAATAAGAAGGTCCAAGGGATACAGTAAACCCGAAGAGAAGCATTGGAATCTAAAACTGGAGTCACAGGAGAGGTTCATATCATAGAAAGTTAGAGTGTCAGTCCTCTTTTACTTAAGTCGACATTGTGCCTTTTGTGTTAAATTCGTATGCAATTTCTCTGTTTCATCGTCAATAAGAAGGTCAAAGGTATACAGTAAACCTGAAGTGAAGCAACGGAATCTAAAAGTGGACTCACAGGTGAGGTTCAAATGATAGCAAGTTAGAGTGTCAGTCCTCTTGTACTTCAGTCGGCATTGTGCCTTTTGTATTAAATTCGGATGCAATTTCTGTGTTTCATCGTCAATAAGAAGGTCCAAGGTATACAGTAAACCTGAAGTAAAGCATCGGAATCTAAAACTGGACTCACAGGTGAGGTTCAAATCATAGAAAGTTAGAGTGTCTGTCCTCTTGTACTTAAGTCGGCATTGTGCCTATTGTATTAAATTCGGATGCAATTTCTGTGTCTCATCGTCAATAAGAAGGTCCAAGGGATACAGTAAACCTGAAGTGAAGCATCGGAATCGAAAACTGGTGTCACAGGAGAGGTTCAAGTCATAGAGATTTAGAGTGTCAGTCCTCTTGTACTTAAGTCGGCATTGTGCCTTTTGTAATAAATTCGGATGCAATTTCTGTGTTTCATCGTCAATAAGAAGGTCAAGGTATACAGTAAACCTGAAGTGAAGCATCGGAATCTAAAACTGGACTCACAGGTGAGGTTCAAATCATAGATAGTAAGAGTGTCAGTACTCTTGTACTTAAGTCGGCATTGTAACTTTTGTATTAAATTCTTATGCAATTTCTGTGTTTCATCGTCAATAAGAAGGTCCTAGGTATACAGTAAACCTGAAGTGTAGCATCGGAATCTAAAACTGGACTCACAGGCGAGGTTCAAATCATAGACAGTTAGAGTGTCAGTCCTCTTGTACTTAAATTGGCATTGTGCCTATTGTATTAAATTCGGATGCAATTTCTGTGTTTCATCGTCAAAAAGAGGGTCCAAGGGATACAGTAAACCTGAAGTGAAGCATCGGAATCTAAAACTGGACTCACAGGAGAGGTTCAAATCATAGAAAGTTAGAGTGTCAGTCCTCTTGTACTTAAGTCGGCATTGTGCCTTTTGTATTAAATTCGGATGCAATTTCTGTGTTTCATCGTCAATAAGATGGTCCAAGGGATACAGTAAACTTGAAGTGAGGCATCGGAATCTAAAACTGGATTAACAGGAGAGGTTCGAATCATAGAAAGTTAGAGTGTCAGTCCTCTTGTACTTAAGCCGGCATTGTGCCTTTTGTATTAAATTCGGATGCAATTTTTTGTGTTTCATCGTCAATAAGAAGGTCCAAGGGATACAGTAAACCTGAAGTGAAGCATCGGAATCTAAAACCGGACTCACAGGAGAGGTTCAAATCATAGAAAGTTAGAGTGTCAGTCCTCTTGTACTTAATTCGGCATTGTGCCCTTTGTATTAACTTCGGATGCAATTTCTGTGTTTCACCGTCAATAAGAAGGTCCAAGGGATACAGTAAACCTGAAGTGAAGCATTGGAATCTAAAACTGGCCTCACAGGAGTGGTTCAAATCATAGAAAGTTAGAGTGTCTGTCCTCTTCTACGTAAGTCGGCTTTGTGCCTTTATTATTAATTTCGGATGCAATTTCTGTGTTTCATCGTTAATAAGAAGCTCCAAGGGACACAGTAAACCTGAAGTGAAGCATCGGAATCCAAAACTGGATTCACAGGTGAGGTTCAAATCATAGAAAGTTAGAGTGTCGGTCCTCTTGTACTTAAGTCGGCATTGTGCCTTTTGTATTAAATTCGGATGCAATTTCTGTGTTTCATTGTCAATAAGAAGGTCCAAGGGATTCAGTAAACCTGAAGTGAAGCATCGGAAACTAAAACCTGAGTCACAGGAGAGGTTCAAATCATAGAAACTTAGAGTGTCAGTCCTCTTGTACTTAAGTCGGCATTGTGCCTTTTGTATTAAATTCGGATGCAATTTCTGTGTTTCATCGTCAATAAGAAGGTCCAAGGGATACAGTAAACCTGAAGTGAAGCCTCGGCATCTAAAACTGGACTCACAGGAGAGGTTCAAATCATAGAAAATTAGAGTGTCAATCCTCTTGTACTTAAGTCGGCATTGTGCCTTTTGTATTAAAATCAGATGCAATTTCTGTGCTTCATCGTCAATAAGAAGGTCCAAGGGATACAGTAAACCTGAAGTGAAGCATCGGAATCTAAAACTGGACTCACAGGAGAGGTTGAAATCAGAGAAACTTAGAGTGTCAGTCCTCTTGTACTTATGTCGTCATTGTGCCTTTTGTATTAAATTCGGATGCAATTTCAATGTGTTTCATCGTCAATAAGGAAGTCCAAGGGATACAGTAAATCTGAAGTGAAGCATCGGAATCTAAAACTGGACTCACAGGAGAAGTTCAAATCATAGAAAGTTAGAATGTCAGTCCTCTTGTACTTAAGTCGGCATTGCGCCTTTTGTATTAAATTCGGATGCAATTTCTGTGCTACATTGTCAATAAGAAGGTCCAAGGGGTACAGTAAACCCGAAGTGAAGCATCGGAATCTAAAACTGGACTCACAGGTGAGGTTCAAATCATAGAAAGTTAGAGTGTCGGCCCTCTTGTACTTAAGTCGGCAATGTGCATTTTGTATTAAATTCGGATGCAATTTCTGTGTTTCATCGTCAATAAGAAGGTCCAAGGGATACAGTAAACCTGAAGTGAAGCATCGGAATCTAAAACTGGACTCACTGGAGAGGTTCAAATAATAGAAAGTTAGAGTGTCAGTCCTCTTGTACTTAAGTCGGCATTGTGCCTTTTGTATTAAATTCGGATGCAATTTCTATGTTTCATCGTCAATAAGAAGGTCCAAGGGATACAGTATACCTGAAGTGAAGCATCGGAATCTAAAACTGGACTCAAAGGAGTGGTTCAAATCATAGCAGGTTAGAGTGTCAGTCCTCTTGTACTTAAGTCAGCACTGTGCCTTTTGTTTTAAATTCGTATGCAATTTCTGTGTTTCATTGTCCTTAAGAAGTTCCAAGGGATTCAGTAAACCTGAAGTGAAGCATCGGAAACTAAAACCTGACTCACAGGAGAGGTTCAAATCATAGAAACTTAGAGTGTCAGTCCTCTTGTACTTAAGTCGGCATTGTGCCTTTTGTATTAATTTCGGATGCAGTTTCTGTGTTTTGTCGTCAATAAGATGGGCCAAGGTATACAGTAAACCTGAAGTGAAGCCTCGGCAACAAAAACTGGACTCACAGGAGAGGTTCAAATCATAGAAAGTTAGAGTGTCATTCCTCTTGTACTTAAGTCGGCATTTTGCCTTATGTATTAAATTCGGATGCAATTTCTGTGTTTCATCGTCAATAAGATGGTCCAAGGGATACAGTAAACTTGAAGTGAGGCATCGGAATCTAAAACTGGATTAACAGGAGAGGTTCGAATCATAGAAAGTTAGTGTGTCAGTCTTCTTGTACTTAAGCCGGCATTGTGCCTTTTGTATTATATTCGGATGCAATTTCTGTGTTTCATCGTCAATAAGAAGGTCCAAGGGATACAGTAAACCTGAAGTGAAGCATCGGAATCTAAAACTGGACTCACAGGAGAGGTTCAAATCATAGAATATTTGAGTGTCAGTCCTCTTGTACTTAAGTCGGCATTGTGCCTTTTGTATTAAATTCTGATGCAATTTCAATGTGTTTCATCGTCAATAAGGAAGTCCAAGGGATAAAGTAAAACTGAAGTGAAGCATTGGAATCTAAAACTGGCCTCACAGGAGTGGTTCAAATCATAGAAAGTTAGAGTGTCAATCCTCTCTTACTTAAGTCGGCATTGTGCCTTTTGTATTAAATTCGGATGCAATTTTTTGTGTTTCATCGTCAATAAGAAGGTCCAAGGCATACAGTAAACCTGAAGTGTAGCATCGGAATCTAAAACTGGACTCACAGGAGAGGTCCAAATCATAGAAAGTTAGAGTGTCAGTCCTCTTGTACTTAAGTCGGCATTGTGCCTTTTGTATTACATTCGTACGCAATTTCTGTGTTTCATCGTCAATAAGAAGGTCCCAGGGATACAGTAAATCTGAAGTGAAGCATCGGAATCTAAAACTGGACTCACAGGAGAGGTCCAAATCATAGAAAGTTAGAGTGTCAGTCCTCTTGTACTTAAGCCGGCATTGTGCCTTTTGTATTAAATTCGGATGCAATTTTTTGTGTTTCATCGTCAATAAGAAGGTCCAAGGGATACAGTAAACCTGAAGTGAAGCATCGGAATCTAAAACCGGACTCACAGGAGAGGTTCAAATCATAGAAAGTTAGAGTGTCAGTCCTCTTGTACTTAATTCGGCATTGTGCCCTTTGTATTAACTTCGGATGCAATTTCTGTGTTTCATCGTCAATAAGAAGGTCCAAGGGATACAGTAAACCTGAAGTGAAGCATTGGAATCTAAAACTGGCCTCACAGGAGTGGTTCAAATCATAGAAAGTTAGAGTGTCAATCCTCTCTTACTTAAGTCGGCATTGTGCCTTTTGTATTAAATTCGGATGCAATTTCAATGTGTTTCATCGTCAATAAGGAAGTCCAAGGGATACAGTAAAACTGAAGTAAAGCATTGGGATCTAAAACTGGCCTCACAGGAGTGGTTCAAATCATAGAAAGTTAGAGTGTCAATCCTCTTGTACTTAAGTCGGCATTGTGCCTTTTGTATTACATTCGTACGCAATTTCTGTGTTTCATCGTCAATAAGATGGTCCAAGGGATACAGTAAACTTGAAGTGAGGCATCGGAATCTAAAACTGGATTAACAGGAGAGGTTCGAATCATAGAAAGTTAGAGTGTCAGTCCTCTTGTACTTAAGCCGGCATTGTGCCTTTTGTATTAAATTCGGATGCAATTTTTTGTGTTTCATCGTCAATAAGAAGGTCCAAGGGATACAGTAAACCTGAAGTGAAGCATCGGAATCTAAAACCGGACTCACAGGAGAGGTTCAAATCATAGAAAGTTACAGTGTCAGTCCTCTTGTACTTAATTCGGCATTGTGCCCTTTGTATTAACTTCGGATGCAATTTCTGTGTTTCATCGTCAATAAGAAGGTCCAAGGGATACAGTAAACCTGAAGTGAAGCATTGGAATCTAAAACTGGCCTCACAGGAGTGGTTCAAATCATAGAAAGTTAGAGTGTCTGTCCTCTTCTACGTAAGTCGGCTTTGTGCCTTTATTATTAATTTCGGATGCAATTTCTGTGTTTCATCGTCAATAAGAAGCTCCAAGGGACACAGTAAACCTGAAGTGAAGCATCGGAATCCAAAACTGGATGCACAGGTGAGGTTCAAATCATAGAAAGTTAGAGTGTCGGTCCTCTTGTACTTAAGTCGGCATTGTGCCTTTTGTATTAAATTCGGATGCAATTTCTGTGTTTCATTGTCAATAAGAAGGTCCAAGGGATTCAGTAAACCTGAAAAGAAGCATCGGAAACTAAAACCTGAGTCACAGGAGAGGTTCAAATCATAGAAACTTAGAGTGTCAGTCCTCTTGTACTTAAGTCGGCATTGTGCCTTTTGTATTAAATTCTAATGCAATTTCTGTGTTTCATCGTCAATAAGAAGGTCCAAGGGATACAGTAAACCTGAAGTGAAGCCTCGGCATCTAAAACTGGACTCACAGGAGAGGTTCAAATCATAGAAAATTAGAGTGTCAATCCTCTTGTACTTAAGTCGGCATTGTGCCTTTTGTATTAAAATCAGATGCAATTGCTGTGCTTCATCGTCAATAAGAAGGTCCAAGGGATACAGTAAACCTGAAGTGAAGCATCGGAATCTAAAACTGGACTCACAGGAGAGGTTGAAATCAGAGAAACTTAGAGTGTCAGTCCTCTTGTACTTATGTCGTCATTGTGCCTTTTGTATTAAATTCGGATGCAATTTCAATGTGTTTCATCGTCAATAAGGAAGTCCAAGGGATACAGTAAAACTGAAGTAAAGCATTGGGATCTAAAACTGGCCTCACAGGAGTGGTTCAAATCATAGAAAGTTAGAGTGTCAATCCTCTTGTACTTAAGTCGGCAATTTGATTCTGTATTAATTTCGGATGCAATTTCGGTGTTTCATCGTCAATAAGAAGGTCCAAGGGATACAGTAAACCTGAAGTGAAGCATCGGAATCTAAAACTGGACTCACAGGAGAGGTTGAAATCAGAGAAACTTAGAGTGTCAGTCCTCTTGTACTTATATCGTCATTGTGCCTTTTGTATTAAATTCGGATGCAATTTTAATGTGTTTCATCGTCAATAAGGAAGTCCAAGGGATACAGTAAATCTGAAGTGAAGCATCGGAATCTAAAACTGGACTCACAGGAGAAGTTCAAATCATAGAAAGTTAGAATGTCAGTCCTCTTGTACTTAAGTCGGCATTGCGCCTTTTGTATTAAATTCGGATGCAATTTCTGTGCTACATTGTCAATAAGAAGGTCCAAGGGATACAGTAAACCCGAAGTGAAGCATCGGAATCTAAAACTGGACTCACAGGTGAGGTTCAAATCATAGAAAGTTAGAGTGTCGGCCCTCTTGTACTTAAGTCGGCAATGTGCATTTTGTATTAAATTCGGATGCAATTTCTGTGTTTCATCGTCAATAAGAAGGTCCAAGGGATACAGTAAACCTGAAGTGAAGCATCGGAATCTAAAACTGGACTCACTGGAGAGGTTCAAATAATAGAAAGTTAGAGTGTCAGTCCTCTTGTACTTAAGTCGGCATTGTGCCTTTTGTATTAAATTCGGATGCAATTTCTATGTTTCATCGTCAATAAGAAGGTCCAAGGGATACAGTATACCTGAAGTGAAGCATCGGAATCTAAAACTGGACTCAAAGGAGTGGTTCAAATCATAGAAGGTTAGAGTGTCAGTCCTCTTGTACTTAAGTCAGCACTGTGCCTTTTGTTTTAAATTCGTATGCAATTTCTGTGTTTCATTGTCCTTAAGAAGTTCCAAGGGATTCAGTAAACCTGAAGTGAAGCATCGGAAACTAAAACCTGACTCACAGGAGAGGTTCAAATCATAGAAACTTAGAGTGTCAGTCCTCTTGTACTTAAGTCGGCATTGTGCCTTTTGTATTAATTTCGGATGCAGTTTCTGTGTTTCGTCGTCAATAAGATGGGCCAAGGTATACAGTAAACCTGAAGTGAAGCCTCGGCAACAAAAACTGGACTCACAGGAGAGGTTCAAATCATAGAAAGTTAGAGTGTCAGTCCTCTTGTACTTAAGTCGGCATTTTGCCTTATGTATTAAATTCGGATGCAATTTATGTGTTTCATCGTCAATAAGATGGTCCAAGGGATACAGTAAACTTGAAGTGAGGCATCGGAATCTAAAACTGGATTAACAGGAGAGGTTCGAATCATAGAAAGTTAGTGTGTCAGTCTTCTTGTACTTAAGCCGGCATTGTGCCTTTTGTATTAAATTCGGATGCAAATTTTTGTGTTTCATCGTCAATAAGAAGGTCCAAGGGATACAGTAAACCTGAAGTGAAGCATCGGAATCTAAAACTGGACTCACAGGAGAGGTTTAAATCATAGAAAGTTAGAGTGCCAGTCCTCTTGTACTTAAGTCGGCATTGTGCCTTTTGTATTAAATTCGGATGCAATTTCTGTGTTTCATCGTCAATAAGAAGGTCCAAGGGATACAGTAAACCTGAAGTGAAGCATCGGAATCTAAAACTGGACTCACAGGAGAGGTTCAAATCATAGAATATTTGAGTGTCAGTCCTCTTGTACTTAAGTCGGCATTGTGCCTTTTGTATTAAATTCTGATGCAATTTCGATGTGTTTCATCGTCAATAAGGAAGTCCAAGGGATAAAGTAAAACTGAAGTGAAGCATTGGAATCTAAAACTGGCCTCACAGGAGTGGTTCAAATCATAGAAAGTTAGAGTGTCAATCCTCTCTTACTTAAGTCGGCATTGTGCCTTTTGTATTAAATTCGGATGCAATTTTTTGTGTTTCATCGTCAATAAGAAGGTCCAAGGCATACAGTAAACCTGAAGTGTAGCATTGGAATCTAAAACTGGACTCACAGGAGAGGTCCAAATCATAGAAAGTTAGAGTGTCAGTCCTCTTGTACTTAAGTCGGCATTGTGCCTTTTGTATTACATTCGTACGCAATTTCTGTGTTTCATCGTCAATAAGAAGGTCCAAGGGATACAGTAAATCTGAAGTGAAGCATCGGAATCTAAAACTGGACTCACAGGAGAGGTCCAAATCATAGAAAGTTAGAGTGTCAGTCCTCTTCTACTTAAGTCGGCATTGTGCCTTTTGTTTTAATTTCGGATGCAATTTCTGTGTTTCATCGTCAATAAGGAAGTCCAAGGGATAAAGTAAAACTGTAGTGAAGCATTGGAATCTAAAACTGGCCTCACAGGAGAGGTTCAAATCATAGAAAATTTGAGTGTCAGTCCTCTTGTACTTAAGTCGGCATTGTGCCTTTTGTATTAAATTCTGATGCAATTTCAATGTGTTTCATCGTCAATAAGGAAGTCCAAGGGATAAAGTAAAACTGAAGTGAAGCATTGGAATCTAAAACTGGCCTCACAGGAGTGGTTCAAATCATAGAAAGTTAGAGTGTCAATCCTCTTGTACTTAAGTCGGCATTGTGATTTTGTATTAATTTCGGATGCAATTTCTGTGTTTCATCGTCAATAAGAAGGCCAAGGGATACAGTAAACCTGAAGTGAAGCCTCGGCAACAAAAATTGGACTCACAGGAGAGGTTCAAATCATAGAAAGTTAGAGTGTCAGTCCTCTTGTACTTAGGTCGGCATTGTGCCTTTTGTGTTAAATTCGTACGCAATTTCTGTGTTTCATCGTCAATACGAAGGTCCAAGGGATACAGTAAATCTGAAGTGAAGCATCGGAATGTAAAACTGGACTCACAGGAGAGGTCCAAATCATAGAAAGTTAGAGTGTCAGTCCTCTTGTACTTAAGTCGGCATTGTGCCTTTTGTATTAAATTCGGATGCAATTTCTGTGTTTCATCGACAATAAGGAGGTCCAAGGGATACAGTAAACCTGAAGTGAAGCATCGGAATCTAAAACTGAATCACAGGAGAGGTTCAAATCATCGAAAGTTAGAGTGTCAGTCCTCTTGTACTTAAGCCGGCATTGTGCCTTTTGTATTAAATTCGGATGCAATTTCTATGTTTCATCGTCAATAAGAAGGTCCAAGGGATACAGTAAACCTGAAGTGAAGCATCGGAATCTAAAACTGGACTCAAAGGAGTGGTTCAAATCATAGAAAGTTAGAGTCCTCTTGTACTTAAGTCAGCACTGTGCCTTTTGTTTTAAATTCGTATGCAATTACTGTGTTTCATTGTCAATAAGAAGGTCCAAGCAATTCAGTAAACCTGAAGTGAAGCATCGGAAACTAAAATCTGTCTCACAGGAGAGGTTCAAACCATAGAAACTTAGAGTGTCAGTCCTCTTGTACTTAAGTCGGCATTGTGCATTTTGTATTAAATTCGGATGCAATTACTGTGTTTTATCGTCAATAAGAAGGTCCAAGGGATACAGTAAACCTGAAGTGAAAGCTCGGCAACAAAAACTGGACTCACAGGAGAGGTTCAAATCATAGAAAGTTAGAGTGTCAGTCCTCTTGTACTTAAGTCGGCATTGTGCCTTATGTATTAAATTCGGATGCAATTTCTGTGTTTCATCGTCAATAAGAAGTTCCAAGGGATACAGTAAACCTGAAGTGAAGCCTCGGCATCTAAAACTGGACTCACAGGAGAGGTTCAAATCATAGAAAATTAGAGTGTCAATCCTCTTGTACTTAAGTCAGCACTGTGCCTTTTGTTTTAAATTCGTATGCAATTTCTGTGTTTCATTGTCAATAAGAAGGTCCAAGGGATTCAGTAAACCTGAAGTGAAGCATCGGAAACTGCAACCTGACTCACAGGAGAGGTTCAAATCATAGAAACTTAGAGTGTCAATCCTCTTGTACTTAATTCGGCATTGTGCCTTTTGTATTAATTTTGGATGCAATTTCTGTGTTTCGTCGTCAATAAGAAGGTCTAAGGGATACAGTAAACCTGAAGTGAAGCCTCGGCAACAAAAACTGGACTCACAAGAGAGGTTCAAATCATAGAAAGTTAGAGTGTCAGTCCTCTTGTACTTAAGTCGGCATTGAGCATTTTGTATTAAATTCGGATGCAATTTCTGTGTTTCATCGTCAATAAGAAGGTCCAAGGTATACAGTAAACCTGAAGAGAAGCTTCGGAATCTAAAACTGGACTCACAGGAGAGGTTCAAATCATAGAAAGTTAGAGTGTCAGTCCTCTTGTACTTAAGTCGGCATAGTGCTTCTTGTATTAAATTCGGATGTAATTTCCGTGTTTCATCGTCAATAAGAAGGTCCAAGGGATACAGTAAACTTGAAGTGAGGCATCGGAATCTAAAACTGGATTCACAGGAGAGGTTCGAATCATAGGAAGTTAGTGTGTCAGTCCTCTTGTACTTAAGCCGGCATTGTGCCTTTTGTATTAAATTCGGATGCAATTTCTGTGTTTCATCGTCAATAAGAAGGTCAAAGGTATACTGTAAACCTGAAGTGAAGCATTGGAATCTAAAACTGGACTCACAGGTGAGGTTCAAATGATAGAAAGCTAGAGTGTCAGTCCTCTTGTACTTCTGTCGGCATTGTGCCTTTTGTATTAAATTCGGATGCAATTTCTGTGTTTCATCGTCAATAAGAAGTTCCAAGGTATACAGTAAACCTGAAGTGAAGCATCGGAATCTAAAACTGGACTCACAGGAGAGGTTCAAATCATAGAAATTTAGAGTGTCAGTCCTCTTGTACTTAAGTCGGAATTGTGCCTCATGTAATAAATTCGGATGCAATTTCTGTCTTTCATCGTCAATAAGAAGGTCCAAGGGATGCAGTAAACCTGAAGTGAAGCATCGGAATGTAAAACTGTACTCACAGGAGAGGTACATATCATAGAAAGTTAGAGTGTCAGTCCTCTTGTACTTAAGTCGGCATTGTTCCTTTTGTATTAAATTCGGATGCAATTTCTGTGCTTCATCGTCAATAAGAAGGTCCAAGGGGTACAGTATACCTGAAGTGAAGCATCGGAATCTAAAACTGGACTCACAAGTGAGGTTCAAATCATAGAAAGTTAGAGTGTCAGTCCTCTTGTACTTGAGTCGGCATTGTGCCTTTTGTATTAAATTCAGATGCAATTTCTGTTTTTCATCGTCAATAAGAAGGTCCAAGGGGTACAGTAAACCTCAAGTGAAGCATCGGAATCTAAAACTGGACTCACAGGTGAGGTTCAAATCATTGAAAATTAGAGTGTCAGTCCTCTTGTACTTTAGTCGGCATTGTGCCTTTTGTATTAAATTCGGATGCAATTTCTGTGTTTCATCGTCAATAAGAAGGTCCAAGGGATACAGTAAATTTGAAGTGAGGCATCGGAATCTAAAACTGGATTCACAGGAGGGGTTCGAATCACAGGAAGTTAGAGTGTCAGTCCTCTTGTACTTAAGCCGGCATTGTGCCTTTTGTATTAAATTCGGATGCAATTTCTGTGTTTCATCGTCAATAAGAAGGTCCAAGGGATACAGTAAACCTTAAGTGTAGCATCGGAATCCAAAACTGGACTCACAGGAGAGTTTCAAATCATAGAAAGTTAGAGTGTCAGTCCTCTTGTACATAATTCGGCATTGTGCCTTTTGTATTAAGTTCGGTTGCAATTTCTGTGTTTCAGCGTCAATAAGAAGGTCCAAGGGATACAGTAAACCTGAAGAGAAGCATCGGAATCTAAAACTGGAGTCACAGGAGAGGTTCATATCATAGAAAGTTAGAGTGTCAGTCCTCTTGTACTTAAGTCGACATTGTGCCTTTTGTGTTTAATTCGTATGCAATTTCTCTGTTTCATCGTCAATAAGAAGGTCAAAGATATACAGTAAACCTGAAGTGAAGCAACGGAATCAAAAACTGGACTCACAGGTGAGGTTCAAATGATAGAAAGTTAGAGTGTCAGTCCTCTTGTACTTCAGTCGGCATTGTGCCTTTTGTATTAAATTCGGATGCAATTTCTGTGTTTCATCGTCAATAAGAAGGTCCAAGGTATACAGTAAACCTGAAGTGAAGCATCGGAATCTAAAACTGGACTCACAGGTGAGGTTCAAATCATAGATAGTAAGAGTGTCACTACTCCTGTACTTAAGTCGGCATTGTAACTTTTGTATTAAATTCGGATGCAATTTCTGAGATTCATCGTCAATAAGAAGGTCCTAGGTATACAGTAAACCTGAAGTGAAGCATCGGAATCTAAAACTGGACTCACAGGTGAGGTTCAAATCATAGAAAGTTAGAGTGTCAGTCCTCTTGTACTTAAGTTGGCATTGTGCCTATTGTATTAAATTCGGATGCAATTTCTGTGTTTCATCGTCAATAAGAGGGTCCAAGGGATACAGTAAACCTGAAGTGAAGCATCGGAATCTAAAACTGGACTCACAGGAGAGGTTCAAATCATAGAAAGTTAGAGTGTCAGTCCTCTTGTACTTAAGTCGGCATTGTGCCTTTTGTATTAAATTCGGATGCAATTTCTGTGTTTCATCGTCAATAAGATGGTCCAAGGGATACAGTAAACTTGAAGTGAGGCATCGGAATCTAAAACTGGATTCACAGGAGGGGTTCGAATTACAGGAAGTTAGAGTGTCAGTCCTCTTGTACTTAAGCCGGCATTGTGCCTTTTGTATTAAATTCGGATGCAATTTCTGTGTTTCATCGTCAATAAGAAGGTCCAAGGGATACAGTAAACCTGAAGTGAAGCATCGGATCCAAAACTGGACTCACAGGAGAGGTTCAAATCATAGAAAATTAGAGTGTCAGTCCTCTTGTACATAATTCGGCATTGTGCCTTTTGTATTAAGTTCGGATGCAATTTCTGTGTTTCAGCGTCAATAAGAAGGTCCAAGGGATACAGTAAACCTGAAGAGAAGCATCGGAATCTAAAACTGGAGTCACAGGAGAGGTTCATATCATAGAAAGTTAGAGTGTCAGTCCTCTTGTACTTAAGTCGACATTGTGCCTTTTGTGTTAAATTCGTATGCAATTTCTCTGTTTCATCGTCAATAAGAAGGTCAAAGGTATACAGTAAACCTGAAGTGAAGCAACGGAATCTAAAACTGGACTCACAGGTGAGGTTCAAATGATAGAAAGTTAGAGTGTCAGTCCTCTTGTACTTAAGTCGGCATTGTGCCTTTTGTATTAAATTCGGATGCAATTTCTGTGTTTCATCGTCAATAAGAAGGTCCAAGGGATACAGTAAACCTGAAGTGAAGCCTCGGCATCTAAAACTGGACTCACAGGAGAGGTGCAAATCATAGAAAATTAGAGTGTCAATCCTCTTGTACTTAAGTCGGCATTGTGCCTTTTGTATTAAAATCAGATGCAATTTCTGTGCTTCATCGTCAATAAGAAGGTCCAAGGGATACAGTAAACCTGAAGTGAAGCATCGGAATCTAAAACTGGACTCACAGGAGAGGTTGAAATCAGAGAAACTTAGAGTGTCAGTCCTCTTGTACTTAAGTCGGCATTGTGCCTTTTGTATTAAATTCGGACGCAATTTCTGTGTTTCATCGTCAATAAGTAAGTCCAAGGGATACAGTAAATCTGAAGTGAAGCATCGGAATCTAAAACTGGACTCACAGGAGAGGTTCAAATCATAGAAAATTAGAATGTCAGTCCTCTTGTACTTAAGTCGGCATTGTGCCTTTTGTATTAAATTCGGATGCAATTTCTGTGCTACATTGTCAATAAGAAGGTCCAAGGGATGCTGTAAACCTGAAGTGAGGCATCGGAATCTAAAATTGGACTCACAGGAGAGGTTCAAATAATAGAAAGTTAGAGTGTCAGTCCTCTTGTACTTAAGTCGGCATTGTGCCTTTTGTATTAAATTCGGATGCAATTTCTATGTTTCATCGTCAATAAGAAGGTCCAAGGGATACAGTAAACCTGAAGTGAAGCATCGGAATCTAAAACTGGACTCAAAGGAGTGGTTCAAATCATAGCAAGTTAGAGTGTCAGTGCTCTTGTACTTAAGTCAGCACTGTGCCTTTTGTTTTAAATTTGTATTCAATTTCTGTGTTTCATTGTAAATATGAAGGTCCAAGGGATTCAGTAAACCTGAAGTGAAGCATCGGAAACTAAATCCTGACTCACAGGAGAGTTTCAAATCATGGAAACTTAGAGTGTCGGTCCTCTTGTACGTAAGTCGGCATTGTGCATTATGTATTAATTTCGGATGCAATTTCTGTGTTTCTTCGTCAATAAGAAGGTCCAAGGGATACAGTAAACCTGAAGTGAAGCCTCGGCAACAAAAACTGGACTCACAGGAGAGGTTCAAATCATTGAAAGTTAAAGTGTCAGTCCTCTTGTACTTAAGTCGGCATTGTGCCTTATGTATTAAATTCGGATGCAATTTCTGTGTTTCATCGTCAATAAGAAGGTCCAAGGGATACAGTAAACCTGAAGTGAAGCCTCGGCATCTAAAACTGGACTCACAGGAGAGGTTCAAATCATAGAAAATTAGAGTGTCAATCCTCTTGTACTTAAGTCGGCATTGTGCCTTTTGTATTAAAATCGGATGCAATTTCTGTGTTTCATCGTCAATAAGAAAGTCCAATGGACACAGTAAACCTGAAGTGAAGCATCGGAATCTAAAACTGGACTCACAGGAGAGGTTCAAATAATAGAAAGTTAGAGTGTCAGTCCTCTTGTACTTAAGTCGGCATTGCGCCTTTTGTATTAAATTCGGATGCAATTTCTGTGTTTCATCGTCAATAGGAAGGTCCAAGGGATACAGTAAACCTGAAGTGAAGCATCGGAGTCTATTACTGGACTCACAGGAGTGGTTCAAATCATAGAAATTTAGAGTGTGAGTCCTCTTGTACTTAAGTCGGCATTGTGCCTGTTGTATTAAATTCGGATGCAATTTCTGTGTTTCAGACTCTATACGAAGGTCCAAGGGATGCAGTAAACCTGAAGTGAAGCATCGGAATCTAAAAATGTGCTCACAGGAGAGGTTCATATCATAGAAAGTTCGAGTATCAGTCCTCTTGTACTTAAGTCGGCATTGTGCCTTTTGTAATAAATTCGGATGCAATTTCTGTGTTTCATCGTCAATAACATGGTCCAAGGGATACAGTAAACCGGAAGTGAAGCATCGGAATGTAAAACTGGACTCACAGGAGAGGTTCAAATAATAGAAAGTTAGAGTGTCAGTCCTCTTGTACTTAAGTCGGCACTGTTCCTTCTGTTTTAAATTCGTATGCAATTTCTGTGTTTCATTGTCAATAAGAAGGTCCAAGGGATTCAGTAAACCTGAAGTGAAGCATCGGAAACTAAAACCTGACTCACAGGAGAGGTTCAAATCATAGAAACTTAGAGTGTCAGTACTCTTGTACTTAAGTCGGCATTGTGCCTTTTGTATTAATTTCGGATGCTATTTCTGTGTTTCGTCGTCAATTTGAAGGTCCAAGGGATACAGTAAACCTGAAGTTAAGCCTCGGCAACAAAAACTGGACTCACAGGAGAGGTTCAAATCATAGAAACTTAGAGTGTCAGTCCTCTTGTCCTTAAGTCGGCATTGTGCATTTTGTATTAATTTCGGATGCAATTCCTGTGTTTCGTCGTCAATAAGAAGGTCCAAGGGATACAGTAAACCTGTAGTGAAGCCTCGGCAACAAAAACTGGACTCACAGGAGAGGTTCAAATCATAGAAAATTAGAGTGTCAGTCCTCTTGTACTTAAGTCGGCATTGTGCCTATTGTATTAAAATCGGATGCAATTTCTGTGCTTCATCGTCAAAAAGAAGGTCCAAGGGATACCGTAAACCTGAAGTGAAGCATCGGAATCTAAAATGGGACTCACAGGAGAGGTTCAAATCAGAGAAACTTAGAGTGTCAGTCCTCTTGTACTTAAGTCGGCATTGTGCCTTTTGTATTAAATTCGGATGCAATTACTGTGTTTCATCGTCAATAAGAAGGTCCAAGGGATACAGTAAACCTGAAGTGATGCATCGGAATCTAAAACTGGACTCACAGGAGAGGTTCAAATCATACAAAGTTTGAGTGTCAGTCCTCTTGTACTAAAGTCGGCATTGTGCCTTCTGTATTAAATTCGGATGCAATTTCAATGTGTTTCATCGTCAATAAGAAAGTCCTAGGGATACAGTAAAACTGAAGTGATAAATTGGAATCTAAAACTGGCCTCACAGGAGTGGTTCAAATCATAGAAAGTTAGAGTGTCAGTCGTCTTGTACTTAAGTCGGCATTGTGCATTTTGTATTAAATTCGGATGCAATTTCTGTGTTTCATCGTCAATAAGAAGGTCCAAGGGATTCAGTAAACCTGAAGTGAAGCATCGAAATCTAAAACTGGACTCACAGGTGAGGTTCAAATCATAGAAAGTTAGAGTGTCAGTCCTCTTGTACTTAAGTCGGCATTGTGCCTGTTGTATTAAATTCGGATGCAATTTCTGTGTTTCTTCCTCAATAAGAAGGTCCAAGGGATGCAGTAAACGTGAAGTGAGGCATCGGAATCTAAAACTGTGCTCACAGGAGAGGTTCATATCATAGAAAGTTCGAGTGTCAGTCCTCTTGTACTTAAGTCGGCATTGTGCTTTTTGTATTAAATTCGGATGCAATTTCTGTGTTTCATCGTCAATAAGAAGGTCCAAGGTATACAGTAAACCTGAAGTGAAGCATCGGAATCTAAAACTGGACTCACAGGTGAGGTTCAAATCATAGAAAGTTAGAGTGTCAGTCCTCTTGTACTTAAGTCGGCATTTTGTCTTTTGTGTTAAATTCTGATGCAATTTCTGTGTTTCATCGTCAATAAGAAGGTCCAAGGGATACAGTAAACCTGAAGTGAAGCATCGGAATCTAAAACTGGACTCACAGGAGAGGTTCATATCATAGACAGTTAGAGTGTCAGTCCTCTTGTACTTAAGTCGGCATTGTGCCTTTGTATTAAATTCGGATGCAATTTCTGTGTTTCATCGTCAATAAGATGGTCCAAGGTATACAGTAACCCTGAAGTGCAGCATCGGAAACTAAAACTGGACTCACAGGTGAGGTTCAAATCATAGAAAGTTAGAGTGTCAGTCCTCTTGTACTTAAGTGGCATTGTGCCTTTTGTATTAAATTCGGATGCAATTTCTGTGTTTCATCGTCAATAAGAAGGTCCAAGGTGTACAGTAAACCTGAAGTGAAGCATCGGAATCTAAAACTGGACTCACAGGTGTGGTTCACATAATAGAAACTTAGAGTGTCAGTCCTGTTGTACTTAAGTTGGCATTGTGCCTTTTGTATTAAATTCGGATGCAGTTTCTGTGTTTCATCGTCAATAAGAAGGTCCAAGGGATACAGTAAACCTGTAGTGAAGCATCGGAATTTAAAACTGGACTAACAGGAGAGGTTCATATAATAGAAAGTTAGAGTGTCAGTCCTCTTGTACAGAAGACGGCATTGTGCCTTTTGTATTAAATTCGGATGCAATTTCTGTGTTTCATCGTCAATAATATGGTCCAAGGGATACAGTAAACCTGAAGTGAAGTATCGCAATCTAAAACCGTGCTCACAGGAGAGGTTGATATCATAGAAAGTTCGAGTGTCAGTCCTCTTGTACTTAAGTCGGCATTGTGCCTTTTGTATTAAATTCGGATGCAATTTCTGTGTTTCATCGTCATTAAGAAGCTCCAAGGTATACAGTAAACCTGAAGTAAAGCATCGGAATCTAAAACTGGGATCACAGGAGAGGTTCATATCATAGAAAGTTAGAGTGTCAGTCCTCTTGTACTTAAGTCGGCATTGTGCCTTTTGTATTAAATTCGGATGCAATTTCTGTGTTCATCCTCAATAAGAAGGTCCAAGGGATGCAGTAAACCGGAAGTGAAGCATCGGAATCTAAAACTGTGCTCACAGGAGAGGTTCATATCATAGAAAGTTTGAGTGTCAGTCCTCTTGTACTTAAGTCGGCATTGTGCCTTTTGTATTAAATTCGGATGCAATTTCTGTGTTTCATCGTCAATAAGAAGGTCCAAGGGATACAGTAAACCTGAAGTGAAGCATCGGAATCTAAAACTGGACTCACAGGAGAGGATCATATCATAGAAAGTTAGAGGGTCAGTCGTCTTGTACTAAAGTCGGCATTGTGCCTTTTGTATTAAATTCGGATGCAGTTTCGGTGTTTCATCGTCAATAAGAAGGTCCAAGGTATTCAGTAAAACTGAAGTGAAGCATCGGAAACTAAAACTGGACTCACAGGTAAGGTTCAAATCATAGAAAGTTAGAGTGTCAGTCCTCTTGTACTTAAGTCGGCATTGTGCCTTTTGTATTAAATTCGGATGCACTTTCTGTGTTTCATCGTCAATAAGAAGTTCCAAGGTATTCAGTAAACCTGAAGTGAAGCATCGGTATCTAAAACTGGACTCACAGGTGAGGTTCAAATCACAGAAAGTTAGAGTGTCCGTCCTCATGTACTTAAGTCGGCATTGTGCCTTTTGTATTTAATTCGGTTGCAATTTCTGTGTTTCATCGTCTCAAAAGAAGGCCTAAGGGATACAGTAAAACTGAAGTGAAGCATCGGAATCTAAAACTGGACTCACAGGAGAGGTTCATATCATAGAATGTTAGAGTGTCATTCCTCTTGTACTTAAGTCGGCATTGTGACTTTTGTTATAAATTCGGAAGCAATTTCTGTGTTTCATCGTCAAGAAGAAGGTCCAAGGTATACAGTAAAACTGAAGTGAAGCATCGGAATCTAAAACTGGACTCACAGGTGAGGTTCAAATCACAGAAAGTTACAGTGTCAGTCCTCTTGTACTTAAGTCGGCATTGTGCCTTTTCTATTAAATTCGTATGCAATTTCTGTGTTTCATTGTCAATAAGAAGGTCCTAGGGATACAGTAAACCTGAAGTGAAGCATCGGAATCTAAAACTGGACTCACAGGAGAGGTTCAAATAATAGAAAGTTAGAGTGTCAGTACTCTTGTACTTAAGTCAGCATTGTGCCTTTTGTATTAAATTCGGATGCAATTTCTGTGGTCATCGTCAATAAGAAGGTCCAAGGGATACAGTAAACCTGAAGTGATGCATCGGAATCTAAAACTGGACTCACAGGAGAGGTACAAAAACATTGAAAGTTAGAGTGTCAGTCCTCTTGTACTTAAGTCGACATTGTGCCTTTAGTATTAAATTCGGATGCAATTTCTGTGTTTCATCGTCAATAAGAAGGTCCAAGGTATACAGTAAACCTGAAGTGAAGCATCGGAAACTAAAACTGGACTCACAGGAGAGGTTCAAATCATAGAAACTAAGAGTGTCAATCCTCTTGAACTTAAGTCGGCATTGTGCCTTTTGTATTAATTTCGGATGCAATTTCTGTGTTTCATCGTCAATAAGAAGGTCCAAGGGATACAGTAAACCTGAAGTGAAGCCTCGGCAACAAATACTGGTCTCTCAGGGGAGGTTCAAATCAGAGAACGTTAGAGTGTCAGTCATCTTGTACTTAAGTCGGCATTGTTCCTTTTGTATTAAAATCGAATGCAATTTCTGTGCTTCATCGTCAATAAGAAGGTCCAAGGGGTACAGTAAACCCGAAGTGAAGCATCGGAATCTAAAACTGGACTCACAGGAGAGGTTCAAATCAGAGAAAGTTAGAGTGTCAGTCCTCTTGTACATAAGTCGGCATTCTGAATTTTGGATTAAAATCGAATGCAATTTCTGTGTTTCATCGTCAATAAGAATGTCCAAGTGATACAGTAAACCTGAAGAGAAGCATCGGAATCTAAAACTGGACTCACAGAAGAGGTTCAAATCAGAGAAAGTTAGAGTGCCAGTCCTCTTGTACTTAAGTCGGCATTGTGCCTTTAGTATTAACTTAGGATGCATTTTCTGTGTTTCATCGTCAATAAGAAGGTCCAAGGGATACAGTAAACTTGAAGTGTAGCAACGGAATGGAAAACTGGAATCACAGGAGAGGTTCAAATCATAGAAAATTACAGTGTCAGTCCTCTTGTACTTAAGCCGGCATTGTGCCTTTTGTATTAATATCGGATGCAATTTCTGTGTTTCATCGTCAATAAGAAGGTCCAAGGGATTCAGTAAACCTGAAGTGAAGCATCGGAATCTAAAACTAGACTCACAGGTGAGGTTCAAATCATAGAAAGTTTGAGTGTCGGTCCTCTTTTACTAAAGTCGACATTGTGCATTTTGTATTAAATTCGGATGCAATTTCTGTGTTTCATCGTCATTAAGAAGGTCCAAGGGATACAGTAAACCTGAAGTGAAGCATCGGAATCTAATACTGGAATCACAGGAGAGGTTCAAATAATAGAAAGTTAGAGTGTCAGTCCTCTTGTACTTAAGCCGGCATTGTGCATTTTGTATTAAATTCGAATGCAATTTCCTTGTTTCATCGTCAATTAGAAGCTCCGAGGGATACAGTAAACCTGAAGTGAAGCATCGGAATCTAAAACTGGACTAGCAGGAGAGGTTCAAATCATAGGAAGTTAGAAAACCAGTCCTCTTGTACTTAAGTCGGCATTGTGCCTTTTGTTTAAAATTCGGATGCAATTTCTGTGTTTCATCGTCAATAAGAAGGTCCAAGGGATACAGTAAACCTGAAGTGAGGCATCGGAATCTAAAACTGGACTCACAGGAGAGGTTCAAATCAGAGAAAGTTAGAGTGTCAGTCCTCTTGTACATAAGTCGGCATTCTGCCTTTTGGATTAAATTCGAATGCAATTTCTGTGTTTCATCGTCAATAAGAATGTCCAAGTGATACAGTAAACCTGAAGTGAAGCATCGGAATCTAAAACGGGACTCACAGAAGAGGTTCAAATCAGAGAAAGTTAGAGTGCCAGTCCTCTTGTACTTAAGTCGGCATTGTGCCTTTAGTATTAACTTAGGATGCATTTTCTGTGTTTCATCGTCAATAAGAAGGTCCAAGGGATACAGTAAACTTGAAGTGTAGCAACGGAATCTAAAACTGGAATCACAGGAGAGGTTCAAATCATAGAAAATTAGAGTGTCAGTTCTCTTGTACTTAAGTCGGCACTGTTCCTTTTGTTTTAAATTCGTATGCAATTTCTGTGTTTCATTGTCAATAAGAAGGTCCAAGGGATTCAGTAAACCTGAAGTGAAGCATCGGAAACTAAAACCTGACTCACAGGAGAGGTTCAAATCATAGAAACTTAGAGTGTCAGTCCTCTTGTACTTAAGTCGGCATTGTGCCTTTTGTATTAATTTCGGATGCAATTTCTGTGTTTCGTCGTCAATTTGAAGGTCCAAGGGATACTGTAAACCTGAAGTGAAGCCTCGGCAACAAAAACTGGACTCACAGGAGAGGTTCAAATCATAGAAAGTTAGAGTGTCAGTCCTCTTGTACTTAAGTCGGCATTGTGCCTTTTGTATTAAATTCGGATGCAATTTCTGTGTTTCATCGTCAATAAGAAGGTCCAAGGGATACAGTAAACCTGAAGTGAAGCCTCGGCATCTAAAACTGGACTCACAGGAGAGGTTCAAATCATAGAAAATTAGAGTGTCAGTCCTTTTGTACTTAAGTCGGCATTGTGCCTTCTGTATTAAAATCAGATGCAATTTCTGTGCTTCATCGTCAATAAGAAGGGCCAAGGGATACAGTAAACCTGAAGAGAAGCATCGGAATGTAAAACTGGACTCACAGGAGAGGTTCAAATCATAGAAAGTTAGAGTGTCAGTCCTCTTGTACTTAAGTCGGTATTGTGCCTTTTGTATTGAATTCGGATGCAATTTCTATGTTTCATCGTCAATAAGAAGGTCCAAGGGATACAGTAAACCTGAAGTGAAGCATCGGAATCCAAAACTGGACTCACAGGAGTGGTTCAAATCATAGAAATTTAGAGTGTCAGTCCTCTTGTACTTAAGTCGGCACTGTGCCTTTTGTTTTATATTCGTATGCAATTTCTGTGTTTAATTGTCAATAAGAAGGTCCAAGGGATTCAGTAAACCTGAAGTGAAGCACCGGAAACTAAAACCTGACTCACAGGAGAGGTTCAAATCATAGAAACTTAGAGTGTCAGTCCTCTTGTCCCGGCATTGTGCCTTTTGTATTAATTTCGGATGCAATTCCTGTGTTTCGTCGTCAATAAGAAGGTCCAAGGGATACAGTTAACCTGTAGTGAAGCCTCGGCAACCAAAACTGGACTCACAGGAGAGGTTCAAATCATAGAAAATTAGAGTGTCAGTCCTCTTGTACTTAAGTCGGCATTGTGCATTTTGTATTAAATTCGGATGCAATTACTGTGTTTCATCGTCAATAAGAAGGTCCAAGGGATACAGTAAACGTGAAGTGATGCATCGGAATCTAAAACTGGACTCACAGGAGAGGTTCAAATCATACAACGTTTGAGTGTCAGTCCTCTTGTACTTAAGTCGGCATTGTGCCTTCTGTATTAAATTCGGATGCAATTTCAATGTGTTTCATCGTCAATAAGAAAGTCCTAGGGATACAGTAAAACTGAAGTGATAAATTGGAATCTAAAACTGGCCTCACAGGAGTGGTTCAAATCATAGAAAGTTAGAGTGTCAGTCCTCTAGTACTTAAGTCGACATTGTGCCTTTTGTATTAAATTCGTATGCAATTTCTGTGTTTCATCGTCAATAAGAAAGTCCAAGGGATACAGTAAACCTGAAGTGAAGCATCGGAATCTAAAACTGGACTCACTGGAGAGGTTCAAATCATAGAAAGTTAGAGTGTCAGTCGTCTTGTACTTAAGTCGGCATTGTGCATTTTGTATTAAATTCGGATGCAATTTCTGTGTTTCATCGTCAATAAGAAGGTCCAAGGGATTCAGTAAACCTGAAGTGAAGCCTCGGCATCTAAAACTGGACTCACAGGAGAGGTTCAAATCATAGAAAATTAGAGTGTCAGTCCTCTTGTACTTAAGTCGGCATTGTGCCTTCTGTATTAAAATCAGATGCAATTTCTGTGCTTCATCGTCAATAAGAAGGGCCAAGGGATACAGTAAACCTGAAGAGAAGCATCGGAATGTAAAACTGGACTCACAGGAGAGGTTCAAATAATAGAAAGTTAGAGTGTCAGTACTCTTGTACTTAAGTCAGCATTGTGCCTTTTGTATTAAATTCGGATGCAATTTCTGTGGTCATCGTCAATAAGAAGGTCCAAGGGATACAGTAAACCTGAAGTGAAGCATCAGAATCTAAAACTGGACTCACAGGAGTGGTTCAAATCTTAGAAAGGGGGTGGTAGAGTGTCAGCCCTCTTGTACTTAAGTCGGCACTGTGCCTTTTGTATTAAATTCGTATGCAATTTCTGTGTTTCATTGTCAATATGAAGGTCCAAGGGATACAGTAAACCTGAAGTGAAGCATCGGAAACTAAAACTGGACTCACAGGAGAGGTTCAAATCATAGAAACTAAGAGTGTCAATCCTCTTGAACTTAAGTCGGCATTGTGCCTTTTGTATTAATTTCGGATGCAATTTCTGTGTTTCATCGTCAATAAGAAGGTCCAAGGGATACAGTAAACCTGAAGTGAAGCCTCGGCAACAAATACTGGTCTCTCAGGGGAGGTTCAAATCAGAGAACGTTAGAGTGTCAGTCCTCTTGTACATAAGTCGGCATTGTTCCTTTTGTATTAAAATCGAATGCAATTTCTGTGCTTCATCGTCAATAAGAAGGTCCAAGGGGTACAGTAAACCCGAAGTGAAGCATCGGAATCTAAAACTGGACTCACAGGAGAGGTTCAAATCAGAGAAAGTTAGAGTGTCAGTCCTCTTGTACATAAGTCGGCATTCTGCCTTTTGGATTAAAATCGAATGCAATTTCTGTGTTTCATCGTCAATAAGAATGTCCAAGTGATACAGTAAACCTGAAGAGAAGCATCGGAATCTAAAACTGGACTCACAGAAGAGGTTCAAATCAGAGAAAGTTAGAGTGCCAGTCCTCTTGTACTTAAGTCGGCATTGTGCCTTTAGTATTAACTTAGGATGCATTTTCTGTGTTTCATCGTCAATAAGAAGGTCCAAGGGATACAGTAAACTTGAAGTGTAGCAACGGAATGGAAAACTGGAATCACAGGAGAGGTTCAAATCATAGAAAATTACAGTGTCAGTCCTCTTGTACTTAAGCCGGCATTGTGCCTTTTGTATTAATATCGGATGCAATTTCTGTGTTTCATCGTCAATAAGAAGGTCCAAGGGATTCAGTAAACCTGAAGTGAAGCATCGGAATCTAAAACTAGACTCACAGGTGAGGTTCAAATCATAGAAAGTTTGAGTGTCGGTCCTCTTTTACTAAAGTCGACATTGTGCATTTTGTATTAAATTCGGATGCAATTTCTGTGTTTCATCGTCATTAAGAAGGTCCAAGGGATACAGTAAACCTGAAGTGAAGCATCGGAATCTAATACTGGAATCACAGGAGAGGTTCAAATAATAGAAAGTTAGAGTGTCAGTCCTCTTGTACTTAAGCCGGCATTGTGCATTTTGTATTAAATTCGAATGCAATTTCCTTGTTTCATCGTCAATTAGAAGCTCCGAGGGATACAGTAAACCTGAAGTGAAGCATCGGAATCTAAAACTGGACTAGCAGGAGAGGTTCAAATCATAGGAAGTTAGAAAACCAGTCCTCTTGTACTTAAGTCGGCATTGTGCCTTTTGTTTAAAATTCGGATGCAATTTCTGTGTTTCATCGTCAATAAGAAGGTCCAAGGGATACAGTAAACCTGAAGTGAGGCATCGGAATCTAAAACTGGACTCACAGGAGAGGTTCAAATCAGAGAAAGTTAGAGTGTCAGTCCTCTTGTACATAAGTCGGCATTCTGCCTTTTGGATTAAATTCGAATGCAATTTCTGTGTTTCATCGTCAATAAGAAGGTCCAAGGGATACAGTAAACCTGAAGTGAGGCATCGGAATCTAAAACAGGACTCACAGGAGAGGTTCAAATCAGAGAAAGTTAGAGTGCCAGTCCTCTTGTACTTAAGTCGGCATTGTGCCTTTAGTATTAACTTAGGATGCATTTTCTGTGTTTCATCGTCAATAAGAAGGTCCAAGGGATACAGTAAACTTGAAGTGTAGCAACGGAATCTAAAACTGGAATCACAGGAGAGGTTCAAATCATAGAAAATTAGAGTGTCAGTTCTCTTGTACTTAAGTCGGCACTGTTCCTTTTGTTTTAAATTCGTATGCAATTTCTGTGTTTCATTGTCAATAAGAAGGTCCAAGGGATTCAGTAAACCTGAAGTGAAGCATCGGAAACTAAAACCTGACTCACAGGAGAGGTTCAAATCATAGAAACTTAGAGTGTCAGTCCTCTTGTACTTAAGTCGGCATTGTGCCTTTTGTATTAATTTCGGATGCAATTTCTGTGTTTCGTCGTCAATTTGAAGGTCCAAGGGATACTGTAAACCTGAAGTGAAGCCTCGGCAACAAGAACTGGACTCACAGGAGAGGTTCAAATCATAGAAAGTTAGAGTGTCAGTCCTCTTGTACTTAAGTCGGCATTGTGCCTTTTGTATTAAATTCGGATGCAATTTCTGTGTTTCATCGTCAATAAGAAGGTCCAAGGGATACAGTAAACCTGAAGTGAAGCCTCGGCATCTAAAACTGGACTCACAGGAGAGGTTCAAATCATAGAAAATTAGAGTGTCAGTCCTCTTGTACTTAAGTCGGCATTGTGCCTTCTGTATTAAAATCAGATGCAATTTCTGTGCTTCATCGTCAATAAGAAGGGCCAAGGGATACAGTAAACCTGAAGAGAAGCATCGGAATGTAAAACTGGACTCACAGGAGAGGTTCAAATCATAGAAAGTTAGAGTGTCAGTCCTCTTGTACTTAAGTCGGTATTGTGCCTTTTGTATTGAATTCGGATGCAATTTCTATGTTTCATCGTCAATAAGAAGGTCCAAGGGATACAGTAAACCTGAAGTGAAGCATCGGAATCCAAAACTGGACTCACAGGAGTGGTTCAAATCATAGAAATTTAGAGTGTCAGTCCTCTTGTACTTAAGTCGGCACTGTGCCTTTTGTTTTATATTCGTATGCAATTTCTGTGTTTAATTGTCAATAAGAAGGTCCAAGGGATTCAGTAAACCTGAAGTGAAGCACCGGAAACTAAAACCTGACTCACAGGAGAGGTTCAAATCATAGAAACTTAGAGTGTCAGTCCTCTTGTCCTTAAGTCGGCATTGTGCCTTTTGTATTAATTTCGGATGCAATTCCTGTGTTTCGTCGTCAATAAGAAGGTCCAAGGGATACAGTTAACCTGTAGTGAAGAGTCGGCAACAAAAACTGGACTCACAGGAGAGGTTCAAATCATAGAAAATTAGAGTGTCAGTCCTCTTGTACTTAAGTCGGCATTGTGCATTTTGTATTAAATTCGGATGCAATTACTGTGTTTCATCGTCAATAAGAAGGTCCAAGGGATACAGTAAACCTGAAGTGATGCATCGGAATCTAAAACTGGACTCACAGGAGAGGTTCAAATCATACAACGTTTGAGTGTCAGTCCTCTTGTACTTAAGTCGCCATTGTGCCTTCTGTATTAAATTCGGATGCAATTTCAATGTGTTTCATCGTCAATAAGAAAGTCCTAGGGATACAGTAAAACTGAAGTGATAAATTGGAATCTAAAACTGGCCTCACAGGAGTGGTTCAAATCATAGAAAGTTAGAGTGTCAGTCCTCTTGTACTTAAGTCGACATTGTGCCTTTTGTATTAAATTCGTATGCAATTTCTGTGTTTCATCGTCAATAAGAAAGTCCAAGGGATACAGTAAACCTGAAGTGAAGCATCGGAATCTAAAACTGGACTCACTGGAGAGGTTCAAATCATAGAAAGTTAGAGTGTCAGTCGTCTTGTACTTAAGTCGGCATTGTGCATTTTGTATTAAATTCGGATGCAATTTCTGTGTTTCATCGTCAATAAGAAGGTCCAAGGGATTCAGTAAACCTGAAGTGAAGCATCGTAATCTAAAACTGGACTCACAGGTGAGGTTCAAATCATAGAAAGTTAGAGTGTCAGTCCTCTTGTACTTAAGTCGGCCTTGTGACTGTTGTATTAAATTCGGATGCAATTTCTGTGTTTCTTCCTCAATAAGAAGGTCCAAGGGATTCAGTAAACGTGAAGTGAAGCATCGGAATCTAAAACTGTGCTCACAGGAGAGGTTCATATCATAGAAAGTTCGAGTGTCAGTCCTCTTGTACTTAAGTCGGCATTGTGCTTTTTGTATTAAATTCGGATGCAATTTCTGTGTTTCATCGTCAATAAGAAGGTCCAAGGTATACAGTAAACCTGAAGTGAAGCATCGGAATCTAAAACTGGACTCACAGGTGAGGTTCAAATCATAGAAAGTTAGAGTGTCAGTCCTCTTGTACTTAAGTCGGCATTTTGTCTTTTGTGTTAAATTCGGATGCAATTTCTGTGTTTCATCGTCAATAAGAAGGTCCAAGGGATACAGTAAACCTGAAGTGAAGCATCGGAATCTAAAACTGGACTCACAGGAGAGGTTCATATCATAGACAGTTAGAGTGTCAGTCCTCTTGTACTTAAGTCGGCATTGTGCCTTTGTATTAAATTCGGATGCAATTTCTGTGTTTCATCGTCAATAAGATGGTCCAAGGTATACAGTAAACCTGAAGTGCAGCATCGGAAACTAAAACTGGACTCACAGGTGAGGTTCAAATCATAGAAAGTTAGAGTGTCAGTCCTCTTGTACTTAAGTCGGCATTGTGCCTTTTGTATTAAATTCGGATGCAATTTCTGTGTTTCATCGTCAATAAGATGGTCCAAGGTGTACAGTAAACCTGAAGTGAAGCATCGAAATCTAAAACTGGACTCACAGGTGAGGTTCTCATAATAGAAACTTAGAGTGTCAGTCCTCTTGTACTTAAGTCGGCATTGTGCCTTTTGTATTAAATTCGGATGCAATTTCTGTGTTTCATCGTCAATAAGAAGGTCCAAGGGATACAGTAAACCTGTAGTGAAGCATCGGAATTTAAAACTGGACTAACAGGAGAGGTTCATATAATAGAAAGTTAGAGTGTCAGTCCTCTTGTACTGAAGTCGGCATTGTGCCTTTTGTATTAAATTCGGATGCAATTTCTGTGTTTCATCGTCAATAATAAGGTCCAAGGGATACAGTAAACCTGAAGTGAAGTATCGCAATCTAAAACTGTGCTCACAGGAGAGGTTGATATCATAGAAAGTTCGAGTGTCAGTCCTCTTCTACTTAAGCCGGCATTGTGCCTTTTGTATTAAATTCGGATGCAATTTCTGTGTTTCATCGTCATTAAGAAGCTCCAAGGTATACAGTAAACCTGAAGTAAAGCATCGGAATCTAAAACTGGAATCACAGGAGAGGTTCATATCATAGAAAGTTAGAGTGTCAGTCCTCTTGTACTTAAGTCGGCATTGTGCCTTTTGTATTAAATTCGGATGCTATTTCTGTGTTCATCCTCAATAAGAAGGTCCAAGGGATGCAGTAAACCGGAAGTGAAGCATCGGAATCTAAAACTGTGCTCACAGGAGAGGTTCATATCATAGAAAGTTTGAGTGTCAGTCCTCTTGTACTTAAGTCGGCATTGTGCCTTTTGTATTAAATTCGGATGCAATTTCTGTGTTTCATCGTCATTAAGAAGGTCCAAGGTATACAGTAAACCTGAAGTGAAGCATCAGAATCTAAAACTGGACTCACAGGTGAGGTTCAAATCATAGAAAGTTAGAGTGTCAGACCTCTTGTACTTAAGTCGGCATTGTGCCTTTTGTATGAAATTCGGATGCAATTTCTGTGTTTCATCGTCAATAAGAAGGTCCAAGGGATACAGTAAACCTGAAGTGAAGCATCGGAATCTAAAACTGGACTCACAGGAGAGGATCATATCATAGATAGTTAGAGGGTCAGTCGTCTTGTACTTAAGTCGGCATTGTGCCTTTTGTATTAAATTCGGATGCAATTTCGGTGTTTCATCGTCAATAAGAAGGTCCAAGGTATTCAGTAAAACTGAAGTGAAGCATCGGAAACTAAAACTGGACTCACAGGTAAGGTTCAAATCATAGAAAGTTAGAGTGTCAGTCCTCTTGTACTTAAGTCGGCATTGTGCCTTTTGTATTAAATTCGGATGCAATTTCTGTGTTTCATCGTCAATAAGAAGGTCCAAAGTATACAGTAAACCTGAAGTGAAGCATCGGAATCAAAATCTAGACTCACAGGTGAGGTTCAAATCATAGAAAGTTACAGTGTCAGTCCTCTTGTACTTAAGTCCTCATTGTGCCTTTTGTATTAAATTCGGATGCAATTTCTGTGTTTCATCGTCAATAAGAAGGTCCAAGGTATACAGTAAACCTGAAGTGAATCATCGGAATCTAAAACTGGACTAGCAGGAGAGGTTCATTTCATAGAAAATTAGAGTGTCAGTCCTCTTGTACTTAAGTCGGCATTGTGCCTTTTGTATTAAAATCAGATGCAATTTCTGTGTTTCATCGTCAATAAGAAGGACCAAGGGATACAGTAAACCTGAAGTGAAGCATCGGAATCTAAAACTGGACTCAAAGGAGGGGTTCAAACATTAGAAAGTTAGAGTGTCAGTCCGCTTGTACTTAAGTCGGCATTGTGCCTTTTGACTTAATTTCGGATGCAATTTCTGTGGTTCATCGTCAATAAGAAGGTCCAAGGGATACAGTAAACCTGAAGTGAAGCATCGGAATCTAAAACTGGACTCACAGGAGAGGTTCAAACATTGAAAGTTAGAGTGTCATTCCTCTTGTACTTCACTCGGCATTGTGCCTTTTGTATTAAAATCAGATGCAATTTCTGTGTTCCATCGTCAATAAGAAGGACCAAGGGATACAGTAAACCTGAAGTGAAGCATCGGAATCTAAAACTGGACTCAAAGGAGGGGTTCAAATATTAGAAAGTTAGAGTGTCAGTCCTCTTGTACTTAAGTCGGCATTGTGCCTTTTGACTTAATTTCGGATGCAATTTCTGTGTTTCATCGTCAATAAGAAGGTCCAAGGTATACAGTAAAGCTGAAGTGAAGCATCGGAACCTAAAACTGGACTTACAGGTTAGGTTCAAATTATAGAAAGTTAGAGTGTTAGTCCTCTTGTACTTAAGTCGGCATTGTGCCTTTTGTATTAAATTCGGATGCAATTTCTGTGTTTCATCGTCAATAAGAAGGTCCAAGAGATACAGTAAACCTGAAGTGAAGCATCGGAACCTAAAACTGGACTCACAGGAGAGGTTCATATCATAGTAAGTTAGAGTGTCAGTCCTCTTGTACTTAAGTCGGCATTGTGCCTTTTGTATTAAATTCGGATGCAATTTCTGTGTTTCATCGTCAATAAGAAGTTCCAAGGTATTCAGTAAACCTTAAGTGAAGCATCGGTATCTAAAACTGGACTCACAGGTGAGGTTCAAATCACAGAAAGTTAGAGTGTCAGTCCTCATGTACTTAAGTCGGCATTGTGCCTTTTGTATTAAATTCGGATGCAATTTCTGTGTTTCATCGTCAATAAGAAGGCCTAAGGGATACAGTAAAACTGAAGTGAAGCATCGGAATCTAAAACTGGACTCACAGGAGAGGTTCATATCATAGAATGTTAGAGTGTCATTCCTCTTGTACTTAAGTCGGCATTGTGACTTTTGTTATAAATTCGGAAGCAATTTCTGTGTTTCATCGTCAAGAAGAAGGTCCAAGGTATACAGTAAACCTGAAGTGAAGCATCGGAATCTAAAACTGGACTCACAGGTGAGGTTCAAATCACAGAAAGTTACAGTGTCAGTCCTCTTGTACTTAAGTCGGCATTGTGCCTTTTGTATTAAATTCGTATGCAATTTCTGTGTTTCATTGTCAATAAGAAGGTCCAAGGGATACAGTAAACCTGAAGTGAAGCATCGGAATCTAAAACTGGACTCACAGGAGAGGTTCAAATAATAGAAAGTTAGAGTGTCAGTACTCTTGTACTTAAGTCAGCATTGTGCCTTTTGTATTAAATTCGGATGCAATTTCTGTGGTCATCGTCAATAAGAAGGTCCAAGGGATACAGTAAACCTGAAGTGATGCATCGGAATCTAAAACTGGACTCACAGGAGAGGTTCAAAACATTGAAAGTTAGAGTGTCAGACCTCTTGTACTTAAGTCGACATTGTGCCTTTAGTATTAAATTCGGATGCAATTTCTGTGTTTCATCGTCAATAAGAAGGTCCAAGGGATACAGTAAACCTGAAGTGAAGCATCAGAATCTAAAACTGGTCACACAGGACTGGTTCAAATCTTAGAAAGTTAGAGTGTCAGTCCTCTTGTACTTAAGTCGGCACTGTGCCTTTTGTATTAAATTCGTATGCAATTTCTGTGTTTCATTGTCAATAAGAAGGTCCAAGGGATACAGTAAACCTGAAGTGAAGCATCGGAAACTAAAACTGGACTCACAGGAGAGGTTCAAATCATAGAAACTAAGAGTGTCAATCCTCTTGAACTTAAGTCGGCATTGTGCCTTTTGTATTAATTTCGGATGCAATTTCTGTGTTTCATCGTCAATAAGAAGGTCCAAGGGATACAGTAAACCTGAAGTGAAGCCTCGGCAACAAAAACTGGTCTCTCAGGGGAGGTTCAAATCAGAGAAAGTTAGAGTGTCAGTCCTCTTGTACTTAAGTCGGCATTGTTCCTTTTGTATTAAAATCGGATGCAATTTCTATGCTTCATCGTCAATAAGAAGGTCCAAGGGGTACAGTAAACCCGAAGTGAAGCATCGGAATCTAAAACTGGACTCACAGGAGAGGTTCAAATCAGAGAAAGTTAGAGTGTCAGTCCTCTTGTACATAAGTCGGCATTCTGCCTTTTGGATTAAAATCGAATGCAATTTCTGTGTTTCATCGTCAATAAGAATGTCCAAGTGATACAGTAAACCTGAAGTGAAGCATCGGAATCTAAAACTGGACTCACAGAAGAGGTTCAATTCAGAGAAAGTTAGAGTGCCAGTCCTCTTGTACTTAAGTCGGCATTGTGCCTTTAGTATTAACTTAGGATGCATTTTCTGTGTTTCATCGTCAATAAGAAGGTCCAAGGGATACAGTAAACTTGAAGTGTAGCAACGGAATCTAAAACTGGAATCACAGGAGAGGTTCAAATCATAGAAAATTAGAGTGTCAGTCCTCTTGTACTTAAGCCGGCATTGTGCATTTTGTATTAATATCGGATGCAATTTCTGTGTTTCATCGTCAATAAGAAGGTCCAAGGGATTCAGTAAACCTGAAGTGAAGCATCGGAATCTAAAACTAGACTCACAGGTGAGGTTCAAATCATAGAAAGTTAGAGTGTCGGTCCTCTTTTACTAAAGTCGACATTGTGCATTTTGTATTAAATTCGGATGCAATTTCTGTGTTTCATCGTCATTAAGAAGGTCCAAGGGATACAGTAAACCTGAAGTGAAGCATCGGAATCTAAAACTGGAATCACAGGAGAGGTTCAAATAATAGAGAGTTAGAGTGTCAGTCCTCTTGTACTTAAGCCGGCATTGTGCATTTTGTATTAAATTCGAATGCAATTTCCTTGTTTCATCGTCAATAAGAAGCTCCGAGGGATACAGTAAACCTGAAGTGAAGCATCGGAATCTAAAACTGGACTAGCAGGAGAGGTTCAAATCATAGGAAGTTAGAAAACCAGTCCTCTTGTACTTAAGTCGGCATTGTGCCTTTTGTTTAAAATTCGGATGCAATTTCTGTGTTTCATCGTCAATAAGAAGGTCCAAGGGATACAGTAAACCTGAAGTGAGGCATCGGGATCTAAAACTGGACTCACAGGTTAGGTTCAAATCATTGAAAGATAGAGTGTCGGACCTCTTGTACTTAAGTCGGCGTTGTGCATTTTGTATTAAGTTCGGATGCAATTTCTGTGTTTCATCGTCAATAAGAAGGTCCAAGGGATACAGTAAACCTGAAGTGAATCATCGGAATCTAAAACTGGACTCACAGGAGAGGTTCAAATAATAGGAAGTTAGAGTGTCTGTCCCCGTGTACTTAAGTCGGCATTGTGCCTTTTGTATTAAATTCGGATGCAATTTCTGTGTTTCATCGTCAATAAGAAGGCCCCAGGGATACAGAAAACCTGAAGTGAAGCATCGGAATCTAAAACTGGAAAAACAGAAGAGGCTCAAATCAAAGAAAGTTAGAGTGTCAGTTCACTTGTACTTTAGTCGGCATTGTGCCTTTTGTATTAAATTTGGATGCAATTTCTGTGTTTCATCGTCAATAAGAAGGTCCAAGGGATACAGTAAACTTGAAGTGAAGCATCGGAATCTAAAACTTGACTCACAGGAGATGTTCAAATCATAGAAAGTTAGAGTGTCTATCCTCTTGTACATAAGTCGGCATTGTGCCTTTTGTATTAATTTCGGAAGCAATTTCTGTGTTTCATCGTTAATAAGAAGGTCCAAGGGATACAGTAAACCTGAAGTGAAGCATCGGAATCTAAAACTGGACTCACAGGAGAGGTTCAAATAATAGAAAGTTTGAGTGTCAGTCCTCTTGTACTTAAGTCGGCATTGTGCCTTTTGTATTAAATTCAGATGCAATTTCTGTGTTTCATCGTCAATAAGAAGGACCAAGGGATACAGTAAACCTGAAGTGAAGCATCGGAATCTAAAACTGGACTCACAGGAGAAGTTCAAATATTAAAAAGTTAGAGTGTCAGTCCTCTTGTAGTTACGTCGGCACTGTGCCTTTTGTATTAAATTGGAATGCAATTTCTGTGTTTCATTGTCAATAAGAAGGTCCAAGGGGTTCAGTAAACCTGAAGTGAAGCATCGGAAACTAAAACTTGACTCACAGTAGAGGTTAAAATCATAGAAAGTTAGAGTGTCAGTCCTCTTGTACTTAAGTCGGCATTGTGCCTTTTGCATTAATTTCGGATGCAATTTCTGTGTTTCATCGTCAATAAGAAGGTCCAAGGGATACAGTAAACCTGAAGTGAAGGCACGGCAACAAAAACTGGACTCTCAGGAGAGGTTCAAATCAGAGAAAGTTAGAGTGTCAGTCCTCTTGTACTTAAGTCGGCATTGTTCCTTTTGTATTAAAATCGGATGCAATTTCTGTGTTTCATCGTCAATAAGAAGGTCCAAGTGGTACAGTAAACCTGAAGTGAGGCATCGGAATCTAAAACTGGACTTACAGGAGAGGTTCATATCAGAGAAAGTTAGAGTGTCAGTCCTCTTGTACTTAAGTCGGCATTGTTCCTTTTGTATTAAAATCGGATGCAATTTCTGTGTTTCATTGTCAATAAGAAAGTCCAAGGGATACAGTAAACCTGAAGTGAAGCATCGGAATCTAAAACTGGACTCCCAGAAGAGGTTCAAATCAGAGAAAGTTAGAGTGTCAGTACTCTTGTACTTAAGTCGGCATTGTAACTTTTGTATTAAATTCGGATGCAATTTCTGTGTTTCATCGTCAATAAGAAGGTCCTAGGTATACAGTAAACCTGAAGTGAAGCATCGGAATCTAAAACTGGACTCACAGGTGAGGTTCAAATCATAGAAAGTTAGAGTGTCAGTCCTCTTGTACTTAAGTTGGCATTGTGCCTATTGTATTAAATTCGGATGCAATTTCTGTGTTTCATCGTCAATAAGAGGGTCCAAGGGGTACAGTAAACCCGAAGTGAAGCATCGGAATCTAAAACTGGACTCACAGGACAGGTTCAAATCAGAGAAAGTTAGAGTGTCAGTCCTCTTGTACATAAGTCGGCATTCTGCCTTTTGGATTAAAATCGAATGCAATTTCTGTGTTTCATCGACAATAAGAATGTCCAAGTGATACAGTAAACCTGAAGTGAAGCATCGGAATCTAAAACTGGACTCACAGAAGAGGTTCAAATCAGAGAAAGTTAGAGTGCCAGTCCTCTTGTACTTAAGTCGGCATTGTGCCTTTTGTATTAACTTAGGATGCATTTTCTGTGTTTCATCGTCAATAAGAAGGTCCAAGGGATACAGTAAACTTGAAGTGTAGCAACGGAACCTAAAACTGGAATCACAGGAGAGGTTCAAATCATAGAAAATTAGAGTGTCAGTCCTCTTGTACTTAAGCCGGCATTGTGCCTTTTGTATTAATATCGGATGCAATTTCTGTGTTTCATCGTCAATAAGAAGGTCCAAGGGATTCAGTAAACCTGAAGTGAAGCATCGGAATCTAAAACTAGACTCACAGGTGAGGTTCAAATCATAGAAAGTTAGAGTGTCGGTCCTCTTTTACTGAAGTCGACATTGTGCATTTTGTATTAAATTCGGATGCAATTTCTGTGTTTCATCGTCATTAAGAAGGTCCAAGGGATACAGTAAACCTGAAGTGAAGCATCGGAATCTAAAACTGGAATCACAGGAGAGGTTCAAATAATAGAAAGTTAGATGGTCAGTCCTCTTGTACTTAAGCCGGCATTGTGCATTTTGTATTAAATTCGGATGCAATTTTCTTGTTTCATCGTCAATAAGAAGCTCCGAGGGATACAGTAAACCTGAAGTGAAGCATCGGAATCTAAAACTGGACTAGCAGGAGAGGTTCAAATCATAGAAAGTTAGAGTGTGTATCCTCTTGTACATAAGTCGGCATTGTGCCTTTTGTATTAATTTCGGAAACAATTTCTGTGTTTCATCGTTAATAAGAAGGTCCAAGGGATACAGTAAACCTGAAGTGAAGCATCGGAATCTAAAACTGGACTCACAGGAGAGGTTCAAATAATAGAAAGTTAGAGTGTCAGTCCTCTTGTACTTAAGTCGGCATTGTGAATTTTGTATTAAATTCAGATGCAATTTCTGTGTTTCATCGTCAATAAGAAGGACCAAGGGATACAGTAAACCTGAAGTGAAGCATCGGAATCTAAAACTGGACTCACAGGAGAAGTTCAAATATTAAAAAGTTAGAGTGTCAGTCCTCTTGTAGTTACGTCGGCACTGTGCCTTTTGTATTAAATTGGAATGCAATTTCTGTGTTTCATTGTCAATAAGAAGGTCCAAGGGATTCAGTAAACCTGAAGTGAAGCATCGGAAACTAAAACTTGACTCACAGTAGAGGTTAAAATCATAGAAACTTAGAGTGTCAGTCCTCTTGTACTTCAGTCGGCATTGTGCCTTTTGTATTAAAATCGGATGCAATTTCTGTGTTTCATCGTCAATAAGAAGGTCCAAGGGGTACAGTAAACCTGAAGTGAGGCTTCGGAATCTAAAACTGGACTTACAGGAGAGGTTCATATCAGAGAAAGTTAGAGTGTCAGTCCTCTTGTACTTAAGTCGGCATTGAGCCTTTTGTATTAAAATCGGATGCAATTTCTGTATTTCATTGTCAATAAGAAAGTCCAAGGGATACAGTAAACCTGAAGTGAAGCATCGGAATCTAAAACTGGACTCCCAGAAGAGGTTCAAATCAGAGAAAGTTAGAGTGTCAGTCCTCTTGTACTTAAATCGGCATTGTGCCTTTTGTATTAAATTCGGATGCAATTTCTGTGTTTGATCGTCAATAAGAAGGTCCAAGGGATACAGTAAACTTGAAGTGAAGCATCGGAATCTAAAACTGGAATCATAGGTGAGGTTAAAATCATAGAAAGTTAGAGTGTCAGTCCACTTGTACTTGGGTCGGCATTGCGCCATTTGTATTAAATTCGGATGCAACTTCTGTGTTTCATCGTCAATAAGAAGGTCCAATGTATACAGTAAAGCTAAAGTGAAGCATCGGAACCTAAAACTGGACTTACAGGTGAGGTTCAAATCATAGAAAGTTAGAGTGTTAGTCCTCTTGTACTTAAGTCGGCATTGTGCCTTTTGTATTAAATTGGGATGCAATTTCTGTGTTTCATCGTCAATAAGAAGGTCCAAGGGATACAGTAAACCTGAAGTGAAGCATCGGAATCTAAAACTGGACTCACAGGAGAGGTTCATATCATAGAAAGTTAGAGTGTCAGTCCTCTTGTACTTCAGTCGGCATTGTGCCTTTTGTATTAAATTCGGATGCAATTTCTGTGTTTCATCGTCAATAAGAAGTTCCAAGGTATTCAGTAAACCTGAAGTGAAGCATCGGTATCTAAAACGGGACTCACAGGTGAGGTTCAAATCACAGAAAGTTAGAGTGTCAGTCCTCATGTACTTAAGTCGGCATTGTGCCTTTTGTATTAAATTCGGATGCAATTTCTGTGTTTCATTGTCAATAAGAAGGCCTAAGGGATACAGTAAACCTGAAGTGAAGCATCGGAATCTAAAACTGGACTCACAGGAGAGGTTCATATAACAGAATGTTAGAGTGTCATTCCTCTTGTACTTAAGTCGGCATTGTGACTTTTGTTTTAAATTCGGAAGCAATTTCTGTGTTTCATCGTCAATAAGAAGGTCCAAGGTATACAGTAAACCTGAAGTGAAGCATCGGAATCTAAAACTGGACTCACAGGTGAGGTTCAAATCACAGAATGTTACAGTGTCAGTCCTCTTGTACTTAAGTCGGCATTGTGCCTTTTGTATTAACTTCGTATGCAATTTCTGTGTTTCATTGTCAATAAGAAGGTCCAAGGGATACAGTAAACCTGAAGTGAAGCATCGGAATCTAAAACTGGACTCACAGGAGAGGTTCAAATCATAGAAACTTAGAGTGTCAATCCTCTTGTACTTAAGTCGGCATTGTGCCTTTTGTATTAATTTCGGATGCAATTTCTGTGTTTCATCGTCAATAAGAAAGTCCAAGGGATACAGTAAACATGAAATGAAGCATCGGAATCTAAAACTGGACTCACAGAAGAGGTTCAAATCAGAGAAAGTTAGAGTGTCAGTCCTCTTGTACTTAAGTCGGCAATGTGCCTTTACTATTAAATTCGGATGCATTTTCTGTGTTTCATCGTCAATAAGAAGGTCCAAGGGATACAGTAAACTTGAAGTGAAGCATCGGAATCTAAAACTGGAATCACAGGAGAGGTTCAAATCATAGAAAATTTGAGTGTCAGTCCTCTTGTACTTAAGCCGGCATTGTGCCTTTTGTATTAATATCGGATGCAATTTCTGTGTTTCATCGTCAATAAGAAGGTCCAAGGGATACAGTAAACCTGAAGTGAAGCATCGGAATCTAAAACTGGACTCACAGGAGAGGTTCAAATAATAGAAAGTTAGAGTGTCAGTCCTCTTGTACTTAAGCCGGCACTGTGCATTTTGTATTAAATTCGGATGCAATTTCCTTGTTTCATCGTCAATAAGAAGCTCCGAGGGATACAGTAAACCTGAAGTGAAGCATCGGAATCTAAAACTGGACTAGCAGGAGAGGTTCAAATCATAGGAAGTTAGAGAGTCAGTCCTCTTGTACTTAAGTCGGCATTGTGCCTTTTGTATTAAATTCGGATGCAATTTCTGTGTTTCATCGTCAATAAGAAGGTCCAAGAGATACAGTAAACCTGAAGTGAAAAATCGGAATCTAAAACTGGCCTCACAAGAGTGGTTCAAATCATGGAAAGTTAGAGTGTCTATCCTCTTGTACTTAAGTCGGCATTGTGCCTTTTGTATTAATTTCGGATGCAATTTCTGTGTTTCATCGTCAATAAGAACGTCCAAGGGATACAGTAAACCTGAAGTGAGGCATCGGAATCTAAAACTGGACTCACAGGTTAGGTTCAAATCATTGAAAGATAGAGTGTCGGTCCTCTTGTACTTACGTCGGCATTGTGCATTTTGTATTAAATTCGGATGCAATTTCTGTGTTTCATGGTCAATAAGAAGGTCCAAGGGATACAGTAAACTTGATGTGAAGCATCGGAATCTAAAACTGGACTCATAGGTGAGGTTCAAATCATAGAAAGTTAGAGTGTCAGTCCTCTTGTACTTAAGTCGGCATTGCGCCTTTTGTATTAAATTCGGATGCAATTTCTGTGTTTCATCGTCAATAAGAAGGTCAAAGGTATACAGTAAAGCTGAAGTGAAGAATCGGAACCTAAAACTGGACTTACAGGTGAGGTTCAAATCATAGAAAGTTAGAGTGTCAGTCCTCTTGTACTTAAGTCGGCATTGTGCCTTTTGTAATAAATTCGGATGCAATTTCTGTGTTTCATCGTCAATAAGAAGGTCCAAATGATACAGTAAACCTGAAGTGAAGCATCGGAATCTAAGACTGGACTCACAGGAGAGGTTCATATAATAGAATGTTAGAGTGTCATTCCTCTTGTACTTAAGTCGGCATTGTGACTTTTGTTTTAAATTCGGAAGCAATTTCTGTGTTTCATCGTCAATAAGAAGGTCCAAGATATACAGCAAACCTGAAGTGAAGCATCGGAATCTAAAAGTGGACTCACAGGTGATTTTCAAATCACAGAAGGTTACAGTGTCAGTCCTCTTGTACATAGGTCGGCATTGTGCCTTTTGTATTAAATTCGTTTGCAATTTCTGTGTTTCATTGTCAATAAGAAGGTCCAAGGGATACAGTAAACCTGAAGTGAAGCATCGGAATCTAAAACTGGACTCACAGGAGAGGTTCAAATAATAGAAATTTAGGGTGTCAGTACTCTTGTACTTAAGTCAGCATTGTGCCTTTTGTATTAAATTCGGATGCAATTTCTGTAGTCATCGTCAATAAGAAGGTCCAAGGGATACAGTAAACCTGAAGTGATGCATCGGAATCTAAAACTGGACTCACAGGAGAGGTTCAAAACATTGAAAGTTAGAGTGTCAGTCCTCTTGTACTTAAGTCGACATTGTGCCTTTTGTATTAAATTCGGATGCAATTTCTGTGTTTCGTCGTCAATAAGAATGTCCAAGGGATACATTAATCCTGAAGTGAAGCATCGGAATCTAAAACTGGACTCACAGGAGTGGTTCAAATCTTAGAAAGTTAGAGTGTCAGTCCTCTTGTACTTAAGTCGGCACTGTGCCTTTTGTATTAAATTCGTATGCAATTTCTGTGTTTCATTGTCAATAAGAAGGTCCAAGGGATACAGTAAACCTGAAGTGAAGCATCGGAATCTAAAACTGGACTCACAGGAGAGGTTCAAATCATAGAAACTAAGAGTGTCAATCCTCTTGTACTTAAGTCGGCATTGTGCCTTTTGTATTAATTTCGGATGCAATTTCTGTGTTTAATCGTCAATAAGATGGTCCAAGGGATACAGTAAACCTGAAGTGAAGCCTCGGCAACAAAAACTGGACTCTCAGGGGAGGTTCAAATCAGAGAAAGTTAGAGTGTCAGTCCTCTTGTACTTAAGTCGGCATTGTTCCTTTTGTATTAAAATCGGATGCAATTTCTGTGCTTCATCGTCAATAATAAGGTCCAAGGGGTACAGTAAACCCGAAGTGAAGCATCGGAATCTAAAACTGGACTCACAGGAGAGGTTCAAATCAGAGAAATTTAGAGTGTCAGTCCTCTTGTACTTAAGTCGGCATTGTGCTTTTTGTATTAAAATCGAATGCAATTTCTGTGTTTCATCGTCAATAAGAAAGTCCAAGGGATACAGTAAACCTGAAGTGAAGCATCGGAATCTAAAAATGGACTCACAGAAGAGGTTCAAATCAGAGAAAGTTAGAGTGTCAGTCCTCTTGTACTTAAGTCGGCATTGTGCCTTTAGTATTAAATTCGGATGCATTTCCTGCGTTTTATCGTCAATAAGAAGGTCCAAGGGATACAGTAAACTTGAAGTGAAGCATCGGAATCTAAAACTGGAATCACAGGAGAGGTTCAAATCATAGAAAATTAGAGAGTCAGTCCTCTTGTACTTAAGCCGGCATTGTGCCTTTTGTATTAATATCGGATGCAATTTCTGTGTTTCATCGTCAATAAGAAGGTCCAAGGGATACAGTAAACCTGAAGTGAGGCATCGGAATCTAAAACTGGACTCACAGGAGAGGTTCAAATAATAGAAAGTTAGAGTGTCAGTCCTCTTGTACTTAAGCCGGCATTGTGCATTTTGTATTAAATTCGGATGCAATTTCCTTCTTTCATCGTCAATAAGAAGCTCCGAGGGATACAATAAACCTGAAGTGAAGCATCGGAATATAAAACTCTACTAGCAGGAGAGGTTCAAATCATAGGAAGTTAGAGAGTCAGTCCTCTTGTACTTATGTCGGCATTGTGCCTTTTGTATTAAATTCGGATGCAATTTCTGTGTTTCATCGTCAATAAGAAGGTCCAAGGGATACAGTAAACCTGAAGTGAAAAATCGGAATCTAAAACTGGCCTCACAAGAGTCTTTCAAATCATAGAAAGTTAGAGTGTCTATCCTCTTGTACTTAAGCCGGCATTGTGCCTTTTGTATTAATTTCGGATGCAATTTCTGTGTTTCATCGTCAATAAGAAGGTCCAAGGGATACAGTAAACTTGAAGTGAGGCATCGGAATCTAAAACTGGACTCACAGGTTAGGTTCAAATCATTGAAAGATAGAGTGTCGGTCATCTTGTACTTAAGTCGGCATTGTGCATTTTGTATTAAATTCGGATGCAATTTCTGTGTTTCATCGTCAATAAGAAGGTCCAAGGGATACAGTAAACCTGAAGTGAATCATCGGAATCTAAAACTGGACTCACAGGAGAGGTTCAAATAATAGGAAGTTAAGAGTGTCAGTCCCCTTGTACTTAAGTCGGCATTGTGCCTTTTGTATTAAATTCGGATGCAATTTCTGTGTTTCATCGTCAATAAGAAGGCCCCAGGGTTACAGAAAACCTGAAGTGAAGCATCGGAATCTAAAACTGGACTCACAGGAGAGGTTCAAATCATAGAAAGTTAGAGTGTCAGTCCTCTTGTGCTTAAGTCGGCATTGTGCCTTTTGTATTAAATTTGGATGCAATTTCTGTGTTTCATCGTCAATAAGAAGGTCCAAGGGATACAGTAAACTTGAAGTGAAGCATCGGAATCTAAAACTTGACTCACAGGAGATGTTCAAATCATAGAAAGTTAGAGCGTCTATCCTCTTGTACATAAGTCGGCATTGTGCCTTTAGTATTAATTTCGGAAGCAATTTCTGTGTTTCATCGTTAATAAGAAGGTCCAAGGGATACAGTAAAGATGAAGTGATGCATCGGAATCTAAAACTGGACTCACAGGAGAGGTTCCAATAATAGAAAGGTGGAGTGTCAGTCCTCTTGTACTTAAGCCGGTATTGTGCCTTTTGTATTAAATTCGGATGCAATTTCTGTGTTTCATCGTCAATAAGAAGGTCCAAGGGATACAGTAAACTTGAAGTGTAGCATCAGAATCTAATACTGGACTCATAGGTGAGGTTCAAATCATAGAAAGCTAGAGTGTCAGTCCTCTTGTACTTAAGTCGGCATTGCGCCTTTTGTATTAAATTCGGATGCAATTTCTGTGTTTCATCGTCAATAAGAAGGTCCAAGGTATACAGTAAAGCTGAAGTGAAGCATCGGAACCTAAAACTGGACTTACAGGTGAGGTTCAAATCATAGAAAGTTAGAGTGTCAGTCCTATTGTACTTAAGTCGTCATTGTGCCTTTTGTATTAAATTCGGATGCTTTTTCTGTGTTTCATCGTCAATAAGAAAGTCCAAGGGATACAGTGAACCTGAAGTGAAGCATCGGAATCTAAAACTGGACTCACAGGAAAGGTTCATATCATAGAAAGTTAGAGCGTCAGTCCTCTTGTACTTAAGTCGGCATTGTGCCTCTTGTATTGAATTCGGATGCAATTTCTGTGTTTCATCGTCAATAAGAAGTTCCAAGGTATTCAGTAAACCTGAAGTGATGCATCGGTATCTAAAACTGGACTCACAGGTGAGGTTCAAATCACAGAAAGTTAGAGTGTCAGTCCTCATGTACTTAAGTCGGCATTGTGCCTTTTGTATTAAATTCGGAGGCAATTTCTGTGTTTCATCGTCAATAAGAAGGCCTAAGGGATACAGTGAACCTGAAGTGAAGCATCGGAATCTAAAACTGGACTCACAGGAGAGGTTCGTATAATAGAATGTTAGAGTGTCATTCCTCTTGTACTTAAGTCAGCATTGTGACTTTTGTTTTAAATTCGGAAGCAATTTCTGTGTTTCATCGTCAATAAGAAGGTCCAAGGTATACAGTAAACCTGAAGTGAAGCATCGGAATCTAAAACTGGACTCACAGGTGAGGTTCAAATCACAAAAAGTTACAGTGTCAGTCCTCTTGTACTTAAGTCGGCATTGTGCCTTTTGTATTAAATTCGTAAGCAATTTCTGTATTTCATTGCCAATAAGAAGGTCCAAGGGATACAGTAAACCTGAAGTGAAGCATCGGAATCTAAAACTGGACTCACAGGAGAGGTTCAAATAATAGAAAGTTAGAGTGTCAGTACTCTTGTACTTAAGTCAGCATTGTGCCTATTGTATTAAATTCGGATGCAATTTCTGTGGTCATCGTCAATAAGAAGGTCCAAGGGATACAGTAAACCTGAAGTGAAGCATCGGAATCTAAAACTGGACTCACAGGAGTGGTTCAAATCTTAGAAAGTTAGAGTGTCAGTCCTCTTGTACTTAAGTCGGCATTGTGCCTTTTGTATTAAATTCGTATGCAATTTCTGTGTTTCATTGTCAATAAGAAGGTCCAAGGGATACAGTAAACCTGAAGTGAAGCATCGGAATCTAAAACTGGACTCACAGGAGAGGTTCAAATAATAGAAAGTTAGAGTGTCAGTACTCTTGTACTTAAGTCAGCATTGTGCCTTTTGTATTAAAATCGGATGCAATTTCTGTGGTCATCGTCAATAAGAAGGTCCAAGGGATACAGTAAACCTGAAGTGATGCATCGGAATCTAAAACTGGACTCACAGGAGAGGTTCAAAACATTGAAAGTTAGAGTGTCAGTCCTCTTGTACTTAAGTCGACATTGTGCCTTTTGAATTAAATTCGGATGCAATTTCTGTGTTTCATCGTCAATAACAAGGTCCATGGGATACAGTAAACCCAAAGTGAAGCATCGGAATCTAAAACTGGACTCACAGGAGAGGTTCAAATCAGAGAAAGTTAGGGTGTCAGTCCTCTTGTACTTATGTCGGCATTCTGCCTTTTGTATTAAAATCGAATGCAATTTCTGTGTTTCATCGTCAATAAGAAAGTCCAAGGGATACAGTAAACCTGAAGTGAAGCATCAGAATCTAAAACTGGACTCACATAAGACTTTCAAATCAGAGAAAGTTAGAGTATCAGTCCTCTTGTACTTAAGTCGGCATTGTGTCTTTAGTATTAAATTCAGATGCATTTTCTGTGTTTCATCGTCAATAAGAAGGTCCAAGGGATACAGTAAACTTGAAGTGAAGCATCGGAATCTATAACTGGAATCACAGGAGAGGTTCAAATCATAGAAAATTAGAGTGTCAGTCCTCTTGTACTTAAGCCGGCATTGTGCCTTTTGTATTAATATCGGATGTAATTTCTGTGTTTCATCGTCAATAAGAAGGTCCAAGGGATACAGTAAACCTGAAGTGAGGCATCGGAATCTAAAACTGGACTCACAGGTTAGGTTCAAATCATTGAAAGATAGAGTGTCGGTCCTCTTGTACTTAGGTCGACATTGTGCCTTTTGTATTGAATTCGAATGCAATTTCTGTGTTTCATCGTCAATAAGAAGGTCCAAGGGATACAGTAAACTTGAAGTGAAGCATCGGAATCTAAAACTGGACTGATAGGTGAGGTTCAAATCATAGAAAGTTAGAGTGTCAGTCCTCTTGTACTTAAGTCGGCATTGCGCCTTTTGTATTAAATTCGGATGCAATTTCTGTGTTTCATCGTCAATAAGAAGGTCCAAAGTATACAGTAAAGCTGAAGTGCAGCATCGGAACCTAAAACTGGACTTACAGGTGAGGTTCAAATCATAGAAAGTTAGAGTGTCAGTCCTCTTGTACTTAAGTCGGCATTGTGCCTTTTGTATTAAATTCGGATGCAATTTCTGTGTTTCATCGTCAATAAGAAAGTCCAAGGGATACAGTAAACCTGAAGTGAAGCATCGGAATCTAAAACTGGACTCACAGGAAAGGTTCATATCATAGAAAGTTAGAGTGTCAGTCCTCTTGTACCTAAGTCAGCATTGTGCCTTTTGTATTACATTCGGATGCAATTTCTGTGTTTCATCGTCAATAAGAAATTCCAAGGTATTCAGTGAACCTGAAGCGAAGCATCGGTATCTAAAACTGGACTCACAGGTGAGGTTCAAATCACAGAAAGTTAGAGTGTCAGTCCTCATGTACTTAAGTCGGCATTGTGCCTTTTGTATTAAATTCGGATGCAATTTCTGTGTTTCATCGTCAATAAGAAGGCCTAAGGGATACAGTGAACCTGAAGTGAAGCATCGGAATCTAAAACTGGACTCACAGGAGAGGTTCATATAATAGAATGTTAGAGTGTCAGTCCTCTTGTACTTAAGTCGGCATTGTGCCTTTTGTATTAAATTCGTATGCAATTTCTGTGTTTCATCGTCAATAAGAATGTCCAAGGTATACAGTAAACCTGAAGTGAAGCATCGGAATCTAAAACTGGACTCACAGGTGAGGTTCAAATCACAGAAAGTTACAGTGTCAGTCCTCTTGTACTTAAGTCGGCATTGTGCCTTTTGTATTAAATTCGTATGCAATTTCTGTGTTTCATCGTCAATAAGAAGGTCCAAGGGATACAGTAAACCAGAAGTGAAGCATCGGAATCTAAAACTGGACTCACAGGAGAGGTTCAAATAATAGAAAGTTAGAGTGTCAGTACTCTTGTACTTAAGTCAGCATTGTTCCTTTTGTATTAAATTCGGATGCAATTTCTGTGGTCATCGTCAATAAGAAGGTCCAAGGGATACAGTAAACCTGAAGTGATGCATCGGAATCTAAAACTGGACTCACAGGAGTGTTTCAAAACATTGAAAGTTAGAGTGTCAGTCCTCTTGTACTTAAGTCGACATTGTGCCTTTTGTATTAAATTCGGATGCAATTTCCGTGTTTCATCGTCAATAAGAAAGTCCAAGGGATACAGTAAACCTGAAGTGAAGCATCGGAATCTAAAACTGGACTCACAGGAGTGGTTTAAATCTTAGAAAGTTTGAGTGTCAGTCCTCTTGTACTTAAGTCGGCACTGTGCCTTTTGTATTAAATTCGTATGCAATTTCTGTGTTTCATTGTCAATAAGAAGGTCCAAGGGATACAGTAAACCTGAAGTGAAGCATCGGAATCTAAAACTGGACTCACATGAGAGGTTCATATAGTAGAATGTTAGAGTGTCATTCCTCTTGTACTTAAGTCGGCATTGTGACTTTTGTTTTAAATTCGGAAGCAATTTCTGTGTTTCATCGTCAATAAGAAGGTCCAAGGTATACAGTAAACCTGAAGTGAAGCATCGGAATCTAAAACTGGACTCACAGGTGAGGTTCAAATCACAGAAAGTTACAGTGTCAGTCCTCTTGTACTTAAGTCGGCATTATGCCTTTTGTATTAAATTCGTATGCAATTTCTGTGTTTCATTGTCAATAAGAAGGTCCAAGGGATACAGTAAACCTGAAGTGAAGCATCGGAATCTAAAACTGGACTCACAGTAGAGGTTCATATAATAGAATGTTAGAGTGTCATTCCTCTTGTACTTAAGTCGGCATTGTGACTTTTGTTTTAAATTCGGAAGCAATTTCTGTGTTTCATCGTCAATAAGAATGTCCAAGGTATACAGTAAACCTGAAGTGAAGCATCGGAATCTAAAACTGGACTCACAGGTGAGGTTCAAATCACAGAAAGTTACAGTGTCAGTCCTCTTGTACTTAAGTCGGCATTGTGCCTTTTGTATTAAATTCGTATGCAATTTCTGTGTTTCATTGTCAATAAGAAGGTCCAAGGGATACAGTAAACCTGAAGTGAAGCATCGGAATCTAAAACTGGACTCACAGGAGAGGTTCAAATAATAGAAAGTTAGAGTGTCAGTACTCTTGTACTTAAGTCAGCATTGTGCCTTTTGTATTAAATTCGGATGCAATTTCTGTGGTCATCGTCAATAAGAAGGTCCAAGGGATACAGTAAACCTGAAGTGATGCATCGGAATCTAAAACTGGACTCACAGGAGAGGTTCAAAGCATTAAAAGTTAGAGTGTCAGTCCTCTTGTACTTAAGTCGACATTGTGCCTTTTGTATTAACTTCGGATGCAATTTCCGTGTTTCATCGTCAATAAGAAGGTCCAAGGGATACAGTAAACCTGAAGTGAAGCATCGGAATCTAAAACTGGACTCACAGGAGTGGTTCAAATCTTAGAAAGTTAGAGTGTCAGTCCTCTTGTACTTAAGTCGGCACAGTGCCTTTTGTATTAAATTCGTATGCAATTTCTGTGTTTCATTGTCAATAAGAAGGTCCAAGGGATACAGTAAACCTGAAGTGAAGCATCGGAATCTAAAACTGGACTCACAGGAGAGGTTCAAATCATAGAAACTAAGAGTGTCAATCCTCTTGTACTTAAGTCGGCATTGTGCCTTTTGTATTAAATTCGGATGCAATTTCTGTGTTTCATCGTCAATAAGAAGGTCCAAGGTATACAGTAAAGCTGAAGTGAAGCATCGGAACCTAAAACTGGACTTACAGGTGAGGTTCAAATCATAGAAAGTTAGAGTGTCAGTCCTCTTGTACTTAAGTCGGCATTGTGCCTTTTGTATTAAATTCGGATGCAATTTCTGTGTTTCATCGTCAATAAGAAAGTCCAAGGGATACAGTAAACCTGAAGTGAAGCATCGGAATCTAAAACTGGACTCACAGGAAAGGTTCATATCATAGAAAGTTAGAGTGTCAGTCCTCTTGTACTTAAGTCGGCATTGTGCCTTTTGTATTAAATTCGGATGCAATTTCTGTGTTTCATCGTCAATGAGAAGTTCCAAGGTATTCAGTAAACCTGAAGTGAAGCATCGGTATCTAAAACTGGACTCACAGGTGAGGTTCAAATCACAGAAAGTTAGAGTGTCAGTCCTCATGTACTTAAGTCGGCATTGTGCCTTTTGTATTAAATTCGGATGCAATTTCTGTGTTTCATCGTCAATAAGAAGGCCTAAGGGATACAGTGAATCTGAAGTGAAGCATCGGAATCTAAAACTGGACTCACAGGAGAGGTTCATATAGTAGAATGTTAGAGTGTCATTCCTCTTGTACTTAAGTCGGCATTGTGACTTTTGTTTTAAATTCGGAAGCAATTTCTGTGTTTCATCGTCAATAAGAAGGTACAAGGTATACAGTAAACCTGAAGTGAAGCATCGGAATCTAAAACTGGACTCACAGGTGAGGTTCAAATCACAGAAAGTTACAGTGTCAGTCCTCTTGTACTTAAGTCGGCATTGCGCCTTTTGTATTAAATTCGTATGCAATTTCTGTGTTTCATTGTCAATAAGAAGGTCCAAGGGATACAGTAAACCTGAAGTGAAGCATCGGAATCAAAACTGGACTCACAGGAGAGGTTCAAATAATAAAAAGTTAGAGTGTCAGTACTCTTGTACTTAAGTCAGCATTGTGCCTTTTGTATTAAATTCGGATGCAATTTCTGTGGTCATCGTCAATAAGAAGGTCCAAGGGATACAGTAAACCTGAAGTGATGCATCGGAATCTAAAACTGGACTCACATGAGAGGTTCAAAACATTGAAAGTTAGAGTGTCTGTCCTCTTGTACTTAAGTCGACATTGTGCCTTTTGTATTAAATTCGGATGCAATTTCCGTGTTTCATCGTCAATAAGAAGGTCCAAGGGATACAGTAAACCTGAAGTGAAGCATCGGAATCTAAAACTGGACTCACAGGAGAGGTTCAAATCATAGAAACTAAGAGTGTCAATCCTCTTGTACTTAAGTCGGCATTGTGCCTTTTGTATTAAATTCGGATGCAATTTCTGTGTTTCATCGTCAATAAGAAGGTCCAAGGTATACAGTAAAGCTGAAGTGAAGTATCGGAACCTAAAACTGGACTTACAGGTGAGGTTCAAATCATAGAAAGTTAGAGTGTCAGTCCTCTTGTACTTAAGTCGGCATTGTGCCTTTTGTATTAAATTCGGATGCAATTTCCGTGTTTCATCGTCAATAAGAAGTTCCAAGGTATTCAGTAAACTTGAAGTGAAGCATCGGTATCTAAAACTGGACTCACATGAGAGGTTCAAAACATTGAAAGTTAGAGTGTCAGTCCTCTTGTACTTAAGTCGACATTGTGCCTTTTGTATTAAATTCGGATGCAATTTCCGTGTTTCATCGTCAAAAAGAAGGTCCAAGGGATACAGTAAACCTGAAGTGAAGCATCGGAATCTAAAACTGGACTCACAGGAGTGGTTCAAATCTTAGAAAGTTAGAGTGTCAGTCCTCTTGTACTTAAGTCGGCACTGTGCCTTTTGTATTAAATTCGTATGCAATTTCTGTGTTTCATTGTCAATAAGAAGGTCCAAGGGATACAGTAAACCTGAAGTGAAGCATCGGAATCTAAAACTGGACTCACAGGAGAGGTTCATATCATAGAAAGTTAGAGTGTCAGTCCTCTTGTACTTAAGTCGGCATTGTGCCTTTTGTATTAAATTCGGATGCAATTTCTGTGTTTCATCGTCAATAAGAAGTTCCAAGGTATTCAGTAAACTTGAAGTGAAGCATCGGTATCTAAAACTGGACTCACAGGTGAGGTTCAAATCACAGAGAGTTAGAGTGTCAGTCCTCATGTACTTAAGTCGGCATTGTGGCTTTTGTATTAAATTCGGATGCAATTTCTGTGTTTCATCGTCAATAAGAAGGCCTAAGGGATACAGTGAACCTGAAGTGAAGCATCGGAATTTAAAACTGGACTCACAGGAGAGGTTCATATAGTAGAATGTTAGGGTGTCATTCCTCTTGTACTTAAGTCGGCATTGTGACTTTTGTTTTAAATTCGGAAGCAATTTCTGTGTTTCATCGTCAATAAGAAGGTCCAAGGTATACAGTAAACCTGAAGTGAAGCATCGGAATCTAAAACTGGACTCACAGGTGAGGTTCAAATCACAGAAAGTTACAGTGTCAGTACTCTTGTACTTAAGTCGGCATTGTGCCTTTTGTATTAAATTCGTATGCAATTTCGGTGTTTCATTGTCAATAAGAAGGTCCAAATGATACAGTAAACCTGAAGTGAAGCATCGGAATCTAAAACTGGACTCACAGGAGAGGTTCAAATAATAGAAATTTAGTGTGCCAGTACTCTTGTACTTAAGTCAGCATTGTGCCTTTTGTATTAAATTCGGATGAAATTTCTGTGGTCATCGTCAATAAGAAGGTCCAAGGGATACAGTAAACCTGAAGTGATGCATCGGAATCTAAAACTGGACTCACATGAGAGGTTCAAAACATTGAAAGTTAGAGTGTCAGTCCTCTTGTACTTAAGTCGACATTGTGCCTTTTGTATTAAATTCGGATGCAATTTCCGTGTTTCATCGTCAATAAGAAGGTCCAAAGGATACAGTAAACCTGAAGTGAAGCATCGGAATCTAAAACTGGACTCACAGGAGTGGTTCAAATCTTAGAAAGTTAGAGTGTCAGTCCTCTTGTACTTAAGTCGGCACTGTGCCTTTTGTATTAAATTCGTATGCAATTTCTGTGTTTCATTGTCAATAAGAAGGTCCAAGGGATACAGTAAACCTGAAGTGAAGCATCGGAATCTAAAACTGGACTCACAGGAGAGGTTCAAATCATAGAAACTAAGAGTGTCAATCCTCTTGTACTTAAGTCGGCATTGTGCCTTTTGTATTAAATTCGGATGCAATTTCTGTGTTTCATCGTCAATAAGAAGGTCCAAGGTATACAGTAAAGCTGAAGTGAAGTATCGGAACCTAAAACTGGACTTACAGGTGAGGTTCAAATCATAGAAAGTTAGAGTGTCAGTCCTCTTGTACTTAAGTCGGCATTGTGCCTTTTGTATTAAATTCGGATGCCATTTCTGTGTTTCATCGTCAATAAGAAAGTCCAAGGAATACAGCAAACCTGAAGTGAACCATCGGAATCTAAAACTGGACTCACAGGAAAGGTTCATATCATAGAAAGTTAGAGTGTCAGTCCTCTTGTACTTAAGTCGGCATTGTGCCTTTTGTATTAAATTCGGATGCAATTTCTGTGTTTCATCGTCAATAAGAGGTTCCAAGGTATTCAGTAAACCTGAAGTGAAGCATCGGTATCTAAAACTGGACTCACAGGTGAGGTTCAAATCACAGAAAGTTAGAGTGTCAGTCCTCATGTACTTAAGTCGGCATTGTGGCTTTTGTATTAAATTCGGATGCAATTTCTGTGTTTCATCGTCAATAAGAAGGCCTAAGGGATACAGTGAACCTGAAGTGAAGCATCGGAATTTAAAACTGGACTCACAGGAGAGGTTCATATAGTAGAATGTTGGAGTGTCATTCCTCTTGTACTTAAGTCGGCATTGTGACTTTTGTTTTAAATTCGGAAGCAATTTCTGTGTTTCATCGTCAATAAGAAGGTCCAAGGTATACAGTAAACCTGAAGTGAAGCATCGGAATCTAAAACTGGACTCACAGGTGAGGTTCAAATCGCAGAAAGTTACAGTGTCAGTACTCTTGTACTTAAGTCGGCTTTGTGCCTTTTGTATTAAATTCGTATGCAATTTCTGTGTTTCATTGTCAATAAGAAGGTCCAAGGGATACAGTAAACCTGAAGTGAAGCATCGGAATCTAAAACTGGACTCACAGGAGAGGTTCAAATAATAGAAAGTTAGTGTGTCAGTACTCTTGTACTTAAGTCAGCATTGTGCCTTTTGTATTAAATTCGGATGAAATTTCTGTGGTCATCGTCAATAAGAGGGTCCAAGGGATACAGTAAACCTGAAGTGATGCATCGGAATCTAAAACTGGACTCACAGGCTAGGTTCAAACATTGAAAGTTAGAGTGTCAGTCCTCTTGTACTTAAGTCGACATTGTGCCTTTTGTATTAAATTCGGATGCAATTTCTGTGTTTCATCGTCAATAAGAAAGTCGAAGGGATACAGTAAACTTGAAGTGAAGCATCGGAATCTAAAACTGGACTCACAGGAGAGGTTCAAATCATAGAAACTAAGAGTGTCAATCCTCTTGTACTTAAGTCGGCATTGTGCCTTTTGTATTAATTTCGGATGCAATTTCTGTGTTTCATCGTCAATAAGAAGGTCCAAGGGATACAGTAAACCTGAAGTGAAGCCTCGGCAACAAAAACTGGATTCTCAGGGGAGGTTCAAATCAGAGAAAGTTAGAGTGTCAGTCCTCTTGTACTTAAGTCGGCATTGTTCCTTTTGTATTAAAATCGGATGCAATTTCTGTGCTTCATCGTCGATAAGAAGGTCCAAGGGGTACAGTAAACCCGAAGTGAAGCATCGGAATCTAAAACTGGACTCACAGGAGAGGTTCAAATCAGAGAAAGTTAGAGTGTCAGTCCTTTTGTACTTATGTCGGCATTCTGCCTTTTGTATTAAAATCGAATGCAATTTCTGTGTTTCATAGTCAATAAGAAAGTCCAAGGGATACAGTAAACCTGAAGTGAAGCATCAGAATCTAAATATGGACTCACAGGAGAGGTTCAAATCATAGAAAATTAGAGTGTCAGTCCTCTTGTACTTAAGCCGGCATTGTCCTTTTGTATTAATATCGGATGCAATTTCTGTGTTTCATCGTCAATAAGAAGGTCCAAGGGATACAGTTAACCTGAAGTGAAGCATCGGAATTTAAAACTGGACTCACAGGAGAGGTTCAAATAATACAAAGTTAGAGTGTCAGTCCTCTTGTACTTATGCCGGCATTGTGCATTTTGTATTAAATTCGGATGCAATTTCCTTGTTTCATCGTCAATAAGAAGCTCCGAGGGATACAGTAAACCTCAAGTGAAGCATCGGAATCTAAAACTGGACTAGCAGGAGAGGTTCAAATCATAGGAAGTTAGAGAGTCAGTCCTCTTGTACTTAAGTCGGCATTGTGCCTTTTGTATTAAATTCGGATGCAATTTCTGTGTTTCATCGTCAATAAGAAGATACAAGGGATACAGTAAACCTGAAGTGAAAAATCGGAATCTAAAACTGGCCTCACAAGAGTGGTTCAAATCATAGAAAGTTAGAGTGTCTATCCTCTTGTACTTAAGTCGGCATTGTGCCTTTTGTATTAATTTCGGATGCAATTTCTGTGTTTCATCGTCAATAAGAAGGTCCAAGGGATACAGTAAACCTGAAGTGAGGCATCGGAATCTAAAACTGGACTCACAGGTTAGGTTCAAATCAGTGAAAGATAGAGTGTCGGTCCTCTTGTACTTAAGTCGGCGCTGTGCATTTTGTATTAAATCGGATGCAATTTCTGTGTTTCATCGTCAATAAGAAGGTCCAAGGGATACAGTAAACCTGAAGTGAATCATCGGAATCTAAAACTGGACTCACAGGAGAGGTTCAAGTAATAGGAAGTTAGAGTGTCAGTCCTCTTGTACTTAAGTCGGCATTGTGCCTTTTGTATTAAATTTGGATGCAATTTCTGTATTTCATCGTCAATAAGAAGGTCCAAGGGATACAGTAAACTTGAAGTGAAGCATCGGAATCTAAAACTTGACTCACAGGAGATGTTCAAATCATAGAAAGTTAGAGTGGCTATCCTCTTGTACATAAGTCGGCATTGTGCCTTTTGTAATAATTTCGGAAGCAATTTCTGTGTTTCATCGTTAATAAGAAGGTCCAAGGGATACAGTAAACCTGAAGTGATGCATCGGAATCTAAAACTGGACTCACAGGAGAGGTTCAAATAATAGAAAGTTAGAGGGTCAGTCCTCTTGTACTTAAGCCGGTGTTGTGCCTTTTGTATTAAATTCGGATGCAATTTCTGTGTTTCATCGTCAATAAGAAGCTCCAAGGGATACAGTAAACCTGAAGTGAAGCATCGGAATCTAAAACTGGACTAGCTGGAGAGGTTCAAATCATAGGAAGTTACAAAGTCTGTCCTCTTGTACTTAAGTCGGCATTGTGCCTTTTGTATTAAATTCGGATGCAATTTCTGTGTTTCATCGTCAATAAGAAGTTCCAAGGGATACAGTAAACCTGAAGTGAAGAATCGGAATCTAAAACTGGCCTCACAGGAGTGGTTCAAATCATAGAAAGTTAGAGTGTATATCCTCTTGTACTTAAGTCGGCATTGTGCCTTTTGTATTAAATTCGGATGCAATTTCTGGGTTTCATCGTCAATAAGAAGGTCCAAGGGATACAGTAAACCTGAAGTGAGGCATCGGAATCTAAAACTGGACTCACAGATGAGGTTCAAATCATAGAAAGTTAGAGTGTCGGTCCTCTTGTACTTAAGTCGGAATTGTGCATTTTGTATTAAATTCGGATGCAATTTCTGTGTTTCATTGTCAATAAGAATGTCCAAGGGATTCAGTAAACCTGAAGTGAAGCATCGGAAACTAAAACCTGACTCACAGGAGAGATTCAAATCATAGAAACTTAGAGGGTCAGTCCTCTTGTACTTAAGTCGGCATTGTGCCTTTTGTATTAATTTCGGAAGCAATTTCTGTGTTTCATCGTCAATAAGAAGGTCCAAGGGATACAGTAAACCTGAAGTGAAGCATCGGAATCTAAAACTGGACTCACAGGTGAGGTTCAAATCACAGAAAGTTACAGTGTCAGTCCTCTTGTACTTAAGTCGGCATTGTGCCTTTTGTATTAAAGTCGAATGCAATTTCTGTGTTTCATCGTCAATAAGAAGGCCCAAGGGATCAAGTAAACCTGAAGTGAATCTTCGGAATCTAAAACTGGACTCACAGGAGAGGTTCAAATAATAGAAAGTTAGAGTGTCAATCCTCTTGTACTTAAGTCGACATTGTGCCTTTAGTATTAAAATCGGATGCAATTTCTGTGTTTCATCGTCAATAAGAAGATACAAGGGATACAGTAAACCTGAAGTGAAGCATCAGAATCTAAAACTGGACTCACAGGAGAGGTTCAAATAATAGAAAGTTAGAGTGTCAGTCCTCTTGTACTTAAGTCGACATTGTGCCTTTAGTATTAAAATCGGATGCAATTTCTGTGCTTCATCGTCAATAAGAAGGTCCAAGGGATACAGTAAACCTGAAGTGAAGCATCGGAATCTAAAACTGGACTAGCAAGTGAGGTTCAAATCATAGGACGTTAGAAAGTCAGTCCTCTTGTACTTAAGTCGGCATTGTGCTTTTTGTATTAAATTCGGATGCAATTTCTGTGTTTCATCGTCAATAAGAAGGTCCAAGGGATACAGTAAACCTGAAGTGAAGAATCGGAATCTAAAACTGGCCTCACAGGAGTGGTTCAAATCATAGAAAGTTAGAGTGTCTATCCTCTTGTACTTAGGTCGGCATTGTGCCTTTTGTATTAATTTCGGATGCAATTTCTGTGTTCATCGTCAATAAGAAGGTCCAAGGGATACAGTAAGCCTGAAGTGAGGCATCGGGATCTAAAACTGGACTCACAGGTGAGGTTCAAATCACAGAAAGTTAGAGTGTCGGTCCTCTTGTACTTAAGTCGGCATTGTGCATTTTGTATTAAATTCGGATGCAATTTCTGTGTTTCATCGCCAATAAGAAGGTCCAAGGGATACTGTAAACCTGAAGTGAAGCATCGGAATCTAAAACTGGACTCACAGGAGAGATTCAAATAATAGGAAGTTAGAGTGTAAGTCCTCTTGTACTTAAGTCGGCATTGTGCATTTTGTATTAAATTCGGATGCAATTTCTGTGTTTCATCGTCAATACGAAGGTCCAAGGGATTCAGTAAACCTGAAGTGAAGCATCGAAATCTAAAAGTGGACTCACAGGTGAGGTTCAAACCATAGAAAGTTAGTGTGCCAGACCTCTTTTACTTAAGTCGGCATTGTGCCTTTTGTATTAATTTCGGATGCAATTTCTGTGTTTCATCGTCAATAAGAAGGTCCAAGGGATACAGTAAACCTGAAGTGAAGCATCGGAGTCTAAAACTGGACTCACAGGTGAGGTTCAAATCATAAAAAGTTAGAGTGCCGGTCCTCTTGTACTTAAGTCGACATTGTGCATTTTCTATTAAATTCGGATGCAATTTCTGTGTTTCATCGTCAATAAGAAGGTCCAAGGGACACAGTAAACCTGAAGTGAAGCATCGGAATCTAAAACTGGACTCACAGGAGCGGCTCAAATAATAGAAAGTTAGTGTGTCAGACCTCTTTTACTTAAGTCGGCATTGTGCCTTTTGTATTAAATTCGGATGCAATTTCTGTGTTTCATCGTCAATAAGAAGCTCCAAGGGATACAGTAAACCTGAAGTGAAGCATCGGAATCTAAAACTGGACTAGCAGGACAGGTTCAAATCATAGGAAGTTAGAAAGTCAGTCCTCTTGTACTTAAGTCGGCACTGTGCCTTTTGTATTAAATTCGTATGCAATTTCTGTGTTTCATTGTCAATAAGAAGGTCCAAGGGATACAGTAAACCTGAAGTGAAGCATCGGAATCTAAAACTGGACTCACAGGAGAGGTTCAAATAATAGAAACTAAGAGTGTCAATCCTCTTGTACTTAAGTCATCATTGTGCCTTTTGTATTAATTTCGAATGCAATTTCTGTGTTTCATCGTCAATAAGAAGGTCCAAGGGATTCAGTAAACCTGAAGTGAAGCCTCAGCAACAAAAACTGGACTCTCAGGGGAGGTTCAAATCAGAGAAAGTTAGAGTGTCAGTCCTCTTGTACTTAAGTCGGCATTTTTCCTTTTGTATTAAAATCGGATGCAATTTCTGTGCTTCATCGTCAATAAGAAGGTCCAAGGGGTACAGTAAACCCGAAGTGAAGCATCGGAATCTAAAACTGGACTCACAGGAGAGGTTCAAATCAGAGAAAGTTAGAGTGTCAGTCCTCTTGTACTTATGTCGGCATTCTGCCTTTTGTATTAAAATCGAATGCAATTTCTGTGTTTCATCGTCAATAAGAAAGTCCAAGGGATACAGTAAACCTGAAGTGAAGCATCAGAATCTAAAACTGGACTCACAGAAGAGGTTCAAATCAGAGAAAGTTAGAGTATCAGTCCTCTTGTACTTCAGTCGGCATTGTGCCTTTAGTATTAAATTCGGATGCATTTTCTGTGTTTCATCGTCAATAAGAAGGACCAAGGGATACAGTAAACTTGAAGTGAAGCATCGGAATCTATAACTGGAATCACAGGAGAGGTTCAAATCATAGAAAATTAGAGTGTCAGTCCTCTTGTACTTACGCCGGCATTGTGCCTTTTGTATTAGTATCGGATGCAATTTCTGTGTTTCATCGTCAATAAGAAGGTCCAAGGGATACAGTAAACCTGAAGTGAGGCATCGGAATCTAAAACTGGACTCACAGGTTAGGTTCAAATCATTGAAAGATAGAGTGTCGGTCCTCTTGCACTTAGGTCGACATTGTGCCTTTTGTATTAAATTCGGATGCAATTTCTGTGATTCATCGTCAATAAGAAGGTCCAAGGGATACAGTAAACTTGAAGTGAAGCATCGGAATCTAAAACTGGACTCATAGGTGAGGTTCAAATCATAGAAAGTTAGAGTGTCAGTCCTCTTGTACTTAAGTCGGCATTGCGCCTTTAGTATTAAATTCGGATGCAATTTCTGTGTTTCATCGTCAATAAGAAGGTCCAAGGTATACAGTAAAGCTGAAGTGCAGCATCGGAACCTAAAACTGGACTTACAGGTGAGGTTCAAATCATAGAAAGTTAGAGTGTCAGTCCTCTTGTACTTAAGTCGGCATTGTGCCTTTTGTATTTAATTCGGATGCAATTTCTGTGTTTCATCGTCAATAAGAAAGTCCAAGGGATACAGTAAACCTGAAGTGAAGCATCGGAATCTAAAACTGGACTCACAGGAAAGGTACATATCATAGAAAGTTAGAGTGTCAGTCCTCTTGTACTTAAGTCGGCATTGTGCCTTTTGTATTTAATTCGGATGCAATTTCTGTAATTCATCGTCAATAAGAAGTTCCAAGGTATTCAGTAAACCTGAAGTGAAGCATCGGTATCTAAAACTGGACTCACAGGTGAGGTTCAAATCACAGAAAGTTAGAGTGTCAGTCCTCATGCACTTAAGTCGGCATTGTGCCTTTTGTATTAAATTCGGATGCAATTTCTGTGTTTCATCGTCAATAAGAAGGCCTAAGGGATACAGTGAACCTGAAGTGAAGCATCGGAATCTAAAACTGGACTCACAGGAGAGGTTCATATAATAGAATGTTAGAGTGTCATTCCTCTTGTACTTAAGTCGGCATTGTGACTTTTGTTTTAAATTCGGAAGCAATTTCTGTGTTTCATCGTCAATAAGAATGTCCAAGGTATACAGTAAACCTGAAGTGAAGCATCGGAATCTAAAACTGGACTCACAGGTGAGGTTCAAATCACAGAAAGTTACAGTGTCAGTCCTCTTGTACTTAAGTCGGCATTGTGCCTTTTGTATTAAATTCGTATGCAATTTCTGTGTTTCATTGTCAATAAGAAGGTCCAAGGGATACAGTAAACCTGAAGTGAAGCATCGGAATCTAAAACTGGACTCACAGGAGAGGTTCAAATAATAGAAAGTTAGAGTGTCAGTACTCTTGTACTTAAGTCAGCATTGTGCCTTTTGTATTAAATTCGGATGCAATTTCTGTGGTCATCGTCAATAAGAAGGTCCAAGGGATACAGTAAACCTGAAGTGATGCATCGTAATCTAAAACTGGACTCACAGGAGAGGTTCAAAACATTGAAAGTTAGAGTGTCAGTCCTCTTGTACTTAAGTCGACATTGTGCCTTTTGTATTAAATTCGGATGCAATTTCCGTGTTTCATCGTCAATAAGAAGGTCCAAGGGATACAGTAAACCTGAAGTGAAGCATCGGAATCTAAAACTGGACTCACAGGAGTGGTTCAAATCTTAGAAAGTTAGAGTGTCAGTCCTCTTGTACTTAAGTCGGCACAGTGCCTTTTGTATTAAATTCGTATGCAATTTCTGTGTTTCATTGTCAATAAGAAGGTCCAAGGGATACAGTAAACCTGAAGTGAAGCATCGGAATCTAAAACTGGACTCAAAGGAGAGGTTCAAATCATAGAAACTAAGAGTGTCAATCCTCTTGTACTTAAGTCGGCATTGTGCCTTTTGTATTAAATTCGGATGCAATTTCTGTGTTTCATCGTCAATAAGAAGGTCCAAGGTATACAGTAAAGCTGAAGTGAAGCATCGGAACCTAAAACTGGACTTACAGGTGAGGTTCAAATCATAGAAAGTTACAGTGTCAGTCCTCTTGTACTTAAGTCGGCATTGTGCCTTTTGTATTAAATTCGGATGCAATTTCTGTGTTTCATCGTCAATAAGAGAGTCCAAGGGATACAGTAAACCTGAAGTGAAGCATCGGAATCTAAAACTGGACTCACAGGAAAGGTTCATATCATAGAAAGTTTGAGTGTCAGTCCTCTTGTACTTAAGTCGGCATTGTGCCTTTTGTATTAAATTCGGATGCAATTTCTGTGTTTCATCGTCAATAAGAAGTTCCAAGGTATTCAGTAAACCTGAAGTGAAGCATCGGTATCTAAAACTGGACTCACAGGTGAGGTTCAAATCACAGAAAGTTAGAGTGTCAGTCCTCATGTACTTAAGTAGTCATTGTGCCTTTTGTATTAAATTCGGATGCAATTTCTGTGTTTCATCGTCAATAAGAAGGCCTAAGGGATACAGTGAACCTGAAGTGAAGCATCGGAATCTAAAACTGGACTCACATGAGAGGTTCATATAGTAGAATGTTAGAGTGTCATTCCTCTTGTACTTAAGTCGGCATTGTGACTTTTGTTTTAAATTCGGAAGCAATTTCTGTGTTTCATCGTCAATAAGAAGGTCCAAGGTATACAGTAAACCTGAAGTGAAGCATCGGAATCTAAAACTGGACTCACAGGTGAGGTTCAAATCACAGAAAGTTACAGTGACAGTCCTCTTGTACTTAAGTCGGCATTGTGCCTTTTGTATTAAATTCGTATGCAATTTCTGTGTTTCATTGTCAATAAGAAGGTCCAAGGGATACAGTAAACCTGAAGAGAAGCATCGGAATCTAAAACTGGACTCACAGGAGAGGTTCATATAATAGAATGTTAGAGTGTCATTCCTCTTGTACTTAAGTTGGCATTATGACCTTTGTTTTAAATTCGGAAGCAATTTCTGTGTTTCATCGTCAATAAGAATGTCCAAGGTATACAGCAAACCTGAAGTGAAGCATCGGAATCTAAAACTGGACTCACAGGTGAGGTTCAAATCACAGAAAGTTACAGTGTCAGTCCTCTTGTACTTAAGTCGGCATTGTGCCTTTTGTATTAAATTCGTATGCAATTTCTGTGTTTCATTGTCAATAAGAAGGTCCAAGGGATACAGTAAACCTGAAGTGAAGCATCGGAATCTAAAACTGGACTCACAGGAGAGGTTCAAATAATAGAAAGTTAGAGTGTCAGTACTCTTGTACTTAAGTCAGCATTGTGCCTTTTGTATTAATTTCGGATGCAATTTCTGTGGTCATCGTCAATAAGAAGGTCCAAGGGATACAGTAAACCTGAAGTGATGCATCGGAATCTAAAACTGGACTCACAGGAGAGGTTCAAAACATTGAAAGTTAGAGTGTCAGTCCTCTTGTACTTAAGTCGACATTGTGCCTTTTGTATTAAATTCGGATGCAATTTCCGTGTTTCATCGTCAATAAGAAGGTCCAAGGGATACAGTAAACCTGAAGTGAAGCATCGGAATCTAAAACTGGACTCACAGGAGTGGTTCAAATCTTAGAAAGTTAGAGTGTCAGTCCTCTTGTACTTAAGTCGGCACTGTGCCTTTTGTATTAAATTCGTATGCAATTTCTGTGTTTCATTGTCAATAAGAAGTTCCAAGGGATACAGTAAACCTGAAGTGAAGCATCGGAATCTAAAACTGGACTCACAGGAGAGGTTCAAATCATAGAAACTAAGAGTGTCAATCCTCTTGTACTTAAGTCGGCATTGTGCCTTTTGTATTAAATTCGGATGTAATTTCTGTGTTTCATCGTCAATAAGAAGGTCCAAGGTATACAGTAAAGCTGAAGTGAAGCATCGGAACCTAAAACTGGACTTACAGGTGAGGTTCAAATCATAGAAAGTTAGAGTGTCAGTCCTCTTGTACTTAAGTCGGCATTGTGCCTTTTGTATTAAATTCGGATGCAATTTCTGTGTTTCATCGTCAATAAGAAAGTCCAAGGGATACAGTAAACCTGAAGTGAAGCATCGGAATCTAAAACTGGACTCACAGGAAAGGTTCATATCATAGAAACTTAGAGTGTCAGTCCTCTTGTACTTAAGTCGGCATTGTGCCTTTTGTATTAAATTTGGATGCAATTACTGTGTTTCATCGTCAATAAGAAGTTCCAAGGTATTCAGTGAACCTGAAGTGAAGCATCGGTATCTAAAACTGGACTCACAGGTGAGGTTCAAATCACAGAAAGTTAGAGTGTCAGTCCTCATGTACTTAAGTCGGCATTGTGCCTTTTGTATTAAATTCGGATGCAATTTCTGTGTTTCATCGTCAATAAGAAGGCCTAAGGGATACAGTGAACCTGAAGTGAAGCATCGGAATCTAAAACTAGACTCACAGGAGAGGTTCATATAGTAGAATGTTAGAGTGTCATTCCTCTTGTACTTAAGTCGGCATTGTGACTTTTGTTTTAAATTCGGAAGCAATTTCTGTGTTTCATCGTCAATAAGAAGGTACAAGGTATACAGTAAACCTGAAGTGAAGCAACGGAATCTAAAACTTAACTCACAGGTGAGGTTCAAATCACAGAAAGTTGCAGTGTCAGTCCTCTTGTACTTAAGTCGGCATTGTGCCTTTTGTATTAAATTCGTATGCAATTTCTGTGTTTCATTGTCAATAAGAAGGTCCAAGGGATACAGTAAACCTGAAGTGAAGCATCGGAATCTAAAACTGGACTCACAGGAGAGGTTCAAATAATAGAAAGTTAGAGTGTCAGTACTCTTGTACTTAAGTCAGCATTGTGCCTTTTGTATTAAATTCGGATGCAATTTCTGTGGTCATCGTCAATAAGAAGGTCCATGGGATACAGTAAACCTGAAGTGATGCATCGGAATCTAAAACTGGACTCACAGGAGAGGTTCAAAACATTGAAAGTTAGAGTGTCAGTCCTCTTGTACTTAAGTCGACATTGTGCCTTTTGTATTAAGTTCGGATGCAATTTCCGTGTTTCATCGTCAATAAGAAGGTCCAAGGGATACAGTAAACCTGAAGTGAAGCATCGGAATCTAAAACTGGACTCACAGGAGAGGTTCAAATCATAGAAACTAAGAGTGTCAATCCTCTTGTACTTAAGTCGGCATTGTGCCTTTTGTATTAAATTCGGATGCAATTTCTGTGTTTCATCGTCAATAAGAAGGTCCAAGGTATACAGTAAAGCTGAAGTGAAGCATCGGAACCTAAAACTGGACTTACAGGTGAGGTTCAAATCATAGAAAGTTAGAGTGTCAGTCCTCTTGTACTTAAGTCGCCATTGTGCCTTTGGATTAAATTCGGATGCAATTTCTGTGTTTCATCGTCAATAAGAAAGTCCAAGGGATACAGTAAACCTGAAGTGATGCATCGGAATCTAAAACTGGACTCACAGGAAAGGTTCATATCATAGAAAGTTAGAGTGTCAGTCCTCTTGTACTTAAGTCGGCATTGTGCCTTTTGTATTAAATTCGGATGCAATTTCTGTGTTTCATCGTCAATAAGAAGTTCCAAGGTATTCAGTAAACCTGAAGTGAAGCATCGGTATCTAAAACTGGACTCACGGGTGAGGTTCAAATCACAGAAAGTTAGAGTGTCAGTCCTCATGTACTTAAGTCGGCATTGTGCCTTTTGTATTAAATTCGGATGCAATTTCTGTGTTTCATCGTCAATAAGAAGGCCAAAGGGATACAGTGAACCTGAAGTGAAGCATCGGAATCTAAAACTGGACTCACAGGAGAGGTTCATATAGTAGAATGTTAGAGTGTCATTCCTCTTGTACTTAAGTCGGCATTGTGACTTTTGTTTTAAATTCGGAAGCAATTTCTGTGTTTCATCGTCAATAAGAAGGTCCAAGGTATACAGTGAACCTGAAGTGAAGCATCGGAATCTAAAACTGGACTCACAGGTGAGGTTCAAATCACAGAAAGTTACAGTGTCAGTCCTCTTGTACTTAAGTCGGCATTGTGCCTTTTGTATTAAATTCGTATGCAATTTCTGTGTTTCAGCGGCAATAAGAAGGTCCAAGGGATACAGTAAACCTGAAGTGAAGCATCGGAATCTAAAACTGGACTCACAGGAGAGGTTCAAATAATAGAAAGTTAGCGTGTCAGTACTCTTGTACTTAAGTCAGCATTGTGCCTTTTGTATTAAATTCGGATGCAATTTCTGTGTTCATCGTCAATAAGAAGGTCCAAGGGATACAGTAAACCTGAAGTGATGCATCGGAATCTAAAACTGGACTCACAGGAGAGGTTCAAAGCATTGAAAGTTAGAGTGTCAGTCCTCTTGTACTTAAGTCGACATTGTGCCTTTTGTATTAAATTCGGATACAATTTCTGTGTTTCATCGTCAATAAGAAGGTCGAAGGGATACAGTAAACCTGAAGTGAAGCATCGGAATCTAAAACTGGACTCACAGGAGTGGTTCAAATCTTAGAAAGTTAGAGTGTCAGTCCTCTTGTACGTAAGTCGGCACTGTGCCTTTTGTATTAAATTCGTATGCAATTTCTGTGTTTCATTGTCAATAAGAAGGTCCAAGGGATACAGTAAACCTGAAGTGAAGCATCGGAATCTAAAACTGGACTCACAGGAGAGGTTCAAATCATAGAAACTAAGAGTGTCAATCCTCTTGTACTTAAGTCGGCATTGTGCCTTTTGTATTAATTTCAGATGCAATTTCTGTGTTTCATCGTCAATAAGAAGGTCCAAGGGATACAGTAAACCTGAAGTGAAGCCTCGGCAACAAAAACTGGACTCTCAGGGGAGGTTCGAATCAGAGAAAGTTAGAGTGTCAGTCCTCTTGTACTTAAGTCGGCATTGTTCCTTTTGTATTAAAATCGGATGCAATTTCTGTGCTTCATCGTCAATAAGAAGGTCCAAGGGGTACAGTAAACCCGAAGTGAAGCATCGGAATCTAAAACTGGACTCACAGGAGAGGTTCAAATCAGAGATAGTTAGAGTGTCAGTCCTCTTGTACTTATGTCGGCATTCTGCCTTTTGTATTAAAATCGAATGCAATTTCTGTGTTTCATCGTCAATAAGAAAGTCCAAGGGATACAGTAAACCTGAAGTGAAGCATCAGAATCTAAATATGGACTCACAGAAGAGGTTCAAATCAGAGAAAGTTAGAGTATCAGTCCTCTTGTACTTAAGTCGGCATTGTGCCTTTAGTATTAAATTCGGATGAATTTTCTGTGTTTCATCGTCAATAAGAAGGTCCAAGGGATACAGTAAACTTGATGTGAAGCATCGGAATCTGAAACTGGAATCACAGGAGAGGTTCAAATCAGAGAAAGTTAGAGTGTCAGTCCTCTTGTACTTATGTCGGCATTCTGCCTTTTGTATTAAAATCGAATGCAATTTCTGTGTTTCATCGTCAATAAGAAAGTCCAAGGGATACAGTAAACCTGAAAGGAATCATCGTAATCTAAAACTGGACTCACAGGAGAGGTTCAAATAATAGGAAGTTAGAGTGTCAGTCCCCTTGTACTTAAGTCGGCATTGTGCCTTTTGTATTAAATTCGGATGCAATATCTGTGTTTCATCGTCAATAAGAAGGCCCCAGGTTTACAGAAAACCTGAAGTGAAGCATCGGAATCTAAAACTGAACTCACAGGAGAGGTTCAAATCATAGAATGTTAGAGTGTCAGTCCTCTTGTACTTAAGTCGGCATTGTGCCTTTTGTATTAAATTTGGATGCAATTTCTGTATTTCATCGTCAATAAGAAGGTTCAAGGGATACAGTAAACCTGAAGTGAAGAATCGGAATCTAAAACTGGACTCACAGGTGAGGTTCAAATCATAGGAAGTTAGAGTGTCGGTCCTCTTGTACTTAAGTCGACATTGTGCATTTTCTATTAAATTCGGATGCAATTTCTGTGTTTCATCGTCAATAAGAAGGTTCAAGGGATACAGTAAACCTGAAGTGAAGAATCGGAATCTAAAACTGGCCTCACAGGAGTGGTTCAAATCATAGAGTCTATCCTCTTGTACTTAAGTCGGCATTGTGCCTTTTGTATTAATTTCGGATGCAATTTCTGTGTTTCATCGTCAATAAGAAGGTCCAAGGGATACAGTAAGCCTGAAGTGAGGCATCGGAATCTAAAACTGGACTCACAGGTGAGGTTCAAATCGTAGAAAGTTAGAGTGTCTGACCTCTTGTACTTAAGTCGGCATTGTGCATTTTGTATTAAATTCGGATGCAATTTCTGTGTTTCATCGTCAATAAGAAGGTCCAAGGGATACAGTAAACCTGAAGTGAAGCATCGGAATCTAAAACTGGACTCACAGGAGAGGTTCAAATAATAGGAAATTAGTGTGTCAGTCCTCTTGTACTTAAGGCGGCATTGTGCCTTTTGTATTAAATTCGGATGCAATTTCTGTGTTTCATCGTCAATAAAAAGGCCCCAGGGATACAGAAAACCTGAAGTGATGCATCGGAATCTAAAACTGGAATTACAGAAGAGGTTCAAATCAAAGAAAGTAAGAGTGTCAGGCCACTTGAACTTAAGTCGGCATTGTGCCTTTTGTATTAAATTCGGATGCAATTTCTGTGTTTCATCGTCAATAAGAAGGTCCAAGGGATACAGTAAACCTGAAGTGAAGCATCGGAATCTAAAACTGGACTCACAGGAGAGGCACAAATCAAAGAAAGTTGGAGTGTCAGTCATCTTAAACTTAAGTCGGCATTGTGCATTTTGTATTAAATTCGGATGCAATTTCTGTGTTTCATCGTCAATACGAAGGTCCAAGGGATTCAGTAAACCTGAAGTGAAGCATCGAAATCTAAAACTGGACTCACAGGTGAGGTTCAAATCATAGAAAGTTAGAGTGTCAGACCTCTTTTACTTAAGTCGGCATTGTGCCTTTTGTATTAATTTCAGATGCAATTTCTGTGTTTCATCGTCAATAAGAAGGTCCAAGGGATACAGAAACCCTAAAGTGAAGCATCGGAATCTAAAACTGGAATCACAGGAGAGGTTCAAATCAAAGAAAGTTAGAGTGTCAGTCCTCTTGTACTAAAGTCGGCATTGTGCCTTTTGTATTAAATTCGGATGCAATTTCTGTGTTTCATCGTCAATAAGAAGGTCCAAGGGATTCAGTAAACCTGAAGTGAAGCATCGGAATCTAAAACTCGACTCACAGGTGAGGATCAAATCATAGAAAGTTAGAGTGTCGGTCCTCTTGTACTTAAGTCGACATTGTGCATTTTCTATTAAATTCGGATGCAATTTCTGTGTTTCATCGTCAATAAGAAGGTCCAAGGGACACAGTAAACCTGAAGTGAAGCATCGGAATCTAAAACTGGACTCACAGGAGAGGTTCAAATAATAGAAAGTTAGAGTGTCAGTCCTCTTGTACTTAAGCCGGCATTGAGGCCTGTTGTATTAAATTCGGATGCAATTTCTGTGTTTCATCGTCAATAAGATGCTCCAAGGGATACAGTAAACCTGAAGTGAAGCATCGGAATCTAAAACTGGACAAGCAGGAGAGGTTCAAATCATAGGAAGTTAGAAAGACAGTCCTCTTGTACTTAAGTCGGCGTTGTGCCTTTTGTATTAAATTCGGATGCAATTTCTGTGTTTCATCGTCAATAAGAAGGTCCAAGGGATACAGTAAACCTGAAGTGAGGCATCGGAATCTAAAACTGGACTAACAGGTGAGGTTCAAATCATAGAAAGTTAGAGTGTCGGTCCTCTTGTACTAAGGTCGGCATTGTGCCTTTTGTGTTAAATTCGGATGCAATTTCTGTGTTTCATCATCAATAAGAAGGCCCCAAGGATACAGAAAACCTGAAGTGAAGCATCGGAATCCAAAACTGGAATTACAGAAGAGGTTCAAATCAAAGAAAGTTAGAGTGTCAGGCCACTTGAACTTAAGTCGGCATTGTGCCTTTTGTATTAAATTCGGATGCAATTTCTGTGTTTCATCGTCAATAAGAAGATCCAAGGGATACAGTAAACCTGAAGTGAAGCATCGGAATCTAAAACTGGACTCACAGGAGAGGTTCAAATCAAAGAAAGTTAGAGTGTCAGTCATCTTAAACATAAGTCGGCATTGTGCATTTTGTATTAAATTCGAATGCAATTTCTGTGTTTCATCGTCAATACGAAGGTCCAAGGGATTCAGTAGACCTGAAGTGAAGCATCGAAATCTAAAACTGGACTCACAGGTGATGTTCAAATCATAGAAAGTTAGAGTGTCGGTCCACTTGTACTTAAGTCGGCATTGTGCATTTTGTATTAAATTCGGATGCAATTTCTGTGTTTCATCGTCAATAAGAAGGTCCAAGGGATACAGTAAACCTGAAGTGAGGCATCGGAATCTAAAACTGGACTCACAGGAGAGATTCAAATGATAGGAAGTTAGAGTGTCAGTCCTCTTGTACTTAAGTCGGCATTGTGCCTTTTGTATTAATTTCGGATGCAATTTCTGTGTTTCATCGTCAATAAGAAGGTCCAAGGGATACAGTAAACCTGAAGTGAGGCATCGGATTCTAAAACTGGACTGACAGGTGAGGTTCAAATCATAGAAAGTTAGAGTGTCGGTCCTCTTGTACTTACGTCGGCATTGTGCATTTTGTATTAAATTCGGATGCAATTTCTGTGTTTCATCGTCAATAAGAAGGTCCAAGTGATACAGTAAACCTGAAGTGAAGCATCGGAATCTAAAACTGGACTCACAGGAGAGGTTCAAATAATAGGAAGTTAGAGTGTCAGTCCTCTTGTACTTAAGTCGGCATTGTGCCTTTTGTATTAAATTCGGATGCAATTTCTGTGTTTCATCGTCAATAAGAAGGTCCAAGGGATACAGTAAACCTGAAGTGAAGCATCGGAATCTAAAACTGGACTCACAGGAGAGGTTCAAATCAAAGAAAGTTGGAGTGTCAGTCATCTTAATCTTAAGTCGGCATTGTGCATTTTGTATTAATTTCGGATGCAATGTCTGTGTTTCATCGTCAATACGAAGGTCCAAGGGATACAGTAAACCTGAAGTGAAGCATCGGAATCTAAAACTGGACTCACAGGAGAGGTTCAAATAATAGGAAATTAGTGTGTCAGTCCTCTTGTACTTAAGGCGGCATTGTGCCTTTTGTATTAAATTCGGATGCAATTTCTGTGTTTCATCGTCAATAAGAAGGCCCCAGGGATACAGAAAACCTGAAGTGATGCATCGGAATCTAAAACTGGAATTACAGAAGAGGTTCAAATCAAAGAAAGTTAGAGTGTCAGGCCACTTGAACTTAAGTCGGCATTGTGCCTTTTGTATTAAATTCGAATGCATTTTCTGTGTTTCATCGTCAATAAGAAGGTCCAAGGGATACAGTAAACCTAAAGTGAAGCATCGGAATCTAAAACTGGACTCACAGGAGAGGCACAAATCAAAGAAAGTTGGAGTGTCAGTCATCTTAAACTTAAGTCGGCATTGTGCATTTTGTATTAAATTCGGATGCAATTTCTGTGTTTCATCGTCAATAAGAAGGTCCAAGGGATTCAGTAAACCTGAAGTGAAGCATCGGAATCTAAAACTCGACTCACAGGTGAGGATCAAATCATAGAAAGTTAGAGTGTCGGTCCTCTTGTACTTAAGTCGACATTGTGCATTTTCTATTAAATTCGGATGCAATTTCTGTGTTTCATCGTCAATAAGAAGGTCCAAGGGACACAGTAAACCTGAAGTGAAGCATCGGAATCTAAAACTGGACTCACAGGAGAGGTTCAAATAATAGAAAGTTAGAGTGTCAGTCCTCTTGTACTTAAGCCGGCATTGAGGCCTGTTGTATTAAATTCGGATGCAATTTCTGTGTTTCATCGTCAATAAGATGCTCCAAGGGATACAGTAAACCTGAAGTGAAGCATCGGAATCTAAAACTGGACTAGCAGGAGAGGTTCAAATCATAGGAAGTTAGAAAGACAGTCCTCTTGTACTTAAGTCGGCGTTGTGCCTTTTGTATTAAATTCGGATGCAATTTCTGTGTTTCATCGTCAATAAGAAGGTCCAAGGGATACAGTAAACCTGAAGTGAGGCATCGGAATCTAAAACTGGACTCACAGGTGAGGTTCAAATCATAGAAAGTTAGAGTGTCGGTCCTCTTGTACTAAGGTCGGCATTGTGCCTTTTGTGTTAAATTCGGATGCAATTTCTGTGTTTCATCATCAATAAGAAGGCCCCAAGGATACAGAAAACCTGAAGTGAAGCATCGGAATCCAATACTGGAATTACAGAAGAGGTTCAAATCAAAGAAAGTTAGAGTGTCAGGCCACTTGAACTTAAGTCGGCATTGTGCCTTTTGTATTAAATTCGGATGCAATTTCTGTGTTTCATCGTCAATAAGAAGGTCCAAGGGATACAGTAAACCTGAAGTGAAGCATCGGAATCTAAAACTGGACTCACAGGAGAGGTTCAAATCAAAGAAAGTTAGAGTGTCAGTCATCTTAAACTTAAGTCGGCATTGTGCATTTTGTATTAAATTCGAATGCAATTTCTGTGTTTCATCGTCAATACGAAGGTCCAAGGGATTCAGTAGACCTGAAGTGAAGCATCGAAATCTAAAACTGGACTCACAGGTGATGTTCAAATCATAGAAAGTTAGAGTGTCGGTCCTCTTGTACTTAAGTCGGCATTGTGCATTTTGTATTAAATTCGGATGCAATTTCTGTGTTTCATCGTCAATACGAAGGTCCAAGGGATTCAGTAAACCTGAAGTGAAGCATCGAAATCTAAAACTGGACTCACAGGTGAGGTTCAAATCATAGAAAGTTAGAGTGTCAGACCTCTTTTACTTAAGTCGGCATTGTGCCTTTTGTATTAATTTCAGATGCAATTTCTGTGTTTCATCGTCAATAAGAAGGTCCAAGGGATACAGAAAACCTGAAGTGAAGCATCGGAATCTAAAACTGGAATCACAGGAGAGGTTCAAATCAAAGAAAGTTAGAGTGTCAGTCCTCTTGTACTTAAGTCGGCATTGTGCCTTTTGTATTAAATTCGGATGCAATTTCTGTGTTTCATCGTCAATAAGAAGGTCCAAGGGATTCAGTAAACCTGAAGTGAAGCATCGGAATCTAAAACTCGACTCACAGGTGAGGATCAAATCATAGAAAGTTAGAGTGTCGGTTCTCTTGTACTTAAGTCGACATTGTGCATTTTCTATTAAATTCGGATGCAATTTCTGTGTTTCATCGTCAATAAGAAGGTCCAAGGGACACAGTAAACCTGAAGTGAAGCATCGGAATCTAAAACTGGACTCACAGGAGAGGTTCAAATAATAGAAAGTTAGAGTGTCAGTCCTCTTGTACTTAAGCCGGCATTGAGGCCTGTTGTATTAAATTCGGATGCAATTTCTGTGTTTCATCGTCAATAAGATGCTCCATGGGATACAGTAAACCTGAAGTGAAGCATCGGAATCTAAAACTGGACTAGCAGGAGAGGTTCAAATCATAGGAAGTTAGAAAGACAGTCCTCTTGTACTTAAGTCGGCGTTGTGCCTTTTGTGTTAAATTCGGATGCAATTTCTGTGTTTCATCATCAATAAGAAGGCCCCAAGGATACAGAAAACCTGAAGTGAAGCATCGGAATCCAAAACTGGAATTACAGAAGAGGTTCAAATCAAAGAAAGTTAGAGTGTCAGGCCACTTGAACTTAAGTCGGCATTGTGCCTTTTGTATTAAATTCGGATGCAATTTCTGTGTTTCATCGTCAATAAGAAGGTCCAAGGGATACAGTAAACCTGAAGTGAAGCATCGGAATCTAAAACTGGACTCACAGGAGAGGTTCAAATCAAAGAAAGTTAGAGTGTCAGTCATCTTAAACTTAAGTCGGCATTGTGCATTTTGTATTAAATTCGAATGCAATTTCTGTGTTTCATCGTCAATACGAAGGTCCAAGGGATTCAGTAAACCTGAAGTGAAGCATCGAAATCTAAAACTGGACTCACAGGTGAGGTTCAAATGATAGAAAGTTAGAGTGTCTGTGCTCTTTTACTTAAGTCGGCATTGTGCCTTTTGTATTAATTTCGGATGCAATTTCTGTGTTTCATCGTCAAAAAGAAGGTCCAAGGGATACAGAAAACCTGAAGTGAAGCACCGGAATCTAAAACTGGAATCACAGGAGAGGTTCAAATCAAAGAAAGTTAGAGTGTCAGTCCTCTTGTACTTAAGTCGGCATTGTGCCTCTTGTATTAAATTCGGATGCAATTTCTGTGTTTCATCGTCAATAAGAAGGTCCAAGGGATTCAGTAAACCTGAAGTGAAGCATCGGAATCTAAAACTGGACTCACAGGTGAGGTTCAAATCATAGAATGTTAGAGTTTCGGTCCTCTTGTACTTAAGTCGACATTGTGCATTTTCTATTACATTCAGATGCAATTTCTGTGTTTCATCGTCAATAAGAAGGTCCAAGGGATACAGTAAACCTGAAGTGAAGCATCGGAATCTAAAACTGGACTCACAGGAGAGGTTCAAATAATAGAAAGTTAGAGTGTCAGTCCTCTTGTACTTAAGACGGCATTGTGCCTTTTGTATTAAATTCGGATGCAATTTCTGTGTTTCATCGTCAATAAGAAGCTCCAAGGGATACAGTAAATCTGAAGTGAAGCATCGGAATCTAAAACTGGACTAGCAGGAGAGGTTCAAATCATAGGAAGTTAGTAAGTCTGTCCTCTTGTACTTAAGTCGGCATTGTGCGTTTTTTATTAAATTCGGATGCAATTTCTGTGTTTCATCGTCAATAAGAAGGTCCAAGGGATACAGTAAACCTGAAGTGAAGAATCGGAATCTAAAACTGGCCTCACAGGAGTGGTTCAAATCATAGAAAGTTAGAGTGTCTATCCTCTTGTACTTAAGTCGGCATTGTGCATTTTGTATTAAATTCGGATGCAATTTCTGTGTTTCATCGTCAATAAGAAGGTCCAAGGAATACAGTAAACCTGAAGTGAAGCATCGGAATCTAAAACTGGACTCACAGGAGAGGTTCAAATAATAGGAAGTTATAGTGTCAGTCCTCTTGTACTTAAGTCAGCATTGTGCCTTTGTATTTAAATCGGATGCAATTTCTGTGTTTCACCGTCAATAAGAAGGCCCCAGGGATACAGAAAACCTGAAGTGAAGCATCGGAATCTAAAACTGGAATTACAGAAGAGGTTCAAATCAAAGAAAGTTAGAGTGTCAGGCCACTTGAACTTAAGTCGGCATTGTGCCTTTTGTATTACATTCGGATGCAATTTCTGTGTTTCATCGTCAATAAGAAGGTCCAAGGGATACAGTAAAGCTGAAGTGAAGCATCGGAATCTAAAACTGGACTCACAGGAGAGGTTCAAATCAAAGAAAGTTAGAGTGTCAGTCATCTTAAACTTAAGTCGGCATTGTGCATTTTGTATTAATTTCGGATGCAATTTCAGTGTTTCATCGTCAATAAGAAGGTCCAAGGGATACAGTAAACCTGAAGTGAGGCATCGGAATCTAAAACTGGAATCACAGGAGAGATTCAAATCAAAGAAAGTTAGAGTGTCTATCCTCTTGTACTTAATTCGGCATTGTGCCTTTTGTATTAATTTCGGATGCAATATCAGTGTTTCATCGTCAATAAGAAGGTCCAAGGGATGCAGAAAACCAGAAGTGAGGCATCGGAATCTAAAACTGGACTCACAGGTGAGGTTCAAATCAAAGAAAGTTAGAGTGTCAGTCCTCTTGTACTTAAGTCGGCATTGTGCCTTTTGTATTAAATTCGGATGCAATTTCTGTGTTTCATCGTCAATAAGAAGGTCCAAGGGCATTCAGTAAACCTGAAGTGAAGCATCGGAATCTAAAACTGGACTCACAGGTGAGGTTGAAATCGTAGAAAGTTAGAGTGTCAGACCTCTTGTACTTAAGTCGGCATTGTGCATTTTGTATTAAATTCGGATGCAATTTCTGTGTTTCATCGTCAATAAGAAGGTCCAAGGGATACAGTAAACCTGAAGTGAAGCATCGGAATCTAAAACTGGACTCACAGGAGAGGTTCAAAAAATAGGAAATTAGTGTGTCAGTCCTCTTGTACTTAAGGCGGCATTGTGCCTTTTGTATTAAATTCGGATGCAATTTCTGTGTTTCATCGTCAATAAGAAGGCCCCAGGGATACAGAAAACCTGAAGTGATGCATCGGAATCTAAAACTGGAATTACAGAAGAGGTTCAAATCAAAGAAAGTTAGAGTGTCAGGCCACTTGAACTTAAGTCGGCATTGTGCCTTTTGTATTAAATTCGGATGCAATTTCTGTGTTTCATGGTCAATAATAAGGTCCAAGGGATACAGTAAACCTGAAGTGAAGCATCGGAATCTAAAACTGGACTCACAGGAGAGGCACAAATCAAAGAAAGTTGGAGTGTCAGTCATCTTAAACTTAAGTCGGCATTGTGCATTTTGTATTAAATTCGGATGCAATTTCTGTGTTTCATCGTCAATACGAAGGACCAAGGGATTCAGTAAACCTGAAGTGAAGCATCGAAATCTAAAACTGGACTCACAGGTGAGGTTCAAATCATAGAAAGTTAGAGTGTCAGACCTCTTTTACTTAAGTCGGCATTGTGCCTTTTGTATTAATTTCAGATGCAATTTCTGTGTTTCATCGTCAATAAGAAGGTCCAAGGGATACAGAAAACCTGAAGTGAAGCATCGGAATCTAAAACTGGAATCACAGGAGAGGTTCAAATCAAAGAAAGTTAGAGTGTCAGTCCTCTTGTACTTAAGTCGGCATTGTGCCTTTTGTATTAAATTCGGATGCAATTTCTGTGTTTCATCGTCAATAAGAAGGTCCAAGGGATTCAGTAAACCTGAAGTGAAGCATCGGAATCTAAAACTCGACTCACAGGTGAGGATCAAATCATAGAAAGTTAGAGTGTCGGTCCTCTTCTACTTAAGTCGACATTGTGCATTTTCTATTAAATTCGGATGCAATTTCTGTGTTTCATCGTTAATAAGAAGGTCCAAGGGACACAGTAAACCTGAAGTGAAGCATCGGAATCTAAAACTGGACTCACAGGAGAGGTTCAAATAATAGAAAGTTAGAGTGTCAGTCCTCTTGTACTTAAGCCGGCATTGAGGCCTGTTGTATTAAATTCGGATGCAATTTCTGTGTTTCATCGTCAATAAGATGCTCCAAGGGATACAGTAAACCTGAAGTGAAGCATCGGAATCTAAAACTGGACTAGCAGGAGAGGTTCAAATCATAGGAAGTTAGAAAGACAGTCCTCTTGTACTTAAGTCGGCGTTGTGCCTTTTGTATTAAATTCGGATGCAATTTCTGTGTTTCATCGTCAATAAGAAGGTTCAAGGGATACAGTAAACCTGAAGTGAGGCATCGGAATCTAAAACTGGACTCACAGGTGAGGTTCAAATCATAGAAAGTTAGAGTGTCGGTCCTCTTGTACTAAGGTCGGCATTGTGCCTTTTGTGTTAAATTCGGATGCAATTTCTGTGTTTCATCATCAATAAGAAGGCCCCAAGGATACAGAAAACCTGAAGTGAAGCATCGGAATCCAAAACTGGAATTACAGAAGAGGTTCAAATCAAAGAAAGTTAGAGTGTCAGGCCACTTGAACTTAAGTCGGCATTGTGCCTTTTGTATTAAATTCGGATGCAATTTCTGTGTTTCATCGTCAATAAGAAGGTCCAAGGGATACAGTAAACCTGAAGTGAAGCATCGGAATCTAAAACTGGACTCACAGGAGAGGTTCAAATCAAAGAAAGTTAGAGTGTCAGTCATCTTAAACTTAAGTCGGCATTGTGCATTTTGTATTAAATTCGAATGCAATTTCTGTGTTTCATCGTCAATACGAAGGTCCAAGGGATTCAGTAGACCTGAAGTGAAGCATCGAAATCTAAAACTGGACTCACAGGTGATGTTCAAATCATAGAAAGTTAGAGTGTCGGTCCTCTTGTACTTAAGTCGGCATTGTGCATTTTGTATTAAATTCGGATGCAATTTCTGTGTTTCATCGTCAATAAGAAGGTCCAAGGGATACAGTAAACCTGAAGTGAGGCATCGGAATCTAAAACTGGACTCACAGGAGAGATTCAAATGATAGGAAGTTAGAGTGTCAGTCCTCTTGTACTTAAGTCGGCATTGTGCCTTTTGTATTAATTTCGGATGCAATTTCTGTGTTTCATCGTCAATAAGAAGGTCCAAGGGATACAGTAAACCTGAAGTGAGGCATCGGATTCTAAATCTGGACTGACAGGTGAGGTTCAAATCATAGAAAGTTAGAGTGTCTGTCCTCTTGTACTTAAGTCGGCATTGTGCCTTTTGTATTAAATTCGGATGCAATTTCTGTGTTTCATCGTCAATAAGAAGGTCCAAGGGATACAGTAAACCTGAAGTGAAGCATCGGAATCTAAAACTGGACTCACAGGAGAGGTTCAAATCAAAGAAAGTTGGAGTGTCAGTCATCTTAATCTTAAGTCGGCATTGTGCATTTTGTATTAATTTCGGATGCAATTTCTGTGTTTCATCGTCAATACGAAGGTCCAAGGGATTCAGTAAACCTGAAGTGAAGCATCGAAATCTAAAGCTGGACTCACAGGTGAGGTTCAAATGATAGAAAGTTAGAGTGTCTGTGCTCTTTTACTTAAGTCGGCATTGTGCCTTTTGTATTAATTTCGGATGCAATTTCTGTGTTTCATCGTCAAAAAGAAGGTCCAAGGGATACAGAAAACCTGAAGTGAAGCATCGGAATCTAAAACTGGAATCACAGGAGAGGTTCAAATCAAAGAAAGTTAGAGTGTCAGTCCTCTTGTACTTAAGTCGGCATTGTGCCTCTTGTATTAAATTCGGATGCAATTTCTGTGTTTCATCGTCAATAAGAAGGTCCAAGGGATTCAGTAAACCTGAAGTGAAGCATCGGAATCTAAGACTGGACTCACAGGTGAGGTTCAAATCATAGAATGTTAGAGTTTCGGTCCTCTTGTACTTAAGTCGACATTGTGCATTTTCTATTAAATTCAGATGCAATTTCTGTGTTTCATCGTCAATAAGAAGGTCCAAGGGATACAGTAAACCTGAAGTGAAGCATCGGAATCTAAAACTGGACTCACAGGAGAGGTTCAAATAATAGAAAGTTAGAGTGTCAGTCCTCTTGTACTTAAGACGGCATTGTGCCTTTTGTATTAAATTCGGATGCAATTTCTGTGTTTCATCGTCAATAAGAAGCTCCAAGGGATACAGTAAATCTGAAGTGAAGCATCGGAATCTAAAACTGGACTAGCAGGAGAGGTTCAAATCATAGGAAGTTAGTAAGTCTGTCCTCTTGTACTTAAGTTTGCATTGTGCGTTTTTTATTAAATTCGGATGCAATTTCTGTGTTTCATCGTCAATAAGAAGGTCCAAGGGATACAGTAAACCTGAAGTGAAGAATCGGAATCTAAAACTGGCCTCACAGGAGTGGTTCAAATCATAGAAAGTTAGAGTGTCTATCCTCTTGTACTTAAGTCGGCATTGTGCATTTTGTATTAAATTCGGATGCAATTTCTGTGTTTCATCGTCAATAAGAAGGTCCAAGGGATACAGTAAACCTGAAGTGAAGCATCGGAATCTAAAACTGGACTCACAGGAGAGGTTCAAATAATAGGAAGTTATAGTGTCAGTCCTCTTGTACTTAAGTCGGCATTGTGCCTTTTGTATTAAAATCGGATGCAATTTCTGTGTTTCACCGTCAATAAGATGGTCCCAGGGATACAGAAAACCTGAAGTGAAGCATCGGAATCTAAAACTGGAATTACAGAAGAGGTTCAAATCATAGAAAGTTAGAGTGTCAGTCATCTTAAACTTAAGTCGGCATTGTGCATTTTGTATTAATTTCGGATGCAATTTCAGTGTTTCATCGTCAATAAGAAGGTCCAAGGGATACAGTAAACCTGAAGTGAGGCATCGGAATCTAAAACTGGAATCACAGGAGAGGTTCAAATCAAAGAAAGTTAGAGTGTCTATCCTCTTGTACTTAAGTCGGCATTGTGCCTTTTGTATTAATTTCGGATGCAATATCAGTGTTTCATCGTCAATAAGAAGGTCCAAGGGATACAGTAAACCAGAAGTGAGGCATCGGAATCTAAAACTGGACTCACAGGTGAGGTTCAAATCATAGAAACTTAGAGTGTCAGTCCTCTTGTACTTAAGTCGGCATTGTGCCTTTTGTATTAAATTCGGATGCAATTTCTGTGTTTCATCGTCAATAAGAAGGCCCCAGTGATACAGAAAACCTGAAGTGAAGCATCGGAATCTAAAACTGGAATTACAGAAGAGGTTCAAATCATAGAAAGTTAGAGTGTCAGTCCACTTGTACTTAAGTCGGCATTGTGCCTTTTGTATTAAATTCGGATGCAATTTCTGTGTTTCATCGTCAATAAGAAGGTCCAAGGGCCACAGTAAACCTGAAGTGAAGCATCGGAATCTAAAACTGGACTCACAGGAGAGGTTCAAATAATAGAAAGTTTGAGTGTCAGTCCTCTTGTACTTAAGCCGGCATTGAGGCCTTTTGTATTAAATTCGGATGCAATTTCTGTGTTTCATCGTCAATAAGATGCTCCAAGGGATACAGTAAACCTGAAGTGAAGCATCGGAATCTAAAACTGGACTAGCAGGAGAGGTTCAAATCATAGGAAGTTAGAAAGACAGTCCTCTTGTACTTAAGTCGGCGTTGTGCCTTTTGTATTAAATTCGGATGCAATTTCTGTGTTTCATCGTCAATAAGAAGGTCCAAGGGATACAGTAAACCTGAAGTGAGGCATCGGAATCTAAAACTGGACTCACAGGTGAGGTTCAAATCATAGAAAGTTAGAGTGTCGGTCCTCTTGTACTAAGGTCGGCATTGTGCCTTTTGTGTTAAATTCGGATGCAATTTCTGTGTTTCATCATCAATAAGAAGGCCCCAAGGATACAGAAAACCTGAAGTGAAGCATCGGAATCCAAAACTGGAATTACAGAAGAGGTTCAAATCAAAGAAAGTTGGAGTGTCAGGCCACTTGAACTTAAGTCGGCATTGTGCCTTTTGTATTAAATTCGGATGCAATATCTGTGTTTCATCGTCAATAAGAAGGTCCAAGGGATACAGTAAACCTGAAGTGAAGCATCGGAATCTAAAACTGGACTCACAGGAGAGGTTCAAATCAAAGAAAGTTAGAGTGTCAGTCATCTTAAACTTAAGTCGGCATTGTGCATTTTGTATTAAATTCGAATGCAATTTCTGTGTTTCATCGTCAATACGAAGGTCCAAGGGATTCAGTAGACCTGAAGTGAAGCATCGAAATCTAAAACTGGACTCACAGGTGATGTTCAAATCATAGAAAGTTAGAGTGTCGGTCCTCTTGTACTTAAGTCGGCATTGTGCATTTTGTATTAAATTCGGATGCAATTTCTGTGTTTCATCGTCAATAAGAAGGTCCAAGGGTTACAGTAAACCTGAAGTGAGGCATCGGAATCTAAAACTGGACTCACAGGAGAGATTCAAATGATAGGAAGTTAGAGTGTCAGTCCTCTTGTACTTAAGTCGGCATTGTGCCTTTTGTATTAATTTCGGATGCAATTTCTGTGTTTCATCGTCAATAAGAAGGTCCAAGGGATACAGTAAACCTGAAGTGAGGCATCGGATTCTAAAACTGGACTGACAGGTGAGGTTCAAATCATAGAAAGTTAGAGTGTCGGTCCTCTTGTACTTACGTCGGCATTGTGCATTTTGTATTAAATTCGGATGCAATTTCTGTGTTTCATCGTCAATAAGAAGGTCCAAGTGATACAGTAAACCTGAAGTGAAGCATCGGAATCTAAAACTGGACTCACAGGAGAGGTTCAAATAATAGGAAGTTAGTGTGTCAGTCCTCTTGTACTTAAGTCGGCATTGTGCCTTTTGTATTAAATTCGGATGCAATTTCTGTGTTTCATCGTCAATAAGAAGGTCCAAGGGATACAGTAAACCTGAAGTGAAGCATCGGAATCTAAAACTGGACTCACAGGAGAGGTTCAAATCAAAGAAAGTTGGAGTGTCAGTCATCTTAATCTTAAGTCGGCATTGTGCATTTTGTATTAATTTCGGATGCAATTTCTGTGTTTCATCGTCAATACGAAGGTCCAAGGGATTCAGTAAACCTGAAGTGAAGCATCGAAATCTAAAACTGGACTCACAGGTGAGGTTCAAATGATAGAAAGTTAGAGTGTCTGTGCTCTTTTACTTAAGTCGGCATTGTGCCTTTTGTTTTAATTTCGGATGCAATTTCTGTGTTTCATCGTCAAAAACAAGGTCCAAGGGATACAGAAAACCTGAAGTGAAGCATCGGAATCTAAAACTGGAATCACAGGAGAGGTTCAAATCAAAGAAAGTTAGAGTGTCAGTCCTCTTGTACTTAAGTCGGCATTGTGCCTCTTGTATTAAATTCGGATGCAATTTCTGTGTTTCATCGTCAATAAGAAGGTCCAAGGGATTCAGTAAACCTGAAGTGAAGCATCGGAATCTAAGACTGGACTCACAGGTGAGGTTCAAATCATAGAATGTTAGAGTTTCGGTCCTCTTGTACTTAAGTCGACATTGTGCATTTTCTATTAAATTCAGATGCAATTTCTGTGTTTCATCGTCAATAAGAAGGTCCAAGGGATACAGTAAACCTGAAGTGAAGCATCGGAATCTAAAACTGGACTCACAGGAGAGGTTCAAATAATAGAAAGTTAGAGTGTCAGTCCTCTTGTACTTAAGACGGCATTGTGCCTTTTGTATTAAATTCGGATGCAATTTCTGTGTTTCATCGTCAATAAGAAGCTCCAAGGGATACAGTAAATCTGAAGTGAAGCATCATAATCTAAAACTGGACTAGCAGGAGAGGTTCAAATCATAGGAAGTTAGTAAGTCTGTCCTCTTGTACTTAAGTCGGCATTGTGCGTTTTTTATTAAATTCGGATGCAATTTCTGTGTTTCATCGTCAATAAGAAGGTCCAAGGGATACAGTAAACCTGAAGTGAAGAATCGGAATCTAAAACTGGCCTCACAGGAGTGGTTCAGATCATAGAAAGTTAGAGTGTCTATCCTCTTGTACTTAAGTCGGCATTGTGCATTTTGTATTAAATTCGGATACAATTTCTGTGTTTCATCGTCAATAAGAAGGTCCAAGGGATACAGTAAACCTGAAGTGAAGCATCGGAATCTAAAACTGGACTCACAGGAGAGGTTCAAATAATAGGAAGTTATAGTGTCAGTCCTCTTGTACTTAAGTCGGCATTGTGCCTTTTGTATTAAAATCGGATGCAATTTCTGTGTTTCACCGTCAATAAGATGGCCCCAGGGATACAGAAAACCTGAAGTGAAACATCGGAATCTAAAACTGGAATTACAGAAGAGGTTCAAATCATAGAAAGTTAGACTGTCAGTCATCTTAAACTTAAGTCGGCATTGTGCATTTTGTATTAATTTCGGATGCAATTTCAGTGTTTCATCGTCAATAAGAAGGTCCAAGGGATACAGTAAACCTGAAGTGAGGAATCGGAATCTAAAACTGGAATCACAGGAGAGGTTCAAATCAAAGAAAGTTAGAGTGTCTATCCTCTTGTACTTAAGTCGGCATTGTGCCTTTTGTATTAATTTCGGATGCAATATCAGTGTTTCATCGTCAATAAGAAGGTCCAAGGGATACAGTAAACCAGAAGTGAGGCATCGGAATCTAAAACTGGACTCACAGGTGAGGTTCAAATCATAGAAACTTAGAGTGTCAGTCCTCTTGTACTTAAGTCGGCATTGTGCCTTTTGTATTAAATTCGGATGCAATTTCTGTGTTTCATCGTCAATAAGAAGGCCCCAGTGATACAGAAAACCTGAAGTGAAGCATCGGAATCTAAAACTGGAATTACAGAAGAGGTTCAAACCATAGAATGTTAGAGTGTCAGTACACTTGTACTTAAGTCGGCATTGTGCCTTTTGTATTAAATTCGGATGCAATTTCTGTGTTTCATCGTCAATAAGAAGGTCCAAGGGCCACAGTAAACCTGAAGTGAAGCATCGGAATCTAAAACTGGACTCACAGGAGAGGTTCAAATAATAGAAAGTTAGAGTGTCAGTCCTCTTGTACTTAAGCCGGCATTGAGGCCTTTTGTATTAAATTCGGATGCAATTTCTGTGTTTCATCGTCAATAAGATGCTCCAAGGGATACAGTAAACCTGAAGTGAAGCATCGGAATCTAAAACTGGACTAGCAGGAGAGGTTCAAATCATAGGAAGTTAGAAAGACAGTCCTCTTGTACTTAAGTCGGCGTTGTGCCTTTTGTATTAAATTCGGATGCAATTTCTGTGTTTCATCGTCAATAAGAAGGTCCAAGGGATACAGTAAACCTGAAGTGAGGCATCGGAATCTAAAACTGGACTCACAGGTGAGGTTCAAATAATAGAAAGTTAGAGTGTCGGTCCTCTTGTACTAAGGTCGGCATTGTGCCTTTTGTGTTAAATTCGGATGCAATTTCTGTGTTTCATCATCAATAAGAAGGCCCCAAGGATACAGAAAACCTGAAGTGAAGCATCGGAATCCAAAACTGGAATTACAGAAGAGGTTCAAATCAAAGAAAGTTGGAGTGTCGGGCCACTTGAACTTAAGTCGGCATTGTGCCTTTTGTATTAAATTCGGATGCAATTTCTGTGTTTCATCGTCAATAAGAAGGTCCAAGGGATACAGTAAACCTGAAGTGAAGCATCGGAATCTAAAACTGGACTCACAGGAGAGGTTCAAATCAAAGAAAGTTAGAGTGTCAGTCATCTTAAACTTAAGTCGGCATTGTGCATTTTGTATTAAATTCGAATGCTATTTCTGTGTTTCATCGTCAATACGAAGGTCCAAGGGATTCAGTAGACCTGAAGTGAAGCATCGAAATCTAAAACTGGACTCACAGGTGATGTTCAAATCATAGAAAGTTAGAGTGTCGGTCCTCTTGTACTTAAGTCGGCATTGTGCATTTTGTATTAAATTCGGATGCAATTTCTGTGTTTCATCGTCAATAAGAAGGTCCAAGGGTTACAGTAAACCTGAAGTGAGGCATCGGAATCTAAAACTGGACTCACAGGAGAGATTCAAATGATAGGAAGTTAGACTGTCAGTCCTCTTGTACTTAAGTCGGCATTGTGCCTTTTGTATTAATTTCGGATGCAATTTCTGTGTTTCATCGTCAATAAGAAGGTCCAAGGGATACAGTAAACCTGAAGTGAGGCATCGGATTCTAAAACTGGACTGACAGGTGAGGTTCAAATCATAGAAAGTTAGAGTGTCGGTCCTCTTGTACTTACGTCGGCATTGTGCATTTTGTATTAAATTCGGATGCAATTTCTGTGTTTCATCGTCAATAAGAAGGTCCAAGTGATACAGTAAACCTGAAGTGAAGCATCGGAATCTAAAACTGGACTCACAGGAGAGGTTCAAATAATAGGAAGTTAGAGTGTCAGTCCTCTTGTACTTAAGTCGGCATTGTGCCTTTTGTATTAAATTCGGATGCAATTTCTGTGTTTCATCGTCAATAAGAAGGTCCAAGGGATACAGTAAACCTGAAGTGAAGCATCGGAATCTAAAACTGGACTCACAGGAGAGGTTCAAATCAAAGAAAGTTGGAGTGTCAGTCACCTTAATCTTAAGTCGGCATTGTGCATTTTGTATTAATTTCGGATGCAATTTCTGTGTTTCATCGTCAATACGAAGGTCCAAGGGATTCAGTAAACCTGAAGTGAAGCATCGAAATCTAAAACTGGACTCACAGGTGAGGTTCAAATGATAGAAAGTTAGAGTGTCTGTGCTCTTTTACTTAAGTCGGCATTGTGCCTTTTGTATTAATTTCGGATGCAATTTCTGTGTTTCATCGTCAAAAAGAAGGTCCAAGGGATACAGAAAACCTGAAGTGAAGCATCGGAATCTAAAACTGGAATCACAGGAGAGGTTCAAATCAAAGAAAGTTAGAGTGTCAGTCCTCTTGTACTTAAGTCGGCATTGTGCCTCTTGTATTAAATTATGATTCAATTTCTGTGTTTCTTCGTCAATAAGAAGGTCCAAGGGATTCAGTAAACCTGAAGTGAAGCATCGGAATCTAAAACTGGACTCACAGGAGAGGTTCAAATAATAGAAAGTTAGAGTGTCAGTCCTCTTGTACTTAAGCCGGCATTGAGGCCTTTTGTATTAAATTCGGATGCAATTTCTGTGTTTCATCGTCAATAAGATGCTCCAAGGGATACAGTAAACCTGAAGTGAAGCATCGGAATCTAAAACTGGACTAGCAGGAGAGGTTCAAATCATAGGAAGTTAGAAAGACAGTCCTCTTGTACTTAAGTCGGCGTTGTGCCTTTTGTATTAAATTCGGATGCAATTTCTGTGTTTCATCGTCAATAAGAAGGTCCAAGGGATACAGTAAACCTGAAGTGAGGCATCGGAATCTAAAACTGGACTCACAGGTGAGGTTCAAATCATAGAAAGTTAGAGTGTCGGTCCTCTTGTACTAAGGTCGGCATTGTGCCTTTTGTGTTAAATTCGGATGCAATTTCTGTGTTTCATCATCAATAAGAAGGCCCCAAGGATACAGAAAACCTGAAGTGAAGCATCGGAATCCAAAACTGGAATTACAGAAGAGGTTCAAATCAAAGAAAGTTGGAGTGTCAGGCCACTTGAACTTAAGTCGGCATTGTGCCTTTTGTATTAAATTCGGATGCAATTTCTGTGTTTCATCGTCAATAAGAAGGTCCAAGGGATACAGTAAACCTGAAGTGAAGCATCGGAATCTAAAACTGGACTCACAGGAGAGGTTCAAATCAAAGAAAGTTAGAGTGTCAGTCATCTTAAACTTAAGTCGGCATTGTGCATTTTGTATTAAATTCGAATGCAATTTCTGTGTTTCATCGTCAATACGAAGGTCCAAGGGATTCAGTAGACCTGAAGTGAAGCATCGAAATCTAAAACTGGACTCACAGGTGATGTTCAAATCATAGAAAGTTAGAGTGTCGGTCCTCTTGTACTTAAGTCGGCATTGTGCATTTTGTATTAAATTCGGATGCAATTTCTGTGTTTCATCGTCAATAAGAAGGTCCAAGGGTTACAGTAAACCTGAAGTGAGGCATCGGAATCTAAAACTGGACTCACAGGAGAGATTCAAATGATAGGAAGTTAGAGTGTCAGTCCTCTTGTACTTAAGTCGGCATTGTGCCTTTTGTATTAATTTCGGATGCAATTTCTGTGTTTCATCGTCAATAAGAAGGTCCAAGGGATACAGTAAACCTGAAGTGAGGCATCGGATTCTAAAACTGGACTGACAGGTGAGGTTCAAATCATAGAAAGTTAGAGTGTCGGTCCTCTTGTACTTACGTCGGCATTGTGCATTTTGTATTAAATTCGGATGCAATTTCTGTGTTTCATCGTCAATAAGAAGGTCCAAGTGATACAGTAAACCTGAAGTGAAGCATCGGAATCTAAAACTGGACTCACAGGAGAGGTTCAAATAATAGGAAGTTAGAGTGTCAGTCCTCTTGTACTTAAGTCGGCATTGTGCCTTTTGTATTAAATTCGGATGCAATTTCTGTGTTTCATCGTCAATAAGAAGGTCCAAGGGATACAGTAAACCTGAAGTGAAGCATCGGAATCTAAAACTGGACTCACAGGAGAAGTTCAAATCAAAGAAAGTTGGAGTGTCAGTCATCTTAATCTTAAGTCGGCATTGTGCATTTTGTATTAATTTCGGATGCAATTTCTGTGTTTCATCGTCAATACGAAGGTCCAAGGGATTCAGTAAACCTGAAGTGAAGCATCGAAATCTAAAACTGGACTCACAGGTGAGGTTCAAATGATAGAAAGTTAGAGTGTCTGTGCTCTTTTACTTAAGTCGGCATTGGGCCTTTTGTTTTAATTTCGGATGCAATTTCTGTGTTTCATCGTCAAAAAGAAGGTCCAAGGGATACAGAAAACCTGAAGTGAAGCATCGGCATCTAAAACTGGAATCACAGGAGAGGTTCAAATCAAAGAAAGTTAGAGTGTCAGTCCTCTTGTACTTAAGTCGGCATTGTGAATCTTGTATTAAATTCGGATGCAATTTCTGTGTTTCATCGTCAATAAGAAGGTCCAAGGGATTCAGTAAACCTGAAGTGAAGCATCGGAATCTAAGACTGGACTCACAGGTGAGGTTCAAATCATAGAATGTTAGAGTTTCGGTCCTCTTGTACTTAAGTCGACATTGTGCATTTTCTATTAAATTCAGATGCAATTTCTGTGTTTCATCGTCAATAAGAAGGTCCAAGGGATACAGTAAACCTGAAGTGAAGCATCGGAATCTAAAACTGGACTCACAGGAGAGGTTCAAATAATAGAAAGTTAGAGTGTCAGTCCTCTTGTACTTAAGACGGCATTGTGCCTTTTGTATTAAATTCGGATGCAATTTCTGTGTTTCATCGTCAATAAGAAGCTCCAAGGGATACAGTAAATCTGAAGTGAAGCATCGGAATCTAAAACTGGACTAGCAGGAGAGGTTCAAATCATAGGAAGTTAGTAAGTCTGTCCTCTTGTACTTAAGTCGGCATTGTGCGTTTTTTATTAAATTCGGATGCAATTTCTGTGTTTCATCGTCAATAAGAAGGTCCAAGGGATACAGTAAACCTGAAGTGAAGAATCGGAATCTAAAACTGGCCTCACAGGAGTGGTTCAAATCATAGAAAGTTAGAGTGTCTATCCTCTTGTACTTAAGTCGGCATTGTGCATTTTGTATTAAATTCGGATGCAATTTCTGTGTTTCATCGTCAATAAGAAGGTCCAAGGGATACAGTAAACCTGAAGTGAAGCATCGGAATCTAAAACTGGACTCACAGGAGAGGTTCAAATAATAGGAAGTTATAGTGTCAGTCCTCTTGTACTTAAGTCGGCATTGTGCCTTTTGTATTAAAATCGGATGCAATTTCTGTGTTTCACCGTCAATAAGATGGCCCCAGGTATACAGAAAACCTGAAGTGAAGCATCGGAATCTAAAACTGGAATTACAGAAGAGGTTCAAATCATAGAAAGTTAGAGTGTCAGTCATCTTAAACTTAAGTCGGCATTGTGCATTTTGTATTAATTTCGGATGCAATTTCAGTGTTTCATCGTCAATAAGAAGGTCCAAGGGATACAGTAAACCTGAAGTGAGGAATCGGAATCTAAAACTGGAATCACAGGAGAGGTTCAAATCAAAGAAAGTTAGAGTGTCTATCCTCTTGTACTTAAGTCGGCATTGTGCCTTTTGTATTAATTTCGGATGCAATATCAGTGTTTCATCGTCAATAAGAAGGTCCAAGGGATACAGTAAACCAGAAGTGAGGCATCGGAATCTAAAACTGGACTCACAGGTGAGGTTCAAATCATAGAAACTTAGAGTGTCAGTCCTCTTGTACTTAAGTCGGCATTGTGCCTTTTGTATTAAATTCGGATGCAATTTCTGTGTTTCATCGTCAATAAGAAGGCCCCAGTGATACAGAAAACCTGAAGTGAAGCATCGGAATCTAAAACTGGAATTACAGAAGAGGTTCAAACCATAGAAAGTTAGAGTGTCAGTACACTTGTACTTAAGTCGGCATTGTGCCTTTTGTATTAAATTCGGATGCAATTTCTGTGTTTCATCGTCAATAAGAAGGTCCAAGGGCCACAGTAAACCTGAAGTGAAGCATCGGAATCTAAAACTGGACTCACAGGAGAGGTTCAAATAATAGAAAGTTAGAGTGTCAGTCCTCTTGTACTTAAGCCGGCATTGAGGCCTTTTGTATTAAATTCGGATGCAATTTCTGTGTTTCATCGTCAATAAGATGCTCCAAGGGATACAGTAAACCTGAAGTGAAGCATCGGAATCTAAAACTGGACTAGCAGGAGAGGTTCAAATCATAGGAAGTTAGAAAGACAGTCCTCTTGTACTTAAGTCGGCGTTGTGCCTTTTGTATTAAATTCGGATGCAATTTCTGTGTTTCATCGTCAATAAGAAGGTCCAAGGGATACAGTAAACCTGAAGTGAGGCATCGGAATCTAAAACTGGACTCACAGGTGAGGTTCAAATAATAGAAAGTTAGAGTGTCGGTCCTCTTGTACTAAGGTCGGCATTGTGCCTTTTGTGTTAAATTCGGATGCAATTTCTGTGTTTCATCATCAATAAGAAGGCCCCAAGGATACAGAAAACCTGAAGTGAAGCATCGGAATCCAAAACTGGAATTACAGAAGAGGTTCAAATCAAAGAAAGTTGGAGTGTCGGGCCACTTGAACTTAAGTCGGCATTGTGCCTTTTGTATTAAATTCGGATGCAATTTCTGTGTTTCATCGTCAATAAGAAGGTCCAAGGGATACAGTAAACCTGAAGTGAAGCATCGGAATCTAAAACTGGACTCACAGGAGAGGTTCAAATCAAAGAAAGTTAGAGTGTCAGTCATCTTAAACTTAAGTCGGCATTGTGCATTTTGTATTAAATTCGAATGCTATTTCTGTGTTTCATCGTCAATACGAAGGTCCAAGGGATTCAGTAGACCTGAAGTGAAGCATCGAAATCTAAAACTGGACTCACAGGTGATGTTCAAATCATAGAAAGTTAGAGTGTCGGTCCTCTTGTACTTAAGTCGGCATTGTGCATTTTGTATTAAATTCGGATGCAATTTCTGTGTTTCATCGTCAATAAGAAGGTCCAAGGGTTACAGTAAACCTGAAGTGAGGCATCGGAATCTAAAACTGGACTCACAGGAGAGATTCAAATGATAGGAAGTTAGAGTGTCAGTCCTCTTGTACTTAAGTCGGCATTGTGCCTTTTGTATTAATTTCGGATGCAATTTCTGTGTTTCATCGTCAATAAGAAGGTCCAAGGGATACAGTAAACCTGAAGTGAGGCATCGGATTCTAAAACTGGACTGACAGGTGAGGTTCAAATCATAGAAAGTTAGAGTGTCGGTCCTCTTGTACTTACGTCGGCATTGTGCATTTTGTATTAAATTCGGATGCAATTTCTGTGTTTCATCGTCAATAAGAAGGTCCAAGTGATACAGTAAACCTGAAGTGAAGCATCGGAATCTAAAACTGGACTCACAGGAGAGGTTCAAATAATAGGAAGTTAGAGTGTCAGTCCTCTTGTACTTAAGTCGGCATTGTGCCTTTTGTATTAAATTCGGATGCAATTTCTGTGTTTCATCGTCAATAAGAAGGTCCAAGGGATACAGTAAACCTGAAGTGAAGCATCGGAATCTAAAACTGGACTCACAGGAGAGGTTCAAATCAAAGAAAGTTGGAGTGTCAGTCATCTTAATCTTAAGTCGGCATTGTGCATTTTGTATTAATTTCGGATGCAATTTCTGTGTTTCATCGTCAATACGAAGGTCCAAGGGATTCAGTAAACCTGAAGTGAAGCATCGAAATCTAAAACTGGACTCACAGGTGAGGTTCAAATGATAGAAAGTTAGAGTGTCTGTGCTCTTTTACTTAAGTCGGCATTGTGCCTTTTGTATTAATTTCGGATGCAATTTCTGTGTTTCATCGTCAAAAAGAAGGTCCAAGGGATACAGAAAACCTGAAGTGAAGCATCGGAATCTAAAACTGGAATCACAGGAGAGGTTCAAATCAAAGAAAGTTAGAGTGTCAGTCCTCTTGTACTTAAGTCGGCATTGTGCCTCTTGTATTAAATTATGATTCAATTTCTGTGTTTCTTCGTCAATAAGAAGGTCCAAGGGATTCAGTAAACCTGAAGTGAAGCATCGGAATCTAAAACTGGACTCACAGGTGAGGTTCAAATCATAGAATGTTAGAGTGTCGGTCCTCTTGTACTTAAGTCGACATTGTGCATTTTCTATTAAATTCAGATGCAATTTCTGTGTTTCATCGTCAATAAGAAGGTCCAAGGGATACAGTAAACCTGAAGTGAAGCATCGGAATCTAAAACTGGACTCACAGGAGAGGTTCAAATAATAGAAAGTTAGAGTGTCAGTCCTCTTGTACTTAAGACGGCATTGTGCCTTTTGTATTAAATTCGGATGCAATTTCTGTGTTTCATCGTCAATAAGAAGCTCCAAGGGATACAGTAAATCTGAAGTGAAGCATCGGAATCTAAAACTGGACTAGCAGGAGAGGTTCAAATCATAGGAAGTTAGTAAGTCTGTCCTCTTGTACTTAAGTCGGCATTGTGCGTTTTGTATTAAATTCGGATGCAATTTCTGTGTTTCATCGTCAATAAGAAGGTCCAAGGGATACAGTAAACCTGAAGTGAAGAATCGGAATCTAAAACTGGCCTCACAGGAGTGGTTCAAATCATAGAAAGTTAGAGTGTCTATCCTCATGTACTTAAGTCGGCATTGTGCCTTTTGTATTAATTTCGGATGCAATATCAGTGTTTCATCGTCAATAAGGAGGTCCAAGGGATACAGTAAACCAGAAGTGAGGCATCGGAATCTAAAACTGGACTCACAGGTGAGGTTCAAATCATAGAAACTTAGAGTGTCAGTCCTCTTGTACTTAAGTCGGCATTGTGCCTTTTGTATTAAATTCGGATGCAATTGCTGTGTTTCATCGTCAATAAGAAGGCCCCAGTGATACAGAAAACCTGAAGTGAAGCATCGGAATCTAAAACTGGAATTACAGAAGAGGTTCAAATCATAGAAAGTTAGAGTGTCAGTCCACTTGTACTTAAGTCGGCATTGTGCCTTTTGTATTAAATTCGGATGCAATTTCTGTGTTTCATCGTCAATAAGAAGGTCCAAGGGATACAGTAAACCTGAAGTGAAGCATCGGAATCTAAAACTGGAATCACAGGAGAGGTTCAAATCAAAGAAAGTTAGAGTGTCAGTCCGCTTGTACTTAAGTCGGCATTGTGCCTTTTGTATTAAATTCGGTTGCAATTACTGTGTTTCATCGTCAATAAGAAGGTCCAAGGGATACAGTAAACCTGAAGTGAAGCATCGGAATCTAAAACTGGACTCACAGGAGTGGTTCAAATCATAGAAAGTTAGAGTGTCAGTCCTCTTGTACTTAAGTCGGCACTGTGCCTTTTGTATTAAATTCGTATGCAATTTCTGTGTTTCATTGTCAATAAGTAGGTCCAAGGGATTCAGTAAACCTGAAGTGAAGCATCGGAAACTAAAACCTGACTCACAGGAGAGGTCAAATCATTGAAACTTAGAGTGTCAGTCCTCTTGTACTTAAGTCGGCATTGTGCCTTTTGTAGTAATTTCGGATGCAATTTCTGTGTTTCATCGTCAATACGAAGGTCCAAGGGATACAGTAAAACTGAAGTGAAGCATCGGAATCTAAAACTGGATTCACAGGAGTGGTTCAAATCATAGAAAGTTAGAGTGTCAGTCATCTTAAACTTAAGTCGGCATTGTGCATTTTGTATTAAATTCGGATGCAATTTCTGTGTTTCATCGTCAACACGAAGGTCCAAGGGATTCAGTAAACCTGAAGTGAAGCATCGAAATCTAAAACTGGACTCACAGGTGAGGTTCAAATCATAGAAAGTTCGAGTGTCAGTCCTCTTTTACTTAAGTCGGCATTGTGCCTTTGTATTAAATTCGGATGCAATTTCTGTGTTTCATCGTCAATAAGAAGGTCCAAGGGATACAGAAAACCTGAAGTGAAGCATCGGAATCTAAAACTGGAATCACAGGAGAGGATCAAATCAAAGAAAGTTAGAGTGTCAGTCCTCTTGTACTTAAGTCGGCATTGTGCCTTTTGTATTTAATTTGGATGCAATTTCTGTGTTTCATCGTCAATAAGAAGGTCCAAGGGATACAGTAAACCTGAAGGGAAGGATCGGAATCTAAAACTGGACTCACAGGAGAGATTCAAATCATAGAAAGTTAGGTAAGGTTCAAATCATAGAAAGTTAGAGTGTCAGTCCTCTTGTACTTAAGTCGGCATTGTGCCTTTTGTATTAAATTCGGATGCAATTTCTGTGTTTCATCGTCAATAAGAAGGTCCAAGGGATACAGTAAACCTGAAGTGAAGCATCGGAATCTAAAACTGGACTCACAGGAGAGGTTCATATCATAGAAAGTTAGAGTGTCAGTGCTCTTGAACTTAAGTCGGCATTGTGCCTTTTGTATTGAATTCGGATGCAATTTCTGTGTATCATCGTGAATAAGAAGGTCCAAGGGATACAGTAAACCTGAAGTGAAGCATCGGAATATAAAACTGGACTCACAGGAAAGGTTTAAAGCATAGAAAGTTAGGGTGTCATTCCTCTTGTACTTAAGTCGGCATTGTGCCTTTTGTATTAAATTCGGATGCAATTTCTGTGTTTCATCGTCAATAAGAAAGTCCAAGGGATACAGTAAACCTGAAGTGAAGCTTCGGAATCTAAAACTGGACTCACAGGAGTGGTTCAAATCATAGAAAGTTAAAGTGTCAGTCCTCTTGTACTTAAGTCGGCACTGTGCCCTTTGTATTAAATTCGTATGCAATTTCTCTGATTCATTGTCAATAAGAAGGTCCAAGGGATTCAGTAAACCAGAAGTGAAGCATCGGAATCGAAAACTGGACTCACAGGAGAGGTTCAAATCATAGAAACGTAGAATGTCAGTCCTCTTGTACTTAAGTCGGCATTGTGCCCTTTGTATTAATTTCGGATGTAATTTCTGTGTTTCATCGTCAATAAGAAGGTCCAAGGGATACAGTAAACCTGAAGTGAAATCGCGGCAACAAAAACTGGACTCACAGGAGACGTTCAAATCATAGAAAGTTAGAGTGTCAGTCCTCTTGTACTTAAGTCGGCATTGTGCCTTTTGTATTAAATTCGGATGCAATTTCTGTGTTTCATCGTCAATAAGAAGGTCCAAGTGATACAGTAAACCTGAAGTGAAGCATCGGAATCGAAAACTGGACTCACAGGAGAGGTTCAAATTATAGAAAGTTAGAGTGTCAGTCCTCTTGTACTTAGGTCGTTATTGTGCCTTTTGTATTAAATTCGGATGCAATTTCTGTGTTTCATCGTCAATAAGAAGGTCCAAGGGATACAGTAAAACTGAAGTGAAGCATCAGAATCTAAAACTGGACTCACAGGAGTGGTTCAAATCATAGAAAGTTAGAGTGTCAGTCATCTTAAACTTAAGTCGGTATTGTGCATTTTGTATTAAATTCGGATGCAATTTCTGTGTTTCATCGTCAACACGAAGGTCCAAGGGATTCAGCAAACCTGAAGTGAAGCATCGATATCTAAAACTGGACTCACAGGAGAGATTCAAATCATAGAAAGTTAGGTGAGGTTCAAATCATAGAAAGTTAGAGTGTCAGTCCTCTTGTACTTAAGTCGGCATTGTGCCTTTTGTATTAAATTGGGAAGCAATTTCAGTGTTTCATCGTCAATAAGAAGGTCCAAGGGATACAGTAAACCTGAAGTGAAGCTTCGGAAGCTAAAACTGGACTCACAGGAGAGGATCATATCATAGAAAGTTAGAGTGTCAGTTCTCTTCTACCTTAGTCGGCATTGTGCCTTTTGTATTAAATTCGGGTGCAATTTCTGTGTTTCATCGTCAATAAGAAGGTCCAAGGTACACAGTAAACCTGAAGTGAAGCATCGGAATCTACAACTGGACTCACAGGTGAGGTTAAAATCATAGAAAGATAGAGTGTTAGTCCTCTTGTACTTCAGTCGGCATTGAGCCTTTTGTATTAAATTCGGATGCAATTTCTGTGTTTCATCGTCAATAAGAAGGTCCAAGGGATACAGTAAACCTGAAGTGAAGCATCGGAATCTAAAACTGGACTCACAGGAGTGGTTCATATCATAGAAATATAGAGTGTCAGTCCTCTTGTACTTATGTCGGCATTGTGCCTTTTGTATTGATTTCGGATGCAATTTCTGTGTATCATCGTCAATAAGAAGGTCCAAGGGATACAGTAAACCTGAAGTGAAGCATCGGAATCTAAAAGTGGACTAACAGGAAAGGTTTAAATCATAGAAAGTTATGGTGTCAGTCCTCTTGTACTTAAGTCGGCATTGTGCCTGTTGTATTAAATTCGGATGCAATTTCTGTGTTTCATCTTCAATAAGAAGGTCCAAGGGATACAGTAAACCAGAAGTGAAGCTTCGGAATCTAAAACTGGACTCACAGGAGTGGTTCAAACCATAGAAAGTTAGAGTGTCAGTCCTCTTGTACTTAAGTCGGCACTGTGCCTTTTGTATAAAATTCGTATGCAATTTCTGTGTTTCATTGTCAATAAGAAGGTCCAAGGGATACAGTAAACCTGAAGTGAAGCATCGGAAACTAAAACCTGACTCACAGGAGAGGTTCAAATCATAGAAACGTAGAATGTCAGTCCTCTTGTACTGAAGTCGGCATTGTGCCTTTTGTATTAATTTCGGATGCAATTTCTGTGTTTCATCGTCAATAAGAAGGTCCAAGGGATACAGTAAACCTGAAGTGAAATCGCGGCAACAAAACCTGGACTCACAGGAGAGGTCCAAATCATAGAAAGTTAGTGTGTCAGTCCTCTTGTACTTAAGTCGGCATTGTGCCTTTTGTATTAAATTCGGATGCAATTTCTGTGTTTCACCGTCAATAAGAAGGCCCCTGGGATACAGAAAACCTGAAGTGAAGCATCGGAATCTAAAACTGGAATTACAGAAGAGGTTCAAATCAAAGAAAGTTAGAGTGTCAGGCCACTTGAACTTAAGTCGGCATTGTGCCTTTTGTATTACATTCGGATGCAATTTCTGTGTTTCATCGTCAATAAGAAGGTCCAAGGGATTCAGTAAACCTGAAGTAAAGCATCGAAATCTAAAACTGGACTCACAGGTGAGGTTCAAATCATAGAAAGTTAGAGTGTCAGTCCTCTTGTACTTAAGTCGGCATTGTGCCTTTTGTATTAAATTCGGATGCAATTTCTGTGTTTCACCGTCAATAAGAAGGCACCTGGGATACAGAAAACCTGAAGTGAAGCATCGGAATCTAAAACTGGAATTACAGAAGAGGTTCAAATCAAAGAAAGTTAGAGTGTCAGGCCACTTGAACTTAAGTCGGCATTGTGCCTTTTGTATTACATTCGGATGCAATTTCTGTGTTTCATCGTCAATAAGAAGGTCCAAGGGATACAGTAAAGCTGAAGTGAAGCATCGGAATCTAAAACTGGACTCACAGGAGAGGTTGAAATCAAAGAAAGTTAGAGTGTCAGTCATCTTAAACTTGAGTCGGCATTGTGCATTTTGTATTAATTTCGGATGCAATTTCAGTGTTTCATCGTCAATAAGAAGGTCCAAGGGATACAGTAAACCTGGAGTGAGGCATCGGAATCTAAAACTGGAATCACAGGAGAGGTTCAAATCAAAGAAAGTTAGAGTGTCTATCCTCTTGTACTTAAGTCGGCATTGTGCCTTTTGTATTAATTTCGGATGCAATATCAGTGTTTCATCGTCAATAAGAAGGTCCAAGGGATACAGTAAACCAGAAGTGAGGCATCGGAATCCAAAACTGGACTCACAGGTGAGGTTCAAATCATAGAAACTTAGAGTGTCAGTCTTCTTGTACCTAAGTCGGCATTGTGCCTTTTGTATTAAATTCGGATGCAATTTCTGTGTTTCATCGTCAATAAGAAGGCCCCAGTGATACAGAAAACCTGAAGTGAAGCATCGGAATCTAAAACTGGAATTACAGAAGAGGTTCAAATCATAGAAAGTTAGAGTGTCAGTCCACTTGTACTTAAGTCGGCATTGTGCCTTTTGTATTAAATTCGGATGCAATTTCTGTGTTTCATCGTCAATAAGAAGGTCCAAGGGATACAGTAAACCTGAAGTGAAGCATCGGAATCTAAAACTGGAATCACAGGAGAGGTTCAAATCAAAGAAAGTTAGAGTGTCAGTCCGCTTGTACTTAAGTCGGCATTGTGCCTTTTGTATTAAATTCGGATGCAATTACTGTGTTTCATCGTCAATAAGAAGGTCCAAGGGATACAGTAAACCTGAAGTGAAGCATCGGAATCTAAAACTGGACTCACAGGAGTGGTTCAAATCATAGAAAGTTAGAGTGTCAGTCCTCTTGTACTTAAGTCGGCACTGTGCCTTTTGTATTAAATTCGTATGCAATTTCTGTGTTTCATTGTCAATAAGTAGGTCCAAGGGATTCAGTAAACCTGAAGTGAAGCATCGGAAACTAAAACCTGACTCACAGGAGAGGTCAAATCATTGAAACTTAGAGTGTCAGTCCTCTTGTACTTAAGTCGGCATTGTGCCTTTTGTAGTAATTTCGGATGCAATTTCTGTGTTTCATCGTCAATACGAAGGTCCAAGGGATACAGTATAACTGAAGTGAAGCATCGGAATCTAAAACTAGATTCACAGGAGTGGTTCAAATCATAGAAAGTTAGAGTGTCAGTCATCTTAAACTTAAGTCGGCATTGTGCATTTTGTATTGAATTCGGATGCAATTTCTGTGTTTCATCGTCAACACGAAGGTCCAAGGGATTCAGTAAACCTGAAGTGAAGCATCGAAATCTAAAACTGGACTCACAGGTGAGGTTCAAATCATAGAAAGTTCGAGTGTCAGTCCTCTTTTACTTAAGTCGGCATTGTGCCTTTTGTATTAAATTCGGATGCAATTTCTGTGTTTCATCGTCAATAAGAAGGTCCAAGGGATACAGAAAACCTGAAGTGAAGCGTCGGAATCTAAAACTGGAATCACAGGAGAGGATCAAATCAAAGAAAGTTAGAGTGTCAGTCCTCTTGTACTTAAGTCGGCATTGTGCCTTTTGTATTTAATTTGGATGCAATTTCTGTGTTTCATCGTCAATAAGACGGTCCAAGGGATACAGTAAACCTGAAGGGAAGGATCGGAATCTAAAACTGGACTCACAGGAGAGATTCAAATCATAGAAAGTTAGGTAAGGTTCAAATCATAGAAAGTTAGAGTGTCAGTCCTCTTGTACTTAAGTCGGCATTGTGCCTTTTGTATTAAATTCGGATGCAATTTCTGTGTTTCATCGTCAATAAGAAGGTCCAAGGGATACAGTAAACCTGAAGTGAAGCATCGGAATCTAAAACTGGACTCACAGGAGAGGTTCATATCATAGAAAGTTAGAGTGTCAGTGCTCTTGAACTTAAGTCGGCATTGTGCCTTTTGTATTGAATTCGGATGCAATTTCTGTGTATCATCGTGAATAAGAAGGTCCAAGGGATACAGTAAACCTGAAGTGAAGCATCGGAATATAAAACTGGACTCACAGGAAAGGTTTAAAGCATAGAAAGTTAGGGTGTCATTCCTCTTGTACTTAAGTCGGCATTGTGCCTTTTGTATTAAATTCGGATGCAATTTCTGTGTTTCATCGTCAATAAGAAAGTCCAAGGGATACAGTAAACCTGAAGTGAAGCTTCGGAATCTAAAACTGGACTCACAGGAGTGGTTCAAATCATAGAAAGTTAAAGTGTCAGTCCTCTTGTACTTAAGTCGGCACTGTGCCCTTTGTATTAAATTCGTATGCAATTTCTCTGATTCACTGTCAATAAGAAGGTCCAAGGGATTCAGTAAACCAGAAGTGAAGCATCGGAATCGAAAACTGGACTCACAGGAGAGGTTCAAATCATAGAAACGTAGAATGTCAGTCCTCTTGTACTTAAGTCGGCATTGTGCCCTTTGTATTAATTTCGGATGCAATTTCTGTGTTTCATCGTCAATAAGAAGGTCCAAGGGATACAGTAAACATGAAGTGAAATCGCGGCAACAAAAACTGGACTCACAGGAGACGTTCAAATCATAGAAAGTTAGAGTGTCAGTCCTCTTGTACTTAAGTCGGCATTGTGCCTTTTGTATTAAATTCGGATGCAATTTCTGTGTTTCATCGTCAATAAGAAGGTCCAAGGGATACAGTAAACCTGAAGTGAAGCTTCGGAATCTAAAACTGGACTCACAGGAGAGGATCATATCATAGAAAGTTAGAGTGTCAGTCCTCTTCTACCTTAGTCGGCATTGTGCCTTTTGTATTAAATTCGGGTGCAATTTCTGTGTTTCATCGTCAATAAGAAGGTCCAAGGTATACAGTAAACCTGAAGTGAAGCATCGGAATCTACAACTGGACTCACAGGTGAGGTTAAAATCATAGAAAGTTAGAGTGTTAGTCCTCTTGTACTTCAGTCGGCATTGAGCCTTTTGTATTAAATTCGGATGCAATTTCTGTGTTTCATCGTCAATAAGAAGGTCCAAGGGATACAGTAAACCTGAAGTGAAGCATCGGAATCTAAAACTGGACTCACAGGAGTGGTTCATATCATAGAAATATAGAGTGTCAGTCCTCTTGTACTTATGTCGGCATTGTGCCTTTTGTATTGATTTCGGATGCAATTTCTGTGTATCATCGTCAATAAGAAGGTCCAAGGGATACAGTAAACCTGAAGTGAAGCATCGGAATCTAAAAGTGGACTCACAGGAAAGGTTTAAATCATAGAAAGTTATGGTGTCAGTCCTCTTGTACTTAAGTCGGCATTGTGCCTGTTGTATTAAATTCGGATGCAATTTCTGTGTTTCATCTTCAATAAGAAGGTCCAAGGGATACAGTAAACCAGAAGTGAAGCTTCGGAATCTAAAACTGGACTCACAGGAGTGGTTCAAACCATAGAAAGTTAGAGTGTCAGTCCTCTTGTACTTAAGTCGGCACTGTGCCTTTTGTATAAAATTCGTATGCAATTTCTGTGTTTCATTGTCAATAAGAAGGTCCAAGGGATACAGTAAACCTGAAGTGAAGCATCGGAAACTAAAACCTGACTCACAGGAGAGGTTCAAATCATAGAAACGTAGAATGTCAGTCCTCTTGTACTGAAGTCGGCATTGTGCCTTTTGTATTAATTTCGGATGCAATTTCTGTGTTTCATCGTCAATAAGAAGGTCCAAGGGATACAGTAAACCTGAAGTGAAATCGCGGCAACAAAAACTGGACTCACAGGAGAGGTCCAAATCATAGAAAGTTAGTGTGTCAGTCCTCTTGTACTTAAGTCGGCATTGTGCCTTTTGTGTTAAATTCGGATGCAATTTCTGTGTTTCATCGTCAATAAGAAGGTCCAAGGGATTCAGCAAACCTGAAGTAAAGCATCGAAATCTAAAACTGGACTCACAGGTGAGGTTCAAATCATAGAAAGTTAGAGTGTCAGTCCTCTTGTACTTAAGTCGGCATTGTGCCTTTTGTATTAAATTCGGATGCAATTTCTGTGTTTCATCGTCAATAAGAAGGTCCAAGGGATACAGTAAACCTGAAGTGAAGCATCGGGATCTAAAACTGGACTCACTGGAGTGGTTCAAATCAAAGAAAGTTAGAGTGTCAGTCCTCTTGTACTTAAGTCGGCATTGTGCCTTTTGTATTAAATTCGGATGCAATTTTTTGTGTTTCATCGTCAATAAGAAGGACCAAGGGATACAGTAAACCTGAAGTGAAGCTTCGGAATCTAAAACTGGACTCAAAGGAGAGGATCATATCATAGAAAGTTAGAGTGTCAGTCCTCTTGTACTTAAGTCGGCATTGTGCCTTTTGTATTGAATTCGGATGCAATTTCTGTGTATCATCGCCAATAAGAAGGTCCAAGGGATACAGAAAACCTGAAGTGAAGCATCGGAATCTAAAACTGGAATCACATGAGAGGTTCAAATCAAAGAAAGTTAGAGTGTCAGTCCTCTTGTTTTTAAGTCGGCATTGTGCTTCTTGTATTAAATGCGGATGCAATTTCTGTGTTTCATCGTAAACAAGAAGGTCCAAGGGATTCAGTAAACCTGAAGTGAAGCATCGGAATCTAAAACTGGACTCACAGGTGAGGTTCAAATCATAGAAAGTTAGAGTGTCGGTCCTCTTATACTTAAGTCGACATTGTGCATTTTCTATTAAATTCGGATGCAATTTCTGTGTTTCATCGTCAATAAGAAGGTCCAAGGGATACAGTAAACCTGAACTGAAGCATCAGAATCTAAAACTTGACTCACAGGAGAGGTTCAAATAATAGAAAGTTAGAGTGTCAGTCCTATTGTACTTATGCCGGCATTGTGCCTTTTGTATTAAATTCGGATGCAATTTCTGTGTTTCATCGTCAATAAGAAGCTCCAAGAGATACAGTAAACCTGAAGTGAAGCATCGGAATCTAAAACTGGGCTAGCAGGAGAGGTTCAAATCATAGGAAGTTAGAAAGTCTGTCCTCTTGTACTTAAGTCGGCATTGTGCCTTTTGTATTCAATTCGGATGCAATTTCTGTGTTTCATCGTCAATAAGAAGGTCCAAGGCATTCAGTAAACCTGAAGTGAAGAATCGGAATCTAAAACTGGCCTCACAGGAGTGGTTCAAATCATAGAAAAGTTAGAGTATCTATCCTCTTGTACTTAAGTCGGCATTGTGCCTTTTGTATTAATTTCGGATGCAATTTCTGTGTTTCATCGTCAATAAGAAGGTCCAAGGGATACAGTAAACCTGAAGTGAGGCATCGGAATCTAAAACTGGACTCACAGGTGACGTTCAAATCATAGAAAGTTAGAGTGTCGGTCCTCTTGTACTTAAGTCGGCATTGTGCATTTTGTATTAAATTCGAATGCAATTTCTGTGTTTCACCGTCAATAAGAAGGCCCCAGGGATACAGAAAACCTGAAGTGAAGCATCGGAATCTAAAACTGGAATTACAGAAGAGGTTCAAAACAAAGAAAGTTAGAGTGTCAGGCCACTTGAACTTAAGTCGGCACTGTGTCTTTTGTATTAAATTCGGATCCTATTTCTGTGTTTCATCGTCAATAAGAAGGTCCAAGGGATACAGTAAAGCTGAAGTGAAGCATCGGAATCTAAAACTGGACTCACAGGAGAGGTTCAAATCAAAGAAAGTTAGAGTGTCAGTCCTCTTTTACTTAAGTCGGCATTGTGCCTTTTGTATTAATTTCGGATGCAATTTCTGTGTTTCATCGTCAATACGAAGGTCCAAGGGATACAGAAAATCTGAAGTGAAACATCGGAATCTAAAACTGGAATCTCAGGAGAGGTTCAAATCAAAGAAAGTTAGAGTGTCTATCCTCTTGTACATAAGTCGGCATTGTGCCTTTTGTATTAATATCGGATGCAATTTCTGTGTTTCATCGTCAATAAGAAGGTCCAAGGGATACAGTAAACCTGAAGTGAGGCATCGGAATCTAAAACTGGACTCACAGGTGAGGTTCAAATCATAGAAAGTTAGGGTGTCGGTCCTCTTGTACTTAAGTCGGCATTGTGCATTTTGTATTAAATTCGGATGCAATTTCTGTGTTTCATCGTCAATAAGAAGGTCCAAGGGATACAGTAAACCTGAAGTGAAGCATCGGAATCCAAAACTGGACTCACAGGAGAGGTTCAAATAATAGGAAGTTAGAGTGTCACTACTCCTGTACTTAAGTCGGCATTGTAACTTTTGTATTAAATTCGGATGCAATTTCTGAGATTCATCGTCAATAAGAAGGCCCCAGGTATACAGAAAACCTGTAGTGAAGCAGCGGAATCTAAAACTGGAATTACAGAAGAGGTTCAAATCATAGAAAGTTAGAGTGTCAGTCCACTTGTACTTAAGTCGGCATTGTGCCTTTTGTATTAAATTCGGATGTAGTTTCTGTGTTTCATCGTCAATAAGAAGGTCCAAGGGATACAGTAAACCTGAAGTGAAGCATCGGAAACTAAAACTGGACACACAGGAGAGGTTCAAATAATAGGAAGTTAGAGTGTCAGTCCTCTTGCACTTAAGTCGGCATTGTGCCTTTTTGTGTAAAATTCGGATGCAATTTCTGTGTTTCATCGTCAAGAAGAAGGTCCCAGGGATACAGTAAAACTGAAGTGAAGCATCAGAATCTAAAACTGGACTCACAGGAGTGGTTCAAATCATAGAAAGTTAGAGTGTCAGTCATCTTAAACTTAAGTCGGTATTGTGCATTTTGTATTAAATTCGGATGCAATTTCTGTGTTTCATCGTCAACACGAAGGTCCAAGGGATTCAGTAAACCTGAAGTGAAGCATCGAAATCTAAAACTGGACTCACAGGTGAGGTTCAAATCATAGAAAGTTAGAGTGTCAGTCCTCTTGTACTTAAGTCGGCATTGTGCCTTTTGTATTAAATTGGGAAGCAATTTCAGTGTTTCATCGTCAATAAGAAGGTCCAAGGGATACAGTAAACCTGAAGTGAAGCTTCGGAATCTAAAACTGGACTCACAGGAGAGGATCATATCATAGAAAGTTAGAGTGTCAGTCCTCTTCTACCTTAGTCGGCATTGTGCCTTTTGTATTAAATTCGGGTGCAATTTCTGTGTTTCATCGTCAATAAGAAGGTCCAAGGTATACAGTAAACCTGAAGTGAAGCATCGGAATCTACAACTGGACTCACAGGTGAGGTTAAAATCATAGAAAGTTAGAGTGTTAGTCCTCTTGTACTTCAGTCGGCATTGAGCCTTTTGTATTAAATTCGGATGCAATTTCTGTGTTTCATCGTCAATAAGAAGGTCCAAGGGATACAGTAAACCTGAAGTGAAGCATCGGAATCTAAAACTGGACTCACAGGAGTGGTTCATATCATAGAAATATAGAGTGTCAGTCCTCTTGTACTTATGTCGGCATTGTGCCTTTTGTATTGATTTCGGATGCAATTTCTGTGTAACATCGTCAATAAGAAGGTCCAAGGGATACAGTAAACCTGAAGTGAAGCATCGGAATCTAAAAGTGGACTCACAGGAAAGGTTTAAATCATAGAAAGTTATGGTGTCAGTCCTCTTGTACTTAAGTCGGCATTGTGCCTGTTGTATTAAATTCGGATGCAATTTCTGTGTTTCATCTTCAATAAGAAGGTCCAAGGGATACAGTAAACCAGAAGTGAAGCTTCGGAATCTAAAACTGGACTCACAGGAGTGGTTCAAACCATAGAAAGTTAGAGTGTCAGTCCTCTTGTACTTAAGTCGGCACTGTGCCTTTTGTATAAAATTCGTATGCAATTTCTGTGTTTCATTGTCAATAAGAAGGTCCAAGGGATACGGTAAACCTGAAGTGAAGCATCGGAAACTAAACCTGACTCACAGGAGAGGTTCAAATCATAGAAACGTAGAATGTCAGTCCTCTTGTACTTAAGTCGGCATTGTGCCTTTTGTATTAATTTCGGATGCAATTTCTGTGTTTCATCGTCAATAAGAAGGTCCAAGGGATACAGTAAACCTGAAGTGAAATCGCGGCAACAAAAACTGGACTCACAGGAGAGGTCCAAATCATAGAAAGTTAGTGTGTCAGTCCTCTTGTACTTAAGTCGCCATTGTGCCTTTTGTGTTAAATTCGGATGCAATTTCTGTGTTTCATCGTCAATAAGAAGGTCCAAGGGATTCAGTAAACCTGAAGTAAAGCATCGAAATCTAAAACTGGACTCACAGGTGAGGTTCAAATCATAGAAAGTTAGAGTGTCAGTCCTCTTGTACTTAAGTCGGCATTGTGCCTTTTGTATTAAATTCGGATGCAATTTCTGTGTTTCATCGTCAATAAAAAGGTCCAAGGGATACAGTAAACCTGAAGTGAAGCATCGGGATCTAAAACTGGACTCACTGGAGTGGTTCAGATCAAAGAAAGTTAGAGTGTCAGTCCTCTTGTACTTAAGTCGGCATTGTGCCTATTGTATTAAATTCGGATGCAATTTTTTGTGTTTCATCGTCAATAAGAAGGACCAAGGGATACAGTAAACCTGAAGTGAAGCTTCGGAATCTAAAACTGGACTCAAAGGAGAGGATCATATCATAGAAAGTTAGAGTGTCAGTCCTCTTGTACTTAAGTCGGCATTGTGCCTTTTGTATTGAATTCGGATGCAATTTCTGTGTATCATCGTCAATAAGAAGGTCCAAGGGATACAGAAAACCTGAAGTGAAGCATCGGAATCTAAAACTGGAATCACATGAGAGGTTCAAATCAAAGAAAGTTAGAGTGTCAGTCCTCTTGTTTTTAAGTCGGCATTGTGCTTCTTGTATTAAATGCGGATGCAATTTCTGTGTTTCATCGTAAACAAGAAGGTCCAAGGGATTCAGTAAACCTGAAGTGAAGCATCGGAATCTAAAACTGGACTCACAGGTGAGGTTCAAATCATAGAAAGTTAGAGTGTCGGTCCTCTTATACTTAAGTCGACATTGTGCATTTTCTATTAAATTCGGATGCAATTTCTGTGTTTCATCGTCAATAAGAAGGTCCAAGGGATACAGTAAACCTGAAGTGAAGCATCAGAATCTAAAACTTGACTCACAGGAGAGGTTCAAATAATAGAAAGTTAGAGTGTCAGTCCTATTGTACTTATGCCGGCATTGTGCCTTTTGTATTAAATTCGGATGCAATTTCTGTGTTTCATCGTCAATAAGAAGCTCCAAGAGATACAGTAAACCTGAAGTGAAGCATCGGAATCTAAAACTGGGCTAGCAGGAGAGGTTCAAATCATAGGAAGTTAGAAAGTCTGTCCTCTTGTACTTAAGTCGGCATTGTGCCTTTTGTATTCAATTCGGATGCAATTTCTGTGTTTCATCGTCAATAAGAAGGTCCAAGGCATTCAGTAAACCTGAAGTGAAGAATCGGAATCTAAAACTGGCCTCACAGGAGTGGTTCAAATCATAGAAAAGTTAGAGTATCTATCCTCTTGTACTTAAGTCGGCATTGTGCCTTTTGTATTAATTTCGGATGCAATTTCTGTGTTTCATCGTCAATAAGAAGGTCCAAGGGATACAGTAAACCTGAAGTGAGGCATCGGAATCTAAAACTGGACACACAGGTGACGTTCAAATCATAGAAAGTTAGAGTGTCGGTCCTCTTGTACTTAAGTCGGCATTGTGCATTTTGTATTAAATTCGAATGCAATTTCTGTGTTTCACCGTCAATAAGAAGGCCCCAGGGATACAGAAAACCTGAAGTGAAGCATCGGAATCTAAAACTGGAATTACAGAAGAGGTTCAAAACAAAGAAAGTTAGAGTGTCAGGCCACTTGAACTTAAGTCGGCACTGTGTCTTTTGTATTAAATTCGGATCCTATTTCTGTGTTTCATCGTCAATAAGAAGGTCCAAGGGATACAGTAAAGCTGAAGTGAAGCATCGGAATCTAAAACTGGACTCACAGGAGAGGTTCAAATCAAAGAAAGTTAGAGTGTCAGTCATGTTGAACTTAAGTCGGCATTGTGCATTTTGTATTACATTCGGATGCAATTTCTGTGTTTCATCGTCAATACGAAGCTCCAAGGGATTCAGTAAACCTGAAGTGAAGTATCGAAATGTAAAACTGGACTCACAGGTGAGGTTCAAATCATAGAAAGTTAGAGTGTCAGTCCTCTTTTACTTAAGTCGGCATTGTGCCTTTTGTATTAATTTCGGATGACATTTCTGTGTTTCATCGTCAATAAGAAGGTCCAAGGGATACAGAAAATCTGAAGTGAAGCATCGGAATCTAAAACTGGAATCTCAGGAGAGGTTCAAATCAAAGAAAGTTAGAGTGTCTATCCTCTTGTACATAAGTCGGCATTGTGCCTTTTGTATTAATATCGGATGCAATTTCTGTGTTTCATCGTCAATAAGAAGGTCCAAGGGATACAGTAAACCTGAAGTGAGGCATCGGAATCTAAAACTGGACTCACAGGTGAGGTTCAAATCATAGAAAGTTAGGGTGTCGGTCCTCTTGTACTTAAGTCGGCATTGTGCATTTTGTATTAAATTCGGATGCAATTCCTGTGTTTCATCGTCAATAAGAAGGTCCAAGGGATACAGCAAACCTGAAGTGAAGCATCGGAATCTAAAACTGGACTCACAGGAGAGGTTCAAATAATAGGAAGTTAGAGTGTCAGTCCTCTTGTACTTAAGTCGGCATTGTGCCTTTTGTATTAAATTCGGATGCAATTTCTGTGTTTCATCGTCAATAAGAAGGCCCCAGGTATACAGAAAACCTGTAGTGAAGCAGCGGAATCTAAAACTGGAATTACAGAAGAGGTTCAAATCATAGAAAGTTAGAGTGTCAGTCCACTTGTACTTAAGTCGGCATTGTGCCTTTTGTATTAAATTCGGATGTAGTTTCTGTGTTTCATCGTCAATAAGAAGGTCCAAGGGATACAGTAAACCTGAAGTGAAGCATCGGAAACTAAAACTGGACACACAGGAGAGGTTCAAATAATAGGAAGTTAGAGTGTCAGTCCTCTTGCACTGAAGTCGGCATTGTGCCTTTTTGTATAAAATTCGGATGCAATTTCTGTGTTTCATCGTCAAGAAGAAGGTCCCAGGGATACAGAAAACCTGAATTGAAGCATCGGAATCTAAAACTGGAATCAAAGGAGATGTTCAAATCAAAGAAAGTTAGAGTGTCAGTCCTCTTGTACTTAAGTCGGCATTGTGCCTTTTGTATTAAATTCGGATGCAATTTCTGTGTTTCTTCGTCAATAAGAAGGTCCAAGGGATACAGTAAACCTGAAGTGAAGCATCGGAATCTAAAACTGGACTCACAGGAGTGGTTCAAATCATAGAAAGTTAGAGTGTCAGTCCTCTTGTACTTAAGTCGGCACTGTGCCTTTTGTATTAAATTCGTATGCAATTTCTGTGTTTCATTGTCAATAAGTAGGTCCAAGGGTATCAGTAAACCTGAGGTGAAGCATCGGAAACTAAACCCTGACTCACAGGAGAGGTTCAAATCATAGAAACTTAGAGTGTCAGTCCTCTTGTACTTAAGTCGGCATTGTGCCTTTTGTAGTAATTTCGGATGCAATTTCTGTGTTTCATCGTCAATAAGAAGGTCCAAGGGACACAGTAAAACTGAAGTGAAGCATCGGAATCTAAAACTGGACTCACAGGAGTGGTTCAAATCATAGAAAGTTAGAGTGTCAGTCATCTTAAACTTAAGTCGGCATTGTGCATTTTGTATTAAATTCGGATGCAATTTCTGCGTTTCATCGTCAACACGAAGGTCCAAGGGATTCGGTAAACCTGAAGTGAAGCATGGAAATCTAAAACTGGACTCACAGGTGAGGTTCAAATCATAGAAAGTTTGAGTGTCAGTCCTCTTTTACTTAAGTCGGCATTGTGCCTTTTGTATTAAATTCGGATGCAATTTCTGTGTTTCATCGTCAATAAGAAGGTCCAAGGGATACAGAAAACCTGAAGTGAAGCATCGGAATCTAAATCTGGAATCACAGGAGAGGTTCAAATCAAACAAAGTTAGAGTGTCAGTCCTCTTGTACTTAAGTCGGCATTGTGCCTTTTGTATTAAATTTGGATGCAATTTCTGTGTTTCATCGTCAATAAGAAGGTCCAAGGGATACAGTAAACCTGAAGGGAAGGATCGGAATCTAAAACTGGACTCACAGGAGAGATTCAAATCATAGAAAGTTAGGTGAGGTTCAAATCATAGAAAGTTAGAGTGTCAGTCCTCTTGTACTTAAGTCGGCATTGTGCCTTTTGTGATAGATTTGGATGCAATTTCTGTGTTTCATCGTCAAAAGGAAGGTCCAAGGGATACAGTAAACCTGAAGTGAAGCTTCGGAATCTAAAACTGGACTCACAGGAGAGGATCATATCATAGAAAGTTAGAATGTCAGACCTCTTGTACTTAAGAAAGGCATTGTGCCTTTTGTATTAAATTCGGGTGCAATATCCGTGTTTCATCGTCAGTAAGAAGGTCCAAGGTATACAGTAAACCTGAAGTGAAGCATCGGAATCTAAAACTGGTCTCACAGGTGAGGTTAAAATCATAGAAAGTTAGAGTGTTAGTCCTCTTGTACTTAAGTCGGCATTGTGCCTTTTGTATTAAATTCGGATGCAATTTCTGTGTTTCATCGTCAATAAGAAGGTCCAAGGTATACAGTAAACCTGAAGTGAAGCATCGGAATCTAAAACTGGACTCACAGGAAAAGTTTAAATCATAGAAAGTTAGGGTGTCAGTCCTCTTGTACTTAAGTCGGCATTGTGCCTTTTGTATTAAATTCGGGTGCAATTTCTGTCTTTCATCGTCAATAAGAAGGTCCAAGGGATACAGTAAACCTGAAGTGAAGCATCGGAAACTAAAACCTGACTCACAGGAGAGGTTCAAATCATAGAAACGTAGAATGTCAGTCCTCTTGTACTTAAGTCGGCATTGTGCCTTTTGTATTAATTTCGGATGCAATTTCTGTGTTTCATCGTCAATAAGAAGGTCCAAGGGATACAGTAAACCTGAAGTGAAGCATCGGAATCTAAAACTGGACTCACAGGAGAGGTTCAAATAATAGGAAGTTAGAGTGTCAGTCCTCTTGTACTTAAGTCGGCATTGTGCCTTTTTGTATAAAATTCGGATGCTATTTCTGTGTTTCATCGTCAAGAAGAAGGTCCCTCGAGATACAGAAAACCTGAATTGAAGCATCGGAATCTAAAACTGGAATCACAGGAGAGGTTCAAATCAAAGAAAGTTAGAGTGTCAGTCCTCTTGTACTTAAGTCGGCATTGTGCCTTTTGTATTAAATTCGGATGCAATTTCTGTGTTTCATCGTCAATAAGAAGGTCCAAGGGATACAGTAAACCTGAAGTGAGGCATCGGAATCTAAAACTGGACTCACAGGAGTGGTTCAAATCATAGAAAGTTAGAGTGTCAGTCCTCTTGTACTTAAGTCGGCACTGTGCCTTTTGTATTAAATTCGTATGCAATTTCTGTGTTTCATTGTCAATAAGTAGGTCCAAGGGATTCAGTAAACCTGAGGTGAAGGATCGGAAACTAAAACCTGACTCACAGGAGAGGTTCAAATCATAGAAACTTAGAGTGTCAGTCCTCATGTACTTAAGTCGGCATTGTGCCTTTTGTATTAAATTCGGATGCAATTTCTGTGTTTCATTGTCAATAAGAAGGTCCAAGGGATACAGCAAACCTGAAGTGAAGCATCGGAATCTAAAACTGGACTCACATGAGTGGTTCAAATCATAGATAGTTAGAGTGTCAGTCCTCTTGTACTTAAGTTGGCACTGTGCCTTTTGTATTAAATTCGTATGCAATTTCTGTGTTTCATTGTCAATAAGAAGGTCCAAGTGATTCAGTAAACCTGAAGTGAAGCATCGGAAACTAAAACCTGACTCACAGGAGAGGTTCAAATCATAGAAACGTAGAATGTCAGTCCTCTTGTACTTAAGTCGGCATTGTGCCTTTTGTATTAATTTCGGATGCAATGTCTGTGTTTCATCGTCAATAAGAAGGTCCAAGGGATACAGTAAACCTGAAGTGAAGCATCGGAATCTAAAACTGGACTCACAACAGTGGTTCAAATCATAGAAAGTTAGAGTGTCAGTCCTCTTGTACTTAAGTCGGCACTGTGCCTTTTGTATTAAATTCGTATGCAATTTCTGTGTTTCATTGTCAATAAGTAGATCCAAGGGATTCAGTAAACCTGAGGTGAAGCATCGGAACCTAAAACCTGACTCACAGGAGAGGTTCAAATCATAGAAACTTAGAGTGTCAGTCCTCTTGTACTTAAGTCGGCAATGTGCCTTTTGTAGTAATTTCGGATGCAATTTCTGTGTTTCATCGTCAATAAGAAGGTCCAAGGGATACAGTAAAACTGAAGTGAAGCATCGGAATCTAAAACTGGACTCACAGGAGTGGTTCAAATCATAGAAAGTTAGAGTGTCAGTCATCTTAAACTTAAGTCGGCATTGTGCATTTTGTATTAAATTCGGATGCAATTTCTGTGTTTCATCGTCAACACGAAGGTCCAAGGGATTCAGTAAACCTGAAGTGAAGCATCGAAATCTAAAACTGGACTCACAGGTGAGGTTCAAATCATAGAAAGTTAGAGTGTCAGTCCTCTTTTACTTAAGTCGGCATTGTGCCTTTTGTATTAAATTCGGATGCAATTTCTGTGTTTCATCGTCAATAAGAAGGTCCAAGGGATACAGAAAACCTGAAGTGAAGCATCGGAATCTAAAACTGGAATCACAGGAGAGGATCAAATCAAAGAAAGTTAGAGTGTCAGTCCTCTTGTACTTAAGTCGGCATTGTGCCTTTTGTATTAAATTTGGATGCAATTTCTGTGTTTCATCGTCAATAAGAAGGTCCAAGGGATACAGTAAACCGGAAGGGAAGGATCGGAATCTAAAACTGGACTCACAGGAGAGATTCAAATCATAGAAAGTTAGGTGAGCTTCAAATCATAGAAAGTTAGAGTGTCAGTCCTCTTGTACTTAATACGGCATTGTGCCTTTTGTATTAGATTCGAATGCAATTTCCGTGTTTCATCGTCAATAAGAAGGTCCAAGGGATACAGTAAACCTGAAGTGAAGCTTCGGAATCTAAAACTGGACTCACAGGAGAGGATCATATCATAGAAAGTTAGAATGTCAGACCTCTTGTACTTAAGAAAGGCATTGTGCCTTTTGTATTAAATTCGGGTGCAATTTCTGTGTTTCATCGTCAATAAGAAGGTCCAAGGTATACAGTAAACCTGAAGTGAAGAATCGGAATCTAAAACTGGACTCACAGGTGAGGTTAAAATCATAGAAAGTTAGAGTGTTAGTCCTCTTGTACTTCAGTCGGCATTGTGCCTTTTGTATTAAATTCGGATGCAATTTCTGTGTTTCATCGTCAATAAGAAGGTCCAAGGGATATAGTAAACCTGAAGTGAAGCATCGGAATCTAAAACTGGACTCACAGGAAAAGTTTAAATCATAGAAAGTTAGGGTGTCAGTCCTCTTGTACTTAAGTCGGCATTGTGCCTTTTGTATTAAATTCGGGTGCAATTTCTGTGTTTCATCGTCAATAAGAAGGTCCAAGGGATACAGTAAACCTGAAGTGAAGCATCGGAATCTGAAACTGGACTCACAGGAGTGGTTCAAATCATAGATAGTTAGAGTGTCAGTCCTCTTGTACTTAAGTCGGCACTGTGCCTTTTGTATTAGATTCGTATGCAATTTCTCTGTTTCATCGTCAATAAGAAGGTCCAAGGGATACAGTAAACCTGAAGTGAAGCCTCGGCACCTAAAACTGGACACACAGGAGAGGTTCAAATCATAGAAAATTAGAGTGTCAGTCCTCTTGTACTTAGGTCGTTATTGTGCCTTTTGTATTAAATTCGGATGTAATATCTGTGTTTCATCGTTTATAAGTGGGTCCAAGGGATACAGTAAACCTGAAGTGAAGCATCGGAATCTAACACGGGACTCACAGGAGTTTTTCAAATCATAGAAAGTTAGAGTGTCAGTCCTCTTGTACTTAAGTCAGCATTGTGCCTTTTGTAATAAATTCGGATGCAACTTCTGTTTTTCATCGTCAATAAGAAGTTCCAAGGTATACAGTAAACGTGAAGTGAAGCATCGGAAACTAAAACCTGACTCACAGGAGAGGTTCAAATCATAGAAACTTAGAGTGTCAGTCCTCTTGTACTTAAGTAGGCATTGTGCCTTTTGTATTAATTTCGGATGCAATTTCTGTGTTTCATCGTCAATAAGAAGGTCCAAGGGATACAGTAAACCTGAAGTGAAACTGCGGCAACAAAAACTGGACTCACAGGAGAGGTTCAAATCACAGAATGTTAGAGTGTCAGTCCTCTTGTACTTAAGTCGGCATTGTGCCTTTTGTATTAAATTCGGATGCAATTTCTGTGTTTCATCGTCAATAAGAAGGTCCAAGGGATACAGTAAACCTGAAGTGAAGCATCGGAATCGAAAACTGGACTCACTGGAGAGGTTCAAATCATAGAAAGTTAGAGTGTCAGTCCTCTTGTACTTAGGTCGGCATTGTGCCTTTTGTATTAAATTCGGATGTAATTTCTGTGTTTCATCGTTTATAAGAAGGTCCAAAGGATACAGTAAACCTGAAGTGAAGCATCGGAATCTAACACAGGACTCACAGGAGTGGTTCAAATCATAGAAAGTTAGAGTATCAGTCCTCTTGTACTTACGTCAGCATTGTGCCTTTTGTATTAAATTCGGACGCAATTTCTGTGTTTCATCGTCAATAAGAAGGTCCAATTGATACAGAAAGTCTGAAGTGAAGCATCGGAATCTAAAACTGGACTCACAGGAGAGGTTCAAATCGTAGAAAGATAGAGTGTCAGTCCTCTTGTACTTAAGTCGGCATTGGTCCTTTTGTATTAAATTCGGATGCAATTTCTCTGTTTCATCGTCAATAAGAAGGTCCAGGGGATACAGTAAACCTGAAGTGAAGCCTCGGCATCTAAAACTGGACACACAGGAGAGGTTCAAATCATAGAAAATTAGAGTGTCAGTCCTCTTGTACTTAAGTCGGCATTGTGCCATTTGTATTAAAATCGGATGCAATTTCTGTGCTTCATCGTCAATAAGAAGGTCCAAGCGATACAGTAAACCTGAAGTGAAGCATCGGAATCTAAAACTGGACTCACAGGAGAGGTTCAAATCAGAGAAACTTAGAGTGTCAGTCCTCTTGTACTGAAGTCGGCATTGTGCCTTTTGTATTAAATTCGGATGCAATTTCTGTGTTTCATCGTCAATAAGAAGGTCCAAGGGATACAGTAAACCTGAAGTGAAGCATCGGAATCTAAAACTGGACTCACAGGAGAGGTTCAAATAATTGAAAGTTAGAGTGTCAGTCCTATTGTACTAAAGTCGGCATTGTGCCTTTTGTATAAAATTCGGATGCAACTTCTGTGTTTCATCGTCAATAAGAAGGTCCCAGGGATACAGAAAACTTGAAGTGAAGCATCGGAATCTAAAACTGGAATCACAGGAGAGGTTCAAATCAAAGAAAGTTAGAGTGTCAGTCCTCTTGTACTTAAGTCGGCATTGTGCCTTTTGTATTAAATTCGGATGCAATTTCTGTGTTTCATCGTCAATAAGAAGGTCCCAGGGATACAGAAAACCTGAAGTGAAGCATCGGAATCTAACACTGGACTCACAGGAGTGGTTCAAATCATAGAAAGTTAGAGTGTCAGTCATCTTGTACTTAAGTCGGCATTGTGCCTTTTGTATTAAATTCGTATGCAATTTCTGTGTTTCATTGTCAATAAGTAGGTCCAAGGGATTCAGTAAACCTGAAGTGAAGCATCGAAATCTAAAACTGGACTCACAGGTGAGGTTCAAATCATAGAAAGTTAGAGTGTCAGTCCTCTTGTACTTAATCGGCATTGTGCCTTTTGTATTAAATTCGGATGCAATTTCTGTGTTTCATCGTCAATAAGAAGGACCAAGGTATACAGTAAACCTGAAGTGAAGAATTGGAATCTAAAACTGGACTCACAGGTGAGGTTCAAATCATAGAAAGTTAGAGTGTCAGTGCTCTTGTACTTAAGTAGGCATTGTGCCTTTTGTATTAAATTCGGATGCAATTTCTGTGTTTCATCGTCAATAAGAAGGTCCAAGGGATACAGGAAACCTGTAGTGAAGCATCGGAATCTAAAACTGGACTCACAGGAGAGGTTCATATCATAGAAAGTTAGAGTGTCAGTCCTCATGTACTTAAGTCGGCATTGTGCCTTTTGTATTGAATTCGGATGCAATCTCTGTGTATCATCGTCAATAAGAAGGTCCAAGGGATACAGTAAATCTGAAGTGAAGCATCGGAATCTAAAACTGGACTCACAGGAGAGGTTCAAATCATAGAAAGTTAGGGTGTCAGTCCTCTTGTACTTAATTCGCCATTGTGCCTTTTGTATTAAATTCGGATGCAATTTCTGTGTTTCATCGTCAATAGTAAGGTCCAAGGGATACTGTAAACCTGAAGTGAAACCGCGGCAACAATAACTGGACTCACAAGAGAGGTTCAAATCATAGAAAATTAGAGTGTCAGTCCTCTTGTACTTAAGTCGGCATTGTGCCTTTTGTATTAAATTCGGATGCAATTTCTGTGTTTCATCATCAATAAGAAGGTCCAAGTGATACAGTAAACCTGAAGTGAGGCATCGGAATCGAAAACTGGACTCACAGGAGAGGTTCAAATCATTGAAAGTTAGAGTGTCAGACCTCTTGTACTTAGGTCGGCATTGTGCCTTTTGTATTAAATTCGGATGTAATATCTGTGTTTCATCATTTATAAGAAGGTCCAAGGGATACAGTAAACCTGAAGTGAAGCATCGGAATCTAGCACGGGACTCACAGGAGTGGTTCAAATCATAGAAAGTTAGAGTGTCAGTCCTCTTGTACTTAAGTCAGCATTGTGCCTTTTGTATTAAATTCGGATGCAACTTCTGTGTTTCATCGTCAATAAGAAGGTCCAAGAGATACAGTAAGTCTGAAGTGAAGCATTGGAATCTAAAACTGGACTCACAGGAGAGGTTCAAATCATAGAAAGATAGAGTGTCAGTCCTCTTGTACTTAAGTCGGCATTGTGCCTTTTGTATAAAATTCGGATGCAATTTCTGTGTTTCATCGTCAATAAGAAGGTCCAAGGGATACAGTAAAACTGAAGTGAAGCATCGGAATCAAAATCTGGACTCACAGGAGAGGTTCAAATCATAGAAAATTAGAGTGTCAGTCCTCTTGTACTTAGGTCGGCATTGTGCCTTTTGTATTAAATTCGGATGTAATTTCTGTGTTTCATCGTTTATAAGAAGGTCCAAAGGATACAGTAAACCTGAAGTGAAGCATCGGAATCTAAAACTGGACTCACAGGAGTGGTTCAAATCATAGAAAGTTAGAGTTTCAGTCCTCTTGTACTTACGTCAGCATTGTGCCTTTTGTATTAAATTCGGATGCAATTTCTGTGTTTCATCATCAATAAGAAGGTCCAAGGGATACAGTAAACCTGAAGTGAAGCATCGGAATCTAAAACTGGACTCACAGGAGAGGTTCATATCATAGAAAGTTAGAGTGTCAGTCCTCTTGTACTTAAGTCGGCATTGTGCCTTTTGTATTAATTTCGGATGCAATTTCTGTGTTTCATCGTCAATAAGAAGGTCCAAGTGATACAGCAAACCTGAAGTGAAGCATCGGAATCTAAAACTGGACTCACAGGAGAGGTACAAATAATAGGAAGTTAGAGTGTCAGTCCTCTTGTACTTAAGTCGGCATTGTGCCTTTTGTATTAAATTCGGATGCAATTTCTGTGTTTAACCGTCAATAAGAAGGCCCCAAGGATACAGAAAACCTGAAGTGAAGCATTGAAATCTAAAACTGGAATTACAGAAGAGGTTCAAATCAAAGAAAGTTAGAGTGTCAGATCACTTGAACTTAAGTCTGCATTGTGCCTTTTGTATTAAATTCGGATCCAATTTCTGTGTTTCATCGTCAATAAGAAGGTCCAAGGGATACAGTAAAGCTGAAGTGAAGCATCGGAATCTAAAACTGGACTCACAGGAGAGGTTCAAATCAAAGAAAGTTGGAGTGTCAGTCATCTTAATCTTAAGTCGGCATTGTGCATTTTGTATTACATTCGGATGCAATTTCTGTGTTTCATCGTCAATACGAAGCTCCAAGGGATTCAGTAAACCTGAAGTGAAGCATCGAAATGTAAAACTGGAATCACAGGTGAGGTTCAAATCATAGAAAGTTAGAGTGTCAGTCCTCTTGTACTTAAGTCGGCATTGTGCCTTTTGTATTAAAATCGGATGCAATTTCTGTGCTTCATCTTCAATAAGAAGGTCCAAGCGATACAGTAAACCTGAAGTGAAGCATCGGAATCTAAAACTGGACTCACAGGAGAGGTTCAAATCAGAGAAACTTAGAGTGTCAGTCCTCTTGTACTGATGTCGGCATTGTGCTTTTGTATTAAATTCGGATGCAATTTCTGTGTTTCATCGTCAATAACAAGGTCCAAGGGATACAGTAAACCTGAAGTGAAGCATCGGAATCTAAAACTGGACTCACAGGAGAGGTTCAAATAATTGAAAGTTAGAGTGTCAGTCCTATTGTACTAAAGTCGGCATTATGCCTTTTGTATAAAATTCGGATGAAACTTCTGTGTTTCATCGTCAATAAGAATGTCCCAGGGATACAGAAAACTTGAAGTGAAGCATCGGAATCTAAAACTGTAATCACAGGAGAGGTACAAATCAAAGAAACTTAGAGTGTCAGTCCTCTTGTACTTAAGTCGGCATTGTGCCTTTTGTATTAAATTCGGATGCAATTTCTGTGTTTCATCGTCAATAAGAAGGTCCCAGGGATACAGAAAACCTGAAGTGAAGCATCGGAATCTAACACTGGACTCACAGGAGTGGTTCAAATCATAGAAAGTTAGAGTGTCAGTCATCTTGTACTTAAGTCGGCACTGTGCCTTTTGTATTAAATTCGTATGCAATTTCTGTGTTTCATTGTCAATAAGTAGGTCCAAGGGATTCAGTAAACCTGAAGTGAAGCATCGAAATCTAAAACTGGACTCACAGTTGAGGTTCAAATCATAGATAGTTAGAGTGTCAGTCCTCTTGTACTTAAGTCGCCATTGTGCCTTTTGTATTAAATTCGGATGCAATTTCTGTGTTTCATCGTCAATAGTAAGGTCCAAGGGATACTGTAAACCTGAAGTGAAACCGCGGCAACAATAACTGGACTCACAAGAGAGGTTCAAATCATAGAAAGTTAGAGTGTCAGTCCTCTTGTACTTAAGTCGGCATTGTGCCTTTTGTATTAAATTCGGATGCAATTTCTGTGTTTCATCATCAATACGAAGGTCCAAGTGATACAGTAAACCTGAAGTGAAGCATCGGAATCGAAAACTGGACTCACAGGAGAGGTTCAAATCATTGAAAGTTAGAGTGTCAGACCTCTTGTACTTAGGTCGGCATTGTGCCTTTTGTATTAAATTCGGATGTAATATCTGTGTTTCATCATTTATAAGAAGGTCCAAGGGATACAGTAAACCTGAAGTGAAGCATCGGAATCTAACACGGGACTCACAGGAGTGGTTCAAATCATAGAAAGTTAGAGTGTCAGTCCTCTTGTACTTAAGTCAGCATTGTGCCTTTTGTATTAAATTCTTATGCAACTTCTGTGTTTCATCGTCAATAAGAAGGTCCAAGAGATACAGTAAATCTGAAGTGAAGCATTGGAATCTAAAACTGGACTCACAGGAGAGGTTCAAATCATAGAAAGATAGAGTGTCAGTCCTCTTGTACTTAAGTCGGCATTGTGCCTTTTGTATTAAATTCGGATGCAATTTCTGTGTTTCATCGTCAATAAGAAGGTCCAAGGGATACAGTAAAACTGAAGTGAAGCATCGGAATCGAAAACTGGACTCACAGGAGAGGTTCAAATCATAGAAAATTAGAGTGTCAGTCCTCTTGTACTTAGGTCGGCATTGTGCCTTTTGTATTAAAGTCGGATGTAATTTCTGTGTTTCATCGTTTATAAGAAGGTCCAAAGGATACAGTTAACCTGAAGTGAAGCATCGGAATCTAAAACTGGACTCACAGGAGTGGTTCAAATCATAGAACGTTAGAGTGTCAGTCCTCTTGTACTTACGTCAGCATTGTGCCTTTTGTATTAAATTCGGATGCAATTTCTGTGTTTCATCATCAATAAGAAGGTCCAAGGGATACAGTAAACCTCAAGTGAAGCATCGGAATCTAAAACTGAACTCACAGGAGAGGTTCATATCATAGAAAGTTAGAGTGTCAGTCCTCTTGTACTTAAGTCGGCATTGTGCCTTTTGTATTAATTTCGGATGCAATTTCTGTGTTTCATCGTCAATAAGAAGGTCCAAGGGATACAGTAAACCTGAAGTGAGGCATCGGAATCTAAAACTGGACTCACAGGTGACGTTCAAATCATAGAAAGTTAGAGTGTCGGTCCTCTTGTACTTAAGTCGGCATTGTGCATTTTGTATTAAATTCGGATGCAATTTCTGTGTTTCATCGTCAATAAGAAGGTCCAAGTGATACAGTAAACCTGAAGTGAAGCATCGAAATGTAAAACTGGAATCACAGGTGAGGTTCAAATCATAGAAAGTTAGAGTGTCAGTCCTCTTGTACTTAAGTCGGCATTGTGCCTTTTGTATTAAAATCGGATGCAATTTCTGTGCTTCATCTTCAATAAGAAGGTCCAAGCGATACAGTAAACCTGAAGTGAAGCATCGGAATCTAAAACTGGACTCACAGGAGAGGTTCAAATCAGAGAAACTTAGAGTGTCAGTCCTCTTGTACTGAAGTCGCCATTGTGCCTTTTGTATTAAATTCGGATGCAATTTCTGTGTTTCATCATCAATAGTAAGGTCCAAGGGATACTGTAAACCTGAAGTGAAACCGCGGCAACAATAACTGGACTCACAAGAGAGGTTCAAATCATAGAAAGTTAGAGTGTCAGTCCTCTTGTACTTAAGTCGGCATTGTGCCTTTTGTATTAAATTCGGATGCAATTTCTGTGTTTCATCATCAATACGACGGTCCCAGGGATACAGAAAACTTGAAGTGAAGCAACGGAATCTAAAACTAGAATCACAGGAGAGGTTCAAATCAAAGAAAGTAAGAGTGTCAGTCCTCTTGTACTTAAGTCGGCATTGTGCCTTTTGTATTAAATTCGGATGCAATTTCTGTGTTTCATCGTCAATAAGAAGGTCCCAGGGATTCAGTAAACCTGAAGTGAAGCATCGAAATCTAAAACTGGACTCACAGGTGAGGTTCAAATCATAGAAAGTTAGAGTGTCAGTCCTCTTGTACTTAATCGGCATTGTGCCTTTTGTATTAAATTCGGATGCAATTTCTGTGTTTCATCATCAATACGAAGGTCCAAGTGATACAGTAAAACTGAAGTGAAGCATCGGAATCGAAAACTGGACTCACAGGAGAGGTTCAAATCATTGGAAGTTAGAGTGTCAGACCTCTTGTACTTAGGTCGGCATTGTGCCTTTTGTATTAAATTCGGATGTAATATCTGTGTTTCATCATTTATAAGAAGGTCCAAGGGATACAGTAAACCTGAAGTGAAGCATCGGAATCTAACACAGGACTCACAGGAGTGGTTCAAATCATAGAAAGTTAGAGTGTCAGTCCTCTTGTACTTAAGTCAGCATTGTGCCTTTTGTATTAAATTCGGATGCAACTTCTGTGTTTCATCGTCAATAAGAAGGTCCAAGAGATACAGTAAATCTGAAGTGAAGCATTGGAATCTAAAACTGGACTCACAGGAGAGGTTCAAATCATAGAAAGATAGAGTGTCAGTCCTCTTGTACTTAAGTCGGCATTGTGCCTTTTGTATTAAATTCGGATGCAATTTCTGTGTTTCATCGTCAATAAGAAGGTCCAAGGGATACAGTAAAACTGAAGTGAGGCATCGGAATCGAAAACTGGACTCACAGGAGAGGTTCAAATCATAGAAAATTAGAGTGTCAGTCCTCTTGTACTTAGGTCGGCATTGTGCCTTTTGTATTAAATTCGGATGTAATTTCTGTGTTTCATCGTTTATAAGAAGGTCCAAAGGATACAGTTAACCTGAAGTGAAGCATCGGAATCTAAAACTGGACTCACAGGAGTGGTTCAAATCATAGAAAGTTAGAGTGTCAGTCCTCTTGTACTTACGTCAGCATTGTGCCTTTTGTATTAAATTCCAATGCAATTTCTGTGTTTCATCATCAATAAGAAGGTCCAAGGGATACAGTAAACCTGAAGTGAAGCATCGGAATCTAAAACTGAACTCACAGGAGAGGTTCATATCATAGAAAGTTAGAGTGTCAGTCCTCTTGTACTTAAGTCGGCATTGTGCCTTTTGTATTAATTTCGGATGCAATTTCTGTGTTTCATCGTCAATAAGAAGGTCCAAGGGATACAGTAAACCTGAAGTGAGGCATCGGAATCTAAAACTGGACTCACAGGTGACGTTCAAATCATAGAAAGTTAGAGTGTCGGTCCTCTTGTACTTAAGTCGGCATTGTGCATTTTGTATTAAATTCGGATGCAATTTCTGTGTTTCATCGTCAATAAGAAGGTCCAAGTGATACAGTAAACCTGAAGTGAAGCATCGGAATCTAAAACTGGACTCACAGGAGAGGTTCAAATAATAGGAAGTTAGAGTGTCAGTCCTCTTGTACTTAAGTCGGCATTGTGCCTTTTGTATTAAATTCGGATGCAATTTCTGTGTTTCACCGTCAATAAGAAGGCCCCAAGGATACAGAAAACCTGAAGTGAAGCATTGAAATCTAAAACTGGAATTACAGAAGATGTTCAAATAATAGAAAGTTAGAGTGTCAGATCACTTGAACTTAAGTGGGCATTGTGCCTTTTGTATTAAATTCGGATCCAATTTCTGTGTTTCATCGTCAATAAGAAGGTCCAAGGGATACAGTGAAGCTGAAGTGAAGCATCGGAATCTAAAACTGGACTCACAGGAGAGGTTCAAATCAAAGAAAGTTAGAGTGTCAGTCATCTTAATCTTAAGTCGGCATTGTGCATTTTGTATTACATTCGGATGCAATTTCTGTGTTTCATCGTCAATACGAAGCTCCAAGGGATTCAGTAAACCTGAAGTGAAGCATCGAAATGTAAAACTGGAATCACAGGTGAGGTTCAAATCATAGAAAGTTAGAGTGTCAGTCCTCTTGTACTTAAGTCGGCATTGTGCCTTTTGTATTAAAATCGGATGCAATTTCTGTGCTTCATCTTCAATAAGAAGGTCCAAGCGATACAGTAAACCTGAAGTGAAGCATCGGAATCTAAAACTGGACTCACAGGAGAGGTTCAAATCAGAGAAACTTAGAGTGTCAGTCCCCTTGTACTGAAGTCGCCATTGTGCCTTTTGTATTAAATTCGGATGCAATTTCTGTGTTTCATCGTCAATAGTAAGGTCCAAGGGATACTGTAAACCTGAAGTGAAACCGCGGCAACAATAACTGGACTCACAAGAGAGGTTCAAATCATAGAAAGTTAGAGTGTCAGTCCTCTTGTACTTAAGTCGGCATTGTGCCTTTTGTATTAAATTCGGATGCAATTTCTGTGTTTCATCATCAATACGACGGTCCCAGGGATACAGAAAACTTGAAGTGAAGCATCGGAATCTAAAACTGGAATCACAGGAGAGGTTCAAATCAAAGAAAGTAAGAGTGTCAGTCCTCTTGTACTTAAGTCGGCATTGTGCCTCTTGTATTAAATTCGGATGCAATTTCTGTGTTTCATCGTCAATAAGAAGGTCCCAGGGATTCAGTAAACCTGAAGTGAAGCATCGAAATCTAAAACTGGACTCACAGGTGAGGTTCAAATCATAGAAAGTTAGAGTGTCAGTCCTCTTGTACTTAATCGGCAATGTGCCTTTTGTATTAAATTCGGATGCAATTTCTGTGTTTCATCATCAATACGAAGGTCCAAGTGATACAGTAAACCTGAAGTGAAGCATCGGAATCGAAAACTGGACTCACAGGAGAGGTTCAAATCATTGAAAGTTAGAGTGTCAGACCTCTTGTACTTAGGTCGGCATTGTGCCTTTTGTATTAAATTCGGATGTAATATCTGTGTTTCATCATTTATAAGAAGGTCCAAGGGATACAGTAAACCTGAAGTGAAGCATCGGAATCTAACACGGGACTCACAGGAGTGGATCAAATCATAGAAACTTAGAGTGTCAGTCCTCTTGTACTTAAGTCAGCATTGTGCCTTTTGTATTAAATTCGGATGCAACTTCTGTGTTTCATCGTCAATAAGAAGGTCCAAGAGATACAGTAAATCTGAAGTGAAGCATTGGAATCTAAAACTGGACTCACAGGAGAGGTTCAAATCATAGAAAGATAGAGTGTCAGTCCTCTTGTACATAAGTCGGCATTGTGCCTTTTGTATTAAATTCGGATGCAATTTCTGTGTTTCATCGTCAATAAGAAGTTCCAAGGGATACAGTAAAACTGAAGTTAAGCATCGGAATCGAAACTGGACTCACAGGAGAGGTTCAAATCATAGAAAATTAGAGTGTCAGCCCTCTTGTACTTAGGTCGGCATTGTGCCTTTTGTATTAAATTCGGATGTAATTTCTGTGTTTCATCGTTTATAAGAAGGTCCAAAGGATACAGTTAACCTGAAGTGAAGCATCGGAATCTAAAACTGGAATCACAGGAGTGGTTCAAATCATAGAAAGTTAGAGTGTCAGTCCTCTTGTACTTACGTCAGCATTGTGCCTTTTGTATTAAATTCGGATGCAATTTCTGTGTTTCATCATCAATAAGAAGGTCCAACGGATACAGTAAACCTGAAGTGAAGCATCGGAATCTAAAACTGAACTCACAGGAGAGGTTCATATCATAGAAAGTTAGAGTGTCAGTCCTCTTGTACTTAAGTCCGCATTGTGCCTTTTGTATTAATTTCGGATGCAATTTCTGTGTTTCATCGTCAATAAGAAGGTCCAAGGGATACAGTAAACCTGAAGTGAGGCATCGGAATCTAAAACTGGACTCACAGGTGACGTTCATATCATAGAAAGTTAGAGTGTCGGTCCTCTTGTACTTAAGTCGGCATTGTGCATTTTGTATTAAATTCGGATGCAATTTCTGTGTTTCATCGTCAAGAAGAAGGTCCAAGTGATACAGTAAACCTGAAGTGAAGCATCGGAATCTAAAACTGGACTCACAGGAGAGGTTCAAATAATAGGAAGTTAGAGTGTCAGTCCTCTTGTACTTAAGTCGGCATTGTGCCTTTTGTATTAAATTCGGATGCAATTTCTGTGTTTCACCGTCAATAAGAAGGCCCCAAGGATACAGAAAACCTGAAGTGAAGCATTGAAATCTAAAACTGGAATTACAGAAGAGGTTCAAATCAAAGAAAGTTAGAGTGTCAGATCACTTGAACTTAAGTCGGCATTGTGCCTTTTGTATTAAATTCGGATCCAATTTCTGTGTTTCATCGTCAATAAGAAGGTCCAAGGGATACAGTAAAGCTGAAGTGAAGCATCGGAATCTAAAACTGGACTCACAGGAGAGGTTCAAATCAAAGAAAGTTAGAGTGTCAGTCATCTTAATCTTAAGTCGGCATTGTGCATTTTGTATTACATTCGGATGCAATTTCTGTGTTTCATCGTCAATACGAAGCTCCAAGGGATTCAGTAAACCTGAAGTGAAGCATCGAAATGTAAAACTGGAATCACAGATGAGGTTCAAATCATAGAAAGTTAGAGTGTCAGTCCTCTTTTACTTAAGTCGGCATTGTGCCTTTTGTATTAATTTCGGATGCAATTTCTGTGTTTCATCGTCAATAAGAAGGTCCAAGGGATACAGAAAATCTGAAGTGTAGCATCGGAATCTAAAATTGGAATCACAGGAGAGGTTCAAATCAAAGAAAGTTAGAGTGTCTATCCTCTTGTACTTAAGTCGGCATTGTGCCTTTTGTATTAATTTCGGATGCAATTTCTGTGTTTCATCGTCAATAAGAAGGTCCAAGGGATACAGTAAACCTGAAGTGAGGCATCGGAATCTAAAACTGGACTCACAGGTGAGGTTCAAATCATAGAAATTTAGAGTGTCGGTCCTCTTCTACTTAAGTCGGCATTGTGCATTTAGTATTAAATTCGGATGCAATTTCTGTGTTTCATCGTCAATAAGAAGGTCCAAGGGATACAGTAACCCTGAAGTGAAGCATCGGAATCTAAAACTGGACTCACAGGAGAGGTTCAAATAATAGGAAGTTAGAGTGTCAGTCCTTTTGTACCTAAGTCGGCATTGTGCCTTTTGTATTAAATTCGGATGCAATATCTATGTTTCATCGTCAATAAGAAGGCCCCAGGGATACAGAAAACCTGAAGTGAAGCATCGGAATCTAATACTGAAATTACAGAAGAGGTTCAAATCATAGAAAGTTAGAGTGTCAGTCCACTTGTACTTAAGTCGGCTTTGTGCCTTTTGTAATAAATTCGGATGCAGTTTCTGTGTTTCATCGTCAATAAGAAGGTCCAAGGGAGACAGTAAACCTGAAGTGAAGCATCGGAATCTAAAACTGGACTCACAGGAGAGGTTCAAATAATAGGAAGTTAGAGTGTCAGTCCTCTTGTACTTAAGTAGGCATTGTGCCTTTTTGTATAACATTCGGATGCAATTTCTGTGTTTCATCGTCAAGAAGAAGGTCCCAGGGATACAGAAAACCTGAATTGAAGCATCGGAATCTAAAACTGGACTCACAGGAGAGGTTCAAATAATAGGAAGTTAGAGTGTCAGTCCTTTTGTACCTAAGTCGGCATTGTGCCTTTTGTATTAAATTCGGATGCAATTTCTATGTTTCATCGTCAATAAGAAGGCCCCAGGGATACAGAAAACCTGAAGTGAAGCATCGGAATCTAATACTGAAATTACAGAAGAGGTTCAAATCATAGAAAGTTAGAGTGTCAGTCCACTTGTACTTAAGTCGGCTTTGTGCCTTTTGTATTAAATTCGGATGCAGTTTCTGTGTTTCATCGTCAATAAGAAGGTCCAAGGGATACAGTAAACCTGAAGTGAAGCATCGGAATCTAAAACTGGACTCCCAGGAGAGGTTCAAATAATAGGAAGTTAGAGTGTCAGTCCTCTTTTACTTAAGTCGGCATTGTGCCTTTTGTATTAATTTCGGATGCAATTTCTGTGTTTCATCGTCAATAAGAAGGTCCAAGGGATACAGAAAATCTGAAGTGAAGCATCGGAATCTAAAATTGGAATCACAGGAGAGGTTCAAATCAAAGAAAGTTAGAGCGTCTATCCTCTTGTACTTAAGTCGGCATTGTGCCTTTTGTATTAATTTCGGATGCAATTTCTGTGTTTCATCGTCAATAAGAAGGTCCAAGGGATACAGTAAACCTGAAGTGAGGCATCGGAATCTAAAACTGGACTCACAGGTGAGGTTGAAATCATAGAAAGTTAGAGTGTCGGTCCTCATGTACTTAAGTCGGCATTGTGCATTTAGTATTAAATTCGGATGCAATTTCTGTGTTTCATCGTCAATAAGAAGGTCCAAGGGATACAGTAAACCTGAAGAGAAGCATCGTAATCTACAACTGGACTCACAGGAGAGGTTCAAATAATAGGAAGTTAGAGTGTCAGTCCTTTTGTACCTAAGTCGGCATTGTGCCTTTTGTATTAAATTCGGATGCAATTTCTATGTTTCATCGTCAATAAGAAGGCCCCAGGGATACAGAAAACCTGAAGTGAAGCATCGGAATCTAAAACTGAAATTACAGGAGAGGTTCAAATTATAGAAAGTTAGAGTGTCAGTCCACTTGTACTTAAGTCGGCTTTGTGCCTTTTGTATTAAATTCGGATGCAGTTTCTGTGTTTCATCGTCAATAAGAAGGTCCAAGGGATACAGTAAACCTGAAGTGAAGCATCGGAATCTAAAACTGGACTCACAGGAGAGGTTCAAATAATAGGAAGTTAGAGTGTCAGTCCTCTTGTACTTAAGTCGGCATTGTGCCTTTTTGTATAAAATTCGGATGCAATTTCTGTGTTTCATCGTCAAGAAGAAGGTCCCAGGGATACACACAACCTGAATTGAAGCTTCGGAATCAAAAACTGGAATCACAGGAGAGGTTCAAATCAAAGAAAGTTAGAGTGTCAGTCCTCTTGTACTTAAGTCGAAATTGTGCCTTTTGTATTACATTCGGATGCAATTTCTGTGTTTCATCGTCAATAAGAAGGTCCAAGGGATGAAGTAAACCTGAAGTGAGGCATCATAATCTAAAACTGGAATCACAGGTGACGTTCAAATCATAGAAAGTTAGAGTGTCGGTCCTCTTGTACTTAAGTCGGCATTGTGCATTTGTTATTAAATTCGGATGCAATTTCTGTGTTTCATCGTCAATAAGAAGGTCCAAGTGATACAGTAAACCTGAAGTGAAGCATCGGAATCTAAAACTGGACTCACAGGAGAGGTTCAAATAAAAGGAAGTTAGAGTGTCAGTCCTCTTGTACTTAAGTCGGCATTGTGCCTTTTGTATTAAATTCGGATGCAATTTCTGTGTTTCACCGTCAATAAGGAAGGCCCCAGGGATACAGAAAACCTGAAGTGAAGCATCGAAATCTAAAATGGAATTACAGAAGAGGTTCAAATCAAAGAAAGTTAGAGTGTCAGGTCACTTGAACTTAAGTCGGCATTGTGCCTTTTGTATTAAATTCGGATCCAATTTCTGTGTTTCATCGTCAATAAGAGTCCAAGGGATACAGTAAAGCTGAAGTGAAGCATCGGAATCTAAAACTGGACCACAGGAGAGGTTCAAATCAAAGAAAGTTAGAGTGTCAGTCATCTTAATCTTAAGTCGGCATTGTGCATTTTTGTATTACATTCGTATGCAATTTCTGTGTTTCATCGTCAATACGAAGCTCCAAGGGATTCAGTAAACTGAAGTGAAGCATCGAAATGTAAAACTGGAATCACAGGTGAGGTTCAAATCATAGATAGTTAGAGTGTCAGTCCTCTTTTACTTAAGTCGGCATTGTGCCTTTTGTATTAATTTCGGATGCAATTTCTGTGTTTCATCGTCAATAAGAAGGTCCAAGGGATACAGAAAATCTGAAGTGAAGCATCGGAATCCAAAATTGGAATCACAGGAGAGGTTCAAATCAAAGAAAGTTAGAGTGTCTATCCTCTTGTACTTAAGTCGGCATTGTGCCTTTTGTATTAAATTCGGATGCAATTTCTGTGTTTCATCGTCAATAAGAAGGTCCAAGGGATACAGTAAAACTGAAGTGAAGCATCGAAATCGAAAACTGGACTCACAGGAGAGGTTCAAATCATAGAAAATTAGAGTGTCAGTCCTCTTGTACTTAGGTCGGCATTGTGCCTTTTGTATTAAATTCGGATGTAATTTCTGTGTTTCATCGTTTATAAGAAGGTCCAAAGGATACCGTAAACCTGAAGTGAAGCATCGGAATCTAAAACTGGACTCACAGGAGTGGTTCAAATCATAGAAAGTTAGAGTGTCAGTCCTCTTGTACTTACGTCAGCATTGTGCTTTTTGTATTAAATTCGGATGCAATTTCTGTGTTTCATCGTCAATTAGAAGGTTCAAGGGATACAGTAAACCTGAAGTGAAGCATCGGAATCTAAAACTGGACTCACAGGAGAGGTTCATATCATAGAAAGTTAGAGTGTCAGTCCTCATGTACTTAAGTCGGCATTGTGCCTTTTGTATTAATTTGGGATGCAATTTCTGTGTTTCATCGTCAATAAGAAGGTCCAAGGGATACAGTAAACCTGAAGTGAGGCATCGGAATCTAAAACTGGACTCACAGGTGACGTTCAAATCATAGAAAGTTAGAGTGTCGGTCCTCTTGTACTTAAGTCGGCATTGTGCATTTTGTATTAAATTCGGATGCAATTTCTGTGTTTCATCGTCAATAAGAAGGTCCTAGTGATACAGTAAACCTGAAGTGAAGCATCGGAATCTAAAACTGGACTCACAGGAGAGGTTCAAATCAAAGAAAGTTAGAGTGTCTATCCTCTTGTACTTAAGTCGGCATTGTGAACTTTTGTATTAATTTCGGATGCAATTTCTGTGTTTCATCGTCAATAAGAAGGTCCAAGGGATACAGTAAACCTGAAGTGAGACATCGGAATCTAAAACTGGACTCACAGGTGAGCTTCATATCATAGAAAGTTAGAGTGTCGGTCCTCTTGTACTTAAGTCGGCATTGTGCATTTAGTATTAAATTGGGATGCAATTTCTGTGTTTCATCGTCAATAAGAAGGTCCAAGGGATACAGTAAACCTGAATTGAAGCATCGGAATCTAAAACTGGACTCACAGGAGAGGTTCAAATAATAGGAAGTTAGAGTGTCAGTCCTTTTGTACCTAAGTCGGCATTGTGCCTTTTGTATTAAATTCGGATGCAATTTCTATGTTTCATCGTCAATAAGAAGGCCCCAGGGATACAGAAAACCTGAAGTGAAGCATCGGAATCTAATACTGAAATTACAGAAGAGGTTCAAATCATAGAAAGTTAGAGTGTCAGTCCACTTGTACTTAAGTCGGCTTTGTGCATTTTGTATTAAATTCGGATGCAGTTTCTGTGTTTCATCGTCAATAAGAAGGTCCAAGGGATACAGTAAACCTGAAGTGAAGCATCGGAATCTAAAACTGGACTCCCAGGAGAGGTTCAAATAATAGGAAGTTAGAGTGTCAGTCCTCTTTTACTTAAGTCGGCATTGTGCCTTTTGTATTAATTTCGGATGCAATTTCTGTGTTTCATCGTCAATAAGAAGGTCCAAGGGATACAGAAAATCTGAAGTGAAGCATCGGAATCTAAAATTGGAATCACAGGAGAGGTTCAAATCAAAGAAAGTTAGAGCGTCTATCCTCTTGTACTTAAGTCGGCATTGTGCCTTTTGTATTAATTTCGGATGCAATTTCTGTGTTTCATCGTCAATAAGAAGGTCCAAGGGATACAGTAAACCTGAAGTGAGGCATCGGAATCTAAAACTGGACTCACAGGTGAGGTTGAAATCATAGAAAGTTAGAGTGTCGGTCCTCATGTACTTAAGCCGGCATTGTGCATTTAGTATTAAATTCGGATGCAATTTCTGTGTTTCATCGTCAATAAGAAGGTCCAAGGGATACAGTAAACCTGAAGTGAAGCATCGTAATCTAAAACTGGACTCACAGGAGAGGTTCAAATAATAGGAAGTTAGAGTGTCAGTCCTTTTGTACCTAAGTCGGCATTGTGCCTTTTGTATTAAATTCGGATGCAATTTCTATGTTTCATCGTCAATAAGAAGGCCCCAGGGATACAGAAAACCTGAAGTGAAGCATCGGAATCTAAAACTGAAATTACAGGAGAGGTTCAAATTATAGAAAGTTAGAGTGTCAGTCCACTTGTACTTAAGTCGGCTTTGTGCCTTTTGTATTAAATTCGGATGCAGTTTCTGTGTTTCATCGTCAATAAGAAGGTCCAAGGGATACAGTAAACCTGAAGTGAAGCATCGGAATCTAAAACTGGACTCACAGGAGAGGTTCAAATAATAGGAAGTTAGAGTGTCAGTCCTCTTGTACTTAAGTCGGCATTGTGCCTTTTTGTATAAAATTCGGATGCAATTTCTGTGTTTCATCGTCAAGAAGAAGGTCCCAGGGATACACACAACCTGAATTGAAGCTTCGGAATCAAAAACTGGAATCACAGGAGAGGTTCAAATCAAAGAAAGTTAGAGTGTCAGTCCTCTTGTACTTAAGTCGAAATTGTGCCTTTTGTATTACATTCGGATGCAATTTCTGTGTTTCATCGTCAATAAGAAGGTCCAAGGGATGAAGTAAACCTGAAGTGAGGCATCATAATCTAAAACTGGAATCACAGGTGACGTTCAAATCATAGAAAGTTAGAGTGTCGGTCCTCTTGTACTTAAGTCGGCATTGTGCATTTGTTATTAAATTCGGATGCAATTTCTGTGTTTCATCGTCAATAAGAAGGTCCAAGTGATACAGTAAACCTGAAGTGAAGCATCGGAATCTAAAACTGGACTCACAGGAGAGGTTCAAATAATAGGAAGTTAGAGTGTCAGTCCTCTTGTACTTAAGTCGGCATTGTGCCTTTTGTATTAAATTCGGATGCAATTTCTGTGTTTCACCGTCAATAAGAAGGCCCCAGGGATACAGAAAACCTGAAGTGAAGCATCGAAATCTAAAACTGGAATTACAGAAGAGGTTCAAATCAAAGAAAGTTAGAGTGTCAGGTCACTTGAACTTAAGTCGGCATTTTGCCTTTTGTATTAAATTCGGATCCAATTTCTGTGTTTCATCGTCAATAAGAAGGTCCAAGGGATACAGTAAAGCTGAAGTGAAGCATCGGAATCTAAAACTGGACTCACAGGAGAGGTTCAAATCAAAGAAAGTTAGAGTGTCAGTCATCTTAATCTTAAGTCGGCATTGTGCATTTTGTATTACATTCGTATGCAATTTCTGTGTTTCATCGTCAATACGAAGCTCCAAGGGATTCAGTAAACCTGAAGTGAAGCATCGAAATGTAAAACTGGAATCACAGGTGAGGTTCAAATCATAGATAGTTAGAGTGTCAGTCCTCTTTTACTTAAGTCGGCATTGTGCCTTTTGTATTAATTTCGGATGCAATTTCTGTGTTTCATCGTCAATAAGAAGGTCCAAGGGATACAGAAAATCTGAAGTGAAGCATCGGAATCCAAAATTGGAATCACAGGAGAGGTTCAAATCAAAGAAAGTTAGAGTGTCTATCCTCTTGTACTTAAGTCGGCATTGTGCCTTTTGTATTAAATTCGGATGCAATTTCTGTGTTTCATCGTCAATAAGAAGGTCCAAGGGATACAGTAAAACTGAAGTGAAGCATCGAAATCGAAAACTGGACTCACAGGAGAGGTTCAAATCATAGAAAATTAGAGTGTCAGTCCTCTTGTACTTAGGTCGGCATTGTGCCTTTTGTATTAAATTCGGATGTAATTTCTGTGTTTCATCGTTTATAAGAAGGTCCAAAGGATACAGTAAACCTGAAGTGAAGCATCGGAATCTAAAACTGGACTCACAGGAGTGGTTCAAATCATAGAAAGTTAGAGTTGTCAGTCCTCTTGTACTTACGTCAGCATTGTGCTTTTTGTATTAAATTCGGATGCAATTTCTGTGTTTCATCGTCAATTAGAAGGTTCAAGGGATACAGTAAACCTGAAGTGAAGCATCGGAATCTAAAACTGGACTCACAGGAGAGGTTCATATCATAGAAAGTTAGAGTGTCAGTCCTCATGTACTTAAGTCGGCATTGTGCCTTTTGTATTAATTTGGGATGCAATTTTCTGTGTTTCATCGTCAATAAGAAGGTCCAAGGGATACAGTAAACCCTGAAGGTGAGGCATCGGAATCTAAAACTGGACTCACAGGTGACGTTCAAATCATAGAAAGTTAGAGTGTCGGTCCTCTTGTACTTAAGTCGGCATTGTGCATTTTGTATTAAATTCGGATGCAATTTCTGTGTTTCATCGTCAATAAGAAGGTCCTAGTGATACAGTAAACCTGAAGTGAAGCATCGGAATCTAAAACTGGACTCACAGGAGAGGTTCAAATCAAAGAAAGTTAGAGTGTCTATCCTCTTGTACTTAAGTCCGGCATTGTGAACTTTGTATTAATTTCGGATGCAATTTTCTGTGTTTCATCGTCAATAAGAAGGTCCAAGGGATACAGTAAACCTGAAGTGAGGCATCGGAATCTAAAACTGGACTCACAGGTGAGCTTCATATCATAGAAGTTAGAGTGTCGGTCCTCTTTGTACTTAAGTCGGCATTGTGCATTTAGTATTAAATTGGGATGCAATTTCTGTGTTTCATCGTCAATAAGAAGGTCCAAGGGATACAGTAAACTGAAGTGAAGCATCGGAATCTAAAACTGGACTCACAGGAGAGGTTCAAATAATAGGAAGTTAGAGTGTCAGTCCTCTTGTACTTAAGTCGGCATTGTGGCCTTTTGTATTAAATTCGGATGCAATTTCTATGTTTCATCGTCAATAAGAAGGCCCCAGGGATACAGGAAAACCTGAAGTGAAGCATCGGAATCTAAAACTGGAATCACAGGAGAGGTTACAAATCAAAGAAAGTTAGAGTGTCAGTCCTCTTGTACTTAAGTCGGCATTGTGCCTTTTGTATTACATTCGGATGCAATTTCTGTGTTTCATCGTCAATAAGAAGGTCCCAGGGATACAGTAAACCTGAAGTGAGGCATCGGAATCTAAATCTGGACTCACAGGTGACGTTCAAATCATAGAAAGTTTAAGAGTGTCGGTCCTCTTGTACTTAAGTCGGCATTGTGCATTTTGTATTAAATTCGGGATGCAATTTCTGTGTTTCATCGTCAATAAAGAAGGTCCAAGGGAAACAGAAAATCTGAAGTGAAGCATCGGAATCTAAAACTGGAATCACAGGAGAGGTTCAAATCAAAGAAAGTAGAGTGTCTATCCTCTTGTACTTAAGTCGGCAATTGTGCATTTTTGTATTAATTTCGGATGCAATTTCTGTGTTTCATCGTCAATAAGAAGGTCCATGGGATACAGTAAACCTGAAGTGAGGCATCGGAATCTAAAACTGGACTCACAGGTGAGGTTCATATCATAGAAAGTAAGAGTGTCGGTCCTCTTGTACTTAAGTCAGCATTGTGCATTTAGTATTAAATTCGGATGCAATTTCTGTGTTTCATCGTCATAAGAAGGTCCAAGGGATACAGTAAACCTGAGTGAAGCATCGGTATCTAAAACTGGACTCACAGGAGAGGTTCAAATAATACGAAGTTAGAGTGTCAGTCCTCTTGTACTTAAGTCAGCATTGTGCTTTAGTATTAAATTCGGATGCAATTTCTGTGTTTCATCGTCAATAAGAAGGTCCTAGGGATACAGTAAACCTGAAGTGAAGCATCGGTATCTAAAAACTGGACTCACAGGAGAGGTTCAAATAATAGGAAGTTAGAGTGTCAGTCCTCTTGTACTTAGTCGGCATTGTGCCTTTTTGTATAAAATTCGGATGCAATTCTGTGTTTCATCGTCAATAAGAAGTCCAAGGGATACAGTAAACCTGAAGTGAAGCATCGGAATCTAAAACTGGACTACAGGAGTGGTTCAAATCATAGAAAGTTAGAGTGTCAGTCCTCTTGTACTTAAGTCGGCACTATGCCTTTTGTATTAAATTCGTATGCAATTTCTGTGTTTCATTGTCAATAAGTAGGTCACGGGATTCAGTAAACCTGAAGTGAAGCATCGGAAACTAAAACCTGACTCACAGGAGAGGTTCAAATCATAGAAACTTAGGGTGTCCAGTCCTCTTGTACTTAAGTCGGCATTGTGCCTTTTGTAGTAATTTCGGATGCAATTTCTGTGTCTCATCGTCAAAAGAAGGTCCAAGGGATACAGTAAAACTCAAGTGAAGCATCGGAATCTAAAACTGGACTCACAGGAGTGGTTCAAATCATAGAAAGTTAGAGTGTCAGTCATCTTAAACTTAAGTCGGCATTGTGCATTTTGTATTAAATTCGGATGCAATTTCTGTGTTTCATCGTCAACACGAAGGTCCAAGGGATTCAGTAAACCTGAAGTGAAGCATCGAAATCTAAAACTGGACTCACAGTTGAGGTTCAAATCATAGAAAGTTAGAGTGTCAGTCCTCTTTCACTTAAGTCGTCATTGTGCCTTTTGTATTAATTTCGGTTGCAATTTCTGTGTTTCATCGTCAATAAGAAGGTCCAAGGGATACAGAAAACCTGAAGTGACGCATCGGAATCTAAAACTGGGATCACAGGAGAGGTTCAAATCAAAGAAAGTTAGAGTGTCAGTCCTCATGTACTTAAGTCGGCATTGTGCCTTTTGTATTAAATGTGGATGCAACTTCTGTGTTTCAACGGTAATAAGAAGGTCCAAGGGATACAGTAAACCTGAAGGGAAGGATCGGAATCTAAAACTGGACTCACAGGAGAGATTAAAATCATAGAAAGTTAGGTGCGGTTCAAATCATAGAAAGTTAGAGTGTCAGTCCTCTTGTACTTAAGTCGGCATTGTGCCTTTTGTATTAGATTCGGATGCAATTTCTGTGTTTCATCGTCAATAAGAAGGTCCAAGGGATACAGTAAACCTGAAGTGAAGTTTCGGAATCTAAAACTGGACTCGCAGGAGAGGATCATATCATAGAAAGTTAGAGTGTCAGCCCTCTTGTACTTAAGAAAGGCATTGTGCCTTTCGTATTAAATTCGGGTGCAATTTCTGTGTTTCATCGTCAATAAGAAGGTCCAAGGGATACAGTAAACCTGAAGTGAAGCATCGGAATCTAAAACTGGACTCACAGGAAAAGTTTAAATCATAGAAAGTTAGGGTGTCAGTCCTCTTGTACTTAAGTCGGCATTGTGCCTTTTGTATTAAATTCGGATGCAATTTCTGTGTTTCATCGTCAATAAGAAGGTCCAATGGATACAGTAAACCTGAAGTGAAATCGCGGCAACAAAAACTGGACTCACAGGAGAGGTTCAAATCATAGAAAGTTAGAGTGTCAGTCCTCTTGTACTAAAGTCGGCATTGTGCCTTTTGTATTAAATTCGGATGCAATTTCTGTGTTTCATCGTCAATGAGAAGGTCCAAGTGATACAGTAAACCTGAAGTGAAGCATCGGAATCTAAAACTGGACTCACAGGAGAGGTTCAAATCATAGAAAGTTAGAGTGTCAGTCCTCTTGTACTTAGGTCGTTATTGTGCCTTTTGTATTAAATTCGGATGTAATATCTGTGTTTCATAGTTTATGAGTAGGTCCAAGGGATACAGTAAACCTGAAGTGAAGCATCGGAATCTAACACGGGACTCACAGGAGTGGTTCAAATCATAGAAAGTTAGAGTGTCAGTCCTCTGGTACTTAAGTCGGCATTGTGCCTTTTGTATTAAATTCGGATGCAATTTCTGTGTTTCATCATCAATAAGAAGGTCCAAGGGATACAGTAAACCTGAAGTGAAGCTTCGGAATCGAAAACTGGACTCACAGGAGAGGTTCAAATCATAGAAAGTTAGAGTGTCAGTCCTCTTGTACTTAGGTCGGCATTGTGCCTTTTGTATTAAATTCGGATGTAATTTCTGTGTTTCATCGTTTATAAGAAGGTCCAAAGGATACAGTAAACCTGAAGTGAAGCATCGGAATCTAACACGGGACTCACAGGAGTGGTTCAAGCCATAGAAAGTTAGAGTATCAGTCCTCTTGTACTTACGTCAGCATTGTGGTTTTGTATTAAATTCGGATGCAATTTCTGTGTTTCATCGTCAATAAGAAGGTCCATGGGATACAGTAAATCTGAAGTGAAGCATCGGAATCTAAAACTGGACACACAGGAGAGGTTCAAATCATAGAAAATTAGAGTGTCAGTCCTCTTGTACTTAAGTCGGCATTGTCCCTTTTGTATTAAAATCGGATGCAATTTCTGTGCTTCATCGTCAATAAGAAGGTCCAAGCGATACAGTAAACCTGAAGTGAAGCATCGGAATCTAAAACTGGACTCACAGGAGAGGTTCAAATCAGAGAAACTTAGAGTGTCAGTCCTCTTGTACTGAAGTCGGCATTGTGCCTTTTGTATTAAATTCGGATGCAATTTCTGTGTTTCATCGTCAATAAGAAGGTCCAAGGGATACAGTAAACCTGAAGTGAAGCATAGGAATCTAAAACTGGACTCACAGGAGAGGTTGAAATAATTGAAAGTAAGAGTGTAAGTCCTATTGTACTAAAGTCGGCATTGTGCCTTTTGTATAAAATTCGGATGCAATTTCTGTGTTTCATCGTCAATAAGAAGGTCCCAGGGATACAGGAAACCTGAAGTGAAGCATCCGAATCTAAAACTGGAATCACAGGAGAGGTTCAAATCAAAGAAAGGTAGAGTGTCACTCCTCTTGTACTTAAGTCGGCATTGTGCCTTTTGTATTAAATTCGGATGCAATTTCTGTGTTTCATCGTCAATAAGAAGGTCCCAGGGATACAGAAAACCTGAAGTGAAGCATCGGAATCTAAAACTGGACTCACAGGAGTGGTTCAAATCATAGAAAGTTAGAGTGTCAGTCATCTTGTACTTAAGTCGGCACTGTGCCTTTTGTATTAAATTCTTATGCAATTTCTGTGTTTCATTGTCAATAAGTAGGTCCAAGGGATTTAGTAACCCTGAAGTGAAGCATCGGAAACTAAAACCTGACTCACAGGAGAGATTCAAATCACACAAACTTAGAGTGTCAGTCCTCTTGTACTTAAGTCGGCATTGTGCCTTTTGTTTTAATTTCGGATGCAATTTCTGTGTTTCATCGTCAATAAGAAGGTCCAAGGGATACAGTAAAACTGAAGTGAAGCATCGGAATCTAAAACTGGACTCACAGGAGTGGTTCAAATCAAAGAAAGATAGAGTGTCAGTCCTCTTGTACTTAAGTCGGCTATGTGCCTTTTGTGTTAAATTCGGATGCAATTTCTGTGTTTCAACGTCAATACGAAGGTCCAAGGGATTCAGCAAACCTGAAGTGAAGCATCGAAATCTAAAACTGGACTCACAGGTGAGGTTCAAATCATAGAAAATTAGAGTGTCAGTCCTCTTGTACTTAAGTCGGCATTGTGCCTTTTGTATTAAATTCGGTTGCAATTTCTGTGTTTCATCGTCAATAAGGATGTCCAAGGTATACAGTAAACCTGAAGTGAAGCATCGGAATCTAAAACTGGACTCACAGGTGAGGTTCAAATCATAGAAAGTTAGAGTTTCAGTCCTCTTGTACTTAATCGGCATTGTGCCTTTTGTATTAAATTCGGATGCAATTTCTGTGTTTCATCGTCAATAAGAAGGTCCAAGGTATACAGTAAACCTGAAATGAAGAAATGGAATCTAAAACTGGACTCACAGGTGAGGTTCAAATCATAGAAAGTTAGAGTGTCAGTGCTCTTGTACTTAAGTCGGTATTGTGCCTTTTGTATTAAATTCGGATGCAATTTCTGTGTTTCATCGTCAATAAGAAGGTCCAAGGGATACAGTAAACCTGAAGTGAAGCATCGGAATCTAAAACTGGACTCACAGGAGAGGTTCATATCATAGAAAGTTAGAGTGTCAGTCCTCTTGTACTTAAGTCGGCATTGTGCCTTTTGTATTGAATTCGGATGCAATTTCTGTGTATCATCGTCAATACGAAGGTCCAAGGGATACAGTAAACCTGAAGTGAAGCATCGGAATCTAAAACTGGACTCACAGGAGAGTTTCAAATCATAGAAAGTTAGGGTGTCAGTCCTCTTGTACTTAAGTCGGCATTGTGCCTTTTGTATTAAATTTGGATGCAATTTCTGTGTTTCATCGTCAATAGGAAGGTCCAAGGGATACTGTAAACCTGAAGTGAAACCGCGGCAACAATAACTGGACTCACAGGAGAGGTTCAAATCATAGAAAATTAGAGTGTCAGTCCTCTAGTACTTAAGTCGGCATTGTGCCTTTTGTATTAAATTCGGATGCAATTTCTGTGTTTCATCATCAATAAGAAGGTCCAAGTGATACAGTAAACCTGAAGTGAAGCATCGGAATCGAAAACTGGACTCACAGGAGAGGTTCAAATCATTGAAAGTTAGAGTGTCAGACCTCTTGTACTTAGGTCGGCATTGTGCCTTTTGTATTAAATTCGGATGTAATATCTGTGTTTCATCGTTTATAAGAAGGTCCAAGGGATACAGTAAACCTGAAGTGAAGCATCGGAATCTAACACGGGACTCACAGGAGTGGTTCAAATCATAGAAAGTTAGAGTGTCAGTCCTCTTGTACTTAAGTCAGCATTGTGCCTTTTGTATTAAACTCGGATGCAACTTCTGTGTTTCATCGTCAATAAGAAGGTCCAAGAGATACAGTTAATCTGAAGTGAAGCATTGGAATCTAAAACTGGACTCACAGGAGAGGTTCAAATCATAGAAAGATAGAGTGTCAGTCCTCTTGTACTTTAGTCGGCATTGTGCCTTTTGTATTAAATTCGGATGCAATTTCTGTGTTTCATCGTCAATAAGAATGTCCAAGGGATACAGTAAACCTGAAGTGAATCATCGGAATCTATAACTGGACTCACAGGAGTGGTTCAAATCATAGAAAGTTAAGGTGTCAGTCCTCTTGTACTTAAGTCGGCATTGTGCCTGATGTATTAAATTCGGATGCAATTCTGTGTTTCATCGTCAATAAGAAGGTCCAAGGGATTCAGTAAACCTGAAGTGAAGCATCGGAATCCAAAACTTGACTCACAGGTGAGGGTCAAATCATAGAAATTTAGAGTGTCAGTCCTCTTGTACTTAAGTCTGCATTGTGCTTTTTGTATTAAATTCGGATGCAATTTCTGTGTTTCATCGTCAATAAGAAGGTCCACGGGATACAGTAAACCTGAAGTGAAGCTTCGGAATCTAAAACTGGACTCACAGGAGAGGTTCATATCATAGAAAGTTAGAGTGTCAGTCCTCTTGTACTTAAGTCGGCATTGTGCGTTTTGTATAAAATTGGGATGCAATTTCTGTGTTTCATCGTCAATAGGAAGGTCCCAGGGATACAGGAAACCTGAAGTGAAGCATCGGAATCTAAAACTGGAATCACAGGAGAGGTTCAAATCAAAGAAAGGTAGAGTGTCAGTCCTCTTGTACTTAAGTCGGCATTGTGCCTTTTGTATTAAATTCGGATGCAATTTCTGTGTTTCATCGTCAATAAGAAGGTCCCAGGGATACAGAAAACCTGAAGTGAAGCATCGGAATCTAAAACTGGACTCACAGGAGTGGTTCAAATCATAGTAAGTTAGAGTGTCAGTCATCTTGTACTTAAGTCGGCACTGTGTCTTTTGTATTAAATTCTTATGCAATTTCTGTGTTTCATTGTCAATAAGTAGGTCCAAGGGATTCAGTAACCCTGAAGTGAAGCATCGGAAACTAAAACCTGTCTCACAGGAGAGATTCAAATCATACAAACTTAGAGTGTCAGTCCTCTTGTACTTAAGTCGTCATTGTGCCTTTTGTTTTAATTTCGGATGCAATTTCTGTGTTTCGTCGTCAATAAGAAGGTCCAAGGGATACAGTAAAACTGAAGTGAAGCATCGGAATCTAAAACTGGACTCACAGGAGTGGTTCAAATCAAAGAAAGATAGAGTGTCAGTCCTCTTGTACTTATGTCGGCTATGTGCCTCTTGTGTTAAATTCGGATCCAATTTCTGTGTTTCATCGTCAATACGAAGGTCCAAGGGATTCAGCTAACCTGAAGTGAAGCATCGAAATCTAAAACTGGACTCACAGGTGAGGTTCAAATCATAGAAAATTAGAGTGTCAGTCCTCTTGTACTTAAGTCGGCATTGTGCCTTTTGTATTAAATTCGGTTTGCAATTTCTGTGTTTCATCGTCAATAAGAAGGTCCAAGGTATACAGTAAACCTGAAGTGAAGCATCGGAATCTAAAACTGGACTCACAGGTGAGGTTCAAATCATAGAAAGTTAGAGTGTCAGTCCTCTTGTACTTAATCGACATTGTGCCTTTTGTATTAAATTCGGATGCAATTTCTGTGTTTCATCGTCAATAAGAAGGTCCAAGGTATACAGTAAACCTGAAGTGAAGAATTGGAATCTAAAACTGGACTCACAGGTGAGGTTCAAATCATAGAAAGTTAGAGTGTCAGTGCTCTTGTACTTAAGTCGGTATTGTGCCTTTTGTATTAAATTCGGATGCAATTTCTGTGTTTCATCGTCAATAAGAAGGTCCAAGGGATACAGTAAACCTGAAGTGAAGCATCGGAATCTAAAACTGGACTCACAGGAGAGGTTCATATCATAGAAAGTTAGAGTGTCAGTCCTCTTGTACTTAAGTCGGCATTGTGCCTTTTGTATTGAATTCGGATGCAATTTCTGTGTATCATCGTCATTACGAAGGTCCAAGGGATACAGTAAACCTGAAGTGAAGCATCGGAATCTAAAACTGGACTCACAGGAGAGGTTCAAATCATAGAAAGTTAGGGTGTCAGTCCTCTTGAACTTAAGTCGGCATTGTGCCTTTTGTATTAAATTCGGATGCTATTTCTGTGTTTCATCGTCAATAGGAAGGTCCAAGGGATACTGTAAACCTGAAGTGAAACCGCGGCAACAATAACTGGACTCACAGGAGAGGTTCAAATCATAGAAAATTAGAGTGTCAGTCCTCTTGTACTTAAGTCGGCATTGTGCCTTTTGTATTAAATTCGGATGCAATTTCTGTGTTTCATCATCAATAAGAAGGTCCAAGTGATACAGTAAACCTGAAGTGAAGCATCGGAATCGAAAACTGGACTCACAGGAGAGGTTCAAATCATTGAAAGTTAGAGTGTCAGACCTCTTGTAATTAGGTCGGCATTGTGCCTTTTGTATTAAATTCGGATGTAATATCTGTGTTTCATCGTTTATAAGAAGGTCCAAGGGATACAGTAAACCTGAAGTGAAGCATCGGAATCTAACACGGGACTCACAGGAGTGGTTCAAATCATAGAAAGTTAGAGTGTCAGTCCTCTTGTACTTAAGTCAGCATTGTGCCTTTTGTATTAAATTCGGATGCAACTTCTGTGTTTCATCGTCAATAAGAAGGTCCAAGAGATACAGTAAATCTGAAGTGAAGCATTGGAATCTAAAACTGGACTCACAGGAGAGGTTCAAATCATAGAAAGATAGAGTGTCAGTCCTCTTGTACTTTAGTCGGCATTGTGCCTTTTGTATTAAATTCGGATGCAATTTCTGTGTTTCATCGTCAATAAGAATGTCCAAGGGATACAGTAAACCTGAAGTGAATCATCGGAATCTATAACTGGACTCACAGGAGTGGTTCAAATCATAGAAAGTTAGAGTGTCAGTCCTCTTGTACTTAAGTCGGCATTGTGCCTGATGTATTAAATTCGGATGCAATTCTGTGTTTCATCGTCAATAAGAAGGTCCAAGGGATTCAGTAAACCTGAAGTGAAGCATCGGAATATAAAACTGAACTCACAGGTGAGGTTCAAATCATAGAAATTTAGAGTGTCAGTCCTCTTGTACTTAAGTCTGCATTGTGCCTTTTGTATTAAATTCGGATGCAATTTCTGTGTTTCATCGTCAATAAGAAGGTCCACGGGATACAGTTAACCTGAAGTGAAGCATCGGAATCTAAAACTGGACTCACAGGAGAGGTTCATATCATAGAAAGTTAGAGTGTCAGTCCTCTTGTACTTAAGTCGGCATTGTGCGTTTTGTACTGAATTCGGATGCAATTTCTGCGTTTCATCGTCAATAAGAAGGTCCAAGGGATACAGTAAACCTGAAGTGAAGCATCGGATTCTAAAACTGGACTCACAGGAAAGGTTCAAATCATAGAAAGTTAGGGTGTCAGTCCTCTTGTACTTAAGTCGGCAGTGTGCCTTTTGTTTTAAATTCGGATGCAATTTCTGTGTTTCATCGTCAATAAGAAGGTCCAAGGGATACAGTAAACCTGAAGTGAAGCATCGGAATCTAAAACTGGACTCACAGGAGTGGTTCAAATCATAGAATGTTAGAGTGTCAGTCCTCTTGTACTTAAGTCGGCACTGTGCCTTTTGTATTAAATTCGTATGCAATTTCTGTGTTTCATTGCCAATAAGAAGGTCCAAGGGATTCAGTAAACCTGAAGTGAAGCATCGGAAACTAAAACCTGACTCACAGGAGAGGTTCAAATCATAGAAACTTAGAGTGTCAGTCCTCTTGTTCTTAAGTCGGCATTGTGCCTTTTGTATTAATTTCGGATGCAATTTCTGTGTTTCATCGTCAATAAGAAGGTCCGAGGGATACACTAAACCTGAAGTGAAACCGTGGCAACAAAAACTGGACTCACAGGAGGGGTTCATATCAAAGAAAGTTAGGGGGTCAGTCCTCTTGTACTTAAGTCAGCATTGTGCCTTTTGTAATAAATTCGGATGCAATTTCTGTGTTTCATCGTCAATAAGAAGGTCCAAGGGATACAGTAAACTTGAAGTGAAGCATCGGAATCTGACACGGGACTCACAGGAGTGGTTCAAATCATAGAAAGTTAGGGTGTCAGTCCTCTTGTACTTAAGTCAGCATTGTGCCTTTTGTAATATATTCGGATGCAATTTCTGTGTTTCATCGTCAATAAGAAGGTCCAAAGGATACAGTAAATCTGAAGTGAAGCATCGGAATCTAAAACTGGACTCACAGGAGAGGTTCAAATCATAGAAAGATAGAGTGTCAGTTGTCTTGTACTTAAGTCGGCATTGTGCCTTTTGTATTAAATTCGGATGCAATTTCTATGTTTCTTCGTCAATAAGAAGGTCCAAGGGATACAGTAAACCTGAAGTGAAGCCTCGGCATCTAAAACTGGACACACAGGACAGGTTCAAATCATAGAAAACTAGAGTGTCAGTCCTCTTGTACTTAAGTCGGCATTGTTCCATTTGTATTAAAATCGGATGCAATTTCTGTGCTTCATCGTCAATAAGAAGGTCCAAGGGATACAGTAAACCTGAAGTGAAGCATCGGAATCGAAAACTGGACTCACAGGAGAGGTTCAAATCATAGATAATTAGAGTGTCAGTCGTCTTGTACTTAAGTCGGCATTGTGCCTTTTGTATTAAATTTGGATGCAATTTCTGGTGTTTCATCGTCAATAAGAAAGCCCAAGGATACAGTAAAAACTGAAGTGAAGCATCAGAATCTAAAACTGGCCTCACAGGAGTGGTTCAAATCATAGAAAGTTAGAGTGTCAGTCCTCTTGTACTTAAGTCGGCATTGTGCCTTTTGTAATCAATTCGTATGCAATTTCTGTGTTTCATCGTCAATAAGATTATCAAAGGGATACAGTAAACCTGAAGTGAAGCTTCAGAATATTAAACTGGACTCACAGGAGAGGTTCAAATCATAGAAAGTTAGAGTGTCAGTCCACTTGTACGTAAGTCGGCATTGTGCATTTTGTATTAAATTCGGATGCAATTTCAGTGTTTCATCGTCAATAGGAAGGTCAAGGGATTCAGTTAACCTGAAGTGAAGCATCGAAATCTGAAACTGGACTCACAGGTGAGGTTCAAATCATAGTAAGTTAGAGTGTCAGTCCTCTTGTACTTAAGTCGGCATTGTGCCTTTTGTATTAAATTCGGATGCAATTTCTGTGTTTCATCGTCAATAAGAAGGTCCAAGGGATACAGTAAACCTGAAGTGAAGCATCGGAATCTAAAACTGGACTCACAGGAGAGGTTCAAATCAGAGAAACTTAGAGTGTCAGTCCTCTTGTACTTAAGTCGGCATTGTGCCTGATGTATTAAATTCGGATGCAATTTCTGTGTTTCATCGTCAATAAGAAGTTCCAAGGGATACAGTAAACCTGAAGTGAGGCATTGGAATCAAAAACTGGACTCACAGGTGAAGTTCAAATCATAGAAATTTAGAGTATCAGTCCTCTTGTACTTAAGTCGGCATTGTGCCTTTTGTATTAAATTTGGATGCAATTTCTGTGTTTCAACGTCAATAAGAAGGTCCAAGGGATACAGTAAACCTGAAGTGAAGCATCGGAATCCAAAACTGGACTCACAGGTGAGGTTCAAATCATAGAAATTTAGAGTGTCAGTCCTCTTGTACGTAAGTCGGCATTGTGCCTTTTGTATTAAATTCGGATGCAATTTCTGTGTTTCATCGTCAATAAGAAGGTCCACGGGATACAGTAAACCTGAAGTGAAGCATCGGAATCTAAAACTGGACTCACAGGAGAGGTTCATATCATAGAAAGTTAGAGTGTCAGTCCTCTTGTACTTAAGTCGGCATTGTGCCTTTTGTATTGAATTCGGATGCAATTTCTGTGTTTCATCGTCAATAAGAAGGTCCAAGGCATACAGTAAACCTGAAGTGAAGCATCGGAATCTAAAACTGGACTCACAGGAAAGGTTCAAATCATAGAAAGTTAGGGTGTCAGTCCTCTTGTACTTAAGTCGGCACTGTGCCTTTTGTATTAAATTCGTATGCAATTTCTGTGTTTCATCGTCAATAAGAAGGTCCAAGGGATACAGTAAACCTGAAGTGAAGCATCGGAATCTAAAACCGAACTCACAGGAGAGGTTCAAATCATAGAAATTTAGAGTGTCAGTCCTCTTGTACTTAAGTCGGCATTGTACATTTTGTATTAAATTCGGATGCAATTTCTGTGTTTCATCGTCAATAAGAAGGTCCAAGGGATTCAGTAAACCTGAAGTGAAGCATCGGAAACTAAAACCTGACTCACAGGAGAGGTTCAAATCATAGAAACTTAGAGTGTCAGTCCTCTTGTACTTAAGTCGGCATTGTGCCTTTTGTATTAAATTCCGATGCAATTTCTGAGTTTCATCGTCAATAAGAAGGTCCAAGGGATACACTAAACCTGAAGTGAAGCATCGGAATCGAAAACTGGACTCACAGGAGAGGTTCAAATCATAGAAAGTTAGAGTGTCAGTCCTCTTGTACTTAGGTCGGCATTGTGCCTTTTGTATTAAAATCGGATGCAATTTCTGTGCTTCATCGTAAATAAGAAAGTCAAAGGGGTACAGTAAATCTGAAGTGAAGCATCGGAATCTAAAACTGGACTCACAGGAGAGGTTCAAATCAGAAAACTTAGAGTGTCAGTCCTCTTGTACTTAAATCGGCATTGTGCCTTTTATATTAAATTCGGATGCAGTTTCTGTGTTTCATCGTCAATAAGAAAGTCGAAGGGATACAGTAAAACTGAAGTGAAGCATCGGAATCTAAAACTGGCCTCACAGGAGTGGTTCAAATCATAGAAAGTTAGAGTGTCAGTCGTCTTGTACAAAGTCGGCATTGTGCCTTTTGTAATCAATTCGTATGCAATTTCTGTGTTTCATCGTCAATAAGATGGTCAAAGGGATACAGTAAACCTGAAGTGAAGCTTCAGAATCTTAAACTGGACTCACAGGAGAGGTTCAAATCATAGAAAGTTAGAGTGTCAGTCCTCTTGTACGTAAGTCGGCATTGTGCATTTTGTATTAAATTCGGATGCAATTTCTGTGTTTCATCGTCAATAAGAAGGTCCAAGGGATTCAGTTAACCTAAAGTGAAGCATCGAAATCTAAAACTGGACTTACAGGTGAGGTTCAAATCATAGAAATTTAGAGTGTCAGTCCTCTTGTACTTAAGTCGGCATTGTGCCTTTTGTATTAAATTCGGATGCAATTTCTGTGTTTCATCGTCAATAAGAAAGTCCAAGGGATACAGTAAAACTGAAGTGAAGCATCGGAATCTGTAACTGGCCTCACAGGAGTATTTCAAATCATAGAAAGTTAGAGTGTCAGTCCTCTTGTACTTAAGTCGGCATTGTGCATTTTGTATTAAATTCGGATGCAATTTCTGTGTTTCATCGTCAATAAGAAAGTCCAAGGGGTTCAGTAAACCTGAAGTGAAGCATCGAAATCTAAAACTGCACTCACAGGTGAGGTTCATATCATAGAAAGTTAGAGTGTCAGTCCTCTTGTACTTAAGTCGGCATTGTGCCTTTTGTATTAAATTCGGATGCAATTTCTGTGTTTCATCGTCAATAAGAAGGTCCAAGGGATACAGAAAACCTGAAGTGAAGCATCGGAATCTAAAACTGGACTCACAGGAGAGGTTCAAATCATAGAAAGTTAGAGTGTCAGTCCTCTTGTACTTAAGTCGGCATTGTGCCTTTTGTAATCAATTCGTATGCAATTTCTGTGTTTCATCGTCAATAAGATGGTCAAAGGGATACAGTAAACCTGAAGTGAAGCTTCAGAATCTTAAACTGCACTCACAGGAGAGGTTCAAATCATAGAAAGTTAGAGTGTCAGTCCTCTTGTACGTAAGTCGGCATTGTGCATTTTGTATTAAATTCGGATGCAATTTCTGTGTTTCATCGTCAATAAGAAGGTCCAAGGGATTCCGTTAACCTAAAGTGAAGCATCGAAATCTAAAACTGGACTCACAGGTGAGGTTCAAATCATAGAAAGTTAGAAAGTCAGTCCTCTTGTACTTAAGTCGGCATTGTGCCTTTTGTATTAAATTCGGATGCAATTTCTCTGTTTCATCGTCAATAAGAAGGTCCTAGGGATACAGAAAACCTGAAGTGAAGCATCGGAATCTAAAACTGGAATTACAGGAGAGGTTCAAATCAAAGAAAATTAGGGTGTCAGTCCTCTTGTACTTAAGTCGGCATTGTGCCTTTTGTATTAAATTCGGATGCAATTTCTGTGTTTCATCGTCAATAAGAAGGTCCAAGGGATACAGAAAACCTGAAGTGAAGCATCGGAATCTAAAACTGGACTCACAGGAGAGGTTCAAATCATAGAAAGTTAGAGTGTCAGTCCTCTTTTACTTATGTCGGCATTGTGCCTTTTGTATTAAATTCGAATGCAATTTCTGTGTTTCATCGTCAATAAGAAGGTCCGAGGGATACAGTAAACGTGAAGTGTAGCCTCGGCATCTAAAACTGGACTCACAGGAGAGGTTCAAATCATAGAAAGTTAGAGTGTCAGTCCTCTTGTACTTAAGTCGGCATTGTGCCTTTTGTATTAAAATCGGATTCAATTTCTGTGCTTCATCGTCAATAAGAAGGTCCAAGGGATACAGTAAACCTGAAGTGAAGCATCGGAATCTAAAGCTGGAATCACAGGAGCGGTTCAAATCAGAGAAACTTATAGTGTCAGTCCTCTTGTCCTTAAGTCGGCATTGAGCGTTTTGTATTAAATTCGGATGCAATTTCTGTGTTTCATCGTCAATAAGAAGGTCCAAGGGATACAGTAAACTTGAAGTGAAGCATCGGAATCTGACACGGGACTCACAGGAGTGGTTCAAATCATAGAAAGTTAGGGTGTCAGTCCTCTTGTACTTAAGTCAGCATTGTGACTTTTGTAATATATTCGGATGCAATTTCTGTGTTTCATCGTCAATAAGAAGGTCCAAAGGATACAGTAAATCTGAAGTGAAGCATCGGAATCTAAAACTGGACTCACAGGAGAGGTTCAAATCATAGAAAGATAGAATGTCAGTTGTCTTGTACTTAAGTCGGCATTGTGCCTTTTGTATTAAATTCGGATGCAATTTCTATGTTTCTTCGTCAATAAGAAGGTCCAAGGGATACAGTAAACCTGAAGTGAAGCCTCGGCATCTAAAACTGGACACACAGGAGAGGTTCAAATCATAGAAAACTAGAGTGTCAGTCCTCTTGTACTTAAGTCGGCATTGTTCCATTTGTATTAAAATCGGATGCAATTTCTGTGCTTCATCGTCAATAAGAAGGTCCAAGGGATACAGTAAACCTGAAGTGAAGCATCGGAATCGAAAACTGGACTCACAGGAGAGGTTCAAATCATAGATAATTAGAGTGTCAGTCGTCTTGTACTTAAGTCGGCATTGTGCCTTTTGTATTAAATTTGGATGCAATTTCTGTGTTTCATCGTCAATAAGAAAGCCCAAGGGATACAGTAAAACTAAAGTGAAGCATCAGAATCTAAAACTGGCCTCACAGGAGTGGTTCAAATCATAGAAAGTTAGAGTGTCAGTCCTCTTGTACTTAAGTCGGCATTGTGCCTTTTGTAATCAATTCGTATGCAATTTCTGTGTTTCATCGTCAATAAGATTATCAAAGGGATACAGTAAACCTGAAGTGAAGCTTCAGAATATTAAACTGGACTCACAGGAGAGGTTCAAATCATAGAAAGTTAGAGTGTCAGTCCACTTGTACGTAAGTCGGCATTGTGCATTTTGTATTAAATTCGGATGCAATTTCAGTGTTTCATCGTCAATAGGAAGGTCCAAGGGATTCAGTTAACCTGAAGTGAAGCATCGAAATCTGAAACTGGACTCACAGGTGAGGTTCAAATCATAGTAAGTTAGAGTGTCAGTCCTCTTGTACTTAAGTCGGCATTGTGCCTTTTGTATTAAATTCGGATGCAATTTCTGTGTTTCATCGTCAATAAGAAGGTCCAAGGGATACAGTAAACCTGAAGTGAAGCATCGGAATCTAAAACTGGACTCACAGGAGAGGTTCAAATCAGAGAAACTTAGAGTGTCAGTCCTCTTGTACTTAAGTCGGCATTGTGGCTTTTGTATTAAATTCGGATGCAATTTCTGTGTTTCATCGTCAATAAGAAGTTCCAAGGGATGCAGTAAACCTGAAGTGAGGCATTGGAATCAAAAACTGGACTCACAGGTGAAGTTCAAATCATAGAAATTTAGAGTATCAGTCCTCTTGTACTTAAGTCGGCATTGTGCCTTTTGTATTAAATTCGGATGCAATTTCTGTGTTTCATCGTCAATAAGAAAGTCCAAGGGATACAGTAAAACTGAAGTGAAGCATCGGAATCTATAACTGGCCTCACAGGAGTGGTTCAAATCATGGAAAGTTAGAGTGTCAGTCCTTTTGTACTTATGTCGGCATTGTGCATTTAGTATTAAATTCGTATGCAATTTCTGTGTTTCATCGTCAATAAGAAGGTCCAAGGGATACAGTAAACCTGAAGTGAAGCATCGGAATCTAAAACTGAACTCACAGGAGAGGTTCAAATCATAGAAATTTAGAGTGTCAGTCCTCTTGTACTTAAGTCGGCATTGTGCCTTTTGTATGAAATCCTGATGCAATTTCTGTGTTGTTTCATCGTCAATAAGAAGGTCCTAGGGATACAGTAAACCTGAAGTGAAGCATCGGAATCTAAAACTGGACTCACAGGAGAGGTTCAAATCATAGAAAGTTAGAGTGTCAGTCCTCTTGTACTTAAGTCGGCATTGTTTCTTTTGTATTTAATTCGGATGCAATTACTGTGTTTCATCGTCAATAAGAAGGTCCAAGGGGTACAGTAAACCTGAAAGTGAAGCATCGGAATCTATAACTGGACTCACAGGAGTGGTTCAAATCATAGAATGTTAGAGTGTCAGTCCTCTTGTACTTAAGTCGGCATTGTGCCTGATGTATTAAATTCGGATGCCATTTCTGTGTTTCATCGTCAATAAGAAGGTCCAAGGGATACAGTAAACCTGAAGTGAAGCATCGGAATTGAAAACTGGACTCACAGGAGATTTTCAAATCATAGAAAGTTAGAGTGTCAGTCCTCTTGTACTTAAGTCGGCATTGTGCCTTTTGTATTAAATTTGGATGCAATTTCTGTGTTTCAACGTCAATAAGAAGGTCCAAGGGATACAGTAAACCTGACGTGAAGCATCGGAATCCAAAACTGGACTCACAGGTGAGATTCAAATCATAGAAATTTAGAGTGTCAGTCCTCTTGTACGTAAGTCGGCATTGTGCCTTTTGTATTAAATTCGGATGCAATTTCTGTGTTTCATCGTCAATAAGAAGGTCCACGGGATACAGTAAACCTGAAGTGAAGCATCGGAATCTAAAACTGGACTCACAGGAGAGGTTCATATCATAGAAAGTTAGAGTGTCAGTCCTCTTGTACTTAAGTCGGCATTGTGCCTTTTGTATTGAATTCGGATGCAATTTCTGTGTTTCATCGTCAATAAGAAGGTCCAAGGCATACAGTAAACCTGAAGTGAAGCAACGGAATCTAAAACTGGACTCACAGGAAAGGTTCAAATCATAGAAAGTTAGGGTGTCAGTCCTCTTGTACTTAAGTCGGCACTGTGCCTTTTGTATTAAATTCGTATGCAATTTCTGTGTTTCATCGTCAATAAGAAGGTCCAAGGGATACAGTAAACCTGAAGTGAAGCATCGGAATCTAAAACCGAACTCACAGGAGAGGTTCAAATCATAGAAATTTAGAGTGTCAGTCCTCTTGTACTTAAGTCGGCATTGTACATTTTGTATTAAATTCGGATGCAATTTCTGTGTTTCATCGTCAATAAGAAGGTCCAAGGGATTCAGTAAACCTGAAGTGAAGCATCGGAAACTAAAACCTGACTCACAGGAGAGGTTCAAATCATAGAAACTTAGAGTGTCAGTCCTCTTGTACTTAAGTCGGCATTGTGCCTTTTGTATCAAATTCCGATGCAATTTCTGAGTTTCATCGTCAATAAGAAGGTCCAAGGGATACACTAAACCTGAAGTGAAGCATCGGAATCGAAAACTGGACTCACAGGAGAGGTTCAAATCATAGAAAGTTAGAGTGTCAGTCCTCTTGTACTTAGGTCGGCATTGTGCCTTTTGTATTAAAATCGGATGCAATTTCTGTGCTTCATCGTAAATAAGAAAGTCAAAGGGATACAGTAAATCTGAAGTGAAGCATCGGAATCTAAAACTGGACTCACAGGAGAGGTTCAAATCAGAAAACTTAGAGTGTCAGTCCTCTTGTACTTAAATCGGCATTGTGCCTTTTATATTAAATTCGGATGCAGTTTCTGTGTTTCATCGTCAATAAGAAAGTCGAAGGGATACAGTAAAACTAAAGTGAAGCATCGGAATCTAAAACTGGCCTCACAGGAGTGGTTCAAATCATAGAAAGTTAGAGTGTCAGTCGTCTTGTACAAAGTCGGCATTGTGCCTTTTGTAATCAATTCGTATGCAATTTCTGTGTTTCATCGTCAATAAGATGGTCAAAGGGATACAGTAAACCTGAAGTGAAACTTCAGAATCTTAAACTGGACTCACAGGAGAGGTTCAAATCATAGAAAGTTAGAGTGTCAGTCCTCTTGTACGTAAGTCGGCATTGTGCATTTTGTATTAAATTCGGATGCAATTTCTGCGTTTCATCGTCAATAAGAAGGTCCAAGGGATTCAGTTAACCTAAAGTGAAGCATCGAAATCTAAAACTGGACTTACAGGTGAGGTTCAAATCATCGAAATTTAGAGTGTCAGTCCTCTTGTACTTAAGTCGGCATTGTGCCTTTTGTATTAAATTCGGATGCAATTTCTGTGTTTCATCGTCAATAAGAAAGTCCAAGGGATACAGTAAAACTGAAGTGGAGCATCGGAATCTGTAACTGGCCTCACAGGAGTATTTCAAATCATAGAAAGTTAGAGTGTCAGTCCTCTTGTACTTAAGTCGGCATTGTGCATTTTGTATTAAATTCGGATGCAATTTCTGTGTTTCATCGTCAATAAGAAAGTCCAAGGGGTTCAGTAAACCTGAAGTGAAGCATCGAAATCTAAAACTGCACTCACAGGTGAGGTTCATATCATAGAAAGTTAGAGTGTCAGTCCTCTTGTACTTAAGTCGGCATTGTGCCTTTTGTATTAAATTCGGATGCAATTTCTGTGTTTCATCGTCAATATGAAGGTCCAAGGGATACAGAAAACCTGAAGTGAAGCATCGGAATCTAAAACTGGACTTACAGGAGAGGTTCAAATCATAGAAAGTTAGAGTGTCAGTCCTCTTGTACTTAAGTCGGCATTGTGCCTTTTGTAATCAATTCGTATGCAATTTCTGTGTTTCATCGTCAATAAGATGGTCAAAGGGATACAGTAAACCTGAAGTGAAGCTTCAGAATCTTAAACTGCACTCACAGGAGAGGTTCAAATCATAGAAAGTTAGAGTGTCAGTCCTCTTGTACGTAAGTCGGCATTGTGCATTTTGTATTAAATTCGGATGCAATTTCTGTGTTTCATCGTCAATAAGAAGGTCCAAGGGATTCCGTTAACCTAAAGTGAAGCATCGAAATCTAAAACTGGACTCACAGGTGAGGTTCAAATCATAGAAAGTTAGAGTGTCAGTCCTCTTGTACTTAAGTCGGCAATGTGCCTTTTGTATTAAATTCGGATGCAATTTCTCTGTTTCATCATCAATAAGAAGGTCCTAGGGATACAGAAAACCTGAGGTGAAGCATCGGAATCTAAAACTGGAATTACAGGAGAGGTTCAAATCAAAGAAAATTAGGGTGTCAGTCCTCTTGTACTTAAGTCGGCATTGTGCCTTTTGTATTAAATTCGGATGCAATTTCTGTGTTTCATCGTCAATAAGAAGGTCCAAGGGATACAGAAAACCTGAAGTGAAGCATCGGAATCTAAAACTGGACTCACAGGAGAGGTTCAAATCATAGAAAGTTAGAGTGTCAGTCCTCTTTTACTTATGTCGGCATTGTGCCTTTTGTATTAAATTCGAATGCAATTTCTGTGTTTCATCGTCAATAAGAAGGTCCGAGGGATACAGTAAACGCGAAGTGTAGCCTCGGCATCTAAAACTGGACTCACAGGAGAGGTTCAAATCATAGAAAGTTAGAGTGTCAGTCCTCTTGTACTTAAGTCGGCATTGTGCCTTTTGTATTAAAATCGGATTCAATTTCTGTGCTTCATCGTCAATAAGAAGGTCCAAGGGATACAGTAAACCTGAAGTGAAGCAACGGAATCTAAAGCTGGAATCACAGGAGCGGTTCAAATCAGAGAAACTTATAGTGTCAGTCCTCTTGTCCTTAAGTCGGCATTGAGCGTTTTGTATTAAATTCGGATGCAATTTCTGTGTTTCTTCGTCAATAAGAAGGTCCAAGGGATACAGTAAATCTGAAGTGAAGCATCGGAATCTAAAACTGGACTCACAGGAGTGGTTCAAATCATAGTAAGTTAGAGTGTCAGTCCTCTTGTACTTAAGTCGGCATTGTGCCTTTTGTATTAAATTCGGATGCTATTTCTGTGTTTCATCGTCAATAAGAAGGTCCAAGGTATACAGTAAACCTGAAGTGAAGCATCGGAATCTTAAACTGGACTCACAGGTGAGGTTCAAATCATAGAAAGTTAGAGTGTTAGTCCTCTTGTACTTAAGTCAGCATTGTGCCTTTTGTATTAAAGTCGGATGCCATTTCTGTGTTTCATCGTCAATAAGAGGGTCCAAGGGATACAGAGAACCAGAAGTGAAGCATCGGAATCTAAAACTGGAATCACAATAGAGGTTCAAATCGTAGAAAGTTAGAGTGACAGTCCTCTTGTACTTAAGTCGGCATTGTGCCTTTTGTATTAAATTTGGATGCAAATTCTGTGTTTCATCGTCAATAAGAAGGTCCAAGGGATACAGTAAACCTGAAGTGAAGCATCGGAATCTAAAACTGGACTCACAGGAGAGGTTCAAATCATAGAAAGTTAGATTATCAGTCCTCTTGTACTTAGGTCGGCATTGTGCCTTTTGTATTAAATTCGGATGTAATTTCTGTGTCTCATCGTTTATAAGAAGGTCCAAGGGATACAGTAAACCTGAAGTGAAGCATCGGAATCTAAAACTGGACTCACAGGAGAGGTTCAAATCAGAGAAACTTAGAGTGTCAGTCCTCTTGTACTTATGTCGGCATTGTGCCTTTTGTATTAAATTCGGATGCAATTTCTGTGTTTCATCGTCAATAAGAAAGTCCAAGGGATACAGTAAAACTGAAGTGAAGCATCGGAATCTATAACTGGCCTCACAGGAGTGGTTCGAATCATAGAAAGTTAGAGTGTCAGTCCTCTTGTACTTAAGTCGGCATTGTGCATTTAGTATTAAATTCGTATGCAATTTCTGTGTTTCATCGTCAATAAGAAGGTCCAAGGGATACAGTAAACCTGAAGTGAAGCATCGGAATCTAAAACTGAACTCACAGGAGAGGTTCAAATCATAGAAATTTAGAGTGTCAGTCCTCTTGTACTTAAGTCGGCATTGTGCATTTTGTATTAAATTCGGATGCAATTTCTGAGTTTCATCGTCATTAAGAAGGTCCAAGGGATTAAGTAAACCTGAAGTGAAGCATCGAAATCTAAAACTGCACTCACAGGTGAGGTTCAAATCATAGAAAGTTACAGTGTCAGTCCTCTTGTACTAAAGTCGGCATTGTGATTTTTGTATTAAATTCGGATGCAATTTCTGTGTTTCATCGTCAATAAGAAGGTCCAAGGGATACAGTAAACCTGAAGTGAAGCATCGGAATCGAAAACCGGACTCACAGGAGAGGTTCAAATCATAGAAAGTTAGTGTCAGTGCTCTTGTACTTAAGTCGGCATTGTGCCTTTTGTATTAAATTCGGATGCAAATTCTGTGTTTCATCGTCAATAAGAAGGTCCAAAGGATACAGTAAACCTGAAGTGAAGCATCGGAATCTAAAACTGGAATCCCAGGAGAGGTTCATATCAAAGAAAGTTAGAGTGTCAGTCCTCTTGTACTTAAGTCGGCATTGTGCCTTTTGTATGAAATCCGGATGCAATTTCTATGTTGTTTCATCGTCAATAAGAAGGTCCTAGGAATACAGTAAACCTGAAGTGAAGCATCGGAATCTAAAACTGGACTCACAGGAGAGGTTAAAATCACAGAAGGTTAGAGTGTCAGTCCTCTTGTACATAGGTCGACATTGTGCCTTTTGGATTAAATTCGGATGTAATTTCTGTGTTTCATCGTTTATAAGAAGGTCCAAGGGATACATTAAACCTGAAGTGAAGCATCGGAATCTAACACGGGACTCACAGGAGTGGTTCAAATCATAGAAATTTAGAGTGTCTGTCCTCTTGTACTTAAGTCAGCATTGTGCCTTTTGAATTAAATTCGGATGCAATTTCTGTGTTTCATCGTCAATAAGAAGGTCCAAGGGATACAGTAAACCTGAAGTGAAGCATCGGAATCTAAAACTGGACTCACAGGAGAGGTTCAAATCATAGAAAGTTAGAGTGTCAGTCCTCTTGTACTTAAGTCGGCATTGTGCCTTTTGTATTAAATTCGGATGCAATTTCTGTGTTTCATCGTCAATAAGAAAGTCCAAGGGATACAGTAAAACTGAAGTGAAGCATCGGAATCTATAACTGGCCTCACAGGAGTGGTTCAAATCATAGAAAGTTAGGGTGTCAGTCCTCTTGTACTTAAGTCAGCATTGTGCATTTAGTATTAAATTCGTATGCAATTCCTGTGTTTCATCGTCAATAAGAAGGTCCAAGGGATACAGTAAACCTGAAGTGAAGCATCGGAATCTAAAACTGAACTCACAGGAGAGGTTCAAATCATAGAAATTTAGAGTGTCAGTCCTCTTGTACTTAAGTCGGCATTGTGCATTTTGTATTAAATTTGGATGCAAGTTCTGTGTTTCTTCGTCAATAAGAAGGTCCAAGGGATTCAGTAAACCTGAAGTGAAGCATCGAAATCTAATACTGCACTCACAGGTGAGGTTCAAATCATAGAAAGTTAGAGTGTCAGTCCTCTTGTACTAAAGTCGGCATTGTGCCTTTTTTATTAAATTCGGATGCAATTTCTGTGTTTCATCGTCAATAAGAAGGTCCAACGGATACAGTAAACCTGAAGTGGAGCATCGGAATCCTAAACTGGACTCACAGGAGTGGTTCAAATCATAGAAAGTTAGGGTGTCAGTCCTCTTGTACTTAAGTCGGCATTGTGCCTTTTGTATTAAATTCGGATGCAATTTCTCTGTTTCATCGTCAATAAGAAGGTCCTAGGGATACAGAAAACCTGAAGTGAAGCATCGGAATCTAAAACTGGAATTACAGGAGAGGTTCAAATCAAAGAAAATTAGGGTGTCAGTCCTCTTGTACTTAAGTCGGCATTGTGCCTTTTGTATTAAATTCGGATGCAATTTCTGTGTTTCATCGTCAATAAGAAGGTCCAAGGGATACAGAAAACCTGAAGTGAAGCATCGGAATCTAAAACTGGACTCACAGGAGAGGTTCAAATCATAGAAAGTTAGAGTGTCAGTCCTCTTTTACTTATGTCGGCATTGTGCCTTTTGTATTAAATTCGAATGCAATTTCTGTGTTTCATCGTCAATAAGAAGGTCCGAGGGATACAGTAAACGTGAAGTGTAGCCTCGGCATCTAAAACTGGACTCACAGGAGAGGTTCAAATCATAGAAAGTTAGAGTGTCAGTCCTCTTGTACTTAAGTCGGCATTGTGCCCTTTGTATTAAAATCGGATTCAATTTCTGTGCTTCATCGTCAATAAGAAGGTCCAAGGGATACAGTAAACCTGAAGTGAAGCATCGGAATCTAAAGCTGGAATCACAGGAGCGGTTCAAATCAGAGAAACTTATAGTGTCAGTCCTCTTGTCCTTAAGTCGGCATTGAGCGTTTTGTATTAAATTCGGATGCAATTTCTGTGTTTCTTCGTCAATAAGAAGGTCCAAGGGATACAGTAAATCTGAAGTGAAGCATCGGAATCTAAAACTGGACTCACAGGAGTGGTTCAAATCATAGTAAGTTAGAGTGTCAGTCCTCTTGTACTTAAGTCGGCATTGTGCCTTTTGTTTTAAATTCGTATGCAATTTCTGTGTTTCATCGTCAATAAGAAAATCCTAGGGATACAGTAAACCTGAAGTGAAGCATCGGAATCTAAAACTGAACTCACAGGAGAGGTTCAAATCGTAGAAAGTTAGTGTGTCAGTCCTCTTATACTTAAGTCGGCATTGTGCCTTTTGTATTAAATTCGGATGCAATTTCTGTGTTTCATCGTCAATAAGAAGGTCCAAGGTATACAGTAAACCTGAAGTGAAGCATCGGAATCTTAAACTGGACTCAGAGGTGAGGTTCAAATCATAGAAAGTTAGAGTGTTAGTCCTCTTGTACTTAAGTCAGCATTGTGCCTTTTGTATTAAAGTCGGATGCCATTTCTGTGTTTCATCGTCAATAAGAGGGTCCAAGGGATACAGAGAACCAGAAGTGAAGCATCGGAATCTAAAACTGGAATCACGGAAGAGGTTCAAATCAAAGAAAGTTGGAGTGTCAGTCCTCTGGTACTTAAGTCGGAATTGTGCCTTTTGTATTAAATTCGGATGCAATTTCTGTGTTTCATCGTCAATAAGAAGGTCCAAGGGATACAGTAAACCTGAAGTGAAGCATCGGAATCTAAAACTGAACTCACAGGAGAGGTTCAAATCATAGAAATTTAGAGTGTCAGTCCTCTTGTACTTAAGTCGGCATTGTGCATTTTGTATTAAATTCGGATGCAATTTCTGAGTTTCATCGTCATTAAGAAGGTCCAAGGGATTAAGTAAACCTGAAGTGAAGCATCGAAATCTAAAACTGCACTCACAGGTGAGGTTCAAATCATAGAAAGTTACAGTGTCAGTCCTCTTGTACTAAAGTCGGCATTGTGATTTTTGTATTAAATTCGGATGCAATTTCTGTGTTTCATCGTCAATAAGAAGGTCCAAGGGATACAGTAAACCTGAAGTGAAGCATCGGAATCGAAAACCGGACTCACAGGAGAGGTTCAAATCATAGAAAGTTAGTGTCAGTGCTCTTGTACTTAAGTCGGCATTGTGCCTTTTGTATTAAATTCGGATGCAAATTCTGTGTTTCATCGTCAATAAGAAGGTCCAAAGGATACAGTAAACCTGAAGTGAAGCATCGGAATCTAAAACTGGAATCCCAGGAGAGGTTCATATCAAAGAATGTTAGAGTGTCAGTCCTCTTGTACTTAAGTCGGCATTGTGCCTTTTGTATGAAATCCGGATGCAATTTCTATGTTGTTTCATCGTCAATAAGAAGGTCCTAGGAATACAGTAAACCTGAAGTGAAGCATCGGAATCTAAAACTGGACTCACAGGAGAGGTTAAAATCACAGAAGGTTAGAGTGTCAGTCCTCTTGTACATAGGTCGACATTGTGCCTTTTGGATTAAATTCGGATGTAATTTCTGTGTTTCATCGTTTATAAGAAGGTCCAAGGGATACATTAAACCTGAAGTGAAGCATCGGAATCTAACACGGGACTCACAGGAGTGGTTCAAATCATAGAAATTTAGAGTGTCTGTCCTCTTGTACTTAAGTCAGCATTGTGCCTTTTGAATTAAATTCGGATGCAATTTCTGTGTTTCATCGTCAATAAGAAGGTCCAAGGGATACAGTAAACCTGAAGTGAAGCATCGGAATCTAAAACTGGACTCACAGGAGAGGTTCAAATCATAGAAAGTTAGAGTGTCAGTCCTCTTGTACTTAAGTCGGCATTGTGCCTTTTGTATTAAATTCGGATGCAATTTCTGTGTTTCATCGTCAATAAGAAAGTCCAAGGGATACAGTAAAACTGAAGTGAAGCATCGGAATCTATAACTGGCCTCACAGGAGTGGTTCAAATCATAGAAAGTTAGGGTGTCAGTCCTCTTGTACTTAAGTCAGCATTGTGCATTTAGTATTAAATTCGTATGCAATTCCTGTGTTTCATCGTCAATAAGAAGGTCCAAGGGATACAGTAAACCTGAAGTGAAGCATCGGAATCTAAAACTGAACTCACAGGAGAGGTTCAAATCATAGAAATTTAGAGTGTCAGTCCTCTTGTACTTAAGTCGGCATTGTGCATTTTGTATTAAATTTGGATGCAAGTTCTGTGTTTCTTCGTCAATAAGAAGGTCCAAGGGATTCAGTAAACCTGAAGTGAAGCATCGAAATCTAATACTGCACTCACAGGTGAGGTTCAAATCATAGAAAGTTAGAGTGTCAGTCCTCTTGTACTAAAGTCGGCATTGTGCCTTTTTTATTAAATTCGGATGCAATTTCTGTGTTACATCGTCAATAAGAAGGTCCAACGGATACAGTAAACCTGAAGTGGAGCATCGGAATCCTAAACTGGACTCACAGGAGTGGTTCAAATCATAGAAAGTTAGGGTGTCAGTCCTCTTGTACTTAAGTCGGCATTGTGCCTTTTGTATTAAATTCGGATGCAATTTCTCTGTTTCATCGTCAATAAGAAGGTCCTAGGGATACAGAAAACCTGAAGTGAAGCATCGGAATCTAAAACTGGAATTACAGGAGAGGTTCAAATCAAAGAAAATTAGGGTGTCAGTCCTCTTGTACTTAAGTCGGCATTGTGCCTTTTGTATTAAATTCGGATGCAATTTCTGTGTTTCATCGTCAATAAGAAGGTCCAACGGATACAGTAAACCTGAAGTGGAGCATCGGAATCCTAAACTGGACTCACAGGAGTGGTTCAAATCATAGAAAGTTAGAGTGTCAGTCCTCTTGTACTTAAGGCGGCATTGTGCCTTTTGTATTAAATTCGGATGCAATTTCTCTGTTTCATCGTCAATAAGAAGGTCCTAGGGATACAGAAAACCTGAAGTGAAGCATCGGAATCTAAAACTGGAATTACAGGAGAGGTTCAAATCAAAGAAAATTAGGGTGTCAGTCCTCTTGTACTTAAGTCGGCATTGTGCCTTTTGTATTAAATTCGGATGCAATTTATGTGTTTCATCGTCAATAAGAAGGTCCAAGGGATACAGAAAACCTGAAGTGAAGCATCGGAATCTAAAACTGGACTCACAGGAGAGGTTCAAATCATAGAAAGTTAGAGTGTCAGTCCTCTTTTACTTATGTCGGCATTGTGCCTTTTGTATTAAATTCGAATGCAATTTCTGTGTTTCATCGTCAATAAGAAGGTCCGAGGGATACAGTAAACGTGAAGTGTAGCCTCGGCATCTAAAACTGGACTCACAGGAGAGGTTCAAATCATAGAAAGTTAGAGTGTCAGTCCTCTTGTACTTAAGTCGGCATTGTGCCCTTTGTATTAAAATCGGATTCAATTTCTGTGCTTCATCGTCAATAAGAAGGTCCAAGGGATACAGTAAACCTGAAGTGAAGCATCGGAATCTAAAGCTGGAATCACAGGAGCGGTTCAAATCAGAGAAACTTATAGTGTCAGTCCTCTTGTCCTTAAGTCGGCATTGAGCGTTTTGTATTAAATTCGGATGCAATTTCTGTGTTTCTTCGTCAATAAGAAGGTCCAAGGGATACAGTAAATCTGAAGTGAAGCATCGGAATCTAAAACTGGACTCACAGGAGTGGTTCAAATCATAGTAAGTTAGAGTGTCAGTCCTCTTGTACTTAAGTCGGCATTGTGCCTTTTGTTTTAAATTCGTATGCAATTTCTGTGTTTCATCGTCAATAAGAAAATCCTAGGGATACAGTAAACCTGAAGTGAAGCATCGGAATCTAAAACTGAACTCACAGGAGAGGTTCAAATCGTAGAAAGTTAGTGTGTCAGTCCTCTTATACTTAAGTCGGCATTGTGCCTTTTGTATTAAATTCGGATGCAATTTCTGTGTTTCATCGTCAATAAGAAGGTCCAAGGTATACAGTAAACCTGAAGTGAAGCATCGGAATCTTAAACTGGACTCAGAGGTGAGGTTCAAATCATAGAAAGTTAGAGTGTTAGTCCTCTTGTACTTAAGTCAGCATTGTGCCTTTTGTATTAAAGTCGGATGCCATTTCTGTGTTTCATCGTCAATAAGAGGGTCCAAGGGATACAGAGAACCAGAAGTGAAGCATCGGAATCTAAAACTGGAATCACGGAAGAGGTTCAAATCAAAGAAAGTTGGAGTGTCAGTCCTCTGGTACTTAAGTCGGAATTGTGCCTTTTGTATTAAATTCGGATGCAATTTCTGTGTTTCATCGTCAATAAGAAGGTCCAAGGGATACAGTAAACCTGAAGTGAAGCATCGGAATCGAAAACTGGACTCACAATAGAGGTTCAAATCGTAGAAAGTTAGAGTGACAGTCCTCTTGTACTTAAGTCGGCATTGTGCCTTTTGTATTAAATTTGGATGCAAATTCTGTGTTTCATCGTCAATAAGAAGGTCCAAGGGATACAGTAAACCTGAAGTGAAGCATCGGAATCTAAAACTGGACTCACAGGAGAGGTTCAAATCATAGAAAGTTAGATTGTCAGTCCTCTTGTACTTAGGTCGGCATTGTGCCTTTTGTATTAAATTCGGATGTAATTTCTGTGTTTCATCGTTTATAAGAAGGTCCAAGGGATACAGTAAACCTGAAGTGAAGCATCGGAATCTAAAACTGGACTCACAGGAGAGGTTCAAATCAGAGAAACTTAGAGTGTCAGTCCTCTTGTACTTATGTCGGCATTGTGCCTTTTGTATTAAATTCGGATGCAATTTCTGTGTTTCATCGTCAATAAGAAGTTCCAAGGGATACAGTAAACCTGAAGTGAGGCATTGGAATCAAAAACTGGACTCACCGGAGAGGTTCAAATCATAGAAATTTAGAGTGTCAGTCCTCTTGTACTTAAGTCGGCATTGTGCCTTTTGTATTAAATTCGGATGGAATTTCTGTGTTTCATCGTCAATAAGAAAGTCCAAGGGATACAGTAAAACTGAAGTGAAGCATCGGAATCTATAACTGGCCTCACAGGAGTGGTTCGAATCATAGAAAGTTAGAGTGTCAGTCCTCTTGTACTTAAGTCGGCATTGTGCATTTAGTATTAAATTCGTATGCAATTTCTGTGTTTCATCGTCAATAAGAAGGTCCAAGGGATACAGTAAACCTGAAGTGAAGCATCGGAATCTAAAACTGAACTCACAGGAGAGGTTCAAATCATAGAAATTTAGAGTGTCAGTCCTCTTGTACTTAAGTCGGCATTGTGCATTTTGTATTAAATTCGGATGCAATTTCTGTGTTTCATCGTCATTAAGAAGGTCCAAGGGATTAAGTAAACCTGAAGTGAAGCATCGATATCTAAAACTGCACTCACAGGTGAGGTTCAAATCATAGAAAGTTACAGTGTCAGTCCTCTTGTACTAAAGTCGGCATTGTGATTTTTGTATTAAATTCGGATGCAATTTCTGTGTTTCATCGTCAATAAGAAGGTCCAAGGGATACAGTAAACCTGAAGTGAAGCATCGGAATCGAAAACCGGACTCACAGGAGAGGTTCAAATCATAGAAAGTTAGTGTCAGTGCTCTTGCACTTAAGTCGGCATTGTGCCTTTTGTATTAAATTCGGATGCAAATTCTGTGTTTCATCGTCAATAAGAAGGTCCAAAGGATACAGTAAACCTGAAGTGAAGCATCGGAATCTAAAACTGGAATCCCAGGAGAGGTTCATATCAAAGAAAGTTAGAGTGTCAGTCCTCTTGTACTTAAGTCGGCATTGTGCCTTTTGTATGAAATCCGGATGCAATTTCTATGTTGTTTCATCGTCAATAAGAAGGTCCTAGGAATACAGTAAACCTGAAGTGAAGAATCGGAATCTAAAACTGGACTCACAGGAGAGGTTAAAATCACAGAAGGTTAGAGTGTCAGTCCTCTTGTACATAGGTCGACATTGTGCCTTTTGGATTAAATCGGATGTAATTTCTGTGTTTCATCGTTTATAAGAAGGTCCAAGGGATACATTAAACCTGAAGTGAAGCATCGGAATCTAACACGGGACTCACAGGAGTGGTTCAAATCATAGAAATTTAGAGTGTCAGTCCTCTTGTACTTAAGTCAGCATTGTGCCTTTTGAATTAAATTCGGATGCAATTTCTGTGTTTCATCGTCAATAAGAAGGTCCAAGGGATACAGTAAACCTGAAGTGAAGCATCGGAATCTAAAACTGGACTCACAGGAGAGGTTCAAATCATAGAAAGTTAGAGTGTCAGTCCTCTTGTACTTAAGTCGGCATTGTGCCTTTTGTATTAAATTCGGATGCAATTTCTCTGATTCATCGTCAATAAGAAAGTCCAAGGGATACAGTAAAACTGAAGTGAAGCATCGGAATCTATAACTGGCCTCACAGGAGTGGTTCAAATCATAGAAAGTTAGGGTGTCAGTCCTCTTGTACTTAAGTCAGCATTGTGCATTTAGTATTAAATTCGTATGCAATTTCTGTGTTTCATCGTCAATAAGAAGGTCCAAGGGATACAGTAAACCTGAAGTGAAGCATCGGAATCTAAAACTGAACTCACAGGAGAGGTTCAAATCATAGAAATTTAGAGTGTCAGTCCTCTTGTACTTAAGTCGGCATTGTGCATTTTGTATTAAATTTGGATGCAAGTTCTGTGTTTTCTTCGTCAATAAGAAGGTCCAAGGGATTCAGTAAACCTGAAGTGAAGCATCGAAATCTAATACTGCACTCACAGGTGAGGTTCAAATCATAGAAAGTTAGAGTGTCAGTCCTCTTGTACTAAAGTCGGCATTGTGCCTTTTTTATTAAATTCGGATGCAATTTCTGTGTTTCATCGTCAATAAGAAGGTCCAACGGATACAGTAAACCTGAAGTGGAGCATCGGAATCCTAAACTGGACTCACAGGAGTGGTTCAAATCATAGAAAGTTAGAGTGTCAGTCCTCTTGTACTTAAGTCGGCATTGTGCCTTTTGTATTAAATTCGGATGCAATTTCTGTGTTTCATCGTCAATAAGAAGGTCAAGGGATACAGTAAACCTGAAGTGAAGCATCGGAATCGAAAACCGGACTCACAGGAGAGGTTCAAATCATAGAAAGTTAGAGTGTCAGTCCTCTTGTACTTAAGTCGGCATTGTGCCTTTTGTATTAAATTCGGATGCAAATTCTGTGTTTCATCGTCAATAAGATAGTCCAAGGGATACAGTAAACCTGAAGTGAAGCATCGGAATCTAAAACTGGACTCACACGAGAGGTTCAAATCATAGAAACTTAGAGTGTCAGTCCTCTTGTACATAGGTCGGCATTGTGCCTTTTGGATTAAATTCGGATGTAATTTCTGTGTTTCATCGTTTATAAGAAGGTCCAAGGGATACATTAAACCTGAAGTGAAGCATCGGAATCTAACACGGGGCTCACAGGAGTGGTTCAAATCATAGAAATTTAGAGTGTCAGTCCTCTTGTACTTAAGTCAGCATTGTGCCTTTTGTATTAAATTCGGATGCAATTTCTGTGTTTCATCGTCAATAAGAAGGTCCAAGGGATACAGTAAACCTGAAGTGAAGCATCGGAATCTAAAACTGGGCTCACAGGAGAGGTTCAAATCATAGAAAGTTAGAGTGTCAGTCCTCTTGTACTTAAGTCTGCATTGTGCCTTTTGTATTAAATTCGTATGCAATTTCTGTGTTTCATCGTCAATAAGAAGATCCTAGGGATACAGTAAACCTAAAGTGAAGCATCGGAATCTAAAACTGGACTCACAGGAGAGGTTCAAATCGTAGAAAGATAGTATTTCAGTCCTCTTGTACTTAAGTCGGCATTGTGCATTTTGTATTAAATTCGGATGCAATTTCTGTGTTTCATCGTCAATAAGAAGGTCCAAGGGATACAGAAAACCTGAAGTGAAGCGTCGGAATCTAAAACTGGAATACCAGGAGAGGTTCAAATCAAAGAAAGTTAGAGTGTCAGTCCTCTTGTACTTAAGTCGGCATTGTGCCTTTTGTATTAAATTTGGATGTAAATTCTGTGTTTCATCGTCAATAAGAAGGTCCAAGGGATACAGTAAACCTGAAGTGAAGCATCGGAATGTAAAACTGGACTCACAGGAGAGGTTCAAATCATAGAAAGTTAGAGTGTCAGTCCTCTTGTACATAGGTCGGTATTGTGCCTTTTGGATTAAATTCGGATGTAATTTCTGTGTTTCATCGTTTGTAAGAAGGTCCAAGGGATACATTAAACCTGAAGTGAAGCATCGGAATCTAACACGGGACTCACAGGAGTGGTTCAAATCATAGAAATTTAGAGGTGTCAGTCCTCTTGTACTTAAGTCAGCATTGTGCCTTTTGTATTAAATTCGGATGCCATTTCTGAGTTTCATCGTCAATAAGAAGGTCCAAGGGATACAGTAAACCTGAAGTGAAGCATCGGAATCCAAAACTGGACTCACAGGAGAGGTTCAAATCATAGAAAGTTAGAGTGTCAGTCCTCTTGTAGTTAAGTCTGCATTGTGCCTTTTGTATTAAATTCGTATGCAATTTCTGTGTTTCATCGTCAATAAGAAGATCCTAGGGATACAGTAAACCTGAAGTGAAGCATCGGAATCTAAAACTGGACTCACAGGAGAGGTTCAAATCGTAGAAACTTAGTGTGTCAGTCCTCTTGTACTTAAGTCGGCATTGTGCATTTTGTATTAAATTCGGATGCAATTTCTGTGTTTCATCGTCAATAAGAAGGTCCAAGGGTTTCAGTAAACCTGAAGTGAAGCATCGAAATCTAAAACTGGACTCACAGGTGAGGTTCAAATCATAGGAAGTTAAAGTGTCAGTCCTCTTGTACTTAAGACGGCATTGTGCCTTTTGCATTAAATTCGGATGCATTTTCTGTGTTACATCGTCAATAAGAAGGTCGAAGGGATACAGTAAACTTGATGTGAAGCATCAAAATCTATAACTGGACTCACAGGAGTGGCTCAAATCATAGAAAGTTAGAGTGCCAGTCCTCTTGTACTTAAGTCGGCATTGTGCCTTTTGTATTAAATTCGGATGCAATTTCTGTGTTTCATCGCCAATAAGAAGGTCCAAGGTATACAGTAAACCTGAAGTGAAGCATCGGAATCTTAAACTGGACTCACAGGTGAGGTTCAAATCATAGAAAGTTAGAGTGTCAGTCCTCTTGTACATAGGTCGGCATTGTGCCTTTTGGACTAAATTCGGATGTAATTTCTGTGTTTCATCGTTTATAAGAAGGTCCAAGGGATACATTAAACCTGAAGTGAAGCATCGGAATCTAACACGGGACTCACAGGAGTGGTTCAAATCAAAGAAATTTAGAGTGTCAGTCCTCTTGTACTTAAGTCAGCATTGTGCCTTTTGTATTAAATTCGGATGCAATTTCTGTGTTTCATCGTCAATAAGAAGGTCCAAGGTATACAGTAAACCTCAAGTGAAGCATCGGAATCTTAAACTGGACTCACAGATGAGGTTCAAATCATTGAAAGTTAGAGTGTCAGTCCTCTTGTACATAGGTCGGCATTGTGCCTTTTGGATTAAATTCGGATGTAATTTCTGTGTTTCATCGTTTATAAGAAGGTCCAAGGGATACATTAAACCTGAAGTGAAGCATCGGAATCTAACACGGGACTCACAGGAGTGGTTCAAATCATAGAAATTTAGAGTGTCAGTCCTCTTGTACTTAAGTCAGCATTGTGCCTTTTGTAATAAATTCGGATGCAATTTCTGTGTTTCATCGTCAATAAGAAGTTCCAAGGGATACAGTAAACCTGAAGTGAAGAATCGGAATCTAAAACTGGACTCACAGGAGAGGTTCAAATCATAGAAAGTTATAGTGTCAGTCCTCTTCTACTTAAGTCGGCACTGTGCCTTTTGTATTAAATTCGAATGCAAATTCTGTGTTTCATCGTCAATAAGAAGATCCTAGGGATACAGTTAAACTGAAGTGAGGCATCGGAATCTATAACTGGCCTCACAGGAGTGGTTCAAATCATAGAATGTTAGAGTGTCAGTCCTCTTGTACTTAAGTTGGCATTGTGCATTTAGTATTAAATTCGTATGCAATTTCTGTGTTTCATCGCCAATAAGAAGGTCCAAGGGATACAGTAAACCTGAAGTGAAGCATCGGAATCTAAAACTGAACTCATAGGAGAGGTTCAAATCATAGAAATTTAGAGTGTCAGTCCTCTTGTACTTAAGTCGGCATTGTGCATTTTGTATTAAATTCGGATGCAATTTCTGTGTTTCATCGTCAATAAGAAGGTCCAAGGGATTCAGTAAACCTGAAGTGAAGCATCGAAATCTAAAACTGGATTTACAGGAGAGGTTCAAATCATAGAAAGTTAGTGTGTCAGTCCTCTTGTACTTAAGTCGGCATTGTGCCTTTTGTATTAAATTCGGATGCAATTACTGTGTTTCATCGTCAATAAGAAGGTCCAAGGGATACAGTAAACCTGAAGTAAAGCATCGGAATCTTAAACTGGACTCACAGGAGTGGTTCAAATCATAGAAAGTTAGAGTGTCAGTCTTCTTGTACTTAAGTCAGCATTGTGCCTTTTGTATTAAATTCGGATGCAATTTCTGTGTTTCATCGTCAATAAGAATGTCCAAGGCATACAGTAAACCTGAAGTAAAGCATCGGAATCCAAAACTGGACTCACAGGAGAGGTTCAAATCATAGAAAGTTAGAGTGTCAGTCCTCTTGTACTTAAGTCGGCATTGTGCCTTTTGTATTAAATTCGTATGCAATTTCTGTGTTTCATCGTTAATAAGAAGATCCTAGGGACACAGTAAACCTGAAGTGAAGCATCGGAATCTAAAACTGGACTCACAAGAGAGGTTCATATCGTAGATAGTTAGTGTGTCAGTCCTCTTGTACTTAAGTCGGCATTGTGCATTTTGTATTAAATTCGGATGCAATTTCTGTGTTTCATTGTCAATAAGAAGGTCCAAGGGATTCAGAAAACCTGAAGTGAAGCATCGAAATCTAAAACTGGACTCACAGGTGAGGTTCAAATCATAGAAAATTAAAGTGTCAGTCCTCTTGTACTTAAGACGGCATTGTGCCTTTTGTATTAAATTCGGATGCAATTTCTGTGTTTCATCGTCAATAAGAAGGTCGAAGGGATACACTAAAAATGAAGTGAAGCATCAAAATCTATAACTGGACTCACAGGAGCCGCTCAAATCATAGAAAGTTAGAGTGCCAGTCCTCTTGTACTTAAGTCGGCATTGTGCCTGTTGTTTTAAATTCGGATGCAATTTCTGTGTTTCATCGTCAATAAGAAGGTCCAAGGGATGCTGTAAACCTGAAGTGAAGCATCGGAATCTAAAATTGTACTCACAGGAGATGTTCATATCATAGAAAGTTAGAGTGTCAGTCCTCTTGTACTTAAGTCGGCATTGTGCCTTTTGTATTAAATTCGGATGCATTTTCTGTGTTTCATCGTTAATAAGAAGGTCCAAGGTATACAGTAAACCTGAAGTGAGGCATCGGAATCTTAAACTGGACTCACAGGTGAGGTTCAAATCATAGAAAGTTTGAGTGTCAGTCCTCTTGTACTTAAGTCAGCATTGTGCCTTTTGTATTAAATTCGGATGCAATTTCTGTGTTTCATCGTCAATAAGAAGGTCCAAGGGATACAGAAAACCTGAGGTGAAGCATCGAAATCTAAAACTGGAATCACAGGGGAGATTCAAATCAAAGAAAGCTGGAGTGTCAGTCCTCTTGTACTTAAGTCGGAATTGTGCCTTTTGTATTAAATTCGGATGCACTTTCTGTGTTTCATCGCCAATAAGAAGGTCCAAGGGATACAGTAAACCTGAAGTGAAGCATCGGAATCGAAAACTGGACTCACAGGAGAGGTTCAAATCATAGAAAGTTAGAGTGACAGTCCTTTTGTACTTATGTCTGCATTGTGCCTTTTGTATTAAATTCGGATGCAAATTCTGTGTTTCATCGTCAATAAGAAGGTCCAAGGGATACAGTAAACCTGAAGTGAAGCATCGGAATCTAAAACTGGACTCACAGGAGAGGTTCAAATCATAGAAAGTTAGAGTATCAGTCCTCTTGTACTTAGGTCGGCTTTGTGCCTTTTGTATTAAATTCGGATGTAATTTCTGTGTTTCATCGTTTATAAGAAGGTCCAAGGGATACAGTAAACCTGAAGTGAAGCATCGGAATCTAACACGGGACTCACAGGAGTGGTTCAAATCATAGAAAGTTTAAATGTCGGTCCTCTTGTACTTAAGTCAGCATTGTGCCTTTTGTATTAAATTCGGATGCAAAATTCTGTGTTTCATCGTCAATAAGAAGGTCCAAGGGATACAGTAAATCTGAAGTGAAGCCTCGGAATCTAAAACTGGACTCACAGGAGAGGTTCAAATCATAGAAAGTTAGAGTGTCAGTCCTCTTGTACTTATGTCGGCATTGTGCCTTTTGTATTAAATTCGGATGCAATTTCTGTGTTTCATCGTGAATAAGAAGGTCCGAGGGATACAGTAAACCTGAAGTGAAGCATCGGCATCTAAAACTGGACTCACAGGAGTGGTTCAAATCATAGAAATTTAGAGTGTCAGTCTTCTTGTACTTAAGTCAGCATTATGCCTTTTGTATTAAATTCGGATGCAATTTCTGTGTTTCATCGTCAATAAGAATGTCCAAGGCATACAGTAAACCTGAAGTGAAGCATCGGAATCCAAAACTGGACTCACAGGAGAGGTTCAAATCATAGAAAGTTAGAGTGTCAGTCCTCTTGTACTTAAGTCGGCATTGTGCCTTTTGTATTAAATTCGTATGCAATTTCTGTGTTTCATCGTCAATAAGAAGATCCTAGGGATATAGTAAACCTGAAGTGAAACATCGGAATCTAAAACTGGACTCACAGGAGAGGTTCATATCGTAGAAAGTTAGTGTGTCAGTCCTCTTGTACTTAAGTCGGCATTGTGGATTTTGTATTAAATTCGGATGCAATTTCTGTGTTTCATCGTCAAACAGAAGGTCCAAGGGATTCAGTAAACCTGAAGTGAAGCATCGAAATCTAAAACTGGACTCACAGGTGAGGTTCAAATCATAGAAAGTTAATGTGTCAGTCCTCTTGTACTTAAGACGGCATTGTGCCTTTTGTATTAAATTCGGATGCAATTTCTGTGTTTCATCGTCAATAAGAAGGTCGAAGGGATACACTAAAAATGAAGTGAAGCATCAAAATCTAAAACTGGACTCACAGGAGTCGCTCAAATCATAGAAAGTTAGAGTGCCAGTCCTCTTGTACTTAAGTCGGCATTGTGCCTGTTGTATTAAATTCGGATGCAATTTCTGTGTTTCATCGTCAATATAAAGGTCCAAGGGATGCTGTAAACCTGAAGTGAAGCATCGGAATCTAAAATTGTACTCACAGGAGATGTTCACATCATAGAAAGTTAGAGTGTCAGTCCTCTTGTACTTAAGTCGGCATTGTGCCTTTTGTATTAAATTCGGATGCAATTTCTGTGTTTCATCGTTAATAAGAAGGTCCAAGGTATACAGTAAACCTGAAGTGAAGCATCGGAATCTTAAACTGGACTCACAGGTGAGGTTCAAATCATAGAAAGTTAGAGTGACAGTCCTTTTTACTTATGTCGGCATTGTGCCTTTTGTATTAAATTCGGATGCAAATTCTGTGTTTCATCGTCAATAAGAAGGTCCAAGGGATACAGTAAACCTGAAGTGAAGCATCGGAATCTAAAACTGGACTCACAGGAGAGGTTCAAATCATAGAAAGTTAGAGTATCAGTCCTCTTGTACTTAGGTCGGCATTGTGTCTTTTGTATTAAATTCGGATGTAATTTCTGTGTTTCATCGTTTATAAGAAGGTCCAAGGGATACAGTAAACCTGAAGTGAAGCATCGGAATCTAACACGGGACTCACAGGAGTGGTTCAAATCATAGAAAGTTAGAATGTCGGTCCTCTTGTACTTAAGTCAGCATTGTGCCTTTTGTATTAATTTCGGATGCAATTTCTGTGTTTCATCGTCAATAAGAAGGTCCAAGGGATACAGTAAATCTGAAGTGAAGCCTCGGAATCTAAAACTGGACTCACAGAAGAGGTTCAAATCATAGAAAGTTAGAGTGTCAGTCCTCTTGTACTTATGTCGGCATTGTGCCTTTTGTATTAAATTCGGATGCAATTTCTGTGTTTCATCGTGAATAAGAAGGTCCGAGGGATACAGTAAACCTGAAGTGAAGCATCGGCATCTAAAACTGGACTCACAGGAGAGGTTCAAATAATAGAAAGTTAGAGTGTCAGTCCTCTTGTACTTAAGTCGGCATTGTGCCTTTTGTATTAAATTCGGATGCAATTCCTGTGTTTCATCGTCAATAAGAAGGTCCAAGGGATTCAGTAAACCTGAAGTGAAGCATCGGAATCTAAAACTGGACTCACAGGAGATGTTCAAATCATAGAAAGTTAGAGTGTCAGTCCTCTTGTACTTAAGTCGGCATTGTGCCTTTTGTATTAAATTCGATGCAATTTCTGTGTTTCATCGTCAATAAGAAGGTCCAAGGGATTCATTAAACCTGAAGTGAAGCATCGAAATCTAAAACTCGACTCACAGGTGAGGTTCAAGTCATAGAAAGTTAAAGTGTCAGTCCTCTTGTACTTAAGTCGGCATTGTGCCTTTTGTATTAAATTCGGATGCAATTTCTGTGTTTCATCGTCAATAAGAAGGTCCGAGGGATACAGTAAACGTGAAGTGTAGCCTCGGCATCTAAAACTGGACTCACAGGAGTGGCTAAAATCATAGAAAGTTATAGTGTCAGTCCTCTTGTACTTTAGTCGGCATTGTCCCTGTTGTATTAAATTCGGATGCAATTTCTGTGTTTCATCGTAAATAATAAGGTCCAAGGGATACAGTAAACCTGAAGTGAAGCATCGGAATCTTAAACTGGACTCACAGGAGTGGTTCAAATCATAGAAAGTTAGAGTGTCAGTCCTCTTGTACTTAAGTCGGCATTGTGCCTTTTGTATTAAATTCGGATGCAATTTCTGGGTTTCATCGTCAATAAGAAGGTCCAAGGGATACAGTAAACCTGAAGTGAAGCATCGTAATCGAAAACCGGACTCACAGGAGAGGTTCAAATCATAGAAAGTTAGAGTGTCAGTCCTCTTGTACTTAAGTCGGCATTGTGCCTTTTGTATTAAATTCGGATGCAAATTCTGTGTTTCATCGTCAATAAGAGGGTCCAAGAGATACAGTAAACCTGAAGTGAAGCATCGGAATCTAAAACTGGATTCACAGGAGAGGTTCAAATCATAGAAACTTAGAGTGTCAGTCCTCTTGTATTTAAGTCGGCATTGTGCCTTTTGTATTAAATTCGGATGCAATTCCTGTGATTCATCGTCAATTAGAAGGTCCAAGGTATACAGTAAATCTGAAGTGAAGCCTCGAAATCTAAAACTGGACTCACAGGAGAGGTTCAAATCATAGAAAGTTAGAGTGTCAGTCCTCTTGTACTTAAGTCTGCATTGTGCCTTTTGTATTAAATTCGTATGCAATTTCTGTGTTTCATCGTCAATAAGAAGATCCTAGAGATACAGTCAACCTGAAGTGAAGCATCGGAATCTAAAACTGGACTCACAGGAGGGGTTCAAATCGTAGAAAGTTAGTGTGTCAGTCCTCTTGTACTTAAGTCGGCATTGTGCATTTTGTATTAAATTCGGATGCAATTTCTGTGGTTCATCGTCAATAAGAAGGTCCAAGGGATTCAGTAAACCTGAAGTGAAGCATCGAAATCTAAAACTGGACTCACAGGAGTGGCTCAAATCATAGAAAGTTATAGTGTCAGTCCTCTTGTACTTTAGTCGGCATTGTCCCTGTTGTATTAAATTCGGATGCAATTTCTGTGTTTCATCGTCCATAAGAAGGTCCAAGGGATGCTGTAAACCTGAAGTGAAGCATCGGAATCTAAAATTGTACTCACAGGAGATGTTCATATCATAGAAAGTTAGAGTGTCAGTCCTCTTGTACTTAAGTCGGCATTGTGCCTTTTGTATTAAATTCGGATGCAATTTCTGTGTTTCATCGTCAATAAGAAGGTCCAAGGTACACAGTAAACCTGAAGTGAAGCATCGGAATCTTAAACTGGACTCACAGGTGAGGTTCAAATCACAGAAAGTTAGAGTGTCCGACCTCTTGTACATAGGTCGGCATTGTGCCTTTTGGATTAAATTCCGATGTAATTCCTGTGTTTCATCGTTTATAAGAAGGTCCAAGGGATACATTAAACCTGGAGGGAAGCATCGGAATCTAACACGGGACTCACAGGAGTGGTTCAAATCATAGAAATTTAGAGTGTCAGTCCTCTTGTACTTAAGTCAGCATTGTGCCTTTTCTATTAAATTCGGATGCAATTTCTGTGTTTCATCGTCAATAAGAAGGTCCAAGGGATACAGTAAACCTGAAGTGAAGCATCGGAATCTAAATCTGGACTCACAGGAGAGGTTCAAATCATAGAAAGTTATAGTGTCAGTCCTCTTGTACTTAAGTTGGCATTGTGCCTTTTGTATTAAATTCGGATGCAATTTCTTTGTTTCATTGTCAATAAGAAGATCCTAGGGATTCAGTAAAACTGAAGTGAAGCATCGGAATCTATAACTGGCCTCACAGGAGTGGTTCAAATCATAGAATGTTAGAGTGTCAGTCCTCTTGTACTTAAGTCGGCATTGTGCATTTAGTATTAAATTCGTATGCAATTTCTGTGTTTCATCGCCAATAAGAAGGTCCAAGGGATACAGTAAACCTGAAGTGAAGCATCGGAATCTAAAACTGAACTCACAGGAGAGGTTCAAATCATAGTAATTTAGAGTGTCAGTCCTCTTGTACTTAAGTCGGCATTGTGCATTTTGTATTAAATTCGGATGCAATTTCTGTGTTTCATCGTCAATAAGAAGGTCCAAGGGATACAGAAAACCTGAAGTGAAGCATCGGAATCTAAAACTGGAAACCCAGGAGAGGTTCAAATCAAAGAAAGTTAGAGTGTCAGTCTTCTTGTACTTAAGTCGGCATTGTGCCTTTTGTATGAAATCCGGATGCAATTTCTGTGTTGTTTCATCGTCAATAAGGAGGTCCTAGGGATACAGTAAACCTGAAGTGAAGCATCGGAATCTAAAACTGGACTCACAGGAGAGGTTCACATCATAGAAAGTTAGAGTGTCAGTCCTCTTGTACTTAAGTCGGCATTGTGCATTTTGTATTAAATTCGGATGCAATTACTGTGCTTCATCGTCAATAAGAAGGTCCAAGGGATACAGTAAACCTGAAGTGAAGCATCGGAATCTTAAACTGGACTCACAGGAGTGGTTCAAAGCATAGAAAGTTAGAGTGTCAGTCCTCTTGTACTTAAGTCGGTATTGTGCCTTTTGTATTAAATTCGGATGCAATTTCTGTGTTTCGTCGTCAATAAGAAGGTCCAAGGGATACAGTAAACCTGAAGTGAAGCATCGGAATCGAAAACCGGACTCACAGGAGAGGTTCAAATCATAGAAAGTTAGAGTGTCAGTCCTCTTGTACTTAAGTCGGCATTGTGCCTTTTGTATTAAATTCGGATGCAAATTCTGTGTTTCATCAACAATAAGAAGGTCCAAGGGATACAGTAAACCTGAAGTGAAGCATCGGAATCTAAAACTGTACTCACAGAAGAGGTTCAAATCATAGAAAGTTAGAGTGTCAGTCCTCTTGTACATAGGTCGGCATTGTGCCTTTTGGATTAAATTCGGATGTAATTTCTGTGTTTCATCGTTTATAAGAAGGTCCAAGGGATACATTAAACCTGAAGTGAAGCATCGGAATCTAACACGGGACTCACAGGAGTGGCTCAAATCATAGAAATTTAGAGTGTCAGTCCTCTTGTACTTAAGTCAGCATTGTGCCTTTTGTATTAAATTTGGATGCAATTTCTGTGTTTCATCGTCAATAAGAAGGTCCAAGGGATACAGAAAACCTGAAGTAAAGCATCGGAATCTAAAACTGGACTCACAGGAGAGGTTCAAATCATAGAAAGTTAGAGTGTCAGTCCTCTTGTACTTAAGTCCTCATTGTGCCTTTTGTATTAAATTCGTATGCAATTTCTGTGTCTCATCGTCAATAAGAAGATCCTAGGGATACAGTAAACCTGAAGTGAAGCATCGGAATCTAAAACTGGACTCACAGGAGAGGTTCAAATCGTAGAAAGTTAGTGTGTCAGTCCTCTTGTACTTAAGTCTGCATTGTGCATTTTGTATTAAATTCGGATGCAATTTCTGTGTTTCATCGTCAATAAGAAGGTCCAAGGGATTCGGTAAACCTGAAGTGAAGCATCGAAATCTAAAACTGGACTCACAGGTGAGGTTCAAATCATAGAAAGTTAAAGTGTCAGTCCTCTTGTACTTAAGACGGCATTGTGCCTTTTGTATTAAATTCGGATGGAATTTCTGTGTTTCATCGTCAACAAGAAGGTCGAAGGGATACAGTAAACATGAAGTGAAGCATCAAAATCTATAACTGGACTCACAGGAGTGGCTCAAATCATAGAAAGTTAGAGTGCCAGTCCTCTTGTACTTAAGTCGGCATTGTGCCTGTTGTATTAAATTCGGATGCAATTTCTGTGTTTCATCGTCAAAAAGAAGGTCCAAGGGATGCTTTAAATTTGAAGAGAAGCATCGGAATCTACAATTGTACTCACAGGAGATATTCATATCATAGAAAGTTAGAGTGTCAGTCCTCTTGTACTTAAGTCGGCATTGTGCCTTTTGTATTAAATTCGGATCCAATTTCTGTGTTTCATCGTCAATAAGAAGGTCCAAGGTATACAGAAAACCTGAAGTGAAGCATCGGAATCTAAAACTGGAATCACAGGAGAGATTCAAATCAAAGAAAGTTGGAGTGTCAGTCCTCTTGTACTTAAGTCGGAATTGTGCCTTTTGTATTAAATTCGGATGCAAATTCTGTGTTTCATCGTCAATAAGAAGGTCCAAGGGATACAGTAAACCTGAAGTGAAGCATCGGAATCTAAAACTGGACTCACAGGAGAGGTTCAAATCATAGAAAGTTAGAGTATCAGTCCTCTTGTACTTAAGTCGGCATTGTGCCTTTTGTATTAAATTCGCATCCAATTTCTGTGTTTCATCGTCAATAAGAAGGTCCAAGGTATACAGTAAACCTGAAGTGAAGCCTCGGAATCTAAAACTGGACTCACAGGAAAGGCTCAAATCATAGAAAGTTAGAGTGTCAGTCCTCTTGTACTTATGTTGGCATTGTGCCTTTTGTATTAAATTCGGATGCAATTTCTGTGTTTCATCGTCAATAAGAAGGTCCGAGGGATACAGTAAACCTGAAGTGAAGCATCGGCATCTAAAACTGGACTTACAGGAGAGGTTCAAATCATAGAAAGTTAGAGTGTCAGTCCTCTTGTACTTAAGTCGGCATTGTGCCTTTTGTATTAAATTCGGATGCAATTCCTGTGTTTCATCGTCAATAAGAAGGTCCAAGGGATACAGTAAACCTGAAGTGAAGCATCGGAATCTAAAACTGGACTCACAGGAGAGGTTCAAATCATAGAAAGTTAGAGTGTCAGTTCTCTTGTACTTAAGTCGGCATTGTGCCTTTTGTATTAAATTCGGATGAAATTTCTGTGTTTCATCGTCAATAAGAAGGTCGAAGGGATTCAGTAAACCTGAAGTGAAGCATCGAAATCTAAAACTCGACTCCCAGGTGAGGTTCAAATCATAGAAAGTTAAAGTGTCAGTCCTCTTGCACTTAAGTCGGCATTGTGCCTTTTGTATTAAATTCGGATGCAAATTCTGTGTTTCATCGTCAATAAGAAGGTCCAAGTGATACAGTAAACCTGAAGTGAAGCATCGGAATCTAAAACTGGACTCACAGGAGAGGTTGAAATCATAGAACGTTAGAGTTTCAGTCTTTTGTACTTAGGTCGGCATTGTGCTTTTGTATTAAATTCGGATGTAATTTCTATGTTTCATCGTCAATAAGAAGGTCCTAGGGATTCAGTAAAACTGAAGTGAAGCATCGGAATCTATAACTGGCCCCACAGGAGTGGTTGAAATCATAGAATGTTAGAGTGTCAGTCCTCTTGTACTTAAGTCGGCATTGTGCATTTAGTATTAAATTCGTATGCAATTTCTGTGTTTCATCGCCAATAAGAAGGTTCAAGGGATACAGTAAACCTGAAGTGAAGCATCGGAATCTAAAACTGAACTCACAGGAGAGGTTCAAATCATAGAAATTTAGAGTGTCAGTCCTCTTGTACTTAAGTCGGCATTGTGCCTTTTGTGTTAAAGTCGGATGCAATTTCTGTGTTTCATCGTCAATAAGAAGGTCCAAGGGATTCAGTAAACCTGAAGTGAAGCATCGAAATCTAAAACTGCACTTACAGGTGAGGTTCAAATCATAGAAATTTATAGTGTCAGTCCTCTTGTACTAAAGTCGGTATTGTGCCTTTTGTATAAAATTCGGATGCAATTTCTGTGTTTCATCGTCAATAAGAAGGTCCAAGGGATACAGAAAACCTGAAGTGAAGCATCGGAACCTAAAACTGGAATCCCAGGAGAGGTTCAAATCAAAGAAAGTTAGAGTGTCAGTCCTCTTGTACTTAAGTCGGCATTGTGCCTTTTGTATTAAATTCGGATGCAAATTCTGTGTTTCATCGTCAATAAGAAGGTCCAAGGGATACAGTAAACCTGAAGTGAAGCATCGGAATCTAAAACTGGACTCACAGGAGAGGTTCAAATCATAGAAAGTTAGAGTGTCAGTCCTCTTGTACATAGGTCGGCATTGTGCCTTTTGGATTAAATTCGGATGTAATTTCTGTGTTTCATCGTTTATAAGAAGGTCCAAGGGATACATTAAACCTGAAGTGAAGCATCGGAATCTAACACGGGACTCACAGGAGTGGTTCAAATCATAGAAATTTAGAGTGTCAGTCCTTTTGTACTTAATTCAGCATTGTGCCTTTTGTATTAAATTCGGATGCAATTTCTGTGTTTCATCGTCAATAAGAAGGTCCAAGGGATACAGTAAAGCTGAAGTAAAGCATCGGAATCTAAAACTGGACTCACAGGAGAGGTTCAAATCATAGAAAGTTAGAGTGTCAGTCCTCTTGTACTTAAGTCCTCATTGTGCCGTTTGTATTAAATTCGTATGCAATTTCTGTGTTTCATCGCCAATAAGAAGATCCTAGGGATACAGTAAACCTGAAGTGAAGCATCGGAATCTAAAACTGGACTCACAGGAGAGGTTCAAATCGTAGAAAGTTAGTGTGTCAGTCCTCTTGTACTTAAGTCGGCATTGTGCATTTTGTATTAAATTCGGATGCAATTTCTGTGTTTCATCGTCAATAAGAAGGTCCAAGGGATTCGGTAAACCCGAAGTGAAGCATCGAAATCTAAAACTGGACTCACAGGAGAGGTTCAAATCGTAGAAAGTTAGTCTGTCAGTGCTCTTGTACTTAAGTTGGCATTGTGCATTTTGTATTAAATTCGGATGCAATTTCTGTGTTTCATCGTCAATAAGAAGGTCCAAGGGATTCGGTAAACCTGAAGTGAAGCATCGAAATCTAAAACTGGACTCACAGGTGAGGTTTAAATCACAGAAAGTTAAAGTGTCAGTCCTCTTGTACTTAAGACGGCATTGTGCCTTTTGTATTAAATTCGGATGGAATTTCTGTGTTTCATCGTCAATAAGAAGGTCGAAGGGATACAGTAAACATGAAGTGAAGCATCAAAATCTATAACTGGACTCACAGGAGTGGCTCAAATCATAGAAAGTTAGAGTGACAGTCCTCTTGTACTTATGTCGGCATTGTGCCTTTTGTATTAAATTCGGATGCAAATTCTGTGTTTCATCGTCAATAAGAAAGTCCAAGGGATACAGTAAACCTGAAGTGAAGCATCGGAATCTAAAACTGGACTCACAGGAGAGGTTCAAATCATAGAAAGTTAGAGTATCAGTCCTCTTGTACTTAGGTCGGCATTGTGCCTTTTGTATTAAATTCGGATGTAATTTCTGTGTTTCATCGTTTATAAGAAGGTCCAAGGGATACAGTAAACATGAAGTGAAGCATCGGAATCTAACACGGGACTCACAGGAGTGGTTCAAATCATAGAAAGTTAGAATGTCGGTCCTCTTGTACTTAAGTCAGCATTTTGCCCTTTGTATTAAATTCGGATGCAATTTCTGTGTTTCATCGTCAATAAGAAGGTCCAAGGGATACAGTAAATCTGAAGTGAAGCCTCGGAATCTAAAACTGGACTCACAGGAGAGGTTCAAATCATAGAAAGTTAGAGTGTCAGTCCTCTTGTACTTAAGTCGGCATTGTGCCTTTTGTATTAAATTCGGATGCAATTCCTGTGTTTCATCGTCAATAAGAAGGTCCAAGGGATACAGTAAACCTGAAGTGAAGCATCGGAATCTAAAACTGGACTCACAGAAGAGGTTCAAATCATAGGAAGTTAGAGTGTCAGTCCTCTTGTACTTAAGTCGGCATTGTGCCTTTTGTATTAAATTCGGATGCAATTTCTGTGTTTCATCGTCAATAAGAAGGTCCAAGGGATTCAGTAAACCTGAAGTGAAGCATCGAAATCTAAAACTCGACTCACAGGTGAGGTTCAAATCATAGAAAGTTAAAGTGTCAGTCCTCTTGTACTTAAGTCGGCATTGTGCCTTTTGTATTAAATTCGGATGCAATTTCTGTGTTTCATCGTCAATAAGAAGATCGAAGGGATACATTAAACCTGAAGTGAAGCATCTGAATCTATAACTATACTCACAGGAATGCCTCAAATTATAGAAAGTTATAGTGTCAGTCCTCTTGTACTTTAGTCGGCATTGTGCCTGTTGTATTAAATTCGGATGCAATTTCTGTGTTTCATCGTCAATAAGAAGGTCCAAGGGATGCTGTAAACCTGAAGTGAAGCATCGGAATCTAAAATTGTACTCACAGGAGATGTTCATATCATAGAAAGTTAGAGTGTCAGTCCTCTTGAACTGAAGTCGGCATTGTGCCTTTTGTATTAAATTCGGATGCAATTTCTGTGTTTCATCGTCAATAAGAAGGTCCAAGGGTTACAGTAAACCTGAAGTGAAGCATCGGAATCTAAAACTGGAATCACAGGAGAGGTTCAAGTCAGAGAAACTTAAAGTGTCAGTCCTCTTGTACTTAAATCGGCATTGTGCCTTTTCTATTAAATTTGGATGCAATTTCTGTGTTTCATCGTCAATAAGAAGGTCGAAGGGATACAGTAAACCTGAAGTGAAGCATCGGAATCTATAACTGGACTCACAGGAGTGGCTCAAATCATAGAAAGTTATAGTGTCAGTTCTCTTGTACTTAACTCGGCATTGTGCCTGTTGTATTAAATTCGGATGCAATTTCTGTGTTTCATCGTCAATGAGAAGGTCCAAGGGATGCTGTAAACCTGAAGTGAAGCATCGGAATCTAAAATTGTACTCACAGGGGATGTTCATATCATAGAAATTTAGAGTGTCAGTCCTCTTGTACTTAAGTCGGCATTGTGCCTTTTGTATTAAATTCGGATGCAATTTCTGTGTTTCATCGTCAATAAGAAGGTCCAAGGTATACAGTAAACCTGAAGTGAAGATCGGAATCTTAAACTGGACTCACAGGTGAGGTTCAAATCATAGAAAGTTAGAGTGTCAGTCCTCATGTACTTAAGTCAGCATTGTGCCTTTTGTATTAAATTCGGATGCAATTTCTGTGTTTCATCGTCAATAAGAACGTCCAAGGGATACAGAAAACCTGAAGTGAATCATCGTAATCTAAGACTGGAATAACAGGTGAGGTTCAAATCAAAGAAAGTTGGAGTGTCAGTCCTCTTGTACTTAAGTCGGAATTGTGCCTTTTGTATTAAATTCGGATGCAATTTCTGTGTTTCATCGTCAATAAGAAGGTCCAAGGGATACAGTATACCTGAAGTGAAGCATCGGAATCGAAAACTGGACTCACAGGAGAGGTTCAAATCATAGAAAGTTAGAGTGTCAATCCTCTTGTACTTAAGTCGGCATTGTGCCTTTTGTATTAAATTCGGATGTAATTTCTGTGTTTCATCGTTTATAAGAAGGTCCAAGGGATACAGTAAACCTGAAGTGAAGCATCGGAATCTAACACGGGACTCACAGGAGTGGTTCAAATCATAGAAAGTTAGAATGTCGGTCCTCTTGTACTTAAGTCAGCATTTTGCCCTTTGTATTAAATTCGGATGCAATTTCTGTGTTTCATCGTCAATAAGAAGGTCCAAGGGATACAGTAAATCTGAAGTGAAGCCTCGGAATCTAAAACTGGACTCACAGGAGAGGTTCAAATCATAGAAAGTTAGAGTGTCAGTCCTCTTGTACTTATGTCGGCATTGTGCCTTTTGTATTAAATTCGGATGCAATTTCTGTGTTTCATCGTCAATAAGAAGGTCCGAGGGATACAGTAAACCTGAAGTGAAGCATCGGCATCTAAAACTGGACTCACAGGAGAGGTTTAAATCATAGACAGTTAGAGTGTCAGTCCTCTTGTACTTAAGTCGGCATTGTGCCTTTTGTATTAAATTCGGATGCAATTCCTGTGTTTCATCGTCAATAAGAAGGTCCAAGGGATACAGTAAACCTGAAGTGAAGCATCGGAATCTAAAACTGGACTCACAGAAGAGGTTCAAATCATAGAAAGTTAGAGTGTCAGTCCTCTTGTACTTAAGTCGGCATTGTGCCTTTTGTATTAAATTCGGATGCAATTTCTGTGTTTCATCGTCAATAAGAAGGTCCAAGGGATTCAGTAAACCTGAAGTGAAGCATCGAAATCTAAAACTCGACTCACAGGTGAGGTTCAAATCATAGAAAGTTAAAGTGTCAGTCCCCTTGTACTTAAGTCGGCATTGTGCCTTTTGTATTAAATTCGGATGCAATTTCTGTGTTTCATCGTCAATAAGAAGATCGAAGGGATACATTAAACCTGAAGTGAAGCATCTGAATCTATAACTGGACTCACAGGAGTGCCTCAAATTATAGAAAGTTATAGTGTCAGTCCTCTTGTACTTTAGTCGGCATTGTGCCTGTTGTATTAAATTCGGATGCAATTTCTGTGTTTCATCGTCAATAAGAAGGTCCAAGGGATGCTGCAAACCTGAAGTGAAGCATCGGAATCTAAAATTGTACTCACAGGAGATGTTCATATCATAGAAAGTTAGAGTGTCAGTCCTCTTGAACTGAAGTCGGCATTGTGCCTTTTGTATTAAATTCGGATGCAATTTCTGTGTTTCATCGTCAATAAGAAGGTCCAAGGGTTACAGTAAACCTGAAGTGTAGCATCGGAATCTAAAACTGGAATCACAGGAGAGGTTCAAGTCAGAGAAACTTAAAGTGTCAGTCCTCTTGTACTTAAGTCGGCATTGTGCCTTTTCTATTAAATTTGGATGCAATTTCTGTGTTTCATCGTCAATAAGAAGGTCGAAGGGATACAGTAAACCTGAAGTGAAGCATCGGAATCTATAACTGGACTCACAGGAGTGGCTCAAATCATAGAAAGTTATAGTGTCAGTTCTCTTGTACTTAACTCGGCATTGTGCCTGTTGTATTAAATTCGGATGCAATTTCTGTGTTTCATCGTCAATGAGAAGGTCCAAGGGATGCTGTAAACCTGAAGTGAAGCATCGGAATCTAAAATTGTACTCACAGGGGATGTTCATATCATAGAAATTTAGAGTGTCAGTCCTCTTGTACTTAAGTCGGCATTGTGCCTTTTGTATTAAATTCGGATGCAATTTCTGTGTTTCATCGTCAATAAGAAGGTCCAAGGTATACAGTAAACCTGAAGTGAAGATCGGAATCTTAAACTGGACTCACAGGTGAGGTTCAAATCATAGAAAGTTAGAGTGTCAGTCCTCATGTACTTAAGTCAGCATTGTGCCTTTTGTATTAAATTCGGATGCAATTTCTGTGTTTCATCGTCAATAAGAAGGTCCAAGGGATACAGTATACCTGAAGTGAAGCATCGGAATCGAAAACTGGACTCACAGGAGAGGTTCAAATCATAGAAAGTTAGAGTGTCAATCCTCATGTACTTAAGTCGGCATTGTGCCTTTTGTATTAAATTCGGATGCAAATTCTGTGTTTCATCGTCAATAAGAAGGTCCAAGGGATACAATAAACCTGAAGTGAAGCATCGGAATCTAAAACTGGACTCACAGGAGAGATTGAAATCACAGAAAGTGAGAGTGTCAGTCCTCTTGTACTTAAGTCAGCATTGTGCCTTTTGTATTAAATACGGATGCAATTTCTGTGTTTCATCGTCAACAAGAAGGTCCAAGGGATACAGTAAATCTGAAGTGAAGCCTCGGAATCTAAAACTGGACTCACAGGAGAGGTTCAAATCATAGAAAGTTAGAGTGTCCGTCCTCTTGTACTTATGTCGGCATTGTGCCTTTTGTATTAAATTCGGATGCAATTTCTGTGTTTCATCGACAATAAGAAGGTCCGAGGGATACAGTAAACCTGAAGTGAAGCCTCGGCATCTAAAACTGGACTCACAGGAGAGGTTCAAATCATAGAAAGTTAGAGTGTCAGTCCTCTTGTACGTAAGTCGGCATTGTGCTTTTGGATTAAATTCGGATGCAATTTCTGTGTTTCATCGTCAATAAGAAGGTCCAAGGGATTCAGTAAACCTGAACGGAAGCATCGAAATCTATAACTGGACTCACAGGTGAGGTTCAAATCATAGAAAGTTAAAGTGTCAGTCCTCTTGTACTTAAGTCGGCATTGTGCCGTTTGTAATTAATTCGGATGCAATTTCTGTGTTTCATTGTCAATAAGAGGGTCGAAAGGATACAGTAAACCTGATGTGAAGCATCGGAATCGAAAACTGGACTCACAGGAGTGGCTCAAATCATAGAAAGTAATAGTGTCAGTCCTCTTGTACTTAAGTCGGCATTGTGCCTGTTGTATTGAATTCGGATGCAATTTCTGTGTTTCATCGTAAATAAGAAGGTCCAAGGGATGCTGTAAACCTGAAGTGAAGCATCGGAAACTAAAATTGTACTCACAGGAGATGTTTATATCATAGAAAGTTAGAGTGTCAGTCCTCTTGTACTTAAGTCGGCATTGTGCCTTTTGTATTAAATTCGGATGCAATTTCTGTGTTTCATCGTCAATAAGAAGGTCCAAGGGATACAGTAAACCTGAAGTGAAGCATCGGAATCTAAAACTGGAATCACAGAAGAGGTTCAAATCAGAGAAACTTAAAGTGTCAGTCCTCTTTTACTTAAGTCGGCATTGTGCCTTTTGTATTAAATTCGGATGCAATTTCTGTGTTTCATCGTCAATAAGAAAATCCAAGGGATACAGTAAACCTGAAGAGATGCATCGGAATCTAAAACTGGACTCACAGGAGAGGTTCAAATCATAGAAAGTTAGAGTGTCAGTCCTCTTGTACTTAAGTCGGCATTGTGCCTTTTGTATTAAATTCGTATGCAATTTCTGTGTTTCATCGTCAATAAGAAGAACCAAGGGATACAGTAAACCAGAAGTGAAGCATCGGAATCTAAAACTGGACTCACAGGAGAGGTTCAAATCGTAGAGAGTTAGTGTGTCAGTCCTCTTGTACTTAAGTCGGCATTGTGCATTTTGTATTAAATTCGGATGCAATTTCTGTGTTTCATCGTCAATAAGAAGGTCCAAGGGATTCAGTAAACCTGAAGTGCAGCATCGAAATCTAAAACTGGACTCACAAGTGAGGTTCAAATCATAGAAAGTTAAAGTGTCAGTCCTCTTGTACTTAAGTCGGCATTGTGCCTTTCGTATTAAATTCGGATGCAAATTCTGTGTTTCATCGTCAATAAGAAGGTCGAAGGGATACAGTAAACCTTAAGTGAAGCATCGGAATCTATAACTGGACTCACAGGAGTGGCTCAAACCATAGAATGTTATAGTGTCAGTCCTCTTGTACTTTAGTCGGCATTGTGCCTGTTGTATTAAATTCGGATGCAATATCTGTGTTTCATCGTCAATAAGAAGGTCCAAGGGATGCTGTAAACCTGAAGTGAAGCATCGGAATCTAAAATTGTACTCACAGGGGATGTTCATATCATAGAAAGTGAGAATGTCAGTCCTCTTGTACTTAAGTCGGCATTGTGCCTTTTGTATTAAATTTGGATGCAATTTCAGTGTTTCATCGTCAATAAGAAGGTCCAAGGTATACAGTAAACCTGAAGTGATGCATCGGAATCTTAAACTGGACTCACAGGTGAGGTTCAAATCATAGAAAGTTAGAGTGTCAGTCCTCTTGTACTTAAGTCAGCATTGTGCCTTTTGTATTAAATTCGGATGCAATTTCTGTGTTTCATCGTCAATAAGAAGGTCCAAGGGACACAGAAATCCTGAAGTGAAGCATCGGAATCTAAAACTGGATTCACAGGAGAGGTTCAAATCAAAGAAAGTTGGAGTGTCAGTCCTCTTGTACTTAAGTCGGAATTGTGCCTTTTGTATTAAATTCGGATGCAATTTCTGTGTTTCATCGTCAATAGGAAGGTCCAAGGGATACAGTAAACCTGAAGTGAAGCATCGGAATCCAAAACTGGACTAACAGGAGAGGTTCAAATCATAGAAAGTTAGAATGTCAGTCCTCTTGTACTTAAGTCGGTATTGTGCCTTTTGTTTTAAATTCGGATGCAATTTCTGTGTTTCATCGTCAATAAGAATGTCCAAGGGATACAGTAAACCTGAAGTGAAGCATCGGAATCTTAAACTGGACTCACAAGAGTGGTTCAAATCAAAGAAAGTTAGAGTGTCAGTCCTCTTGTACTTAAGTCGGCTTTGTGCTTTTGTATTAAATTCGGATGCAATTTCTGTGTTTCATCGTCAATAAGAAGGTCCAAGGGACACAGAAATCCTGAAGTGAAGCATCGGAATCTAAAACTGGATTCACAGGAGAGGTTCAAATCAAAGAAAGTTGGAGTGTCAGTCCTCTTGTACTTAAGTCGGAATTGTGCCTTTTGTATTAAATTCGGATGCAATTTCTGTGTTTCATCGTCAATAAGAAGGTCCAAGGGATACAGTATACCTGAAGTGAAGCATCGGAATCGAAAACTGGACTCACAGGAGAGGTTCAAATCATAGAAAGTTAGAGTGTCAATCCTCTTGTACTTAAGTCGGCATTGTGCCTTTTGTATTAAATTCGGATGCAAATTCTGTGTTTCATCGTCAATAAGAAGGTCCAAGGGATACAATAAACCTGAAGTGAAGCATCGGAATCTAAAACTGGACTCACAGGAGAGATTGAAATCATAGAACGTTAGAGTATCAGTCCTTTTGTACTTAGGTCGGCATTGTGCCTTTTTTATTAAATTCGGATGTAATTTCTATGTTTCATCGTTTATAAGAAGGTCCCAGGGATACAGTAAACCTGAAGTGAAGCATCGGAATCTAACACGGGACTCACAGGAGTGGTTCAAATCACAGAAAGTGAGAGTGTCAGTCCTCTTGTACTTAAGTCAGCATTGTGCTTTTGTATTAAATACGGATGCAATTTCTGTGTTTCTTCGTCAACAAGAAGGTCCAAGGGATACAGTAAATCTGAAGTGAAGCCTCGGAATCTAAAACTGGACTCACAGGAGAGGTTCAAATCATAGAAAGTTAGAGTGTCCGTCCTCTTGTACTTATGTCGGCATTGTGCCTTTTGTATTAAATTCGTATGCAATTTCTGTGTTTCATCGTCAATAAGAAGATCCAAGGGATACAGTAAACCAGAAGTGAAGCATCGGAATCTAAAACTGGACTCACAGGAGAGGTTCAAATCGTAGAGAGTTAGTGTGTCAGTCCTCTTGTACTTAAGTCGGCATTGTGCATTTTGTATTAAATTCGGATGCAACTTCTGTGTTTCATCGTCAATAAGAAGGTCCAAGGGATTCAGTAAACCTGAAGTGCAGCATCGAAATCTAAAACTGGACTCACAAGTGAGGTTCAAATCATAGAAAGTTAAAGTGTCAGTCCTCTTGTACTTAAGTCGGCATTGTGCCTTTCGTATTAAATTCGGATGCAAATTCTGTGTTTCATCGTCAATAAGAAGGTCGAAGGGATACAGTAAACCTTAAGTGAAGCATCGGAATCTATAACTGGACTCACAGGAGTGGCTCAAACCATAGAATGTTATAGTGTCAGTCCTCTTGTACTTTAGTCGGCATTGTGCCTGTTGTATTAAATTCGGATGCAATATCTGTGTTTCATCGTCAATAAGAAGGTCCAAGGGATGCTGTAAACCTGAAGTGAAGCATCGGAATCTAAAATTGTACTCACAGGGGATGTTCATATCATAGAAAGTGAGAATGTCAGTCCTCTTGTACTTAAGTCGGCATTGTGCCTTTTGTATTAAATTTGGATGCAATTTCAGTGTTTCATCGTCAATAAGAAGGTCCAAGGTATACAGTAAACCTGAAGTGATGCATCGGAATCTTAAACTGGACTCACAGGTGAGGTTCAAATCATAGAAAGTTAGAGTGTCAGTCCTCTTGTACTTAAGTCAGCATTGTGCCTTTTGTATTAAATTCGGATGCAATTTCTGTGTTTCATCGTCAATAAGAAGGTCCAAGGGACACAGAAATCCTGAAGTGAAGCATCGGAATCTAAAACTGGATTCACAGGAGAGGTTCAAATCAAAGAAAGTTGGAGTGTCAGTCCTCTTGTACTTAAGTCGGAATTGTGCCTTTTGTATTAAATTCGGATGCAATTTCTGTGTTTCATCGTCAATAGGAAGGTCCAAGGGATACAGTAAACCTGAAGTGAAGCATCGGAATCCAAAACTGGACTAACAGGAGAGGTTCAAATCATAGAAAGTTAGAATGTCAGTCCTCTTGTACTTAAGTCGGTATTGTGCCTTTTGTTTTAAATTCGGATGCAATTTCTGTGTTTCATCGTCAATAAGAATGTCCAAGGGATACAGTAAACCTGAAGTGAAGCATCGGAATCTTAAACTGGACTCACAAGAGTGGTTCAAATCAAAGAAAGTTAGAGTGTCAGTCCTCTTGTACTTAAGTCGGCTTTGTGCTTTTGTATTGAATTCGGATGCAATTTCTGTGTTTCATCGTCAATAAGAAGGTCCAAGGGATACAGTAAACCTGAAGTGAAGCATCGGAATCGAAAACTGGACTCACAGGAGAGGTTCAAATCATAGAAAGTTAGAGTGTCAGTCCTCTTGTACTTATGTCGGCATTGTGCCTTTTGTATTAAATTCGGATGCAACTTCTGTGATTCATCGTCAATAAGAAGGTACGAGGGATACAGTAAACCTGAAGTGAAGCATCGGCATCTAAAACTGGACTCACAGGAGAGGTTCAAATCATAGAAAGTTAGAGTGTCAGTCCTCTTGTACTTAAGTCGGCATTGTGCCTTTTGTATTAAATTCGGATGCAATTTCTGTGTTTCATCGTCAATAAGAAGGTCCAAGGGATACAGTAAACCTGAAGTGAAGCATCGGAATCTAAAACTGGACTCACAGGAGAGGATCAAATCATAGAAAGTTAGAGTGTCAGTCCTCTTGTACTTATGTCGGCATTGTGCCTGTTGTATTAAATTCGGATGCAATTTCTGTGTTTCATCGTCAATAAGAAGGTCCAAGAGATGCTGTAAACCTGAAGTGAAGCATCGGAATCTAAAATTGTACTCACAGGAGATGTTCATATCATAGAATGTTAGAGTGTCAGTCCTCTCGTACTTAAGTCGACATTTTGCCTTTTGTATTAAATTCGGATGCAATTTCTGTGTTTGATCGTCAATAAGAACGTCCAAGGGATACAGAAAACCTGAAGTGAAGCATCGGAATCTAAAACTGGAATCACAGGAGAGGTTCAAATCAAAGAAAGTTGGAGTGTCAGGCCTCTTGTACTTAAGTCGGAATTGTGTCTTTTGTATTAAATTCGGATGCAATTTCTGTGTTTTATCGTCAATAAGAAGGTCCAAAGGATACAGTAAACCTGAAGTGAAGCATCGGAATCTAAAACCGGAATCACAGGAGAGGTTCAAATCAGAGAAACTTAGAGTGTCAGTCCTCTTGTACTTAAGTCGGCATTGTGCCTTTTGTATTAAATTCGAATGCAATTTCTGTGTTTCATCGTCAATAAGAAGGTCCAAGGGATACAGTAAACGTGAAGTGAAGCATTGGAATCTAAAACTGGACTCACAGGAGAGGTTCAAATCATAGAAAGTTAGAGTGTCAGTCCTCTTGTACTTAAGTCGGCATTGTGCCCTTTGTATTAAACTCGTATGCAATTTCTGTGTTTCATCGTCAATAAGAAGATCCAAGGGATACAGTAAACCAGAAGTGAAGCATCGGAATCTAAAACTGGACTCACAGGAGAGGTTCAAATCGTAGAAAAATAGTGTGTCAGTCCTCTTGTACTTAAGTCGGCATTGTGCATTTTGTATTAAATTCGGATGCAATTTCTGTGTTTCATCGCCAATAAGAAGGTCCAAGGGATTCAGTAAACCTGAAGTGTAGCATCGAAATCTAAAACTGGACTCACAGGTGAGGTTCAAATCATAGAAAGTTAAAGTGTCAGTCCTCTTGTACTTAAGTCGGCATTGTGCCTTTCGTATTAAATTCGGATGCAAATTCTGTGTTTCATCGTCAATAAGAAGGCCGAAGGGATACAGTAAACCTGAAGTGAACCATCGGAATCTATAACTGGACTCACAGGACTGGCTCAAATCATAGAAAGTTATAGTGTCATTCATCTTGTACTTAAGTCGGCATTGTGCCTTTTGTATTAAACTCGTATGCAATTTCTGTGTTTCATCGTCAATAAGAAGATCCAAGGGATACAGTAAACCAGAAGTGAAGCATCGGAATCTAAAACTGGACTCACAGGAGAGGTTCAAATCGTAGAAAGTTAGTGTGTCAGTCCTCTTGTACTTAAGTGCATTAATTTAATACAAAATGCATTGTGCATTTTGTATTAAATTCGGATGCAATTTCTGTGTTTTATCGTCAATATCAAGGTCCAAGGGTTTCAGTAAACCTGAAGTGAAGCATCGAAATCTAAAACTGGACTCACAGGTGAGGTTCAAATCATAGAAAGTTAAAGTGTCAGTCCTCTTGTACTTAAGTCGGCATTGTGCCTTTCGTATTAAATTCGGATGCAAATTCTGTGTTTCATCGTCAATAAGAAGGTCGAAGGGATACAGTAAACCTGAAGTGAACCATCGGAATCTATAACTGGACTCACAGGAGTGGCTCAAATCATAGAAAGTTATAGTGTCAGTCCTCTTGTACTTAAGTCGGCATTGTGCCTGTTGTATTAAATTCGGATGCAATTTCTGTGTTTCATCGTCAATAAGAAGGTCCAAGGGATGCTGTAAACCTGAAGTGAAGCATCGGAATCTAAAATTGTACTCACAGGGGATGTTCATATCATAGAAAGTTAAAGTGTCAGTCCTCTTGTACTTAAGTCGGCATTGTGCCTTTTGTATTAAATTCGGATGCAATTTCTGTGTTTCATCGTCAATAAGAAGGTCCAAGGTATACAGTAAACCAGAAGTGAAGCATCGGAATCTAAAACTGGACTCACAGGAGAGGTTCAAATCGTAGAAAGTTAGTGTGTCAGTCCTCTTGTACATAAGTCGGCATTGTGCATTTTGTAATAAATTCGGATGCAATTTCTGTGTTTCATCGTCAATAAGAAGGTCCAAGGAATTCAGTAAACCTGAAGTGAAGCATCGAAATCTAAAACTGGACTCACAGGTGAGGTTCAAATCATAGAAATTTAAAGTGTCAGTCCTCTTGTACTTAAGTCGGCATTGTGCCTTTCGTATTAAATTCGGATGCAAATTCTGTGTTTCATCGTCAATAAGAAGGTCGAAGTTATACAGTAAACCTGAAGTGAACCATCGGAATCTATAACTGGACTCACAGGAGTGGCTCAAATCATAGAAAGTTATAGTGTCAGTCCTCTTGTACTTAAGTCGGCATTGTGCCTGTTGTATTAAATTCGGATGCAATTTCTGTGTTTCATCGTCAATAAGAAGGTCCAAGGGATGCTGTAAACCTGAAGTGAAGCAACGGAATCTAAAATTGTACTCACAGGGGATGTTCATATCATAGAAAGTTAGAGTGTCAGTCCTCTTGTACTTAAGTCGGCATTGTGCCTTTTGTATTAAATTCGGATGCAATTTCTGTGTTTCATCGCCAATAAGAAGGTCCAAGGTATACAGTAAACCTGAAGTGAAGCATCGGAATCTGAAACTGGAATCACAGGTGAGGTTCAAATCATAGAAAGTTTGAGTGTCAGTTCTCTTGTACATAAGTCAGCATTGTGCCCCTTGTAATAAATTCGGATGCAATTTCTGTGTTTCATCGTCAATAAGAAGGTCCAAGGGATACAGAAAACCTGAAGTGAAGCATCGGAATCTAAAACTGGAATCACAGGAGAGGTTAAAATCAAAGAAAGTTGGAGTGTCAGTCCTCTTGTACTTAAGTCGGAATTGTGCCTTTCGTATTAAATTTGGATGGAATTTCTGTGTTTCATCGTCAATAAGAAGGTCCAAGGGATACAGTAAACCTGAAGTGAAGCATCGGAATCTAAAACTGGACTAACAGGAGAGGTTCAAATCATAGAAAGTTAGAATGTCAGTCCTCTTGTACTTAAGTCGGTATTGTCCCTTTTGTATTAAATTCGGATGCAATTTCTGTGTTTCATCGTCAATAAGAAGGTCCAAGGGATACAGTAAACCTGAAGTGAAGCATCGGAATCTTAAACTGGACTCACAGGAGTGGTTCAAATCATAGAAAGATAGAGTGTCAGTCCTCTTGTACTTAAGTCGGCATTGTGCTTTTGTATTAATTTCGGATGCAATTTCTGTGTTTCATCGTCAATAAGAAGGTCCAAGGGATACAGTAAACCTGAAGTGAAGCATCGGAATCGAAAACTGGACTGACAGGAGAGGTTCAAATCATAGAAAGTTAGAGTGTCAGTCCTCTTGTACTTATGTCGGCATTGTGCCTTTTGTATTAAATTCGGATGCAAATTCTGTGTTTCATCGTCAATAAGAAGGTCGAAGGGATACAGTAAACCTGAAGTGAAGCATCGGAATCTATAACTGGACTCACAGGAGTGGCTCAAATTATAGAAAGTTATAGTGTCAGTCCTCTTGTAATTAAGTCGGCATTGTGCCTGTTGTATTAAATTCGGATGCAATGTCTGTGTTTCATCGTCAATAAGAAGGTCCAAGGGATGCTGTAAACCTGAAGTGAAGCATCGGAATCTAAAATTGTACTCACAGGAGATATTCATATCACAGAAAGTTAGAGTGTCAGTCCTCTTGTACTTAAGTCGGCATTGTGCCTTTTGTATTAAATTCGGATGCAAATTCTGTGTTTCATCGTCAATAAGAAGGTCGAAGGGATACAGTAAACCTGAAGTGAACCATCGGAATCTATAACTGGACTCACAGGAGTGGCTCAAATCATAGAAAGTTATAGTGTCAGTCCTCTTGTACTTAAGTCGGCATTGTGCCTGTTGTATTAAATTCGGATGCAATTTCTGTGTTTCATCGTCAATAAGAAGGTCCAAGGGATGCTGTAAACCTGAAGTGAAGCATCGGAATCTAAAATTGTACTCACAGGGGATGTTCATATCATAGAAAGTTAGAGTGTCAGTCCTCTTGTACTTAATTCGGCATTGTGCCTTTTGTATTAAATTCGGATGCAATTTCTGTGTTTCATCGCCAATAAGAAGGTCCAAGGTATACAGTAAACCTGAAGTGAAGCATCGGAATCTGAAACTGGAATCACAGGTTAGGTTCAAATCATAGAAAGTTTGAGTGTCAGTTCTCTTGTACATAAGTCAGCATTGTGCCCCTTGTAATAAATTCGGATGCAATTTCTGTGTTTCATCGTCAATAAGAAGGTCCAAGGGATACAGAAAACCTGAAGTGAAGCATCGGAATCTAAAACTGGAATCACAGGAGAGGTTAAAATCAAAGAAAGTTGGAGTGTCAGTCCTCTTGTACTTAAGTCGGAATTGTGCCTTTCGTATTAAATTTGGATGCAATTTCTGTGTTTCATCGTCAATAAGAAGGTCCAAGGGATACAGTAAACCTGAAGTGAAGCATCGGAATCTAAAACTGGACTAACAGGAGAGGTTCAAATCATAGAAAGTTAGAATGTCAGTCCTCTTGTACTTAAGTCGGTATTGTCCCTTTTGTATTAAATTCGGATGCAATTTCTGTGTTTCATCGTCAATAAGAAGGTCCAAGGGATACAGTAAACCTGAAGTGAAGCATCGGAATCTTAAACTGGACTCACAGGAGTGGTTCAAATCATAGAAAGATAGAGTGTCAGTCCTCTTGTACTTAAGTCGGCATTGTGCTTTTGTATTAATTTCGGATGCAATTTCTTTGTTTCATCGTCAATAAGAAGGTCCAAGGGATACAGTAAACCTGAAGTGAAGCATCGGAATCGAAAACTGGACTGACAGGAGAGGTTCAAATCATAGAAAGTTAGAGTGTCAGTCCTCTTGTACGTATGTCGGCATTGTGCCTTTTGTATTAAATTCGGATGCAAATTCTGTGTTTCATCGTCAATAAGAAGGTCGAAGGGATACAGTAAACCTGAAGTGAAGCATCGGAATCTATAACTGGACTCACAGGAGTGGCTCAAATTATAGAAAGTTATAGTGTCAGTCCTCTTGTAATTAAGTCGGCATTGTGCCTGTTGTATTAAATTCGGATGCAATTTCTGTGTTTCATCGACAATAAGAAGGTCCAAGGGATGCTGTAAACCTGAAGTGAAGCATCGGAATCTAAAATTGTACTCACAGGAGATATTCATATCACAGAAAGTTAGAGTGTCAGTCCTCTTGTACTTAAGTCGGCATTGTGCCTTTTGTATTAAATTCGGATGCAATTTCTGTGTTTCATCGCCAATAAGAAGGTCCAAGGTATACAGTAAACCTGAAGTGAAGCATCGGAATCTGAAACTGGAATCACAGGTGAGGTTCAAATCATAGAAAGTTTGAGTGTCAGTTCTCTTGTACATAAGTCAGCATTGTGCCCCTTGTAATAAATTCGGATGCAATTTCTGTGTTTCATCGTCAATAAGAAGGTCCAAGGGATACAGAAAACCTGAAGTGAAGCATCGGAATCTAAAACTGGAATCACAGGAGAGGTTAAAATCAAAGAAAGTTGGAGTGTCAGTCCTCTTGTACTTAAGTCGGAATTGTGCCTTTCGTATTAAATTTGGATGCAATTTCTGTGTTTCATCGTCAATAAGAAGGTCCAAGGGATACAGTAAACCTGAAGTGAAGCATCGGAATCTAAAACTGGACTAACAGGAGAGGTTCAAATCATAGAAAGTTAGAATGTCAGTCCTCTTGTACTTAAGTCGGTATTGTCCCTTTTGTATTAAATTCGGATGCAATTTCTGTGTTTCATCGTCAATAAGAAGGTCCAAGGGATACAGTAAATCTGAAGTGAAGCATCGAAATCTTAAACTGGACTCACAGGAGTGGTTCAAATCATAGAAAGATAGAGTGTCAGTCCTCTTGTACTTAAGTCGGCATTGTGCTTTTGTATTAATTTCGGATGCAATTTCTGTGTTTCATCGTCAATAAGAAGGTCCAAGGGATACAGTAAACCTGAAGTGAAGCATCGGAATCGAAAACTGGACTGACAGGAGAGGTTCAAATCATAGAAAGTTAGAGTGTCAGTCCTCTTGTACTTATGTCGGCATTGTGCCTTTTGTATTAAATTCGGATGCAAATTCTGTGTTTCATCGTCAATAAGAAGGTCGAAGGGATACAGTAAACCTGAAGTGAAGCATCGGAATCTATAACTGGACTCACAGGAGTGGCTCAAATTATAGAAAGTTATAGTGTCAGTCCTCTTGTAATTAAGTCGGCATTGTGCCTGTTGTATTAAATTCGGATGCAATTTCTGTGTTTCATCGTCAATAAGAAGGTCCAAGGGATGCTGTAAACCTGAAGTGAAGCATCGGAATCTAAAATTGTACTCACAGGAGATATTCATATCACAGAAAGTTAGAGTGTCAGTCCTCTTGTACTTAAGTCGGCATTGTGCCTTTTGTATTAAATTCGGATGCAATTTCAGTGTTTCATCGTCAATAAGAAGGTCCAAGGGATACAGTAAACCTGAAGCGAAGCATCGGAATCTAAAACTGGAATCACAGGAGAGGTTCAAATCAGAGTAACTTAGTGTGTCAGTCCTCTTGTACTTAAGTCGGCATTGTGCCTTTTGTATTAAATTCGGATGGAATTTCTGTGTTTCATCGTCAATAAGAAGGTCCAAGGGATACAGTAAACCTGAAGTGAAGCATCGGAATCTATAACTGGACTCACAGGAGTGGCTCAATTCATAGAAAGTTATAGTGTCAGTCCTCTTGTACTTAAGTCGGCATTGTGCCTGATGTATTAAATTCGGAAGCAATTTCTGTGTTTCATCGTCAATAAGAAGGTCCAAGGGATGCTGTAAACCTGAAGTGAAGCATCGGAATCTAAAATTGTACTCACAGGGGATGTTCATATCATAGAAAGTTAGAGTGTCAGTTCTCTTGTACTTAAGTCGGCATTGTGCCTTTTGTATTAAATTCGGATGCAATTTCTGTGTTTCATCGTCAATAAGAAGGTCCAAGGTATACAGTAAACCTGAAGTGAAGCATCGGAATCTTAAACTGGACTCACAGGTGAGGTTCAAATCAAAGAAAGTTAGAGTGTCAGTCCTCTCGTACTTAAGTCAGCATTGCGCCTTTTGTACTAAATTCGGAAGCAATTTCTGTGTTTCATCGTCAATAAGAAGGTCCAAGGGATACAGAAAACCTGAAGTGAAGCATCGGAATCTAAAACTGGAATCACAGGCGAGGTTCAAATCAAAGAAAGTTGGAGTGTCAGTCCTCTTGTACTTAAGTCGGAATTGTGCCTTTTGTATTAAATTCGGATGCAATTTCTGTGTTTCATCGTCAATAAGAAGGTCCAAGGGATACAGTAAACCTGAAGTGAAGCATCGGAATCTAAAACCGGACTAACAGGAGAGGTTCAAATCATAGAAAGTTAGAATGTCAGTCCTCTTGTACTTTAGTCGGTATTGTGCCTTTTGTATTAAATTCGGATGCAATTTCAGTGTTTCATCGTCAATAAGAATGTCCAAGGGATACAGTAAACCTGAAGTGAAGCATCGGAATCTATAACTGGACTCACAGGAGTGGCTCAATTCATAGAAAGTTATAGTGTCAGTCCTCTTGTGCTTAAGTCGGCATTGTGCCTGATGTATTAAATTCGGAAGCAATTTCTGTGTTTCATCGTCAATAAGAAGGTCCAAGGGATGCTGTAAACGTGAAGTGAAGCATCGGAATCTAAAATTGTACTCACAGGGGATGTTCATATCATAGAAAGTTAGAGTGTCAGTTCTCTTGTACTTAAGTCGGCATTGTGCCTTTTGTATTAAATTCGGATGCAATTTCTGTGTTTCATCGTCAATAAGAAGGTCCAAGGTATACAATAAACCTGAAGTGAAGCATCGGAATCTTAAACTGGACTCACAGGTGAGGTTCAAATCAAAGAAAGTTAGAGTGTCAGTCCTCTCGTACTTAAGTCAGCATTGCGCCTTTTGTACTAAATTCGGAAGCAATTTCTGTGTTTCATCGTCAATAAGAAGGTCCAAGGGATACAGAAAACCTGAAGTGAAGCATCGGAATCGAAAACTGGACTCACAGGAGAGGTTCAAATCATAGAAAGTTAGAGTGTCAGTCCTCTTGTACTTATGTTGGCATTGTGCCTTTTGTATTAAATTGAGATTCAATTTCTGTGTTTCATCGTCAATAAGAAAGTCCGAGGGAAACAGTAAACCTGAAGTGAAGCCTCGGCATCTAAAACTGGACTCACAGGAGAGGTTCAAATCATAGAAAGTTAGAGTGCCAGTCCTCTTGTACTTAAGTCGGCATTGTGCCTTTTGTATTAAATTCGGATGCAATTTCTGTGTTTCATCGTCAATAAGAAGATCCAAGGGATACAGTAAACCTGAAGTGAAGCATCCGAATCTAAAACTGGACTCACAGGTGAGGTTCAAATCATAGAACGTTAAAGTCCCAGTCCTCTTGTACTTAAGTCGGCATTGTGCCTTTTGTTTTAAATTCGGATGCAATTTCTGTGTTTCATCGTCAATAAGAAGGTCGAAGGGGTACAGTAAACCGGAAGTGAAGCATCGGAATCTATAACAGGACTCACAGGAGTGGCTCAAATCAGAGAAAGTTATAGTGTCAGTCCTCTTGTACTTAAGTCGGCATTGTGCCTGTTGTATTACATTCGGATGCAATTTCTGTGTATCATCGTCAATTATAAGGTCCAAGGAATGCTGTAAACCTGAAGTGAAGCATCTGAATCTAAAATTGTACTCACAGGAGATGTTCATATCATAGAAAGATAGAGTGTCAGTCCTCTTGTACTTAAGTCGGCATTGTGCCTTTTGTATTGAATTCGGATGCAATTTCTGTGTTTCATCGTCAATAGGAAGGTCCAAGGGATACAGTAAAGCTGAAGTGAAGCATCGGAATCTGAAACTGGAATCACAGGTGAGGTTCAAATCATAGAAAGTTTGAGTGTCAGTTCTCTTGTACATAAGTCAGCATTGTGCCCCTTGTAATAAATTCGGATGCAATTTCTGTGTTTCATCGTCAATAAGAAGGTCCAAGGGATACAGAAAACCTGAAGTGAAGCATCGGAATCTAAAACTGGAATCACAGGAGAGGTTAAAATCAAAGAAAGTTGGAGTGTCAGTCCTCTTGTACTTAAGTCGGAATTGTGCCTTTCGTATTAAATTTGGATGCAATTTCTGTGTTTCATCGTCAATAAGAAGGTCCAAGGGATACAGTAAACTTGAAGTGAAACAACGGAATCTAAAACTGGAATCACAGGAGAGGTTCAAATCATAGAAAGTTAGAGTGTCAGTCCTCTTGTACTTATGTCGGCATTGTGCGTTTTGTATTAAATTCGGATGCAAATTCTGTGTTTCATCGTCAATAAGAAGGTCGAAGGGATACAGTAAACCTGAAGTGAAGCATCGGAATCTATAACTGGACTCACAGGAGTGGCTCAAATTATAGAAAGTTATAGTGTCAGTCCTCTTGTAATTAAGTCGGCATTGTGCCTGTTGTATTAAATTCGGATGCAATTTCTGTGTTTCATCGTCAATAAGAAGGTCCAAGGGATGCTGTAAACCTGAAGTGAAGCATCGGAATCTAAAATTGTACTCACAGGAGATATTCATATCACAGAAAGTTAGAGTGTCAGTCCTCTTGTACTTAAGTCGGCATTGTGCCTTTTGTATTAAATTCGGATGCAATTTCAGTGTTTCATCGTCAATAAGAAGGTCCAAGGGATACAGTAAACCTGAAGCGAAGCATCGGAATCTAAAACTGGAATACCAGGAGAGGTTCAAATCAGAGTAACTTAGTGTGTCAGTCCTCTTGTACTTAAGTCGGCATTGTGCCTTTTGTATTAAATTCGGATGGAATTTCTGTGTTTCATCGTCAATAAGAAGGTCCAAGGGATACAGTAAACCTGAAGTGAAGCATCGGAATCTATAACTGGACTCACAGGAGTGGCTCAATTCATAGAAAGTTATAGTGTCAGTCCTCTTGTACTTAAGTCGGCATTGTGCCTGATGTATTAAATTCGGAAGCAATTTCTGTGTTTCATCGTCAATAAGAAGGTCCAAGGAATGCTGTAAACCTGAAGTGAAGCATCGGAATCTAAAATTGTACTCACAGGGGATGTTCATATCATAGAAAGTTAGAGTGTCAGTTCTCTTGTACTTAAGTCGGCATTGTGCCTTTTGTATTAAATTCGGATGCAATTTCTGTGTTTCATCGTCAATAAGAAGGTCCAAGGTATACAGTAAACCTGAAGTGAAGCATCGGAATCTTAAACTGGACTCACAGGTGAGGTTCAAATCAAAGAAAGTTAGAGTGTCAGTCCTCTCGTACTTAAGTCAGCATTGCGCCTTTTGTACTAAATTCGGAAGCAATTTCTGTGTTTCATCGTCAATAAGAAGGTCCAAGGGATACAGAAAACCTGAAGTGAAGCATCGGAATCTAAAACTGGAATCACAGGCGAGGTTCAAATCAAAGAAAGTTGGAGTGTCAGTCCTCTTGTACTTAAGTCGGAATTGTGCCTTTTGTATTAAGTTCGGATGCAATTTCTGTGTTTCATCGTCAATAAGAAGGTCCAAGGGATACAGTAAACCTGAAGTGAAGCATCGGAATCTAAAACCGGACTAACAGGAGAGGTTCAAATCATAGAAAGTTAGAATGTCAGTCCTCTTGTACTTTAGTCGGTATTGTGCCTTTTGTATTAAATTCGGATGCAATTTCAGTGTTTCATCGTCAATAAGAATGTCCAAGGGATACAGTAAACCTGAAGTGAAGCATCGGAATCTATAACTGGACTCACAGGAGTGGCTCAATTCATAGAAAGTTATAGTGTCAGTCCTCTTGTACTTAAGTCGGCATTGTGCCTGATGTATTACATTCGGAAGCAATTTCTGTGTTTCATCGTCAATAAGAAGGTCCAAGGGATGCTGTAAACCTGAAGTGAAGCATCGGAATCTAAAATTGTACTCACAGGGGATGTTCATATCATAGAAAGTTAGAGTGTCAGTTCTCTTGTACTTAAGTCGGCATTGTGCCTTTTGTATTAAATTCGGATGCAATTTCTGTGTTTCATCGTCAATAAGAAGGTCCAAGGTATACAGTAAACCTGAAGTGAAGCATCGGAATCTTAAACTGGACTCACAGGTGAGGTTCAAATCAAAGAAAGTTAGAGTGTCAGTCCTCTCGTACTTAAGTCAGCATTGCGCCTTTTGTACTAAATTCGGAAGCAATTTCTGTGTTTCATCGTCAATAAGAAGGTCCAAGGGATACAGAAAACCTGAAGTGAAGCATCGGAATCGAAAACTGGACTCACAGGAGAGGTTCAAATCATAGAAAGTTAGAGTGTCAGACCTCTTGTACTTATGTTGGCATTGTGCCTTTTGTATTAAATTGAGATTCAATTTCTGTGTTTCATCGTCAATAAGAAAGTCCGAGGGAAACAGTAAACCTGAAGTGAAGCCTCGGCATCTAAAACTGGACTCACAGGAGAGGTTCAAATCATAGAAAGTTAGAGTGCCAGTCCTCTTGTACTTAAGTCGGCATTGTGCCTTTTGTATTAAATTCGGATGCAATTTCTGTGTTTCATCGTCAATAAGAAGATCCAAGGGATACAGTAAACCTGAAGTGAAGCATCCGAATCTAAAACTGGACTCACAGGTGAGGTTCAAATCATAGAACGTTAAAGTCTCAGTCCTCTTGTACTTAAGTCGGCATTGTGCCTTTTGTATTAAATTCGGATGCAATTTCTGTGTTTCATCGTCAATAAGAAGGTCGAAGGGGTACAGTAAACCGGAAGTGAAGCATCGGAATCTATAACAGGACTCACAGGAGTGGCTCAAATCAGAGAAAGTTATAGTGTCAGTCCTCTTGTACTTAAGTCGGCATTGTGCCTGTTGTATTACATTCGGATGCAATTTCTGTGTATCATCGTCAATTATAAGGTCCAAGGAATGCTGTAAACCTGAAGTGAAGCATCTGAATCTAAAATTGTACTCACAGGAGATGTTCATATCATAGAAAGATAGAGTGTCAGTCCTCTTGTACATAAGTCGGCATTGTGCCTTTTGTATTGAATTCGGATGCAATTTCTGTGTTTCATCGTCAATAGGAAGGTCCAAGGGATACAGTAAAGCTGAAGTGAAGCATCGGAATCTAAAACTGGAATCACAGGAGAGGTTCAAATCAGAGAAACTTAGAGTGTCAGTCCTCTTGTACTTAAGTCGGCATTGTGCCTTTTGTATTAAATACGGATGCAATTTCTGTGTTTCATCGCCAATAAGAAGGTCCAAGGTATACAGTAAACCTGAAGTGAAGCATCGGAATCTGAAACTGGAATCACAGGTGAGGTTCAAATCATAGAAAGTTTGAGTGTCAGTTCTCTTGTACATAAGTCAGCATTGTGCCCCTTGTAATAAATTCGGATGCAATTTCTGTGTTTCATCGTCAATAAGAAGGTCCAAGGGATACAGAAAACCTGAAGTGAAGCATCGGAATCTAAAACTGGAATCACAGGAGAGGTTAAAATCAAAGAAAGTTGGAGTGTCAGTCCTCTTGTACTTAAGTCGGAATTGTGCCTTTCGTATTAAATTTGGATGCAATTTCTGTGTTTCATCGTCAATAAGAAGGTCCAAGGGATACAGTAAACCTGAAGTGAAGCATCGGAATCTAAAACTGGACTAACAGGAGAGGTTCAAATCATAGAAAGTTAGAATGTCAGTCCTCTTGTACTTAAGTCGGTATTGTCCCTTTTGTATTAAATTCGGATGCAATTTCTGTGTTTCATCGTCAATAAGAAGGTCCAAGGGATACAGTAAACCTGAAGTGAAGCATCGGAATCTTAAACTGGACTCACAGGAGTGGTTCAAATCATAGAAAGATAGAGTGTCAGTCCTCTTGTACTTAAGTCGGCATTGTGCTTTTGTATTAATTTCGGATGCAATTTCTGTGTTTCATCGTCAATAAGAAGGTCCAAGGGATACAGTAAACCTGAAGCGAAGCATCGGAATCTAAAACTGGAATCACAGGAGAGGTTCAAATCAGAGTAACTTAGTGTGTCAGTCCTCTTGTACTTAAGTCGGCATTGTGCCTTTTGTATTAAATTCGGATGGAATTTCTGTGTTTCATCGTCAATAAGAAGGTCCAAGGGATACAGTAAACCTGAAGTGAAGCATCGGAATCTATAACTGGACTCACAGGAGTGGCTCAATTCATAGAAAGTTATAGTGTCAGTCCTCTTGTACTTAAGTCGGCATTGTGCCTGATGTATTAAATTCGGAAGCAATTTCTGTGTTTCATCGTCAATAAGAAGGTCCAAGGGATGCTGTAAACCTGAAGTGAAGCATCGGAATCTAAAATTGTACTCACAGGGGATGTTCATATCATAGAAAGTTAGAGTGTCAGTTCTCTTGTACTTAAGTCGGCATTGTGCCTTTTGTATTAAATTCGGATGCAATTTCTGTGTTTCATCGTCAATAAGAAGGTCCAAGGTATACAGTAAACCTGAAGTGAAGCATCGGAATCTTAAACTGGACTCACAGGTGAGGTTCAAATCAAAGAAAGTTAGAGTGTCAGTCCTCTCGTACTTAAGTCAGCATTGCGCCTTTTGTACTAAATTCGGATGCAATTTCTGTGTTTCATCGTCAATAAGAAGGTCCAAGGGATACAGAAAACCTGAAGTGAAGCATCGGAATCTAAAACTGGAATCACAGGCGAGGTTCAAATCAAAGAAAGTTGGAGTGTCAGTCCTCTTGTACTTAAGTCGGAATTGTGCCTTTTGTATTAAATTCGGATGCAATTTCTGTGTTTCATCGTCAATAAGAAGGTCCAAGGGATACAGTAAACCTGAAGTGAAGCATCGGAATCTAAAACCGGACTAACAGGAGAGGTTCAAATCATAGAAAGTTAGAATGTCAGTCCTCTTGTACTTTAGTCGGTATTGTGCCTTTTGTATTAAATTCGGATGCAATTTCAGTGTTTCATCGTCAATAAGAATGTCCAAGGGATACAGTAAACCTGAAGTGAAGCATCGGAATCTATAACTGGACTCACAGGAGTGGCTCAATTCATAGAAAGTTATAGTGTCAGTCCTCTTGTACTGAAGTCGGCATTGTGCCTGATGTATTAAATTCGGAAGCAATTTCTGTGTTTCATCGTCAATAAGAAGGTCCAAGGGATGCTGTAAACCTGAAGTGAAGCATCGGAATCTAAAATTGTACTCACAGGGGATGTTCATATCATAGAAAGTTAGAGTGTCAGTTCTCTTGTACTTAAGTCGGCATTGTGCCTTTTGTATTAAATTCGGATGCAATTTCTGTGTTTCATCGTCAATAAGAAGGTCCAAGGTATACAGTAAACCTGAAGTGAAGCATCGGAATCTTAAACTGGACTCACAGGTGAGGTTCAAATCAAAGAAAGTTAGAGTGTCAGTCCTCTCGTACTTAAGTCAGCATTGCGCCTTTTGTACTAAATTCGGAAGCAATTTCTGTGTTTCATCGTCAATAAGAAGGTCCAAGGGATACAGAAAACCTGAAGTGAAGCATCGGAATCGAAAACTGGACTCACAGGAGAGGTTCAAATCATAGAAAGTTAGAGTGTCAGTCCTCTTGTACTTATGTTGGCATTGTGCCTTTTGTATTAAATTGAGATTCAATTTCTGTGTTTCATCGTCAATAAGAAGGTCCGAGGGAAACAGTAAACCTGAAGTGAAGCCTCGGCATCTAAAACTGGACTCACAGGAGAGGTTCAAATCATAGAAAGTTAGAGTGCCAGTCCTCTTGTACTTAAGTCGGCATTGTGCCTTTTGTATTAAATTCGGATGCAATTTCTGTGTTTCATCGTCAATAAGAAGATCCAAGGGATACAGTAAACCTGAAGTGAAGCATCCGAATCTAAAACTGGACTCACAGGTGAGGTTCAAATCATAGAACGTTAAAGTCTCAGTCCTCTTGTACTTAAGTCGGCATTGTGCCTTTTGTATTAAATTCGGATGCAATTTCTGTGTTTCATCGTCAATAAGAAGGTCGAAGGGGTACAGTAAACCGGAAGTGAAGCATCGGAATCTATAACAGGACTCACAGGAGTGGCTCAAATCAGAGAAAGTTATAGTGTCAGTCCTCTTGTACTTAAGTCGGCATTGTGCCTGTTGTATTACATTCGGATGCAATTTCTGTGTATCATCGTCAATTATAAGGTCCAAGGAATGCTGTAAACCTGAAGTGAAGCATCTGAATCTAAAATTGTACTCACAGGAGATGTTCATATCATAGAAAGATAGAGTGTCAGTCCTCTTGTACTTAAGTCGGCATTGTGCCTTTCGTATTGAATTCGGATGCAATTTCTGTGTTTCATCGTCAATAGGAAGGTCCAAGGGATACAGTAAAGCTGAAGTGAAGCATCGGAATCTAAAACTGGAATCACAGGAGAGGTTCAAATCAGAGAAACTTAGAGTGTCAGTCCTCTTGTACTTAAGTCGGCATTGTGCCTTTTGTATTAAATACGGATGCAATTTCTGTGTTTCATCGTCAATAAGAAGGTCCAAGAGATACAGTAAACCTGAAGTGAAGCATCGGAATCTAAAACTGGACTCACAGGAGAGGTTCAAATCATAGAAAGTTAGAGTGTCAGTCCCCTTGTACTTACATCGGCATTGTGCCTTTGTATTAAATTCGTATGCAATTTCTGTGTTTCATCGTCAGTAAGAAGATCCAAGGGATACAGTAAACCAGAAGTGAAGCATCGGAAACTAAAACTGGACTCATAGGAGAGGTTCAAATCGTAGAAAGTTAGTGTGTCAGTCCTCTTGTACATAAGTCGGCATTGTGCATTTTGTATTAAATTCGGATGCAATTTCTGTGTTTCATCGTCAATAAGAAGGTCCAAGGGATTCAGTAAACCTGAAGTGAAGCATCGAAATCTAAAACTGGACTCACAGGTGAGGTTCAAATCATAGAAAGTTAAAGTGTCAGTCCTCTTGTACTAAAGTCGGCATTGTGCCTTTTGTATTAAGTTCGGATGCAAATTCTGTGTTTCATCGTCAATAAGAAGGTCGAAGGGATACAGTAAACCTGAAGTGAAGCATCGGAATCTATAACTGGACTCACAGGAGTGGCTCAAATCATACAAAGTTATAGTGTCTGTCCTCTTGTACTTAAGTCGCCATTGTGCCTGTTGTATTGAATTCGGATGCAATTTCTGTGTTTCATCGTCAATAAGAAGGTCCAAGGGATGCTGTAAACCTGAAGTGAAGCATCTGAATCTAAAATTGTACTCACAGGAGATGTTCATATCATAGAAAGATAGAGTGTCAGTCCTCTTGTACTTAAGTCAGCATTGTGCCTTTTGTATTGAATTCGGATGCTATTTCTGTGTTTCATCGTCAATAAGAAGGTCCAAGGGATACAGTATATCTGAAGTGAAGCATCGGAATCTAAAACTGGAATCACAGGAGAGGTTCAAATCAGAGAAACTTAGAGTGTCAGTCCAATTGTACTTAAGTCGGCATTGTGCCTTTTGTATTAAATACGGATGCAATTTCTGTGTTTCATCGTCAATAAGAAGGTCCAAGAGATACAGTGAACCTGAAGTGAAGCATCGGAATCTAAAACTGGACTCACAGGAGAGGTTGAAATCATAGAAAGTTAGAGTGTCAGTCCCCTTGTACTTACGTCGGCATTGTGCCTTTTGTATTAAATTCGTATGCAATTTCTGTGTTTCATCGTCAATAAGAAGATCCAAGGGATACAGTAAACCAGAAGTGAAGAATCGGAATCTAAAACTGGACTCATTGGAGAGGTTCAAATCGTAGAAAGTTAGTGTGTCAGTCCTCTTGTAATTAAGTCGGCATTGTGCATTTTGTATTAAATTCGGATGCAATTTCTGTGTTTCATCGTCAATAAGAAGGTCCAAGGGATTCAGTAAAATTGAAGTGAAGCATCGAAATCTAAAACTGGACCCACAGGTGAGGTTCAAATCATAGAATGTTAAATTGTCAGTCCTCTTGTACTTAAGTCGGCATTGTGCCTTTTGTATTAAATTCGGATGCAATTTCTGTGTTTCATCGTCAATAAGAAGGTCCAAGGGATACAGTAAACCTGAAGTGAAGCATCGGAATCGAAAACTGGACTCACAGGAGTGGCTCAAATCATAAAAATTTATAGTGTCAGTCCTCTTGTACTTAAGTCGGCATTGTGCCTTTTGTATTAAATTCAGATGCAATTTCTGTGTTTCATCGTCAATAAGAAGGTCCAAGGGATGCTGTAAACCTGAAGTGAAGCATCGGAATCTAAAATTGTACTCACAGGAGATATTCATATCATAGAAAGTTAGAGTGTCAGTCCTCTTGTACTTAAGTCGGCATTGTGCCTTTTGTATTAAATTCGGATGCATTTTCTGTGTTTCATCGTCAATAAGAAGGTCGAAGGGATACAGTAAACCTGAAGTCAATAATCGTTATCTATAACTGGACTCACAGGAGTGGCTCAAATCATAGAAAGTTATAGTGTCAGTCCTCTTGCATTTAAGTCGGCATTGTGCCTGTTGTACTAAATTCGGATGCAATTTCTGTGTTTCATCGTCAATAAGAAGGTCCAAGGAATGCTGTAAACCTGAAGTGAAGCATCGGAATCTAAAATTGTACTCACAGGGGATGTTCATATCATAGAAAGTTAGAGTGTCAGTCCTCTTGTACTTAAGTCGGCATTGTGCCTTTTGTATTAAATTCGGATGCAATTTCTGTGTTTCATCGTCAATAAGAAGGTCCAAGGTATGCAGTAAACCTGAAGTGAAGCATCGGAATCTGAAACTGGAATCACAGGTGAGGTTCCAATCATAGAAAGTTAGAGTGTCAGTCCTCTTGTACATAAGCCAGCATTGTGCCTTTTGTATTAAATTCGGATGCAATTTCTGTGTTTCATCGTCAATAAGAAGGTCCAAGGGATACAGAAAACCTGAAGTGAAGCATCGGAATCTAAATCTGGAATCACAGGAGAGGTTCAAATCAAAGAAAGTTGGAGTGTCAGTCCTCCTGTACTTAAGTCGGAATTGTGCCTTTTGTATTAAATTCGGATGCAATTTCTGTGTTTCATCGTCAATAAGAAGGTCCAAGGGATACAGTAAACCTGAAGTGAAGCATCGGAATCTAAAACTGGACTAACAGGAGAGGTTCAAATCATAGAAAGTTACAATGTCAGTCCTCTTGTACTTAAGTCGGTATTGTGTCTTTTGTATTAAATTCGGATGCAATTTCTGTGTTTCATCGTCAATAAGAAGGTCCAAGGGATACAGTAAACCTGAAGTGAAGCATCGGTATCTTAAACTGGACTCACAGGAGTGGTTCAAAACATAGAAATTTAGAGTGTCAGTCCTCTTGTACTTAAGTCGGCATTGTGCTTTTGTATTAAATTCGGATGCAATTTCTGTGTTTCATCGTCAATAAGAAGGTCCAAGGGATACAGTAAACCTGAAGTGAAGCATCGGAATCGAAAACTGGACTCACAGGAGAGGTTCAAATCATAGAAAGTCAGAGTGTCAGTCCTCTTGTACTTATGTCGGCATTGTGCCTTTAGTATTAAATTCGGATGCAATTTCTGTGTTTCATCGTCAATAAGAAGGTCCGATTGATACAGTAAACCTGAAGTAAAGCCTCGGCATCTGAAACTGGACTCACAGGAGAGGTTCAAATAATAGAAAGTTAGAGTGTCAGTCCTCTTGTACTTAAGTCGGCATTGTGCCTTTTGTATTAAATTCGGATGCAATTTCTGTGTTTCATTGTCAATAAGAAGGTCCAAGGGATACAGTAAACCTGAAGTGAAGCATCGGAATCTAAAACTGGACTCACAAAAGAGGTTCAAATCATAGAAAGTTAGGGTGTCAGTCCTCTTGTACTTAAGTCGGCATTGTGCCTTTTGTATTAAATTCGTATGCAATTTCTGTCTTTCATCGTCAATAAGAAAGTCCAAGGGATTCAGTAAACCTGAAGTGAAGCATCGAAATCTAAGTCTGGACTCACAGGTGAGGTTCAAATCATAGAAAGTTAAAGTGTCAGTCCTCTTGTACTTAAGTCGGCATTGTGCCTTTCGTATTAAATTCGGATGCAAACTCTGTGTTTCATCGTCAATAAGAAGGTCGAAGGGATACAGTAAAACTGAAGTGAAGCATCGGAATCTATAACTGGACTCACAGGTGTGGCTCAAATCATAGAAAGTTATAGTGTCAGTCCTCTTGTACTTAAGTCGGCATTGTGCCTGTTGTATTAAATTCGGATGCAATTTCTGTGTTTCATCATCAATAAGAAGGTCCAAGGGATGCTGTAAACCTGAAGTGAAGCATCGGAATCTAAAATTGTACTCACAGGAGATATTCATATCATAGAAAGTTAGAGTGTCAGTCCTCTTGTACTTAAGTCGGCATTGTGCCTTTTGTATTAAATTCGGATGCAATTTCTGTGTTTCATCGTCAATAAGAAGGTCCAAGGGATACAGTAAACCTGAAGTGAAGCATCGGAATCTAAAACTGGAATCACAGGAGAGGTTCAAATCAGAGAAACTTAGAGTGTCAGTCCTCTTGTACTTAAGTCGGCATTGTGCCTTTTGTATTAAATTCGGATGGAATTTCTGTGTTTCATCGTCAATAAGAAGGTCCAAGGGATACAGTAAACCTGAAGTGAAGCATCGGAATCTAAAAATGGACTCACAGGAGAGGTTCAAATCATAGAAAGTTAGAGTGTCAGTCCTCTTGTACTTAAGTCGGCACTGAGCCTTTTGTATTAAATTCATATGCAATTTCTGTGTTTCATCGTCAATAAGAAGATCCAAGGGATGCTGTAAACCTGAAGTGAAGCATCGGAATCTAAAATTGTACTCACAGGGGATGTTCATATCATAGAAAGTTAGAGTGTCAGTCCTCTTGTACTTAAGTCGGCGTTGTGCCTTTCGTATTAAATTCGGATGCAAATTCTGTGTTTCATCGTCAATAAGAAGGTCCAAGGGATTCAGTAAACCTGAAGTGAAGCATCGAAATCTAAAACTGGACCCACAGGTGAGGTTCAAATCATAGAATGTTAAATTGTCAGTCCTCTTGTACTTAAGTCGGCATTGTGCCTTTTGTATTAAATTCGGATGCAATTTCTGTGTTTCATCGTCAATAAGAAGGTCCAAGAGATACAGTAAACCTGAAGTGAAGCATCGGAATCGAAAACTGGACTCACAGGAGTGGCTCAAATCATAAAAATTTATAGTGTCAGTCCTCTTGTACTTAAGTCGGCATTGTGCCTTTTGTATTAAATTCAGATGCAATTTCTGTGTTTCATCGTCAATAAGAAGGTCCAAGGGATGCTGTAAACCTGAAGTGAAGCATCGGAATCTAAAATTGTACTCACAGGAGATATTCATATCATAGAAAGTTAGAGTGTCAGTCCTCTTGTACTTAAGTCGGCATTGTGCCTTTTGTATTAAATTCGGATGCATTTTCTGTGTTTCATCGTCAATAAGATGGTCGAAGGGATGCAGTAAACCTGAAGTGAATAATCGTTATCTATAACTGGACTCACAGGAGTGGCTCAAATCATAGAAAGTTATAGTGTCAGTCCTCTTGCATTTAAGTCGGCATTGTTCCTGTTGTACTAAATTCGGATGCAATTTCTGTGTTTCATCGTCAATAAGAAGGTCCAAGGGATGCTGTAAACCTGAAGTGAAGCATCGGAATCTAAAATTGTACTCACAGGGGATGTTCATATCATAGAAAGTTAGAGTGTCAGTCCTCTTGTACTTAAGTCGGCATTGTGCCTTTTGTATTAAATTCGGATGCAATTTCTGTGTTTCATCGTCAATAAGAAGGTCCAAGGTATGCAGTAAACCTGAAGTGAAGCATCGGAATCTGAAACTGGAATCACAGGTGAGGTTCCAATCATAGAAAGTTAGAGTGTCAGTCCTCTTGTACATAAGCCAGCATTGTGCCTTTTGTATTAAATTCGGATGCAATTTCTGTGTTTCATCGTCAATAAGAAGGTCCAAGGGATACAGAAAACCTGAAGTGAAGCATCGGAATCTAAAACTGGAATCACAGGAGAGGTTCAAATCAAAGAAAGTTGGAGTGTCAGTCCTCCTGTACTTAAGTCGGAATTGTGCCTTTTGTATTAAATTCGGATGCAATTTCTGTGTTTCATCGTCAATAAGAAGGTCCAAGGGATACAGTAAACCTGAAGTGAAGCATCGGAATCTAAAACTGGACTAACAGGAGAGGTTCAAATCATAGAAAGTTACAATGTCAGTCCTCTTGTACTTAAGTCGGTATTGTGTCTTTTGTATTAAATTCGGATGCAATTTCTGTGTTTCATCGTCAATAAGAAGGTCCAAGGGATACAGTAAACCTGAAGTGAAGCATCGGTATCTTAAACTGGACTCACAGGAGTGGTTCAAAACATAGAAATTTAGAGTGTCAGTCCTCTTGTACTTAAGTCGGCATTGTGCTTTTGTATTAAATTCGGATGCAATTTCTGTGTTTCATCGTCAATAAGAAGGTCCAAGGGATACAGTAAACCTGAAGTGAAGCATCGGAATCGAAAACTGGACTCACAGGAGAGGTTCAAATCATAGAAAGTCAGAGTGTCAGTCCTCTTGTACTTATGTCGGCATTGTGCCTTTAGTATTAAATTCGGATGCAATTTCTGTGTTTCATCGTCAATAAGAAGGTCCGATTGATACAGTAAACCTGAAGTAAAGCCTCGGCATCTGAAACTGGACTCACAGGAGAGGTTCAAATAATAGAAAGTTAGAGTGTCAGTCCTCTTGTACTTAAGTCGGCATTGTGCCTTTTGTATTAAATTCGGATGCAATTTCTGTGTTTCATTGTCAATAAGAAGGTCCAAGGGATACAGTAAACCTGAAGTGAAGCATCGGAATCTAAAACTGGACTCACAAAAGAGGTTCAAATCATAGAAAGTTAGAGTGTCAGTCCTCTTGTACTTAAGTCGGCATTGTGCCTTTTGTATTAAATTCGTATGCAATTTCTGTCTTTCATCGTCAATAAGAAAGTCCAAGGGATTCAGTAAACCTGAAGTGAAGCATCGAAATCTAAATCTGGACTCACAGGTGAGGTTCAAATCATAGAAAGTTAAAGTGTCAGTCCTCTTGTACTTAAGTCGGCATTGTGCCTTTCGTATTAAATTCGGATGCAAATTCTGTGTTTCATCGTCAATAAGAAGGTCGAAGGGATACAGTAAAACTGAAGTGAAGCATCGGAATCTATAACTGGACTCACAGGTGTGGCTCAAATCATAGAAAGTTATAGTGTCAGTCCTCTTGTACTTAAGTCGGCATTGTGCCTGTTGTATTAAATTCGGATGCAATTTCTGTGTTTCATCATCAATAAGAAGGTCCAAGGGATGCTGTAAACCTGAAGTGAAGCATCGGAATCTAAAATTGTACTCACAGGAGATATTCATATCATAGAAAGTTAGAGTGTCAGTCCTCTTGTACTTAAGTCGGCATTGTGCCTTTTGTATTAAATTCGGATGCAATTTCTGTGTTTCATCGTCAATAAGAAGGTCCAAGGGATGCTGTAAACCTGAATTGAAGCATCGGAATCTAAAATTGTACTCACAGGAGATATTCATATCATAGAAAGTTAGAGTGTCAGTCCTCTTGTACTTAAGTCGGCATTGTGCCTTTTGTATTAAATTCGGATGCATTTTCTGTGTTTCATCGTCAATAAGAAGGTCGAAGGGATACAGTAAACCTGAAGTGAATAATCGTTATCTATAACTGGACTCACAGGAGTGGCTCAAATCATAGAAAGTTATAGTGTCAGTCCTCTTGCATTTAAGTCGGCATTGTGCCTGTTGTACTAAATTCGGATGCAATTTCTGTGTTTCATCGTCAATAAGAAGGTCCAAGGAATGCTGTAAACCTAAAGTGAAGCATCGGAATCTAAAATTGTACTCACAGGGGATGTTCATATCATAGAAAGTTAGAGTGTCAGTCCTCTTGTACTTAAGTCGGCATTGTGCCTTTTGTATTAAATTCGGATGCAATTTCTGTGTTTCATCGTCAATAAGAAGGTCCAAGGTATGCAGTAAACCTGAAGTGAAGCATCGGAATCTGAAACTGGAATCACAGGTGAGGTTCCAATCATAGAAAGTTAGAGTGTCAGTCCTCTTGTACATAAGCCAGCATTGTGCCTTTTGTATTAAATTCGGATGCAATTTCTGTGTTTCATCGTCAATAAGAAGGTCCAAGGGATACAGAAAACCTGAAGTGAAGCATCGGAATCTAAAACTGGAATCACAGGAGAGGTTCAAATCAAAGAAAGTTGGAGTGTCAGTCCTCCTGTACTTAAGTCGGAATTGTGCCTTTTGTATTAAATTCGGATGCAATTTCTGTGTTTCATCGTCAATAAGAAGGTCCAAGGGATACAGTAAACCTGAAGTGAAGCATCGGAATCTAAAACTGGACTAACAGGAGAGGTTCAAATCATAGAAAGTTACAATGTCAGTCCTCTTGTACTTAAGTCGGTATTGTGTCTTTTGTATTAAATTCGGATGCAATTTCTGTGTTTCATCGTCAATAAGAAGGTCCAAGGGATACAGTAAACCTGAAGTGAAGCATCGGTATCTTAAACTGGACTCACAGGAGTGGTTCAAAACATAGAAATTTAGAGTGTCAGTCCTCTTGTACTTAAGTCGGCATTGTGCTTTTGTATTAAATTCGGATGCAATTTCTGTGTTTCATCGTCAATAAGAAGGTCCAAGGGATACAGTAAACCTGAAGTGAAGCATCGGAATCGAAAACTGGACTCACAGGAGAGGTTCAAATCATAGAAAGTCAGAGTGTCAGTCCTCTTGTACTTATGTCGGCATTGTGCCTTTAGTATTAAATTCGGATGCAATTTCTGTGTTTCATCGTCAATAAGAAGGTCCGATTGATACAGTAAACCTGAAGTAAAGCCTCGGCATCTGAAACTGGACTCACAGGAGAGGTTCAAATAATAGAAAGTTAGAGTGTCAGTCCTCTTGTACTTAAGTCGGCATTGTGCCTTTTGTATTAAATTCGGATGCAATTTCTGTGTTTCATTGTCAATAAGAAGGTCCAAGGGATACAGTAAACCTGAAGTGAAGCATCGGAATCTAAAACTGGACTCACAAAAGAGGTTCAAATCATAGAGTGTCAGTCCTCTTGTACTTAAGTCGGCATTGTGCCTGTTGTATTAAATTCGGATGCAATTTCTGTGTTTCATCATCAATAAGAAGGTCCAAGGGATGCTGTAAACCTGAAGTGAAGCATCGGAATCTAAAATTGTACTCACAGGAGATATTCATATCATAGAAAGTTAGAGTGTCAGTCCTCTTGTACTTAAGTCGGCATTGTGCCTTTTGTATTAAATTCGGATACAATTTCTGTGTTTCATCGTCAATAAGAAAGTCCAAGGGATACAGTAAACCTGAAGTGAAGCATCGGAATCTAAAACTGGAATCACAGGAGAGGTTCAAATCAGAGAAACTTAGAGTGTCAGTCCTCTTGTACTTAAGTCGGCATTGTGCCTTTTGTATTAAATTCGGATGGAATTTCTGTGTTTCATCGTCAATAAGAAGGTCCAAGGGATACAGTAAACCTGAAGTGAAGCATCGGAATCTAAAAATGGACTCACAGGAGAGGTTCAAATCATAGAAAGTTAGAGTGTCAGTCCTCTTGTACTTAAGTCGGCACTGAGCCTTTTGTATTAAATTCGTATGCAATTTCTGTGTTTCATCGTCAATAAGAAGATCCAAGGGATACAGTAAACCAGAAGTGAAGCATCGGAATCTAAAACTGGACTCACAGGAGAGGTTCAAATCGTAGAGAGTTAGTGTGTCAGTCCTCTTGTACTTAAGTCGGCATTGTGCATTTTGTATTAAATTTGGAAACAATTTCTGTGTTTCATCGTCAATAAGAAGGTGTAAGGGATTCAGTAAACCTGAAGTGAAGCATCGGAATCTAAAATTGTACTCACAGGAGATATTCATATCATAGAAAGTTAGAGTGTCAGTCCTCTTGTACTTAAGTCGGCATTGTGCCTTTTGTATTAAATTCGGATGCATTTTCTGTGTTTCATCGTCAATAAGATGGTCGAAGGGATACAGTAAACCTGAAGTGAATAATCGTTATCTATAACTGGACTCACAGGAGTGGCTCAAATCATAGAAAGTTATAGTGTCAGTCCTCTTGCATTTAAGTCGGCATTGTGCCTGTTGTACTAAATTCGGATGCAATTTCTGTGTTTCATCGTCAATAAGAAGGTCCAAGGGATGCTGTAAACCTGAAGTGAAGCATCGGAATCTAAAATTGTACTCACAGGGGATGTTCATATCATAGAAAGTTAGAGTGTCAGTCCTCTTGTACTTAAGTCGGCATTGTGCCTTTTGTATTAAATTCGGATGCAATTTCTGTGTTTCATCGTCAATAAGAAGGTCCAAGGTATGCAGTAAACCTGAAGTGAAGCATCGGAATCTGAAACTGGAATCACAGGTGAGGTTCCAATCATAGAAAGTTAGAGTGTCAGTCCTCTTGTACATAAGCCAGCATTGTGCCTTTTGTATTAAATTCGGATGCAATTTCTGTGTTTCATCGTCAATAAGAAGGTCCAAGGGATACAGAAAACCTGAAGTGAAGCATCGGAATCTAAAACTGGAATCACAGGAGAGGTTCAAATCAAAGAAAGTTGGAGTGTCAGTCCTCCTGTACTTAAGTCGGAATTGTGCCTTTTGTATTAAATTCGGATGCAATTTCTGTGTTTCATCGTCAATAAGAAGGTCCAAGGGATACAGTAAACCTGAAGTGAAGCATCGGAATCTAAAACTGGACTAACAGGAGAGGTTCAAATCATAGAAAGTTACAATGTCAGTCCTCTTGTACTTAAGTCGGTATTGTGTCTTTTGTATTAAATTCGGATGCAATTTCTGTGTTTCATCGTCAATAAGAAGGTCCAAGGGATACAGTAAACCTGAAGTGAAGCATCGGTATCTTAAACTGGACTCACAGGAGTGGTTCAAAACATAGAAATTTAGAGTGTCAGTCCTCTTGTACTTAAGTCGGCATTGTGCTTTTGTATTAAATTCGGATGCAATTTCTGTGTTTCATCGTCAATAAGAAGGTCCAAGGGATACAGTAAACCTGAAGTGAAGCATCGGAATCGAAAACTGGACTCACAGGAGAGGTTCAAATCATAGAAAGTCAGAGTGTCAGTCCTCTTGTACTTATGTCGGCATTGTGCCTTTAGTATTAAATTCGGATGCAATTTCTGTGTTTCATCGTCAATAAGAAGGTCCGATTGATACAGTAAACCTGAAGTAAAGCCTCGGCATCTGAAACTGGACTCACAGGAGAGGTTCAAATAATAGAAAGTTAGAGTGTCAGTCCTCTTGTACTTAAGTCGGCATTGTGCCTTTTGTATTAAATTCGGATGCAATTTCTGTGTTTCATTGTCAATAAGAAGGTCCAAGGGATACAGTAAACCTGAAGTGAAGCATCGGAATCTAAAACTGGACTCACAAAAGAGGTTCAAATCATAGAAAGTTAGAGTGTCAGTCCTCTTGTACTTAAGTCGGCGTTGTGCCTTTTGTACTAAATTCGTATGCAATTTCTGTCTTTCATCGTCAATAAGAAAGTCCAAGGGATTCAGTAAACCTGAAGTGAAGCATCGAAATCTAAATCTGGACTCACAGGTGAGGTTCAAATCATAGAAAGTTAAAGTGTCAGTCCTCTTGTACTTAAGTCGGCATTGTGCCTTTCGTATTAAATTCGGATGCAAATTCTGTGTTTCATCGTCAATAAGAAGGTCGAAGGGATACAGTAAAACTGAAGTGAAGCATCGGAATCTATAACTGGACTCACAGGTGTGGCTCAAATCATAGAAAGTTATAGTGTCAGTCCTCTTGTACTTAAGTCGGCATTGTGCCTGTTGTATTAAATTCGGATGCAATTTCTGTGTTTCATCATCAATAAGAAGGTCCAAGGGATGCTGTAAACCTGAAGTGAAGCATCGGAATCTAAAATTGTACTCACAGGAGATATTCATATCATAGAAAGTTAGAGTGTCAGTCCTCTTGTACTTAAGTCGGCATTGTGCCTTTTGTATTAAATTCGGATGCAATTTCTGTGTTTCATCGTCAATAAGAAGGTCCAAGGGATACAGTAAACCTGAAGTGAAGCATCGGAATCTAAAACTGGAATCACAGGAGAGGTTCAAATCAGAGAAACTTAGAGTGTCAGTCCTCCTGTACTTAAGTCGGCATTGTGCCTTTTGTATTAAATTCGGATGGAATTTCTGTGTTTCATCGTCAATAAGAAGGTCCAAGGGATACAGTAAACCTGAAGTGAAGCATCGGAATCTAAAAATGGACTCACAGGAGAGGTTCAAATCATAGAAAGTTAGAGTGTCAGTCCTCTTGTACTTAAGTCGGCACTGAGCCTTTTGTATTAAATTCGTATGCAATTTCTGTGTTTCATCGTCAATAAGAAGATCCAAGGGATACAGTAAACCAGAAGTGAAGCATCGGAATCTAAAACTGGACTCACAGGAGAGGTTCAAATCGTAGAGAGTTAGTGTGTCAGTCCTCTTGTACTTAAGTCGGCATTGTGCATTTTGTATTAAATTTGGATGCAATTTCTGTGTTTCATCGTCAATAAGAAGGTGTAAGGGATTCAGTAAACCTGAAGTGAAGCATCGAAATCTAAAACTGGACTCACAGGTGAGGTTCAAATCATAGAAAGTTAAAGTGTCAGTCCTCTTGTACTTAAGTCGGCGTTGTGCCTTTCGTATTAAATTCGGATGCAAATTCTGTGTTTCATCGTCAATAAGAAGGTCGAAGGGCTACAGTAAACATGAAGTGAACCATCGGAATCCATAACTGGACTCACAGGAGTGGCTCAAATCATAGAAAGTTATAGTGTCAGTCCTCTTGTACTTAAGTCGGCATTGTGCCTGTTGTATTAAATTCGGATGCAATTTCTATGTTTCATCGTCAATACGAAGGTCCAAAGGATGCTGTAAAAATGAAGTGATGCATCGGAATCTAAAATTGTACTCACAGGGGATGTTCCTATCATAGAAAGCTAGAGTGTCAGTCCTCTTGTACTTAAGTCGGTATTGTGCCTTTTGTATTAAATTCGGATGCAATTTCTGTGTTTCATCGTCAATAAGAAGGTCCAAGGTATACAGTAAACCTGAAGTGAGGCATCGGAATCTGAAACTGGACTCACAGGTGAGGTTCAAATCATAGAAAGTTGGAGTGTCAGTCCTCTTGTACATAAGTCAGCATTGTGCCTTTTGTATTAAATTCGGATGCAATTTCTGAGTTTCATTGTCAATAAGAAGGTCCAAGGGATACAGAAAACCTGAAGTGAAGCATCGGAATCGAAAACTGGACTCACAGGAGAGGTTCAAATTATAGAAAGTTAGAGTGTCAGTCCTCTTGTACTTATGTCGGCATTGTGCCTTTTGTACTAAATTCGGATGCAATTTCTGTGTTTCATCGTCAATAAGATGGTCCGAGGGATACAGTAAACCTGAAGTGAAGCCTCATCATCTAACACTGGACTCACAGTAGAGGTTCAAATAATAGAAAGTTAGAGTGCCAGTCCTCTTGTACTTAAGTCGGCATTGTGCCTTTTGTATTAAATTCGGATGCAATTTCTGTGTTTCATCGTCAATAAGAAGGTCCAAGGGATACAGTAAACCTGAAGTGAAGCATCGGAATCTAAATCTGGAATCACAGGAGAGGATCAAATCATAAAAGTTAGAGTGTCAGTCCTCTTGTACTTAAGTCGGCATTGTGCCTTTTGTATTAAATTCGTATGCAATTTCTGTGTTTCATCGTCAAAAAGAAGATCCAAGGGATACAGTAAACCTGAAGTGAAGCATCGAAATCTAAATCTGGACTCACAGGTGAGGTTCAAATCATAGAAAGTTAAAGTGTCAGTCCTCTTGTACTTAAGTCGGCATTGTGCCTTTCGTATTAAATTCGGATGCAAATTCTGTGTTTCATCGTCAATAAGAAGGTCGAAGGGATACAGTAAACCTGAAGTGAAGCATCGGAATCTATAACTGGACTCACAGGAGTGGCTCAAATCATAGAAAGTTATAGTGTCAGTCCTCTTGTACTTAAGTCGGCATTGTGCCTGTTGTATTAAATTCGGATGCAATTTCTGTGTTTCATCGTCAATAAGAAGGTCCAAGGGATGCTGTAAACCTGAAGTGAAGCATCGGAATCTAAAATTGTACTCACAGGAGATATTCATATCATAGAAAGTTAGAGTGTCAGTCCCCTTGTACTTAAGTCGGCATTGTGCCTTTTGTATTAAATTCGGATGTAATTTCTGTGTTTCATCGTCAATAAGAAGGTCCAAGGGATACAGTAAACCTGAAGTGAAGCATCGGAATCTAAAACTGGACTCACAGGAGAGGTTCAAATCATAGAAAGTTAGAAAGTCAGTCCTCTTGTACTTAAGTCGGCATTGTGCTTTTGTATTAAGTTCGGATGCAATTTCTGTGTTTCATCGTCAATAAGAAGGTCTAAGGGATACAGTAAACCTGAAGTGAAGCATCGGAATCTAAAATTGGACTCACAGGAGAGGTTCAAATCATAGAAAGTTAGAGTGTCAGTCCTCTTGTACTTAAGTCGGCACTGTGCCTTTTGTATTAAATTCGTATGCAATTTCTGTGTTTCATCGTCAATAAGAAGATCCAAGGGATACCGTAAACCTGAAGTGAAGCATCGGAATCTAAAACTGGACTCACAGGAGAGGTTCAAATCGTAGAAAGTTAATGTGTCAGTCCTCTTGTACTTAAGTCGGCATTGTGCATTTTGTATTAAATTCGGATGCAATTTCTGTGTTTCATCGTCAATAAGAAGGTCCAAGGGATTCAGTAAACCTGAAGTGAAGCATCGAAATCTAAATCTGGACTCACAGGTGAGGTTCAAATCATAGAAAGTTAAAGTGTCAGTCCTCTTGTACTTAAGTCGGCATTGTGCCTTTCGTATTAAATTCGGATGCAAATTCTGTGTTTCATCGTCAATAAGAAGGTCGAAGGGATACAGTAAACCTGAAGTGAAGCATCGGAATCTATAACTGGACTCACAGGAGTGGCTCAAATCATAGAAAGTTATAGTGTCAGTCCTCTGGTACTTACGTCGGCATTGTGCCTGTTGTATTAAATTCGTATTCAATTTCTGTGTTTCATCGTCGATAGGAAGGTCCAAGGGATGCTGTAAACCTGAAGTGAAGCATCGGAATCTAAAATTGTACTCACAGGGGATGTTCATATCATAGAAAGTTAAAGTGTCAGTCCTCTTGTACTTAAGTCGGCATTGTGCCTTTTGTATTAAATTCGGATACAATTTCTGTGTTTCATCGTCAATAAGAAAGTCCAAGGGATACAGTAAACCTGAAGTGAAGCATCGGAATCTAAAACTGGAATCACAGGAGAGGTTCAAATCAGAGAAACTTAGAGTGTCAGTCCTCTTGTACTTAAGTCGGCATTGTGCCTTTTGTATTAAATTCGGATGGAATTTCTGTGTTTCATCGTCAATAAGAAGGTCCAAGGGATACAGTAAACCTGAAGTGAAGCATCGGAATCTAAAAATGGACTCACAGGAGAGGTTCAAATCATAGAAAGTTAGAGTGTCAGTCCTCTTGTACTTAAGTCGGCACTGAGCCTTTTGTATTAAATTCGTATGCAATTTCTGTGTTTCATCGTCAATAAGAAGATCCAAGGGATACAGTAAACCAGAAGTGAAGCATCGGAATCTAAAACTGGACTCACAGGAGAGGTTCAAATCGTAGAGAGTTAGTGTGTCAGTCCTCTTGTACTTAAGTCGGCATTGTGCATTTTGTATTAAATTTGGAAACAATTTCTGTGTTTCATCGTCAATAAGAAGGTGTAAGGGATTCAGTAAACCTGAAGTGAAGCATCGGAATCTAAAATTGTACTCACAGGAGATATTCATATCATAGAAAGTTAGAGTGTCAGTCCTCTTGTACTTAAGTCGGCATTGTGCCTTTTGTATTAAATTCGGATGCATTTTCTGTGTTTCATCGTCAATAAGATGGTCGAAGGGATACAGTAAACCTGAAGTGAATAATCGTTATCTATAACTGGACTCACAGGAGTGGCTCAAATCATAGAAAGTTATAGTGTCAGTCCTCTTGCATTTAAGTCGGCATTGTGCCTGTTGTACTAAATTCGGATGCAATTTCTGTGTTTCATCGTCAATAAGAAGGTCCAAGGGATGCTGTAAACCTGAAGTGAAGCATCGGAATCTAAAATTGTACTCACAGGGGATGTTCATATCATAGAAAGTTAGAGTGTCAGTCCTCTTGTACTTAAGTCGGCATTGTGCCTTTTGTATTAAATTCGGATGCAATTTCTGTGTTTCATCGTCAATAAGAAGGTCCAAGGTATGCAGTAAACCTGAAGTGAAGCATCGGAATCTGAAACTGGAATCACAGGTGAGGTTCCAATCATAGAAAGTTAGAGTGTCAGTCCTCTTGTACATAAGCCAGCATTGTGCCTTTTGTATTAAATTCGGATGCAATTTCTGTGTTTCATCGTCAATAAGAAGGTCCAAGGGATACAGAAAACCTGAAGTGAAGCATCGGAATCTAAAACTGGAATCACAGGAGAGGTTCAAATCAAAGAAAGTTGGAGTGTCAGTCCTCCTGTACTTAAGTCGGAATTGTGCCTTTTGTATTAAATTCGGATGCAATTTCTGTGTTTCATCGTCAATAAGAAGGTCCAAGGGATACAGTAAACCTGAAGTGAAGCATCGGAATCTAAAACTGGACTAACAGGAGAGGTTCAAATCATAGAAAGTTACAATGTCAGTCCTCTTGTACTTAAGTCGGTATTGTGTCTTTTGTATTAAATTCGGATGCAATTTCTGTGTTTCATCGTCAATAAGAAGGTCCAAGGGATACAGTAAACCTGAAGTGAAGCATCGGTATCTTAAACTGGACTCACAGGAGTGGTTCAAAACATAGAAATTTAGAGTGTCAGTCCTCTTGTACTTAAGTCGGCATTGTGCTTTTGTATTAAATTCGGATGCAATTTCTGTGTTTCATCGTCAATAAGAAGGTCCAAGGGATACAGTAAACCTGAAGTGAAGCATCGGAATCGAAAACTGGACTCACAGGAGAGGTTCAAATCATAGAAAGTCAGAGTGTCAGTCCTCTTGTACTTATGTCGGCATTGTGCCTTTAGTATTAAATTCGGATGCAATTTCTGTGTTTCATCGTCAATAAGAAGGTCCGATTGATACAGTAAACCTGAAGTAAAGCCTCGGCATCTGAAACTGGACTCACAGGAGAGGTTCAAATAATAGAAAGTTAGAGTGTCAGTCCTCTTGTACTTAAGTCGGCATTGTGCCTTTTGTATTAAATTCGGATGCAATTTCTGTGTTTCATTGTCAATAAGAAGGTCCAAGGGATACAGTAAACCTGAAGTGAAGCATCGGAATCTAAAACTGGACTCACAAAAGAGGTTCAAATCATAGAAAGTTAGAGTGTCAGTCCTCTTGTACTTAAGTCGGCGTTGTGCCTTTTGTACTAAATTCGTATGCAATTTCTGTCTTTCATCGTCAATAAGAAAGTCCAAGGGATTCAGTAAACCTGAAGTGAAGCATCGAAATCTAAATCTGGACTCACAGGTGAGGTTCAAATCATAGAAAGTTAAAGTGTCAGTCCTCTTGTACTTAAGTCGGCATTGTGCCTTTCGTATTAAATTCGGATGCAAATTCTGTGTTTCATCGTCAATAAGAAGGTCGAAGGGATACAGTAAAACTGAAGTGAAGCATCGGAATCTATAACTGGACTCACAGGTGTGGCTCAAATCATAGAAAGTTATAGTGTCAGTCCTCTTGTACTTAAGTCGGCATTGTGCCTGTTGTATTAAATTCGGATGCAATTTCTGTGTTTCATCATCAATAAGAAGGTCCAAGGGATGCTGTAAACCTGAAGTGAAGCATCGGAATCTAAAATTGTACTCACAGGAGATATTCATATCATAGAAAGTTAGAGTGTCAGTCCTCTTGTACTTAAGTCGGCATTGTGCCTTTTGTATTAAATTCGGATGCAATTTCTGTGTTTCATCGTCAATAAGAAGGTCCAAGGGATACAGTAAACCTGAAGTGAAGCATCGGAATCTAAAACTGGAATCACAGGAGAGGTTCAAATCAGAGAAACTTAGAGTGTCAGTCCTCCTGTACTTAAGTCGGCATTGTGCCTTTTGTATTAAATTCGGATGGAATTTCTGTGTTTCATCGTCAATAAGAAGGTCCAAGGGATACAGTAAACCTGAAGTGAAGCATCGGAATCTAAAAATGGACTCACAGGAGAGGTTCAAATCATAGAAAGTTAGAGTGTCAGTCCTCTTGTACTTAAGTCGGCACTGAGCCTTTTGTATTAAATTCGTATGCAATTTCTGTGTTTCATCGTCAATAAGAAGATCCAAGGGATACAGTAAACCAGAAGTGAAGCATCGGAATCTAAAACTGGACTCACAGGAGAGGTTCAAATCGTAGAGAGTTAGTGTGTCAGTCCTCTTGTACTTAAGTCGGCATTGTGCATTTTGTATTAAATTTGGATGCAATTTCTGTGTTTCATCGTCAATAAGAAGGTGTAAGGGATTCAGTAAACCTGAAGTGAAGCATCGAAATCTAAAACTGGACTCACAGGTGAGGTTCAAATCATAGAAAGTTAAAGTGTCAGTCCTCTTGTACTTAAGTCGGCGTTGTGCCTTTCGTATTAAATTCGGATGCAAATTCTGTGTTTCATCGTCAATAAGAAGGTCGAAGGGCTACAGTAAACATGAAGTGAACCATCGGAATCCATAACTGGACTCACAGGAGTGGCTCAAATCATAGAAAGTTATAGTGTCAGTCCTCTTGTACTTAAGTCGGCATTGTGCCTGTTGTATTAAATTCGGATGCAATTTCTATGTTTCATCGTCAATACGAAGGTCCAAAGGATGCTGTAAAAATGAAGTGATGCATCGGAATCTAAAATTGTACTCACAGGGGATGTTCCTATCATAGAAAGCTAGAGTGTCAGTCCTCTTGTACTTAAGTCGGTATTGTGCCTTTTGTATTAAATTCGGATGCAATTTCTGTGTTTCATCGTCAATAAGAAGGTCCAAGGTATACAGTAAACCTGAAGTGAGGCATCGGAATCTGAAACTGGACTCACAGGTGAGGTTCAAATCATAGAAAGTTGGAGTGTCAGTCCTCTTGTACATAAGTCAGCATTGTGCCTTTTGTATTAAATTCGGATGCAATTTCTGAGTTTCATTGTCAATAAGAAGGTCCAAGGGATACAGAAAACCTGAAGTGAAGCATCGGAATCGAAAACTGGACTCACAGGAGAGGTTCAAATTATAGAAAGTTAGAGTGTCAGTCCTCTTGTACTTATGTCGGCATTGTGCCTTTTGTACTAAATTCGGATGCAATTTCTGTGTTTCATCGTCAATAAGATGGTCCGAGGGATACAGTAAACCTGAAGTGAAGCCTCATCATCTAACACTGGACTCACAGTAGAGGTTCAAATAATAGAAAGTTAGAGTGCCAGTCCTCTTGTACTTAAGTCGGCATTGTGCCTTTTGTATTAAATTCGGATGCAATTTCTGTGTTTCATCGTCAATAAGAAGGTCCAAGGGATACAGTAAACCTGAAGTGAAGCATCGGAATCTAAATCTGGAATCACAGGAGAGGATCAAATCATAAAAGTTAGAGTGTCAGTCCTCTTGTACTTAAGTCGGCATTGTGCCTTTTGTATTAAATTCGTATGCAATTTCTGTGTTTCATCGTCAAAAAGAAGATCCAAGGGATACAGTAAACCTGAAGTGAAGCATCGGAATCTAAAACTGGACTCACAGGAGAGGTTCAAATCGTAGAAAATTAGTGTGTCAGTCCTCTTGTACTTAAGTCGGCATTGTGCATTTTGTATTAAATTCGGATGCAATTTCTGTGTTTCAACATCAATAAGAAGGTCCAAGGGATTCAGTAAACCTGAAGTGAAGCATCGAAATCTAAATCTGGACTCACAGGTGAGGTTCAAATCATAGAAAGTTAAAGTGTCAGTCCTCTTGTACTTAAGTCGGCATTGTGCCTTTCGTATTAAATTCGGATGCAAATTCTGTGTTTCATCGTCAATAAGAAGGTCGAAGGGATACAGTAAACCTGAAGTGAAGCATCGGAATCTATAACTGGACTCACAGGAGTGGCTCAAATCATAGAAAGTTATAGTGTCAGTCCTCTTGTACTTAAGTCGGCATTGTGCCTGTTGTATTAAATTCGGATGCAATTTCTGTGTTTCATCGTCAATAAGAAGGTCCAAGGGATGCTGTAAACCTGAAGTGAAGCATCGGAATCTAAAATTGTACTCACAGGAGATATTCATATCATAGAAAGTTAGAGTGTCAGTCCCCTTGTACTTAAGTCGGCATTGTGCCTTTTGTATTAAATTCGGATGTAATTTCTGTGTTTCATCGTCAATAAGAAGGTCCAAGGGATACAGTAAACCTGAAGTGAAGCATCGGAATCTAAAACTGGACTCACAGGAGAGGTTCAAATCATAGAAAGTTAGAAAGTCAGTCCTCTTGTACTTAAGTCGGCATTGTGCTTTTGTATTAAGTTCGGATGCAATTTCTGTGTTTCATCGTCAATAAGAAGGTCTAAGGGATACAGTAAACCTGAAGTGAAGCATCGGAATCTAAAATTGGACTCACAGGAGAGGTTCAAATCATAGAAAGTTAGAGTGTCAGTCCTCTTGTACTTAAGTCGGCACTGTGCCTTTTGTATTAAATTCGTATGCAATTTCTGTGTTTCATCGTCAATAAGAAGATCCAAGGGATACCGTAAACCTGAAGTGAAGCATCGGAATCTAAAACTGGACTCACAGGAGAGGTTCAAATCGTAGAAAGTTAATGTGTCAGTCCTCTTGTACTTAAGTCGGCATTGTGCATTTTGTATTAAATTCGGATGCAATTTCTGTGTTTCATCGTCAATAAGAAGGTCCAAGGGATTCAGTAAACCTGAAGTGAAGCATCGAAATCTAAATCTGGACTCACAGGTGAGGTTCAAATCATAGAAAGTTAAAGTGTCAGTCCTCTTGTACTTAAGTCGGCATTGTGCCTTTCGTATTAAATTCGGATGCAAATTCTGTGTTTCATCGTCAATACGAAGGTCGAAGGGATACAGTAAACCTGAAGTGAAGCATCGGAATCTATAACTGGACTCACAGGAGTGGCTCAAATCATAGAAAGTTATAGTGTCAGTCCTCTGGTACTTACGTCGGCATTGTGCCTGTTGTATTAAATTCGTATTCAATTTCTGTGTTTCATCGTCGATAGGAAGGTCCAAGGGATGCTGTAAACCTGAAGTGAAGCATCGGAATCTAAAATTGTACTCACAGGGGATGTTCATATCATAGAAAGTTAAAGTGTCAGTCCTCTTGTACTTAAGTCGGCATTGTGCCTTTAGTATTAAATTCGGATGCAATTTCTGTGTTTCATCGTCAATAAGAAAGTCCAAGGTATACAGTAAACCTGAAGTGAAGCATCGGAATCTTAAACTGGACTCCCAGGTAAGGTTCAAATCATAGAAAGTTAGAGTGTCAGTCCTCTTGTACTTAAGTCAGCATTGTGCCTTTTGTATTAAATTCGGATGCAATTTCTGTGTTTCATCGTCAATAAGAAGGTCCAAGGGATACAGAAAACCTGAAGTGAAGCATCGGAATCTAAAACTGGAATCACAGGCGAGGTTCAAATCAAAGAAAGTTGGAGTGTCAGTCCTCTTGTACTTAAGTCGGAATTGTGCCTTTTGTATTAAATTCGGATGCAATTTCTGTGTTTCATCGTCAATAAGAAGGACCAAGGGATACAGTAAACCTGAAGTGAAGCATCGGAATCTAAAACTGGACTAACAGGAGAGGTTCAAATCATAGAAAGTTAGAATGTCAGTCCTCTTGTACTTTAGTCGGTATTGTACCTTTTGTATTAAATTCGGATGCAATTTCTGTGTTTCATCGTCAATAAGAAGGTCCAAGGGATACAGTAAACCTGAAGTGAAGCATCGGAATCGAAAACTGGACTCACAGGAGAGGTTCAAATCATAGAAAGTTAGAGTGTCAGTCCTCTTGTACTTATGTCGGCATTCTGCCTTTTGTATTAAATTCGGATACAATTTCTGTGTTTCATCGTCAATAAGAAGGTCCGAGGGATACAGTAAACCTGAAGGGAAGCCTCAGCATCTAAAACTGGACTCACAGGAGAGGTTCAAATCATAGAAAGTTAGAGTGTCAGTCCTCTTGTACTTAAGTCGGCATTGTGCCTGTTGTATTAAATTCGGATGCAATTTCTGTGATTCATCGTCAATAAGAAGGTCCAAGGGATACAGTAAACCTGAAGTGAAGCATCGGAATCTAAATCTGGACTCACAGGAGATGTTCAAATCATAGAAAGTTAGAGTGTCAGTCCTCTTGTACTTAAGTCGGCATTGTGCCTTTTGTATTAAATTCGTATGCAATTTCTGTGTTTCATCATCAATAAGATGATCCAAGGGATACAGTAAACCTGAAGTGAAGCATCGGAATCTAAAACTGGACTCACAGGAGAGGTTCAAATCGTAGAAAGTTAGTGTGTCAGTCCTCTTGTACTTAAGTCGGCATTGTGCATTTTGTATTAAATTCGGATGCAATTTCTGTGTTTCATCGTCAATAAGAAGGTCCAAGGGATTCAGTAAACCTGAAGTGAAGCATCGAAATCTAAATCTGGACTCACAGGTGAGGTTCAAATCATAGAAAGTTAAAGTGTCAGTCCTCTTGTACTTAAGTCGGCATTGTGCCTTTCGTATTAAATTCGGATGCAAATTCTGTGTTTCATCGTCAATACGAAGGTCGAAGGGATACAGTAAACCTGAAGTGAAGCATCGGAATCTATAACTGGACTCACAGGAGTGGCTCAAATCATAGAAAGTTATAGTGTCAGTCCTCTGGTACTTACGTCGGCATTGTGCCTGTTGTATTAAATTCGTATTCAATTTCTGTGTTTCATCGTCGATAGGAAGGTCCAAGGGATGCTGTAAACCTGAAGTGAAGCATCGGAATCTAAAATTGTACTCACAGGGGATGTTCATATCATAGAAAGTTAAAGTGTCAGTCCTCTTGTACTTAAGTCGGCATTGTGCCTTTAGTATTAAATTCGGATGCAATTTCTGTGTTTCATCGTCAATAAGAAAGTCCAAGGTATACAGTAAACCTGAAGTGAAGCATCGGAATCTTAAACTGGACTCCCAGGTAAGGTTCAAATCATAGAAAGTTAGAGTGTCAGTCCTCTTGTACTTAAGTCAGCATTGTGCCTTTTGTATTAAATTCGGATGCAATTTCTGTGTTTCATCGTCAATAAGAAGGTCCAAGGGATACAGAAAACCTGAAGTGAAGCATCGGAATCTAAAACTGGAATCACAGGCGAGGTTCAAATCAAAGAAAGTTGGAGTGTCAGTCCTCTTGTACTTAAGTCGGAATTGTGCCTTTTGTATTAAATTCGGATGCAATTTCTGTGTTTCATCGTCAATAAGAAGGACCAAGGGATACAGTAAACCTGAAGTGAAGCATCGGAATCTAAAACTGGACTAACAGGAGAGGTTCAAATCATAGAAAGTTAGAATGTCAGTCCTCTTGTACTTTAGTCGGTATTGTACCTTTTGTATTAAATTCGGATGCAATTTCTGTGTTTCATCGTCAATAAGAAGGTCCAAGGGATACAGTAAACCTGAAGTGAAGCATCGGAATCGAAAACTGGACTCACAGGAGAGGTTCAAATCATAGAAAGTTAGAGTGTCAGTCCTCTTGTACTTATGTCGGCATTCTGCCTTTTGTATTAAATTCGGATACAATTTCTGTGTTTCATCGTCAATAAGAAGGTCCGAGGGATACAGTAAACCTGAAGGGAAGCCTCAGCATCTAAAACTGGACTCACAGGAGAGGTTCAAATCATAGAAAGTTAGAGTGTCAGTCCTCTTGTACTTAAGTCGGCATTGTGCCTGTTGTATTAAATTCGGATGCAATTTCTGTGATTCATCGTCAATAAGAAGGTCCAAGGGATACAGTAAACCTGAAGTGAAGCATCGGAATCTAAATCTGGACTCACAGGAGATGTTCAAATCATAGAAAGTTAGAGTGTCAGTCCTCTTGTACTTAAGTCGGCATTGTGCCTTTTGTATTAAATTCGTATGCAATTTCTGTGTTTCATCATCAATAAGATGATCCAAGGGATACAGTAAACCTGAAGTGAAGCATCGGAATCTAAAACTGGACTCACAGGAGAGGTTCAAATCGTAGAAAGTTAGTGTGTCAGTCCTCTTGTACTTAAGTCGGCATTGTGCATTTTGTATTAAATTCGGATGTAATTTTTTGTGTTTCATCGTCAATAAGAAGGTCCAAGGGATTCAGAAAACCTGAAGTGAAGCATCGAAATCTAAAACTGGACTCACAGGTGAGGTTCAAATCATAGAAAGTTAAAGTGTCAGTCCTCTTGTACTTAACTCGGCATTGTGCCTTTTGTATTAAATTCGGATGCAATTTCTGTGTTTCATCGTCAATAAGAAGGTCGAAGGGATACAGTAAACCTGAAGTGAAGCATCGGAATCTATAACTGGACTCACAGGAGTGGCTCAAATCATAGAAAGTTATAGTGTCAGTCCTCTTGTACTTAAGTCGGCATTGTGCCTGTTGTATTAAATTCGGATGCAATTTCTGTGTATCATCGTCAATAAGAAGGTCCAAGGGATGCTGTAAACCTGAAGTGAAGCATCGGAATCTAAAATTGTACTCACAGGAGATGTTCATATCATAGAAAGTTAGAGTGTCAGTCCTCTTGTACTTAAGTCGGCATTGTGCCTTTTGTATTGAATTCGGATGCAATTTCTGTGTTTCATCGTCAATAAGAAGGTCCAAGGGATACAGTAAAGCTGAAGTGTAGCATCGGAATCTAAAACTGGAATCACAGGAGAGGTTGAAATCAGAGAAACTTAGAGTGTCAGTCCTCTTGTACTTAAGTCGGCATTGTGCCTTTTGTATTAAATACGGATGCTATTTCTGTGTTTCATCGTCAATAAGAAGGTCCAAGGGATACAGTAAACCTGAAGTGAAGCATCGGAATCTAAAACTGGACTCACAGGAGAGGTTCAAATCATAGAAAGTTAGAGTGTCAGTCCTCTTGTACTTAAGTCGGCATTGTGCCTTTTGTATTAAATTCGTATGCAATTTCTGTGTTTCATCGTCAAGAAGAAGATCCAAGGGATACAGTAAACCAGAAGTAAAGCATCGAAATCTAAATCTGGACTCACAGGTGAGGTTCAAATCATAGAAAGTTAAAGTGTCAGTCCTCTTGTACTTAAGTCGGCATTGTGCCTTTCGTATTAAATTCGGATGCAAATTCTGTGTCTCATCGTCAATAAGAAGGTCGAAGGGATACAGTAAACCTGAAGTGAAGCATCGGAATCTATAACTGGACTCACAGGAGTGGCTCAAATCATAGAAAGTTATAGTGTCAGTCCTCTGGTACTTACGTCGGCATTGTGCCTGTTGTATTAAATTCGTATTCAATTTCTGTGTTTCATCGTCAATAAGAAGGTCCAAGGGATGCTGTAAACCTGAAGTGAAGCACCGGAATCTAAAATTGTACTCACAGGGGATGTTCTTATCATAGAAAGTTAAAGTGTCAGTCCTCTTGTACTTAAGTCGGCATTGTGCCTTTAGTATTAAATTCGGATGCAATTTCTGTGTTTCATCGTCAATAAGAAAGTCCAAGGTATACAGTAAACCTGAAGTGAAGCATCGGAATCGTAAACTGGACTCACAGGTAAGGTTCAAATCATAGAAAGTTAGAGTGTCAGTCCTCTTGTACTTAAGTCAGCATTGTGCCTTTTGTATTAAATTCGGATGCAATTTCTGTGTTTCATCGTCAATAAGAAGGTCCAAGGGATACAGAAAACCTGAAGTGAAGCTTCGGAATCTAAAACTGGAATCACAGGCGAGGTTCAAATCAAAGAAAGTTGGAGTGTCTGTCCTCTTGTACTTAAGTCGGAATTGTGAATTTTGTATTAAATTCGGATGCAATTTCTGTGTTTCATCGTCAATAAGAAGGACCAAGGGATACAGTAAACCTGAAGTGAAGCATCGGAATCTAAAACTGGACTAACAGGAGAGGTTCAAATCATAGAAAGTTAGAATGTCAGTCCTCTTGTACTTTAGTCGGTATTGTACCTTTTCTATTAAATTCGGATGCAATTTCTGTGTTTCATCGTCAATAAGAAGGTCCAAGGGATACAGTAAACCTGAAGTGAAGCATCGGAATCGAAAACTGGACTCACAGGAGAGGTTCAAATCATAGAAAGTTAGAGTGTCAGTCCTCTTGTACTTATGTCGGCATTCTGCCTTTTGTATTAAATTCGGATACAATTTCTGTGTTTCATCGTCAATAAGAAGGTCCGAGGGATACAGTAAACCTGAAGTGAAGCCTCAGCATCTAAAACTGGACTCACAGGAGAGGTTCAAATCATAGAAAGTTAGAGTGTCAGTCCTCTTGTACTTAAGTCGGCATTGTGCCTTTTGTATTAAATTCGGATGCAATTTCTGTGATTCATCGTCAATAAGAAGGTCCAAGGGATACAGTAAACCTGAAGTGAAGCATCGGAATCTAAATCTGGACTCACAGGAGATGTTCAAATCATAGAAAGTTAGAGTGTCAGTCCTCTTGTACTTAAGTCGGCATTGTGCCTTTTGTATTAAATTCGTATGCAATTTCTGTGTTTCATCGTCAATAAGATGATCCAAGGGATACAGTAAACCTGAAGTGAGGCATCGGAATCTATAACTGGACTCACAGGAGTGGCTCAAATCATAGAAAGTTATAGTGTCAGTCCTCTTGTACTTAAGTCGGCATTGTGCCTGTTGTATTATTTCGGATGCAATTTCTGTGTTTCATCGTCAATAAGAAGGTCCAAGGGATGCTGTAAATCTGAAGTGAAGCGTCAGAATCTAAAATTGTACTCACAGGGGATGTTCATACATAGAAAGTTTGAGTGTCAGTCCTCTTGTACTTAAGTCGGCATTGTTCCTTTTGTATTAAATTCGGATGCAATTTCTGTTTCATCGTCAATAAGAAGGTCCAAGGGATACAGAAAACCTGAAGTGAAGCATCGGAATCTAAAACTGGAATCACAGGAGAGTTTCAAATCAAAGAATGTTGGAGTGTCAGTCCTCTTGTACTTATGTCGGAATTCTGCCTTTTGTATTAAATTCGGATGCAATTTCTGTGTTTCATCCTCAATAAGAAGGTCCAACGGATACAATAAACCTGAAGTGAAGCATCGGAATCTATAACTGGACTCACAGGTGAGGTTCAAATCATAGAAAGTTAGAGTGTCAGTCCTCTTGTACTGAAGTCGGCATTGTGCCTTTTGTATTAAATTCGGATGCAATTTCTGTGTTTCATCGTCAATAAGAAGGTCCAGGGGATATAGTAAACCTGAAGTGAAGCATCGGAATCTTATACTGGACTCACAGGAGTGGTTCAAATCATAGAAAGTTAGAGTGTCAGTCCTCTTGTACTTAAGTCGGCATTGTGCCTTTTGTATTAAATTCGGATGCGATATCTGTGTTTCATCGTCAATAGGAAGGTGTAAGGGATGCAGTAAACCTGAAGTGAAGCATCGGAGTCTAAAATTGTACTCACAGGAGGGGTTCTTATCATAGAAAGTTAGAGTGTCAGTCCTCTTGTACTTAAGTCGGCATTGTGCCTTTTGTATTAAATTCGGATGCAATTTCTGTGTTTCATCGTCAATAAGAAGGTCCAAGGTATACAGTAAACCTGAAGTGAAGCATCGGAATCTTAAACTGGACTCACAGGTGAGGTTGAAATCAGAGAAACTTAGAGTGTCAGTCCTCTTGTACTTAAGTCGGCATTGTGCCTTTTGTATTAAATACGGATGCTATTTCTGTGTCTCATCGTCAATAAGAAGGTCCAAGGGTTACAGTAAACCTGAAGTGAAGCATCGGAATCTAAAACTGGACTCACAGGAGAGGTTCAAATCATAGAAAGTTAGAGTGTCAGTCCTCTTGTACTTAAGTCGGCATTGTGCCTTTTGTATGAAATTCGTATGCAATTTCTGTGTTTCATCGTCAATAAGAAGTTCCAATGGATACAGTAAACCAGAAGTGAAGCATCGGAATCTAAAACTGGACTCATAAGAGAGGTTCAAATCGTAGAAAGTTAGTGTGTCAGTCCTCTTGTACTTAAGTCGGCATTGTGCATTTTGTATTGAATTCGGATGCAATTTCTGTGTTTCATCGTCAATAAGAAGGTCCAAGGGATTCAGTAAACCTGAAGTGAAGCATCCAAATCTAAAACTGGACTCACAGGTGAGGTTCAAATCATAGAAAGTTAAAGTGTCAGTCCTCTAGTACTTAAGTCGGCATTGTGCCTTTTGTATTAAATTCGGATGCAAATTCTGTGTTTCATCGTCAACAAGAAGGTCGAAAGGGATACAGTAAACCTGAAGTGAAGCATCGGAATCTATAACTGGACTCACAGGAGTGGCTCAAATCATAGAAAGTTATAGTGTCAGTCCTCTTGTACTTAAGTCGGCATTGTGCCTGTTGTATTAAATTCGGATGCAATTTCTGTGTTTCATCGTCAATAAGAAGGTCCAAGGGATGCTGTAAATCTGAAGTGAAGCATCAGAATCTAAAATTGTACTCACAGGGGATGTTCATACATAGAAAGTTAGAGTGTCAGTCCTCTTGTACTTAAGTCGGCATTGTTCCTTTTGTATTAAATTCGGATGCAATTTCTGTGTTTCATCGTCAATAAGAAGGTCCAACGGATACAATAAACCTGAAGTGAAGCATCGGAATCTATAACTGGACTCACAGGTGAGGTTCAAATCATAGAAAGTTAGAGTGTCAGTCCTCTTGTACTTAAGTCGGCATTGTGCCTTTTGTATTAAATTCGGATGCAATTTCTGTGTTTCATCGTCAATAAGAAGGTCCAAGGGAAATAGTAAACCTGAAGTGAAGCATCGTAATCTTAAACTGGACTCACAGGAGTGGTTCAAATCATAGAAAGTTAGAGTGTCAGTCCTCTTGTACTTAAGTCGGCATTGTGCCTTTTGTATTAAATTCGGATGAAATTTCTGTGTTTCATCGTCAATAAGAAGGTCCAAGGTATACAGTAAACCTGAAGTGAAGCATCGGAATCTTAAACTGGACTCAAAGGTGAGGTTCAAATCATAGAAAGTTAGAGTGTCAGTCCTCTTGCACTTAGGTTGGCATTGTGCCTTTTGTATTAAATTCGGATGCAATTTCTGTGTTTCATCGTGAATAAGAAGGCCCAAGGGATACAGAAAACCTGAAGTGAAGCATCGGAATCTAAAACTGGAATTACAGGAGAGATTCAAATCAAAGAATGTTAGAGTGTCAGAGTGTCAGTCCTCTTGTACTTAAGTCGCATTGTGCCTTTTGTTTTAAATTCGGATGCAATTTCTGTGTTTCATCGTCAATAAGAAGGTCCAAGGGATAAAGTAAACCTGAAACGAAGCATCGGAATCTAAAACTGGACTCACAGGAGAGGTTTAAACCATAGAAAGTTAGAGTGTCAGTCCTCTTGTACTTAAGTCGGCATTGTGCCTTTTGTTTTAAATTCGGATGTAATTTCTGTGTTTCATCGTTTATAAGAAGGTCCAAGGGATACAGTAAACCTGAAGTGAAGCATCGGAATCTAACACGGGACTCACAGGAGTGGTTCAAATCATAGAAAGTTAGAGTGTCAGTCCTCTTGTACTTAAGTCAGCATAGTGCCTTTTGTATTAAATTCGGATGCTATTTCTGTGTTTCATCGTCAATAAGAAGGTCCAAGGGATACAGTAAACCTGAAGTGAAGCATCGGAATGTAAAACTGGACTCACAGGAGAGGTTCAAATCATAGAAAGTTAGAGTGTCAGTCCTCTTGTACTTAAGTCGGCATTGTGCCTTTTGTATTAAATTCGTATGCAATTTCTGTGTTTCATCGTCAATAAGAAGATCCAAGGGATACAGTAAACCAGAAGTGAAGCATCGGAATCTAAAACTGGACTCATAGGAGAGGTTCAAATCGTAGAAAGTTAGTGTGTCAGTCCTCTTGTACTTAAGTCGCCATTGTGCATTTTGTATTAAATTCGGATGCAATTTCTGTGTTTCATCGTCAATAAGAAGGTCCAAGGGATTCAGTAAACCTAAAGTGAAGCATAGAAATCTAAAACTGGACTCAAAGGTGAGGTTCAAATCATAGAAAGTTAAAGTGTCAGTCCTCTAGTACTTAAGTCGGCATTGTGCCTTTTGTATTAAATTCGGATGCAAATTCTGTGTTTCATCGTCAATAAGAAGGTCGAAGGGATACAGTAAACCTGAAGTGAAGCATCGGAATCTATAACTGGACTCACAGGAGTGGCTCAAATCATAGAAAGTTATAGTGTCAGTCCTCTTGTACTTAAGTCGGCATTGTGCCTGTTGTATTAAATTCGGATGCAATTTCTGTGTTTCATCGTCAATAAGAAGGTCCAAGGGATGCTGTAAATCTGAAGTGAAGCATCAGAATCTAAAATTGTACTCACAGGGGCTATTCATACATAGAAAGTTAGAGTGTCAGTCCTCTTGTACTTAAGTCGGCATTGTTCCTTTTGTATTAAATTCGGATGCAATTTCTGTGTTTCATCGTCAATAAGAAGGTCCAAGGGATACAGAAAACCTGAAGTGAAGCATCGGAATCTAAAACTGGAATCACAGGAGAGTTTCAAATCAAAGAATGTTGGAGTGTCAGTCCTCTTGTACTTATGTCGGAATTCTGCCTTTTGTATTAAATTCGGATGCAATTTCTGCGTTTCATCGTCAATAAGAAGGTCCAACGGATACAATAAACCTGAAGTGAAGCATCGGAATCTATAACTGGACTCACAGGTGAGGTTCAAATCATAGAAAGTTAGAGTGTCAGTCCTCTTGTACTTAAGTCGGCATTGTGCCTTTTGTATTAAATTCGGATGCAATTTCTGTGTTTCATCGTCAATAAGAAGGTCCAAGGGATATAGTAAACCTGAAGTGAAGCATCGGAATCTTAAACTGGACTCACAGGAGTGGTTCAAATCATAGAAAGTTAGAGTGTCAGTCCTCTTGTACTTAAGTCGGCATTGTGCCTTTTGTATTAAATTCGGATGCAATATCTGTGTTTCATCGTCAATAGGAAGGTGTAAGGGATGCAGTAAACCTGAAGTGAAGCATCGGAATCTAAAATTGTACTCACAGGAGGGGTTCTTATCATAGAAAGTTAGAGTGTCAGTCCTCTTGTACTTAAGTCGGCATTGTGCCTTTTGTATTAAATTCGGATGCAATTTCTGTGTTTCATCGTCAATAAGAAGGTCCAAGGTATACAGTAAACCTGAAGTGAAGCATCGGAATCTTAAACTGGACTCACAGGTGAGGTTGAAATCAGAGAAACTTAGAGTGTCAGTCCTCTTGTACTTAAGTCGGCATTGTGCCTTTTGTATTAAATACGGATGCTATTTCTGTGTTTCATCGTCAATAAGAAGGTCCAAGGGATACAGTAAACCTGAAGTGAAGCATCGGAATCTAAAACTGGACTCACAGGAGAGGTTCAAATCATAGAAAGTTAGAGTGTCAGTCCTCTTGTACTTAAGTCGGCATTGTGCCTTTTGTATTAAATTCGTATGCAATTTCTGTGTTTCATCGTCAATAAGAAGATCCAAGGGATACAGTAAACCAGAAGTGAAGCACCGGAATCTAAAACTGGACTCATAGGAGAGGTTCAAATCGTAGAAAGTTAGTGTGTCAGTCCACTTGTACTTAAGTCGGCATTGTGCATTTTGTATTAAATTCGGATGCAATTTCTGTGTTTCATCGTCAATAAGAAGGTCCAAGGGATTCAGTAAACCTGAAGTGAAGCATCCAAATCTAAAACTGGACTCACAGGTGAGGTTCAAATCATAGAAAGTTAAAGTGTCAGTCCTCTAGTACTTAAGTCGGCATTGTGCCTTTTGTATTAAATTCGGATGCAAATTCTGTGTTTCATCGTCAATAAGAAGGTCCAAGGGATGCTGTAAATCTGAAGTGAAGCATCAGAATCTAAAATTGTACTCACAGGGGATGTTCATACATAGAAAGTTAGAGTGCAAGTCCTCTTGTACTTAAGTCGGCATTGTTCCTTTTGTATTAAATTCGGATGCAATTTCTGTGTTTCATCGTCAATAAGAAGGTCCAAGGGATACAGAAAACCTGAAGTGAAGCATCGGAATCTAAAACTGGAATCACAGGAGAGTTTCAAATCAAAGAATGTTGGAGTGTCAGTCCTCTTGTACTTATGTCGGAATTCTGCCTTTTGTATTAAATTCGGATGCAATTTCTGTGTTTCATCGTCAATAAGAAGGTCCAACGGATACAATAAACCTGAAGTGAAGCATCGGAATCTATAACTGGACTCACAGGTGAGGTTCAAATCATAGAAAGTTAGAGTGTCAGTCCTCTTGTACTTAAGTCGGCTTTGTGCCTTTTGTATTAAATTCGGATGCAATTAATGTGTTTCATCGTCAATAAGAAGGTCCAAGGTATACAGTAAACCTGAAGTGAAGCATCGGAATCTTAAACTGGACTCACAGGTGAGGTTGAAATCATAGAAAGTTAGAGTGTCAGTCCTCTTGTACTTAAGTCGGCATTGTGTCTTTTGTATTAAATTCGGATGGAATTTCTGTGTTTCATCGTGAATAAGAAGGCCCAAGGGATACAGAAAACCTGAAGTGAAGCATCGGAATCTAAAACTGGAATTACAGGAGAGATTCAAATCAAAGAAAGTTAGAGTGTCAGAGTGTCAGTCCTCTTGTACTTAAGTCGCATTGTGCCTTATGTTTTAAATTCGGATGCAATTTCTGTGTTTCATCGTCAATAAGAAGGTCCAAGGGATAAAGTAAACCTGAAACGAAGCATCGGAATCTAAAACTGGACTCACAGGAGAGGTTTAAACCGTAGAAAGTTAGAGTGTCAGTCCTCTTGTACTTAAAGCGGCATTGTGCCTTTTGTTTTAAATTCGGATGTAATTTCTGTGTTTCATCGTTTATAAGAAGGTCCAAGGGATACAGTAAACCTGAAGTGAAGCATCGTAATCTAACACGGGACTCACAGGAGTGGTTCAAATCATAGAAAGTTAGAGTGTCAGTCCTCTTGTACTTAAGTCAGCATAGTGCCTTTTGAATTAAATTCGGATGCTATTTCTGTGTTTCATCGTCAATAAGAAGGTCCAAGGGATACAGTAAACCTGAAGTGAAGCATCGGAATCTAAAACTGGACTCACAGGAGAGGTTCAAATCATAGAAAGTTAGAGTGTCAGTCCTCTTGTACTTAAGTCGGCATTGTGCCTTTTGTATTAAATTCGGATGCAATATCTGTGTTTCATCGTCAATAAGAAGGTCCAAGGGATATAGTAAACCTGAAGTGAAGCATCGGAATCTTAAACTGGACTCACAGGAGTGGTTCAAATCATAGAAAGTTAGAGTGTCAGTCCTCTTGTACTTAAGTCGGCATTGTGCCCTTTGTATTAAATTCGGATGCAATATCTGTGTTTCATCGTCAATAGGAAGGTGTAAGGGATGCAGTAAACCTGAAGTGAAGCATCGGAATCTAAAATTGTACTCACAGGAGGGGTTCTTATCATAGAAAGTTTGTGTGTCAGTCTTCTTGTACTTAAGTCGGCATTGTGCCTTTTGTATTAAATTCGGATGCAATTTCTGTGTTTCATCGTCAATAAGAAGGTCCAAGGTATACAGTAAACCTGAAGTGAAGCATCGGAATCTTAAACTGGACTCACAGGTGAGGTTGAAATCAGAGAAACTTAGAGTGTCAGTCCTCTTGTACTTAAGTCGGCATTGTGCCTTTTGTATTAAATACGGATGCTATTTCTGTGTTTCATCGTCAATAAGAAGGTCCAAGGGATACAGTAAACCTGAAGTGAAGCATCGGAATCTAAAACTGGACTCACAGGAGAGGTTCAAATCATAGAAAGTTAGAGTGTCAGTCCTCTTGTACTTAAGTCGGCATTGTGCCTTTTGTATTAAATTCGTATGCAATTTCTGTGTTTCATCGTCAATAAGAAGATCCAAGGGATACAGTAAACCAGAAGTGAAGCATCGGAATCTAAAACTGGACTCATAGGAGAGGTTCAAATCGTAGATAGTTAGTGTGTCAGTCCTCTTGTACTTAAGTCGGCATTGTGCATTTTGTATTAAATTTGGATGCAATTTCTGTGTTTCATCGTCAATAAGATGGTCCAAGGGATTCAGTAAACCTGAAGTGAAGCATCGAAATCTAAAACTGGACTCACAGGTGAGGTTCAAATCATAGAAAGTTAAAGTGTCAGTCCTCTAGTACTTAAGTCGGCATTGTGCCTGTTGTATTAAATTCGGATGCAAATTCTGTGTTTCATCGTCAATAAGAAGGTCGAAGGGATACAGTAAACCTGAAGTGAAGCATCGGAATCTATAACTGGACTCACAGGAGTGGCTCAAATCATAGAAAGTTATAGTGTCAGTCCTCTTGTACTTAAGTCGGCATTGTGCCTGTTGTATTAAATTCGGATGCAATTTCTGTGTTTCATCGTCAATAAGAAGGTCCAAGGGATGCTGTAAATCTGAAGTGAAGCATCAGAATCTAAAAATGTACTCACAGGGGATGTTCATACATAGAAAGTTAGAGTGTCAGTCCTCTTGTACTTAAGTCGGCATTGTTCCTTCTGTATTAAATTCGGATGCAATTTCTGTGTTTCATCGTCAACAAGAAGGTCCAAGGGATACAGAAAACCTGAAGTGAAGCATCGGAATCTAAAACTGGAATCACAGGAGAGTTTCAAATCAAAGAATGTTGGAGTGTCAGTCCTCTTGTACTTATGTCGGAATTCTGCCTTTTGTATTAAATTCGGATGCAATTTCTGTGTTTCATCGTCAATAAGAAGGTCCAACGGATACAATAAACCTGAAGTGAAGCATCAGAATCTATAACTGGACTCACAGGTGAGGTTCAAATCATAGAAAGTTAGAGTGTCAGTCCTCTTGTACTTAAGTCGGCATTGTGCCTTTTGCATTAAATTCGGATGCAATTTCTGTGTTTCATCGTCAATAAGATGGTCCAAGGGATATAGTAAACCTGAAGTGAAGCATCGGAATCTTAAACTGGACTCACAGGAGTGGTTCAAATCATAGAAAGTTAGAGTGTCAGTCCTCTTGTACTTAAGTCGGCATTGTGCCTTTTGTATTAAATTCGGATGCAATATCTGTGTTTCATCGTCAATAGGAAGGTGTAAGGGATGCAGTAAACCTGAAGTGAAGCATCGGAATCTAAAATTGTACTCACAGGAGGGGTTCTTATCATAGAGGGTTAGAGTGTCAGTCCTCTTGTACTTAAGTCGGCATTGTGCCTTTTGTATTAAATTCGGATGCAATTTCTGTGTTTCATCGTGAATAAGAAGGCCCAAGGGATACAGAAAACCTGAAGTGAAGCATCGGAATCTAAAACTGGAATTACAGGAGAGGTTCAAATCAAAGAAAGTTAGAGTGTCAGAGTGTCAGTCCTCTTGTACTTAAGTCGCATTGGGCCTTTTGTTTTAATTTCGGATGCAATTTCTGTGTTTCATCGTCAATAAGAAGGTCCAAGGGATACAGTAAACCTGAAGTAAAGCATCGGAATCTAAAACTGGACTCACAGGAGAGGTTTAAACCATAGAAAGTTAGAGTGTCAGTCCTCTTGTACTTAAGTCGGCATTGTGCCTTTTGTTTTAAATTCGGATGTAATTTCTGAGTTTCATCGTTTATAAGAAGGTCCAAGGGATACAGTAAACCTGAAGTGAAGCATCGGAATCTAACACGGGACTCACAGGAGTGGTTCAAATCATAGAAAGTTAGAGTGTCAGTCCTCTTGTACTTAAGTCAGCATAGTGCCTTTTGTATTAAATTCGGATGCAATTTCTGTGTTTCATCGTCAATAAGAAGGTCCAAGGGATACAGTAAGTCTGAAGTGAAGCCTCAAAATCTAAAACTGGACTCACAGGAAAGGTTCAAATCATAGAAAGTTAGAGTGTCAGACCTCTTGTACTTAAGTCGGCATTGTGCCTTTTGTATTAAATTCGGATGCAATTTCTGTGTTTCATCGACAATAACAAGATCCAAGGGATACAGTAAACCTGAAGTGAAGCCTCGGCATCTAAAACTGGACTCACAGGAGAGGTTCAAATCATAGAAGATTAGAGTGTCAGTCCTTTTGTACTTATGTCGGCATTGTGCCTTTTATATTAAAATCGGATGCAATTTCTGTGCTTCATCGTCAATAAGAAGTTCCAAGGGATACAGTAAACCTGAAGTGAAGCATCGGAATCTAAAACTGGACTCACAGGAGAGGTTCAAATCATAGAAAGTTAGAGTGTCAGACCTCTTGTACTTAAGTCGGCATTGTGCCTTTTGTAATAAATTCGGATGCAATTTCTTTGTTTCATCGTCAATAAGAAGGTCCAAGATATACAATAAACCCGAAGTGAAGCATCGGAATCTAAAACTGGACTCACAGGTGAGGTTCAAATCATAGAAAGTTAGAGTGTCAGTCCTCTTGTACTTAAGTCGGCATTGTGCCTTTTGTATTAAATTCGGATGCAAATTCTGTGTTTCACCGTCAATAAGAAGGTCCAAGAGATACAGTAAACCTGAAGTGAAGCAATGGAATCTAAAACTGGAATTACAGGAGTGGTTCAAATCATAGAAAGTTAGAGTGTCAGTCCTCTTGTACTTAAGTCGGCATTGTGCCTTTTGTATTAAATTCGGATGCAATATCTGTGTTTCATCGTCAATATGAAGGTCCGAGGGATACAGTAAACCTGAAGTGAAACCTTGGCATCTAAAACTGGACTCACAGGAGAGGTTCAAATCATAGAAAGTTACAGTGTCAGTCCTCTTGTACTTAAGTCGGCATTGTGCCTTTTGTATTAAATTCGGATCCAATTTCTGTGTTTCATCTTCAATAAGAAGGTCCAAGGGATACAGTAAACCTGAAGTGAAGCCTCGGAATCTAAAACTGGACTCACAGGAGATGTTCAAACCATAGAAAGTTAGAGTGTCAGTCCTCTTGTACTTAAGTCGGCATTGTGCCTTTTGTATTACATTCGTATGCAATTTCTGTGTTTCATCGTCAATAAGAAGATCCAAGGGATACAGTAAACCTGAAGTGAAGCATCGGAATCTAAAACTGGACTCACAGGAGAGGTTCAAATCGTAGAAAGTTAGTGTGTCAGTCCTCTTGTACTTAAGTCGGCATTGTGCATTTTGTATTAAATTCGGATGCAATTTTTTGTGTTTCATCGTCAATAAGAAGGTCCAAGGGATTCAGTAAACCTGAAGTGAAGCATCGAAATCTAAAACTGGACTCACAGGTGAGGTTCAAATCATAGAAAGTTAAAGTGTCAGTACTCATGTACTTAAGTCGGCATAGTGCTTTTTGTATTAAATTCGGATGCAATTTCTGTGTTTCATCGTCAATAACAAGGTCGAAGGGATACAGTAAACCTGAAGTGAAGCATAGGAATCTAAAACTGGACTCACAGGAGTGGTTCAAATCGTAGAAAGTTAGTGTGTCAGTCCTCTTGTACTTAAGTTGGCACTGTGCATTTTGTATTAAATTCGGATGCAATTTCTGAGTTTCATCGTCAATAAGAACGTCCAAGGGATTCAGTAAACCTGAAGTAAAGCATCGAAATCTAAAACTGGACGCACAGGTGAGGTTCAAATCACAGAAACTTAGAGTGTCAGTCCTCTTGTACTTAAGTCGGCAATGTGCCTTTTGTATTAAATTCGGATGCAATTTCTGTGTTTCATTGTCAATAAGAAGGTACAGGGATTCAGTAAACCTGAAGTGAAGCATCGAAATCTAAAACTGGACTCACAGGTGAGGTTCAAATCATAGAGAGTTTGAGTGTCAGTCCTCTTGTACTTAAGTGGGCATTGTGCATTTTGTATTAAATTAGGATGCAATTTATGTGTTTCATCGTCAATAAGAAGGTCTAAGGGATACAGTAAACCTGAAGTGAAGCATCGGAACCTATAACTGGACTCACAGGAGTGGTTCAAATCATAAAAAGTTAGAGTGTTAGTCCTCTTGTACTTAAGTCGGCATTGTGCCTGTTGTATTAAATTCGGATGCAATTTCTGTGTTTCATCGTCAATAAGAAGGTCCAAGGGATGCAGTAAACCTGAAGTGAAGCATCGGAATCTAAAATTGTACTCACAGGAGAGGTTCATAGCATAGAATGTTAGAGTGTCAGTCCTCTTGTACTTAAGTCGGCATTGTGCCTTTTGTAATAAATTCGGATGCAATTTCTTTGTTTCATCGTCAATAAGAAGGTCCAAGATATACAATAAACCTGAAGTGAAGCATCGGAATCTAAAACTGGACTCACAGGTGAGGTTCAAATCATAGAAAGTTAGAGTGTCAGTCCTCTTGTACTTAAGTCGGCATTGTGCCTTTTGTATTAAATTCGGATGCAATTTCTGTGTTTCATCGTCAATAAGAAGGTCCAAGGGATACAGTAAACCTGAAGTGAAGCAATGGAATCTTAAACTGGACTCACAGGAGTGGTTCAAATCATAGAAAGTTAGAGTGTCAGTCCTCTTGTACTTAAGTCGGCATTGTGCCTTTTGTATTAAATTCGGATGCAATATCTGTGTTTCATCGTCAATAAGGAGGTGTAAGAGATACAGTAAACCTGAAGTGAAGCATCGGAATCTAAAACTGGACTAACAGGAGAGGTTCAAATCATAGAAAGTTAGAATGTCAGTCCTCTTGTACTTTAGTCGGTATTGCGCCTTTTGTATTAAATTCGGATGCAATTTCTGTGTTTCATCGTCAATAAGAAGGTCCAAGGGATACAGTAAACCTGAAGTGAAGCATCGGAATCTTAAACTGGACTCACAGGAGTGGTTCAAATCATAGAAAGTTAGAGTGTCAGTCCTCTTGTACTTAAGTCGGCATTGTGCTTTTGTATTAAATTCGGGTGCAATTTCTGTGTTTCATCGTCAATAAGAAGGTCCGAGGGATACAGTAAACCTGAAGTGAAACCTCGGCATCTAAAACTGGACTCACAGGAGAGGTTCAAATCATAGAAAGTTACAGTGTCAGTCCTCTTGTACTTAAGTCGGCATTGTGCCTTTTGTATTAAATTCAGATCCAATTTCTGTGTTTCATCTTCAATAAGAAGGTCCAAGGGATACAGTAAACCTGAAGTGAAGCATCGGAATCTAAAACTGGACTCACAGGAGATGTTCAAATCATAGAAAGTTAGAGTGTCAGTCCTCTTGTACTTAAGTCGGCATTGTGCCATTTGTATTACATTCGTATGCAATTTCTGTGTTTCATCGTCAATAAGAAGATCCAAGGGATACAGTAAACCTGAAGTGAAGCATCGGAATCTAAAACTGGACTCACAGGAGAGGTTCAAATCGTAGAAAGTTAGTGTGTCAGTCCTCTTGTACTTAAGTTGGCACTGTGCATTTTGTATTAAATTCGGATGCAATTTCTGTGTTTCATCGTCAATAAGAAGGTCCAAGGCATTCAGTAAACCTGAAGTAAAGCATCGAAATCTAAAACTGGACGCACAGGTGAGGTTCAAATCACAGAAACTTAGAGTGTCAGTCCTCTTGTACTTAAGTCGGCAATGTGCCTTTTGTATTAAATTCGGATGCAATTTCTGTGTTTCATTGTCAATAAGAAGGTACAGGGATTCAGTAAACCTGAAGTGAAGCATCGAAATCTAAAACTGGACTCACAGGTGAGGTTCAAATCATAGAAAGTTTGAGTGTCAGTCCTCTTGTACTTAAGTGGGCATTGTGCATTTTGTATTAAATTAGGATGCAATTTCTGTGTTTCATCGTCAATAAGAAGGTCTAAGGGATACAGTAAACCTGAAGTGAAGCATCGGAACCTATAACTGGACTCACAGGAGTGGTTCAAATCATAAAAAGTTAGAGTGTTAGTCCTCTTGTACTTAAGTCGGCATTGTGCCTGTTGTATTAAATTCGGATGCAATTTCTGTGTTTCATCGTCAATAAGAAGGTCCAAGGGATGCAGTAAACCTGAAGTGAAGCATCGGAATCTGAAATTGTACTCACAGGAGAGGTTCATAGCATGGAATGTTAGAGTGTCAGTCCTCTTGTACTTAAGTCGGCATTGTGCCTTTTGTAATAAATTCGGATGCAATTTCTTTGTTTCATCGTCAATAAGAAGGTCCAAGATATACAATAAACCTGAAGTGAAGCATCGGAATCTAAAACTGGACTCACAGGTGAGGTTCAAATCATAGAAAGTTAGAGTGTCAGTCCTCTTGTACTTAAGTCGGCATTGTGCCTTTTGTATTAAATTCGGATGCAATATCTGTGTCTCATCGTCAATAAGAAGGTCCAAGAGATACAGTAAACCTGAAGTGAAGCAATGGAATCTAAAACTGGAATTACAGGAGTGGTTCAAATCATAGAAAGTTAGAGTGCCAGTCCTCTTGTACTTAAGTCGGCATTGTGCCTTTTGTATTAAATTCGGATGCAATATCTGTGTTTCATCGTCAATAAGAAGGTGTAAGAGATACAGTAAACCTGAAGTGAAGCATCGGAATCTAAAACTGGACTAACAGGAGAGGTTCAAATCGTAGAAAGTTAGTGTGTCAGTCCACTTGTACTTAAGTCGGCATTGTGCATTTTGTATTAAATTCGGATGCAATTTCTGTGTTTCATCTTCAATAAGAAGGTCCAAGGGATACAGTAAACCTGAAGTGAAGCATCGGAATCTAAAACTGGACTCACAGGAGATGTTCAAACCATAGAAAGTTAGAGTGTCAGTCCTCTTGTACTTAAGTCGGCATTGTGCCTTTTGTATTACATTCGTATGCAATTTCTGTGTTTCATCGACAATAACAAGATCCAAGGGATACAGTAAACCTGAAGTGAAGCCTCGGCATCTAAAACTGGACTCACAGGAGAGGTTCAAATCATAGAAGATTAGAGTGTCAGACCTCTTGTACTTAAGTCGGCATTGTGCCTTTTGTAATAAATTCGGATGCAATTTCTTTGTTTCATCGTCAATAAGAAGGTCCAAGATATACAATAAACCCGAAGTGAAGCATCGGAATCTAAAACTGGACTCACAGGTGAGGTTCAAATCATAGAAAGTTAGAGTGTCAGTCCTCTTGTACTTAAGTCGGCATTGTGCCTTTTGTATTAAATTCGGATGCAAATTCTGTGTTTCACCGTCAATAAGAAGGTCCAAGAGATACAGTAAACCTGAAGTGAAGCAATGGAATCTAAAACTGGAATTACAGGAGTGGTTCAAATCATAGAAAGTTAGAGTGTCAGTCCTCTTGTACTTAAGTCGGCATTGTGCCTTTTGTATTAAATTCGGATGCAATATCTGTGTTTCATCGTCAATATGAAGGTCCGAGGGATACAGTAAACCTGAAGTGAAACCTTGGCATCTAAAACTGGACTCACAGGAGAGGTTCAAATCATAGAAAGTTACAGTGTCAGTCCTCTTGTACTTAAGTCGGCATTGTGCCTTTTGTATTAAATTCGGATCCAATTTCTGTGTTTCATCTTCAATAAGAAGGTCCAAGGGATACAGTAAACCTGAAGTGAAGCCTCGGAATCTAAAACTGGACTCACAGGAGATGTTCAAACCATAGAAAGTTAGAGTGTCAGTCCTCTTGTACTTAAGTCGGCATTGTGCCTTTTGTATTACATTCGTATGCAATTTCTGTGTTTCATCGTCAATAAGAAGATCCAAGGGATACAGTAAACCTGAAGTGAAGCATCGGAATCTAAAACTGGACTCACAGGAGAGGTTCAAATCGTAGAAAGTTAGTGTGTCAGTCCTCTTGTACTTAAGTCGGCATTGTGCATTTTGTATTAAATTCGGATGCAATTTTTTGTGTTTCATCGTCAATAAGAAGGTCCAAGGGATTCAGTAAACCTGAAGTGAAGCATCGAAATCTAAAACTGGACTCACAGGTGAGGTTCAAATCATAGAAAGTTAAAGTGTCAGTACTCATGTACTTAAGTCGGCATAGTGCTTTTTGTATTAAATTCGGATGCAATTTCTGTGTTTCATCGTCAATAACAAGGTCGAAGGGATACAGTAAACCTGAAGTGAAGCATCGGAATCTAAAACTGGACTCACAGGAGTGGTTCAAATCGTAGAAAGTTAGTGTGTCAGTCCTCTTGTACTTAAGTTGGCACTGTGCATTTTGTATTAAATTCGGATGCAATTTCTGAGTTTCATCGTCAATAAGAACGTCCAAGGGATTCAGTAAACCTGAAGTAAAGCATCGAAATCTAAAACTGGACGCACAGGTGAGGTTCAAATCACAGAAACTTAGAGTGTCAGTCCTCTTGTACTTAAGTCGGCAATGTGCCTTTTGTATTAAATTCGGATGCAATTTCTGTGTTTCATTGTCAATAAGAAGGTACAGGGATTCAGTAAACCTGAAGTGAAGCATCGAAATCTAAAACTGGACTCACAGGTGAGGTTCAAATCATAGAGAGTTTGAGTGTCAGTCCTCTTGTACTTAAGTGGGCATTGTGCATTTTGTATTAAATTAGGATGCAATTTATGTGTTTCATCGTCAATAAGAAGGTCTAAGGGATACAGTAAACCTGAAGTGAAGCATCGGAACCTATAACTGGACTCACAGGAGTGGTTCAAATCATAAAAAGTTAGAGTGTTAGTCCTCTTGTACTTAAGTCGGCATTGTGCCTGTTGTATTAAATTCGGATGCAATTTCTGTGTTTCATCGTCAATAAGAAGGTCCAAGGGATGCAGTAAACCTGAAGTGAAGCATCGGAATCTAAAATTGTACTCACAGGAGAGGTTCATAGCATAGAATGTTAGAGTGTCAGTCCTCTTGTACTTAAGTCGGCATTGTGCCTTTTGTAATAAATTCGGATGCAATTTCTTTGTTTCATCGTCAATAAGAAGGTCCAAGATATACAATAAACCTGAAGTGAAGCATCGGAATCTAAAACTGGACTCACAGGTGAGGTTCAAATCATAGAAAGTTAGAGTGTCAGTCCTCTTGTACTTAAGTCGGCATTGTGCCTTTTGTATTAAATTCGGATGCAATTTCTGTGTTTCATCGTCAATAAGAAGGTCCAAGGGATACAGTAAACCTGAAGTGAAGCAATGGAATCTTAAACTGGACTCACAGGAGTGGTTCAAATCATAGAAAGTTAGAGTGTCAGTCCTCTTGTACTTAAGTCGGCATTGTGCCTTTTGTATTAAATTCGGATGCAATATCTGTGTTTCATCGTCAATAAGGAGGTGTAAGAGATACAGTAAACCTGAAGTGAAGCATCGGAATCTAAAACTGGACTAACAGGAGAGGTTCAAATCATAGAAAGTTAGAATGTCAGTCCTCTTGTACTTTAGTCGGTATTGCGCCTTTTGTATTAAATTCGGATGCAATTTCTGTGTTTCATCGTCAATAAGAAGGTCCAAGGGATACAGTAAACCTGAAGTGAAGCATCGGAATCTTAAACTGGACTCACAGGAGTGGTTCAAATCATAGAAAGTTAGAGTGTCAGTCCTCTTGTACTTAAGTCGGCATTGTGCTTTTGTATTAAATTCGGGTGCAATTTCTGTGTTTCATCGTCAATAAGAACGTCCGAGGGATACAGTAAACCTGAAGTGAAACCTCGGCATCTAAAACTGGACTCACAGGAGAGGTTCAAATCATAGAAAGTTACAGTGTCAGTCCTCTTGTACTTAAGTCGGCATTGTGCCTTTTGTATTAAATTCAGATCCAATTTCTGTGTTTCATATTCAATAAGAAGGTCCAAGGGATACAGTAAACCTGAAGTGAAGCATCGGAATCTAAAACTGGACTCACAGGAGATGTTCAAATCATAGAAAGTTAGAGTGTCAGTCCTCTTGTACTTAAGTCGGCATTGTGCCATTTGTATTACATTCGTATGCAATTTCTGTGTTTCATCGTCAATAAGAAGATCCAAGGGATACAGTAAACCTGAAGTGAAGCATCGGAATCTAAAACTGGACTCACAGGAGAGGTTCAAATCGTAGAAAGTTAGTGTGTCAGTCCTCTTGTACTTAAGTTGGCACTGTGCATTTTGTATTAAATTCGGATGCAATTTCTGTGTTTCATCGTCAATAAGAAGGTCCAAGGCATTCAGTAAACCTGAAGTAAAGCATCGAAATCTAAAACTGGACGCACAGGTGAGGTTCAAATCACAGAAACTTAGAGTGTCAGTCCTCTTGTACTTAAGTCGGCAATGTGCCTTTTGTATTAAATTCGGATGCAATTTCTGTGTTTCATTGTCAATAAGAAGGTACAGGGATTCAGTAAACCTGAAGTGAAGCATCGAAATCTAAAACTGGACTCACAGGTGAGGTTCAAATCATAGAAAGTTTGAGTGTCAGTCCTCTTGTACTTAAGTGGGCATTGTGCATTTTGTATTAAATTAGGATGCAATTTCTGTGTTTCATCGTCAATAAGAAGGTCTAAGGGATACAGTAAACCTGAAGTGAAGCATCGGAACCTATAACTGGACTCACAGGAGTGGTTCAAATCATAAAAAGTTAGAGTGTTAGTCCTCTTGTACTTAAGTCGGCATTGTGCCTGTTGTATTAAATTCGGATGCAATTTCTGTGTTTCATCGTCAATAAGAAGGTCCAAGGGATGCAGTAAACCTGAAGTGAAGCATCGGAATCTGAAATTGTACTCACAGGAGAGGTTCATAGCATGGAATGTTAGAGTGTCAGTCCTCTTGTACTTAAGTCGGCATTGTGCCTTTTGTAATAAATTCGGATGCAATTTCTTTGTTTCATCGTCAATAAGAAGGTCCAAGATATACAATAAACCTGAAGTGAAGCATCGGAATCTAAAACTGGACTCACAGGTGAGGTTCAAATCATAGAAAGTTAGAGTGTCAGTCCTCTTGTACTTAAGTCGGCATTGTGCCTTTTGTATTAAATTCGGATGCAATATCTGTGTCTCATCGTCAATAAGAAGGTCCAAGAGATACAGTAAACCTGAAGTGAAGCAATGGAATCTAAAACTGGAATTACAGGAGTGGTTCAAATCATAGAAAGTTAGAGTGCCAGTCCTCTTGTACTTAAGTCGGCATTGTGCCTTTTGTATTAAATTCGGATGCAATATCTGTGTTTCATCGTCAATAAGAAGGTGTAAGAGATACAGTAAACCTGAAGTGAAGCATCGGAATCTAAAACTGGACTAACAGGAGAGGTTCAAATCGTAGAAAGTTAGTGTGTCAGTCCACTTGTACTTAAGTCGGCATTGTGCATTTTGTATTAAATTCGGATGCAATTTCTGTGTTTCATCTTCAATAAGAAGGTCCAAGGGATACAGTAAACCTGAAGTGAAGCATCGGAATCTAAAACTGGACTCACAGGAGATGTTCAAACCATAGAAAGTTAGAGTGTCAGTCCTCTTGTACTTAAGTCGGCATTGTGCCTTTTGTATTACATTCGTATGCAATTTCTGTGTTTCATCGACAATAACAAGATCCAAGGGATACAGTAAACCTGAAGTGAAGCCTCGGCATCTAAAACTGGTCTCACAGGAGAGGTTCAAATCATAGAAGATTAGAGTGTCAGTCCTTTTGTACTTATGTCGGCATTGTGCCTTTTATATTAAAATCGGATGCAATTTCTGTGCTTCATCGTCAATAAGAAGTTCCAAGGGATACAGTAAACCAGAAGTGAAGCATCGGAATCTAAAACTGGACTCACAGGAGAGGTTCAAATCACAGAAACTTAGAGTGTCAGTCCTCTTGTACTTAAGTCGGCAATGTGCCTTTTGTATTAAATTCGGATGCAATTTCTGTGTTTCATTGTCAATAAGAAGGTACAGGTATTCAGTAAACCTGAAGTGAAGCATCGAAATCTAAAACTGGACTCACAGGTGAGGTTCAAATCATAGAAAGTTTGAGTGTCACTCCTCTTGTACTTAAGTGGGCATTGTGCATTTTGTATTAAATTAGGATGCAATTTCTGTGTTTCATCGTCAATAAGAAGGTCTAAGGGATACAGTAAATCTGAAGTGAAGCATCGGAACCAATAACTGGACTCACAGGAGTGGTTCAAATCATAAAAAGTTAGAGTGTTAGTCCTCTTGTACTTAAGTTGGCATTGTGCCTGTTGTATTAAATTCGGATGCAATTTCTGTGTTTCATCGTCAATAAGAAGGTCCAAGGGATGCAGTAAACCTGAAGTGAAGCATCGGAATCTAAAATTGTACTCACAGGAGAGGTTCATAGCATGGAATGTTAGAGTGTCAGTCCTCTTGTACTTAAGTCGGCATTGTGCCTTTTGTAATAAATTCGGATGCAATTTCTTTGTTTCATCGTCAATAAGAAGTTCCAAGATATACAATAAACCCGAAGTGAAGCATCGGAATCTAAAACTGGACTCACAGGTGAGGTTCAAATCATAGAAAGTTAGAGTGTCAGTCCTCTTGTACTTAAGTCGGCATTGTGCCTTTTGTATTAAATTCGGATGCAATTTCTGTGTTTCATCGTCAATAAGAAGGTCCAAGAGATACAGTAAACCTGAAGTGAAGCAATGGAATCTAAAACTGGAATTACAGGAGTGGTTCAAATCATAGAAAGTTAGAGTGTCAGTCCTCTTGTACTTAAGTCGGCATTGTGCCTTTTGTATTAAATTCGGATGCAATATCTGTGTTTCATCGTCAATATGAAGGTCCGAGGGATACAGTAAACCTGAAGTGAAACCTTGGCATCTAAAACTGGACTCACAGGAGAGGTTCAAATCATAGGAAGTTACAGTGTCAGTCCTCTTGTACTTAAGTCGGCATTGTGCCTTTTGTATTAAATTCGGATCCAATTTCTGTGTTTCATCTTCAATAAGAAGGTCCAAGGGATACAGTAAACCTGAAGTGAAGCATCGGAATCTAAAACTGGACTCACAGGAGATGTTCAAACCATAGAAAGTTAGAGTGTCAGTCCTCTTGTACTTAAGTCGGCATTGTGCCTTTTGTATTACATTCGTATGCAATTTCTGTGTTTCATCGTCAATAAGAAGATCCAAGGGATACAGTAAACCTGAAGTGAAGCATCGGAATCTAAAACTGGACTCACAGGAGAGGTTCAAATCGTAGAAAGTTAGTGTGTCAGTCCTCTTGTACTTAAGTCGGCATTGTGCATTTTGTATTAAATTCGGATGCAATTTTTTGTGTTTCATCGTCAATAAGAAGGTCCAAGGGATTCAGTAAACCTGAAGTGAAGCATCGAAATCTAAAACTGGACTCACAGGTGAGGTTCAAATCATAGAATGTTAAAGTGTCAGTCCTCATGTACTTAAGTCGGCATAGTGTTTTTGTATTAAATTCGGATGCAATTTCTGTGTTTCATCGTCAATAACAAGGTCGAAGGGATACAGTAAACCTGAAGTGAAGCATCGGAATCTAAAACTGGACTCACAGGAGTGGTTCAAATCGTAGAAAGTTAGTGTGTCAGTCCTCTTGTACTTAAGTTGGCACTGTGCATTTTGTATTAAATTCGGATGCAATTTGTGAGTTTCATCGTCAATAAGAACGTCCAAGGGATTCAGTAAACCTGAAGTAAAGCATCGAAATCTAAAACTGGACGCACAGGTGAGGTTCAAATCACAGAAACTTAGAGTGTCAGTCCTCTTGTACTTAAGTCGGCAATGTGCCTTTTGTATTAAATTCGGATGCAATTTCTGTGTTTCATCGTCAATAAGAAGGTCTAAGGGATACAGTAAACCTGAAGTGAAGCATCGGAACCTATAACTGGACTCACTGGAGTGGTTCAAATCATAAAAAGTTAGAGTGTTAGTCCTCTTGTACTTAAGTCGGCATTGTGCCTGTTGTATTAAATTCGGATGCAATTTCTGTGTTTCATCGTCAATAAGAAGGTCCAAGGGATGCAGTAAACCTGAAGTGAAGCATCGGAATCTGAAATTGTACTCACAGGAGAGGTTCATAGCATGGAATGTTAGAGTGTCAGTCCTCTTGTACTTAAGTCGGCATTGTGCCTTTTGTAATAAATTCGGATGCAATTTCTTTGTTTCATCGTCAATAAGAAGGTCCAAGATATACAATAAACCTGAAGTGAAGCATCGGAATCTAAAACTGGACTCACAGGTGAGGTTCAAATCATAGAAAGTTAGAGTGTCAGTCCTCTTGTACTTAAGTCGGCATTGTGCCTTTTGTATTAAATTCGGATGCAATATCTGTGTTTCATCGTCAATAAGAAGGTCCAAGAGATACAGTAAACCTGAAGTGAAGCAATGGAATCTAAAACTGGAATTACAGGAGTGGTTCAAATCATAGAAAGTTAGAGTGTCAGTCCTCTTGTACTTAAGTCGGCATTGTGCCTTTTGTATTAAATTCGGATGCAATATCTGTGTTTCATCGTCAATAAGAAGGTGTAAGAGATACAGTAAACCTGAAGTGAAGCATCGGAATCTAAAACTGGACTAACAGGAGAGGTTCAAATCGTAGAAAGTTAGTGTGTCAGTCCACTTGTACTTAAGTCGGCATTGTGCATTTTGTATTAAATTCGGATGCAATTTCTGTGTTTCATCTTCAATAAGAAGGTCCAAGGGATACAGTAAACCTGAAGTGAAGCATCGGAATCTAAAACTGGACTCACAGGAGATGTTCAAACCATAGAAAGTTAGAGTGTCAGTCCTCTTGTACTTAAGTCGGCATTGTGCCTTTTGTATTACATTCGTATGCAATTTCTGTGTTTCATCGTCAATAAGAAGATCCAAGGGATACAGTAAACCTGAAGTGAAGCATCGGAATCTAAAACTGGACTCACAGGAGAGGTTCAAATCGTAGAAAGTTAGTGTGTCAGTCCTCTTGTACTTAAGTCGGCATTGTGCATTTTGTATTAAATTCGGATGCAATTTTTTGTGTTTCATCGTCAATAAGAAGGTCCAAGGGATTCAGTAAACCTGAAGTAAAGCATCGAAATCTAAAACTGGACTCACAGGTGAGGTTCAAATCATAGAAAGTTAAAGTGTCAGTCCTCATGTACTTAAGTCGGCATAGTGCTTTTTGTATTAAATTCGGATGCAATATCTGTGTTTCATCGTCAATAACAAGGTCGAAGGGATACAGTAAACCTGAAGTGAAGCATCGGAATCTAAAACTGGACTCACAGGAGTGGTTCAAATCGTTGAAAGTTAGTGTGTCAGTCCTCTTGTACTTAAGTTGGCACTGTGCATTTTGTATTAAATTCGGATGCAATTTCTGAGTTTCATCGTCAATAAGAACGTCCAAGGGATTCAGTAAACCTGAAGTAAAGCATCGAAATCTAAAACTGGACGCACAGGTGAGGTTCAAATCACAGAAACTTAGAGTGTCAGTCCTCTTGTACTTAAGTCGGCAATGTGCCTTTTGTATTAAATTCGGATGCAATTTCTGTGTTTCATTGTCAATAAGAAGGTACAGGGATTCAGTAAACCTGAAGTGAAGCATCGAAATCTAAAACTGGACTCACAGGTGAGGTTCAAATCATAGAAAGTTTGAGTGTCAGTCCTCTTGTACTTAAGTGGGCAGTGTGCATTTTGTATTAAATTAGGATGCAATTTATGTGTTTCATCGTCAATAAGAAGGTCTAAGGGATACAGTAAACCTGAAGTGAAGCATCGGAACCTCTAACTGGACTCACAGGAGTGGTTCAAATCATAAAAAGTTAGAGTGTTAGTCCTCTTGTACTTAAGTCGGCATTGTGCCTGTTGTATTAAATTCGGATGCAATTTCTGTGTTTCATCGTCAATAAGAAGGTCCAAGGGATGCAGTAAACCTGAAGTGAAGCATCGGAATCTAAAATTGTACTCACAGGAGAGGTTCATAGCATAGAATGTTAGAGTGTCAGTCCTCTTGTACTTAAGTCGGCATTGTGCCTTTTGTAATAAATTCGGATACAATTTCTTTGTTTCATCGTCAATAAGAAGGTCCAAGATATACAATAAACCTGAAGTGAAGCATCGGAATCTAAAACTGGACTCACAGGTGAGGTTCAAATCATAGAAAGTTAGAGTGTCAGTCCTCTTGTACTTAAGTCGGCATTGTGCCTTTTGTATTAAATTCGGATGCAATTTCTGTGTTTCATCGTCAATAAGAAGGTCCAAGGGATACAGTAAACCTGAAGTGAAGCAATGGAATCTTAAACTGGACTCACAGGAGTGGTTCAAATCATAGAAAGTTAGAGTGTCAGTCCTCTTGTACTTAAGTCGGCATTGTGCCTTTTGTATTAAATTCGGATGCAATATCTGTGTTTCATCGTCAATAAGGAGGTGTAAGAGATACAGTAAACCTGAAGTGAAGCATCGGAATCTAAAACTGGACTAACAGGAGAGGTTCAAATCATAGAAAGTTAGAATGTCAGTCCTCTTGTACTTTAGTTGGTATTGTGCCTTTTGTATTAAATTCGGATGCAATTTCTGTGTTTCATCGTCAATAAGAAGGTCCAAGGGATACAGTAAACCTGAAGTGAAGCAATGGAATCTTAAACTGGACTCACAGGAGTGGTTCAAATCATAGAAAGTTAGAGTGTCAGTCCTCTTGTACTTAAGTCGGCATTGTGCTTTTGTATTAAATTCGGATGCAATTTCTGTGTTTCATCGTCAATAAGAAGGTCCGAGGGATACAGTAAACCTGAAGTGAAACCTCGGCATCTAAAACTGGACTCACAGGAGAGGTTCATATCATAGAAAGTTACAGTGTCAGTCCTCTTGTACTTAAGTCGGCATTGTGCCTTTTGTATTAAATTCAGATCCAATTTCTGTGTTTCATCTTCAATAAGAAGGTCCAAGGGATACAGTAAACCTGAAGTGAAGCATCGGAATCTAAAACTGGACTCACAGGAGATGTTCAAATCATAGAAAGTTAGAGTGTCAGTCCTCTTGTACTTAAGTCGGCATTGTGCCATTTGTATTACATTCGTATGCAATTTCTGTGTTTCATCGTCAATAAGAAGATCCAAGGGATACAGTAAACCTGAAGTGAAGCATCGGAATCTAAAACTGGACTCACAGGAGAGGTTCAAATCGTAGAAAGTTAGTGTGTCAGTCCTCTTGTACTTAAGTCGGCATTGTGCATTTTGTATTAAATTCGGATGCAATTTTTTGTGTTTCATCGTCAATAAGAAGGTCCAAGGGATTCAGTAAACCTGAAGTGAAGCATCGAAATCTAAAACTGGACTCACAGGTGAGGTTCAAATCATAGAAAGTTAAAGTGTCAGTCCTCATGTACTTAAGTCGGCATAGTGCTTTTTGTATTAAATTCGGATGCAATTTCTGTGTTTCATCGTCAATTACAAGGCGAAGGGATACAGTAAACCTGAAGTGAAGCATCGGAATCTAAAACTGGACTCACAGCAGTGGTTCAAATCGTAGAAAGTTAGTGTGTCAGTCCTCTTGTACTTAAGTTGGCACTGTGCATTTTGTATTAAATTCGGATGCAATTTCTGTGTTTCATCGTCAATAAGAAGGTCCAAGGCATTCAGTAAACCTGAAGTAAAGCATCGAAATCTAAAACTGGACGCACAGGTGAGGTTCAAATCACAGAAACTTAGAGTGTCAGTCCTCTTGTACTTAAGTCGGCAATGTGCCTTTTGTATTAAATTCGGATGCAATTTCTGTGTTTCATTGTCAATAAGAAGGTACAGGGATTCAGTAAACCTGAAGTGAAGCATCGAAATCTAAAACTGGACTCACAGGTGAGGTTCAAATCATAGAAAGTTTGAGTGTCAGTCCTCTTGTACTTAAGTGGGCATTGTGCATTTTGTATTAAATTAGGATGCAATTTCTGTGTTTCATCGTCAATAAGAAGGTCTAAGGGATACAGTAAACCTGAAGTGAAGCATCGGAACCTATAACTGGACTCACAGGAGTGGTTCAAATCATAAAAAGTTAGAGTGTTAGTCCTCTTGTACTTAAGTCGGCATTGTGCCTGTTGTATTAAATTCGGATGCAATTTCTGTGTTTCATCGTCAATAAGAAGGTCCAAGGGATGCAGTAAACCTGAAGTGAAGCATCGGAATCTGAAATTGTACTCACAGGAGAGGTTCATAGCATGGAATGTTAGAGTGTCAGTCCTCTTGTACTTAAGTCGGCATTGTGCCTTTTGTAATAAATTCGGATGCAATTTCTTTGTTTCATCGTCAATAAGAAGGTCCAAGAGATACAGTAAACCTGAAGTGAAGCAATGGAATCTAAAACTGGAATTACAGGAGTGGTTCAAATCATAGAAAGTTAGAGTGTCAGTCCTCTTGTACTTAAGTCGGCATTGTGCCTTTTGTATTAAATTCGGATGCAATATCTGTGTTTCATCGTTAATAAGAAGGTGTAAGAGATACAGTGAACCTGAAGTGAAGCATCGGAATCTAAAACTGGACTAACAGGAGAGGTTCAAATCATAGAAAGTTAGAATGTCAGTCCTCTTGTACTTTAGTCGGTATTGTGCATTTTTTATTAAATTCGGATGCAATTTCTGTGTTTCATCGTCAATAAGAAGGTCCAAGGGATACAGTAAACCTGAAGTGAAGCATCGGAATATTAAACTGGACTCACAGGAGTGGTTCAAATCATAGAAAGTTAGAGTGTCAGTCCTCTTGTACTTAAGTCGGCATTGTGCTTTTGTATTAAATTCGGATGCAATTTCTGTGTTTCATCGTCAATAAGAAGGTCAGAGGGATACAGTAAACCTGAAGTGAAACCTCGGCATCTAAAACTGGACTCACAGGAGAGGTTCAAATCATAGAAAGTTACAGTGTCAGTCCTCTTGTACTTAAGTCGGCATTGTGCCTTTTGTATTAAATTCGGATCCAATTTCTGTGTTTCATCTTCAATAACAAGGTCCAAGGGATACAGTAAACCTGAAGTGAAGCATCGGAATCTAAAACTGGACTCACAGGAGATGTTCAAATCATAGAAAGTTAGAGTGTCAGTCCTCTTGTACTTAAGTCGGCATTGTGCCTTTTGTATTACATTCGTATGCAATTTCTGTGCTTCATCGTCAACAAGAAGATCAAAGGGATACAGTAAACCTGAAATGAAGCATCGGAATCTAAAACTGGACTCACAGGAGAGGTTCAAATCGTAGAAAGTTAGTGTGTCAGTCCTCTTGTACTTAAGTCGGCATTGTGCATTTTGTATTAAATTCGGATGCAATTTTTTGTGTTTCATCGTCAATAAGAAGGTCCAAGGGATTCAGTAAACCTGAAGTGAAGCATCGAAATCTAAAACTGGACTCACAGGTGAGGTTCAAATCATAGAAAGTTAAAGTGTCAGTCCTCATGTACTTAAGTCGGCATAGTGCTTTTTGTATTAAATTCGGATGCAATTTCTGTGTTTCATCGTCAATAACAAGGTCGAAGGGATACAGTAAACCTGAAGTGAAGCATCGGAATCTAAAACTGGACTCACAGGAGTGGTTCAAATCGTAGAAAGTTAGTGTGTCAGTCCTCTTGTACTTAAGTTGGCACTGTGCATTTTGTATTACATTCGGATGCAATTTCTGAGTTTCATCGTCAATAAGAACGTCCAAGGGATTCAGTAAACCTGAAGTAAAGCATCGAAATCTAAAACTGGACGCACAGGTGAGGTTCAAATCACAGAAACTTAGAGTGTCAGTCCAACTTGTACTTAAGTCGGCAATGTGCCTTTTGTATTAAATTCGGATGCAATTTCTGTGTTTCATTGTCAATAAGAAGGTACAGGGCTTCAGTAAACCTGAAGTGAAGCATCGAAATCTAAAACTGGACTCACAGGTGAGGTTCAAATCATAGAAAGTTTGAGTGTCAGTCCTCTTGTACTTAAGTGGGCATTGTGCATTTTGTATTAAATTAGGATGCAATTTCTGTGTTTCATCGTCAATAAGAAGGTCTAAGGGATACAGTAAACCTGAAGTGAAGCATCGGAACCTATAACTGGACTCACAGGAGTGGTTCAAATCATAAAAAGTTAGAGTGTTAGTCCTCTTGTACTTAAGTCGACATTGTGCCTGTTGTATTTAATTCGGATGCAATTTCTTGTTTCATCGTCAATAAGAAGGTCCAAGGGATGCAGTAAACCTGAAGTGAAGCATCGGAATCTAAAATTGTACTCACAGGAGAGGTTCATAGCATAGAATGTTAGAGTGTCAGTCCTCTTGTACTTAAGTCGGCATTGTGCCTTTTGTAATAAATTCGGATGCAATATCTTTGTTTCATCGTCAATAAGAAGGTCCAAGATATACAATAAACCTGAAGTGAAGCATCGGAATCTAAAACTGGACTCACAGGTGAGGTTCAAATCATAGATAGTTAGAGTGTCAGTCCTCTTGTACTTAAGTCGGCATTGTGCCTTTTGTATTAAATTCGGATGCAATTTCTGTGTTTCATCGTCAATAAGAAGGTCCAAGGGATACAGTAAACCTGAAGTGAAGCAATGGAATCTTAAACTGGACTCACAGGAGTGGTTCAAATCATAGAAAGTTAGAGTGTCAGTCCTCTTGTACTTAAGTCGGCATTGTGCCTTTTGTATTAAATTCGGATGCAATATCTGTGTTTCATCGTCAATAAGGAGGTGTAAGAGATACAGTAAACCTGAAGTGAAGCATCGGAATCTAAAACTGGACTAACAGGAGAGGTTCAAATCATAGAAAGTTAGAATGTCAGTCCTATTGTACTTTAGTCGGTATTGTGCCTTTTGTATTAAATTCGGATGCAATTTCTGTGTTTCATCGTCAATAAGAAGGTCCAAGGGATACAGTAAACCTGAAGTGAAGCATCGGAATCTTAAACTGGACTCACAGGAGTGGTTCAAATCATAGAAAGTTAGAGTGTCAGTCCTCTTGTACTTAAGTCGGCATTGTGCTTTTGTATTAAATTCGAATGCAATTTCTGTGTTTCATCGTCAATAAGAAGGTCCAAGGGATACAGTAAACCTGAAGTGAAACCTCGGCATCTAAAACTGGACTCACAGGAGAGGTTCAAATCATAGAAAGTTACAGTGTCAGTCCTCTTGTACTTAAGTCGGCATTGTGCCTTTTGTATTAAATTCGGATCCAATTTCTGTGTTTCATCTTCAATAAGAAGGTCCAAGGGATACAGTAAACCTGAAGTGAAGCATCGGAATCTAAAACTGGACTCACAGGAGATGTTCAAATCATAGAAAGTTAGAGTGTCAATCCTCTTGTACTTAAGTCGGCATTGTGCCATTTGTATTACATTCGTATGCAATTTCTGTGTTTCATCGTCAATAAGAAGATCCAAGGGATACAGTAAACCTGAAGTGAAGCATCGGAATCTAAAACTGGACTCACAGGAGAGGTTCAAATCGTAGAAAGTTTGTGTGTCAGTCCTCTTGTACTTAAGTCGGCATTGTGCATTTTGTATTAAATTCGGATGCAATTTTTTGTGTTTCATCGTCAATAAGAAGGTCCAAGGGATTCAGTAAACCTGAAGTGAAGCATCGAAATCTAAAACTGGACTCACAGGTGAGGTTCAAATCATAGAAAGTTAAAGTGTCAGTCCTCATGTACTTAAGTCGGCATAGTGCTTTTTGTATTAAATTCGGATGCAATTTCTGTGTTTCATCGTCAATAACAAGGTCGAAGGGATACAGTAAACCTGAAGTGAAGCATCGGAATCTAAAACTGGACTCACAGGAGTGGTTTAAATCGTAGAAAGTTAGTGTGTCAGTCCTCTTGTACTTAAGTTGGCACTGTGCATTTTGTATTAAACTCGGATGCAATTTCTGTGTTTCATCGTCAATAAGAAGGTCCAAGGCATTCAGTAAACCTGAAGTAATGCATCGAAATCTAAAACTGGACGCACAGGTGAGGTTCAAATCACAGAAACTTAGAGTGTCAGTCCTCTTGTACTTAAGTCGGCAATGTGCCTTTTGTATTAAATTCGGATGCAATTTCTGTGTTTCATTGTCAATAAGAAGGTACAGGGATTCAGTAAACCTGAAGTGAAGCATCGAAATCTAAAACTGGACTCACAGGTGAGGTTCAAATCATAGAAAGTTTGAGTGTCAGTCCTCTTGTACTTAAGTGGGCATTGTGCATTTTGTATTAAATTAGGATGCAATTTCTGTGTTTCATCGTCAATAAGAAGGTCTAAGGGATACAGTAAACCTGAAGTGAAGCATCGGAACCTATAACTGGACTCACAGGAGTGGTTCAAATCATAAAATGTTAGAGTGTTAGTCCTCTTGTACTTAAGTCGGCATTGTGCCTGTTGTATTAAATTCGGATGCAATTTCTGTGTTTCATCGTCAATAAGAAGGACCAAGGGATGCAGTAAACCTGAAGTGAAGCATCGGAATCTAAAATTGTACTCACAGGAGAGGTTCATAGCATGGAATGTTAGAGTGTCAGTCCTCTTGTACTTAAGTCGGCATTGTGCCTTTTGTAATAAATTCGGATGCAATTTCTTTGTTTCATCGTCAATAAGAAGGTCCAAGATATACAATAAACCTGAAGTGAAGCATCGGAATCTAAAACTGGACTCACAGGTGAGGTTCAAATCATAGAAAGTTAGAGTGTCAGTCCTCTTGTACTTAAGTCGGCATTGTGCCTTTTGTATTAAATTCGGATGCAATTTCTGTGTTTCATCGTCAATAAGAAGGTCCAAGGGATACAGTAAACCTGAAGTGAAGCAATGGAATCTTAAACTGGACTCACAGGAGTGGTTCAAATCATAGAAATTTAGAGTGTCAGTCCTCTTGTACTTAAGTCGGCATTGTGCTTTTTGTATTAAATTCGGATGCAATATCTGTGTTTCATCGTCAATAAGAAGGTGTAAGAGATACAGTAAACCTGAAGTGAAGCATCGGAATCTAAAACTGGACTAACAGGAGAGGTTCAAATCATTGAAAGTTACAATGTCAGTCCTCTTGTACTTTAGTCGGTATTGTGCCTTTTGTATTAAATTCGGATGCAATTTCTGTGTTTCATCGTCAATAAGAAGGTCCAAGGGATACAGTAAACCTGAAGTGAAGCATCGGAATCTTAAACTGGTCTCACAGGAGTGGTTCAAATCATAGAAAGTTAGAGTGTCAGTCCTCTTGTACTTAAGTCGGCATTGTGCTTTTGTATTAAATTCGGATGCAATTTCTGTGTTTCATCGTCACTAAGCAGGTGCGAGGGATACTGTAAACCTGAAGTGAAACCTCGGCATCTAAAACTGGACTCACAGGAGAGGTTCAAATCATAGAAAGTTACAGTGTCAGTCCTCTTGTACTTAAGTCGGCATTGTGCCTTTTGTATTAAATTCGGATCCAATTTCTCTGTTTCATCTTCAATAAGAAGGTCCAAGGGATACAGTAAACCTGAAGTGAAGCATCGGAATCTAAAACTGGACTCACAGGAGATGTTCAAATCATAGAAAGTTAGAGTGTCAGTCCTCTTGTACTTAAGTCGGCATTGTGCCTTTTGTATTACATTCGTATGCAATTTCTGTGTTTCATCGTCAATAAGAAGATCCAAGGGATACAGTAAACCTGAAGTGAAGCATCGGAATCTAAAACTGGACTCACAGGAGAGGTTCAAATCGTAGAAAGTTAGTGTGTCAGTCCTCTTGTACTTAAGTCGGCATTGTGCATTTTGTATTAAATTCGAATGCAATTTTTTGTGTTTCATCGTCAATAAGAAGGTCCAAGGGATTCAGTAAACCTGAAGTGAAGCATCGAAATCTAAAACTGGACTCACAGGTGAGGTTCAAATCATAGAAAGTTAAAGTGTCAGTCCTCATGTACTTAAGTCGGGATAGTGCTTTTTGTATTAAATTCGGATGCAATTTCTGTGTTTCATCGTCAATAACAAGGTCGAAGGGATACAGTAAACCTGAAGTGAAGCATCGGAATCTAAAACTGGACTCACAGGAGTGGTTCAAATCGTAGAAAGTTAGTGTGTCAGTCCTCTTGTACTTAAGTTGGCACTGTGCATTTTGTATTAAATTCGGATGCAATTTCTGTGTTTCATCGTCAATAAGAAGGTCCAAGGGATTCAGTAAACCTGAAGTAAAGCATCGAAATCTAAAACTGGACGCACAGGTGAGGTTCAAATCATAGAAAGTTAAAGTGTCAGTCCTCTTGTACTTAAGTCGGCATTGTGCCTTTTGTATTAAATTCGGATGCAAATTCTGTGTTTCATCGTCAATAAGAAGGTCGAATGGATACAGTAAACCTGAAGTGAAGCATCGGAATCTATAACTGGACTCACAGGAGTGGCTCAAATCATAGAAAGTTATAGTGTCAGTCCTCTTGTACTTAAGTCGGCATTGTGCCTGTTGTATTAAATTCGGATGCAATTTCTGTGTTTCATCGTCAATAAGGAGGTCCAAGGGATGCTGTAAACCTGAAGTGAAGCATCGGAATCTTAAACTGGACTCACAGGAGTGGTTCAAATCATAGAAAGTTAGAGTGTCAGTCCTCTTGTACTTAAGTCGGCATTGTGCTTTTGTATTAAATTCGGATGCAATTTCTGTGTTTCATCGTCAATAAGAAGGTCCAAGGGATACAGTAAACCTGAAGTGAAACCTCGGCATCTAAAACTGGACTCACAGGAGAGGTTCAAATCATAGAAAGTTACAGTGTCAGTCCTCTTGTACTTAAGTCGGCATTGTGCCTTTTGTATTAAATTCGGATCCAATTTCTGTGTTTCATCTTCAATAAGAAGGTCCAAGGGATACAGTAAACCTGAAGTGAAGCATCGGAATCTAAAACTGGACTCACAGGAGATGTTCAAATCATAGAAAGTTAGAGTGTCAATCCTCTTGTACTTAAGTCGGCATTGTGCCATTTGTATTACATTCGTATGCAATTTCTGTGTTTCATCGTCAATAGAAAGATCCAAGGGATACAGTAAACCTGAAGTGAAGCATCGGAATCTAAAACTGGACTCACAGGAGAGGTTCAAATCGTAGAAAGTTAGTGTGTCAGTCCTCTTGTACTTAAGTCGGCATTGTGCATTTTGTATTAAATTCGGATGCAATTTTTTGTGTTTCATCGTCAATAAGAAGGTCCAAGGGATTCAGTAAACCTGAAGTGAAGCATCGAAATCTAAAACTGGACTCACAGGTGAGGTTCAAATCATAGAAAGTTAGAGTGTCTGTCCTCATGTACTTAAGTCGGCATAGTGCTTTTTGTATTAAATTCGGATGCAATTTCTGTGTTTCATCGTCAATAACAAGGTCGAAGGGATACAGTAAACCTGAAGTGAAGCATCGGAATCTAAAACTGGACTCACAGGAGTGGTTCAAATCGTAGAAAGTTAGTGTGTCAGTCCTCTTGTACTTAAGTTGGCACTGTGCATTTTGTATTAAATTCGGATGCAATTTCTGTGTTTCATCGTCAATAAGAAGGTCCAAGGCATTCAGTAAACCTGAAGTAAAGCATCGAAATCTAAAACTGGACGCACAGGTGAGGTTCAAATCACAGAAACTTAGAGTGTCAGTCCTCTTGTACTTAAGTCGGCAATGTGCCTATTGTATTAAATTCGGATGCAATTTCTGTGTTTCATTGTCAATAAGAAGGTACAGGGATTCAGTAAACCTGAAGTGAAGCATCGAAATCTAAAACTGGACTCACAGGTGAGGTTCAAATCATAGAAAGTTTGAGTGTCAGTCCTCTTGTACTTTAGTGGGCATTGTGCATTTTGTATTAAATTAGGATGCAATTTCTGTGTTTCATCGTCAATAAGAAGGTCTAAGGGATACAGTAAACCTGAAGTGAAGCATCGGAACCTATAACTGGACTCACAGGAGTGGTTCAAATCATAAAAAGTTAGAGTGTTAGTCCTCTTGTACTTAAGTCGGCATTGTGCCTGTTGTATTAAATTCGGATGCAATTTCTGTGTTTCATCGTCAATAAGAAGGTCCAAGGGATGCAGTAAACCTGAAGTGAAGCATCGGAATCTAAAATTGTACTCACAGGAGAGGTTCATAGCATGGAATGTTAGAGTGTCAGTCCTCTTGTACTTAAGTCGGCATTGTGCCTTTTGTAATAAATTCGGATGCAATTTCTTTGTTTCATCGTCAATAAGAAGGTCCAAGATATACAATAAACCTGAAGTGAAGCATCGGAATCTAAAACTGGACTCACAGGTGAGGTTCAAATCATAGAAAGTTAGAGTGTCAGTCCTCTTGTACTTAAGTCGGCATTGTGCCTTTTGTATTAAATTCGGATGCAATTTCTGTGTTTCATCGTCAATAAGAAGGTCCAAGGGATACAGTAAACCTGAAGTGAAGCAATGGAATCTTAAACTGGACTCACAGGAGTGGTTCAAATCATAGAAAGTTAGAGTGTCAGTCCTCTTGTACTTAAGTCGGCATTGTGCTTTTTGTATTAAATTCGGATGCAATATCTGTGTTTCATCGTCAATAAGAAGGTGTAAGAGATACAGTAAACCTGAAGTGAAGCATCGGAATCTAAAACTGGACTAACAGGAGAGGTTCAAACCATTGAAAGTTACAATGTCAGTCCTCTTGTACTTTAGTCGGTATTGTGCCTTTTGTATTAAATTCGGATGCAATTTCTGTGTTTCATCGTCAATAAGAAGGTCCAAGGGATACAGTAAACCTGAAGTGAAGCATCGGAATCTTAAACTGGTCTCACAGGAGTGGTTCAAATCATAGAAAGTTAGAGTGTCAGTCCTCTTGTACTTAAGTCGGCATTGTGCTTTTGTATTAAATTCGGATGCAATTTCTGTGTTTCATCGTCACTAAGCAGGTGCGAGGGATACTGTAAACCTGAAGTGAAACCTCGGCATCTAAAACTGGACTCACAGGAGAGGTTCAAATCATAGAAAGTTACAGTGTCAGTCCTCTTGTACTTAAGTCGGCATTGTGCCTTTTGTATTAAATTCGGATCCAATTTCTGTGTTTCATCTTCAATAAGAAGGTCCAAGGGAAACAGTAAACCTGAAGTGAAGCATCGGAATCTAAAACTGGACTCACAGGAGATGTTCAAATCATAGAAAGTTAGTGTGTCAGTCCTCTTGTACTTAAGTCGGCATTGTGCCTTTTGTATTACATTCGTATGCAATTTCTGTGTTTCATCGTCAATAAGAAGATCCAAGGGATACAGTAAACCTGAAGTGAAGCATCGGAATCTAAAACTGGACTCACAGGAGAGGTTCAAATCGTAGAAAGTTAGTGTGTCAGTCCTCTTGTACTTAAGTCGGCATTGTGCATTTTGTATTAAATTCGAATGCAATTTTTTGTGTTTCATCGTCAATAAGAAGGTCCAAGGGATTCAGTAAACCTGAAGTGAAGCATCGAAATCTAAAACTGGACTCACAGGTGAGGTTCAAATCATAGAAAGTTAAAGTGTCAGTCCTCATGTACTTAAGTCGGGATAGTGCTTTTTGTATTAAATTCGGATGCAATTTCTGTGTTTCATCGTCAATAACAAGGTCGAAGGGATACAGTAAACCTGAAGTGAAGCATCGGAATCTAAAACTGGACTGACAGGAGTGGTTCAAATCGTAGAAAGTTAGTGTGTCAGTCCTCTTGTACTTAAGTAGGCACTGTGCATTTTGTATTAAATTCGGATGCAATTTCTGTGTTTCATCGTCAATAAGAAGGTCCAAGGGATTCAGTAAACCTGAAGTAAAGCATCGAAATCTAAAACTGGACGCACAGGTGAGGTTCAAATCATAGAAATTTAAAGTGTCAGTCCTCTTGTACTTAAGTCGGCATTGTGCCTTTTGTATTAAATTCGGATGCAAATTCTGTGTTTCATCGTCAATAAGAAGGTCGAATGGATACAGTAAACCTGAAGTGAAGCATCGGAATCTATAACTGGACTCACAGGAGTGGCTCAAATCATAGAAAGTTATAGTGTCAGTCCTCTTGTACTTAAGTCGGCATTGTGCCTGTTGTATTAAATTCGGATGCAATTTCTGTGTTTCATCGTCAATAAGGAGGTCCAAGGGATGCTGTAAACCTGAAGTGAAGCATCGGAATCTAAAATTGTACTCACAGGGGATGTTCATATATAGAAAGTTAGAGTGTCAGTCCTCTTGTACTTAAGTCGGCATTGTGCCTTTTGTATTAAATTCGGATGCAATTTCAGTGTTTCATCGTCAATAAGAAGGTCCAAGGTATACAGTAGACCTGAAGTGAAGCATCGGAATCTTAAACTGGACTCACAGGTGAGGTTCAAATCATAGAAAGTTAGAGTGTCAGGCCTCTTGTACTTAAGTCAGCATTGTGCCTTTTGTATTAAATTCGGATGCAATTTCTGTGTTTCATCGTCAATAAGAAGGTCCAAGGGATACAGAAAACCTGAAGTGAAGCATCGGAATCTAAAACTGGAATCACAGGAGAGTTTCAAATCAAAGAATGTTGGAGTGTCAGTCCTCTTGTACTTATGTCGGAATTCTGCCTTTTGTATTAAATTCGGATGCAATTTCTGTGTTTCATCGTCAATAAGAAGGTCCAAGGGATACAGTAAACCTAAAGTGAAGCATCGGAATCTAAAAGTGGACTAACAGCAGAGGTTCAAATCATAGAAAGATAGAATGTCAGTCCTCTTGTACTTAAGTCGGTATTGTGCCTTTTGTATTTAATTCGGATGCAATTCCTGTGTTTCATCGTCAATAAGAAGGTGCAAGGGATACAGTAAACCTGAAGTGAAGCATCGGAATCTTAAACTGGACTCACAGGAGTGGTTCAAATCATAGAAAATTAGAGTGTCGGTCCTCTTGTTCTTAAGTCGGCAATGTATCTTTTGTATTAAATTCGGATGCAATTTCTGTGTTTCATTGTCAATAGGAAGGTACAAGGGATTCAGTAAACCTGAAGTGAAGCATCGAAATCTAAAATTGTACTCACAGGAGAGGTTCATATCATTAAATGTTAGAGTGTCAGTCCTCTAGTACTTAAGTCGTCATTGTGCCTTTTGTAATAAATTCGGATGCAATTTCTATGTTCCATCGTCATTAAGAAGGTCCAAGATATACAATAAACCTGAAGTGAAGCATCGGAATCTATAACTGGACTCACAGGTGAGGTTCAAATCATAGAAAGTTAGAGTGTCAGTCCTCTTGTACTTAAGTCGCGCATTGTGCCTTTTGTATTAAATTCGGATGCAATTTCTGTGTTTCATCGTCAATAAGAAGGTCCAAGGGATATAGTAAACCTGAAGTGAAGCATCGGAATCTTAAACTGGACTCACAGGAGTGGTTCAAATCATAGAAAGTTAGAGTGTCAGTCCTCTTGTACTTAAGTCGGCATTGTGCCTTTTGTATTAAATTCGAATGCAATTTCTGTGTTTCATCGTCAATAAGAAGGTCCAAGGTATACAGTAAACCTGAAGTGAAGCATCGGAATCTTAAACTGGACTCACAGGTGAGCTTCAAATCATAGCAAGTTAGAGTGTCAGTCCTCTTGTACTTAAGTCGGCATTGTGCCTTTTGTATTAAATTCGGATGCAATTTCTGTGTTTCATCGTGAATAAGAAGGCCCAAGGGATACAGAAACCCTGAAGTGAAGCATCGGAATCTAAAACTGGAATTACAGGAGAGGTTCAAATCAAAGAAAGTTAGAGTGTCAGAGTGTCAGTCCTCTTGTACTTAAGTCGGCATTGTGCCTTTTGTTTTAAATTCGGATGCAATATCTGTGTTTCATCGTCAAGAAGAAGGTGTAAGAGATGCAGTAAACCTGAAGTGAAGGATCGGAATCTAAAATTGTACTCACAGGAGAGGTTCTTATCATAGAAAGTTAGAGTGTCAGTCCTCTTGTACTTAAGTCAGCATTGTGCCTTTTGTATTAAATTCGAATGCAATTTCTGTGTTTCATCGTCAATAAGAAGGTCCAAGGTATACAGTAAACCTGAAGTGAAGCATCGAAATCTTAAACTGGACTCACAGGTGAGCTTCAAATCATAGCAAGTTAGAGTGTCAGTCCTCTTGTACTTAAGTCGGCATTGTGCCTTTTGTATTAAATTCGGATGCAATTTCTGTGTTTCATCGTGAATAAGAAGGCCCAAGGGATACAGAAACCCTGAAGTGAAGCATCGGAATCTAAAACTGGAATTACAGGAGAGGTTCAAATCAAAGAAAGTTAGAGTGTCAGAGTGTCAGTCCTCTTGTACTTAAGTCGGCATTGTGCCTTTTGTTTTAAATTCGGATGCAATTTCTGTGTTTCATCGTCAATAAGAAGGTCCAAGGGATACAGTAAACCTGAAGTGAAGCATCGGAATCTAAAACTGGACTCACAGGAGAGGTTTAAACCATTGAAAGTTAGAGTGTCAGTCCTCTTGTACTTAAGTCGGCATTGTGCTTTTTGTATTAAATTGTATGCAGTTTCTGTGTTTCATCGTTAATAAGAAGGTCCAAGGGATACAGAAAACCTGAAGTGAAGCATCGGAATCTTAAACTGGACTCACAGGAGTGGTTCAAATCATAGAAAGTTAGTGTGTCAGTCCTCTTGTATTTAAGTCGGCATTGTGCCTTTTGTATTAAATTCGGATGCAATATCTGTGTTTCATCGTCAAGAAGAAGGTGTAAGAGATGCAGTAAACCTGAAGTGAAGGATCGGAATCTAAAATTGTACTCACAGGAGAGGTTCTTATCATAGAAAGTTAGAGTGTCAGTCCTCTTGTACTTAAGTCGGCATTGTGCCTTTTGTATTAAATTCGGATGCAAATTCTGTGTATCATCGTCAATAAGAAGGTCGAATGGATACAGTAAACCTGAAGTGAAGCATCGGAATCTATAACTGGACTCACAGGAGTGGCTCAAATCATAGAAAGTTATAGTGTCAGTCCTCTTGTACTTAAGTCGGCATTGTGCCTGTTGTATTAAATTCGGATGCAATTTCTGTGTTTCATCGTCAATAAGGAGGTCCAAGGGATGCTGTAAACCTGAAGTGAAGCATCGGAATCTAAAATTGTACTCACAGGGGATGTTCATATATAGAAAGTTAGAGTGTCAGTCCTCTTGTACTTAAGTCGGCATTGTGCCTTTTGTATTAAATTCGGATGCAATTTCAGTGTTTCATCGTCAATAAGAAGGTCCAAGGTATACAGTAGACCTGAAGTGAAGCATCGGAATCTTAAACTGGACTCACAGGTGAGGTTCAAATCATAGAAAGTTAGAGTGTCAGTCCTCTTGTACTTAAGTCAGCATTGTGCCTTTTGTATTAAATTCGGATGCAATTTCTGTGTTTCATCGTCAATAAGAAGGTCCAAGGGATACAGAAAACCTGAAGTGAAGCATCGGAATCTAAAACTGGAATCACAGGAGAGTTTCAAATCAAAGAATGTTGGAGTGTCAGTCCTCTTGTACTTATGTCGGAATTCTGCCTTTTGTATTAAATTCGGATGCAATTTCTGTGTTTCATCGTCAATAAGAAGGTCCAAGGGATACAGTAAACCTAAAGTGAAGCATCGGAATCTAAAAGTGGACTAACAGCAGAGGTTCAAATCATAGAAAGATAGAATGTCAGTCCTCTTGTACTTAAGTCGGTATTGTGCCTTTTGTATTTAATTCGGATGCAATTCCTGTGTTTCATCGTCAATAAGAAGGTGCAAGGGATACAGTAAACCTGAAGTGAAGCATCGGAATCTTAAACTGGACTCACAGGAGTGGTTCAAATCATAGAAAATTAGAGTGTCGGTCCTCTTGTTCTTAAGTCGGCAATGTATCTTTTGTATTAAATTCGGATGCAATTTCTGTGTTTCATTGTCAATAGGAAGGTACAAGGGATTCAGTAAACCTGAAGTGAAGCATCGAAATCTAAAATTGTACTCACAGGAGAGGTTCATATCATTAAATGTTAGAGTGTCAGTCCTCTAGTACTTAAGTCGTCATTGTGCCTTTTGTAATAAATTCGGATGCAATTTCTATGTTCCATCGTCATTAAGAAGGTCCAAGATATACAATAAACCTGAAGTGAAGCATCGGAATCTATAACTGGACTCACAGGTGAGGTTCAAATCATAGAAAGTTAGAGTGTCAGTCCTCTTGTACTTAAGTCGCGCATTGTGCCTTTTGTATTAAATTCGGATGCAATTTCTGTGTTTCATCGTCAATAAGAAGGTCCAAGGGATATAGTAAACCTGAAGTGAAGCATCGGAATCTTAAACTGGACTCACAGGAGTGGTTCAAATCATAGAAAGTTAGAGTGTCAGTCCTCTTGTACTTAAGTCGGCATTGTGCCTTTTGTATTAAATTCGAATGCAATTTCTGTGTTTCATCGTCAATAAGAAGGTCCAAGGTATACAGTAAACCTGAAGTGAAGCATCGGAATCTTAAACTGGACTCACAGGTGAGCTTCAAATCATAGCAAGTTAGAGTGTCAGTCCTCTTGTACTTAAGTCGGCATTGTGCCTTTTGTATTAAATTCGGATGCAATTTCTGTGTTTCATCGTGAATAAGAAGGCCCAAGGGATACAGAAACCCTGAAGTGAAGCATCGGAATCTAAAACTGGAATTACAGGAGAGGTTCAAATCAAAGAAAGTTAGAGTGTCAGAGTGTCAGTCCTCTTGTACTTAAGTCGGCATTGTGCCTTTTGTTTTAAATTCGGATGCAATTTCTGTGTTTCATCGTCAATAAGAAGGTCCAAGGGATACAGTAAACCTGAAGTGAAGCATCGGAATCTAAAACTGGACTCACAGGAGAGGTTTAAACCATTGAAAGTTAGAGTGTCAGTCCTCTTGTACTTAAGTCGGCATTGTGCTTTTTGTATTAAATTGTATGCAGTTTCTGTGTTTCATCGTTAATAAGAAGGTCCAAGGGATACAGAAAACCTGAAGTGAAGCATCGGAATCTTAAACTGGACTCACAGGAGTGGTTCAAATCATAGAAAGTTAGTGTGTCAGTCCTCTTGTATTTAAGTCGGCATTGTGAATTTTGTATTAAATTCGGATGCAATATCTGTGTTTCATCGTCAAGAAGAAGGTGTAAGAGATGCAGTAAACCTGAAGTGAAGGATCGGAATCTAAAATTGTACTCACAGGAGAGGTTCTTATCATAGAAAGTTAGAGTGTCAGTCCTCTTGTACTTAAGTCGGCATTGTGCCTTTTGTATTAAATTCGGATGTAATTTCTGTGTTTCATCGTTTATAAGAAGGTCCAAGGGATACAGTAAACCTGAAGTGAAGCATCGGAATCTAACACGGGACTCACAGGAGTGGTTCAAATCATAGAAAGTTAGAGTGTCAGTTCTCTTGTACTTAAGTCAGCATAGTGCCTTTTGTATTAAATTCGGATGCAATTTCTGTGTTTCATCGTCCATAAGAAGGTCCAAGGGATACAGTAAGTCTGAAGTGAAGCCTCGGAATCTAAAACTGGACTCACAGGAGAGGTTCAAATCATAGAAAGTTAGAGTGTCAGTCCTCTTGTACTTAAGTCGGCAATGTGCCTTTTGTATTAAATTCTAATGCAATTTCTGTGTTTCATTGTCAATAAGAAGGTACAAGGGATTCAGTAAACCTGAAGTGAAGCATTGAAATCTAAAACTGGACTCACAGGTGAGGTTCAAATGATAGAAAGTTTGAGTGTCAGTCCTCTTGTACTTAAGTGGGCATTGTGCATTTTGTATTAAATTAGGATGCAATTTCTGTGTTTCATCGTCAATAAGAAGGTCTAAGGGATACAGTAAACCTGAAGTGAAGCATCGGAACCTATAACTGGACTCACAGGAGTGGTTCAAATCATAAAAAGTTAGAGTGTTAGTCCTCTTGTACTTAAGTCGGCATTGTGCCTCTTGTATTAAATTCGAATGCAATTTCTGTGTTTCATCGTCAATAAGAAGGTCCAAGGGATGCAGTAAACTTGAAGTGAAGCATCGGAATCTAAAATTGTACTCACAGGAGAGGTTCATAGCATGGAATGTTAGAGTGTCAAACCTCTTGTACTTAAGTCGGCATTGTGCCTTTTGTAATAGATTCGGATGCAATTTCTTTGTTTCATCGTCAATAAGAAGGTCCAAGATGTACAATAAACCTGAAGTGAAGCATCGGAATCTAAAACTGGACTCACAGGTGAGGTTCAAATCATAGAAAGTTAGAGTGTCAGTCCTCTTGTACTTAAGTCGGCATTGTGCCTTTTGTATTAAATTCGGATGCAATTTCTGTGTTTCATCGTCAATAAGAAGGTCCACGGGATACAGTAAACCTGAAGTGAAGCATCGGAATCTTAAACTGGACTCACAGGAGTGGTTCAAATCATAGAAAGTTAGAGTGTCAGTCCTCTTGTACTTTAGTCGGTATTGTGCCCTTTGTATTAAATTCGGATGCAATTTCTGTGTTTCATCGTCAATAAGAAGGTCCAAGGGATACAGTAAACCTGAAGTGAAGCATCGGAATCTTAAACTGGACTCACAGGAGTGGTTCAAATCATAGAAAGTTAGAGTGTCAGTCCTCTTGTACTTAGGCGGCATTGTGCCTTTTGTATTAAATTCGGATGTAATTTCTGTGTTTCATCGTTTATAAGGAGGTCCAAGTGATAGAGCAAACCTGAAGAGAAGCATCGGAATCTAACACGGGACTCACAGGAGTGGTTCAAATCATAGAAAGTTAGAGTGTCAGTCCTCTTGTACTTAAGTCGGCATTGTGCCTTTTGTATTAAATTCGGATGCAATTTCTGTGTTTCATCGTCAATAAGAAGGTCCAAGGGATACAGCAGATCTGAAGTGAAGCCTCGGAATCTAAAACTGGACTCACAGGAGAGGTTCAAATCATAGAAAGTTAGAGTGTCAGTCCTCTTGTACTTAAGTCGGCATTGTGCCTGTTGTATTAAATTCGGATGCAATTTCTGTGTTTCATCGTCAATAAGAAGGTCCAAGGGACACAGAAAACCTGAAGTGAAGCATCGGAATCTAAAACTGGAATCACAGGAGAGTTTCAAATCAAAGAATGTTGGAGTGTCAGTCCTCTTGTACTTAAGTCGGAATTGTGCCTTTTGTATTAAATTCGGATGCAATTTCTGTGTTTCATCGTCAATAAGAAGGTCCAAGGGATACAGTAAACCTGAAGTGAAGCATCGGAATCTAAAACTGGACTAACAGCAGAGGTTCAAATCATAGAAAGATAGAATGTCAGTCCTCTTGTACTTAAGTCGGTATTGTGCCTTTTGTATTTAATTCGGATGCAATTTCTGTGTTTCATCGTCAATAAGAAGGTGCAAGGGATACAGTAAACCTGAAGTGAAGCCTCGGAATCTTAAACTGGACTCACAGGAGTGGTTCAAATCATAGAAAGTTAGAGTGTCGGTCCTCTTGTTCTTAAGTCGGCAATGTATCTTTTGTATTAAATTCGGATGCAATTTCTGTGTTTCATTGTCAATAAGAAGGTACAAGGGATTCAGTAAACCTGAAGTGAAGCATCGAAATCTAAAATTGTACTCACAGGAGAGGTTCATATCATGGAATGTTAGAGAGTCAGTCCTCTTGTACTTAAGTCGTCATTGTGCCTTTTGTAATAAATTCGGATGCAATTTCTGTGTTTCATCGTCAATAAGAAGGTCCAAGATATACAATAAACCTGAAGTGAAGCATTGGAATCTATAACAGGACTCACAGGTGAGGTTCAAATCATAGAAAGTTAGAGTGTCAGTCCTCTTGTACTTAAGTTGGCATTGTGCCTTTTGTATTAAATTCGGATGCAATTTCTGTGTTTCATCGTCAATAAGGAGGTCCAAGGGATACAGTAAGTCTGAAGTGAAGCCTCGGAATCTAAAACTGGACTCACAGGAGAGGTTCAAATCATAGAAAGTTAGAGTGTCAGTCCTCTTGTACTTAAGTCGGCATTGTGCCTTTTGTATTAAATTCGGATGCAATTTCTGTGTTTCATCGACAAAAACAAGGTCCAAGGGATACAGTAAACCTGAAGTGAAGCCTCGGCATCTAAAACTGGACTCACAGCAGAGGTTCAAATCACAGAAACTTAGAGTGTCAGTCCTCTTGTACTTAAGTCGGCAATGTGCCTTTCGTATTAAATTCGGATGCAATTTCTGTGTTTCATTGTCAATAAGAAGGTACAAGGGATTCAGTAAACCTGAAGTGAAGCATCGAAATCTAAAACTGGACTCACAGGTGAGGTTCAAATCATAGAAAGTTTGAGTGTCAGTCCTCTTGTACTTAAGTGGGCATTGTGCCTTTTGTATTAAATTCGGATGCAATTTCTGTGTTTCATCGTCAATAAGAAGGTCCAAGGGATACAGTAAACCTGAAGTGAAGCATCGGAATCTTAAACTGGACTCACAGGAGTGGTTCAAATCATATTAAGTTAGAGTGTCAGTCCTCTTGTACTTAAGTCGGCATTGTGCCTTTTGTATTAAATTCGGATGCAATATCTGTGTTTCATCGTCAATAAGAAGGTGTAAGGGATGCAGTAAACCTGAATTGAAGCATCGGAATCTAAAATTGTACTCACAGGACAGGTTCTTAACATAGAAAGTTTGAGTGTCAGTCCTCTTGTATTTAAGTCGGCATTGTGCCTTTTGTATTAAATGCGGATGCAATTTCTGTGTTTCATCGTCAATAAGAAGGTCCAAGGTATACAGTAAACCTGAAGTGAAGCATCGGAATCTTAAACTGGACTCACAGGTGAGGTTCAAATCATAGAAAGTTAGAGTGTCAGTCCTCTTGTACTTAAGTCGGCATTGTGCCTTTTGTATTAAATTCGGATGCAATTTCTGTGTTTCATCGTCAATAAGAAGGCCCAAGGGATACAGAAAACCTGAAGTGAAGCATCGGAATCTAAAACTGGAATTACAGGAGAGGTTCAAATCAAAGAAAGTTAGAGTGTCAGAGTGTCAGTCCTCTTGTACTTAAGTCGGCATTGTGCCTTCTGTTTTAAATTCGGATGCAATTTCTGTGTTTCATCGTCAATAAGAAGGTCCAAGGGATACAGTAAACCTGAAGTGAAGCATCGGAATCTAAAACTGGACTCACAGGAGAGGTTTAAACCATAGAAAGTTAGAGTGTCAGTCCTCTTGTACTTAAGTCGGCATTGTGCCTTTTGTATTAAATTCGGATGTAATTTATGTGTTTCATCGTTTATAAGAAGGTCCAAGGGATACAGTAAACCTGAAGTGAAGCATCGGAATCTAACGCGGGACTCACAGGAGTGGTTCAAATCATAGAAAGTTAGAGTGTCAGTCCTCTTGTACTTAAGTCAGCATAGTGCCTTTTGTATTAAATTCGGATGCAATTTCTGTGTCTCATCGTCAATAAGAAGGTCCAAGGGATACAGTAAGTCTGAAGTGAAGCCTCGGAATCTAAAACTGGACTCACAGGAGAGGTTCAAATCATAGAAAGTTAGAGTGTCAGTCCTCTTGTACTAAGTCGGCATTGTGCCTTTTGTATTAAATTCGGATGCAATTTCTGTGTTTCATCGACAATAACAAGGTCCAAGGGATACAGTAAACCTGAAGTGAAACCTCGGCATCTAAAACTGGACTCACAGGAGAGGTTCAAATCACAGAAACTTAGAGTGTCAGCCCTCTTGTACTTAAGTCGGCAATGTGCCTTTCGTATTAAATTCGGATGCAATTTCTGTGTTTCATTGTCAATAAGATGGTACAAGGGATTCAGTAAACCTGAAGTGAAGCATCGAAATCTAAAACTGGACTCACAGGTGAGGTTCAAATCATAGAAAGTTTGAGTGTCAGTCCTCTTGTACTTAAGTGGGCATTGTGCCTTTTGTATTAAATTCGGATGCAATTTCTGTGTTTCATCGTCAATAAGAAGGTCCAAGGGATACAGTAAACCTGAAGTGAAGCATCGGAATCTTAAACTGGACTCACAGGAGTGGTTCAAATCATATTAAGTTAGAGTGTCTGTCCTCTTGTACTTAAGTCGGCATTGTGCCTTTTGTATTAAATTCGGATGCAATATCTGTGTTTCATCGTCAATAAGAAGGTGTAAGGGATGCAGTAAACCTGAAGTGAAGCATCGGAATCTAAAATTGTACTCACAGGACAGGTTCTTAACATAGAAAGTTTGAGTGTCAGTCCTCTTGTATTTAAGTCGGCATTGTGCCTTTTGTATTAAATGCGGATGCAATTTCTGTGTTTCATCGTCAATAAGAAGGTCCAAGGTATACAGTAAACCTGAAGTGAAGCATCGGAATCTTAAACTGGACTCACAGGTGAGGTTCAAATCATAGAAAGTTAGAGTGTCAGTCCTCTTGTACTTAAGTCGGCATTGTGCCTTTTGTATTAAATTCGGATGCAATTTCTGTGTTTCATCGTCAATAAGAAGGCCCAAGGGATACAGAAAACCTGAAGGGAAGCATCGGAATCTAAAACTGGAATTACAGGAGAGGTTCAAATCAAAGAAAGTTAGAGTGTCAGAGTGTCAGTCCTCTTGTACTTAAGTCGGCATTGTGCCTTCTGTTTTAAATTCGGATGCAATTTCTGTGTTTCATCGTCAATAAGAAGGTCCAAGGGATACAGTAAACCTGAAGTGAAGCATCGGAATCTAAAACTGGACTCACAGGAGAGGTTTAAACCATAGAAAGTTAGTGTGTCAGTCCTCTTGTACTTAAGTCGGCATTGTGCCTTTTGTATTAAATTCGGATGTAATTTCTGTGTTTCATCGTTTATAAGAAGGTCCAAGGGATACAGTAAACCTGAAGTGAAGCATCGGAATCTAACGCGGGACTCACAGGTGTGGTTCAAATCATAGAAAGTTAGAGTGTCAGTCCTCTTGTACTTAAGTCAGCATAGTGCCTTTTGTATTAAATTCGGATGCAATTTCTGTGTTTCATCGTCAATAAGAAGGTCCAAGGGATACAGTAAGTCTGAAGTGAAGCCTCGGAATCTAAAACTGGACTCACAGGAGAGGTTCAAATCATAGAAAGTTAGAGTGTCAGTCCTCTTGTACTAAGTCGGCATTGTGCCTTTTGTATTAAATTTGGATGCAATTTCTGTGTTTCATCGACAATAACAAGGTCCAAGGGATACAGTAAACCTGAAGTGAAACCTCGGCATCTAAAACTGGACTCACAGGAGAGGTTCAAATCACAGAAACTTAGAGTGTCAGTCCTCTTGTACTTAAGTCGGCAATGTGCCTTTCGTATTAAATTCGGATGCAATTTCTGTGTTTCATTGTCAATAAGAAGGTACAAGGGATTCAGTAAACCTGAAGTGAAGCATCGAAATCTAATACTGGACTCACAGGTGAGGTTCAAATCATAGAAAGTTTGAGTGTCAGTCCTCTTGTATTTAAGTGGGCATTGTGCCTTTTGTATTAAATTCGGATGCAATTTCTGTGTTTCATCGTCAATAAGAAGGTCCAAGGGATACAGTAAACCTGAAGTGAAGCATCGGAATCTTAAACTGGACTCACAGGAGTGGTTCAAATCATAGAAAGTTAGAGTGTCAGTCCTCTTGTACTTAATTCGGCATTGTGCCTTTTGTATTAAATTCGGATGCAATATCTGTGTTTCATCGTCAATAAGAAGGTGTAACAGATACAGTAACCCTGAAGTGAAGCATCGGAATCTAAAACTGGACTAACAGGAGAGGTTCAAATCATAGAAAGTTAGAATGTCAGTCCTCTTGTACTTTAGTCGGTATTGTGCCTTTTGTATTAAATTCGTATGCAATTGCTGTGTTTCATCGTCAATATGAAGGTCCAAGGGATACAGTAAACCTGAAGTGAAGCATCGGAATCTTAAACTGGACTCACAGGAGTGGTTCAAATCATAGAAAGTTAGTGTCAGTCCTCTTGTACTTAAGTCGGCATTGTGCTTTTGTATTAAATTCGGATGCAATTTCTGTGTTTCATCATCAATAAGAAGGTCCGTGGGATACAGTAAACCTGAAGTGAAACCTCGGCATCTAAAACTGGACTCACAGGAGAGGTTCAAATCATTGAAAGTTAGAGTGCCAGTCCTCTTGTACTTAAGTCGGCATTGTGCCTTTTGTATTAAATTCGGATGCAATTTCTGTGTTTCATCTTCAATAAGAAGGTCCAAGGGATACAGTAAACCTGCAGTGAAGCATCGGAATCTAAAACTGGACTCACAGGAGATGTTCAAATCATAGAAAGTTAGAGTGTCAGTCCTCTTGTACGTAAGTCGGCATTGTGCCTTTTGTATTACATTCGTATGCAATTTCTGTGTTTCATCGTCAATAAGAAGATCCAAGGGATACAGTAAACCTGAAGTGAAGCATCGGAATCTAAAACTGGACTCACAGGAGAGGTTCAAATCGTAGAAAGTTAGTGTGTCAGTCCTCTTGTATTTAAGTCGGCATTGTGCCTTTTGTATTAAATTCGAATGCAATATCTGTGTTTCATCTTCAATAAGAAGGTCCAAGGGATACAGTAAACCTGAAGTGAAGCATCGGAATCTAAAACTGGACTCACAGGAGATGTTCAAATCATAGAAAGTTAGAGTGTCAGTCCTCTTGTACTTAAGTCGGCATTGTGCCTTTTGTATTAAATTCGGATGCAATATCTGTGTTTCATCGTCATTAAGAAGGTGTAAGGGATGCAGTAAACCTGAAGTGAAGCATCGGAATCTAAAATTGTACTCACAGGACAGGTTCTTATCATAGAAAGTTTGAGTGTCAGTCCTCTTGTACTTAAGTCGGCATTGTGCCTTTTGTATTAAATTCGGATGCAATTTCTGTGTTTCATCGTCAATAAGAAGGTCCAAGGTATACAGTAAACCTGAAGTGAAGCATCGGAATCTTAAACTGGACTCACAGGTGAGGTTCAAATCATAGAAAGTTAGAGTGTCAGTCCTCTTGTACTTAAGTTGGCATTGTGCCTTTTGTATTAAATTCGGATGCAATTTCTGTGTTTCATCGTCAATAAGAAGGCCCAAGGGATACAGAAAACCTGAAGTGAAGGATCGGAATCTAAAACTGGAATTACAGGAGAGGTTCAAATCAAAGAAAGTTAGAGTGTCAGAGTGTCAGTCCTCTTGTACTTAAGTCGGCATTGTGCCTTTTGTATTAAATTTGGATGCAGTTTCTGTGTTTCATCGTTAATAAGAAGGTCCAAGGGATACAGAAAACCTGAAGTGAAGCATCGGAATCTTAAACTGGACTCACAGGAGTGGTTCAAATCATAGAAAGTTAGTGTGTCAGTCCTCTTGTATTTAAGTCGGCATTGTGCCTTTTGTATTAAATTCGAATGCAATATCTGTGTTTCATCGTCAAGAAGAAGGTGTAAGGGATGCAGTAAACCTGAAGTGAAGCATCGGAATCTAAAATTGTACTCACAGTAGAGGTTCTTATCATAGGAAGTTAGAGTGTCAGTCCTCTTGTACTTAAGTCGGCATTGTGCCTTTTGTATTAAATTCGGATGTAATTTCTGTGTTTCATCGTTTATAAGAAGGTCCAAGGGATACAGTAAACCTGAAGTGAAGCATCGGAATCTAACGCGGGACTCACAGGAGTGGTTCAAATCATAGAAAGTTAGAGTGTCAGTCCTCTTGTACTTAAGTCAGCATAGTGCCTTTTGTATTAAATTCGGATGCAATTTCTGTGTTTCATCGTCAATAAGAAGGTCCAAGGGATACAGTAAGTCTGAAGTGAAGCCTCGGAATCTAAAACTGGACTCACAGGAGAGGTTCAAATCATAGAAAGTTAGAGTGTCAGTCCTCTTGTACTTAAGTCGGCATTGTGCCTTTTGTATTGAATTCGGATGCAATTTCTGTGTTTCATCGACAATAACAAGGTCCAAGGGATACAGTGAACCTGAAGTGAAGCCTCGGCATCTAAAACTGGACTCACAGCAGAGGTTCAAATCACAGAAACTTAGAGTGTCAGTCCTCTTGTACTTAAGTCGGCAATGTGCCTTTCGTATTAAATTCGGATGCAATTTCTGTGTTTCATTGTCAATAAGAAGGTACAAGGGATTCAGTAAACCTGAAGTGAAGCATCGAAATCTAAAACTGGACTCACAGGTGAGGTTCAAATCATAGAAAGTTTGAGTGTCAGTCCTCTTGTACTTAAGTGGGCATTGTGCCTTTTGTATTAAATTCGGATGCAATTTCTGTGTTTCATCGTCAATAAGAAGGTCCAAGGGATACAGTAAACCTGAAGTGAAGCATCGGAATCTTAAACTGGACTCACAGGAGTGGTTCAAATCATATTAAGTTAGAGTGGCAGTCCTCTTGTACCTAAGTCGGCATTGTGCCTTTTGTATTAAATTCGGATGCAATATCTGTGTTTCATCGTCAATAAGAAGGTGTAAGGGATGCAGTAAACCTGAAGTGAAGCATCGGAATCTAAAATTGTACTCACAGGACAGGATCTTATCATAGAAAGTTTGAGTGTCAGTCCTCTTGTACTTAAGTCGGCATTGTGCCTTTTGTATTAAATGCGGATGCAATTTCTGTGTTTCATCGCCAATAAGAAGGTCCAAGGTATACAGTAAACCTGAAGTGAAGCATCGGAATCTTAAACTGGACTCACAGGTGAGGTTCAAATCATAGAAAGTTAGAGTGTCAGTCCTCTTGTACTTAAGTCGGCATTGTGCCTTTTGTATTAAATTCGGATGCAATTTCTGTGTTTCATCGTCAATAAGAAGGCCCAAGGGATACAGAAAACCTGAAGTGAAGGATCGGAATCTAAAACTGGAATTACAGGAGAGGTTCAAATCAAAGAAAGTTAGAGTGTCAGAGTGTCAGTCCTCTTGTACTTATGTCGGCATTGTGCCTTTTGTATTAAATTTGGATGCAGTTTCTGTGTTTCATCGTTAATAAGAAGGTCCAAGGGATACAGAAAACCTGAAGTGAAGCATCGGAATCTTAAACTGGACTCACAGGAGTGGTTCAAATCATAGAAAGTTAGTGTGTCAGTCCTCTTGTATTTAAGTCGGCATTGTGCCTTTTGTATTAAATTCGAATGCAATATCTGTGTTTCATCGTCAAGAAGAAGGTGTAAGGGATGCAGTAAACCTGAAGTGAAGCATCGGAATCTAAAATTGTACTCACAGTAGAGGTTCTTATCATAGGAAGTTAGAGTGTCAGTCCTCTTGTACTTAAGTCGGCATTGTGCCTTTTGTATTAAATTCGGATGTAATTTCTGTGTTTCATCGTTTATAAGAAGGTCCAAGGGATACAGTAAACCTGAAGTGAAGCATCGGAATCTAACGCGGGACTCACAGGAGTGGTTCAAATCATAGAAAGTTAGAGTGTCAGTCCTCTTGTACTTAAGTCAGCATAGTGCCTTTTGTATTAAATTCGGATGCAATTTCTGTGTTTCATCGTCAATAAGAAGGTCCAAGGGATACAGTAAGTCTGAAGTGAAGCCTCGGAATCTAAAACTGGACTCACAGGAGAGGTTCAAATCATAGAAAGTTAGAGTGTCAGTCCTCTTGTACTTAAGTCGGCATTGTGCCTTTTGTATTGAATTCGGATGCAATTTCTGTGTTTCATCGACAATAACAAGGTCCAAGGGATACAGTGAACCTGAAGTGAAGCCTCGGCATCTAAAACTGGACTCACAGCAGAGGTTCAAATCACAGAAACTTAGAGTGTCAGTCCTCTTGTACTTAAGTCGGCAATGTGCCTTTCGTATTAAATTCGGATGCAATTTCTGTGTTTCATTGTCAATAAGAAGGTACAAGGGATTCAGTAAACCTGAAGTGAAGCATCGAAATCTAAAACTGGACTCACAGGTGAGGTTCAAATCATAGAAAGTTTGAGTGTCAGTCCTCTTGTACTTAAGTGGGCATTGTGCCATTTGTATTAAATTCGGATGCAATTTCTGTGTTTCATCGTCAATAAGAAGGTCCAAGGGATACAGTAAACCTGAAGTGAAGCATCGGAATCTTAAACTGGACTCACAGGAGTGGTTCAAATCATATTAAGTTAGAGTGTCAGTCCTCTTGTACTTAAGTCGGCATTGTGCCTTTTGTATTAAATTCGGATGCAATATCTGTGTTTCATCGTCAATAAGAAGGTGTAAGGGATGCAGTAAACCTGAAGTGAAGCATCGGAATCTAAAATTGTACTCACAGGACAGGATCTTATCATAGAAAGTTTGAGTGTCAGTCCTCTTGTACTTAAGTCGGCATTGTGCCTTTTGTATTAAATGCGGGTGCAATTTCTGTGTTTCATCGTCAATAAGAAGGTCCAAGGTATACAGTAAACCTGAAGTGAAACATCGGAATCTTAAACTATACTCACAGGTGAGGTTCAAATCATAGAAAGTTAGAGTGTCAGTCCTATTGTACTTAAGTCGGCATTGTGCCTTTTGTATTAAATTCGGATGCAATTTCTGTGTTTCATCGTCAATAAGAAGGCCCAAGGGATACAGAAAACCTGAAGTGAAGCATCGGAATCTAAAACTGGAATTACAAGAGAGGTTCAAATCAAAGAAAGTTAGAGTGTCAGAGTGTCAGTCCTCTTGTACTTAAGTCGGCATTGTGCCTTCTGTTTTAAATTCGGATGCAATTTCTGTGTTTCATCGTCAATAAGAAGGTCCAAGGGATACATTAAACCTGAAGTGAAGCATCGGAATCTAAAACTGGACTCACAGGAGAGGTTTAAACCATAGAAAGTTAGAGTGTCAGTCCTCTTGTACTTAAGTCGGCATTGTGCCTTTTGTATTAAATTTGGATGCAGTTTCTGTGTTTCATCGTTAATAAGAAGGTCCAAGGGATACAGAAAACCTGAAGTGAAGCATCGGAATCTTAAACTGGACTCACAGGAGTGGTTCAAATCATAGAAAGTTAGTGTGTCAGTCCTCTTGTATTTAAGTCGGCATTGTGCCTTTTGTATTAAATTCGAATGCAATATCTGTGTTTCATCGTCAAGAAGAAGGTGTAAGGGATGCAGTAAACCTGAAGTGAAGCATCGGAATCTAAAATTGTACTCACAGTAGAGGTTCTTATCATAGGAAGTTAGAGTGTCAGTCCTCTTGTACTTAAGTCGGCATTGTGCCTTTTGTATTAAATTCGGATGTAATTTCTGTGTTTCATCGTTTATAAGAAGGTCCAAGGGATACAGTAAACCTGAAGTGAAGCATCGGAATCTAACGCGGGACTCACAGGAGTGGTTCAAATCATAGAAAGTTAGAGTGTCAGTCCTCTTGTACTTAAGTCAGCATAGTGCCTTTTGTATTAAATTCGGATGCAATTTCTGTGTTTCATTGTCAATAAGAAGGTCCAAGGGATACAGTAAGTCTGAAGTGAAGCCTCGGAATCTAAAACTGGACTCACAGGAGAGGTTCAAATCATAGAAAGTTAGAGTGTCAGTCCTCTTGTACTTAAGTCGGCATTGTGCCTTTTGTATTAAATTCGGATGCAATTTCTGTGTTTCATCGACAATAACAAGGTCCAAGGGATACAGTAAACCTGAAGTGAAGCCTCGGCATCTAAAACTGGACTCACAGGAGAGGTTCAAATCACAGAAACTTAGAGTGTCAGTCCTCTTGTACTTAAGTGGGCATTGTGCCTTTTGTATTAAATTCGGATGCAATTTCTGTGTTTCATCGTCAATAAGAAGGTCCAAGGGATACAGTAAACCTGAAGTGAAGCATCGGAATCTTAAACTGGACTCACAGGAGTGGTTCAAATCATAGAAAGTTAGAGTGTCAGTCCTCTTGTACTTAATTCGGCATTGTGCCTTTTGTATTAAATTCGGATGCAATATCTGTGTTTCATCGTCAATAAGAAGGTGTAACAGATACAGTAAACCTGAAGTGAAGCATCGGAATCTAAAACTGGACTAACAGGAGAGGTTCAAATCATAGAAAGTTAGAATGTCAGTCCTCTTGTACTTTAGTCGGTATTGTGCCTTTTGTATTAAATTCGTATGCAATTGCTGTGTTTCATCGTCAATAAGAAGGTCCAAGGGATACAGTAAACCTGAAGTGAAGCATCGGAATCTTAAACTGGACTCACAGGAGTGGTTCAAATCATAGAAAGTTAGTGTCAGTCCTCTTGTACTTAAGTCGGCATTGTGCTTTTGTATTAAATTCGGATGCAATTTCTGTGTTTCATCATCAATAAGAAGGTCCGAGGGATACAGTAAACCTGAAGTGAAACCTCGGCATCTAAAACTGGACTCACAGGAGAGGTTCAAATCATAGAAGGTTAGAGTGTCAGTCCTCTTGTACTTAAGTCGGCATTGTGCCTTTTGTATTAAATTCGGATGCAATTTCTGTGTTTCATCTTCAATAAGAAGGTCCAAGGGATACAGTAAACCTGAAGTGAAGCATCGGAATCTAAAACTGGACTCACAGGAGATGTTCAAATCATAGAAAGTTAGAGTGTCAGTCCTCTTGTACGTAAGTCGGCATTGTGCCTTTTGTATTACATTCGTATGCAATTTCTGTGTTTCATCGTCAATAAGAAGATCCAAGGGATACAGTAAACCTGAAGTGAAGCATCGGAATCTAAAACTGGACTCACAGGAGAGGTTCAAATCGTAGAAAGTTAGTGTGTCAGTCCTCTTGTACTTAAGTCGGCATTGTGCATTTTGTATTAAATTCGGATGCAATTTTTTGTGATTCATCGTCAATAAGAAGGTCCAAGGGATTCAGTAAACCTGAAGTGAAGCATCGAAATCTATAACTGGACTCACAGGTGAGGTTCAAATCATAGAAAGTTAAAGTGTCAGTCCTCTTGTACTTAAGTCGGCATAGTGCCTTTTGTATTAAATTCGGATGCAATTTCTGTGTTTCATCGTCAATAAGAAGGTCGAAGGGATACAGTAAACCTGAAGTGAAGCATCGGAATCTATAACTGGACTCACAGGAGTGGCTCAAATCATAGAAAGTTATAGTGTCAGTCCTCTTGTACTTAAGTCGGCATTGTGCCTCTTGTATTAAATTCGGATGCAATTTCTGTGTATCATCGTCAATAAGAAGGCCCAAGGGATGCTGCAAACCTGAATTGAAGCATCGGAATCTAAAATTGTACTCACAGGAGCTGTTCATATCATAGAAACTTAGAGTGTCAGTCCTCTTGTACTTAAGTCGGCATTGTGCCTTTTGTATTAAATTCGGATGCAATTTCTGTGTTTCATCGTCAATAAGAAGGTCCAAGGGATACAGTAAACCTGAAGTGAAGCATCGGAATCTAAAACAGGAATCACAGGAGAGGTTCAAATCAGAGAAACTTAGGGTGTCAGTCCTCTTGTACTTAAGTCGGCATTGTGCCTTTTGTATTAAATTCGTATGCAATTTCTGTGTTTCATCGTCAATAAGAAGATCCAAGGGATACAGTAAACCAGAAGTGAAGCATCGAAATCTAAAACTGGACGCACAGGTGAGGTTCAAATCATAGAAAGTTATAGCGTCAGTCCTCTTGTACTTAAGTCGGCATTGTGCCTGTTGTATTAAATTCGGATGCAATTTCTATGTTTCATCGTCAATAAGAAGGTCCAAGGGATGCTGTAAACCTGAAGTGAAGCATCGGAATCTAAAATTGTACTTACAGGGGATGTTCATACATAGAAAGTTAGAGTGTCAGTCCTCTTGTACTTAAGTCGGCATTGTGCCTTTTGTATTAAATTCGGATGCAATTTCTGTGTTTCATCGTCAATAAGAAGGCCCAAGGGATACAGAAAACCTGAAGTGAAGCATCGGAATCTAAAACTGGAATTACAAGAGAGGTTCAAATCAAAGAAAGTTAGAGTGTCAGAGTGTCAGTCCTCTTGTACTTAAGTCGGCATTGTGCCTTCTGTTTTAAATTCGGATGCAATTTCTGTGTTTCATCGTCAATAAGAAGGTCCAAGGGATACATTAAACCTGAAGTGAAGCATCGGAATCTAAAACTGGACTCACAGGAGAGGTTTAAACCATAGAAAGTTAGAGTGTCAGTCCTCTTGTACTTAAGTCGGCATTGTGCCTTTTGTATTAAATTTGGATGCAGTTTCTGTGTTTCATCGTTAATAAGAAGGTCCAAGGGATACAGAAAACCTGAAGTGAAGCATCGGAATCTTAAACTGGACTCACAGGAGTGGTTCAAATCATAGAAAGTTAGTGTGTCAGTCCTCTTGTATTTCAGTGGGCATTGTGCCTTTTGTATTAAATTCGGATGCAATTTCTGTGTTTCATCGTCAATAAGAAGGTCCAAGGGATACAGTAAACCTGAAGTGAAGCATCGGAATCTTAAACTGGACTCACAGGAGTGGTTCAAATCATAGAAAGTTAGAGTGTCAGTCCTCTTGTACTTAATTCGGCATTGTGCCTTTTGTATTAAATTCGGATGCAATATCTGTGTTTCATCGTCAATAAGAAGGTGTAACAGATACAGTAAACCTGAAGTGAAGCATCGGAATCTAAAACTGGACTAACAGGAGAGGTTCAAATCATAGAAAGTTAGAATGTCAGTCCTCTTGTACTTTAGTCGGTATTGTGCCTTTTGTATTAAATTCGTATGCAATTGCTGTGTTTCATCGTCAATAAGAAGGTCCAAGGGATACAGTAAACCTGAAGTGAAGCATCGGAATCTTAAACTGGACTCACAGGAGTGGTTCAAATCATAGAAAGTTAGTGTCAGTCCTCTTGTACTTAAGTCGGCATTGTGCTTTTGTATTAAATTCGGATGCAATTTCTGTGTTTCATCATCAATAAGAAGGTCCGAGGGATACAGTAAACCTGAAGTGAAACCTCGGCATCTAAAACTGGACTCACAGGAGAGGTTCAAATCATAGAAAGTTAGAGTGTCAGTCCTCTTGTACTTAAGTCGGCATTGTGCCTTTTGTATTAAATTCGGATGCAATTTCTGTGTTTCATCTTCAATAAGAAGGTCCAAGGGATACAGTAAACCTGAAGTGAAGCATCGGAATCTAAAACTGGACTCACAGGAGATGTTCAAATCATAGAAAGTTAGAGTGTCAGTCCTCTTGTACGTAAGTCGGCATTGTGCCTTTTGTATTACATTCGTATGCAATTTCTGTGTTTCATCGTCAATAAGAAGATCCAAGGGATACAGTAAACCTGAAGTGAAGCATCGGAATCTAAAACTGGACTCACAGGAGAGGTTCAAATCGTAGAAAGTTAGTGTGTCAGTCCTCTTGTACTTAAGTCGGCATTGTGCATTTTGTATTAAATTCGGATGCAATTTTTTGTGATTCATCGTCAATAAGAAGGTCCAAGGGATTCAGTAAACCTGAAGTGAAGCATCGAAATCTATAACTGGACTCACAGGTGAGGTTCAAATCATAGAAAGTTAAAGTGTCAGTCCTCTTGTACTCAAGTCGGCATAGTGCCTTTTGTATTAAATTCGGATGCAATTTCTGTGTTTCATCGTCAATAAGAAGGTCGAAGGGATACAGTAAACCTGAAGTGAAGCATCGGAATCTATAACTGGACTCACAGGAGTGGCTCAAATCATAGAAAGTTATAGTGTCAGTCCTCTTGTACTTAAGTCGGCATTGTGCCTCTTGTATTAAATTCGGATGCAATTTCTGTGTATCATCGTCAATAAGAAGGCCCAAGGGATGCTGCAAACCTGAATTGAAGCATCGGAATCTAAAATTGTACTCACAGGAGCTGTTCATATCATAGAAACTTAGAGTGTCAGTCCTCTTGTACTTAAGTCGGCATTGTGCCTTTTGTATTAAATTCGGATGCAATTTCTGTGTTTCATCGTCAATAAGAAGGTCCAAGGGATACAGTAAACCTGAAGTGAAGCATCGGAATCTAAAACAGGAATCACAGGAGAGGTTCAAATCAGAGAAACTTAGGGTGTCAGTCCTCTTGTACTTAAGTCGGCATTGTGCCTTTTGTATTAAATTCGGATGCAATTTCTGTGTTTCATCGTCAATAAGAAGGTCCAAGGGATACAGTAAACCTGAAGTGAAGCATCGGAATCTAAAACTGGACTCACAGGTGAGGTTCAAATCATAGAAACTTAGAGTGTCAGTCCTCTTGTACTTAAGTCGGCATTGTGCCTTTTGTATTAAATTCGTATGCAATTTCTGTGTTTCATCGTCAATAAGAAGATCCAAGGGATACAGTAAACCAGAAGTGAAGCATCGAAATCTAAAACTGGACGCACAGGTGAGGTTCAAATCATAGAAAGTTATAGCGTCAGTCCTCTTGTACTTAAGTCGGCATTGTGCCTGTTGTATTAAATTCGGATGCAATTTCTATGTTTCATCGTCAATAAGAAGGTCCAAGGGATGCTGTAAACCTGAAGTGAAGCATCGGAATCTAAAATTGTACTTACAGGGGATGTTCATACATAGAAAGTTAGAGTGTCAGTCCTCTTGTACTTAAGTCGGCATTGTGCCTTTTGTATTAAATTCGGATGCAATTTCTGTGTTTCATCGTCAATAAGAAGGTCTAAGGTATACAGTAGACCTGAAGTGAAGCATCGGAATCTTAAACTGGACTCACAGGTGAGGTTCAAATCATAGAAAGTTAGAGTGTCAGTCCTCTTGTACTTAAGTCAGCATTGTGCCTTTTGTATTAAATTCGGATGCAATGTCTGTGTATCATCGTCAATAAGAAGGTCCAAGGGATACAGTAAACCTGAAGTGAAGCATCGGAATCTATAACTGGACTCACAGGAGTGGCTCAAATCATAGAAAGTTATAGTGTCTGTCCTCTTGTACTTAAGTCGGCATTGTGCCTGTTGTATTAAATTCGGATGCAATTTCTGTGTTTCATCGTCAATAAGAAGGTCCAAGGGATGCTGTAAACCGGAAGTGAAGCATCAGAATCTAAAATTGTACTCACAGGGGATGTTCATACATAGAAAGTTAGAGTGTCAGTCCTCTTGTACTTAAGTCGGCATTGTTCCTTTTGTATTAAATTCGGATGCAATTTCTGTGTTTCATCGTCAATAAGAAGGTCCAAGGTATACAGTAAACCTGAAGTGAAGCATCGGAATCTTAAACTGGACTCACAGGTGAGGTTCAAATCATAGAAAGTTGGAGTGTCAGTCCTCTTGTACTTAAGTCAGCATTGTGCCTTTTGTATTAAATTCGGATGCAATTTCTGTGTTTCATCGTCAATACGAAGGTCCAAGGGATACAGAAAACCTGAAGTGAAGCATCGGAATCTAAAACTGGAATCACAGGAGAGTTTCAAATCAAAGAATGTTAGAGTGTCAGTTCTCTTGTACTTATGTCGGAATTGTGCCTTTTGTATTAAATTCGGATGCAATTTCTGTGTTTCATCGTCAATAAGAAGGTCCAAGGGATACAGTAAACCTGAAGTGAAGCATCGGAATCTAAAACTGGACTAACAGCAGAGGTTCAAATCATAGAAAGATAGAATGTCAGTCCTCCCTTACTTAAGTCGGTATTGTGCCTTTTGTATTGAATTCGGATGCAATTTCTGTGTTTCATCGTCAATAAGAAGGTGCAAGGGATTCAGTAAACCTGAAGTGAAGCATCGCAATCTTAAACTGGACTCACAGGAGTGGTTTAAATCATAGAAAGTTAGAGTGTCGGTCCTCTTGTTCTTAAGTCGGCAATGTATCTTTTGTATTAAATTCGGATGCCATTTCTGTGTTTCATTGTCAATAAGAAGGTACAAGGGATTCAGTAAACCTGAAGTGAAGCATCGAAATCTAAAATTGTACTCACAGGAGAGGTTCATATCATGGAATGTTAGAGTGTCAGTCCTCTTGTACTTAAGTCGTCATTGTGCCTTTTGTAATAAATTCGGACGCAATTTCTGTGTTTCATCGTCAATAAGAAGGTCCAAGATATACAATAAACCTGAAGTGAAGCATCGGAATCTATAACTGGACTCACAGGTGAGGTTCAAATCATAGAAAGTTAGAGTGTCAGTCCTCTTGTACTTAAGTCGGCATTGTGCCTTTTGTATTAAATTCGGATGCAATTTCTGTGTTTCATCGTCAATAAGAAGGTCCAAGGGATATAGTAAACCTGAAGTGAAGCATCGGAATCTTAAACTGGACTCACAGGAGTGGTTCAAATCATAGAAAGTTAGAGTGTCAGTCCTCTTGTACTTAAGTCGGCATTGTGCCTTTTGTATTAAATTCGGATGCAATATCTGTTATTCATCGTCAATAAGAAGGTGTAAGGGATGCAGTAAACCTGAAGTGAAGCATCGGAATCTAAAATTGTACTCACAGGAGAGGTTCTTATCATAGAAAGTTAGAGTGTCAGTCCTCTTGTACTTAAGTCGGCATTGTGCCTTTTGTATTAAATTCGGATGCAATTTCTGTGTTTCATCGTCAATAAGAAGGTCCAAGGTATACAGTAAACCTGAAGTGAAGCATCGGAATCTAAAACTGGACTCACAGGTGAGGTTAAAATCCTAGAAAGTTAGAGTGTCAGTCCTCTTGTACTTAAGTCGGCATTGTGCCTTTTGTATTAAATTCGGATGCAATTTCTGTGTTTCATCGTCAATAAGAAGGCCCAAGGGATACAGTAAACCTGAAGTGAAGCATCGGAATCTAACACGGGACTCACAGGAGTGGTTCAAATCATAGAAAGTTAGAGTGTCATTCCTCTTGTACTTAAGTCAGCATAGTGCCTTTTGTATTAAATTCGGATGCAATTTCTGTGTTTCATCGTCAATAAGAAGGTCCAAGGGATACAGTGAGTCTGAAGTGAAGCCTCGGAATCTAAAACTGGACTCACAGGAGAGGTTCAAATCATAGAAAGTTAGAGTGTCAGTCCTCTTGTACTTAAGTCGGCATTGTGCCTTTTGTATTAAATTCGGATGCAATTTCTGTGTTTCATCGACAATAACAAGGTCCAAGGGATACAGTAAACCTGAAGTGAAGCCTCGGCATCTAAAACTGGACTCACAGGAGAGGTTCAAATCATAGAAAATTAGAGTGTCAGTCCTTATGTACTTAAGTCGGCATTGTGCCTTTTATATTAAAATCGGATGCAATTTCTGTGCTTCATCGTCAATAAGAAGGTCCAAGGTATACAGTAAACCTGAAGTGAAGCATCGGAATCTTAAACTGGACTCACAAGAGTGGTTCAAATCATAGAAAGTTAGAGTGTCAGTCCTCTTGTACTTAAGTCGGCATTGTGCATTTGTATTAAATTCGGTTGCAATTTCTGTGTTCCATCGTCAATAAGAAGGTCCGAGGGATACAGAAAACCTGAAGTGAAACCTCGGCATCTAAACTGGACTCACAGGAGAGGTTCAAATCATAGAAAGTTAGAGTGTCAGTCCTCTTGTACTTAAGTCGGCATTGTGCCTTTTGTATTAAATTCGGATGCAATTTCTGTGTTTCATCTTCAATAAGAAGGTCCAAGGGATACAGTAAACCTGAAGTGAAGCATCGGAATCTAAAACTGGACTCACAGGAGATGTTCAAATCATAGAAAGTTAGAGTGTCAGTCTTCTTGTACTTAAGTCGGCATTGTGCCTTTCGTATTATATTCGTATGCAATTTCTGTGTTTCATCGTCAATAAGAAGATCCAAGGGATACAGTAAACCTGAAGTGAAGCATCGGAATCTCAAACTGGACTCACAGGAGAGGTTCAAATCGTAGCAAGTTAGTGTGTCAGTCCTCTTGCACTTAAGTCGGCATTGTGCCTTTTGTATTAAATTCGGATGCAAATTCTGTGTTTCATCGTCAATAAGAAGGTCGAAGGGATACAGTAAACCTGAAGTGAAGCATCGGAATCTATAACTGGACTCACAGGAGTGGCTCAAATCATTGAAAGTTATAGTGTCAGTCCTCTTGTACTTAAGTCGGCATTGTGCCTTTTGTATTACATTCGTATGCAATTTCTGTGTTTCATCGTCAATAAGAAGATCCAAGGGATACAGTAAACCTGAAGTGAAGCATCGGAATCTAAAACTGGACTCACAGGAGATGTTCAAATCATAGAAAGTTAGAGTGTCAGTCCTCTTGTACTTAAGTCGGCATTGTGCCTTTTGTATTACATTCGTATGCAATTTCTGTGTTTCATCGTCAATAAAAAGGTCCAAGGGATGCTGTAAACCTGAAGTGAAGCATCAGAATCAAAAATTGTACTCACAGGGGATGTTCATACATAGAAAGTTAGAGTGTCAGTCTTCTTGTACTTAAGTCGGCATTGTTCCTTTTGTATTAAATTCGGATGCAATTTCTGTGTTTCATCGTCAATAAGAAGGTCCAAGGTATACAGTAAACCTGAAGTGAAGCATCGGAATCTTAAACTGGACTCACAGGTGAGGTTCAAATCATAGAAAGTTAGAGTGTCAGTCCTCTTGTACTTAAGTCGGCATTGTGCCTTTTGTATTAAATTCGGATGCAATTTCTGTGTTTCATCTTCAATAAGAAGGTCCAAGGGATACAGTAAACCTGAAGTGAAGCATCGGAATCTAAAACTGGACTCACAGGAGACGTTCAAATCATAGAAAGTTAGAGTGTCAGTCCTCTTGTACGTAAGTCGGCATTGTGCCTTTTGTATTACATTCGTATGCAATTTCTGTGTTTCATCGTCAATAAGAAGAACCAAGGGATACAGTAAACCTGAAGTGAAGCATCGGAATCTAAAACTGGACTCACAGGAGAGGTTCAAATCGTAGAAAGTTAGTGTGTCAGTCCTCTTGTACTTAAGTCGGCATTGTGCATTTTGTATTAAATTCGGATGCAATTTTTAGTGTTTCATCGTCAATAAGAAGGTCCAAGGGATTCAGTAAACCTGAAGTGAAGCATCGAAATCTAAAACTGGACTCACAGGTGAGGTTCAAATCATAGAAAGTTAAAGTGTCAGTCCTCTTGTACTTACGTCAACATAGTGCCTTTTGTATTAAATTCGGATGCAATTTCTGTGTTTCATCGTCAATAAGAAGGTCGAAGGGATACAGTAAACCTGAAGTGAAGCATCGGAATCTATAACTGGACTCACAGGAGTGACTCAAATCATAGAAAGTTATAGTGTCAGTCCTCTTGTACTTAAGTCGGCATTGTGCCTCTTGTATTGAATTCGGATGCAATTTCTGTGTATCATCGTCAATAAGAAGGCCCAAGGGATGCTGTAAACCTGAATTGAAGCATCGGAATCTAAAATTGTAATCACAGGAGCTGTTCATATCATAGAAACTTAGAGTGTCAGTCCTCTTGTACTTAAGTCGGCATTGTGCCTTTTGTATTAAATTCGGATGCAATTTCTGTGTTTCATCGTCAATAAGAAGGTCCAAGGGATACAGTAAACCTGAAGTGAAGCATCGGAATCTAAAACTGGAATCACAGGAGAGGTTCAAATCAGAGAAACTTAGGGTGTCAGTCCTCTTGTACTTAAGTCGCCATTGTGCCTTTTGTATTAAATTCGGATGCAATTTCTGTGTTTCATCGTCAATAAGAAGGTCCAAGGGATACAATAAACCAGAAGTGAAGCATCGGAATCTAAAACTGGACTCACAGGTGAGGTTCAAATCATAGAAACTTAGAGTGTCAGCCCCTTGTACTTAAGTCGGCATTGTGCCTTTTGTATTAAATTCGTATGCAATTTCTGTGTTTCATCGTCAATAAGAAGATCCAAGGGATACAGTAAACCAGAAGTGAAGCATCGGAATCTAAAACTGGACTCACAGGAGAGGTTCAAATCGTAGAAAGTTAGTGTGTCAGTCCTCTTGTACTTAAGTCGGCATTGTGCATTTTGTATTAAATTCGGATGCAATTTCTGTGTTTCATCGTCAATAAGAAGGCCCAAGGGATGCTGTAAACCTGAATTGAAGCATCGGAATCTAAAATTGTACTCACAGAAGATGTTCATATCATAGAAAGTTTGAGTGTCAGTCCTCTTGTACTTAAGTCGGCATTGTGCCTTTTGTATTAAATTCGGATGCAAATTCTGTGTTTCATCGTCAATAATAAGGTCGAAGGGATACAGTAAACCTGAAGTGAAGCATCGGAATCTATAACTGGACTCACAGGAGTGGCTCAAATCATAGAAAGTTATAGCGTCAGTCCTCTTGTACTTAAGTCGGCATTGTGCCTGTTGTATTAAATTCGGATGCAATTTCTGTGTTTCATTGTCAACAAGAAGATCCAAGGGATACAGTAAACCAGAAGTGAAGCATCGCAATCTAAAACTGGACTCACAGGAGAGGTTCAAATCGTAGAAAGTTAGTGTGTCAGTCCTCTTGTACTTAAGTTGGCACTGTGCATTTTGTATTAAATTCGGATGCAATTTCTGTGTTTCATCGTCAAGAAGATGGTCCAAGGGATTCAGTAAACCTGAAGTGAAGCATCGAAATCTAAAACTGGACGCACAGGTGAGGTTCAAATCATAGAAAGTTAAAGTGTCAGTCCTCTTGTACTTAAGTCGGCATTGTGCCTTTTGTATTAAATTCGGATGCAAATTCTGTGATTCATCGTCAATAAGAAGGTCGAATGGATACAGTAAACCTGAAGTGAAGCATCGGAATCTATAACTGGACTCACAGGAGTGGCTCAAATCATGGAAAGTTATAGTGTCAGTCCTCTTGTACTTAAGTCGGCATTGTGCCTGTTGTATTAAATTCGGATGCAATTTCTGTGTGTCATCGTCAATAAGAAGGCCCAAGGGATGCTGTAAACCTGAATTGAAGCATCGGAATCTAAAATTGTAATCACAGGAGCTGTTCATATCATAGAAACTTAGAGTGTCAGTCCTCTTGTACTTAAGTCGGCATTGTGCCTTTTGTATTAAATTCGGATGCAATTTCTGTGTTTCATCGTCAATAAGAAGGTCCAAGGGATACAGTAAACCTGAAGTGAAGCATCGGAATCTAAAACTGGAATCACAGGAGAGGTTCAAATCAGAGAAACTTAGGGTGTCAGTCCTCTTGTACTTAAGTCGGCATTGTGCCTTTTGTATTAAATTCGGATGCAATTTTTGTGTTTCATCGTCAATAAGAAGGTCTAAGGTATACAGTAGACCTGAAGTGAAGCATCGGAATCTTAAACTGGACTCACAGGTGAGGTTCAAATCATAGAAAGTTAGAGTGTCAGTCCTCTTGTACTTAAGTCAGTATTGTGCCTTTTGTATTAAATTCGGATGCAATTTCTGTGTTTCATCGTCAATAAGAAGGTCCAAGGGATACAGAAAACCTGAAGTGAAGCATCGGAATCTAAAACTGGAATCACAGGAGAGGTTCAAATCAAAGAAAGTTATAGTGTCAGTCCTCTTGTACTTAAGTCGGCATTGTGCCTCTTGTATTAAATTCGGATGCAATTTCTGTGTATCATCGTCAATAAGAAGGTCCAAGGGACGCTGTAAACCTGAAGTGAAGCATCGGAATCTAAAATTGTACTCACAGGGGATGTTCATACATAGAAGGTTATAGTGTCAGTTCTCTTGTACTTAAGTCGGCATTGTGCCTCTTGTATTAAATTCGGATGCAAATTCTGTGTTTCATCGTCAATAAGAAGGTCGAAGGGATACAGTAAACCTGAAGTGAAGCATCGGAATCTATAAGTGGACTCACAGGAGTGGCTCAAATCATAGAAAGTTATAGCGTCAGTCCTCTTGTACTTAAGTCGGCATTGTGCCTGTTGTATTAAATTCGGATGCAATTTCTGTGTTTCATTGTCAATAAGAAGATCCAAGGGATACAGTAAACCAGAAGTGAAGCATCGGAATCTAAAACTGGACTCACAGGAGAGGTTCAAATCGTAGAAAGTTAGTGTGTCAGTCCTCTTGTACTTAAGTTGGCACTGTGCATTTTGTATTAAATTCGGATGCAATTTCTGTGTTTCATCGTCAATACGATGGTCCAAGGGATTCAGTAAACCTGAAGTGAAGCATCGAAATCTAAAACTGGACGCACAGGTGAGGTTCAAATCATAGAAAGTTAAAGTGTCAGTCCTCTTGTACTTAAGTCGGCATTGTGCCTTTTGTATTAAATTCGGATGCAAATTCTGTGATTCATCGTCAATAAGAAGGTCGAATGGATACAGTAAACCTGAAGTGAAGCATCGGAATCTATAATTGGACTCACAGGAGTGGCTCAAATCATGTAAAGTTATAGTGTCAGTCCTCTTGTACTTAAGTCGGCATTGTGCCTGTTGTATTAAATTCGGATGCAATTTCTGTGTTTCATCGTCAATAAGAAGGCCCAAGGGATGCTGTAAACCTGAATTGAAGCATCGGAATCTAAAATTGTAATCACAGGAGCTGTTCATATCATAGAAACTTAGAGTGTCAGTCCTCTTGTACTTAAGTCGGCATTGTGCCTTTTGTATTAAATTCGGATGCAATTTCTGTGTTTCATCGTCAATAAGAAGGTCCAAGGGATACAGTAAACCTGAAGTGAAGCATCGGAATCTAAAACTGGAATCACAGGAGAGGTTCAAATCAGAGAAACTTAGGGTGTCAGTCCTCTTGTACTTAAGTCGGCATTGTGCCTTTTGTATTAAATTCGGATGCAATTTCTGTGTTTCATCGTCAATAAGAAGGTCCAAGGGATACAATAAACCAGAAGTGAAGCATCGGAATCTAAAACTGGACTCACAGGTGAGGTTCAAACCATAGAAACTTAGAGTGTCAGCCCCTTGTACTTAAGTCTGCATTGAGCCTTTTGTATTAAATTCGTATGCAATTTCTGTGTTTCATCGTCAATAAGAAGATCCAAGGGATACAGTAAACCAGAAGTGAAGCATCGGAATCTAAAACTGGACTCACAGGAGAGGTTCAAATCGTAGAAAGTTAGTGAGTCAGTCCTCTTGTACTTAAGTCGGCATTGTGCATTTTGTATTAAACTCGGATGCAATTTCTGTGTTTCATCGTCAATAAGGACGTCCAAGGGATGCTGTAAACCTGAATTGAAGCATTGGAATCTAAAATTGTACTCACAGGAGATGTTCATATCATAGAAAGTTTGAGTGTCAGTCCTCTTGTACTTAAGTCGGCATTGTGCCTTTTGTATTAAATTCGGATGCAAATTCTGTGTTTCATCGTCAATAAGAAGGTCGAAGGGATACAGTAAACCTGAAGTGAAGCATCGGAATCTATAACTGGACTCACAGGAGTGGCTCAAATCATAGAAAGTTATAGCGTCAGTCCTCTTGTACTTAAGTCGGCATTGTGCCTGTTGTATTAAATTCGGATGCAATTTCTGTGTTTCATCGTCAATAAGAAGGTCCAAGGGATGCTGTAAACCTGAAGTGAAGCATCGGAATCTAAAATTGTACTCACAGGGGATGTTCATACATAGAAAGTTATAGTGTCAGTCCTCTTGTACTTAAGTCGGCATTGTGCCTTTTGTATTAAATTCGGATGCAATTTCTGTGTTTCATCGTCAATAAGAAGGTCTAAGGTATACAGTAGACCTGAAGTGAAGCATCGGAATCTTAAACTGGACTCACAGGTGAGGTTCAAATCATAGAAAGTTAGAGTGTCAGTCCTCTTGTACTTAAGTCAGTATTGTGCCTTTTGTATTAACTTCGGATGCAATTTCTGTGTTTCATCGTCAATAAGAAGGTCCAAGGGATACAGAAAACCTGAAGTGAAGCATCGGAATCTAAAACTGGAATCACAGGAGAGGTTCAAATCAAAGAAAGTTATAGTGTCAGTCCTCTTGTACTTAAGTCGGCATTGTGCCTCTTGTATTAAATTCGGATGCAATTTCTGTGTATCATCGTCAATAAGAAGGTCCAAGGGATGCTGTAAACCTGAATTGAAGCATCGGAATCTAAAATTGTACTCACAGGAGATGTTCATATCGTAGAAAGTTTGAGTGTCAGTCCTCTTGTACTTAAGTCGGCATTGTGCCTTTTGTATTAAATTCGGATGCAATTTCTGTGTTTCATCGTCAATAAGAAGGTCCTAGGGATACAGTAAACCTGAAGTGAAGCATCGGAATCTAAAACTGGAATCACAGGAGAGGTTCAAATCAGAGAAACTTAGAGTGTCAGTCCTCTTGTACTTAAGTCGGCATTGTGCCCTTTGTATTAAATTCGGATGCAATTTCTGTGTTTCATCGTCAATAAGAAGGTCCAAGGGATACAGTAAACCTGAAATGAAGCATCGGAATCTAAAACTGGACTCACAGGTGAGGTTCAAATCATAGAAAGTTAGAGTGTCAGTCCTCTTGTACTTAAGTCGGCATTGTGCTTTTTGTATTAAATTCGTATGCAATTTCTGTGTTTCATTGTCAATAAGAAGATCCAAGGGATACAGTAAACCAGAAGTGAAGCATCGGAATCTAAAACTGGACTCACAGGAGAGGTTCAAATCGTAGAAAGTTAGTGTGTCAGTCCTCTTGTACGTAAGTTGGCACTGTGCATTTTGTATTAAATTCGGATGCAATTTCTGTGTTTCATCGTCAATAAGATGGTCCAAGGTATTCAGTAAACCTGAAGTGAAGCATCGAAATCTAAAACTGGACGCACAGGTGAGGTTCAAATCATAGAAAGTTAAAGTGTCAGTCCTCTTGTACTTAAGTCGGCATTGTGCCTTTTGTATAATATTCGGATGCAAATTCTGTGATTCATCGTCAAAAAGAAGGTCGAATGGATACAGTAAACCTGAAGTGAAGCATCGGAATCTATAACTGGACTCACAGGAGTGGCTCAAATCATGGAAAGTTATAGTGTCAGTCCTCTTGTACTTAAGTCGGCATTGTGCCTGTAGTATTAAATTCAGATGCAATTTCTGTGTTTCATCGTCAACAAGAAGGTCCAAGGGATGCTGTAAACCTGAAGTGAAGCATCGGAATCTAAAATTGTAGTCACAGGGGATGTTCATACATAGAAAGTTATAGTGTCAGTCCTCTTGTACTTAAGTCGGCATTGTGCCTTTTGTATTAAATTCGGATGCAATTTCTGTGTTTCATCGTCAATAAGAAGGTCTAAGGTATACAGTAGACCTGAAGTGAAGCATCGGAATCTTAAACTGGACTCACAGGTGAGGTTCAAATCATAGAAAGTTAGAGTGTCAGTCCTCTTGTACTTAAGTCAGTATTGTGCCTTTTGTATTAAATTCGGATGCAATTTCTGTGTTTCATCGTCAATAGGAAGGTCCAAGGGATACAGAAAACCTGAAGTGAAGCATCGGAATCTAAATCTGGAATCACAGGAGAGGTTCAAATCAAAGAAAGTTATAGTGTCAGTCCTCTTGTACTTAAGTCGGCATTGTGCCTCTTGTATTAAATTCGGATGCAATTTCTGTGTATCATCGTCAATAAGAAGGTCCAAGGGATGCTGTAAACCTGAATTGAAGCATCGGAATCTAAAATTGTACTCACAGGAGATGTTCATATCGTAGAAAGTTTGAGTGTCAGTCCTCTTGTACTTAAGTCGGCATTGTGCCTTTTGTATTAAATTCGGATGCAAATTCTGTGTTTCATCGTCAATAAGAAGGTCGAAGGGATACAGTAAACCTGAAGTGAAGCATCGGAATCTATAACTGGACTCACAGGAGTGGCTCAAATCATAGAAAGTTATAGCGTCAGTCCTCTTGTACTTAAGTCGGCATTGTGCCTGTTGTTTTAAATTCGGATGCAATTTCTGTGTTTCATTGTCAATAAGAAGATCCAAGGGATACAGTAAACCAGAAGTGAAGCATCGGAATCTAAAACTGGACTCACAGGAGAGGTTCAAATCGTAGAAAGTTAGTGTGTCAGTCCTCTTGTACTTAAGTTGGCACTGTGCATTTTGTATTAAATTCGGATGCAATTTCTGTGTTTCATCGTCAATAAGATGGTCCAAGGGATTCAGTAAACCTGAAGTGAAGCATCGAAATCTAAAACTGGACGCACAGGTGAGGTTCAAATCATAGAAAGTTAAAGTGTCAGTCCTCTTGTACTTAAGTCGGCATTGTGCCTTTTGTATTACATTCGGATGCAAATTCTGTGATTCATCGTCAATAAGAAGGTCGAATGGATACAGTAAACCTGAAGTGAAGCATCGGAATCTATAACTGGACTCACAGGAGTGGCTCAAATCATGTAAAGTTATAGTGTCAGTCCTCTTGTACTTAAGTCGGCATTGTGCCTGTTGTATTAAATTCGGATGCAATTTCTGTGTTTCATCGTCAATAAGAAGGCCCAAGGGATGCTGTAAACCTGAATTGAAGCATCGGAATCTAAAATTGTAATCACAGGAGCTGTTCATATCATAGAAACTTAGAGTGTCAGTCCTCTTGTACTTAAGTCGGCATTGTGCCTTTTGTATTAAATTCGGATTCAATTTCTGTGTTTCATCGTCAATAAGAAGGTCCAAGGGATACAGTAAACCTGAAGTGAAGCATCGGAATCTAAAACTGGAATCACAGGAGAGGTTCAAATCAGAGAAACTTAGGGTGTCAGTCCTCTTGTACTTAAGTCGGCATTGTGCCTTTTGTATTAAATTCGGATGCAATTTCTGTGTTTCATCGTCAATAAGAAGGTCCAAGGGATACAATAATCCAGAAGTGAAGCATCGGAATCTAAAACTGGACTCACAGGTGAGGTTCAAATCATAGAAACTTAGAGTGTCAGCCCCTTGTACTTAAGTCTGCATTGTGCCTTTTGTATTAAATTCGTATGCAATTTCTGTGTTTCATCGTCAATAAGAAGATCCAAGGGATACAGTAAACCAGAAGTGAAGCATCGGAATCTAAAACTGGACTCACAGGAGAGGTTCAAGTCGTAGAAAGTTAGTGTGTCAGTCCTCTTGTACTTAAGTCTGCATTGTGCATTTTGTATTAAATTCGGATGCAATTTCTGTGTTTCATCGTCAATAAGGACGTCCAAGGGATGCTGTAAACCTGAATTGAAGCATCGGAATCTAAAATTGTACTCACAGGAGATGTTCATATCATAGAAAGTTTGAGTGTCAGTCCTCTTGTACTTAAGTCGGCATTGTGCCTTTTGTATTAAATTCGGATGCAAATTCTGTGTTTCATCGTCAATAAGAAGGTCGAAGGGATACAGTAAACCTGAAGTGAAGCATCGGAATCTATAACTGAACTCACAGGAGTGGCTCAAATCATAGAAAGTTATAGCGTCAGTCCTCTTGTACTTAAGTCGGCATTGTGCCTGTTGTATTAAATTCGGATGCAATTTCTGTGTTTCATCGTCAATAAGAAGGTCCAAGGGATGCTGTAAACCTGAAGTGAAGCATCGGAATCTAAAATTGTACTCACAGGGGATGTTCATACATAGAAAGTTATAGTGTCAGTCCTCTTGTACTTAAGTCGGCATTGTGCCTTTTGTATTAAATTCGGATGCAATTTCTGTGTTTCATCGTCAATAAGAAGGTCTAAGGTATACAGTAGACCTGAAGTGAAGCATCGGAATCTTAAACTGGACTCACAGGTGAGGTTCAAATCATTGAAAGTTAGAGTGTCTGTCCTCTTGTACTTAAGTCAGTATTGTGCCTTTTGTATTAAATTCGGATGCAATTTCTGTGTTTCATCGTCAATAAGAAGGTCCAAGGGATACAGAAAACCTGAAGTGAAGCATCGGAATCTAAAACTGGAATCACAGGAGAGGTTCAAATCAAAGAAAGTTATAGTGTCAGTCCTCTTGTACTTAAGTCGGCATTGTGCCTCTTGTATTAAATTCGGATGCAATTTCTGTGTATCATCGTCAATAAGAAGGTCCAAGGGATGCTGTAAACCTGAATTGAAGCATCGGAATCTAAAATTGTACTCGCAGGAGATGTTCATATCGTAGAAAGTTTGAGTGTCAGTCCTCTTGTACTTAAGTCGGCATTGTGCCTTTTGTATTAAATTCGGATGCAATTTCTGTGTTTCATCGTCAATAAGAAGGTCCTAGGGATACAGTAAACCTGAAGTGAAGCATCGGAATCTAAAACTGGAATCACAGGAGAGGTTCAAATCAGAGAAGCTTAGAGTGTCAGTCCTCTTGTACTTAAGTCGGCATTGTGCCTTTTGTATTAAATTCGGATGCAATTTCTGTGTTTCATCGTCAATAAGAAGGTCCAAGGGATACAGTAAACCTGAAGTGAAGCATCGGAATCTAAAACTGGACTCACAGGTGAGGTTCAAATCAAAGAAAGTTAGAGTGTCAGTCCTCTTGTACTTAAGTCGGCATTGTGCTTTTTGTATTAAATTCGTATGCAATTTCTGTGTTTCATTGTCAATAAGAAGATCCAAGGGATACAGTAAACCAGAAGTGAAGCATCGGAATCTAAAACTGGACTCACAGGAGAGGTTCAAATCGTAGCAAGTTAGTGTGTCAGTCCTCTTGTACTTAAGTTGGCACTGTGCATTTTGTATTAAATTCGGATGCAATTTCTGTGTTTCACCGTCAATAAGAAGGTCCAAGGGATACAGTAAACCTTAAGTGAAGCATCGGAATCTAAAACTGGACTAACAGGAGAGGTTCAAATCATAGAAAGTTAGAGTGTCAGTCCTCTTGTACTTAAGTCGGCATTGTGCCTTTTGTATTAAAATCGGATGCAATTTCTGTGCTTCATCGTCAATAAGAAGGTCCAAGGAATACGGTAAATCTGAAGTGAAGCATCGGAATCTAAAACTGGACTCACAGGAGAGGTTCAAATAAGAGAAACTTAGAGTGTCAGTCCTCTTGTACTTAAGTCGGCATTGTGCCTTTTGTATTAAATTCGGATGCAATTTCTGTGTTTCATTGTCAATAAGAAGGTACAAGGGATTCAGTAAACCTGAAGTGAAGCATCGAAAACTAAAACTGGACTCACAGGTGAGTTTCAAATCATAGAAAGTTTGAGTGTCAGTCCTCTTGTACTTAAGTCGGCATTGTGCCTTTTGCATTAAATTCGGATGCAATTTCTGTGTTTCATCGTCAATAAGAAGGTTCAAGGGAAGCAGTAAACCTGAAGTGAAGCATCGGAATCTATAATTGTACTCACAGGAGAGGTTCATATCATGGAATGTTAGAGTGTCAGTCCTCTTGTTCTTAAGTCGGCATTGTGCCTTTTGTAATTAATTCGGATGCAATTTCTGTGTTTCATCGTCAATAAGAAGGTCCAAGATATACTATGAACCTGAAGTGAAGCTTCGGAATCTAAAACTGGACTCACAGGTGAGGTTCAAATCAAAGAAAGTTAGAGTGTCAGTCCTCTTGCACTTAAGTCGGCATTGTGCCTTTTGTATTAAATTCGGATGCAATTTCTGAGTTTCATCGTCAATAAGATGGTCCAAGGGATACAGTAAACCTGAAGTGAAGCATCGGAATCTTAAACTGGACTCACAGGTGAGGTTCAAATCATAGAAAGTTAGCGTGTCAGTCCTCTTGTACTTAAGTCGGCATTGTGCCTTTTGTATTAAATTCGGATGCAATTACTGTGTTTCATCGTCAATAAGAAAGTCCAAGAGATACAGAAAACCTGAAGTGAAGCATCGGAATCTAAAACTGGAATCACAGGAGAGGTTCAAATCAAAGAAAGTTGGAGTGTCAGGCCTCTTGTACATAAGTCGGAATTGTGCCTTTTGTATTAAATTTGGATGCAATTTCTGTGTTTCATAGTCAATAAGAAGGTCCAAGGGATACAGTTAACCTGAAGTGAAGCATCGGAATCGAAAACTGGACTCACAGGAGAGGTTCAAATCATAGAAAGTTAGAGTGTCAATCCTCTTGTACTTCAGTCGGCATTGTGCCTTTTGTATTAAATTCGGATGCAAATTCTGTGTTTCATCGTCAATAAGAAGGTCCAAGGGATACAATAAACCTGAAGTGAAGCATCGGAATCTAAAACTGGACTCACAGGAGAGGTTCAAATCATTGAAAGTTAGAGTATCAGTCCTCTTGTACTTAGGTCGGCATTGTGTCTTTTGTATTAAATTCGGATGTAATTTCTGTGTTTCATCGTTTATAAGAAGGTCCAAGGGATACAGTAAACCTGAAGTGAAGCATCGGAAACTAACACGGGACTCACTGGAGTGGTTCAAATCACAGAAAGTTAGAGTGTCAGTCCTCTTGTACTTAAGTCAGCATTGTGCCTTCTGTATTAAATTCGGATGCAATTTCTGTGTTTCATCGTCAATAAGAAGGTCCAAGGGATACAGTAAACCTGAAGTGAAGCATCGGCATCTAAAACTGGACTCACAGGAGATGTTCAAATCATAGAAAGTTAGAGTGTCAGTCCTCTTGTACTTAAGTCGGCATTGTGCCTTTTGTATTAAATTCGGATGCAATTTCTGTGTTTCATCGACAATATGAAGGTCCAAGGGATACAGTAAACCTGATGTGAAGCCTCGGCATCTAAAACTGGACTCACAGGAGAGGTTCAAATCATAGAAAATTAGAGTGTCAGTCCTTTTGTACTTAAGTCGGCATTGTGCCTTTTATATTAAAATCGGATGGAATTTCTGTGCTTCATCGTCAATAAGAAAGTCCAAGGGATACAGTAAACCTGAAGTGAAGCATCGGAATCTAAAACTGGACTCACAGGAGAGGTTCAAATCACAGAAACTTAGGGTGTCAGTCCTCTTGTACTTAAGTCGGCAATGAGCCTTTTGTATTAAATTCGGATGCAATTTCTGTGTTTCATTGTCAATAAGAAGTTACAAGGGATTCAGTAAACCTGAAGTGAAGCATCGAAATCTAAAACTGGACTCACAGGTGAGGTTCAAATCATAGAAAGTTTGAGTGTCAGTCCTCTTGTACTTAAGTGGGCATTGTGCCTTTTGTATTAAATTCGGATGCAATTTATGTGTTTCATCGTCAATAAGAAGGTCCAAGGGATACAGTAAACCTGAAGTGAAGCATCGGAATCTATAACTGGACTCACAGGAGTGGTTCAAATCATAAAAAGTGAGAGTGTCAGTCCTCTTGTACTTAAGTCGGCATTGTGCCTGTTGTATTAAATTTAGATGCAATTTCAGTGTTTCATCGTCAGTAAGAAAGTCCAAGGGATGCAGTAAACCTGAAGTGAAGCATCGGAATCTAAAATTGTACTCACAGGAGAGGTTCATATCATTGAATGTTAGAGTGTCAGTCCTCTTGTACTTAAGTCGGCATTGTGCCTTTTGTAATTAATTCGGATGCAATTTCTGTGTTTCATCGTCTATAAGAAGATCCAAGATATACAATAAACCTGAAGTGAAGCATCGGAATCTATAACTGGACTCACAGGAGTGGTTCAAATCATAAAAAGTGAGAGTGTCAGTCCTCTTGTACTTAGGTCGGCATTGTGCCTTTTGTATTAAATTCGGATGTAATTTCTGTGTTTCATCGTTTATAAGGAGGTCCAAGTGATAGAGTAAACCTGAAGTGGAGCATCGGAATCTAACACGGTACTCACTGGAGTGGTTCAAATCATAGAAAGTTAGAGTGTCAGTCCTCTTGTACTTAAGTCGGCATTGTGCCTTTTGTATTAAATTCGGATGCAATTTCTGTGTTTCATCTTCAATAAGAAGATCCAAGGGATACAGTAAATCTGAAGTGAAGCCTCGGAATCTAAAACTGGACTCACAGGAGAGGTTCAAATCATAGAAAGTTAGAGTGTCAGTCCTCTTGTACTTAAGTCGGCATTGTGCCTTTTGTATTAAATTCGGATGCAATTTCTGTGTTTCTTCGTCAATAAGAAGGTCCAAGGGATACAGTAAACCTGAAGTGAAGCCTCGGCATCTAAAACTGTACTCACAGGAGAGGTTCAAATCATAGAAAATTAGAGTGTCAGTCCTCTTGTACTTAAGTCGGCATTGTGCCTTTTGTATTAAAATCGGATGCAATTTCTGTGCTTCATCGTCAATAAGAAGGTCCAAGGGATACAGTAAATCTAAAGTGAAGCATCGGAATCTAAAACTGGACTCACAGGAGAGGTTCAAATCAGAGAAACTTAGAGTGTCAGTCCTCTTGTACTTAAGTCGGCATTGTGCATTTTGTATTAAATTCGGATGCAATTTCTGTGTTTCATTGTCAATAAGAAGGTACAAGGGATTCAGTAAACCTGAAGTGAAGCATCGAAATCTAAAACTGGACTCACAGGTGAGGTTCAAATCATAGAAAGTTAGAGTGTCAGTCCTCTTGTACTTAAGTCGGCATTGTGCCTTTTGTATTAAATTCGGATGCAATTTCTGTGTTTCATCGTCAATAAGAAGGTCCAAGGGATGCAGTAAACCTGAAGTGAAGCATCGGAATCTAAAATTGTACTCACAGGAGAGGTTCATATCATGGAATGTTAGAGTGTCAGTCCTCATGTACTTAAGTCGGCATTGTGCCTTTTATAATAAATTCGGATGCAATTTCTGTGTTTCATCGTCAATAAGAAGGTCCAAGATATACAATAAACCTGAAGTGAAGCATCGGAATCTAAAACTGGACTCACAGGTGAGGTTCAAATCATAGAAAGTTAGAGTGTCAGTCCTCTTGTACTTAAGTCGGCATTGTGCCTTTTGTATTAAATTCGGATGCAATTTCTGTGTTTCATCGTCAATAAGAAGGTCCAAGGGATACAGTAAACCTGAAGTGAAACATCGGAATCTTAAACTGGACTCACAGGAGTGGTTCAAATCATAGAAAGTTAGAGTGTCAGTCCTCTTGTACTTAAGTCGGCATTGTGCCAGTTGTATTAAATTCGGATGCAATATCTGTGTTTCATCGTCAATAAGAAGGTGTAAGGGATGCAGTAAACCTGAAGTGAAGCATCGGAATCTAAAATTGTACTCACAAGAAAGGTTCTTATCATAGAAAGTTAGAGTGTCAGTCCTCTTGTACTTAAGTCGGCATTGTGCCTTTTGTATTAAATTCGGATGCAAATTCAGTGTTTCATCGTCAATAAGAAGGTCCAAGGGATACAGTAAACCTGAAGTGAAACATCGGAATCTAAAACTGGACTCACAGGAGAGGTTCAAATCATAGAAAGTTAGAGTATCAGTCCTCTTGTACTTAGGTCGGCATTGTGCCTTTTGTATTAAATTCGGATGTAATTTCTGTGTTTCATCGTTTATAAGAAGGTCCAAGGGATACAGTAAACCTGAAGTGAAGCATCGGAATCTAAAACTGGACTCACAGGTGAGGTTCAAATCATAGAAAGTTAGAGTGTCCGTCCTCTTGTACTTAAGTCGGCATTGTGCCAGTTGTATTAAATTCGGATGCAATATCTGTGTTTCATCGTCAATAAGAAGGTCCAAGGGATACAGTAAACCTGAAGTGAAGCATCGCCATCTAAAACTGGACTCACAGGAGAGGTTCAAATCATTGAAAGTTAGAGTGTCAGTCCTCTTGTACTTAAGTCGGCATTGTGCCTTTTGTATTAAATTCGTATGCAATTTCTGTGTTTCATCGTCAATAAGAAGGTCCAAGGTATGCAGTAAACCTGAAGTGAAGCATCGGAATCTAAAATTGTACTCACAGGAGAGGTTCATATCATGGAATGATAGAGTGTCAGTCCTCTTGTACTTAAGTCGGCATTGTGCCTTTTGTAATAAATTCGGATGCAATTTCTGTGTTTCATCGTCAATAAGAAGGTCCAAGATATACAATAAACCTGAAGTGAAGCATCGGAATCTATAACTGGACTCACAGGAGTGGTTCAAATCATAAAAAGTGAGAGTGTCAGTCCTCTTGTACTTAAGTCGGCATTGTGCCTTTTGTATTAAATTCGGATGCAATTTCTGTGTTTCATCGTCAATAAGAAGGTCCAAGGGATACAGTAAACCTGAAGTGAAGCATCGGAATCTTAAACTGGACTCACAGGAGTGGTTCAAATCATAGAAAGTTAGAGTGTCAGTCCTCTTGTACTTAAGTCGGTATTCTGCCTTTTGTATTAAATTCGGATGCAATTTCTGTGTTTCATCGTCAATAAGAAGGTGCAAGGGATACAGTAAACCTGAAGTGAAGCATCGGAATCTTAAACTGGACTCACAGGAGTGGTTCAAAACATAGAAAGTTAGAGTGTCGGTCCTCCTGTACGTAAGTCGGCAATGTGCCTTTTGTATTAAATTCGGATGCAATTTCTGTGTTTCATCGTCAATAAGAAGGTCCAAGGGATACAGTAAACCTGAAGTGAAGCCTCGGAATCGAAAACTGGACTCACAGGAGAGGTTCAATTCATAGAAAGTTAGAGTGTCAGTCCTCTTGTACTTAAGTTGGCATTGTGCCTTTTGTATTAATTTGGGATGCAGTTTCTGTATTTCCTCGTCAATAAGAAGGCCCAAGGAATACAGTAAACCTGAAGTGAAGCATCGGAATCTAAAACTGGACTCACAGGAGAGGTTCAAATCATAGAAAGTTAGAGTGTCAGTCCTCTTGTACTTAGGTCGGCATTGTGCCTTTTGTATTAAATTCGGATGTAATTTCTGTGTTTCATCGTTTATAAGGAGGTCCAAGTGACAGAGTAAACCTGAAGTGAAGCATCGGAATCTAACACGGTACTCACTGGAGTGGTTCAAATCATAGAAAGTTAGAGTGTCAGTCCTCTTGTACTTAAGTCGGCATTGTGCCTTTTGTATTAAATTCGGATGCAATTTCTGTGTTTCATCTTCAATAAGAAGATCCAAGGGATACAGTAAATCTGAAGTGAAGCCTCGGAATCTAAAACTGGACTCACAGGAGAGGTGCAAATCATAGAAAGTTAGAGTGTCAGTCCTCTTGTACTTAAGTCGGCATTGTGCCTTTTGTATTAAATTCGGATGCAATTTCTGTGTTTCTTCGTCAATAAGAAGGTCCAAGGGATACAGTAAACCTGAAGTGAAGCCTCGGCATCTAAAACTGTACTCACAGGAGAGGTTCAAATCATAGAAAATCTGAGTGTCAGTCCTCTTGTACTTAAGTCGGCATTGTGCCTTTTGTATTAAAATCGGATGCAATTTCTGTGCTTCATCGTCAATAAGAAGGTCCAAGGGATACAGTAAATCTGAAGTGAAGCATCGGAATCTAAAACTGGACTCACAGGAGAGGTTCAAATCAGAGAAACTTAGAGTGTCAGTCCTCTTGTACTTAAGTCGGCATTGTGCCTTTTGTATTAAATTCGGATGCAATTTCTGTGTTTCATTGTCAATAAGAAAGTACAAGGGATTCAGTAAACCTGAAGTGAAGCATCGAAATCTAAAACTGGACTCACAGGTGAGGTTCAAATCATAGAAAGTTAGAGTGTCAGTCCTCTTGTACTTAAGTCGGCATTGTGAATTTTGTATTAAATTCGGATGCAATTTCTGTGTTTCATCGTCAATAAGAAGGTCCAAGGGATGCAGTAAACCTGAAGTGAAGCATCGGAATCTAAAATTGTACTCACAGGAGAGGTTCATATCATGGAATGTTAGAGTGTCAGACCTCTTGTACTTAAATCGGCATTGTCCCTTTTGTAATAAATTCGGATGCAATTTCTGTGTTTCATCGTCAATAAGAATGTCCAAGATATACAATAAACCTGAAGTGAAGCATCGGAATCTAAAACTGGACTCACAGGTGAGGTTCAAATCATAGAAAGTTAGAGTGTCAGTCCTCTTGTACTTAAGTCGGCATTGTGCCTTTTGTATTAAATTCGGATGCAATTTCTGTGTTTCATCGTCAATAAGAAGGTCCAAGGGATACAGTAAACCTGGAGTGAAACATCGGAATCTTAAACTGGACTCACAGGAGTGGTTCAAATCATAGAAAGTTAGAGTGTCAGTCCTCTTGTACTTAAGTCGGCATTGTGCCAGTTGTTTAAAATTCGGATGCAATATCTGTGTTTCATCGTCAATAAGAAGGTGTAAGGGATGCAGTAAACCTGAAGTGAAGCATCGGAATCTAAAATTGTACTCACAAGAGAGGTTCTTATCATAGAAAGTTAGAGTGTCAGTCCTCTTGTACTTTAGTCGGCATTGTGCCTTTTGTATTAAATTCGGATGCAAATTCTGTGTTTCATCGTCAATAAGAAGGTCCAAGGGATACAGTAAACCTGAAGTGAAACATCGGAATGTAAAACTGGACTCACAGGAGAGGTTCAAATCATAGAAATTTAGAGTATCAGTCCTCTTGTACTTAGGTCGGCATTGTGCCTTTTGTATTAAATTCGGATGTAATTTCTGTGTTTCATCGTTTATAAGAAGGTCCAAGGGATACAGTAAACCTGAAGTGAAGCATCGTAACCTAACACGGGACTCACAGGAGTGGTTCAAATCACAGAAAGTTAGAGTGTCAGTCCTCTTGTACTTAAGTCAGCATTGTGCCTTTTGTATTAAATTCGGATGCAATTTCTGTGTTTCATCGTCAATAAGAAGGTCCAAGGGATACAGTAAACCTGAAGTGAAGCATCGGCATCTAAAACTGGACTCACAGGAGAGGTTCAAATCATTGAAAGTTAGAGTGTCAGTCCTCTTGTACATAAGTCGGCATTGTGCCTTTTGCATTAAATTCGGATGCAATTTCTGTGTTTCATCGTCAATAAGAAGGTCCAAGGGATGCAGTAAAACTGAAGTGAAGCATCGGAATCTAAAATTGTACTCACAGGAGTGGTTCATATCATGGAATGTTAGAGTGTCAGTCCTCTTGTACTTAAGTCGGCATTGTGCCTTTTGTAATAAATTCGGATGCAATATCTGTGTTTCATCGTCAATAAGAAGGTGTAAGGGATGCAGTAAACCTGAAGTGAAGCATCGGAATCTAAAATTGTACTCACAGGAGAGGTTCTTATCATAGAAAGTTAGAGTGGTAGTCCTCTTGTACTTAAGTCGGCATTGTGCCTTTTGTATTAAATTCGGATGCAAATTCTGTGTTTCATCGTCAATAAGAAGGTCCAAGGGATACAGTACACCTGAAGTGAAACATCGGAATCTAAAACTGGACTCACAGGAGAGGTTCAAATCATAGAAAGTTAGAGTATCAGTCCTCTTGTACTTAGGTCGACATTGTGCCTTTTGTATTAAATTCGGATGTAATTTCTGTGTTTCATCGTTTATAAGAAGGTCCAAGGAATACAGTAAACCTGAAGTGAAGCATCGTAATCTAACACGGGACTCACAGGAGTGGTTCAAATCACAGAAAGTTAGAGTGTCAGTCCTCTTGTACTTAAGTCAGCATTGTGCCTTTTGTATTAAATTCGGATGCAATTTCTGTGTTTCATCGTCAATAAGAAGGTCCAAGGGATACAGTAAACCTTAAGTGAAGCATCGGCATCTAAAACTGGACTCACAGGAGAGGTTCAAATCATAGAAAGTTAGAGTGACAGTCCTCTTGTACTTAAGTCGGCATTGTGCCTTTTGTATTAAATTCGGATGCAATTTCTGTGTTTCATCGACAATAAGAAGGTCCAAGGGATACAGTAAACCTGAAGTGAAGCATCGGAATCTTAAACTGGACTCACAGGAGTGGTTCAAATCATAGAAAGTTAGAGTGTCAATCCTCTTGGATTTAAGTCGGCATTGTGAATTTTGTATTAAATTCGGATGCAATATCTGTGTTTCATCGTCAATAAGAAGGTGTAAGGGATGCAGTAAACCTGAAGTGAAGCATCGGAATCTAAAATTGTACTCACAGGAGAGGTTCTTATCATAGAAAGTTAGAGTGTCAGTCCTCTTGTTCTTAAGTCTGCATTGTGCCTTTTGTATTAAATTCGGATGCAATTTCTGTGTTTCATCGTCAATAAGAAGGTCCAAGGTATACAGTAAACCTGAAGTGAAGCATCGGATACTTTAACTGGACTCACAGGTGAGGTTCAAATCATAGAAAGTTAGAGTGTCAGTCCTCTTGTACATAAGTCGGCATTGTGCCTTTTGTATTAAATTCGGATGCAATTTCTGTGTTTCATCGTCAATAAGCAGGTCCAAGGGATACAGAAAACCTGAAGTGAAGCATCGGAATCTAAAACTGGAATCACAGGAGAGGTTCAAATCAAAGAAAGTTAGAGTGTCAGAGTGTCAGTCCTCTTGTACTTAAGTCGGCATTGTGCCTTTTGTATTAAATTCGGATGCCATTTCTGTGTTTCATCGTCAATAAGAAGGTCCAAGGGATACAGTAAACCTGAAGTGAAGCATCGGAATCTAAAACTGGACTCACAGGAGAGGTTTAAACCATAGAAAGTAAGAGTGTCAGTCCTCTTGTACTTAAGTCGGCATTGTGCCTTTTGTATTAAATTCGGATGCAGTTTCTGTGTTTCATCGTCAATAAGAAGGTCCAAGGTATACAGTAAACCTGAAGTGAAGCATCGCAATCTAAAACTGGACTCACAGGAGAGGTTCAAATCATAGAAAGTTAGAGTGTCAGTCCTCTTGTACTTAGGTCGGCATTGTGCCTTTTGTATTAAATTCGGATGTAATTTCTGTGTTTCATCGTTTATAAGAAGGTCCAAGGGATACAGTAAACCTGAAGTGAAGTATCGGAATCTAACACAGGACTCACGGGAGTGGTTCAAATCATAGAAAGTTAGAGTGTCAGTCCTCTTGTACTTAAGTCAGCATTGTGCCTTTTGTATTAAATTCGGATACAATTTCTGTGTTTCATCGACAATAAGAAAGTCCAAGGGATACAGTAAACCTGAAGTGAAGCCTCGGCATCTAAAACTGGACTCACAGGAGAGGTTCATATCAGAGAAACTTAGAGTGTCAGTCCTCTTGTACTTAAGTCGGCATTGTGCCTTTTGTATTAAATTCGGATGCAATTTCTGTGTTTCATTGTCAATAAGAAGGTACAAGGGATTCAGTAAACCTGAAGTGAAGCATCGAAATCTAAAACTGGACTCACAGGTGAGGTTCAAATCATAGAAAGTTTGAGTGTCAGTCCTCTTGTACTTAAGTCGGCATTGTGCCTTTTGTATTAAATTCGGATGCAATTTCTGTGTTTCATCGTCATTAAGAAGGTCGAAGGGATACAGTAAACCTGAAGTGAAACATCGGAATCTATAACTGGACTCACAGAAGTGGTTCAAATCAGAGTAAGTTAGAGTGTCAGTCCTCTTGTACTTCAGTCGGCATTGTGCCTGTTGTATTAAATTCGGATGCAATTTCTGTGTTTCATCGTCAATAAGAAAGTCCAAGGGATGCAGTAAACCTGAAGTTAGGCATCGGAATCAAAAATTGTACTCACAGGAGAGGTTCATATCATTGAATGTTAGAGTGTCAGTCCTCTTGTACTTAAGTCCCCATTGTGCCTTTTGTAATTAATTCGGATGCAATTTCTGTGTTTCATCGTCAATAAGAGGGTCAAAGATATACAATAAACCTGAAGTGAAGCATCGGAATCTAAAACTGGACTCACAGGTGAGGTTCAAATCATAGAAAGTTAGAGTGTCAGTCCTCTTGTACTTAAGTCGGCATTGTGCCTTTTGTATTAAATTCGGATGCAATTTCTGTGTTTCATCGTCAATAAGAAGGTCCAAGGGATACAGTAAACCTGAAGTGAAGCATCGGAATCTTAAACTGGACTCACAGGAGTGGTTCAAATCATAGAAAGTTAGAGTGTCAATCCTCTTGTACTTAAGTCGGCATTGTGCCTTTTGTATTAAATTCGGATGCAATATCTGTGTTTCATCGTCAATAAGAAGGTGTAAGGGATGCAGTAAACGTGAAGTGAAGCATCGGAATCTTAAATTGTACTCACAGGAGAGGTTCTTATCATAGAAAGTTAGAGTGTCAGTCCTCTTGTACTTAAGTCTGCATTGTGCCTTTTGTATTAAATTCGGATGCAATTTCTGTGTTTCATCGTCAATAAGAAGGTCCAAGGTATACAGTAAACCTGAAGTGAAGCATCGGATACTTTAACTGGACTCACAGGTGAGGTTCAAATCATAGAAAGTTAGAGTGTCAGTCCTCTTGTACATAAGTCGGCATTGTGCCTTTTGTATTAAATTCGGATGCAAGTTCTGTGTTTCATCGTCAATAAGCAGGTCCAAGGGATACAGAAAACCTGAAGTGAAGCATCGGAATCTAAAACTGGACTCACAGGAGATGTTTAAACCATAGAAAGTTAGAGTGTCAGTCCTCTTGTACTTAAGTCGGCATTGTGTCTTTTGTATTAAATTCGGATGCAGTTTCTGTGTTTCATCGTCAATAAGAAGGTCCAAGGGATACAGTAAACCTGAAGTGAAGCATCGCAATCTAAAACTGGACTCACAGGAGAGGTTCAAATCATAGAAAGTTAGAGTGTCAGTCCTCTTGTACTTAGGTCGGCATTGTGCCTTTTGTATTAAATTCGGATGTAATTTCTGTGTTTCATCGTTTATAAGAAGGTCCAAGGGATACAGTAAACCTGAAGTGAAGTATCGGAATCTAACACGGGACTCACGGGAGTGGTTCAAATCATAGAAAGTTAGAGTGTCAGTCCTCTTGTACTTAAGTCAGCATTGTGCCTTTTGTATTAAATTCGGATGCAATTTCTGTGTTTTATCGACAATAAGAAGGTCCAAGGGATACAGTAAACCTGAAGTGAAGCCTCGGCATCTAAAACTGGACTCACAGGAGAGGTTCAAATCAGAGAAACTTAGAGTGTCAGTCCTGTTGTACTTAAGTCGGCATTGTACCTTTTGTATTAAATTCGGATGCAATTTCTGTGTTTCATTGTCAATAAGAAGGTGCAAGGGATTCAGTAAACCTGAAGTGAAGCATCGAAATCTAAAACTGGACTCACAGGTGAGGTTCAAATCATAGAAAGTTTGAGTGTCTGTCCTCTTGTACTTAAGTCGGCATTGTGCCTTTTGTAAAAAATTCGGATGCAATTTCTGTGTTTCATCGTCAATAAGAAGGTCGAAGGGATACAGTAAACCTGAAAAACATCGGAATCTATAACTGGACTCACAGAAGTGGTTCAAATCATAGTAAGTTAGAGTGTCAGTCCTCTTGTACTTCAGTCGGCATTGTGCCTGTTGTATTAAATTCGGATGCAATTTCTGTGTTTCATCGTCAATAAGAAGGTCCAAGTGATGCAGTAAACCTGAAGTGAAGCATCGGAATCTAAAATAGTACTCACAGGAGAGGTTCATATCATGGAATGTTAGAGTGTCAGTCCTCTTGTACTTAAGTCGGCATTGTGCCTTTAGTAATAAATTCGGATGCAATTTCTGTGTTTCATCGTCAATAAGAAGGTCCAAGGGATACAGAAAACCTGAAGTGAAGCATCGGAATCTGAAACAGGAATCACAGGAGATGTTCAAATCAAAGAAAGTTAGAGTGTCAGAGTGTCAGTCCTCTTGTACTTAAGTCGGCATTGTGCCTTTTGTATTAAATACGGATGCAAGTTCTGTGTTTCATCGTCAATAAGAAGGTCCAAGGGATACAGTAAACCTGAAGTGAAGCATCGGAATCTAAAACTGGACTCACAGGAGTGGTTTAAACTATAGAAAGTTAGAGTGTCAGTCCTCTTGTACTTAAGTCGGCATTGTGACTTTTGTATTAAATTTGGATGCAGTTTCTGTGTTTCATCGTCAATAAGAAGGTCCAAGGGATACAGTAAACCTGAAGTGAAGCATCGGAATCTAAAATTGGACTCACAGGAGAGGTTCAAATCATAGAAAGTTAGAGTGTCAATCCTCTTGTACTTAGGTCAACATAGTGCCTTTTGTATTAAATTCGGATTTAATATCTGTGTTTCATCGTCTATAAGAAGGTCCAAGGGATACAGTAAACCTGAAGTGAAGCATCGGATACTATAACTGGACTCACAGGAGAGGTTCAAATCATAGAAGGTTAAAGAGTCAGTCCCCTTGTGCTTAAGTCGGCATTGTGCCTTTTGTATTAAATTCTGATGGAATTTCTGTGTTTCATCGTGAATAAGTAAGTCCAAGGGATACAGTAAACCTGAAGTGAAGCATCGGAATCTAAAACTGGACTCACAGTAGAGGTTCAAATCACAGAAAGTTAGAGTGTCAGTCCTCTTGTACTTAAGTCGGCATTGTGCCTTTTGTTTTAAATTCGGATGCAATCCCTGTGTTTGATCGTCAATAAGAAGGTCGAAAGGATACAGTAAACCTGAAGTGAGGCATCGGAATCTAAAACTGGACTCACAGGAGAGGTTCATATCATAGAAAGTTAGAGTGTCAGTCTACTTGTACTTAAGTTGGCATTGTGCGTTTTGTATTAAATTCGGATGCAATTTCTGTGTTTCATCGGCAATAAGAAGGTCCAAGGTATACAGTAAACCTGAAGTGAAGCATCGGAATCTAAAACTGGACTCACAGGAGAGGTTCAAATCATAGAAAGTTAGAGTGTCAGTCCTCTTGTACTTAGGTCGGCATTGTGCCTTTTGTATTAAATTCGGATGTAATTTCTGTGTTTCATCGTTTATAAGAAGGTCCAAGGGATACAGTAAACCTGAAGTGAAGTATCGGAATCTAACACGGGACTCACGGGAGTGGTTCAAATCATAGAAAGTTAGAGTGTCAGTCCTGTTGTACTTAAGTCAGCATTGTGCCTTTTGTATTAAATTCGGATGCAATTTCTGTGTTTCCTCGACAATAAGAAGGTCCAAGGGATACAGTAAACCTGAAGTGAAGCCTCGGCATCTAAAACTGGACTCACAGGAGAGGTTCAAATCAGAGAAACTTAGAGTGTCAGTCCTCTTGTACTTAAGTCGGCATTGTACCTTTTGTATTAAATTCGGATGCAATTTCTGTGTTTCATTGTCAATAAGAAGGTACAAGGGATTCAGTAAACCTGAAGTGAAGCATCGAAATCTAAAACTGGACTCACAGGTGAGGTTCAAATCATAGAAAGTTTGAGTGTCAGTCCTCTTGTACTTAAGTCGGCATTGTGCCTTTTGTATTAAATTCGGATGCAATTTCTGTGTTTCATCGTCAATAAGAAGGTCGAAGGGATACAGTAAACCTGAAGTGAAACATCGGAATCTATAACTGGACTCACAGAAGTGGTTCAAATCATAGTAAGTTAGAGTGTCAGTCCTCTTGTACTTCAGTCGGCATTGTGCCTGTTGTATTAAATTCGGATGCAATTTCTGTGTTTCATCGTCAATAAGAAGGTCCAAGGGATGCAGTAAACCTGAAGTGAAGCATCGGAATCTAAAATTGTACTCAGAGGAGAGGTTCATATCATGGAATGTTAGAGTGTCAGTCCTCTTGTACTTAAGTCGGCATTGTGCCTTTAGTAATAAATTCGGATGCAATTTCTGTTTCATCGTCAATAAGAAGGTCCAAGATATACAATAAACCTGAAGTGAAGCATCGGAATCTAAAACTGGACTCACAGGTGAGGTTCAAATCATAGAAAGTTAGAGTGTCAGTCCTCTTGTACTTAAGTCGGCATTGTGCCTTTTGTATTAAATTCGGATGCAATTTCTGTGTCTCATCGTCAATAAGAAGGTCCAAGGGATACAGTAAACCTGAAGTGAAGCATCGGAATCTGAAACTGGACTCACAGGAGTGGTTCAAATCATAGAAAGTTAGAGTGTCAGTCCTCTTGTACTTAAGTCGGCATTGTGCCTTTGTATTAAATTCAGATGCAATATCTGTGTTTCATCGTCAATATGAAGGTGTAAGGGATTCTCGCGTCCGTCGGCCGTCGTAATTTAATATATTATTATTGCTATTATTATTTTTTGATTGTTGCCGACTTACGTGGCGGGCCTTCATAAAAATGATATTTAAGTTGAACAATGTAATAAACTTTTCATATAAATTTCCTCGGCTAGTCAGTTGACGTTAAAGCAAAAGATCTTTAGTTATTAATTACAATTGCGGCCCACACACGCGCGAGAGTATTTTTCTTACCTCCGTTAACCATTGTATTGTAGTCAGAGTCCTGGCTCTGGGTCTCGGCTATGCTACTGAAAATAAGAATCTTAAACCTAAGTATTTCTGCAACTTCGTGCGGCTGTGGAGAAAAATTAATATTATGCTAATAGCGGGCGAGTTTTCCGCTTCCGCTAATTTTTCATAAGTTAATATCGCCACGTAATGGCGTCGTTGGCTGCATCGGCCGCTGCGATTGTTGAGCTGTAAATTACTTGAATGCAGGTTAATTCAAGGAAGGCGGACATGAAATCGGGATCACCTCTTACAAATTAAAACTGCACAATAAATTTAAATCAGTATATTATATGCTTAACTCATACAAATATGCTTACATTCGTCAGCACACGCAAGATGTCCCTCTAGACACATTCAAGACAAGCGAAGAAGTAAGGTCGACTAAAAAATTAACAAAAGAGCGTATCTTGTCGTCTCTTTAGATCATTCTGTCATAAATTATTTCTTTGCAATCTAAACCTACACAGAGAAATTATTATTTTACGGCTACATGAAAAAAAAATCTCTTACAAATTATGAATGTCTTCTTTATAAATATTGTCTTTTCGTAATATGGCACTGGGGACGCTATATTGCCCCCCGAAATGTTTATGTCATAAAAAATGTTCGTGTTTTTGACATAAATATTTCCACTTTCATGTCCACCGTGTCCACACGCAGATTTTTCTTTCACAGTTTACATATGTCACATCGTATATTTAAAGCGTTAAATTACTGAGGTGTGTTGTCCACAAAGTGTAATACAGATGAGGTTCAAGGTATACAACCACGAGTTAGTCCGGAATATTTGAAGTCCCAGGGGTGTCAACTGTTCGCTCCCCATTTGGCGCGGCCGTAGGGAAACCTGGGGAAACCTCGGCGGAGCGACAGACTAACTGCTTTGGTCACTTTCACTTAATTGTTTCTGGAATGTCATTGGAGTACAGGATGTGCATACAAATATTTTTGTTGCACTATGCAAAAAATGAGGTCATTATAACAATTGATTGCGGTGTCGTTGATGATCTACGCCGCGACGTTTGGCTCGCGACGGCGTCGGTTGGTGTGTTCGGTGCTCGGCGTTCGCGGCGACTGCGGAGAGGTCAACGCCCGCTCGACGCCAGCGTGTGTCTCGCCGTCGCGGAACGTCAGAATCAGCTGATCGGCTGCACCGTTGGCGATGCGCTTCTGTCTCGGCCGGGCGTGGCGGAGTGGGATGATATCCGCCCCCCGCTCTTGTTGGCAGGAGTCAGCTCTGCTACGCATCTCCGACGTAGTACATGAAACACACACACAACCAACGTAATATTTGTTTCCCGCTGCAGATGGTTACGCTAGTGGGAAAGGAGCATTTATTAGTGCGGCAGTTGTTGTTAAGTTTTCGCCAGTTTCCGAGTGTCAAGCTAGCACTGTCTTGCAGAAAACATGACATGGACCTTCTCCCGTGAATGCAGTTTTGATGCAATACTGTTTCCATTACACGTCAGTTTTTGTCTTGATAAAATTATTTATGTTTTCGCCGCACTCGCAGGCACTGGTGAGTGTCCCAATACGAGCTTAGCACAAACATTCGCCGTTTCTGCGGTCGCTGTTTTGCAACAGTCCACGCATCGCATTCCAATCTCGCATTATTGTGCTCACTGAAACTACAGTCTGTCCCAAAAATATTGACTGTGGGTTCACGTTAACAGTTCACATTTATAGTAAATTCACAGTTTTTCGTGCGTAATATTGGCGTTTGGCGTCTTCACCGCTGTTGAACGTTCAATACTAGCACTTCACTGTCCATATCACAGTTTCACCTTCACAGTTTTTCACACTGCTTAAAGTAACTGTTTCGATTAGTTCACAAACACTAATGTATTTCGTTCAGTCTGAACTGGATTTTGGCTAGTGCTGGATTTTACCAGTCTCTCGCACTAATTGTCTCTTTTCATTTTCCACTTAGAGTCGTACTTGCCTTCAGATTTTTTGACTATACAATTGTATTTCCGTCTCATCTGAGGTAAGTCCCCATGTCATGTCTGCCCACTCATTGCGTACTTGCTCTCCAGAGCCAGGCTCGACTTTACAAAACCTTGCCTCTCGCATTATTGTACACATTTTATAATCTAGGCCTAGCGTGCAAGTTCCTAGATTAATGTTAGATTTGTGACTTTTGTTTACACTAAAAATTCGTGCAAATCTCTGCCTTAGCAGATGGCAATATATTTTAACAGTGCTTAGCGGTAGTCGCGTTTACTGATTTGCTTTGTACCTTGTCCACAACACATGAGGTACCTTGGGTGATGTACACCCTGCACTCACATTGTTAAGTAAATTATGCTTGAGCATATTTCAAGATCGGTATAGACATAAATACATGAAACGACTTATACACTATAATATTGAATTTCATAAGTTGCATTACTACTACAGTTCAAAAATATTCATGACACACTAATGAAAAATTCTTTCATCGTTACATGCTATTGAATTTTCTCTTTTTTAAATATTTTTTTTTTTTAGCATTTTTCAACATGAAATTTTTAACATAGTCTTAAACCTACGTTCATTTTTTTTCAAAATGCAATTGTTTAAAACTACTATTATTCCTTAACACCTACAAAATTGAATCGCACTAATCTTGTGTGCCTCATTGTCTTTAAATGTTACACTAAAATCTTAACATTTACACACAGAAAAAAATACACTCTAAACTTAACCTACTACACATATGTAAACGTTGCTCTACTGAGCGAACTTCTTTAAGTCTTTGTATGGATAGAGTCCTTTAATCTCTCCCGATTCTACGTCACCCAACAAATAGCTACATCCATGTGGTATGTCTATGATTTTGTAGGGCCCGGCATACACCAGTTGCCATTTTTTATTCTTTTTCGCTAACAGAGATGACTTGGGATGAGTCCTTATTAGAACCAAGTCACCTGGTTGATACACTGTTACCTTCTTTATTTTCTTGTCATGCTTTTCCTTTCGGCGCTCCGCGCACCTCGTTAAGTTATTTAGAGTCTCAGCTATAATTTGTTCGTGAGGTACAACTTGTCGTGGTACAGTTGGTAATGGTGACAGCCAGCTGTCGGTTTCATTCTTTCCAAACATGACTTCTAGTGGAGTATAACCGGTGGCTGAATGTGGCAATCTATTATGGAGTTCCTCAAAAGTCGAAACGTATTCTGCCCACTTGGTGTGGCGATTCGGAATGTAAGTTCTCATGAACCTGTTCAACTCTTTAAAGGTACGCTCTACAAGACTGCTCTCCGGGTGAAATCGAGCTACAAAAATGTGTTTAACACCTTGCTCTTGTAGAAACGTTTTCCATTTGAGACCAGTAAAATAAGTGGCATTATCGGATAATATGATCTGTGGTTTGCCAACATTAACAAAATAATCTGTTCGTAATTTCTGAATGAGGGGTGTGGCCGTTGAAGCTTTTACAGGATACAATTTTAGAAATTTGGAAAAGGCATCATATACAGCAAATACATATTTCACACCACCTCTGCCAGTGGGCAGTGGCCCTAGAATATCAACAGAAACTAGTCGTAATGGTTTGTTAGGAACAACAGGATGCAATTCACTTACAGTGGGCAGATTTGTAGGTTTCGTCCTTTGACAAACTACACATGTCCTTACAACATTCTGAATTATTCTTTTCATATTCTTAAAATGACATTGTCTTGCGAGAAGTGCTCTACATTTTTCAATACCCACGTGTCCCCACAAAAGGTGCACGTGCCAGATTAAATCACTGATACATACTTCCGGTACACAGATACACCACAAGTCCTTGTTAACATCCTTCCGGTAATATAATACCCCATTTTGCACAGAATAATGGCTACCTATCTGATTTCCACCCGAAGATAGGAGTTCTCGTTTGACTTTTCCCCAAGCTGTATCTTCATCCTGCAAACTAGGCAGTTGTTTGCACGTCTGCAGGAACTTTTTTCGACAAGTAGGGTCTTTCATAACTAAAATTTTGTACTCTGTTGCCTGTTCTAGTATTGTTGTTAACTCAGGCAGACCTTGCGGCAACCGTGACAAAGCATCAGGCACTACGTTGTCACAACCTTTTATATACATTATTTGAAATTGATATTCCTGCAGAGCAAGCACCCACCTAGTCAACCTGTCGTGCATTAACTTGCATGTCAGCAAAAAACTTAAGGCCTGATGGTCACAGAAAATTTTTACATTTTTTCCGTACACATAGTATCTGAACTTCTTCATGGCCCATACTACTGCTAGTGTTTCGAGTTCGGTGACTGTATATGATCGTTCACAACTTGACAACACTCGGCTTGCGAAACCGATTATTCTTATGTTCTTGTTTCCACCATCCTCATCGATTTGAAATAAACAAGCGCCTAGTCCGACAGTGGAGGCGTCTGTAGCAAGGCAAAATTCCTTTGACATGTCAGGATGTGACAGTAGATTAGCATTTAGAAGGGCTTGTCGTATTTGCTCAAATGACTGCTGGCACAGTTCATTCCATATCCAGGGTGTATTCTTTCTCAACAAGTTTAACAGGGTATTATCATTTAAAAGCTGGTCAGGTATGAATCGTCTGAAAAATGACACTAGACCCAGAAATGCCTTTAACTGTTTCTTGGTTCTAGGAGGAGGGAAGTTCTCAATTGCTGCCATTTTCTTCGGATCGGGCACAATACCTGTAGGTGATATTACATGACCAAGAAATTTTATTCTCTCCCTGCCAAATTTGGATTTTGCGAGGTTTGCTGTTACGCCTACCTCAGAAAATCTTTTTAGTACGCATCTCAGCGTGTCCATGTGGCTTTCCCAATCGGGAGTAGCTATTAATAAGTCATCGACATACAACGTTACTCGGTCCAACAAATCTGGTCCTAATACTTTATCGAGCGCTGCAATGAAGACACCTGCACTAACATTTAATCCAAATGGTAAAACTTTAAATTGGTAACTTCTGCCGGCAAACACAAAGGCAGTGTACTTTCTTGATGATTCAGTTAGTGGGATTTGCCAATACGACGAACGCATATCGACAGAGGTTAGATATTTAACTCCATAAAACTTCTGTATCTGTTCATCCAGGTTTTCTGGTCGCGTTCTGACAGGTACAATTATTTTGTTAATGTCGCGCGCATCAAGCACGAGACGTATACTGCCGTCCGCTTTCGCTACGGCCACGAGCGGACTGCTGTACGGGGATAGAGATGGTTCAATTATCCCCCAATCAAGCATTTTTCTTATTTCCTTCGTAACTGCCTCCCTCTTTGACCACGGGATGGTGTAGTTTGCGTGACAGAAAGTATCATGAGGTACCACTTCGATGTTGTAGGTGTAGCCCTCGATAACACCGGGTTTTTCCGAAAACACATTCTCATAATCTGTAAGTAGCTGAGTCAATTCGTTTTGTTGTGCTTCAGTCAAATGTTCTGACTCCCTAACTTTCATGGCTATCAGTTTCCTTTTTTCCTCTCTGTCTTCAGTAATAAACTCCTTATAACATGCTTGTCTTGTACTTAAGTCAGAATATAAATTCATTACCTGTATTCCTTCGAATCTCGTTTGAAAGCTCCGGCAATATTTACCGTGCACTTCCCGTGCCCTCAACAACGGCAAAATTACACGTCTATCCTCATTCATAAGGCTTACTTCCCCGCACAAGAGGTCGATTTTTGCGTCCCTCTGGCGTAAAAATTCCATGCCCAGGATGCAAGCAACACCTAATCCCTTAACTACTAGGAACGAGCTTTTCATTGCTTCATTTCCTACCGTAAACTCGACTTGCACCTGGTGCTTTATGATATGAGATTGTGCACCTATTGCACCTGTTACACGACAATTCTTCACTGGCAATACTGGTATTCTATTATTTTGACTCAAGTACTTGTAAAAATTTGCACTCATGACATTGGTTGACGCACCGGTATCGACTATTATCTGTATTGGTGCTCCATACATATCTGCTTGCAATATAGCCTGCACAACACTTTTATCGGTTCGGTTACACTTCTGCGGTATGTCTACAAGTTCCTTTTCTATTTTTGTTCCTTCATTGTATCTCAGCATACAAAGTTTATGGCTGTCATCCGTGAATGTGCCCTCACTACACCATCCTGCAGCCAACAACGGAGAGCGTATTGTGGCTGTCTTTAGTTTAACGGATGAGCATTAGTGGGTTGACAGTTGTCTGTCACTTCCACTAACCTCACATTGTGATTCTGGTTGTTGTTGTTGCTACAGTTGGGTTGGCCACCCTGCCTCCCCGATGGTGTATTTTGATATTGTGTATGGCTCTGGTTTTGCGGTGGTCGGTTGTAACTTCCTGACATGTTCTGTGATGGACCTGGGTTGGCGTTCCATTGTGGCGCTTTGTTTTGTTGCCACTGTGGTGTCGGTTCGTTACGACCACGCCACTGGTTTCGGTTGTTCCGCCATTGCGGATTGCCGTTACCATTATATCCATTACTCATGCGTCCATCATGATGTCTCTTTCGATTTTGACGATTATAACCGTTGCCGTTATAACCATTGCCATTGTTTGTGCCTCGATTCTGTTGCCGGTGCTCTTGCCTATTCCCGTTACCAGTTGGTACTAAGTTACTACCGTTACTGTGGCTGCTATTGTAATCGGCTTTGTGTTGATTATAGCCTGCATGGTTCCACTTGTTTTCGGTTTTCATATCTTCGATCAATAGGTCAACAGAATCCACTATTTCCATGAATTGTTCTATATCGTATTCCGGCACATTGATGAAATATCTTTTAATTTCACTGGGCAACTTCATTTTTATTAATCTGATTATGTCACGATCGGACATTGGCTCGTCCCAGTACCTGGTTTTGTTTATATACTTTTCGAAATATTTGCGTAACGTTCCCATCTTAGGATTGTACATTTCTGGACTGTACAACTCCTTTCGTAGTCTTTCTTGGACGCTATCGGACCAGAATTTTTGCAAGAATGCACCTTCAAACTGTTGCATCGTTAGACATTTTTCGGACACGTCGGTGGCCCACAGTGCCGCGTCACCTTGAATAAAGGAGACCACGAACTGTATTCTTTGTCTTTCCGTCCATGTCCTGGGAAACACATTCCTAAAGCTCTTAATAAATACAACAGGGTGGACATTTCGTTTTTCGCTATTGAAGGGTTGGAATGTCCTGTGTTTTATTACATTGTCCTCTTTTTTGCACGTCTGATTGCTACATTCTGGGACATTCATCACTTCGTGATGTGCGCTGCACGGTATCGCGTGTTGCTCGTGCTCATAATTCGCATTAGGTTGCGGTTGCGCACTCGCACCCTGGCTACCGTCAGCGTTATTATAGTAATCAGTACGCGGAGTCTGATTCATGATCTGTCCGCCACTGTTTACATTGCTTTCCAACGCAGACAGTCTCCGCGCGACCTCCTGTTGCCAATTTGGCAACTCCGCTGTCACACGGGATTTGATCTGTGTTAATTCGGCATGTAGTGCGGCAGCGCTGGCGTCAATATTTACACTCGCGGCCGCAGTCGCTTGTTCTACAGCTGTTTTTACGTCGCTTTCAATCTTTGCAGATATCTCGCGATCCTTTACTTCTAGCCATTCATTTAATTCTTTTTCTACTTTTTGAGCTTGCACTTCCAAATATGCGTCAATACTTTTCCGTGCATCTATCTCCACATTATCTACGCGGTTGGTTAAAGTCTGGACATTATCTTCAAGCCTAGCCTGCGATATCTGTAATTTTTGCATTTCGCCGGCTAAGCTTTGCACAAGATCGGGTATTTCTTTGCACGCGTCCCGCATCTCGGCAAGTTCGCTTTGTATACGGTCTAGTTTCGCTTCATTGCGCTGCTCTTGCTCACGTAGCATCTGAGCCAGTTTCTGATCTCTTTCCCTATCTCTTTCTTCTAACCTGCGCAGAAATTCAGCAAAAGGGTCTGCAATCGGTGAGCATACTGGTGCCCCGTTTAATCTAGCACTCGATAGGCCCCCCTGCCCAGGCAGTGGAGTTGTTACTCTATTCCCATTCTGCTGTGGAGCGTCATTCACCGTCCACAGATCCTCGCCCCCCGCTCCGGAAATTATGTTATCCGAGGCGGTGGCTTGGGACTCGTTTACATATTGCAAATGATCCTCACTTTCCATATTAACAGAATTTTGTTCTTCTGGTACGGATGCTTTAGGTTGTCCTATCTTACCCATACTAAATTCACTTTAAGGCACTGACGAATCTTTAACACTGATACACACACGATTAATTATCCCCTCCAAAAATAAACACATAAATACACAAAACGAATAATTATCCCCTCCAAAAAATAAACACATAAATACACAAAACACCGAAGGTATCTCATGTGCACATGGGTTCGATATTCCGCACAGAGCTACACAGGATGCTTGCACAATAGGCCTTACCTTACTTATTTTTCTTTCTCGCAATCCTTTTTCTTTTCTACACTTTTTCCTCTCCAGATCTCCTCAGGGTGTGGTTTTGTTGTTGTACATGTAAAAGAATTCATACAAGCATTAATATTTTACAACAATTAGACACATACATAATTACATTCATTACAATAGAATCATATTAATCGAGCCCCACGTTGGGCGCCAATCTCGCGTCCGTCGGCCGTCGTAATTTAATGTATATATTATTATTGCTATTATTATTTTTTTGATTGTTGCCGACTTACGTGGCGGGCCTTCATAAAAATGATATTTAAGTTGAACAATGTAATAAACTTTTCATATAAATTTCCTCGGCTAGTCAGTTGACGTTAAAGCAAAAGATCTTTAGTTATTAATTACAATTGCGGCCCACACACGCGCGAGAGTATTTTTCTTACCTCCGTTAACCATTGTATTGTAGTCAGAGTCCTGGCTCTGGGTCTCGGCTATGCTACTGAAAATAAGAATCTTAAACCTAAGTATTTCTGCAACTTCGTGCGGCTGTGGAGAAAAATTAATATTATGCTAATAGCGGGCGAGTTTTCCGCTTCCGCTAATTTTTCATAAGTTAATATCGCCACGTAATGGCGTCGTTGGCTGCATCGGCCGCTGCGATTGTTGAGCTGTAAATTACTTGAATGCAGGTTAATTCAAGGAAGGCGGACATGAAATCGGGATCACCTCTTACAAATTAAAACTGCACAATAAATTTAAATCAGTATATTATATGCTTAACTCATACAAATATGCTTACATTCGTCAGCACACGCAAGATGTCCCTCTAGACACATTCAAGACAAGCGAAGAAGTAAGGTCGACTAAAAAATTAACAAAAGAGCGTATCTTGTCGTCTCTTTAGATCATTCTGTCATAAATTATTTCTTTGCAATCTAAACCTACACAGAGAAATTATTATTTTACGGCTACATGAAAAAAAAATCTCTTACAAATTATGAATGTCTTCTTTATAAATATTGTCTTTTCGTAATATGGCACTGGGGACGCTATAGGATGCAGTAAACCTGAAGTGAAGCATCGGAATCTAAAATTGTACTCACAGGAGAGGTTCTTATCATAGAAAGTTAGAGTGTCAGTCCTCTTGTACTTGAGTCGGCATTGTGCCTTTGTATTAAATTCGGATGCAATTTCTGTTTTTCATCGTCAATAAGAAGATCCAAGGTATACAGTAAACCTGAAGTGAAGCATCGGAATCTTAAACTGGACTCACAGGTGAGGTTCAAATCATAGAAAGTTAGAGTGTCAGTCCTCTTGTACTTAAGTCGGCATTCTGCCTTTTGTATTAAATTCGGATGCAATTTCTGTGTTTCATCGTCAATAAGAAGGTCCAAGGGATACAGAAAACCTGAAGTGTAGCATCGGAATCTGAAACAGGAATCACAGGAGATGTTCAAATCAAAGAAAGTTAGAGTGTCAGAGTGTCAGTCCTCTTGTACTTAAGTCGGCATTGTGCCTTTTGTATTAAATACGGATGCAAGTTCTGTGTTTCATCGTCAATAAGAAGGTCCAAGGGATACAGTAAACCTGAAGTGAAGCATCGGAATCTAAAACTGGACTCACAGGAGTGGTTTAAACTATAGAAAGTTAGAGTGTCAGTCCTCTTGTACTTAAGTCGGCATTGTGACTTTTGTATTAAATTTGGATGCAGTTTCTGTGTTTCATCGTCAATAAGAAGGTCCAAGGGATACAGTAAACCTGAAGTGAAGCATCGGAATCTAAAATTGGACTCACAGGAGAGGTAAAATCATAGAAAGTTAGAGTGTCAATCCTCTTGTACTTAGGTCAACATAGTGCCTTTTGTATTAAATTCGGATTTAATATCTGTGTTTCATCGTCTATAAGAAGGTCCAAGGGATACAGTAAACCTGAAGTGAAGCATCGGATTCTATAACTGGACTCACAGGAGAGGTTCAAATCATAGAAAGTTAAAGAGTCAGTCCCCTTGTGCTTAAGTCGGCATTGTGCCTTTTGTATTAAATTCTGATGGAATTTCTGTGTTTCATCGTCAATAAGTAAGTCCAAGGGATACAGTAAACCTGAAGTGAAGCATCGGAATCTAAAACTGGACTCACAGTAGAGGTTCAAATCACAGAAAGTTAGAGTGTCAGTCCTCTTGTACTTAAGTCGGCATTGTGCCTTTTGTTTTAAATTCGGTTGCAATCCCTGTGTTTGATCGTCAATAAGAAGGTCGAAAGGATACAGTAAACCTGAAGTGAGGCATCGGAATCTAAAACTGGACTCACAGGAGAGGTTCATATCATAGGAAGTTAGAGTGTCAGTCCTCTTGTACTTCAGTCGGCATTGTGCCTGTTGTATTAAATTCGGATGCAATTTCTGTGTTTCATCGTCAATAAGAAGGTCCAAGGGATGCAGTAAACCTGAAGTGAAGCATCGGAATCTAAAATTGTACTCACAGGAGAGGTTCATATCATGGAATGTTAGAGTGTCAGTCCTCTTGTACTTAAGTCGGCATTGTGCCTTTAGTAATAAATTCGGATGCAATTTCTGTGTTTCATCGTCAATAAGAAGGTCCAAGATATACAATAAACCTGAAGTGAAGCATCGTAATCTAAAACTGGACTCACAGGTGAGGTTCAAATCATAGAAAGTTAGAGTGTCAGTCCTCTTGTACTTAAGTCGGCATTGTGCCTTTTGTATTAAATTCGGATGCAATTTCTGTGTTTCATCGTCAATAAGAAGGTCCAAGGGATACAGTAAACCTGAAGTGAAGCATCGGAATCTGAAACTGGACTCACAGGAGTGGTTCAAATCATAGAAAGTTAGAGTGTCAGTCCTCTTGTACTTAAGTCGGCATTGTGCCTTTTGTATTAAATTCAGATGCAATATCTGTGTTTCATCGTCAATATGAAGGTGTAAGGGATGCAGTAAACCTGAAGTGAAGCATCGGAATCTAAAATTGTACTCACAGGAGAGGCTCTTATCATAGAAAGTTAGAGTGTCAGTCCTCTTGTACTTAAGTCGGCATTGTGCCTTTGTATTAAATTCGGATGCAATTTCTGTGTTTCATCGTCAATAAGAAGATCCAAGGTATACAGTAAACCTGAAGTGAAGCATCGGAATCTTAAACTGGACTCACAGGTGAGGTTCAAATCATAGAAAGTTAGAGTGTCAGTCCTCTTGTACTTAAGTCGGCATTCTGCCTTTTGTATTAAATTCGGATGCAATTTCTGTGTTTCATCGTCAATAAGAAGGTCCAAGGGATACAGAAAACCTGAAGTGAAGCATCGGAATCTGAAACAGGAATCACAGGAGATGTTCAAATCAAAGAAAGTTAGAGTGTCAGAGTGTCAGTCCTCTTGTACTTAAGTCGGCATTGTGCCTTTTGTATTAAATACGGATGCAAGTTCTGTGTTTCATCGTCAATAAGAAGGTCCAAGGGATACAGTAAACCTGAAGTGAAGCATCGGAATCTAAAACTGGACTCACAGGAGTGGTTTAAACTATAGAAAGTTAGAGTGTCAGTCCTCTTGTACTTAAGTCGGCATTGTGACTTTTGTATTAAATTTGGATGCAGTTTCTGTGTTTCATCGTCAATAAGAAGGTCCAAGGGATACAGTAAACCTGAAGTGAAGCATCGGAATCTAAAATTGGACTCACAGGAGAGGTTCAAATCATAGAAAGTTAGAGTGTCAATCCTCTTGTACTTAGGTCAACATAGTGCCTTTTGTATTAAATTCGGATTTAATATCTGTGTTTCATCGTCTATAAGAAGGTCCAAGGGATACAGTAAACCTGAAGTGAAGCATCGGATTCTATAACTGGACTCACAGGAGAGGTTCAAATCATGGAAAGTTAAAGAGTCAGTCCCCTTGTGCTTAAGTCGGCATTGTGCCTTTTGTATTAAATTCTGATGCAATTTCTGTGTTTCATCGTCAATAAGTAAGTCCAAGCGATACAGTAAACCTGAAGTGAAGCATCGGAATCTAAAACTGGACTCACAGTAGAGGTTCAAATCATAGAAAGTTAGAGTGTCAGTCCTCTTGTACTTAAGTCGGCATTGTGCCTTTTGTTTTAAATTCGGATGCAATCCCTGTGTTTGATCGTCAATAAGAAGGTCCAAAGGATACAGTAAACCTGAAGTGAAGCATCGGAATCTAAAACTGGACTCACAGGAGAGGTTCATATCATAGAAAGTTAGAGTGTCAGTCCACTTGTACTTAAGTTGGCATTGTGCCTTTTGTATTAAATTCGGATGCAATTTCAGTGTTTCATCGGCAATAAGAAGGACCAAGGTATACAGTAAACCTGAAGTGAAGCATCGGAATCTAAAACTGGACTCACAAGAGAGGTTCAAATCGTAGAAAGTTAGAGTGTCAGTCGTCTAGTACTTTAGTCGGCATTGTGCATTTTGTATTAAATTCGGATACAATATCTGTGTTTCATCGTCAATAGGAAGGTCCAAGGCATACAGTAAACCTGAAGTGTAGCATCGGAATCCAAAACTGGACTCACAGGAGAGGTTCAAATCATAGAATGTTAGAGTGTCAGTCCTCTTGTACTTAAGACGGCATTGTGCCTTTTGTATTAAATTCGGATGCAATTTCTGTGTTTCATCGTCAATAAGAAGGTCCAAGGGATACAGTAACCCTAAAGTGAAGCATCGGAATCTAAAACTGGACTCACTGGAAAGGTTCAAATCATAGAAAGTTAGAGTGTCAGTCCTCTTGTACTTAAGTCGGCATTGTGCCTTTTGTATTAAATTCGGATTCAATTTCTTTGTTTCATCGTCAATAAGAAATTCCAAGGTATATAGTAAATGTGAAGTGAAGCATCGGAATCTAAAACTGAACTCACAAGAGAGGTTCAAATCATAGAAAGTTAGAGTGTCAGTCGTCTTGTACTTAAGACGGCCTAGTGCCTTTTGTATTAAATTCGGATGCAATTTCTGTGTTTCATCGTCAATAAGAAGGTCCAAGGTATACAGTAAACGTGAAGTGAAGCATCGGAATCTAAAACGGGACTCACAAGAGAGGTTCAAGTCGTAGAAATTTAGAATGTCAGTCCTCTTGTACTTAAGTCAGCATTGTGCCTTTTGTATTAAATTCGGATGCAATTTCTGTCTTTCATCGTCAATAAGAAGGTCCAAGAGATACAGTAAACCTGAAGTGAAGCATCCGAATCTAAAACTGGACTAACAGGAGAAGTTCAAATCATAGAAAGTTAGAGTGTCAGTCCTCTTGTACTTAAGTCGGCATTGTGCATTTTGTATTAAATTCGGATGCAATATCTGTGTTTCATCGTCAATAGGATGTTCCAAGGGATACAGTAAACCTGAAGTGGAGCATCGGAGTCTAAAACTGGACTCACAGGAGATGTTGAAATCATAGAAAGTTAGAGTGTCAGTCCTCTTGTACTTAAGTCGGCATTGTGCCTTTTGTATTAAATTCGGATGCAATTTCTGTGTTTCATCGTCAATAAGAAGGTCGAAGGTATACAGGAAACCTGAAGTGAAGCATCGGAATCTAAAACTGGACTCACAAGAGAGGTTCAAATCATAGAAAGTTAGACTGTCTGTCCTCTTGTACTTAAGTCGACATTGTGGCTTTTGTATTAAATTCTGATGCCATATCTGTGTTTCATCGTCAATAAGAAGGTCCAAGTGATACAGTAAACCTGAAGTGAAGCATCGGAATCTAAAACTGGACTCACAGGAGAGGTCCAAATCATAGAAAGTTAGAGTGTCAGTCCACTTGTACTTAAGTCGGCATTGTGCCTTTTGTATTAAATTCGGATGCAATTTCTGTGTTTCATCGTCAATAAGAAGGTCCTAGGTATACAGTAAACCTGAAGTGATGTATCGGAATTTAAAACTGGACTCACAAGAGAGGTTCAAATCATAGAGAGTTAGAGTGTCAGTCCTCTTGTACTTAAGTCGACATTGTGCCTTTTGTATTAAATTCGGATGCAATTTCTGTGTTTCGTCGTCAATAAGAAGGTCCAAGGGATACAGTACACCTGAAGTGAAGCATCGGAATCTAAAACTGGACTCACAGGAGAGGTTCAAATCATAGAACGTTAGAGTGGCAGTCCTCTTGAACTTAAGTTGGCCTAGTGCCTTTTGTATTAAATTCGGATGCAATTTCTGTGTTTCATCGTCAATAAGAAAGTCCAAGGTATACAGTAAACGTGAAGTGAAGCATCGGAATCTAAAACTGGACTCACAAGAGAGGTTCAAATCAATGAGAGTTAGAGTGTCAGTCGTCTTGTACATAAGTCGGCATTGTGCCTTTTGTATTAAATTCGGATGCAATTTCTGTGTTTCATCGTCAATAAGAAGGTCCAAGGCATACAGTAAACCTGAAGTGAAGCATCGGAATCTAAAACTGGACTTACAGGAGAGGTCCAAATCATAGAAAGTTAGATAATCAGTCCGCTTGTACTTAAGTCGGAATTATGCCTTTTGTATTACATTCGGATGCAATTTCTGTGTTCCATCGTCAATAAGAAGTTCCAAGGCATACAGTAAACCTGAAGTGAAGCATCCGAAACTAAAACTGGACTCGCAGGAGAGGTTCAAATCAAAGAAATTTAGAGTGTCAGTCCCCTTGAACTTAAGTCAGTATTTTCCTTTTGTATTAAATTCGGTTTTAATATCTGTGTTTCATCGTCAATAAGAAGGTCCAAGGGATACAGTAAACCTGAAGTGAAGCATCGGAATCTATAACTGGACTCACAGGAGAGGTTCAAATCATAGAAAGTTAGAGTGTCAGTCCTCTTGTACTTAAGTCGGCATTGTGCCTTTTGTTTTAAGTTTGGATGCAATCTCTGTGATTCATCGTCAATAAGAAGGTCCAAGGGATACAGTAAACCTGAAGTGAAGCATCGGAATCTAAAACTGGACTCACAGGAGAGGGTCATATCATAGAAAGTTAGAGTGTCAGTCCACTTGTACTTAAGTTGGCATTGTGCCTTTTGTATTAGATTCGGATGCAATTTCTGTGTTTCATCGGCAATAAGAAGGTCCAAGGTATACAGTAAACCTGAAGTGAAGCATCGGAAACTAAAACTGGACTCACAAGAGAGGGTCAAATCATAGAAAGTTAGAGTGTCAGTCCACTTGTACTTAAGCCAGTACTGTGACTTTTGTATTGAATTTGGATGCAATTTCTGTGTTTCATCGTCAACAAGAAGGTCCAAGGGATACAGTGAACCTGAAGTGAAGCATCGGAATCTTAAACTGGACTCACAGGAGAGGTTCAAATCGTAGAAAGTTGGAGTGTCAGTCCTCATGTACATAATTCGGAATTGTCCCTTTTGTATTAAATTCGGATTTAATTTCTGTGTTTCATTGTCAATAAGAAGGTCCAAGGGATACAGTAAACCTGAAGTGAAGCATTGGAATCTATAACTGGACTCACAGGAGAGGTTCAAATCATAGAAAGTTACAGTGTCAGTCCTCTTGTACTTAAGTCGTCATTGTGCGTTTTGTATTAATTTAGGAAGCAATTTCTGTGTTTCATCGTCAATAAGAAGGTAAAAGGTATACAGTAAACCTGAAGTGAAGCATTGGAATCTAAATCCGGACTTACAGGAGTGGTTCAAATCATAGAAAGTTAGAGTGTCAGTTAGCTTGTACTTAGGTCGGCATTGTGCCATTTGTATTAAATTCGGATCAATTTCTGTGTTCCATCGTCAATAAGAAGTTCCAAGGTATACAGTAAACCTGAAGTTAAGCATCCGAATCTAAAACTTGACTCACAGGAGAGGTTCAAACCATAGAAAGTTAGAGTGCCAGTCCCCTTGAACTTAAGTCGGCATTGTGCTTTTTGTATTAAATTCGGATGCAATTTCTGTGTTTCATCGTCAATAAGAAGGTCCAAGGTATACAGTAAACTTGAAGTGAAGCATCGGAATCTATAACTGGACTCACAAGAGAGGTTCAAATCATAGAAAGTTAGAGTGTCAGTCGTCTAGTACTTTAGTCGGCATTCTGCATTTTGTATTAAATTCGGATGCAATATCTGTGTTTCATCGTCAATAGGAAGGTCCAAGGGATACAGTAAACCTGAAGTGGAGCATCGGAATCCAAAACTGGACTCACAGGAGTGGTTGAAATCATAGAAAGTTACAGTGTCAGTCCTCTTGTGCTTAAGTCGGCATTGTGCCTTTTGTATTAAATTCGGATGCAATTTCTGTGTTTCATCGTCAATAAGAAGGTCCAAATTATACAGTAAACCTGAAGTGAAGCATCCTAATCTAACACTGGAGTCACAAGAGATGTTCAAATTATAGAAATTTAGACTGTCTGTCCTCTTGTACTTAAGTCAACATAGTGCTTTTTGTATTAAATTCGGATGCAATATCTGTGTTTCATCGTCAATAGGAAGGTCCAAGGGATACAGTTAACCTGAAGTGAAGCATCGGAATCTAAAACTGGACTCACAGGTGAGGTTCAAATCATAGAATGTTAGAGTGTCAGTCCTCTTGTACTTATGACGGCAATGTGCCTTTTGTATCAAATTCGGATGCAATTTCTGTGTTTCATCGTCAATAAGAAGGTCCAAGGGATACAGTAAACCTAAAGTGGAGCATCGGAATATAAAACTGGACTCACAGGAAAGGTTCAAAACATAGAAAGTTAGAGTGTCAGGCCTCTTGTACTTAAGTCGGCATTGTGCCTTTTGTATTAAATTCGGATGCAATTTCTTTGTTTCATCGTCAATAAGAAATTCCAAGGTATACAGTAAACGTGAAGTGAAGCATCGGAATCTAAAACTGGACTCACAAGAGAGGTTCAAATCATAGAAAGTTAGAGTGTCAGTCGTCTTGTACATAAGTCGGCCTAGTGCCTTTTGTATTAAATTCGGATGCAATTTCTGTGTTTCATTGTCAATAAGAAGGTCCAAGGTATACAGTAAACGTGAAGTGAAGCATCGGAATCTAAAACGGGACTCACAAGAGAGGTTCAAGTCGTAGAAAGTTAGAATGTCAGTCCTCTTGTACTTAAGTCGGCATGGTGCCTTTTGTATTAAATTCGGATGCAATATCTGTGTTTCATCGTCAATAAGAAGGTCCAAGAGATACAGTAAACCTGAAGTGAAGCATCCGAATATAAAACTGGACTCACAAGAGAGGTTCAAGTCGTAGAAAGTTAGAATGTCAGTCCCCTTGTACTTAAGTCGGCATTGTGCCTTTTGTTTTAAATTCGGTTGCAATCCCTGTGTTTGATCGTCAATAAGAAGGCCGAAAGGATACAGTAAACCTGAAGTGAGGCATCGGAATCTAAAACTGGACTCACAGGAGAGGTTCATATCATAGAAAGTTAGAGTGTCAGTCCACTTGTACTTAAGTTGGCATTGTGCGTTTTGTATTAAATTCGGATGCAATTTCTGTGTTTCATCGGCAATAAGAATGTCCAAGGTATACAGTAAACCTGAAGTGAAACATCGGAATCTAAAACTGGACTCACAGGAGAGGTTCAAATCATAGAAAGTTAGAGTGTCAGTCCTCTTGTACTTAGGTCGGCATTGTGCCTTTTGTATTAAATTCTGATGTAATTTCTGTGTTTCATCGTTTATAAGAAGGTCCAAGGGATACAGTAAATCTGAAGTGAAGTATCGGAATCTAACACGGGACTCACGGGAGTGGTTCAAATCATAGAAAGTTAGAGTGTCGGTCCTCTTGTACTTAAGTCAGCATTGTGCCTTTTGTATTAAATTCGGATGCAATTTCTGTGTTTCATTGTCAATAAGAAGGTACAAGGGATTCAGTAAACCTGAAGTGAAGCATCGAAATCTAAAACTGGACTCACAGGTGAGGTTCAAAGCATAGAAAGTTTGAGTGTCAGTCCTCTTGTACTTAAGTCTGCATTGTGCCTTTTGTATTAAATTCGGATGCAATTTCTGTGTTTCATCGTCAATAAGAAGGTCGAAGGGATACAGTAAACCTGAAGTGAAACATCGGAATCTATAACTGGACTCACAGAAGTGGTTCAAATCATAGTAAGTTAGAGTGTCAGTCCTCTTGTACTTCAGTCGGCATTGTGCCTGTTGTATTAAATTCGGATGCAATTTCTGTGTTTCATCGTCAATAAGAAGGTCCAAGGGATGCAGTAAACCTGAAGTGAAGCATCGGAATCTAAAATTGTACTCACAGGAGAGGTTCATATCATGGAATGTTAGAGTGTCAGTCCTCTTGTACTTAAGTCGGCATTGTGCCTTTAGTAATAAATTCGGATGCAATTTCTGTGTTTCATCGTCAATAAGAAGGTCCAAGATATACAATAAACCTGAAGTGAAGCATCGTAATCTAAAACTGGACTCACAGGTGAGGTTCAAATCATAGAAAGTTAGAGTGTCAGTCCTCTTGTACTTAAGTCGGCATTGTGCCTTTTGTATTAAATTCGGATGCAATTTCTGTGTTTCATCGTCAATAAGAAGGTCCAAGGGATACAGTAAACCTGAAGTGAAGCATCGGAATCTGAAACTGGACTCACAGGAGTGGTTCAAATCATAGAAAGTTAGAGTGTCAGTCCTCTTGTACTTAAGTCGGCATTGTGCCTTTTGTATTAAATTCAGATGCAATATCTGTGTTTCATCGTCAATATGAAGGTGTAAGGGATGCAGTAAACCTGAAGTGAAGCATCGGAATCTAAAATTGTACTCACAGGAGAGGCTCTTATCATAGAAAGTTAGAGTGTCAGTCCTCTTGTACTTAAGTCGGCATTGTGCCTTTGTATTAAATTCGGATGCAATTTCTGTGTTTCATCGTCAATAAGAAGATCCAAGGTATACAGTAAACCTGAAGTGAAGCATCGGAATCTTAAACTGGACTCACAGGTGAGGTTCAAATCATAGAAAGTTAGAGTGTCAGTCCTCTTGTACTTAAGTCGGCATTCTGCCTTTTGTATTAAATTCGGATGCAATTTCTGTGTTTCATCGTCAATAAGAAGGTCCAAGGGATACAGAAAACCTGAAGTGAAGCATCGGAATCTGAAACAGGAATCACAGGAGATGTTCAAATCAAAGAAAGTTAGAGTGTCAGAGTGTCAGTCCTCTTGTACTTAAGTCGGCATTGTGCCTTTTGTATTAAATACGGATGCAAGTTCTGTGTTTCATCGTCAATAAGAAGGTCCAAGGGATACAGTAAACCTGAAGTGAAGCATCGGAATCTAAAACTGGACTCACAGGAGTGGTTTAAACTATAGAAAGTTAGAGTGTCAGTCCTCTTGTACTTAAGTCGGCATTGTGACTTTTGTATTAAATTTGGATGCAGTTTCTGTGTTTCATCGTCAATAAGAAGGTCCAAGGGATACAGTAAACCTGAAGTGAAGCATCGGAATCTAAAATTGGACTCACAGGAGAGGTTCAAATCATAGAAAGTTAGAGTGTCAATCCTCTTGTACTTAGGTCAACATAGTGCCTTTTGTATTAAATTCGGATTTAATATCTGTGTTTCATCGTCTATAAGAAGGTCCAAGGGATACAGTAAACCTGAAGTGAAGCATCGGATTCTATAACTGGACTCACAGGAGAGGTTCAAATCATGGAAAGTTAAAGAGTCAGTCCCCTTGTGCTTAAGTCGGCATTGTGCCTTTTGTATTAAATTCTGATGCAATTTCTGTGTTTCATCGTCAATAAGTAAGTCCAAGCGATACAGTAAACCTGAAGTGAAGCATCGGAATCTAAAACTGGACTCACAGTAGAGGTTCAAATCATAGAAAGTTAGAGTGTCAGTCCTCTTGTACTTAAGTCGGCATTGTGCCTTTTGTTTTAAATTCGGATGCAATCCCTGTGTTTGATCGTCAATAAGAAGGTCCAAAGGATACAGTAAACCTGAAGTGAAGCATCGGAATCTAAAACTGGACTCACAGGAGAGGTTCATATCATAGAAAGTTAGAGTGTCAGTCCACTTGTACTTAAGTTGGCATTGTGCCTTTTGTATTAAATTCGGATGCAATTTCTGTGTTTCATCGGCAATAAGAAGGTCCAAGGTATACAGTAAACCTGAAGTGAAGCATCGGAATCTAAAACTGGACTCACAAGAGAGGTTCAAATCATAGAAAGTTAGAGTGTCAGTCGTCTAGTACTTTAGTCGGCATTGTGCATTTTGTATTAAATTCGGATACAATATCTGTGTTTCATCGTCAATAGGAAGGTCCAAGGGATACAGTAAACCTGAAGTGTAGCATCGGAATCCAAAACTGGACTCACAGGAGAGGTTCAAATCATAGAATGTTAGAGTGTCAGTCCTCTTGTACTTAAGACGGCATTGTGCCTTTTGTACTAAATTCGGATGCAATTTCTGTGTTTCATCGTCAATAAGAAGGTCCAAGGGATACAGTAACCCTAAAGTGAAGCATCGGAATCTAAAACTGGACTCACTGGAAAGGTTCAAATCATAGAAAGTTAGAGTGTCAGTCCTCTTGTACTTAAGTCGGCATTGTGCCTTTTGTATTAAATTCGGAATCAATTTCTTTGTTTCATCGTCAATAAGAAATTCCAAGGTATATAGTAAATGTGAAGTGAAGCATCGGAATCTAAAACTGAACTCACAAGAGAGGTTCAAATCATAGAAAGTTAGAGTGTCAGTCGTCTTGTACTTAAGACGGCCTAGTGCCTTTTGTATTAAATTCGGATGCAATTTCTGTGTTTCATCGTCAATAAGAAGGTCCAAGGTATACAGTAAACGTGAAGTGAAGCATCGGAATCTAAAACGGGACTCACAAGAGAGGTTCAAGTCGTAGAAATTTAGAATGTCAGTCCTCTTGTACTTAAGTCAGCATTGTGCCTTTTGTATTAAATTCGGATGCAATTTCTGTCTTTCATCGTCAATAAGAAGGTCCAAGAGATACAGTAAACCTGAAGTGAAGCATCCGAATCTAAAACTGGACTAACAGGAGAAGTTCAAATCATAGAAAGTTAGAGTGTCAGTCCTCTTGTACTTAAGTCGGCATTGTGCATTTTGTATTAAATTCGGATGCAATATCTGTGTTTCATCGTCAATAGGAAGTTCCAAGGGATACAGTAAACCTGAAGTGGAGCATCGGAGTCTAAAACTGGACTCACAGGAGATGTTGAAATCATAGAAAGTTAGAGTGTCAGTCCTCTTGTACTTAAGTCGGCATTGTGCCTTTTGTATTAAATTCGGATGCAATTTCTGTGTTTCATCGTCAATAAGAAGGTCGAAGGTATACAGGAAACCTGAAGTGAAGCATCGGAATCTAAAACTGGACTCACAAGAGAGGTTCAAATCATAGAAAGTTAGACTGTCTGTCCTCTTGTACTTAAGTCGACATTGTGGCTTTTGTATTAAATTCTGATGCCATATCTGTGTTTCATCGTCAATAAGAAGGTCCAAGTGATACAGTACACCTGAAGTGAAGCATCGGAATCTAAAACTGGACTCACAGGAGAGGTCCAAATCATAGAAAGTTAGAGTGTCAGTCCACTTGTACTTAAGTCGGCATTGTGCCTTTTGTATTAAATTCGGATGCAATTTCTGTGTTTCATCGTCAATAAGAAGGTCCTAGGTATACAGTAAACCTGAAGTGATGTATCGGAATTTAAAACTGGACTCACAAGAGAGGTTCAAATCATAGAGAGTTAGAGTGTCAGTCCTCTTGTACTTAAGTCGACATTGTGCCTTTTGTATTAAATTCGGATGCAATTTCTGTGTTTCGTCGTCAATAAGAAGGTCCAAGGGATACAGTACACCTGAAGTGAAGCATCGGAATCTAAAACTGGACTCACAGGAGAGGTTCAAATCATAGAACGTTAGAGTGGCAGTCCTCTTGAACTTAAGTTGGCCTAGTGCCTTTTGTATTAAATTCGGATGCAATTTCTGTGTTTCATCGTCAATAAGAAAGTCCAAGGTATACAGTAAACGTGAAGTGAAGCATCGGAATCTAAAACTGGACTCACAAGAGAGGTTCAAATCAATGAGAGTTAGAGTGTCAGTCGTCTTGTACATAAGTCGGCATTGTGCCTTTTGTATTAAATTCGGATGCAATTTCTGTGTTTCATCGTCAATAAGAAGGTCCAAGGCATACAGTAAACCTGAAGTGAAGCATCGGAATCTAAAACTGGACTTACAAGAGAGGTCCAAATCATAGAAAGTTAGATAAACAGTCCGCTTGTACTTAAGTCGGAATTATGCCTTTTGTATTACATTCGGATGCAATTTCTGTGTTCCATCGTCAATAAGAAGTTCCAAGGCATACAGTAAACCTGAAGTGAAGCATCCGAAACTAAAACTGGACTCGCAGGAGAGGTTCAAATCAAAGAAATTTAGAGTGTCAGTCCCCTTGAACTTAAGTCAGTATTTTCCTTTTGTATTAAATTCGGTTTTAATATCTGTGTTTCATCGTCAATAAGAAGGTCCAAGGGATACAGTAAACCTGAAGTGAAGCATCGGAATCTATAACTGGACTCACAGGAGAGGTTCAAATCATAGAAAGTTAGAGTGTCAGTCCTCTTGTACTTAAGTCGGCATTGTGCCTTTTGTTTTAAGTTTGGATGCAATCTCTGTGTTTCATCGTCAATAAGAAGGTCCAAGGGATACAGTAAACCTGAAGTGAAGCATCGGAATCTAAAACTGGACTCACAGGAGAGGGTCATATCATAGAAAGTTAGAGTGTCAGTCCACTTGTACTTAAGTTGGCATTGTGCCTTTTGTATTAGATTCGGATGCAATTTCTGTGTTTCATCGGCAATAAGAAGGTCCAAGGTATACAGTAAACCTGAAGTGAAGCATCGGAAACTAAAACTGGACTCACAAGAGAGGGTCAAATCATAGAAAGTTAGAGTGTCAGTCCACTTGTACTTAAGCCAGTACTGTGACTTTTGTATTGAATTTGGATGCAATTTCTGTGTTTCATCGTCAACAAGAAGGTCCAAGGGATACAGTGAACCTGAAGTGAAGCATCGGAATCTTAAACTGGACTCACAGGGGAGGTTCAAATCATAGAAAGTTGGAGTGTCAGTCCTCATGTACATAATTCGGAATTGTCCCTTTTGTATTAAATTCGGATTTAATTTCTGTGTTTCATTGTCAATAAGAAGGTCCAAGGGATACAGTAAACCTGAAGTGAAGCATTGGAATCTATAACTGGACTCACAGGAGAGGTTCAAATCATAGAAAGTTACAGTGTCAGTCCTCTTGTACTTAAGTCGTCATTGTGCCTTTTGTATTAATTTAGGAAGCAATTTCTGTGTTTCATCGTCAATAAGAAGGTAAAAGGTATACAGTAAACCTGAAGTGAAGCATTGGAATCTAAATCCGGACTTACAGGAGTGGTTCAAATCATAGAAAGTTAGAGTGTCAGTCCGCTTGTACTTAGGTCGGCATTGTGCCATTTGTATTAAATTCGGATCAATTCTGTGTTCCATCGTCAATAAGAAGTTCCAAGGTATACAGTAAACCTGAAGTTAAGCATCCGAATCTAAAACTTGACTCACAGGAGAGGTTCAAACCATAGAAAGTTAGAGTGCCAGTCCCCTTGAACTTAAGTCGGCATTGTGCTTTTTGTATTAAATTCGGATGCAATTTCTGTGTTTCATCGTCAATAAGAAGGTCCAAGGTATACAGTAAACTTGAAGTGAAGCATCGGAATCTAAAACTGGACTCACAAGAGAGGTTCAAATCATAGAAAGTTAGAGTGTCAGTCGTCTAGTACTTTAGTCGGCATTCTGCATTTTGTATTAAATTCGGATGCAATATCTGTGTTTCATCGTCAATAGGAAGGTCCAAGGGATACAGTAAACCTGAAGTGGAGCATCGGAATCCAAAACTGGACTCACAGGAGTGGTTGAAATCATAGAAAGTTACAGTGTCAGTCCTCTTGTGCTTAAGTCGGCATTGTGCCTTTTGTATTAAATTCGGATGCAATTTCTGTGTTTCATCGTCAATAAGAAGGTCCAAATTATACAGTAAACCTGAAGTGAAGCATCCTAATCTAACACTGGACTCACAAGAGATGTTCAAATTATAGAAATTTAGACTGTCTGTCCTCTTGTACTTAAGTCAACATAGTGCTTTTTGTATTAAATTCTGATGCAATTTCTGTGTTTCATCGTCAATAAGAAGGTCCAAGGGATACAGTTAACCTGAAGTGAAGCATCGGAATCTAAAACTGGACTCACAGGTGAGGTTCAAATCATAGAATGTTAGAGTGTCAGTCCTCTTGTACTTATGACGGCAATGTGCCTTTTGTATCAAATTCGGATGCAATTTCTGTGTTTCATCGTCAATAAGAAGGTCCAAGGGATACAGTAAACCTAAAGTGGAGCATCGGAATCTAAAACTGGACTCACAAGAAAGGTTCAAAACATAGAAAGTTAGAGTGTCAGGCCTCTTGTACTTAAGTCGGCATTGTGCCTTTTGTATTAAATTCGGATGCAATTTCTTTGTTTCATCGTCAATAAGAAATTCCAAGGTATACAGTAAACGTGAAGTGAAGCATCGGAATCTAAAACTGGACTCACAAGAGAGGTTCAAATCATAGAAAGTTAGAGTGTCAGTCGTCTTGTACATAAGTCGGCCTAGTGCCTTTTGTATTAAATTCGGATGCAATTTCTGTGTTTCATTGTCAATAAGAAGGTCCAAGGTATACAGTAAACGTGAAGTGAAGCATCGGAATCTAAAACGGGACTCACAAGAGAGGTTCAAGTCGTAGAAAGTTAGAATGTCAGTCCTCTTGTACTTAAGTCGGCATGGTGCCTTTTGTATTAAATTCGGATGCAATATCTGTGTTTCATCGTCAATAAGAAGGTCCAAGAGATACAGTAAACCTGAAGTGAAGCATCCGAATATAAAACTGGACTCACAGGAGAGGTTCAAATCATAGAAAGTTAGAGTGTCAGTCCTCTTGTACTTAAGTCGGCATTGTGCATTTTGTATTAATTTCGGATGCAATATCTGTGTTTCATCGTCAATAGGAAGTTCCAAGGGATACAGTAAACCTGAAGTGGAGCATCGGAGTCTAAAACTGGACTCACAGGAGTTGTTGAAATCATAGAAAGTTAGAGTGTCAGTCATCTTATACTTAAGTCGGCATTGTGCCTTTTGTATTAAATTCGGATGCAATTACTGTGTTTCATCGTCAACAAGAAGGTCCAAGGTATACAGGAAACCTGAAGTGAAGCATCGGAATCTAAAATTGGACTCACAAGAGAGGTTCAAATCATAGAAAGTTACACTGTCTGTCCTCTTGCACTTAAGTCGACATTGTGCATTTTGTATTACATTCTGATGCAATATCTGTGTTTCATCGTCAATGAGAAGGTCCAAGGGATACAGTACACCTGAAGTGAAGCATCGGAATCTAAAACTGGACTCACAGGAGAGGTCCAAATCATAGGAAGTTAGAGTGTCAGTATACTTGAACTTAAGTCGGCGTTGTGCCTTTTGTATTAAATTCGGATGCAATTACTGTGTTTCATCGTCAACAAGAAGGTCCTAGGTATACATTAAACCTGAAGTGATGTATCGAAATTTAAAACTGGACTCACAAGAGAGGTTCATATCATAGAGAGTTAGAGTGTCAGTCCTCTTGTACTTAAGTCGACATTGTGCCTTTTGTATTAAATTGGGATGCAATTTCTGTGTTTCGTCGTCAATAAGAAGGTCCAAGGGATACAGTACACCTGAAGTGAAGCATCGGAATCAAAAACTGGACTCACAGGAGAGGTTCAAATCATTGAACGTTAGAGTGGCAGTCCTCTTGTAGTTAAGTCGGCCTAGTGCCTTTTGTATTAAATCCGGATGCAATTTCTGTGTTTCATCGTCAATAAGAAGGTCCAAGTTACAGTAAACGTGAAGTGAAGCATCGGAATCTAAAACTGGACTCACAAGAGAGGTTCAAATCAATGAGAGTTAAAGTGTCAGTCGTCTTGTACTTAAGTCGGCATTGTGTATTTTGTATTAAATTCGGATGCAATATCTGTGTTTCATCGACAATAAGAAGGTCCAAGGGATACAGTACACCTGAAGTGAAGCATCGGAATCTACAACTGGACTCACAGGAGAGGTTCAAATCATAGAATGTTAGAGTGTCAGTCCTCTTGTACGTAAGTCGGAATTGTGCCTTTTGTATTAAATTCGGATGCAATTTCTGTGTTTCATCGTCAATAAGAAGGTCCAAGAGATACAGTAAACCTGAAGTGAAGCATCCGAATCTAAAACTGGACTATCAGGAGAGGTTCAAATCATAGAAAGTTAGAGTGTCAGTCCTCTTGTACTTAAGTCGGCATTGTGTATTTTGTATTAAATTCGGATGCAATATCTGTGTTTCATCGTCAATATGATGGTCCAAGGGATACAGTAAACCTGAAGTGGAGCATCGGAATCTAAAACTGGACTCACAGGAGATGTTGAAATCGTAGAAAGTTATAGTGTCAGTCCTCTTGTACTTAAGTCGGCATTGTGCCTTTTGTATCAAATTCGGATGCAATTACTGTGTTTCATCGTCAATAAGAAGGTCCAAGGTATACAGTAAACCTGCAGTGAAGCATCGGAATCTAAAACTGGACTCACAAGAGAGGTTCTAATCATAGAATGTTAGAGTGTCAGTCGTCTTGTACTTAAGTCGGCATTGTCCCCTTTTGTATTAAATTCGGATGCAATTTCTGTGTTTCATCGTCAATGAGAAGGTCCAAGGGATACAGTAAACCTAAAGGGACGCATCGGAATCTAAAACTGGACTCACAGGAGAGGTTCAAATCATACAAAGTTAGAGTGTCAGTCCTCTTGTACTTAAGTCGGTATTGTGCCTTTTGTATTAAATTCGGATGCAATTTCTGTGTTTCATCGTCAATAAGAAGGTCCAAGGTATACAGTAAACCTGAAGTGAAGCTTCGGAATCTAAGACTGGACTCACAAGAGAGGTTCAAATCATAGAAAGTTAAAGTGTCAGTCCGCTTGTACTTAAGCCAGTATTGTGCCGTTTGTATTGAATTCGGATGCAATTTCTGTGTTTCATCGTCAACAAGAAGGTCCAAGGGATACAGTAAACCTAAAGGGAAGCATCGGAATCTAAAACTGGAATCACAGGAGATTTTCAAATCATAGAAAGTTAGAGTGTCAGTCCTCTTGTACTTAAGTCGGTATTGTGCCTTTTGTATTAAATTCGGATTCAATTTCTATTTTCATCGTCAATAAGAAGGTCCAAGGGATAAAGTAAACCTAAAGAGAAGCATCGGAATCTAAAACTGGACTCACAGGAGGCGTTCAAATCATAGAGAGTTAGAGTGTTAGTCCTCTTGTACTTAAGTACGCATTGCGCCTTCTGTATTAAATTTGGATGCAATTTCTGTGTTTCATCGTCAATAAGAACGTCCAAGGAAAGAGTATACCTGAAGTGAAACATCGGAATCTAAAACTGGGCTCACAGGAGAGGTTCAAATCATAGAAAGTTAGAGTGCAGTCCTCTTGTACTTAAAACGGTATTGTGACTTTTGTATTAAATTCGGATTTAATTTCTGTGTTTCATCGTCAATAAGAAGGTAAAAGGGATACAGTAAACCTGAAGTGAAGCATCGGAATCTATAACTGGACTCACAGGAGAGGTTCAAATCATAGAAAGGTAGAGTGTCAGCCCCTTGTACTTAAGTCGTCATTGTGCCATTTGTATTAAATTCGGAAGCAATTTCTGTGTTTCATCGTCAATAAGGAGGTAAAAGGTATACAGTAAACCTGAAGTGAAGCATCCGAATCTAAAACTGGACTCACAGGAGAGGTTCAAACCATAGAAAGTTAGAGTGCCAGTCCCCTTGTACTTAAGTCGGCATTGTGCCTTTTTGTATCAAATTCGGATGCAATTTCTGTGTATCATTGTCAATAAGAAGGTCCAAGGTATACAGTAAACCTGAAGTGAAGCATCCGATTCTAAAACTGGACTCACAGGAGAGGTTCAAATCATAGAACGTAAGAATGGCAGTCCTCTTGTACTTAAGTCGGCCTAGTGCCTTTTGTATTAAATTCGGATGCTATTTCTGTGTTTCATCGTCAATAAGAAGGACCCAGGTATACAGTAAACGTGAAGTGAAGCGTCGGAATCTAAAACGAAACTCACAAGAGAGGTTCAAGTCGTAGAAAGTTAGAATGTCAGTCCTCTTGTACTTAAGACGGCATTGTACCTTTTGTATTAAATTCGGATGCAATTTCTGTGTTTCATCGTCAATAAGAAGGTCCAAGGTATACAGTAAACGTGAAGTGAAGCATCGGAATCTAAAATGGGACTCACAAGAGAGGTTCAAGTCGTAGAAAGTTAGAATGTCAGTCCTCTTGTACTTAAGACGGCATTGTACATTTTGTATTAAATTCGGATGCAATTTCTGTGTTTCATCGTCAATAAGAAGGTCCAAGAGATACAGTAAACCTGAAGTGAAGCATCCGAATCTAAAATTGGACTCACAGGAGAGGTTCAAATCATAGAAAGTTAGAGTGTCAGTCCTCTTGCACTTAAGTCGGCATTGTGCATTTTGTATTAAATTCGCATGCGATATCTGTGTTTCATCGTCAATAGGAAGGTTTAAGGGATACAGTAAACCTGAAGTGGAGCATCGGAATCTAATACTGGACTCACAGGAGATGTTGAAATCATAGAGACTTAGAGTGTCAGTCCTCTTGTTCTTAAGACGACATTGTGCCTTTTGTATTAAATTCGGATGCAATTTCTGTGTTTCATCGTCAATAAGAAGGTCCAAGGTATACAGTACACCTGAAGTGAAGCATCGGAATCTAAAACTGTACTCACAGGAGAGGTTCAAATCATAGAACGTTAGAGTGGCAGTCCTCTTGTACTTAAGTCGGCCTAGTGCCTTTTGTATTAAATTCGGATGCAATTTCTGTGTTTCATCGTCAATAAGAAGGTCCAAGTGATACAGTATACCTAAAGTGAAGCATCGGAATCTAAAACTGGACTCACAGGAAAGGTTCAAATCATAGAAAGTTAGAGTGTCAGTCCTCTTGTACTTAAGTCGAAATTGTGCCTTTTGTATTAAATTCGGATGCAATTTCTGTGTTTCATGGCTAATAAGAAGGTCCATGGTATACAGTAAACCTGAAGTGATGCATCGGAATCTAAAACTGGACTCACAAGAGAGGTTCAAAATATAGGAAGTTAGAGTGTCAATCCTCTTGTACTTAAGTCGACATTGTGCCTTTTGTATTAAATTCGGATGCAATTTCTTTGTTTCATCGTCAATAAGAAATTCCAAGGGATACAGTAAACGTGAAGTGAAGCATCGGAATCTAAAACTGGACTCACAAGGGAGGTTCAAATCATAGGAAGTTAGAGTGTCAGTCGTCTTGTACTTAAGGCGGCCTAGTGCCTTTTGTATTAAATTCGGATGCAATTTCTGTGTTTCATCGTCAATAAGAAGGTCCAAGGTATACAGTAAACGTGAAGTGAAGCATCGGAATCTAAAACGGGACTCACAAGAGAGGTTCAAGTCGTAGAAAGTTAGAATGTCAGTCCTCTTGTACTTAAGACGGCATTGTGCCTTTTGTATTAAATTCGGATGCAATTTCTGTGTTTCATCGTCAATAAGAAGGTCCAAGAGATACAGAAAATCTGAAGTGAAGCATCCGAATCTAAAAACTGGACTCACAGGAGAGGTTCAAATCATAGAAAGTTAGAGTGTCAATCCTCTTGTACTTAAGTCGGCATTGTGCATTTTGTATTAAATTCGGATGCAATATCTGTGTTTCATCGTCAATATTAAGGTCCCAGGGATACAGTAAACCTGAAGTGGAGCATCGGAATCTAAAACTGGACTCACAGGAGATGTTGAAATCATAGAAAGTTAGAGTGTCAGTACTCTTGTACTTAAGTCGGCATTGTGCCTTTTGTATTAAATTCGGATGCAATTGCTGTGTATCATCGTCAATTAGAAGGTCCAAGGTATACAGTAAACCTGAAGTGAAGCATCGCAATCTAAAACTGGACTCACAAGAGAGGTTCAAATCATAGAAGTTTAGACTGTCTGTCCTCTTCTACTTAAGTCGACATTGTGCCTTTTGTATTAAATTCTGATGCAATATCTGTGTTTCATCGTCAATAAGAAGGTCCAAGGGATGCAGTACACCTGAAGTGAAGCATCGGAATCTAAAAGTGGCCTCACTGGAGAGGTTCAAATCATAGAAAGTTAGAGTGTCAGTCATCTTGTACTTAAGTCGGCATTGTGCCTTTTGTATTAAATTCGGATGCAATTTCTGTGTTTCATTGTCAATAAGAAGGTCCTCGGTATACAGTAAACCTGAAGTGATGCATCGGAATTTAAAACTGGACTCACAAGAGAGGTTCAAATCATAGAGAGATAGAGTGTCAGTCCTCTTGTACTTAAGTCGACATTGTGCCTTTGGTATTAAATTCGGATGCAATTTCTGTGTTTCATCGTCAATAAGAAGGTCCAAGGGATACAGTACAAATGAAGTGAAGCATCGGAATGTAAAACTGGACTCACAGGAGAGGTGCAAATCATAGAAAGTTAGACTGGCAGTCCTCTTGTACTTAAGTCGGCCTAGTGCCTTTTGTATTAAATTCGGATGCAATTTCTGTGTTTCATCGTCAATCAGAAGGTCCAAGGTATACAGCAAACGTGATGTGAAGTATCGGAATCTAAAACGGGACACACAAGAGAGGATCAAATCATAGAAAGTTAGAGTGTCAGTCCTCTTGTACTTAAGTCGGCATTGTGCCATTTGTATTAAATTCGGATGCAATTTCTGTGTTGAATAAGAATTTCCAAAAGATACAGTAAACCTGAAGTGAAGCATTCGAATCTAAAACTGGATTCACAGGAGAGGTTCAAATCATAGAAAGTTAGAGTGTCACTACACTTGTACTTAAGTCGGCATTGTGCATTTTGTATTAAATTCGGATGCAATTTCTTGTTTTCATCGTCAATAGGAAGGTCCAAGAGATACAGTAATTCTGAAGTGGAGCATCGGAATCTAAAACTGGACTCACAGGAGAGGTTGAAATCATAGAAAGTTAGAGTGTCGGTCCTCTTGTACTTAAGTCGGCATTGTGCCTTTTGTATTAAATTCGGATGCAATTTCTGTGTTTCATCGTCAATAAGAAGGACCAAGGTATACAGTAAACCTGAAGTGAAGCATTCGAATCTAAAACTGGACTCACAAGAGAGGTTCAAAATATAGGAAGTTAGAGTGTCAATCCTCTTGTACTTAAGTCGACATTGTGCCTTTTGTATTAAATTCGGATGCAATTTCTTTGTTTCATCGTCAATAAGAAATTCCAAGGGATACAGTAAACGTGAAGTGAAGCATCGGAATCTAAAACTGGACTCACAAGGGAGGTTCAAATCATAGGAAGTTAGAGTGTCAGTCGTCTTGTACTTAAGGCGGCCTAGTGCCTTTTGTATTAAATTCGGATGCAATTTCTGTGTTTCATCGTCAATAAGAAGGTCCAAGGTATACAGTAAACGTGAAGTGAAGCATCGGAATCTAAAACGGGACTCACAAGAGAGGTTCAAGTCGTAGAAAGTTAGAATGTCAGTCCTCTTGTACTTAAGACGGCATTGTGCCTTTTGTATTAAATTCGGATGCAATTTCTGTGTTTCATCGTCAATAAGAAGGTCCAAGAGATACAGAAAATCTGAAGTGAAGCATCCGAATCTAAAAACTGGACTCACAGGAGAGGTTCAAATCATAGAAAGTTAGAGTGTCAATCCTCTTGTACTTAAGTCGGCATTGTGCATTTTGTATTAAATTCGGATGCAATATCTGTGTTTCATCGTCAATATTAAGGTCCCAGGGATACAGTAAACCTGAAGTGGAGCATCGGAATCTAAAACTGGACTCACAGGAGATGTTGAAATCATAGAAAGTTAGAGTGTCAGTACTCTTGTACTTAAGTCGGCATTGTGCCTTTTGTATTAAATTCGGATGCAATTGCTGTGTATCATCGTCAATTAGAAGGTCCAAGGTATACAGTAAACCTGAAGTGAAGCATCGCAATCTAAAACTGGACTCACAAGAGAGGTTCAAATCATAGAAGTTTAGACTGTCTGTCCTCTTCTACTTAAGTCGACATTGTGCCTTTTGTATTAAATTCTGATGCAATATCTGTGTTTCATCGTCAATAAGAAGGTCCAAGGGATGCAGTACACCTGAAGTGAAGCATCGGAATCTAAAAGTGGCCTCACTGGAGAGGTTCAAATCATAGAAAGTTAGAGTGTCAGTCATCTTGTACTTAAGTCGGCATTGTGCCTTTTGTATTAAATTCGGATGCAATTTCTGTGTTTCATTGTCAATAAGAAGGTCCTCGGTATACAGTAAACCTGAAGTGATGCATCGGAATTTAAAACTGGACTCACAAGAGAGGTTCAAATCATAGAGAGATAGAGTGTCAGTCCTCTTGTACTTAAGTCGACATTGTGCCTTTGGTATTAAATTCGGATGCAATTTCTGTGTTTCATCGTCAATAAGAAGGTCCAAGGGATACAGTACAAATGAAGTGAAGCATCGGAATGTAAAACTGGACTCACAGGAGAGGTGCAAATCATAGAAAGTTAGACTGGCAGTCCTCTTGTACTTAAGTCGGCCTAGTGCCTTTTGTATTAAATTCGGATGCAATTTCTGTGTTTCATCGTCAATCAGAAGGTCCAAGGTATACAGCAAACGTGATGTGAAGTATCGGAATCTAAAACGGGACACACAAGAGAGGATCAAATCATAGAAAGTTAGAGTGTCAGTCCTCTTGTACTTAAGTCGGCATTGTGCCATTTGTATTAAATTCGGATGCAATTTCTGTGTTGAATAAGAATTTCCAAAAGATACAGTAAACCTGAAGTGAAGCATTCGAATCTAAAACTGGATTCACAGGAGAGGTTCAAATCATAGAAAGTTAGAGTGTCACTACACTTGTACTTAAGTCGGCATTGTGCATTTTGTATTAAATTCGGATGCAATTTCTTGTTTTCATCGTCAATAGGAAGGTCCAAGAGATACAGTAATTCTGAAGTGGAGCATCGGAATCTAAAACTGGACTCACAGGAGAGGTTGAAATCATAGAAAGTTAGAGTGTCGGTCCTCTTGTACTTAAGTCGGCATTGTGCCTTTTGTATTAAATTCGGATGCAATTTCTGTGTTTCATCGTCAATAAGAAGGACCAAGGTATACAGTAAACCTGAAGTGAAGCATTCGAATCTAAAACTGGACTCACAAGAGAGGTTCAAATTATAGAAAGTTAGACTGTCTGTCCTCTTGTACTTAAGTCAACATAGTGCCTTTTGTGTTAAATTCTGATGCAATTTCTGTGTTTCATCGACAATAAGAAGGTCCAAGGGATACAGTACACCTGATGTGAAGCATCGGAATCTAAAACTGGACTCACAGGAGAGGTTCAAATCATAGAATGTTAGAGTGTCAGTCCTCTTTTACGTAGGTCGGCATTGTGCCTTTTGTATTAAATTCGGATGCAATTTCTGTGTTTCATCGTCAATAAGAAGGTCCAAGGGATACAGTAAACCTAAAGTGAAGCATCGGAATCTAAAACTGGACTCACAGGAAAGGTTCAAATCATAGAAAGTTAGAGTGTCAGTCCTCTTGTACTTAAATCGGCATTGTGCCTTTTGTATTAAATTCGGATGCAATTTCTGTGTTTCATCGTCAATAAGAAGGTCCAAGGTATACAGTAAACCTGAAGTGATGCATCGGAATCTAAAACTGGACTCACAAGAGAGGTTCAAATTATAGGAAGTTAGAGTGTCAATCCTCTTGTACTTAAGTCGACATTGTGCCTTTTGTATTAAATTCGGATGGAATTTCTTTGTTTCATCGTCAATAAGAAATTCCAAGGTATACAGTAAACGTGAAGTGAAGCATCGGAATCTAAAACTGGACTCACAAGGGAGGTTCAAATCATAGAAAGTTAGAGTGTCAGTCGTCTTGTACTTAAGGCGGCCTAGTGCCTTTTGTATTAAATTCGGATGCAATTTCTGTGTTTCATCGTCAATAAGAAGGTCCAAGGTATACAGTAAACGTGAAGTGAAGCATCGGAATCTAAAACGGGACTCACAAGAGAGGTTCAAGTCGTAGAAAGTTAGAATGTCAGTCCTCTTGTACTTAAGACGGCATTGTGCCTTTTGTATTAAATTCGGATGCAATTTCTGTGTTTCATCGTCAATAAGACGGTCCAAGAGATACAGTAAACCTGAAGTGAAGCATCCGAATCGAAAACTAGACTCACAGGAGAGGTTCAAATCATATAAAGTTAGAGTGTCAATCCTCTTGTACTTAAGTCGGCATTGTGCATTTTGTATTAAATTCGGATGCAATATCTGTGTTTCATCGTCAATAGGAAGGTCCAAGGGATACAGTAAACCTGAAGTGGAGCATCGGAATCTAAAACTGGACTCACAGGAGATGTTGAAATCATAGAAAGTTAGAGTGTCAGTACTCTTGTACTTAAGTCGGCGTTGTGCCTTTTGTATTAGATTCGGATGCAATTACTGTGTTTCATCGTCAATAAGAAGGTCCAATGTATACAGTAAGCCTGAAGTGAAGCATCGCAATCTAAAACTGGACTCACAAGAGAGGTTCAAATCATAGAAAGTTAGACTGTCTGTCCTCTTGTACTTAAGTCGACATTGTGCCTTTTGTATTAAATTCTGATGCAATATCTGTGTTTCATCGTCAATAAGAAGGTCCAAGGGATACAGTACACCTGAAGTGAAGCATCGGAATCTAAAAGTGGACTCACTGGAGTGGTTCAAATCATAGAAAGTTAGAGTGTCAGTCCTCTTGTACTTAAGTCGGCATTGTGCCTTTTGTATTAAATTCGGATGCAATTTCTGTGTTTCATCGTCAACAAGAAGGTCCTCGGTATACAGTAAACCTGAAGTGATGCATCGGAATTTAAAACTGGACTCACAAGAGAGGTTCAATTCATAGAGAGTTAGAGTGTCAGTCCTCTTGTACTTAAGTCGACATTGTGCCTTTTGTATTAAATTCGGATGCAATTTCTGTGTTTCATCGTCAATAAATAGGTCCAAGGGATACAGTACGCCTGAAGTGATGCATCGGAATCTAAAACTGGACTCACAGGAGAGGTTCAAATCATAGAACGTTAGAGTGGCAGTCCTCTTGTACTTAAGTCGGCCTAGTGCCTTTTGTATTAAATTCGGATGCAATTGCTGTGTTTCATCGTCAATAAGAAGGTCCAAGGTATACAGCAAACATGATGTGAAGTATCGGAATCTAAAACGGGACACACAATAGAGGTTCAAATCATAGAAAGTTAGAGTGTCAGTCCTCTTGTACTTAGGTCGGCATTGTGCCTTTTGTATTAAATTCGGATGCGATTTCTGTGTTTTATCGTGAATAAGAATTTCCAAGAAATACAGTAAACCTGAGTGAAGCATTCGAATCTAAAACTGGATTCACAGGAGAGGTTCAAATCATAGAATGTTAGAGTGTCAGCCCTCTTGTACTTAAGTCGGCATTGTGCATTTTGTATTAAATTCGGATGCAATTTCTGGTTTTCATCGTCAATAGGAAGGTCCAAGGGATACAGTAATTGTGAAGTGGAGCATCGGAATCTAAAACTGGACTCACAGGAGAGGTTGAAATCATAGAAAGTTAGAGTGTCGGTCCTCTTGTACTTAAGTCGGCATTGTGCCTTTTGTATTAAATTCGGATGCAATTTCTGTGTTTCATCGTCAATAAGAAGGTCCAAGGTATACAGTAAACCTGAAGTGAAGCTTCGGAATCTAAGACTTGACTCACAAGAGAGGTGCAAATCATAGAATGTTAGAGTGTCAGTCCTCTTGTACTTAAGTCGACATTGTGCCTTTTGTATTAAATTCGGATGCAATTTCTGAGTTTCATCGTCAATAAGAAGGTCAAAGGGTTACAGTACACCTGAAGTGAAGCATCTGAATCTATAACTGGACTCACAGGTGATGTTCAAATCATATAATGTTAGAGTGTCAGTCCGCTTGTACTTAAGTCGGCATTGTGCCTTTTGTATTAAATTCGGATGCAATTTCTGTGTTTCATCGTGGATAAGAAGGTCTCAGGGATACAGTAAACCTGAAGTGAAGCCTCGGAATCTAAAACTGGACTCACAGGAGAGGTCAAATCATAGAAAGTTTGAGTGTCAGTCCTCTTGTACCTAAGTCAGCACTGTGCCTTTTGTATTAAATTCCGATGAAATTTCTGTGTTTCATCGTCAATAAGAAGGTCCAAGGGCTACAGTATACCTGAAGTGAAGCATCGGAATCTAAAACTGGACTCGCAGGAGTGGTTCAAATCATAGAGAGTTAGAGTGTCAGTCCGCATGTACTTAAGTCGGCAGTGTGCCTTTTGTATTATATTCCGGTGCAATTTCTGTGTTTCATCGTTAATAAGTGGGTCCACGAGATACAGTAAACCTGAAGTGAAGCATCCGAATCTAAAACTGGACTCACAGGAGAGGTTCAAATCATAGAGAGTTAGAGTGTCAGTCGTCTTGTACTTAAGTCGGCATTGTGCCTTTTGTATTAAATTCGGATGCAATTTCTGTGTTTTATCGTGAATAAGAATTTCCAAGAGATACAGTAAACCTGAAGTGAAGCATTCGAATCTAAAACTGGACTCACAAGAGAGGTTCAAATTATAGAAAGTTAGACTGTCTGTCCTCTTGTACTTAAGTCAACATAGTGCATTTTGTGTTAAATTCTGATGCAATTTCTGTGTTTCATCGACAATATGAAGGTCCAAGGGATACAGTACACCTGATGTGAAGCATCGGAATCTAAAACTGGACTCACAGGAGAGGTTCAAATCATAGAATGTTAGAGTGTCAGTCCTCTTTTACATAGGTCGGCATTGTGCCTTTTGTATTAAATTCGGATGCAATTTCTGTGTTTCATCGTCAATAAGAAGGTCCAAGGTATACAGTAAACGTGAAGTGAAGCATCGGAATCTAAAACGGGACTCACAAGAGAGGTTCAAGTCGTAGAAAGTTAGAATGTCAGTCCTCTTGTACTTAAGACGGCATTGTGCCTTTTGTATTAAATTCGGATGCAATTTCTGTGTTTCATCGTCAATAAGACGGTCCAAGAGATACAGTAAACCTGAAGTGAAGCATCGCAATCTAAAACTGGACTCACAGGAGAGGTTGAAATCATAGAAAGTTAGAGTGTCAGTACTCTTGTACTTAAGTCGGCATTGTGCCTTTTGTATTAAATTCGGATGCAATTACTGTGTTTCATCGTCAATAAGAAGGACCAAGGTATACAGTAAACCTGAAGTGAAGCATCGCAATCTAAAACTGGACTCACAAGAGAGGTTCAAATCATAGAAAGTTAGACTGTCTGTCCTCTTGTACGTAAGTCGACATTGTGCCTTTTGTATTAAATTCTGATGCAATATCTGTGTTTCATCGTCAATAAGAAGGTCCAAGGGATACAGTACACCTGAAGTGAAGCATCGGAATCTAAAAGTGGACTCACTGGAGTGGTTCAAATCATAGAAAGTTAGAGTGTCAGTCCTCTTGTACTTAAGTCGGCATTGTGCCTTTTGTATTAAATTCGGATGCGATTTCTGTGTTTTATCGTGAATAAGAATTTCCAAGAAATACAGTAAACCTGAAGTGAAGCATTCGAATCTAAAACTGGATTCACAGGAGAGGTTCAAATCATAGAAAGTTAGAGTGTCAGCCCTCTTGTACTTAAGTCGGCATTGTGCATTTTGTATTAAATTCGGATGCAATTTCTGGTTTTCATCGTCAATAGGAAGGTCCAAGGGATACAGTAATTCTGAAGTGGAGCATCGGAATCTAAAACTGGACTCACAGGAGAGGTTGAAATCATAGAAAGTTAGAGTGTCGGTCCTCTTGTACTTAAGTCGGCATTGTGCCTTTTGTATTAAATTCGGATGCAATTTCTGTGTTTCATCGTCAATAAGAAGGTCCAAGGTATACAGTAAACCTGAAGTGAAGCATCGGAATCTAAAACTGGACTCACAAGAGTGGTTCAAATCATAGAAAGTTAGAGTGTCAGTCCTCTTGAACTTAAGTCGACATTGTGCCTTTTGTATTAAATTCTGATGCAATTTCTGTGTTTCATCGTCAATAAGAATGTCCAAGGAATACAGTAAACATGAAGTGAAACATCCGAATCTAAAACTGGACTCACAAGAGAGGTTCAAATCATAGAGAGTTAGAGTGTCAGTCGTCTTGTACTTAAATCGGCATTGCGCCTTTGTATTAAATTCGGATGCACTTTCTGTGTTTCATCGTCAATAAGAAGGTCCAAGGGGTACAGTAAACCTAAAGGGAAGCATCGGAATCTGAAACATGACTCACAGGAGAGGTTCAAATCATAGAAAGTTAGAGTGTCAGTCCTTTTGTACTTAAGTCGGTATTGTGCCTTTTGTATTAAATTCGGATGCAATTTCTGTGTTTCATCGTCAATAAGAAGGTCCAAGGTATACAGTAAACCTGAAGTGAAGCTTCGGAATCTAAGACTGGACTCACAAGAGAGGTGCAAATCATAGAAAGTTAGAGTGTCAGTCCTCTTGTACTTAAGTCGGCATTGTGCCTTTTGTATTAAATTCGGATGCAATTTCTGTGTTTCATCGTCAATAAGAAGGTCAAAGGGTTACAGTACACCTGAAGTGAAGCATCGGAATCTATAACTGGACTCACAGGTGATGTTCAAATCATATAATGTTAGAGTGTCAGTCCGCTTGTACTTAAGTCGGCATTGTGCCTTTTGTATTAAATTCGGATGCAGTTTCTGTGTTTCATCGTGGATAAGAAGGTCTCAGGGATACAGTAAACCTGAAGTGAAGCCTCGGAATCTAAAACTGGACTCACAGGAGAGGTCAAATCATAGAAAGTTTGAGTGTCAGTCCTCTTGTACCTAAGTCAGCACTGTGCCATTTGTATTAAATTCCGATGAAATCTCTGTGTTTCATCATCAATGAGAAGGTCCAAGGGCTACAGTATACCTGAAGTGAAGCATCGGAATCTAATACTGGACTCACAGGAGTGGTTCAAATCATAGAGAGTTAGAGTGTCAGTCCGCATGTACTTAAGTCGGCAGTGTGCCTTTTGTATTATATTCCGGTGCAATTTCTGTGTTTCATCGTTAATAAGTGGGTCCACGAGATACAGTAAACCTGAAGTGAAGCCTCGGAATCTAAAACTGGACTCACAGGAGAGGTCAAATCATAGAAAGTTTGAGTGTCAGTCCTCTTGTACCTAAGTCAGCACTGTGCCTTTTGTATTAAATTCCGATGAAATCTCTGTGTTTCATCATCAATAAGAAGGTCCAAGGGCTACAGTATACCTGAAGTGAAGCATCGGAATCTAATACTGGACTCACAGGAGTGGTTCAAATCATAGAGAGTTAGAGTGTCAGTCCGCATGTACTTAAGTCGGCAGTGTGCCTTTTGTATTATATTCCGGTGCAATTTCTGTGTTTCATCGTTAATAAGTGGGTCCACGAGATACAGTAAACCTGAAGTGAAGCATCCGAATCTAAAACTGGACTCACAGGAGAGGTTCAAATCATAGAGAGTTAGAGTGTCAGTCGTCTCGTACTTAAGTCGGCATTGTGCCTTTTGTATTAAATTCGGATGCAATTTCTGTGTTTCATCGTCAATAAGAAGGTCCAAGGGATACAGTACACCTAAAGTGAAGCATCGGAATCTAAAACTGGACTCACAGGAGAGGTTCAAATCATAGAACGTTAGAGTGGCAGTCCTCTTGTACTTAAGTCGGCCTAGTGACATTTGTATTAAATTCGGATGCAATTTCTGTGTTTCATCGTCAAAAAGAAGGTCCAAGGTATACAGCAAACGTGAAGTAAAGCATCGGAATCTAAAACGGGACACACAAGAGAGGTTCAAATCATAGAAAATTAGAGTGTCAGTCCTCTTGTACTTAAGTCGGCATTGTGCCTTTTGTATTAAATTCGGATGCAATTTCTGTGTTTTATCGTGAATAAGAATTTCCAAGAGATACAGTAAACCTGAAGTGAAGCATTCGAATCTGAAACTGGACTCACAGGACAAGGTCAAATCATAGAAAGTTAAAGTGTCAGTCCTCTTGTACTTAAGTCGGCATTGTGCCTTTTGTATTAAATTCGGATGCAATTTCTGTGTTTCATCGTCAATAAGAAGGACGAAGGTATACAGTAAACGTGAAGTGAAGCATCGGAATCTAAAACGGGACACACAAGAGAGGTTCAAATCATAGAAAGTTAGAGTGTCGGTCCTCTTGTACTTAAGTCGGCATTGTGCCTTTTATATTAAATTCGGATGCAATTTCTGTGTTTTATCGTGAATAAGAATTTCCAAGAGATACAGTAAACCTGAAGTGAAGCATTCGAATCTAAAACTGGACTCACAAGAGAGGTTCAAATTATAGAAAGTTAGACTGTCTGTCCTCTTGTACTTAAGTCAACATAGTGCATTTTGTGTTAAATTCTGATGCAATTTCTGTGTTTCATCGACAATAAGAAGGTCCAAGGGATACAGTACACCTGATGTGAAGCATCGGAATCTAAAACTGGACTCACAGGAGAGGTTCAAATCATAGAATGTTAGAGTGTCAGTCCTCTTTTACGTAGGTCGGCATTGTGCCTTTTGTATTAAATTCGGATGCAATTTCTGTGTTTCATCGTCAATAAGAAGGTCCAAGGGATACAGTAAACCTAAAGTGAAGCATCGGAATCTAAAATTGGACTCACAGGTAAGGTTCAAATCATAGAAAGTTAGAGTGTCAGTCCTCTTGTACTTAAGTCGGCATTGTGCCTTTTGTATTAAATTCGGATGCAATTTCTGTGTTTCATCGTCAATAAGAAGGTCCAAGGTATACAGTAAGCCTGAAGTGAAGCATCGCAATCTAAAACTGGACTCACAAGAGAGGTTCAAATCATAGAAAGTTAGACTGTCTGTCCTCTTGTACTTAAGTCGACATTGTGCCTTTTGTATTAAATTCTGATGCAATATCTGTGTTTCATCGTCAATAAGAAGGTCCAAGGGATACAGTACACCTGAAGTGAAGCATCGGAATCTAAAAGTGGACTCACTGGAGTGGTTCAAATCATAGAAAGTTAGAGTGTCAGTCCTCTTGTACTTAAGTCGGCATTGTGCCTTTTGTATTAAATTCGGATGCAATTTCTGTGTTTCATCGTCAACAAGAAGATCCTCGGTATACAGTAAACCTGAAGTGATGCATCGGAATTTAAAACTGGACTCACAAGAGAGGTTCAATTCATAGAGAGTTAGAGTGTCAGTCCTCTTGTACTTAAGTCGACATTGTGCCTTTTGTATTAAATTCGGATGCAATTTCTGTGTTTCATCGTCAATAAATAGGTCCAAGGTATACAGTACGCCTGAAGTGATGCATCGGAATCTAAAACTGGACTCACAGGAGAGGTTCAAATCATAGAACGTTAGAGTGGCAGTCCTCTTGTACTTAAGTCGGCCTAGTGCCTTTTGTATTAAATTCGGATGCAATTGCTGTGTTTCATCGTCAATAAGAAGGTCCAAGGTATACAGCAAACATGATGTGAAGTATCGGAATCTAAAACGGGACACACAAGAGAGGTTCAAATCATAGAAAGTTAGAGTGTCAGTCCTCTTGTACTTAGGTCGGCATTGTGCCTTTTGTATTAAATTCGGATGCGATTTCTGTGTTTTATCGTGAATAAGAATTTCCAAGAAATACAGTAAACCTGAAGTGAAGCATTCGAATCTAAAACTGGATTCACAGGAGAGGTTCAAATCATAGAAAGTTAGAGTGTCAGCCCTCTTGTACTTAAGTCGGCATTGTGCATTTTGTATTAAATTCGGATGCAATTTCTGGTTTTCATCGTCAATAGGAAGGTCCAAGGGATACAGTAATTGTGAAGTGGAGCATCGGAATCTAAAACTGGACTCACAGGAGAGGTTGAAATCATAGAAAGTTAGAGTGTCGGTCCTCTTGTACTTAAGTCGGCATTGTGCCTTTTGTATTAAATTCGGATGCAATTTCTGTGTTTCATCGTCAATAAGAAGGTCCAAGGTATACAGTAAACCTGAAGTGAAGCTTCGGAATCTAAGACTGGACTCACAAGAGAGGTGCAAATCATAGAATGTTAGAGTGTCAGTCCTCTTGTACTTAAGTCGACATTGTGCCTTTTGTATTAAATTCGGATGCAATTTCTGTGTTTCATCGTCAATAAGAAGGTCAAAGGGTTACAGTACACCTGAAGTGAAGCATCTGAATCTATAACTGGACTCACAGGTGATGTTCAAATCATATAATGTTAGAGTGTCAGTCCGCTTGTACTTAAGTCGGCATTGTGCCTTTTGTATTAAATTCGGATGCAATTTCTGTGTTTCATCGTGGATAAGAAGGTCTCAGGGATACAGTAAACCTGAAGTGAAGCCTCGGAATCTAAAACTGGACTCACAGGAGAGGTCAAATCATAGAAAGTTTGAGTGTCAGTCCTCTTGTACCTAAGTCAGCACTGTGCCTTTTGTATTAAATTCCGATGAAATTTCTGTGTTTCATCGTCAATAAGAAGGTCCAAGGGCTACAGTATACCTGAAGTGAAGCATCGGAATCTAAAACTGGACTCGCAGGAGTGGTTCAAATCATAGAGAGTTAGAGTGTCAGTCCGCATGTACTTAAGTCGGCAGTGTGCCTTTTGTATTATATTCCGGTGCAATTTCTGTGTTTCATCGTTAATAAGTGGGTCCACGAGATACAGTAAACCTGAAGTGAAGCATCCGAATCTAAAACTGGACTCACAGGAGAGGTTCAAATCATAGAGAGTTAGAGTGTCAGTCGTCTTGTACTTAAGTCGGCATTGTGCCTTTTGTATTAAATTCGGATGCAATTTCTGTGTTTCATCGTCAATAAGAAGGTCCAAGGGATACAGTTCACCTGAAGTGAAGCATCGGAATCTAAAACTGGACTCACAGGAGAAGTTCAAATCATAGAACGTTAGAGTGGCAGTCCTCTTGTACTTAAGTCGGCCTAGTGACTTTTGTATTAAATTCGGATGCAATTTCTGTGTTTCATCGTCAATAAGAAGGACGAAGGTATACAGTAAACGTGAAGTGAAGCATCGGAATCTAAAACGGGACACACAAGAGAGGTTCAAATCATAGAAAGTTAGAGTGTCGGTCCTCTTGTACTTAAATCGGCATTGTGCCTTTTATATTAAATTCGGATGCAATTTCTGTGTTCTATCGTGAATAAGAATTTCCAAGAGATACAGTAAACCTGAAGTGAAGCATTCGAATCTAAAACTGGACTCACAAGAGAGGTTCAAATTATAGAAAGTTAGACTGTCTGTCCTCTTGTACTTAAGTCAACATAGTGCATTTTGTGTTAAATTCTGATGCAATTTCTGTGTTTCATCGACAATAAGAAGGTCCAAGGGATACAGTACACCTGATGTGAAGCATCGGAATCTAAAACTGGACTCACAGGAGAGGTTCAAATCATAGAATGTTAGAGTGTCAGTCATCTTTTACATAGGTCGGCATTGTGCCTTTTGTATTAAATTCGGATGCAATTTCTGTGTTTCATCGTCAATAAGAAGGTCCAAGGTATACAGTAAACGTGAAGTGAAGCATCGGAATCTAAAACGGGACTCACAAGAGAGGTTCAAGTCGTAGAAAGTTAGAATGTCAGTCCTCTTGTACTTAAGACGGCATTGTGCCTTTTGTATTAAATTCGGATGCAATTTCTGTGCTTCATCGTCAATAAGACGGTCCAAGAGATACAGTAAACCTGAAGTGAAGCATCCGAATCTAAAACTGGACTCACAGGAGAGGTTCAAATCATATAAAGTTAGAGTGTCAATCCTCTTGTACTTAAGTCGGCATTGTGCATTTTGTATTAAATTCGGATGCAATATCTGTGTTTCATCGTCAATAGGAAGGTCCAAGGGATACAGTAAACCTGAAGTGGAGCATCGGAATCTAAAACTGGACTCACAGGAGATGTTGAAATCATAGAAAGTTAGAGTGTCAGTACTCTTGTACTTAAGTCGGCATTGTGCCTTTTGTATTAAATTCGGATGCAATTACTGTGTTTCATCGTCAATAAGAAGGACCAAGGTATACAGTAAACCTGAAGTGAAGCATCGCAATCTAAAACTGGACTCACAAGAGAGGTTCAAATCATAGAAAGTTAGACTGTCTGTCCTCTTGTACGTAAGTCGACATTGTGCCTTTTGTATTAAATTCTGATGCAATATCTGTGTTTCATCGTCAATAAGAAGGTCCAAGGGATACAGTACACCTGAAGTGAAGCATCGGAATCTAAAAGTGGACTCACTGGAGTGGTTCAAATCATAGAAAGTTAGAGTGTCAGTCCTCTTGTACTTAAGTCGGCATTGTGCCTTTTGTATTAAATTCGGATGCGATTTCTGTGTTTTATCGTGAATAAGAATTTCCAAGAAATACAGTAAACCTGAAGTGAAGCATTCGAATCTAAAACTGGATTCACAGGAGAGGTTCAAATCATAGAAAATTAGAGTGTCAGCCCTCTTGTACTTAAGTCGGCATTGTGCATTTTGTATTAAATTCGGATGCAATTTCTGGTTTTCATCGTCAATAGGAAGGTCCAAGGGATACAGTAATTCTGAAGTGGAGCATCGGAATCTAAAACTGGACTCACAGGAGAGGTTGAAATCATAGAAAGTTAGAGTGTCGGTCCTCTTGTACTTAAGTCGGCATTGTGCCTTTTGTATTAAATTCGGATGCAATTTCTGTGTTTCATCGTCAATAAGAAGGTCCAAGGTATACAGTAAACCTGAAGTGAAGCATCGGAATCTAAAACTGGACTCACAAGAGTGGTTCAAATCATAGAAAGTTAGAGTGTCAGTCCTCTTGAACTTAAGTCGACATGTGCCTTTTGTATTAAATTCTGATGCAATTTCTGTGTTTCATCGTCAATAAGAATGTCCAAGGTATACAGTAAACATGAAGTGAAACATCCGAATCTAAAACTGGACTCACAAGAGAGGTTCAAATCATAGAGAGTTAGAGTGTCAGTCGTCTTGTACTTAAATCGGCATTGCGCCTTTGTATTAAATTCGGATGCACTTTCTGTGTTTCATCGTCAATAAGAAGGTCCAAGGGGTACAGTAAACCTAAAGGGAAGCATCGGAATCTGAAACATGACTCACAGGAGAGGTGCAAATCATAGAAAGTTAGAGTGTCAGTCCTCTTGTACTTAAGTCGACATTGTGCCTTTTGTATTAAAATCGGATGCAATTTCTGTGTTTCATCGTCAATAAGAAGGTCCAAGGGATACAGTACACCTAAAGTGAAGCATCGGAATCTAAAACTGGACTCACAGGAGAGGTTCAAATCATAGAACGTTAGAGTGGCAGTCCTCTTGTACTTAAGTCGGCCTAGTGACTTTTGTATTAAATTCGGATGCAATTTCTGTGTTTCATCGTCAAAAAGAAGGTCCAAGGTATACAGCAAACGTGAAGTGAAGCATCGGAATCTAAAACGGGACACACAAGAGAGGTTCAAATCATAGAAAATTAGAGTGTCAGTCCTCTTGTACTTAAGTCGGCATTGTGCCTTTTGTATTAAATTCGGATGCAATTTCTGTGTTTTATCGTGAATAAGAATTTCCAAGAGATACAGTAAACCTGAAGTGAAGCATTCGAATCTGAAACTGGACTCACAGGAAAAGTTCAAATCATAGAAAGTTAAAGTGTCAGTCCTCTTGTACTTAAGTCGGCATTGTGCCTTTTGTATTAAATTCGGATGCAATTTCTGTGTTTCATCGTCAATAAGAAGGACGAAGGTATACAGTAAACGTGAAGTGAAGCATCGGAATCTAAAACGGGACACACAAGAGAGGTTCAAATCATAGAAAGTTAGAGTGTCGGTCCTCTTGTACTTAAGTCGGCATTGTGCCTTTTATATTAAATTCGGATGCAATTTCTGTGTTTTATCGTGAATAAGAATTTCCAAGAGATACAGTAAACCTGAAGTGAAGCATTCGAATGTAAAACTGGACTCACAAGAGAGGTTCAAATTATAGAAAGTTAGACTGTCTGTCCTCTTGTACTTAAGTCAACATAGTGCATTTTGTGTTAAATTCTGATGCAATATCTGTGTTTCATCGACAATAAGAAGGTCCAAGGGATACAGTACACCTGATGTGAAGCATCGGAATCTAAAACTGGACTCACAGGAGAGGTTCAAATCATAGAATGTTAGAGTGTCAGTCCTCTTTTACGTAGGTCGGCATTGTGCCTTTTGTATTAATTTCGGATGCAATTTCTGTGTTTCATCGTCAATAAGAAGGTCCAAGGGATACAGTAAACCTAAAGTGAAGCATCGGAATCTAAAACTGGACTCACAGGTAAGGTTCAAATCATAGAAAGTTAGAGTGTCAGTCCTCTTGTACTTAAGTCGGCATTGTGCCTTTTGTATTAAATTCGGATGCAATTTCTGTGTTTCATCGTCAATAAGAAGGTCCAAGGTGTACAGTAAACCTGAAGTGATGCATCGGAATCTAAAACTGGACTCACAAGAGAGGTTCAAATTATAGGAAGTTAGAGTGTCAATCCTCTTGTACTTAAGTCGACATTGTGCCTTTTGTATTAAATTCGGATGGAATTTTTTGTTTCATCGTCAATAAGAAATTCCAAGGTATACAGTAAACGTGAAGTGAAGCATCGGAATCTAAAACTGGACTCACAAGGGAGGTTCAAATCATAGAAAGTTAGAGTGTCAGTCGTCTTGTACTTAAGGCGGCCTAGTGCCTTTTGTATTAAATTCGAATGCAATTTCTGTGTTTCATCGTCAATAAGAAGGTCCAAGGTATACAGTAAACGTGAAGTGAAGCGTCGGAATCTAAAACGGGACTCACAAGAGAGGTTCAAGTCGTAGAAAGTTAGAATGTCAGTCCGCTTGTACTTAAGACGGCATTGTGCCTTTTGTATTAAATTCGGATGCAATTTCTGTGTTTCATCGTCAATAAGACGGTCCAAGAGATACAGTAAACCTGAAGTGAAGCATCCGAATCTAAAACTGGACTCACAGGAGAGGTTCAAATCATATAAAGTTAGAGTGTCAATCCTCTTGTACTTAAGTCGGCATTGTGCATTTTGTATTAAATTCGGATGCAATATCTGTGTTTCATCGTCAATAGGAAGGTCCAAGGGATACAGTAAACCTGAAGTGGAGCATCGGAATCTAAAACTGGACTCACAGGAGATGTTGAAATCATAGAAAGTTAGAGTGTCAGTACTCTTGTACTTATGTCGGCATTGTGCCTTTTGTATTAAATTCGGATGCAATTACTGTGTTTCATCGTCAATAAGAAGGTCCAAGGTATACAGTAAACCTGAAGTGAAGCATCGCAATCTAAAACTGGACTCACAAGAGAGGTTCAAATCATAGTAAGTTAGACTGTCTGTCCTCTTGTACTTAAGTCGACATTGTGCCTTTTGTATTAAATTCTGATGCAATATCCGTGTTTCATCGTCAATAAGAAGGTCCAAGGGATACAGTACACCTGAAGTGAAGCATCGGAATCTAAAAGTGGACTCACTGGAGTGGTTCAAATCATAGAAAGTTAGAGTGTCAGTCCTCTTGTACTTAAGTCTTCATTGTGCCTTTTGTATTAAATTCGGATGCAATTTCTGTGTTTCATCGTCAATAAGAAGGTCCAAGGTATACAGTAAACCTGAAGTGAAGCTTCGGAATCTAAGACTGGACTCACAAGAGAGGTGCAAATCATAGAAAGTTAGAGTGTCAGTCCTCTTGTACTTAAGTCGACATTGTGCCTTTTGTATTAAATTCGGATGCAATTTCTGTGTTTCATCGTCAATAAGAAGGTCAAAGGGATACAGTATACCTGAAGTGAAGCATCGGAATCTATAACTGGACTCACAGGTGATGTTCAAATCATATAATGTTAGAGTGTCAGTCCGCTTGTACTTAAGTCGGCATTGTGCCTTTGTATTAAATTCGGATGCAATTTCTGTGTTTCATCGTGAATAAGAAGGTCTCAGGGATACAGTAAACCTGAAGTGAAGCCTCGGAATCTAAAACTGGACTCACAGGAGAGGTCAAATCATAGAAAGTTTGAGTGTCAGTCCTCTTGTACCTAAGTCAGCACTGTGCCTTTTGTATTAAATTCCGATGAAATTTCTGTGTTTCATCGTCAATAAGAAGGTCCAAGGGCTACAGTATACCTGAAGTGAAGCATCGGAATCTAAAACTGGACTCACAGGAGTGGTTCAAATCATAGAGAGTTAGAGTGTCAGTCCGCATGTACTTAAGTCGGCAGTGTGCCTTTTGTATTATATTCCGGTGCAATTTCTGTGTTTCATCGTTAATAAGTGGGTCCACGAGATACAGTAAAATTGAAGTGAAGCATCCGAATCTAAAACTGGACTCACAGGAGAGGTTCAAATCATAGAGAGTTAGAGTGTCAGTCGTCTTGTACTTAAGTCGGCATTGTGCCTTTTGTATTAAATTCGGATGCAATTTCTGTGTTTCATCGTCAATAAGAAGGTCCAAGGGATACAGTACACCTGAAGTGAAGCATCGGAATCTAAAACTGGACTCACAGGAGAGGTTCAAATCATAGAACGTTAGAGTGGCAGTCCTCTTGTACTTAAGTCGGCATTGTGCCTTTTGTATTAAATTCGGATGCAATTTCTGTGTTTCATCGTCAATAAGATGGTCAAAGGGATACAGTACACCTGAAGTGAAGCATCGGAATCTATAACTGGACTCACAGGTGATGTTCAAATCATATAATGTTAGAGTGTCAGTCCGCTTGTACTTAAGTCGTCATTGTGCCTTTTGTATTAAATTCGGATGCAATTTCTGTGTTTCATCGTGGATAAGAAGGTCTCAGGGATACAGTAAACCTGAAGTGAAGCTACGGAATCTAAAACTGGACTCACAGGTGAGGTCAAATCATAGAAAGTTTGAGTGTCAGTCCTCTTGTACCTAAGTCAGCACTGTGCCTTTTGTATTAAATTCCGATGAAATTTCTGTGTTTCATCGTCAATAAGAAGGTCCAAGGGCTACAGTATACCTGAAGTGAAGCATCGGAATCTAAAACTGGACTCACAGGAGTGGTTCAAATCATAGAGAGTTAGAGTGTCAGTCCGCATGTACTTAAGTCGGCAGTGTGCCTTTTGTATTATATTCAGGTGCAATTTCTGTGTTTTATCGTTGATAAGTGGGTCCACGAGATACAGTAAACCTGAAGTGAAGCATCCGAATCTAAATCTGGACTCACAGGAGAGGTTCAAATCATAGAGAGTTAGAGTGTCAGTCGTCTTGTACTTAAGTCGGCATTGTGCCTTTTGTATTAAATTCGGATGCAATTTCTGTGCTTCATCGTCAATAAGAAGGTCCAAGGGATACAGTACACCTGAAGTGAAGCATCGGAATCTAAAACTGGACTCACAGGAGAGGTTCAAATCATAGAACGTTAGAGTGGCAGTCCTCTTGTACTTAAGTCGGCCTAGTGACTTTTGTATTAAATTCGGAGGCAATTTCTGTGTTTCATCGTCAATAAGAAGGTCCAAGGTATACAGTAAACCTGAAGTGAAGCATCGGAATCTAAAACTGGGCTCACAAGAGAGGTTCAAATCATAGAAAGTTAGAGTGTCAGTCCTCTTGAACTTAAGTCGACATTGTGCCTTTTCTATTAAATTCTGATGCAATTTCTGTGTTTCATCGTCAATAAGAATGTCCAAGGTATACAGTAAACATGAAGTGAAGCATCCGAATCCAAAACTGGACTCACAAGAGAGGTTCAAATCATAGAGAGTTAGAGTGTCAGTCGTCTTGTACTTAAGTCGGCATTGCGCCTTTGTATAAAATTCGGATGCACTTTCTGTGTTTCATCGTCAATAAGAAGGTCCAAGGGGTACAGTAAACCTAAAGGGAAGCATCGGAATCTAAAACATGACTCACAGGAGAGGTTCAAAGCATAGAAAGTTAGAGTGTCAGTCCTTTTGTACTTAAGTCGGTATTGTGCATTTTGTATTAAATTCGGATGCAATTTCTGTGTTTCATCGTCAATAAGAAGGTCCAAGGTATACAGTAAACCTGAAGTGAAGCTTCGGAATCTAAGACTGGACTCACAAGAGAGGTGCAAATCATAGAAAGTTAGAGTGTCAGTCCTCTTGTACTTAAGTCGACATTGTGCCTTTTGTATTAAATTTGGATGCAATTTCTGTGTTTCATCGTCAATAAGAAGGTCAAAGGGATACAGTACACCTGAAGTGAAGCATCGGAATCTATAACTGGACTCACAGGTGATGTTCAAATCATATAATGTTAGAGTGTCAGTCCGCTTGTACTTAAGTCGGCATTGTGCCTTTTGTATTACATTCGGATGCAATTTCTGTGTTTCATCGTGGATAAGAAGGTCTCAAGGATACAGTAAACCTGAAGTGAAGCCTCGGAATCTAAAACTGGACTTACAGGAGAGGTCAAATCATAGAAAGTTTGAGTGTCAGTCCTCTTGTACCTAAGTCAGCACTGTGCCTTTTGTATTAAATTCCGATGAAATTTCTGTGTTTCATCGTCAATAAGAAGGTCCAAGGGCTACAGTATACCTGAAGTGAAGCATCGGAATCTAAAACTGGACTCACAGGAGTGGTTCAAATCATAGAGAGTTAGAGTGTCAGTCCGCATGTACTTAAGTCGGCAGTGTGCCTTTTGTATTATATTCCGGTGCAATTTCCGTGTTTCATCGTTAATAAGTGGGTCCACGAGATACAGTAAACCTGAAGTGAAGCATCCGAATCTAAAACTGGACTCACAGGAGAGGTTCAAATCATAGAGAGTTAGAGTGTTAGTCGTCTTGTACTTAAGTCGGCATTGTGCCTTTTGTATTAAATTCGGATGCAATTTCTGTGTTTCATCGTCAATAAGAAGGTCCAAGGGATACAGTACACCTGAAGTGAAGCATCGGAATCTAAAACTGGACTCACAGGAGAGGTTCAAATCATAGAACGTTAGAGTGGCAGTCCTCTTGTACTTAAGTCGGCCTAGTGACTTTTGTATTAAATTCGGATGCAATTTCTGTGTTTCATCGTCAATAAGAAGGTCCAAGGTATACAGCAATCGTGAAGTGAAGCATCGGAATCTAAAACGAGACACACAATAGAGGTTCAAATCATAGAAAATTAGAGTGTCAGTCCTCTTGTACTTAAGTCGGCATTGTGCCTTTTGTATTAAATTCGGATGCAATTTCTGTGTTTTATCGTAAATAAGAATTTCCAAGAGATACAGTAAACCTGAAGTGAAGCATTCGAATCTGAAACTGGACTCACAGGAAAGGTTCAAATCATAGAAAGTTAAAGTGTCAGTCCTCTTGTACTTAAGTCGGCAATGTGCTTTTTGTATTAAATTCGGATGCAATTTCTGTGTTTCATCGTCAATAAGAAGGTCCAAGGTATACAGTAAACCTGAAGTGATGCATCGGAATCTAAAACTGGACTCACAAGAAGGGTTCAAATTATAGGAAGTTAGAGTGTCAATCCTCTTGTACTTAAGTCGACATTGTGCCTTTTGTATTAAATTCGGATGCAATTTCTTTGTTTCATCGTCAATAAGAAATTCCAAGGTATACAGTAAACGTGAAGTGAAGCATCGGAATCTAAAACGGGACTCACAAGAGAGGTTCAAGTCGTAGAAAATTAGAATGTCAGTCCTCTTGTACTTAAGACGGCATTGTGCCTTTTGTATTAAATTCGGATGCAATTTCTGTGTTTCATCGTCAATAAGAATGTCCAAGAGATACAGTAAACCTGAAGTGAAGCATCCGAATCTAAAACTGGACTCACAGGAGAGGTTCAAATCATGGAAAGTTAGAGTGTCGATCTTCTTGTACTTAAATCGGCATTGTGCATTTTGTGTTACATTCGGATGCAATATCTGTGTTTCATCGTCAATAGGAAGGTCCAACGGATACAGTAAACCTGAAGTGGAGCATCGGAAGCTAAAACTGGACTGACGGGAGATGTTGAAATCATAGAAAGTTAGAGTGTCAGTACTCTTGTACTTAAGTCGGCATTGTGCCTTTTGTATTAAATTCGGATGCAATTACTGTGTTTCATCGTCAATATGAAGGTCCAAGGTATACAGTAAACCTGAAGTGAAGCATCGCGATCTAAAACTGGACTCACAACAGAAGTTCAAATCATAGAAAGTTAGACTGTCTGTCCTCTTGTACTTAAGTCGACATTGTGCCTTTTGTATTATATTCTGATGCAATATCTGTGTTTCATCGTCAATAACAAGGTCCAAGGGATACAGTACACCTGAAGTGAAGAATCGGAATCTAAAAGTGGACTCACTGGAGAGGTTCAAATCGTAGAAAGTTACAGTGTCAGTCCTCTTGTACTTAAGTCGGCATTGTGCCTTTTGTATTAAATTCGGATGCAATTTCTGTGTTTCATCGTCAATAAGAAGGTCCTCGGTATACAGTAAACCTGAAGTGATGCATCGGAATTAAAAACTGGACTCACAAGAGAGGTTCAAATCATAGAGAGTTACAGTGTCAGTCCTCTTGTACTTAAGTCGACATTGTGCCTTTTGTATTAAATTCGGATGCAATTTCTGTGTTTCATCGTCAATAAGAAGGTCCAAGGGATACAGTACACCTGAAGTGAAGCATCGAGATCTAAAACTGGACTCACAGGAGAGGTTCAAATCATAGCACGTTAGAGTGGCAGTCCTCTTGTACTTAAGTCGGCCTAGTGCCTTTTGTATTAAATTCGGATGCAATTTCTGTGTTTCATCGTCAATAAGAAGGTCCAAGGTACACAGCAAACGTGATGTGAAGTATCGGAATCTAAAACGGGACACGCAAGAGAGGTTCAAATCATAGAAAGTTAGAGTGTCAGTCCTCTTGTACTTAAGTCGGCATTGTGTTTTGTATTAAATTCGGATGCAATTTCTGTGTTTTATCGTGAATAAGAATTTCCAAGAGATACAGTAAACCTGAAGTGAAGCATTCGAATCTAAAACTGGTTTCACAGGAGAGGTTCAAATCATAGAAAGTTAGAGAGTCAGTCCTCTTGTACTTAAGTCGGCATTGTGCATTTTGTATTAAATTCGGATGCAATTTCTGGTTTTCATCGTCAATAGGAAGGTCCAAGGGATACAGTAATTCTGAGGTGGAGCATCGGAATCTAAAACTGGACTGACGGGAGAGGTTGAAATCATAGAAAGTTAGAGTATCGGTCGTCTTGTACTTAAGTCGGCATTGTGCCTTTTGTATTAAATTCGGATGCAATATCTGTGTTTCATCGTCAATAAGAAGGTCCAAGGTATACAGTAAACCTGAAGTGAAGCATGGGAAACTAAAACTAGACTCACAAGAGAGGTTCAAGTCATAGAAAGTTAGAGTGTCAGTCCTCTTGAACTGAAGTCGACATTGTGCCTTTTGTATTAAATTCGGATGCAATTTCTGTGTTTCATCGTCAATAAGAATGTCCAAGGTATACAGTAAACATGAAGTGAAGCATCGGTATCTAAAACTGGACTCACAAGAGAGGTTCAAATCATAGAGAGTTAGAGTGTCAGTCGTCTTGTACTTAAGTCGGCATTGTGCCTTTGTATTAAATTCGGATGCAATTTCTGTGTTTCTTCGTCAATAAGAAGGTCCAAGGGATACTGTAAACCTGAAGTGAAGCATCGGAATCTAAAACTGGACTCACAGGAGAGGTTCAAATCATAGAAAGTTAGAGTGTCAGTCCTCTTGTACGTAAGTCGGCATTGTGCCTTTTGTATTAAGTTCGGATGCAATTTCTGTGCTTCATCGTCAATAAGAAGGCCGAAGGTATACAGTAAACCTGAAGTGAAGCATCGGAATCTAAAACTGGACTCTCACTAGAGGTTCAAATCATACAGAGTTAGAGTGTCAGTCCTCTTGTACTTAAGTCGGCATTGTGCCTATTGTATTAAATATGGAGGCAATTTCTGTGTTTCATCGTCAATAAGTAAGTCCAAGGGACTCAGTAAACTTGAAGTCAAGCATCGGAATCTAAAACTGGACTCACAGGAGACGTTCAAATCATTGAAAGTTAGAGTGTCCCTCGCTTGTACTTAAGTCAGCATTGTGCCTTTTGTATTAAAATCGGATGCAATATTTGTGCTACATCGTCAATAAGAAGGCCGAAGGTATTCAGTAAACCTGAAGTGAAGCATCGGAATCTAAAACTGCACTCACAGGAGTGGTTCAAATCATAGAAGGTTAGAGTGTCAGTCCTATTGTACTTCAGGCCGCATCGTGCATTTTGTATTAAAGTCGGATGCAATTTCTGTGTTTCATCGTCAGTAAGAACGTCCAAGGGATACAGTAAACCTGAAGTGAAGCATCAGAATCTAAAACTGGACTCACAGGAGAGGTTCAAATCATAGAAAGTTAGAGTGTCAGTCCTCTTGTACTTAAGTCGGCATTGTGCCTTTTGAATTGAATTCTGATGCAATTTCTGTGTTTCATCGTCAATAAGAAGGTCCAAGGGATACAGTAAACCTGAAGTGAAGCATCGGAATCTGAAACTGGACTCACAGGAGAGGTTCAAATCATAGAAAGTTAGAGTGTCAGTCCTCTTGTACTTAAGTCGGCATTGTGCCTTTTGTATTAAATTCGGATGCAATTTCTGTGTTTCATCGTCAATAAGAAGGTCCTCGGTATACAGTAAACCTGAAGTGATGCATCGGAATTAAAAACTGGACTCACAAGAGAGGTTCAAATCATAGAGAGTTACAGTGTCAGTCCTCTTGTACTTAAGTCGACATTGTGCCTTTTGTATTAATTTCGGATGCAATTTCTGTGTTTCATCGTCAATAAGAAGGTCCAAGGGATACAGTACACCTGAAGTGAAGCATCGGAATCTAAAACTGGACTCACAGGAGAGGTTCAAATCATAGCACGTTAGAGTGGCAGTCCTCTTGTACTTAAGTCGGCCTAGTGCCTTTTGTATTAAATTCGGATGCAATTTCTGTGTTTCATCGTCAATAAGAAGGTCCAAGGTACACAGCAAACGTGATGTGAAGTATCGGAATCTAAAACGGGACACGCAAGAGAGGTTCAAATCATAGAAAGTTAGAGTGTCAGACCTCTTGTACTTAAGTCGGCATTGTGTTTTGTATTAAATTCGGATGCAATTTCTGTGTTTTATCGTGAATAAGAATTTCCAAGAGATACAGTAAACCTGAAGTGAAGCATTCGAATCTAAAACTGGTTTCACAGGAGAGGTTCAAATCATAGAAAGTTAGAGAGTCAGTCCTCTTGTACTTAAGTCGGCATTGTGCATTTTGTATTAAATTCGGATGCAATTTCTGGTTTTCATCGTCAATAGGAAGGTCCAAGGGATACAGTAATTCTGAGGTGGAGCATCGGAATCTAAAACTGGACTGACGGGAGAGGTTGAAATCATAGAAAGTTAGAGTATCGGTCGTCTTGTACTTAAGTCGGCATTGTGCCTTTTGTATTAAATTCGGATGCAATATCTGTGTTTCATCGTCAATAAGAAGGTCCAAGGTATACAGTAAACCTGAAGTGAAGCATGGGAAACTAAAACTGGACTCACAAGAGAGGTTCAAGTCATAGAAAGTTAGAGTGTCAGTCCTCTTGAACTGAAGTCGACATTGTGCCTTTTGTATTAAATTCGGATGCAATTTCTGTGTTTCATCGTCAATAAGAATGTCCAAGGTATACAGTAAACATGAAGTGAAGCATCGGAATCTAAAACTGGACTTACAAGAGAGGTTCAAATCATAGAGAGTTAGAGTGTCAGTCGTCTTGTACTTAAGTCGGCATTGTGCCTTTGTATTAAATTCGGATGCAATTTCTGTGTTTCTTCGTCAAAGGTCCAAGGGATACTGTAAACCTGAAGTGAAGCATCGGAATCTAAAACTGGACTCACAGGAGAGGTTCAAATCATAGAAAGTTAGCGTGTCAGTCCTCTTGTACGTAAGTCGGCATTGTGCCTTTTGTATTAAATTCGGATGCAATTTCTGTGCTTCATCGTCAATAAGAAGGCCGAAGGTATACAGTAAACCTGAAGTGAAGCATCGGAATCTAAAACTGGACTCTCACTAGAGGTTCAAATCATACAGAGTTAGAGTGTCAGTCCTCTTGTACTTAAGTCGGCATTGTGCCTATTGTATTAAATATGGAGGCAATTTCTGTGTTTCATCGTCAATAAGTAAGTCCAAGGGACTCAGTAAACTTGAAGTCAAGCATCGGCATCTAAAACTGGACTCACAGGAGACGTTCAAATCATTGAAAGTTAGAGTGTCCCTCGCTTGTACTTAAGTCAGCATTGTGCCTTTTGTATTAAAATCGGATGCAATATTTGTGCTACATCGTCAATAAGAAGGCCGAAGGTATTCAGTAAACCTGAAGTGAAGCATCGGAATCTAAAACTGCACTCACAGGCGTGGTTCAAATCATAGAAGGTTAGAGTGTCAGTCCTATTGTACTTCAGGCCGCATCGTGCATTTTGTATTAAAGTCGGATGCAATTTCTGTGTTTCATCGTCAGTAAGAACGTCCAGGGGATACAGTAAACCTGAAGTGAAGCATCAGAATCTAAAACTGGACTCACAGGAGAGGTTCAAATCATAGAAAGTTAGAGTGTCAGTCCTCTTGTACTTAAGTCGGCATTGTGCCTTTTGTATTGAATTCGGATGCAATTTCTGTGTTTCATCGTCAATAAGAAGGTCCAAGGGATACAGTACACCTGAAGTGAAGCATCGAGATCTAAAACTGGACTCACAGGAGAGGTTCAAATCATAGCACGTTAGAGTGGCAGTCCTCTTGTACTTAAGTCGGCCTAGTGCCTTTTGTATTAAATTCGGATGCAATTTCTGTGTTTCATCGTCAATAAGAAGGTCCAAGGTACACAGCAAACGTGATGTGAAGTATCGGAATCTAAAACGGGACACGCAAGAGAGGTTCAAATCATAGAAAGTTAGAGTGTCAGTCCTCTTGTACTTAAGTCGGCATTGTGTTTTGTATTAAATTCGGATGCAATTTCTGTGTTTTATCGTGAATAAGAATTTCCAAGAGATACAGTAAACCTGAAGTGAAGCATTCGAATCTAAAACTGGTTTCACAGGAGAGGTTCAAATCATAGAAAGTTAGAGAGTCAGTCCTCTTGTACTTAAGTCGGCATTGTGCATTTTGTATTAAATTCGGATGCAATTTCTGGTTTTCATCGTCAATAGGAAGGTCCAAGGGATACAGTAATTCTGAGGTGGAGCATCGGAATCTAAAACTGGACTGACGGGAGAGGTTGAAATCATAGAAAGTTAGAGTATCGGTCGTCTTGTACTTAAGTCGGCATTGTGCCTTTTGTATTAAATTCGGATGCAATATCTGTGTTTCATCGTCAATAAGAAGGTCCAAGGTATACAGTAAACCTGAAGTGAAGCATGGGAAACTAAAACTAGACTCACAAGAGAGGTTCAAGTCATAGAAAGTTAGAGTGTCAGTCCTCTTGAACTGAAGTCGACATTGTGCCTTTTGTATTAAATTCGGATGCAATTTCTGTGTTTCATCGTCAATAAGAATGTCCAAGGTATACAGTAAACATGAAGTGAAGCATCGGAATCTAAAACTGGACTCACAAGAGAGGTTCAAATCATAGAGAGTTAGAGTGTCAGTCGTCTTGTACTTAAGTCGGCATTGTGCCTTTGTATTAAATTCGGATGCAATTTCTGTGTTTCTTCGTCAATAAGAAGGTCCAAGGGATACTGTAAACCTGAAGTGAAGCATCGGAATCTAAAACTGGACTCACAGGAGAGGTTCAAATCATAGAAAGTTAGAGTGTCAGTCTTCTTGTACGTAAGTCGGCATTGTGCCTTTTGTATTAAATTCGGATGCAATTTCTGTGCTTCATCGTCAATAAGAAGGCCGAAGGTATACAGTAAACCTGAAGTGAAGCATCGGAATCTAAAACTGGACTCTCACTAGAGGTTCAAATCATACAGAGTTAGAGTGTCAGTCCTCTTGTACTTAAGTCGGCATTGTGCCTATTGTATTAAATATGGAGGCAATTTCTGTGTTTCATCGTCAATAAGTAAGTCCAAGGGACTCAGTAAACTTGAAGTCAAGCATCGGAATCTAAAACTGGACTCACAGGAGACGTTCAAATCATTGAAAGTTAGAGTGTCCCTCGCTTGTACTTAAGTCAGCATTGTGCCTTTTGTATTAAAATCGGATGCAATATTTGTGCTACATCGTCAATAAGAAGGCCGAAGGTATTCAGTAAACCTGAAGTGAAGCATCGGAATCTAAAACTGCACTCACAGGAGTGGTTCAAATCATAGAAGGTTAGAGTGTCAGTCCTATTGTACTTCAGGCCGCATCGTGCATTTTGTATTAAAGTCGGATGCAATTTCTGTGTTTCATCGTCAGTAAGAACGTCCAAGGGATACAGTAAACCTGAAGTGAAGCATCAGAATCTAAAACTGGACTCACAGGAGAGGTTCAAATCATAGAAAGTTAGAGTGTCAGTCCTCTTGTACTTAAGTCGGCATTGTGCCTTTTGAATTGAATTCTGATGCAATTTCTGTGTTTCATCGTCAATAAGAAGGTCCAAGGGATACAGTAAACCTGAAGTGAAGCATCGGAATCTGAAACTGGACTCACAGGAGAGGTTCAAATCATAGAAAGTTAGAGTGTCAGTCCTCTTGTACTTAAGTCGGCATTGTGCCTTTTGTATTAAATTCGGATGCAATTTCTGTGTTTCATCGTCAATAAGAAGGTCCTCGGTATACAGTAAACCTGAAGTGATGCATCGGAATTAAAAACTGGACTCACAAGAGAGGTTCAAATCATAGAGAGTTACAGTGTCAGTCCTCTTGTACTTAAGTCGACATTGTGCCTTTTGTATTAATTTCGGATGCAATTTCTGTGTTTCATCGTCAATAAGAAGGTCCAAGGGATACAGTACACCTGAAGTGAAGCATCGGAATCTAAAACTGGACTCACAGGAGAGGTTCAAATCATAGCACGTTAGAGTGGCAGTCCTCTTGTACTTAAGTCGGCCTAGTGCCTTTTGTATTAAATTCGGATGCAATTTCTGTGTTTCATCGTCAATAAGAAGGTCCAAGGTACACAGCAAACGTGATGTGAAGTATCGGAATCTAAAACGGGACACGCAAGAGAGGTTCAAATCATAGAAAGTTAGAGTGTCAGTCCTTTTGTACTTAAGTCGGCATTGTGTTTTGTATTAAATTCGGATGCAATTTCTGTGTTTTATCGTGAATAAGAATTTCCAAGAGATACAGTAAACCTGAAGTGAAGCATTCGAATCTAAAACTGGTTTCACAGGAGAGGTTCAAATCATAGAAAGTTAGAGAGTCAGTCCTCTTGTACTTAAGTCGGCATTGTGCATTTTGTATTAAATTCGGATGCAATTTCTGGTTTTCATCGTCAATAGGAAGGTCCAAGGGATACAGTAATTCTGAGGTGGAGCATCGGAATCTAAAACTGGACTGACGGGAGAGGTTGAAATCATAGAAAGTTAGAGTATCGGTCGTCTTGTACTTAAGTCGGCATTGTGCCTTTTGTATTAAATTCGGATGCAATATCTGTGTTTCATCGTCAATAAGAAGGTCCAAGGTATACAGTAAACCTGAAGTGAAGCATGGGAAACTAAATCTGGACTCACAAGAGAGGTTCAAGTCATAGAAAGTTAGAGTGTCAGTCCTCTTGAACTGAAGTCGACATTGTGCCTTTTGTATTAAATTCGGATGCAATTTCTGTGTTTCATCGTCAATAAGAATGTCCAAGGTATACAGTAAACATGAAGTGAAGCATCGGAATCTAAAACTGGACTTACAAGAGAGGTTCAAATCATAGAGAGTTAGAGTGTCAGTCGTCTTGTACTTAAGTCGGCATTGTGCCTTTTGTATTAAATTCGGATGCAATTTCTGTGCTTCATCGTCAATAAGAAGGCCGAAGGTATACAGTAAACCTGAAGTGAAGCATCGGAATCTAAAACTGGACTCTCACTAGAGGTTCAAATCATACAGAGTTAGAGTGTCAGTCCTCTTGTACTTAAGTCGGCATTGTGCCTATTGTATTAAATATGGAGGCAATTTCTGTGTTTCATCGTCAATAAGTAAGTCCAAGGGACTCAGTAAACTTGAAGTCAAGCATCGGAATCTAAAACTGGACTCACAGGAGACGTTCAAATCATTGAAAGTTAGAGTGTCCCTCGCTTGTACTTAAGTCAGCATTGTGCCTTTTGTATTAAAATCGGATGCAATATTTGTGCTACATCGTCAATAAGAAGGCCGAAGGTATTCAGTAAACCTGAAGTGAAGCATCGGAATCTAAAACTGCACTCACAGGAGTGGTTCAAATCATAGAAGGTTAGAGTGTCAGTCCTATTGTACTTCAGGCCGCATCGTGCATTTTGTATTAAAGTCGGATGCAATTTCTGTGTTTCATCGTCAGTAAGAACGTCCAAGGGATACAGTAAACCTGAAGTGAAGCATCAGAATCTAAAACTGGACTCACAGGAGAGGTTCAAATCATAGAAAGTTAGAGTGTCAGTCCTCTTGTACTTAAGTCGGCATTGTGCCTTTTGTATTGAATTCGGATGCAATTTCTGTGTTTCATCGTCAATAAGAAGGTCCAAGGGATACAGTAAACCTGAAGTGAAGCATCGGAATCTGAAACTGGACTCACAGGAGAGGTTCAAATCATAGAAAGTTAGAGTGTCAGTCCTCTTGTACTTAAGTCGGCATTGTGCCTTTTGTATTAAATTTGGATGCAATTTCTGTGTTTCATCGTCAATAAGAAGGTCCAAGGAATACAGTAAACCTGGAGTGGAGCATCGCAATCCAAAACAGGACTCACAGGAGAGGTTCAAATCATACAAAGTTAGAGTGTCAGTCCTCTTGTACTTAAGTCGGCATTGTGCCTTTTGTATTAAATTCGGATGCAATTTCTGTGTTTCATCGTCATTAAGAAGGTCCAATGGATACAGTAAACCTGAAGTGAAGCGTCGTAATCTAAAACTGGACTCACAGGAGAGGTTAAAATCATAGAGAGTTAGAGTGTCAGTCCTCTTGTACTTAAGTCGGCATTGTGCGTTTTGTATTAAATTCGGATGCAATTTCTGTGTTTCATCGTCAATAAGAAGGTCCCAGGGATACAGTAAACCTGAAGTGAAGCATCGGAATCTAAAACTGGACTCACAGGAGAGGTTCAAATCATAGAAAGTTAGAGTGTCAATCCTCTTGTACTTAAGTCGGCATTGTGCCTTTTGTATTAAATTCGGATAGAAATTCTGTGTTTCATCGTCAATAAGAAGGTCCAAGGCATACAAAATCCTGAAGCGAAGCATCGGAATCTAAAACTGGACTCTCAGGAGAGGTTCAAATCATAGAAAATTAGAGTGTCAGTGCTCCTGTACTTAAGTCGGCATTGTGCCTTTTGTATTAAATTCGGATGCAATTACTGTGTGTCATCGTCAGTAACAAGGTCTAAGGGATACAATAAACCTGAAGTGAAGCATAGGAATCTAAAACTGGACTCACAGGAGAGGTTCAAATCATAGATAGTTAGAGTGACATTCCTCTTGTACTTAAGTCGGCATAGTGCCTTTTGTATTAAATTCGGATGCAATTTCTGTGTTTCATCGTCAATAAGAATTTCCAAGGGATACAGTAAACCTGAAGTGAAGCATCGGAATCTAAAACTGGACTTTCAGGAGAGGTTCAAATCATACAGAGTTAGAGTGTCAGTCCTCTTGTACTTGAGTCGGCATTGTGCCTATTGTATTAAATTCGGATGCAATTTCTGTGTTTCATCGTCAATAAGAATGTCCAAGGGACTCAGTAAAAATGAAGTGAAGCATCGGAAGTTAAAATTGGACTCACAGGAGAGCTTCAAATCATAGAAAGTTCGAGTGTCAGTACTCTTGTACTTAAGTCGGCATTGTGCCTTTTGTATTAAAATCGGATGCAATTTCTGTGTTTAATCGTCAATAAGAAGGTCCAAGAGATACAGTAAACCTGAAGTGAAGCGTCGGAATCCAAACGGGACTCACTGAAGAGGTTGAAATCATAGAATGTTAGAGTGTCAGTCCTCTTGTACTGACATTCTAACTTTCAATGATTTGAACGTCTCCTGTGAGTCCAGTTTTAGATTCCGATGCTTGACTTCAGGTTTACTGACTCCCTTGGACTTACTTATTGACGATGAAACACAGAAATTGCATCCCAATTTAATACAATAGGCACAATGCCGACTTAAGTACAAGAGGACTGACACTCTAACTCTGTTTGATTTGAACCTCTAGTGGGAGTCCAGTTTTAGATTCCGATGCTTCACTTCAGGTTTACTGTATCCATTGGACATTCTTGTTGACGATGAAACACAGAAATTGCATCCGAATTTAATACAAAAGGCACAATGCCGACTTAAGTACAAGAGGACTGACACACTAACTTTCTATGATTTGAACCTCTCCTGTGAGTCCAGACTTAGATTTCGACGCTACACTTCAGGTTTACTGTATAACTTGGACCTTTTTATTGACGATGAAACACAGAAATTACATCCGAATTTAATACAAAAGGCACAATGCCGACTTAAGTACAAGAGGACTAACACTCTAACATTCTATGATTTGAACCTCTCCAGTGAGTCCCGTTTTAGATTTCGACGCTTCACTTCAGGTTTACTGTATCTCTTGGACCTTCTTATTGACGATTAAACACAGAAATTGCATCCGATTTTAATACAAAAGGCACAATGCCGACTTAAGTACAAGAGTACTGACACTCGAACTTTCTATGATTTGAACCTCTCCTGTGAGTCCAATTTTAGCTTCCGATGCTTCACTTCAGGTTTACTGAGTCCCTTGGACTTTCTTATTGACGATGAAACACAGAAATTGCATCCGAATTTAATACAATAGGCACAATGCCGACTTAAGTACAAGAGGACTGACACTCTAACTCTGTATGATTTGAACCTCCCCTGAGAGTCCAGTTTTAGATTCCGATGCTTCACTTCAGGTTTATTGTATCCCTTAGACCTTCTTATTGACGATGACACACAGTAATTGCATCCGAATTTAATACAAAAGGCACAATGCCGACTTAAGTACAAGAGTACTGACACTCTAAGTTTCTATGATTTGAACCTCTCCTGAGAGTCAAGTTTTAGATTCCGATGCTTCACTTCAGGATTACTGTATGCCTTGGACCGTCGTATTGATGATGAAACATAGAAATTCCATCCGAATTTCATACAAAAGGCACAATGCCGACTTAAGTACAAGAGGACTGACACTCGAACTTTCTATGATTTGAACCTCTCCTGTGAGTCCAGTTTTAGATTCCGATGCTTCAATTCAGGTTTACTGTATCCCTTGGACTTTCTTATTGACGATGAATCACAGAAATTGCATCTGAATTTAATACAAAAGGCACATGCCGACTTAAGTACAAGAGTACTGACACTCTAACTTTCTATGATTTGAACCTCTCCTGTGAGTCCAGTTTTAGATTCCGATGCTTCACTTCAGGTTTACTGTATCCCTTGGACCTTCTTATTGACGATGAAACACAGAAATTGCATCCGAATTTAATACAAAAGGCACAATGCCGACTTAAGTACAAGAGGACTGACACTCTAACTTTCTATGATTTGAACCTCTCCTGTGAGTCCAGTTTGAGATTCCGATGCTTCACTTCAGGTTTACTGTATCCCTTGGACCTTCTTATTGACGATGAAACTCAGAAATTGCATCCGAATTTAATACAAATGCACAATGCCGACTTAAGTACAAGAGGACTGACACTCTAACTTTCTATGATTTGAACCTCTCCTGTCACTCCAGTTTTAGATTCCTATGCTTCACTTCAGATTTATTGTAACCCTTGGACCTTCTTATTGACGATGACACACAGTAATTGCATCCGGATTCAATACAAAAGGCACAATGCCGACTTAAGTACAAGAGGACTGACACTCTAATTTTCTATGATTTGAACCTCTCCTGTGAGTCTAGTTTTAGATTCCGATGCTTCACTTCAGGTTTACTGTATACCTTGGACCCTATTATTGACGATGAAACACAGAAATTGCATCCGAATTAAATACAAAAGGCACAATGCCGACTTAAGTACAAGAAGACTGACACTCTAACTTTCTATGATTTGAACCTCTATTGTGAGTCCCGTTTCAGATTCCGATGCTTCACTTCAAGTTTACTGTATCACTTGGACCTTTTTTATTGACGATGAAACACAGAAGTTGCATCCGAATTTAATACAAAAGGCACGATGCCGACTTAAGTACAAGAGGACTGACACTCTAACATTCTATGATTTGAACCTCTCCTATGTGTGCCGTTTTGGATTCCGAGGCCTCACTTCAGGTTTACTGTATCTCTTGGACCTTCTTATTGACGATTAGACACAGATATTTCATCCGATTTTTATACAAAAGGCACAATGTCGACTTAAGTACAAGAGTACTGAAACTCGAACTTTCTATGATTTGAACCTCTCCTATGGGTCCAATTTTAGATTCCGATGCTTCACTTCAGGTTTACTGAGTCCCTTAAACTTTCTTATTGTAGATGAAATACAGAAATTGCATCCCAATTTAATACAATAGGCACAATGCCGACTTAAGTACAAGAGGACTGACACTCTAACTCTGTGTGATTTGAACCTCTCCTGAGAGTCCGGTTTTAGATACCGATGCTTCACTTCAGGTGTACTGTATCCCTTGGACCTTCTTATTGACGATGAAACACAGAAATTGCATCCGAAATTAATACAAAAGGCACAACGCCGACTTAAGGACGAGAAGAGTGACACTCTAACTTTCTATGATTTGAACCTCTCCTATGAGTCCAGTTTTAGGTTCTGATGCTTCACTTCAGGTTTACTGTATACCTTGGACCTTCTTATTGACGATGAAACACAGATATTGCATCCGAATTTAATACAAAAGGCACAATGCCGACTTAAGTACAAGAGGAATGACACTCTAACTCTCTATGATTTGTACCTCACCTGTGAGTCCAGTTTTAGAGTCCGATGCTTCACTTCAGGTTTACTGTATCCCTTGGACGTTCTTACTGTCGATGAAACAGAGAAATTGCATCCGAATTTAATACCAAATGCACAATGCGGCCTGAAGTACAATAGGACTGACACTCTAACTTTCTATGATTTGAACCATTCCTGTGAGTGCAGATTTAGATTCCGACGCTTCACTTCAGGTTTACTGTATCCCTTGGACCTTCTTATTGACAATGAAACACAGAAATTGCATCCGAATTTAAGACAAAAGGCACAATGCCGACTTAAGTACGAGAGGACTGACACTCTAACTTTCTATCATTTGAACCTCTCCTGTGAGTCCAGTTTTAAATTCCTATGCTTCACTTCAGATTTATTGTATCCCTTGGACCTTCTTATTGACGATGACACACAGTAATTTCATCCGAATTTAATACAAAAGGCACAATGCCGACTTAAGTACAAGAGGACTGACACTTTAATTTTCTATGATTTGAACCTCTCCTGTGAGTCCAGTTTTAGATTCCGATGCTTCACTTCAGGTTTACTGTATCCCTTGGACCCTATTATTGACGATTTAACACAGATATTCCATCAGAATTTAATACAAAAGGCACAATGCCGACTTAAGTACAAGAAGACTGACACTCTAACTTTCTATGATTTGAACCTCTATTGTGAGTCCCGTTTCAGATTCCGATGCTTCACTTCATGTTTACTGTATCACTTGGACCTTCTTATTGACGATGAAACGCAGAAATTGCATCCGAATTTAATACAAAAGGCACGATGCCGACTTAAGTACAAGACGACTGACACTCTAATTTTCTATGATCTGAACCTCTCCTGTGAGTCCAGTTTTGGTTTGCGATGCTTCATTTCAGGTTTACTGTATCCCTTGGACCTTCTTATTGACGATGAAACACAGAAATTGCATCCGAATTTAATACAAAAGGCACAATGCCGACTTAAGTACAAGAGGACTGACACTCTAACTTTCTATGATTTGAACCTCACCTGTGAGTCCAGTTTCAGATTCCGATGCTTCACTTCAAGTTTACTGTATCCCTTGGACCTTCTTATTGACGATGAAACACAGATATTGCATCCGAATTTAATACAAAAGGCACAATGCCGACTTAAGTACAAGAGGAATGACACTCTAACTCTCTATGATTTGAACCTCACCTGTGAGTCCAGTTTTAGAGTCCGATGCTTCACTTCAGGTTTACTGTATCCCTTGGACGTTCTTACTGACGATGAAACAGAGAAATTGCATCCGAATTTAATACCAAATGCACAATGCGGCCTGAAGTACAATAGGACTGACACTCTAACTTTCTATGATATGAACAATTCCTGTGAGTGCAGATTTAGATTCCGATGCTTCACTTCAGGTTTACTGTATACCTTCGGCCTTCTTATTGACGATGAAGCACAGAAATTGCATCCGATTTTAATACAAAAGGCACAATGCTGACTTAAGTACAAGCGGATGACACTCTAACCTTCGATGATTTGAACCTCTCCTGTGAGTCCAGTTTTAGATTCCGATGCCTCACTTCAGGTTTACTGTATCCCTTGGACCTTCTTATTGACGATGAAACGCAGAAATTGCATCCGAATTTAATACAAAAGGCACAATGCCGTCTTAAGTACAAGAGGACTGACACACTAAGTTTCTATGATTTGAACCTCTCCTGTGAGTCCAGACTTAGATTCCGACGCTTCACTTCAGGTTTACTGTATCCCTTGGACCTTCTTATTGACGATGAAACACAGAAATTGCATCCGAAATAAAGACAAAATTCACAATGCCGACTTAAGTACAAGAGGACTGACACTCTAACTTTCTATCATTTGAACCCCACCTGTGAGTCCAGTTTTAGATTCCTATGCTTCACTTCAGGTTTATTGTATCCCTTGGACCTCCTTATTGACGATGAAACAAAGTAATTGCATCCGAAATTAATGCAAAAGGCACAATGCCGACTTAAGTACAAGAGGACTGACACTGTAACATTCTATGATTTGAACCTCTCCAGTGAGTCCCGTTTTAGATTCCGACGCTTCACTTCAGGTTTACTGTATCTCTTGGACCCTCTTATTGACGATTAGACACGGACATTGCCTCCGATTTTAATACAAAAGGCACAATGCCGACTTAAGTACAAGAGTACTGACACTCGAACTATCTATGATTTGAACCTCTCCTGTGAGTCCAATTTTAGCTTCCGATGCTTCAGTTCATATTTACTGAGTCCCTAGGACTTTCTTATAGACGATGAAACACAGAAATTGCATCAGAATTTAATACAATAGGCACAATGCCGACTTAAGTACAAAAGGACTGACATTCTAACTCTGTATGATTTGAACCTCTACTGAGAGTCCAGTTTTAGATTCCGATGCTTCACTTCAGGTTTACTGTATCCCTTGGACCTTCTTATTGACAATGAAACACAGAAATTGAATCCGAATTTAAGACAAAAGGCATAATGCCGACTTAAGTACAAGAAGAGTGACACTCTAACATTCTATGATTTTAACCTCTCCTATGAGTCCAGTTTTAGGTTCTGATGCTTCACTTCAGGTTTACTGTATACCTTGGACCTTCTTATTGACGATGAAACACAGATATTGCATCCGAATTTAATACAAAAGGCACAATGCCGACTTAAGTACAAGAGGAATGACACTCTAACTCTCTATGATTTGAACCTCTCCTGCGAGTCCAGTTTTAGATTCCGATGCTTCACTTCAGGTTTACTGTATCCCTTGGACCCTATTATTGACGATTAAACACAGATATTCCATCAGAATTTAATACAAAAGGCACAATGCCGACTTAAGTACAAGAAGACTGACACTCTAACTTTCTATGATTTGAACCTCTATTGTGAGTCCCGTTTCAGATTCCGATGCTTCACTTCATGTTTACTGTATCACTTGGACCTTCTTATTGACGATGAAGCGCAGAAATTGCATCCGAATTTAATACAAAAGGCACGATGCCGACATAAGTACAAGAGGACTGACACTCTAACTTTCTATGATTTGAACCTCACATGTGAGTCCAGTTTCAGATTCCGATGCTTCACTTCAAGTTTACTGTATCCCTTGGACCTTCTTATTGACGATGAAACACAGATATTGCATCCGAATTTAATACAAAAGGCACAATGCCGACTTAAGTACAAGAGGAATGACACTCTAACTCTCTATGATTTGAACCTCACCTGTGAGTCCAGTTTTAGAGTCCGATGCTTCACTTCAGGTTTACTGTATCCCTTGGACGTTCTTACTGACGATGAAACAGAGAAATTGCATCCGAATTTAATACCATATGCACAATGCGGCCTGAAGTACAATAGGACTGACACTCTAACTTTCTATGATATGAACCATTCCTGTGAGTGCAGATTTAGATTCCGATGCTTCACTTCAGGTTTACTGTATACCTTCGGCCTTCTCATTGACGATGAAGCACAGAAATTGCATCCGATTTTAATACAAAAGGCACAATGCTGACTTAAGTACAAGCGGATGACACTCTAACCTTCGATGATTTGAACCTCTCCTGTGAGTCCAGTTTTAGATTCCGATGCCTCACTTCAGGTTTACTGTATCCCTTGGACCTTCTTATTGACGATGAAACGCAGAAATTGCATCCGAATTTAATACAAAAGGCACAATGCCGTCTTAAGTACAAGAGGACTGACACACTAAGTTTCAATGATTTGAACTTCTCCTGTGAGTCCAGACTTAGATTCCGACGCTTCACTTCAGGTTTACTGTATCCCTTGGACCTTCTTATTGACGATGAAACACAGAAATTGCATCCGAAATAAAGACAAAATGCACAATGCCGACTTAAGAACAAGAGGACTGACACTCTAACTTTCTATCATTTGAACCCCTCCTGTGAGTCCAGTTTTAGATTCCTATGCTTCACTTCAGGTTTATTGTATCCCTTGGACCTCCTTATTGACGATGAAACAAAGTAATTGCATCCGAATTTAATGCAAAAGGCACAATGCCGACTTAAGTACGAGAGGACTGACACTGTAACATTCTATGATTTGAACCTCTCCAGTGAGTCCCGTTTTAGATTCCGACGCTTCACTTCAGGTTTACTGTATCTCTTGGACCCTCTTATTGACGATTAGACACGGACATTGCCTCCGATTTTAATACAAAAGGCACAATGCCGACTTAAGTACAAGAGTACTGACACTCGAACTATCTATGATTTGAACCTCTCCTGTGAGTCCAATTTTAGCTTCCGATGCTTCAGTTCATATTTACTGAGTCCCTAGGACTTTCTTATAGACGATGAAACACAGAAATTGCATCAGAATTTAATACAATAGGCACAATGCCGACTTAAGTACAAAAGGACTGACACCCTAAATCTGTTTGATTTGAACCTCTCCTGAGAGTCCAGTTTTAGATTCCGATGCTTCACTTCATGTTTACTGTATCCCTTGGAAATTCTTATTGACGATGAAACACAGAAATCGCATCCGAATTTAATACAAAAGGCACAATGCCGACTTAAGTACAAGAGGACTGACACACTTACTTTCTATGATTTGAACCTCTCCTGTGAGTCCAGACCTAGATTCCGACGCTTCACTTCAGGTTTACTGTATCCCTTGGACCTTCTTATTGACAATGAAACACAGAAATTGCATCTGAATTTAAGACAAAAGGCACAATGCCGACTTAAGTACAAGAGGACTGACACTCTAACTATCTATCATTTGAACCTCTCCTGTGAGTCCAGTTTTAGATTCCGATGCTTCACTTTAGGTTTACTGTATCCCTTGGACCCTTTTATTGACGATTAAACAGAGAAATTCCATCCGAATTTAATACAAAAGGCACAATGCCGACTTAAGTACAAGAAGACTGACACTCTAACTTTCTATCATTTGAACCTCTATTGTGAGTCCCGTTTCAGATTCCGATGCTTCACTTCATGTTTACTGTATCACTTGGACCTTTTTATTTACGATGAAACACAGAAATTGCATCCGAATTTAATACAAAAGGCACGATGCCGACTTAAGTACAAGAGAACTGACACTCTAACATTCTATGATTTGAACCTTTCCTGTGAGTCCCGTTTTAGATTCCGACGCTTCACTTCAGGTTTACTGTATCTCTTGGTCCTTCTTATTGACGATTAAACACAGATATTTCATCCGATTTTAATACAAAAGGCACAATGCCGATTTAAGTACAAGAGTACTGACACTCGAACTTTCTATGATTTGAACCTCTCCTGTGAGTCCAATTTTAGATTCCGATGCTTCACTTCAGGTTTACTGAGTCCCTTAAACTTTCTCATTGACGATGAAACACAGAAATTGCATCCCAATTTAATACAATAGGCACTAGGCCGACTTAAGTACAAGACGACTGACACTCTAACTCTGTATGATTTGAACCTCTCCTGAGAGTCCAGTTTTAGATTCCGATGCTTCACTTCAGGTTTACTGTATCCCTTGGACCTTCTTATTGACGATGAAACACAGAAATTGCATCCGAATTTAATACAAAAGGCACATGCCGACTTAAGTACAAGAGTACTGACACTCTAACTTTCTATGATTTGAACCTCTCCTGTCAGTCCAGTTTTATATTCCGATGCTTCACTTCAGGTTTACTGTATCCCTTGGACCTTCTTATTGACGATGAAACACAGAAATTGCACCCGAATTTAATACAAAAGACACAATGCCGACTTAAGTACAAGAGGACTGACACTCTAATTTTCTATGATATGAACCTCTCCTGTGAGTCCAGTTTTGGTTTGCGATGCTTCATTTCAGGTTTACTGTATCCCTTGGACCTTCTTATTGACGATGAAACACAGAAATTGCATCCGAATTTAATACAAAAGGCACAATGCCGACATAAGTACAAGAGGACTAACACTCTAACTTCCTATGATTTGAACCTCTCCTGTGACTCCAGTTTCAGATTCCGATGCTTCACTTCAGGTTTACTGTATCCCTTGGACCTTCTTGTTGACGATGAAACACAGAAATTGCATCCGAATTTAATACAAAAGGCACAATGCCGACTTAAGTACAAGAGGACTGACACTCTAACTTTCTATGATTTGATCTTCCCTTGTGAGTCCAGTTTTAGGTTCCGATGCTTCACTTCAGGTTTACTGTATCCCTTGGACCTTCTTATTGACGATGAAAGACAGCAATTGCATCCGAAATTAATACAAAAGGCACAATGCCGACTTAAGTACAAAAGGACGGACACTGTAACTTCCAATGATTTGAACCTCTCCTGTGAGTCCAGTTTTAGATTCCGATGCTTCACTTCTGGTTTACTGTATCCCTTGGACCTTCTTATTGACGATGAAACACAGAAATTGCATCTGAATTTAATACAAAAGGCACATGCCGACTTAAGTACAAGAGGATTGACACTCTAACTTTCTATGATTTGAATCTCTCCTGTGAGTCCAGTTTTAGATTCCAATGCTTCACTTCAGGTTTACTGTATACCTTGGACCTTCTTATTGACGATGAAACACAGAAATTGCATCCGAAATTATTACAAAAGGCACAATGCCGACTTAAGTACAAGAAGAGTGACACTCTTACCTTCTACGATTTGAACCTCTCCTGTGAGTCCAGTTTTAGATTCCGATGCTTCACTTCAGGTTTACTGTATCCCTTGGACCTTCTTATTGACGATGAAACACAGAAATTGCATCCGAATTTAATACAAAAGGCACATGCCGACTTAAGTACAGGAGTACTGACACTAACTTTCTATGATTTGAACCTCTCCTCTGAGGATAGTTTTAGATTCTGATGCTTCACTTCAGGTTTACTGTATACCTTGGACCTTCGTATTGACGATGAAACACAGATATTGCATCCGAATTTAATACAAAAGGCACAATGCCGACTTAAGTACAAGAGGAATGACACTCTAACTCTCTATGATTTGAACCTCACCTGTGAGTCCAGTTTTAGTGTCCGATGCTTCACTTCAGGTTTACTGTATCCCTTGGACCTTCTTATTGACGATGAAACACAGAAATTGCATCCGAATTTAATACAAAAGGCACATGCCGACTTAAGTACAAGAGTACTGACACTCTAACTTTCTATGATTTGAACCTCTCCTGTCAGTCCAGTTTTATATTCCGATGCTTCACTTCAGGTTTACTGTATCCCTTGGACCTTCTTATTGACGATGAAACACAGAAATTGCACCCGAATTTAATACAAAAGACACAATGCCGACTTAAGTACAAGAGGACTGACACTCTAATTTTCTATGATATGAACCTCTCCTGTGAGTCCAGTTTTGGTTTGCGATGCTTCATTTCAGGTTTACTGTATCCCTTGGACCTTCTTATTGACGATGAAACACAGAAATTGCATCCGAATTTAATACAAAAGGCACAATGCCGACATAAGTACAAGAGGACTAACACTCTAACTTCCTATGATTTGAACCTCTCCTGTGACTCCAGTTTCAGATTCCGATGCTTCACTTCAGGTTTACTGTATCCCTTGGACCTTCTTGTTGACGATGAAACACAGAAATTGCATCCGAATTTAATACAAAAGGCACAATGCCGACTTAAGTACAAGAGGACTGACACTCTAACTTTCTATGATTTGATCTTCCCTTGTGAGTCCAGTTTTAGGTTCCGATGCTTCACTTCAGGTTTACTGTATCCCTTGGACCTTCTTATTGACGATGAAAGACAGCAATTGCATCCGAAATTAATACAAAAGGCACAATGCCGACTTAAGTACAAAAGGACGGACACTGTAACTTCCAATGATTTGAACCTCTCCTGTGAGTCCAGTTTTAGATTCCGATGCTTCACTTCTGGTTTACTGTATCCCTTGGACCTTCTTATTGACGATGAAACACAGACATTGCATCTGAATTTAATACAAAAGGCACATGCCGACTTAAGTACAAGAGGATTGACACTCTAACTTTCTATGATTTGAATCTCTCCTGTGAGTCCAGTTTTAGATTCCAATGCTTCACTTCAGGTTTACTGTATACCTTGGACCTTCTTATTGACGATGAAACACAGAAATTGCATCCGAAATTATTACAAAAGGCACAATGCCGACTTAAGTACAAGAAGAGTGACACTCTTACCTTCTACGATTTGAACCTCTCCTGTGAGTCCAGTTTTAGATTCCGATGCTTCACTTCAGGTTTACTGTATCCCTTGGACCTTCTTATTGACGATGAAACACAGAAATTGCATCCGAATTTAATACAAAAGGCACATGCCGACTTAAGTACAGGAGTACTGACACTAACTTTCTATGATTTGAACCTCTCCTCTGAGGATAGTTTTAGATTCTGATGCTTCACTTCAGGTTTACTGTATACCTTGGACCTTCGTATTGACGATGAAACACAGATATTGCATCCGAATTTAATACAAAAGGCACAATGCCGACTTAAGTACAAGAGGAATGACACTCTAACTCTCTATGATTTGAACCTCACCTGTGAGTCCAGTTTTAGTGTCCGATGCTTCACTTCAGGTTTACTGTATCCCTTGGACGTTCTTACTGACGATGAAACAGAGAAATTGCATCCGAATTTAATACCAAATGCACAATGCGGCCTGAAGTACAATAGGACTGACACTCTAACTTTCTATGATTTGAACCACTCCTGTGAGTGCAGTTTTAGATTCCGATGCTTCACTTCAGGTTTACTGTATACCTTCGGCCTTCTTATTGACGATGATGCACAGAAATTGCATCCGATTTTAATACAAATGGCACAATGCTGACTTAAGTACAAGCGGATGACACTCTAACTTTCGATGATTTGAACCTCTCCTGTGAGTCCAGTTTTGGATTCCGATGCCTCGCTTCAGGTTTACTGTATCCCTTGGACCTTCTTATTGACGATGAAACGCAGAAATTGCATCCGAATTTAATACAAAAGGCACAATGCCGTCCTAAGTACAAGAGGACTGACACACTAACTTTCTATGATTTGAACCTCTCCTGTGAGTCCAGACTTAGATTCCGCCGCTTCACTTCAGGTTTACTGTATCCCTTGGACCTTCTTATTGACGATGAAACACAGAAATTGCATCCGAATTTAAGACAAAATGCACATTGCCGACTTAAGTACAAGAGGACTGACACTCTAAATTTCTATCATTTGAACCTCTCCTGTGAGTCCAGTTTTAGATTCCTGTGCTTCACTTCAGGTTTATTGTATCCCTTGGACCTCCTTATTGACGATGAAACAAAGTAATTGCATCCGAATTTAATACAAAAGGCACAATGCCGACTTAAGTACAAGAGGACTCACACTTTAACATTCTATGACTTGCACCTCTCCAGTGAGTCCCGTTTTAGATTCTGACGCTTAACTTCAGGTTTACTGTATCTCTTGGACCTTCTTATTGACGATGAAACACAGAAATTGCATCCGAATTTAATACAAAAGGCACAATGCCGACATAAGTACAAGAGGACTAACACTCTAACTTCCTATGATTTGAACCTCTCCTGTGACTCCAGTTTCAGATTCCGATGCTTCACTTCAGGTTTACTGTATCCCTTGGACCTTCTTGTTGACGATGAAACACAGAAATTGCATCCGAATTTAATACAAAAGGCACAATGCCGACTTAAGTACAAGAGGACTGACACTCTAACTTTCTATGATTTGATCTTCCCTTGTGAGTCCAGTTTTAGGTTCCGATGCTTCACTTCAGGTTTACTGTATCCCTTGGACCTTCTTATTGACGATGAAAGACAGCAATTGCATCCGAAATTAATACAAAAGGCACAATGCCGACTTAAGTACAAAAGGACGGACACTGTAACTTCCAATGATTTGAACCTCTCCTGTGAGTCCAGTTTTAGATTCCGATGCTTCACTTCTGGTTTACTGTATCCCTTGGACCTTCTTATTGACGATGAAACACAGAAATTGCATCTGAATTTAATACAAAAGGCACATGCCGACTTAAGTACAAGAGGATTGACACTCTAACTTTCTATGATTTGAATCTCTCCTGTGAGTCCAGTTTTAGATTCCAATGCTTCACTTCAGGTTTACTGTATACCTTGGACCTTCTTATTGACGATGAAACACAGAAATTGCATCCGAAATTATTACAAAAGGCACAATGCCGACTTAAGTACAAGAAGAGTGACACTCTTACCTTCTACGATTTGAACCTCTCCTGTGAGTCCAGTTTTAGATTCCGATGCTTCACTTCAGGTTTACTGTATCCCTTGGACCTTCTTATTGACGATGAAACACAGAAATTGCATCCGAATTTAATACAAAAGGCACATGCCGACTTAAGTACAGGAGTACTGACACTAACTTTCTATGATTTGAACCTCTCCTCTGAGGATAGTTTTAGATTCTGATGCTTCACTTCAGGTTTACTGTATACCTTGGACCTTCGTATTGACGATGAAACACAGATATTGCATCCGAATTTAATACAAAAGGCACAATGCCGACTTAAGTACAAGAGGAATGACACTCTAACTCTCTATGATTTGAACCTCACCTGTGAGTCCAGTTTTAGTGTCCGATGCTTCACTTCAGGTTTACTGTATCCCTTGGACCTTCTTATTGACGATGAAACACAGAAATTGCATCCGAATTTAATACAAAAGGCACATGCCGACTTAAGTACAAGAGTACTGACACTCTAACTTTCTATGATTTGAACCTCTCCTGTCAGTCCAGTTTTATATTCCGATGCTTCACTTCAGGTTTACTGTATCCCTTGGACCTTCTTATTGACGATGAAACACAGAAATTGCACCCGAATTTAATACAAAAGACACAATGCCGACTTAAGTACAAGAGGACTGACACTCTAATTTTCTATGATATGAACCTCTCCTGTGAGTCCAGTTTTGGTTTGCGATGCTTCATTTCAGGTTTACTGTATCCCTTGGACCTTCTTATTGACGATGAAACACAGAAATTGCATCCGAATTTAATACAAAAGGCACAATGCCGACATAAGTACAAGAGGACTAACACTCTAACTTCCTATGATTTGAACCTCTCCTGTGACTCCAGTTTCAGATTCCGATGCTTCACTTCAGGTTTACTGTATCCCTTGGACCTTCTTGTTGTCGATGAAACACAGAAATTGCATCCGAATTTAATACAAAAGGCACAATGCCGACTTAAGTACAAGAGGACTGACACTCTAACTTTCTATGATTTGATCTTCCCTTGTGAGTCCAGTTTTAGGTTCCGATGCTTCACTTCAGGTTTACTGTATCCCTTGGACCTTCTTATTGACGATGAAAGACAGCAATTGCATCCGAAATTAATACAAAAGGCACAATGCCGACTTAAGTACAAAAGGACGGACACTGTAACTTCCAATGATTTGAACCTCTCCTGTGAGTCCAGTTTTAGATTCCGATGCTTCACTTCTGGTTTACTGTATCCCTTGGACCTTCTTATTGACGATGAAACACAGAAATTGCATCTGAATTTAATACAAAAGGCACATGCCGACTTAAGTACAAGAGGATTGACACTCTAACTTTCTATGATTTGAATCTCTCCTGTGAGTCCAGTTTTAGATTCCAATGCTTCACTTCAGGTTTACTGTATACCTTGGACCTTCTTATTGACGATGAAACACAGAAATTGCATCCGAAATTATTACAAAAGGCACAATGCCGACTTAAGTACAAGAAGAGTGACACTCTTACCTTCTACGATTTGAACCTCTCCTGTGAGTCCAGTTTTAGATTCCGATGCTTCACTTCAGGTTTACTGTATCCCTTGGACCTTCTTATTGACGATGAAACACAGAAATTGCATCCGAATTTAATACAAAAGGCACATGCCGACTTAAGTACAGGAGTACTGACACTAACTTTCTATGATTTGAACCTCTCCTCTGAGGATAGTTTTAGATTCTGATGCTTCACTTCAGGTTTACTGTATACCTTGGACCTTCGTATTGACGATGAAACACAGATATTGCATCCGAATTTAATACAAAAGGCACAATGCCGACTTAAGTACAAGAGGAATGACACTCTAACTCTCTATGATTTGAACCTCACCTGTGAGTCCAGTTTTAGTGTCCGATGCTTCACTTCAGGTTTACTGTATCCCTTGGACGTTCTTACTGACGATGAAACAGAGAAATTGCATCCGAATTTAATACCAAATGCACAATGCGGCCTGAAGTACAATAGGACTGACACTCTAACTTTCTATGATTTGAACCACTCCTGTGAGTGCAGTTTTAGATTCCGATGCTTCACTTCAGGTTTACTGTATACCTTCGGCCTTCTTATTGACGATGATGCACAGAAATTGCATCCGATTTTAATACAAATGGCACAATGCTGACTTAAGTACAAGCGGATGACACTCTAACTTTCGATGATTTGAACCTCTCCTGTGAGTCCAGTTTTGGATTCCGATGCCTCGCTTCAGGTTTACTGTATCCCTTGGACCTTCTTATTGACGATGAAACGCAGAAATTGCATCCGAATTTAATACAAAAGGCACAATGCCGTCCTAAGTACAAGAGGACTGACACACTAACTTTCTATGATTTGAACCTCTCCTGTGAGTCCAGACTTAGATTCCGCCGCTTCACTTCAGGTTTACTGTATCCCTTGGACCTTCTTATTGTCGATGAAACACAGAAATTGCATCCGAATTTAAGACAAAATGCACATTGCCGACTTAAGTACAAGAGGACTGACACTCTAAATTTCTATCATTTGAACCTCTCCTGTGAGTCCAGTTTTAGATTCCTGTGCTTCACTTCAGGTTTATTGTATCCCTTGGACCTCCTTATTGACGATGAAACAAAGTAATTGCATCCGAATTTAATACAAAAGGCACAATGCCGACTTAAGTACAAGAGGACTCACACTTTAACATTCTATGACTTGCACCTCTCCAGTGAGTCCCGTTTTAGATTCTGACGCTTAACTTCAGGTTTACTGTATCTCTTGGACCTTCTTATTGACGATTAAACACAGAAATTGCATCCGATTTTAATACAAAGGGCACAATGCCGACTTAAGTACAAGAGAACTGACACTCGAACTATCTATGATTTGAACCCCTCCTGTGAGTCCAATTTTAGCTTCCGATTCTTCAGTTCATATTTACTGAGTCCCTAGGATTTTCTTATAGACGATGAAACACAGAAATTGCATCAGAATTTAATACAATAGGCACAATGTCGACTTAAGTACAAAAGGACTGACACTTTAACTCTGAATGATTTGAACCTCTCCTGAGAGTCCAGCTTTAGATTCCGATGCTTCACTTCAGGTTTACTGTATCCCTTGGAAATTCTTATTGACGATGAAACACAGAAATCGCATCCGAATTTAATACAAAAGGCACAATCCCGACTTAAGTACAAGAGGACTGACACACTAACTTTCTATGATTTGAACGTCTCCTGTGAGTCCAGACTTAGATTCCGACGCTTCACTTCAGGTTTACTGTATCCCTTGGACCTTCTTATTGACAATGAAACACAGAAATTGCATCCGAATTTAAGACAAAAGGCACAATGCCGACTTAAGTACAAGAGGACTGACACACTAACTTTCTATCATTTGAACCTCTTCTGTGAGTCCAGTTTTAGATTCCGATGCTTCACTTCAGGTTTACTGTATCCCTTGGACCTTCTTATTGACGATGAAACACAGAAATTGCATCTGAATTTAATACAAAAGGCACATGCCGACTTAAGTACAAGAGTACTGACACTCTAACTTTCTATGATTTGAATCTCTCCTGTGAGTCCAGTTTTAGATTCCGATGCTTCACTTCAGGTTTACTGTATCCCTTGGACCTTCTTATTGACGATGAAACACAGAAATTGCATCCGAAATTATTACAAAAGGCACAATGCCGACTTAAGAACAAGAAGAGTGACACTCTTACTTTCTACGATTTGAACCTCTCCTGTGAGTCCAGTTTTAGATTCCGATGCTTCACTTCAGGTTTACTGTATCCCTTGGACCCTCTTATTGACGATGAAACACAGAAATTGCATGCGAATTTAATACAAAAGGCACATGCCGACTTATGTACAAGAGTACTGACACTCTAACTTTCTATGATTTGAACCTCTCCTCTGAGTCCAGTTTTGGATTCTGATGCTTCACTTCAGGTTTACTGTATACCTTGGACCTTCGTATTGACGATGAAACACAGATATTGCATCCGAATTTAATACAAAAGGCACAATGCCGACTTAAGTACAAGAGGAATGACACTCTACCTCTCTATGATTTGAACCTCACCTGTGAGTCCAGTTTAAGCGTCCGATGCTTCACTTCAGGTTTACTGTATCCCTTGGACGTTCTTACTGACGATGAAACAGAGAAATTGCATCCGAATTTAATACCAAATGCACAATGCGGCCTGAAGTACAATAGGACTGACACTCTAACTTTCTATGATTTGAACCACTCCTGTGAGTGCAGTTTTAGATTCCGATGCTTCACTTCAGGTTTACTGTATACCTTCGGCCTTCTTATTGACGATGATGCACAGAAATTGCATCCGATTTTAATACAAAAGGCACAATGCTGACTTAAGTACAAGCGGATGACACTCTAACTTTCGATGATTTGTACCTCTCCTGTGAGTCCAGTTTTAGATTCCGATGCCTCACTTCAGGTTTACTGTATCCCTTGGACCTTCTTATTGACGATGAAACGCAGAAATTGCATCCGAATTTAATACAAAAGTCACAATGCCGTCCTAAGTACAAGAGGACTGACACACTAACTTCCTATGATTTGAACCTCTCCTGTGAGTCCAGACTTAGATTCCGACGCTTCACTTCAGGTTTACTGTATCCCTTGGACCTTCTTATTGACGATGAAACACAGAAATTGCATCCGAATTTATGACAAAATGCACAATGCCGACTTAAGTACAAGAGGACTGACACTCTAACTTTCTATCATTTGAACCTCTCCTGTGAGTCCAGTTTTAGATTCCTATGCTTCACTTCAGGTTTATTGCATCCCTTGGAACTCCTTATTGACGATGAAACAAAGTAATTGCATCCGAATTTAATACAAAAGGCACAATACCGACTTAAGTACAAGAGGACTCACACTTTAACATTCTATGATTTGCACCTCTCCAGTGAGTCCCGTTTTAGATTCTGACGCTTAACTTCAGGTTTACTGTATCTCTTGGACCTTCTTATTGACGATTAAACACACAAATTGCATCCGATTTTAATACAAAAGGCACAATGCCGACTTAAGTACAAGAGTACTGACACTCGAACTATCTATGATTTGAACCTCTCCTGTGAGTCCAATTTTTGCTTCCGATGCTTCAGTTCATATTTACTGAGTCCCTAGGACTTTCTTATAGACGATGAAACACAGAAATTGCATCCGAATTTAATACAATAGGCACAATGTCGACTTAAGTACGAAAGGACGGACATTCTAACTCTGAATGATTTTCACGTCTCCTGAGAGTCCAGCTTTAGATTCCGATGCTTTACTTCAGGTTTACTGTATCCCTTGGAAATTCTTATTGACGATGAAACACAGAAATCGCATCCGAATTTAATACAAAAGGCACAATGCCGACTTAAGTACAAGAGGACTGACACAATAACTTTCTATGATTTGAACTTCTCCTGTGAGTCCAGACTTAGATTCCGACGCTTCACTTCAGGTTCACTGTATCCCTTGGACCTTCTTATTGACAATGAAACACAGAAATTGCATCCGAATTTAAGACAAAAGGCACAATGCCGACTTAAGTACAAGAGGACTGACACTCTAACTTTCTATCATTTGAACCTCTCCTGTGAGTCCAGTTTTAGATTCCTATGCTTCACTTCAGATTTATTGTATCCCTTCGACCTTCTTATTGACGATGACACACAGTAATTGCATCCGAATTTAATACAAAAGGCACAATGCCGACTTAAGTACAAGAGGACTGACACTCTAATTTTCTATGATTTGAACCTCTCCTGTGAGTCCAGTTTTAGATTCCGATGCTTCACTTCAGGTTTACTGTATCCCTTAGACCCTATTATTGACGATGATACACAGAAATTGCATCCGAAAATAATACAAAAGGCACAATGCCGACTTAAGTACAAGAGGACTGACACTCTAACTTTCTATGATTTGATCTTCTCCTGTGAGTCCAGTTTTAGGTTCCAATGCTTCACTTCAGGTTTATTGTATCCCTTGGACCTTCTTATTGACGATGAAAGACAGCAATTGCATCCGAAATTAATACAAAAGCCACAATACCGACTTAAGTACAAGAAGTGTGACACTCTAACTTTCTATGATTTGAACCTCTCCTGTGAGTCCAGTTTTAGATTCTGATGCTTCACTTCAGGTTTACTGTATCACTTGGACCTTCTTATTGACGATGAAACACAGAAATTGCATCCGAATATAATACTAAAGGCACTAGGCCGACTTAAGTACAAGAGGACTGACACTCTAACTTTCTATGATTTGTACCTCTCCTGTGAGTCTAGTTTTAGATTCCGATGCTTCACTTCAGGTTTACTGTATCCCTTGGACCTTCTTATTGACGATGAAACACAGAAATTGCATCCGAATTTTATACAAAGGGCACAATGCCGACTTAAGTACCAGAGGACTGACACTCTAACTTTCTATGATTTAAACCTCTCCTGTGACTCCAATTTTAGATTTACATGCTTCACTTGAGGTTTACTGTATCTCTTGGACCTTCTTATTGACGATGAATCACAGAAATTGCATCCGAATTTAATGCAAAAGGCACAATGCCGACTTAAGTGCAAGAGGACTGACACTCTAACTTCTATGATTTGAACCTCTCCTGTGAGTCCAGTTTTAGATTCCTATGCTTTACTTCAGGTTTACTGTATCCCTTGGACCTTCTTATTGACGATGAAACACAAAAATTGCATCCGAAATTAATACAAAAAGCATAAAGCCGACTTAAGTACAAGAAGAGTGACCCTCTAACTTTCTATGATTTGAACCTCTCCTGTGAGTCCAGTTTTAGATTCTGATACTTCACTTCAGGTTTACTGTATCCCTTGGACCTTCTTATTGACGATGAATCACAGAAATTGCATCCGAATTTAATTAGAAAGGCACAAAGCCGACTTAAGTACAAGAGGACTGACACTCTAACTTTCTATGATTTGAACCTCTCCTGTGAGTCCAGTTTTAGATTCCGATGCATCCCTTTAGGTTTACTGTATTCCTTGGACCTTCTTATTGACGATGAAACACAGAAATTGCATCCGAATTTAATACAAAAGGCACAATGCCGACTTAAGTACAAGACGACTGACACTCTAACTCTCTAAGATTTGAACCTCTCCTGTGAGTCCAGTTTTAGATTCCGATGCTTCACTTCAGGTTTACTGTATCTCTTGGACCTGCTTATTGACGATGAAACACAGAAATTTCATCCGAATTTAATACAAGGGGCACAATGCCGACTTAAGTACAAGAGAACTGAAACTCTAACTTTCTATGATTTGAACCTCTCTTTTGAGTCCAGTTTTAGATTCCGATGCTTCACTTCTCGTTTACTGTATACCTTGGACCTTCTTATTGACGATGAAACACAGAAATTGCAACCGAATTGAATACAAAAGGCACTAGGCCGACTTTAGTCCAAGACGACTGACACACTAAGTTTCTATGATTTGAACCTCTCCTGTGAGTCCAGTTTTAGTTTCTGATGCTTCACTTCAGGTTTACTGTATCCCTTTGACCTTCTTATTGACGTTGAAACACAGAAATTGCATCCGAATATAATACAAAAGGCACAATGCCGACTTAAGTACAAGAGGACTGACACTCTAAATTTCTATAATTTGAACATCTCCTGTGAGTCCAGTTTTAGATTCCGATGCCTCACATCAGGTTTACTGTAGCTCTTGGTACTTCTTATTGACGATGAAACACAGAAATTGCATCGGATATTAATACAAAAGGCACAATGCTGACTTAAGTACAAGAGGACTGACACTCTAACTTTACATCATTTGTACCTCTCCTGAGAGTCCAGTTTTAGATTCCGATGCTTCACTTCAGGTGTACTGTATCCCTTGGACCTTCTTATTGACGATGAAACACAGAAATTGCATATGAATTTAATACAAAAGGCACAATGTCGACTTAAGTACAAGAGGACTGACACTCTAACTTTCTATGATTTGAACCTGTCTTGTGAGTCCAGTTTTAGATTCCCATGCTTCACTTCAGGTTTACTGTATACCTTGGACCTTCTTATTGACGATGAAACACAGAAATTGCATCCGAATTTAATACAAAAGGCACAATGCCGACGTAAGTACAAGAGGACTGATAGTCTAACTTTCTATGATTTCAACCTCTCCTGTGAGTCCAGTTTTAGATTCCGATGCTTCACTTCAGGTTTACTGTATCCCTTGGACCTTCCTATTGACGATGAAAACCAGAAATTGCATCCGAATTTAATACAAAAGGCACAATGACGACTTAAGTACAAGAGGACTGACACTCTAACTTTCCATTATTTGAACCTCTCCTGTGAGTCCAGTTTTAGATTCGAATGCTTCACTTCAGGTATACTGTATCTCTTGGAAATTCGTATTGACGATGAAACACTGAAATTGAATCCCAATTTATTACAAAAGGCACAATGCCGACTTAAGTACAAGAGGACTGACACTCTAACTTTCTATGATTTGAACCTCTCCTGTGAGTCCAATTTTAGATTTACATGCTTCACTTCAGGTTTACTGTATCTCTTGGATCTTCTTATTGACGATGAACCACAGAATTTGCATCCGAATTTAATGCAAAAGGCACAGTGCCGACTTAAGTGGAAGAGGACTGACACCCTAACTTTCTCTGATTTGAACCTCTCCTGTGAGTCCAGTTTTAGATTCCGATGCTTTACTTCAGGTTTACTGTATCCCTTGGACCTTCTTATTGACGATGAAACACAGAAATTGCATCCGAATTAAATACAAAAGGCACAATGCCGACTTAAGTACAAGAGGACTGACACTCTAACTTTCTATGATTTGAACCTCTCCTGTGAGTCCAGTTTTAGATTCCGATGCTTCACTTCAGGTTTACTGTATCCCTTGGACCTTCTTATTGACGATGAAACATAGAAATTGCATCCGAATTTAATACAAAAGGCACATTGCCGACTTAAGTACAAGAGAACTGACACTCTAACATTATATGATTTGGACCTCTCCTGTGAGTCCAGTATTAGGTTCCGATGCTTCACTTCAGGTTTACTGTATCTCTTGGACCTTCTTATTGACGATGAATCACAGAAATTGCATCCGAATTTAATGCAAAAGGCACAATGCCGACTTAAGTGCAAGAGGACTGACACTCTAACTTCTATGATTTGAACCTCTCCTGTGAGTCCAGTTTTAGATTCCTATGCTTTACTTCAGGTTTACTGTATCCCTTGGACCTTCTTATTGACGATGAAACACAAAAATTGCATCCGAAATTAATACAAAAAGCATAAAGCCGACTTAAGTACAAGAAGAGTGACCCTCTAACTTTCTATGATTTGAACCTCTCCTGTGAGTCCAGTTTTAGATTCTGATACTTCACTTCAGGTTTACTGTATCCCTTGGACCTTCTTATTGACGATGAATCACAGAAATTGCATCCGAATTTAATTAGAAAGGCACAAAGCCGACTTAAGTACAAGAGGACTGACACTCTAACTTTCTATGATTTGAACCTCTCCTGTGAGTCCAGTTTTAGATTCCGATGCATCCCTTTAGGTTTACTGTATTCCTTGGACCTTCTTATTGACGATGAAACACAGAAATTGCATCCGAATTTAATACAAAAGGCACAATGCCGACTTAAGTACAAGACGACTGACACTCTAACTCTCTAAGATTTGAACCTCTCCTGTGAGTCCAGTTTTAGATTCCGATGCTTCACTTCAGGTTTACTGTATCACTTGGACCTGCTTATTGACGATGAAACACAGAAATTTCATCCGAATTTAATACAAGGGGCACAATGCCGACTTAAGTACAAGAGAACTGAAACTCTAACTTTCTATGATTTGAACCTCTCTTTTGAGTCCAGTTTTAGATTCCGATGCTTCACTTCTCGTTTACTGTATACCTTGGACCTTCTTATTGACGATGAAACACAGAAATTGCAACCGAATTGAATACAAAAGGCACTAGGCCGACTTTAGTCCAAGACGACTGACACACTAAGTTTCTATGATTTGAACCTCTCCTGTGAGTCCAGTTTTAGTTTCTGATGCTTCACTTCAGGTTTACTGTATCCCTTTGACCTTCTTATTGACGTTGAAACACAGAAATTGCATCCGAATATAATACAAAAGGCACAATGCCGACTTAAGTACAAGAGGACTGACACTCTAAATTTCTATAATTTGAACATCTCCTGTGAGTCCAGTTTTAGATTCCGATGCCTCACATCAGGTTTACTGTAGCTCTTGGTACTTCTTATTGACGATGAAACACAGAAATTGCATCGGATATTAATACAAAAGGCACAATGCTGACTTAAGTACAAGAGGACTGACACTCTAACTTTACATCATTTGTACCTCTCCTGAGAGTCCAGTTTTAGATTCCGATGCTTCACTTCAGGTGTACTGTATCCCTTGGACCTTCTTATTGACGATGAAACACAGAAATTGCATATGAATTTAATACAAAAGGCACAATGTCGACTTAAGTACAAGAGGACTGACACTCTAACTTTCTATGATTTGAACCTGTCTTGTGAGTCCAGTTTTAGATTCCCATGCTTCACTTCAGGTTTACTGTATACCTTGGACCTTCTTATTGACGATGAAACACAGAAATTGCATCCGAATTTAATACAAAAGGCACAATGCCGACGTAAGTACAAGAGGACTGATAGTCTAACTTTCTATGATTTCAACCTCTCCTGTGAGTCCAGTTTTAGATTCCGATGCTTCACTTCAGGTTTACTGTATCCCTTGGACCTTCCTATTGACGATGAAAACCAGAAATTGCATCCGAATTTAATACAAAAGGCACAATGACGACTTAAGTACAAGAGGACTGACACTCTAACTTTCCATTATTTGAACCTCTCCTGTGAGTCCAGTTTTAGATTCGAATGCTTCACTTCAGGTATACTGTATCTCTTGGAAATTCGTATTGACGATGAAACACTGAAATTGAATCCCAATTTATTACAAAAGGCACAATGCCGACTTAAGTACAAGAGGACTGACACTCTAACTTTCTATGATTTGAACCTCTCCTGTGAGTCCAATTTTAGATTTACATGCTTCACTTCAGGTTTACTGTATCTCTTGGATCTTCTTATTGACGATGAACCACAGAATTTGCATCCGAATTTAATGCAAAAGGCACAGTGCCGACTTAAGTGGAAGAGGACTGACACCCTAACTTTCTATGATTTGAACCTCTCCTGTGAGTCCAGTTTTAGATTCCGATGCTTTACTTCAGGTTTACTGTATCCCTTGGACCTTCTTATTGACGATGAAACACAGAAATTGCATCCGAATTAAATACAAAAGGCACAATGCCGACTTAAGTACAAGAGGACTGACACTCTAACTTTCTATGATTTGAACCTCTCCTGTGAGTCCAGTTTTAGATTCCGATGCTTCACTTCAGGTTTACTGTATCCCTTGGACCTTCTTATTGACGATGAAACATAGAAATTGCATCCGAATTTAATACAAAAGGCACATTGCCGATTTAAGTACAAGAGAACTGACACTCTAACATTATATGATTTGGACCTCTCCTGTGAGTCCAGTATTAGGTTCCGATGCTTCACTTCAGGTGTACTGTATCCCTTGGACCTTCTTATTGACGATGAATCACAGAAATTGCATCGGAATTTAATACAAAAGGCACAATGTCGACTTAAGTACAAGAGGACTGACACTCTAACTTTCTATGATTTGAACCTCTCTTGTGAGTCCAGTTTTAGATTCCGATGGTTTACTTCAGGTTTACTGTATCCCTTGGAACTTCTTATTGACGATGAAACACAGAAATTGCATCCGAATTTAATACAAAAAGCACAACGCCGACTTAAGTACAAGTGGACTGACACTCTAACTTTCTATGATTTGAACCTCTCCTGTGAGTCCAGTTTTAGATGCCGATGCTTCACTTCAGTTTTACTGTATCCCTTGGACCTTCTTATTGACGATGAAACACAGAAATTGCATCCGAATTTAATACAAAAGGCACATTGCCGACCTAAGTACAAGAGAACTGACACTCTAACATTCTATCATTTGAACGTCTCCTGTGAGTCCAGTTTTAGGTTCCGATGCTTCACTTCAGGTCTACTGTATCCCTTGGACCTTCTTATTGACGATGAAACACAGAAATTGCATCCGAATTTAATACAAAAGGCACAATGTCGACTTAAGTACAAGAGGACTGACACTCTAACTTTCTATGATTTGAACCTCTCCTGTGAGTCCAATTTTAGATTTACATGCTTCACTTCAGGTTTACTGTATCTCTTGGATCATCTTATTGACGATGAACCACAGAAATTGCATCCGAATTTAATGCAAAAGGCACAATGCCGACTTAAGTGGAAGAGGACTGACACCCTAACTTTCTATGATTTGAACCTCTCCTGTGAGTCCAGTTTTAGATTCCGATGCTTTACTTCAGGTTTACTGTATCCCTTGGACCTTCTTATTGACGATGAAACACAGAAATTTCATCCGAATTAAATACAAATGGCACAATGCCGACTTAAGTACAAGAGGACTGACACTCTAATATTCTATCATTTGAACCTCTCCTGTGAGTCCAGTTTTAGGTTCCGATGCTTCACTTCAGGTCTACTGTATCCCTTGGACCTTCTTATTGACGATGAAACACAGAAATTGCATCCGAATTTAATACAAAAGGCACAATGTCGACTTAAGTACAAGAGGACTGACACTCTAACTTTCTGTGATTTGAACCTCTCTTGTGAGTCCAGTTTTGGATTCCGATGCGTCACTTCAGGTTTACTGTATACCTAGGACCTTCTTATTGACGATGAAACACAGAAATTGCATCAGAATTTAATACAAAAGGCACAATGTCGACTTAAGTACAAGAGGACAGACAGTCTAACTTTCTATGATTCGAACCTCTCTTGTGAGTCCAGTTTTAGATTCCGATGCTTCACTTCGGGTTTACTGTATACCTTGGACCTTGTTATTGACGATGAAACACAGAAATTGCATCCGAATTTAATACAAAAGGCACAATTCCGACTTAAGTACAAGAGGACTGACACTCTAACCTTCTTTGATTTCAACCTCTCCTGTGAGACCAGTTTTAGATTCCGATGCTCCACTACAGGTTTACTGTATCCCTTGGACATTCCTATTGACGATGAAACACAGATATTGCATCCGAATTTAATACAAAATGCACAATGCTGACTGAAGTACAAGAGGACTGACACTCTAACTTTCTATGATTTGAACCTCTCCTGTGAGTCCGGTGTAGATTCGGATGCTTCACTTCAGGTTTACTGTATCTCGTGGACCTACTTATTGACGATGAAACACAGAAATTGCACCGGAATTTAATACAAAAGGCACAATGCCGACTTAAGTACATGCGGACTGACACTCTAACTCTCTATGATTTGAAACACTCCTGTGAGTCCAGTTTTAGATTCCGATGCTTCACTTTGGGTTTACTGTAGCCCTTGGACCATCTTATTGACGATGAAACACAGACATTTCATCGGAATTTAATACAAAAGGCACAGTGCTGACTTAAGTACAAGAGGACTGACACTCTAACTTTCTATGATTTGACCTCTCCTGTGAGTCCAGTTTTAGATTCCGAGGCTTCACTTCAGGTTTACTGTATCCCTGAGACCTTCTTATCCACGATGAAACACAGAAATTGCATCCGAATTTAATACAAAAGGCACAATGCCGAGTTACGTACAAGAGGACTGACACTCTAACTTTCAATGATTTGAACCTCTCCTGTGAGTCCAGTTTTGGATTCCGATGCTTCCTTTCAGGTTTACTGTATCCCTTGGACCTTCTTGTTGACGATGAAACACAGAACTTGAATTCGAATTTAATACAAAATGCACAATGCCGACTTAAGTACAAGCGGACTGACACTCTAACATTGTATGATTTGAACTTCACCTGTGAGTCCAGTTATAGATTCCGATGCTTCACTTCAGGTGTACTGTATCCCTTGGACCTTCTTATTGACGATGAAACACAGAAATTGCATCCGAATTTTATACAAAAGGCACAATGTCGACTTAAGTACAAGAGGACTGACACTCTAACTTTCTAGGATTTGAACCTCTATTGTGAGTCCAGTCATAGATTCCGAAGCTTCACTTCAGGTTTACTGTATACCTTGGACCTTCTTATTGACGATGAAACACAGAAATTGCATCCGAATTTAATACAAAACGCACAATACCGACTTAAGTACAAGAGGACTGACACTCTAACTTTCTATGATTTGAACCTCTCCTGTGAGTCCAGTTTTAGATTCCGATGCTTCCCTTTAGGTTTACTGCATACCTTGGACCTTCTTATTGACGATGAAACACAGAAATTGCATCCGAATTTAATACAAAGGCACAATGCCGACTTAAGTACAAGACGACTGACACTCTAACTCTCTATGATTTGAACCTCTCTTGTGTGTCCAGTTTTAGATTCCGATGCTTCACTTCACGTTTACTGTATACCTTGGATATTCTTATTGACGATGAAACACAGATATTGCATCCGAATTTAATACAAAAGGCACAATGTCGACTTAAGTTCAAGAGGACTGACACTCTAACTTTCTTTGATTTGAACCTCTCTTGTGAGTCCAGTTTTAGATTCCGATGCTTCACTTCAGGTTTACTGTATACCTTGGACCTTCTTATTGACGATGAAACACAGAAATTGCAACCGAATTTAATACAAAAGGCACAATGCCGACTTAAGTACAAGAGGACCGACACTCTAACTTTCTATGATTTCAACCTCTCCTGTGAGTCCAGTTTTAGATTCCGATGCTCCACTTCAGGTTTACTGTATCCCTTGGACCTTCCAATTGACGACGAAAACCAGAAATTGCATCCGAATTTAATACAAAATGCACAATGCCGACTTAAGTACAAGAGGACTGACACTCTAACTTTCTATGATTTGAACCTCTCCTGTGAATCCAGTTTTAGATTCGAATGCTTCACTTCAGGTTTACTGTATCTCTCGGAAATTCTTATTCACGATAACACCCAGAAATTGCATCCGAATTTAATACAAAAGGCACAATGCCGACTTAAGTACAACAGGACCGACACTCTAACTTTCTATGATTTGAACCTACCCTGTGAGTCCAGTTTTAGATTCTGATGCTCCCCTTTAGGTTTACTGTTTCCCTTGGACCTTCTTATTGACGATGAAACACAGAAATTCCATCCGAATTTAATACAAAGGCACAATGCCGACTTAAGTACAAGACGACTGACACTCTAACTCTCTATGATTTGAACCTCTCCTGTGAGTCCAGTTTTAGATTCGGATGCATCACTTCAGGTTTACTGTATCTCGTGGACCTACTTATTGACGATGAAACACAGAAATTGCACCGGAATATAATACAAAAGGCACATGCCGACTTAAGTACATGCGGACTGACACTCTAACTCTCTATGATTAGAACCACTCCTGTGAGTCCAGTTTTAGATTCCGATGCTTCACTTCAGGTTTACTGTAGCCCTTGGACCTTCTTATTGACGATGAAACACAGAAATTTCATCGGAATTTAAAACAAAAGGCACAGTGCTGACTTAAGTACAAGAGGACTGACACTCTAACTTTCTTTGATTTGAACCTCTCTTGTGAGTCCAGTTTTAGATTCCGATGCTTCACTTCAGGTTTACTGTATACCTTGGACCTTCTTATTGACGATGAAACACAGAAATTGCAACCCCATTTTAATACAAAAGGCACAATGCCGACTTAAGTACAAGAGGACCGACACTCTAACTTTCTATGATTTCAACCTCTCCTGTGAGTCCAGTTTTAGATTCCGATGCTCCACTTCAGGTTTACTGTATACCTTGGACATTCTTATTGACGATGAAACACAGATATTGCATCCGAATTTAATACAAAAGGCACAATGTCGACTTAAGTTCAAGAGGACTGACACTCTAACTTTCTATGATTTGAACCTCTCTTGTGAGTCCAGTTTCAGTTTCCCATGCTTCACTTCAGGTTTACTGTATACCATGGACCTTCTTATTGACGATGAAACACAGAAATTGCATCCGAATTTAATACAAAAGGCACAATGCCGACTTAAGTACAAGACGACCGATACTCTAACTTTCTACGATTTCAACCTCTCCTGTCAGTCCAGTTTTAGATTCCGATGGTCCACCTCAGAATTACTGTATCCTTGGACCTTCCTATTGACGATGAAAACCAGAAATTGCATCCGAATTTAATACAAAATGCACAATGCCGACTTAAGTACAAGAGGACTGACTCTCTAACTTACTATGATTTGAACCTCTCCTGTGAAACCAGTTTTAGATTCGAACGCTTCACTTCAGGTTTACTGTATCTCTTGGAAATTCTTATTCACGATAAAACACAGAAATTGCATCCGAATTTAATACAAAAGGCACAATGCCGACTTAAGTACAAGAGGACTGACACTCTAACTTTCTATGATTTGAACCTCTCCTGTGAGTCCAGTTTTAGATTCCGATGCTTCACTTCAGGTGTACTGTATCCCTTGGACCTTCTTATTGACGATGAAACACAGAAATTGCATTCGAATTTAATACAAAAGGCACAATGTCGACATAAGTACAAGAGGACTGACACTGTAACTCTCTATGATTTGAACCTCTCTTGTGAGTCCAGTTTTTAATTCCGATGCATCACTTCAGGTTTACTGTATACCGAGGACCTTCTTATTGACGATGAAACACAGAAATTGCATCCGAATTTAATACAAAAGGCACAATGCCGACTTAAGTACAAGATTACTGACACTGTAACTTTCTATGATTTGAACCTCTCCAGTGAGTCCACTTTTAGATTCCGATTCTTCACTTCAGGTGTACTGTATCCCTTGGACCTTGTTATTGACGATGAAACACAGATATTGCATCAGAATATAATACAAAATTCACAATGTCGACTTAAGTACAAGAGGACAGACAATCTAACTTTCTATGATTTGAACCTCTCTTGTGAGTCCAGTTTTAGATTGCGATGCTTCACTTCATGTTTACTGTATACCTTGGACCTTCTTATTGACGATGAAACACAGTAATTGCATCCGAATTTAATACAAAAGGCACAATGCCGACTTAAGTACAAGAGTACTGACACTCTAACTTTCTATGATTTCAACATCTCCCGTCAGTCCAGTTTTAGCTTCCGATGCTCCACTTCAGGATTACTGTATCCGTTGGACCTTCCTATTGACGATGAAACACAGATATTGCATCCGAATTTAACACAAAATGCACAATGCCGACTTAAGTACAAGAAGATTGACACTCTAACTTTCTATAATTTGAACCTCTCCTGTGAGTCCAGTTTTAGATTCGGATGCTTCACTTCAGGTTTACTGTATCTCTTGGACCATCTTATTGACGATGAAACACAGAAATTGCATCCGAATTTAATACAAAAGGCACAATGCCGTCTTAAGTACAAGAGGACTGACATTCTAATTTTCTACGACTTGAACCTCTCTTGTGAGTCCCGTTTTAGATTCCGATGCTTCACTTCACGTTTACTGTATACCTTGGACCTTCTTATTGACGATGAAACACAGAAATTTCATCGGAATTTAATACAAAAGGCACAGTGCTCACTTAGGTACAAGAGGACTGACACTCAAACTTTCTATGATTTGACCTCTCCTGTGAGTCCAGTTTTAGATTCCGAGGCTTCACTTCAGGTTTACTGTATCCCTGAGACCTTCTTATCCACGATGAACACAGAAATTGCATCCGAATTTAATACAAAAGGCACAATGCCGACTTACGTACAAGAGGACTGACACTCTAACTTTCTATGATTTGAACCTCTCCTGTGAGTCCAGTTTTAGATTCCGATGCTTCACTTTAGGTTTACAGTATCCCTTGGACCTTCTTATTGACGATGAAACACAGAACTTGCATCCGAATTTAATACAAAAGGCACAATGCCGACTTAAGTACAAGCGGACTGACACTCTAACATTATATGATTTGAACATCACCTGTGAGTCCAGTTATAGATTCCGATGCTTCACTTCAGGTGTACTGTATCCCTTGGACCTTCTTATTGACGATGAAACACAGAAATTGCATCCGAATTTAATACAAAAGGCACAATGTCGACTTAAGTACAAGAGGACTTTCTATGATTTGCACCTCTCTTGTGAGTCCAGTCTTATATTCCGAAGCTTCACTTCAGGTTTACTGTATACCTTGGACCTTCTTATTGACGATGAAACACAGAAATTGCATCCGAATTTAATACAAAAGGCACAATATCGACTTAAGTACAAAAGGACTGACACTCTAACTTTCTATGATTTGAACCTCTCCTGTGAGTCATGTTTTAGATTCCGATGCTTCCCTTTAGGTTTACTGTACCCCTTGGACCTTCTTATTGACGATGAAACACAGAAATTGCATCCGAATTTAATACAAAGGCGCAATGCCCACTTAAGTACAAGACGACTGACACTCTAACTCTCTATGATTTGAACCTCTCTTGTGAGTCCAGATTTAGATTCGGATGCTTCACTTCATGTTTACTGTATACCTTGGACATTCTTATTGACGATGAAACACAGAAATTGCATCAGGATTTAATACAAAAGGCACAATGTCGACTTAAGTTCAAGAGGACTGACACTCTAACTTTCTATGATTTGAACCTCTCTTGTGAGTCCAGTTTAAGATTCCGATGCTTCACTTCAGGTTTACTGTATACCTTGGACCTTCTTATTGACGATGAAACACAGAAATTGCATTCGAATTTAATACAAAAGGCACAATGCCGACTTAAGTACAAGAGGACCGACACTCTAACTCTCTATGATGTCAACCTCTCCTGTGAGTCCAGTTTTAGATTCCGATGCTCCACTTCAGAATTAGTGTATCCCTTGGACCTTCCTATTGACGATGAAAACCAGAAATTGCATCCGAATTTAATACAAAAGGCACAATGTCGACTTAAGTACAAGAGGACTGACACTCTAACTCTCTATGATTTGAACCTCTCTTGTGAGTCCAGTTGTAAATTCCGATGCATCACTTCAGGTTTACTGTATACCGAGGACCTTCTTGTTGACGATGAAAGACAGAAATTGCATCCGAATTTAATACAAAAGGCACAATGCCGACTTAAGTACAAGAGGACTGACACTCTAACTTTCTATGATTTGAACCACTCCAGTGAGTCCACTTTTAGATTCCGATTCTTCACTTCAGGTGTACTGTATCCCTTGGACCTTGTTATTGACGATGAAACACAGATATTGCATCAGAATATAATACAAAAGGCACAATGTCGACTTAAGTACAAGAGGACAGACAATCTAACTTTCTATGATTTCAACATCTCCTGTGAGTCCAGTTTTAGATTCCGATGCTCCACTTCAGGTTTACTGTATCCCTTGGACCTTCCTATTGACGATGAAACACATATATTGCATCCGAATTTAATACAAAATGCACAATGCCGACTTAAGTACAAGAGGATTGACACTCTAACTTTATATGATTTGAACCTCTCCTGTGAGTCCAGTTTTAGATTCGGATGCTTCACTTCAGGTTTACTGTATCCCTTGGACCTTCCTATTGAAGATGAAACACAGAAATTGCATCCGAATTTAATACAAAAGGCACTAGGCCGCCTTAAGTACAAGACGACTGACACTCTAACTTTCTATGATTTGAAGCTCCCTTGTGAGTCCAGTTTTAGATTCCGATGCATCACTTCACGTTTACTGTATACCTTGGAATTTCTTATTGACGATGAAACAAAGAAATTCCATCCGAACTTAATACAAAAGGCACAAATTCGACATAAGTACAAGAGGATTGACACTCTAACTACCTATAATTTGAACCTCTCTTGTGAGTCCAGTTTTAGATTCCGATGCATCACTTCAGGTTTACTGTATACCTTGGACCTTCTTATTGACGATGAAACACAGAAATTGCATCCGAATTTAATACAAAAGTCACAATGCCGACTTAAGTACAAGAGGACTGACACTCTAACTTTCTATGATTTTAACCTTTCCTGTGAGTCCAGTTTTAGATTCCGATGCTTCACTTTAGGTTTACTGTATCCCTTGGACCTTCTTATTGACGATGAAACACAGAAATTGCATCCGAATTTAATACAAAAGGCACAATGCCGACTTACGTAAAAGAGGACTGACACTCTAACATTCTATGATTTGAACCTCTCCTGTGAGTCCAGTTTTAGATTCCGATGCTTCACATCAGGTGTACTGTATCCCTTGGACCTTCTTATTGTCGATGAAACACAGAAATTGCATCAGAATTTAATACAAAAGGCACTATGTTGACTTAAGTACAAGTGGACAGACAGTCTAACTTTCTATAATTTGAACCTCTCTTGTGAGTCCTGTTTTAGATTCGAATGCTTCACTTCAGGTTTACTGTATCTCTTGGAAATTCTTATTCACGATAAAACACAGAAATTGCATCCGAATTTAATATAAAAGGCACAATGCCGACTTAAGTACAAGAGGACCGACACTCTAACTTTCTATGATTTGAACCTCTCTTGTGTGTCCCGTTTTAGATTCCGATACTTCACATCACGTTTGCTGTATACCTTGGACCTTCTGATTGACGATGAAACACAGAAATTGCATCCGAATTTAATAGAGAAGGCACTAGGCCGACTTAAGTACAAGAGGACTGCCACTCTAACTTTCTATGATTTGCACCTCTCCTGTGAGTCCAGTTTTACATTCCGATGCTTCACTTCAGGTGTACTGTATCCCTTGGACCTTCTTATTGACGATGAAACACAGAAATTGCATCCGAATTTAATACCAAAGGCACAATGTCGACTTAAGTACAAGAGGACTGACACTCTAACTCTCTATGATTTGAACCTCTCTTGTGAGTCCAGTTTTAAATTCCGATGCATCACTTCAGGTTTACTGTATACCGAGGACCTTCTTATTGACAATGAAACACAGAAATTGCATCCGAATTTAATACAAACGCACAATGCCGACTTAAGTACAAGAGGACTGACACTCTAACTTTCTATGATTTGAACTTCTCCAGTGAGGCCACTTTTAGATTCCGATGCTTCACTTTAGGTGTACTGCATCCCTTGGACCTTCTTATTGACGATGAAACACAGATATTGCATCAGAATGTAATACAAAAGGCACAATGTCGACTTAAGTAGAAGAGGACAGACAGTCTAAATATCTATAATTAGAACCTCTCTTGTGAGTCCAGTTTTAGATTGCGATGCTTCACTTCAGGTTTACTGTATACCTTGGACCTTGTAATTGACGATGATACACAGTAATTGCATCCGAATTTAATACAACATGCACAATGCCTACTTAAGTACAAGAGGATTGACACTCTAACTTTCTATGATTTGAACCTCTCCTGTGAGTCCAGTTTTAGATTCGGATGCTTCACTTCAGATTTACTGTATCTCTTGGACCTTCTTATTGACGATGAAACACAGAAATTGCTTCCGAATTTAATACAAAAGGCACAATGCCGTCTTAAGTACAAGAGGACTGACATTCTAACTTTCTACGACTTGAACCTCTCTTGTGAGTCCCGTTTTAGATTCCGATGCTTCACTTCACGTTTACTGTATACCTTGGACCTTCTTATTGACGATGAAACACAGAAATAGCATCCGAATTTAATACAAAAGGCACTAGGCCGCCTTAAGTACAAGACGACTGACACTCTAACTTCCTACGATTTGAACCTCCCTTGTGAGTCCAGTTATAGATTCCGATGCTTCACTTCAAGTTTACTGTATACCTTGGAATTTCTTATTGACGATGAAACAAAGAAATTGCATCCGAATTTAATACAAAAGGCACAATGTCGACTTAAGTACAAGAGGATTGACACTCTAACTTCCTATATTTTTAACCTCTCTTGTGAGTCCAGTTTTAGATTCCGATGCATCACTTCAGGTTTACTGTATACCTTGGACCTTCTTATTGGCGATGAAACACAGAAATTGCATCCGAATTTAATACAAAAGGCACTATGTTGACTTAAGTACAAGAGGACAGACAGTCTAACTTTCTATAATTTGAACCTCTCTTGTGAGTCCAGTGTTAGATTCGAATGCTTCACTTCAGGTTTACTGTATCTCTTGGAAATTCTTATTCACGATAAAACACAGAAATTGCATCCGAATTTAATACAAAAGGCACAATGCCGACTTAAGAAAAAGAGGACTGACACTCTAACTTTCTATGATTTGAACCTCTCTTGTGTGTCCCGTTTTAGATTCCGATGCTTCACTTCACGTTTGCTGTGTACCTTGGACCTTTTTATTGACGATGAAACACTGAAATTGCATCCGAATTTAATACAAAAGGCACTAGGCCGAATTAAGTACAAGAGGACTGCCACTCTAACGTTCTATGATTTGAACCTCTCCTGTGAGTCCAGTTTTAGATTCCGATGCTTCACTTCAGGTGTACTGTATACCTTGGACCTTCTTATTGACGATGAAACACAGAAATTGCATCCGAATTTAATACAAAAGGCACAATGTCGACTTAAGAACAAGAGGACTGACACTCTAAGTCTCTATGATTTTAACATCTCCTGCGAGTCCAGTATTAGATTCCGATGCTCCACTTCAGGTTTACTGTATCCCTTGGACCTTCCTATTGACGATGAAACACAGATATTGCAACCGAATTTAATACAAAATGCACAATGCCGACTTAAGTGCAAGAGGACTGACACTAACTTTCTATGATTTGAACCTCTCCTGTGAGTCCAATTTTAGATTCGGATGCTTCACTTCAGGTTTACTGTATCTCTTGGACCTTCTTATTGACGATGAAACACAGAAATTGCATCCGAATTTAATACAAAATGTACAATGCCGTCTTAAGTACAAGAGGACTGACATTCTAACTTTCTACGACTTGAACCTCTCTTGTGAGTCCCGTTTTAGATTCCGATGCTTCACTTCACGTTTACTGTATACCTTGGACCTTCTTATTGACGATGAAACACAGAAATTGCATCCGAATTTAATACAAAAGGTACAATGCCGTCTTAAGTACAAGAGGACTGACATTCTAACTTTCTACGACTTGAACCTCTCTTGTGAGTCCCGTTTTAGATTCCGACGCTTCACTTCACGTTTACTGTATACCTGGGTCCTTCTTATTGACGATGAAACACAGAAATTGCATCCGAATTTAATACAAAAGGCACTAGGCCGATTTAAGTACAAGAGGACTGCCACTCTTACGTTCTATGATTTGAACCTCTCCTGTGAGTCCAGTTTTAGAATCGGATGCTTCACTTCAGGTTTACTGTATCTCTTGGACTTTCTTATTGACGTTGAAACACAGAAATTGCTTCCGAATTTAATACAAAAGGCACAATGGCGACTTAAGTACAAGAGGACTGACACTCTAACTTTCTACGACTTGAACCTCTATTGTGAGTCCCGTTTTAGATTCCGATGCTTCACTTCACGTTTACTGTATACCTTGGACCTTCGTAATGACGACGAAACACAGAAATTGCATCCGAATTTAATACAAAAGGCACTAGGACGACTTAAGTACAAGACGACTGACACTCTAAATTTCGATGTTTTCAACATCTCCTGTGAGTCCAGTTTTAGATTCCGATGCTCCACTTCAGGTTTACTGTATCCCTTGGACCATCCTATTGACGATTAAACACAGATATTGCATCCGAATTTAATACAAAATACACAATGCCGACTTAAGTACAAGAGGACTGACACTCTAACTTTCTATGATTTGAACCTCTCCTGTGAGTCCAGTTTTAGATTCGGATGCTTCACTTCAGGTTTACTGTATACCTTTTACCTTCTTATTGACGATGAAACACAGAAATTGCTTCCGAATTTAATACAAATGGCACAATGACAACTTAAGTACAAGGGGCTGACACTCTACCTTTCTATGATTTGAACCTCTCCTGTGAGTCCAGTTATAGATTCCGATGCTTCACTTCAGGTTTACTGTATCCCTTGGACCTTCCTATTGACGATGAAACACAGATATTGCATCCGAATTTAATACAAAATGCACAGGGCCGACTAAAGTACTAGACGACTGACACTCTAACTTTCTATGATTTGAACCTCTCCTGTGAGTCCAGTTTTAGATTGGGATGCTTCATTTCAGGTTTACTGTATCTCTTGGACTTTCTTATTGACGTTGAAACACAGAAATTGCATCCGAATTTAATACCAAAGGCACAATGCCGACTTAAGTACAAGAGGACTGACTCTCTAACTTTCTACGACTTGAACCTCTCTTGTGAGTCCCGTTTTAGATTCCGATGCTTCACTTCACGTTTACTGTATACCTTGGACCTTCTTATTGACGACGAAACACAGAAATTGCATCCGAATATAATACAAAAGACACTAGGCCGACTGAAGTACAAGACGACTGACACTCTAACTTTCTATGATTTGAACCTCTCTTGTGAGTCCAGTTTTAGATTCCGATGCTTCACTTCACGTTTACTGTATACCTTGGACCTTCTTATTGACGATGAAACACAGAAATTTCATTCGAATTTAATACAAAAAGGCAGAATGCCGACTTAAGTACAAGGGGACTGGCACTCTAACTTTCTATGGTTTGAACCTCTCCTGTGAGTCCAGTTTTAGATTCGGATGCTTCACTTCAGGTTTACTGTATACCTTTTACCTTCTTATTGACGATGAAACACAGAAATTGCTTCCGAATTTAATACAAATGGCACAATGACGACTTAAGTACAAGGGGCTGACACTCTACCTTTCTATGATTTGAACCTCTCCTGTGAGTCCAGTTATAGATTCCGATGCTTCACTTCAGGTTTACTGTATCCCTTGGACCTTCTTATTGACGATGAAACACAGAAATTAAATCCGAATTTAATACAAAAGTCACAATACCGATTTAAGTACAACAGGACTGACACTCTAAATTTCTATGATTTGAACCTCTCCTGTGAGCCCAGTTTTAGATTCCGGTGTTTCACTTCAGGTATTCTCTTTCCTTGGACGTCCTTATTGACGATGAAACACAGAAATTGCATCCAAATTTAATACAGAAGGCACAATGCGTACTTAAGTACAAGAGGACTAACACTCTAACTCTCTATGATTTGAACGCCTCCTGTGAGTCCAGTTTTAGATTCCGATGCTTCACTTTAGGTTTACTGTATCCCTTGGACCTTCTTATTGACGATGAAACATAGAAATTGAATCCGAATTTAATACAAAAGGCACAATACCGACTTAAGTACAAGAGGACTGACACTCTAACTTTCTATGATTTGAACCTCTCTTGTGAGTCCAGTCATAGATTCCGAAGCTTCACTTCAGGTTTACTGTATACCTTGGACCTTCTTATTGACGATGAAACACAGAAATTGCATCCGAATTTAATACAAAGGGCACAATACCGACTTAAGTACAAGAGGACTGACACTCTAACTTACTATGATTTGAACCTCTCCTGTGAGTCCAGTTTTAGATTCCGATGCTTCCCTTTAGGTTTACTGTATCCCTTGGACCTTCTTATTAACGATGAAACACAGAAATTTCATCCGAATTTAATACAAATGGCACAATGCCGACTTAAGTACAAGACGACTGACACTTTAACTCTCATTGATTTGAACCTCTCTTGTGAGTCCAGTTTTAGATTCCGATGCTTCACTTCACGTTTACTGTAACTTGGACCTTCTTATTGACGATGAAACACAGAAATTGCATCCGAATTAATACAAAAGGCACTAGGCCGACTTAAGTACAAGAGGGCTGCCACTCTAACGTTCTATGATTTGAACCTCTCCTGTGAGTCCAGTTTTAGATTCCGATGCTTCACTTCAGGTTTACTGTATCCCTTGGACCTTCTTATTGACGACGAAACACAGAAATTGCATCCCAATTTAATACAAAAGGCACAATGTCGACTTACGTACAAGAGGACTGACACTCTAACTCTCTATGATATGAACCTCTCTTGTGAGTCCAGTTATAAATTCCGATACATCACTTCAGGTTTACTGTATACCTAGGACCTTCTTATTGACGATGAAACACAGTAATTGCATCCGAATTTAATACAAAAGGCACAATGCCGACTTAAGTACAAGTGGACTGACACTCTAACTTTCTATGATTTGGACCTCTCCTGTGAGTCCAGTTTTAGATTCCCATGCTTCACTTCAGGTGTATTGTATCCCTTGGACCTTCTCATTGACGATGAAACACAGATATTGCATCAGAATTTAATACAAAAGGCACAATGTCGACTTAAGTACAAGAGGACAGACAGTCTAGCTTTCTATGATTTGAACCTCTCTTGTGAGTCCAGTTTTAGATTCCGATGCTTCACTTCAGGTTTCCTGGATACCTTGGACCTTCTTATTGACGGTGAAACACAGTAATTACATCCGAATTTAATAAAAAATGCACAATGCCGACTTAAGTACAAGTGGACTGACACTCTAACTTTCAATGATTTGAACCTCTCCTGTGAGTCCAGTTTTATATTCGGATGCTTCACTTCAGGTTTACTGTATCTCTTGGACCTTCCTATTGCCGATGAAACACAGATATTGCATCCGAATTTAATACAAAAGGCACCATGCCGACTTAAGTACAAGAGGACTGACATTCTAACTTTCTACGACTTGAACCTCTCTTGTGAGTCCCGTTTCAGATTCCGATGCTTCACTTCACGTTTACTGTATACCTTGGACCTTCTTATTGACAATGAAACACAGAAATTGCATCCGAATTTAATACAAAAGGCACAATGCCGACTTAAGTACAAGTGGACTGACACTCTAACTTTCTATGATTTGAACCTTTCCTGTGAGACCAGTTTTAGATTCCGATGCTCCACTTTAGGTTTACTGTATCCCTTGGACCTTCTTATTGACGATGAAACACAGAAATTGCATCCGAATTTAATACAAAAGGCACAATGCCGTCATAAGTACAAGAGGACTGACACTCTAACATTCTATGATTTGAACCTCTCCTGTGAGTCCAGTTTTAGATTCCGATGCTTCACTTCAGGTTTACTGTATCCCTTGGACCTTCTTATTGACGATGAAACACAGAAATTGCATCAGAATTTAATACAAAAAGCACTATGTTGACTTAAGTACAAGAGGACAGACAGTCTAAATTTCTATAATTTGAACATCTCTTGTGAGTCCAGTTTTAGATTCCGATGCTTCACTTCAGGTTTACTGTATACTTTGGACCTTCTTATTGACGATGAAACACAGAAATTGCATCCGAATTCAATACAAAAGGCACAATGCCGACATAAGCACAAGAGGACTGACACTGTAACTTTCTATGATTTCAACCACTCCTGTGAGTCCAGTTTTGGATTCCGATGCTCCACTTCAGGTTTACTGTATCCCTTGGACCTTCCTATTGACGATGAAACACAGATATTGCATCCGAATTTAATACAAAATGCAGAATGCCGACTAAAGTACTAGACGACTGACACTCTAACTTTCTATGATTTGAACCTCTCTTGTGAGTCCAATTTTAGATTCCGATGCTTCACTTCAAGTTTACTGTATACCTTGGACCTTCTTATTGACGATGAAACACAGAAATTGCATCCGAATTTAATACAAAAAGCAAAATGCCGACTTAAGTACAAGGGGACTGGCACTCTAACTTTCTATGGTTTGAACCTCTCCTGTGAGTCAAGTTTTAGATTCGGATGCTTCACTTCAGTTTTACTGTATACCTTGGAACATCTTATTGACGCTGGAACACAGAAATTGATCCGAATTTAATACAAAATGCACAATGCCGACTTAAGTACAAGAGGACTGACACTCTAACTTTCTATGATTTTAACCTCTCCTGTTAGTCCAGTTTTAGATTCGGATGCTTCACTTCAGGTTTACTGTATCTCTTGGACCTTCTTATTGACGATGAAACACAGAAATTGCATCCGAATTTAATACAATAGGCACAATGCCGACTTAAGTACAAGAGGACTGACATTCTAAATTTCTACGACTTGAACCTCTCTTGTGAGTCCCATTTTAGATTCTGATGCTTCCCTTCACGTTTACTGTATACCTTGGACCTTCTTATTGACGATGAAACACAGAAATTGCATCCGAATTTAATACAAAAGGCACTAGGCCGTTTTAAGTACAAGACGACTGACACTCTAACTTTCTATGATTTGAACCTCTCTTATGAGTTCAGTTTTAGATTCCGATGCTTCACTTCACGTTTACTGTATACCTTGGAATTTCTTATTGACGATGAAACAAAGAAATTGAATCCGAATTTAATACAAAAGGCACAATGCCGACTAAAGTACAAGAGGACTGACACTCTAACTTTCTATGATTTGAACCTTTCCTGTGAGTCCAGTTTTAGATTCAGATGCTTCACTTTAGGGTTACTGTATCCCTTGGACCTTCTTATTGACGATGAAGCACAGAAATTGCATCCGAATTTAATACAAAAGGCACAATGAAGTCTTAAGTACAAGAGGACTGACACTCTAACATTCTATGATTTGAACCTCTCCTGTGAGTCCAGTTTTGGATTCCGATGCTTCACTTCAGGTTTACTGTATCCCTTGGACCTTCTTATTGACGATGAAACACAGAAATTGCATCAGAAATTAATACAAAAAGCACTATGTTGACTTAAGTACAAGGGGACAGACAGTCTAACTTTCTATAATTTGAACATCTCTTGTGAGTCCAGTTTTAGATTCCGAAGCTTCACTTAAGGTTTACTGTATACTTTGGACCTTCTTGTTGACGATGAAACACAGAAATTGCATCCGAATTTAATACAAAAGGCACAATGCCGACTTAAGCACAACAGACTGACACTGTAACTTTCTATGATTTCAACGTCTCCTGTGAGTCCAGTTTTGGATTCCGATGCTCCACTTCAGGTTTACTGTATCCCTTGGACCTTCCTATTGACGATGAAACACAGATATTGTATCCGAATTTAATACAAAATGCACAATGCCGACTAAAGTACTAGACGACTGACACTCTAACTTTCTATGATTTGAACCTCTCTTGTGAGTACAGTTTTAGATTCCGATGCTTCACTTCACGTTTACTGTATACCTTGGACCTTCTTACTGACGATGAAACATAGAAATTGCATCCGAATTTAATACAAAAAGGCACAATGCCGACTTAAGTACAAGGGGACTAGCACTCTAACTTTCTATGGTTTGAACCTCTCCTGTGAGTCTAGTTTTACATTCGGATGCTTCACTTCAGGTTTACTGTTACCTTGGAACTTCTTATTGACGATGGAACACAGAAATTGATCCCAATTTAATACAAATGGCACAACGCCGACTTAAGTACAAGCGGACTGACACTCTAACTTTCTATGATTTGAACCACTCCTGTAAGTCCGGATTTAGATTCCAATGCTTCACTTCAGGTTTACTGTATACCTTTTACCTTCTTATTGACGATGAAACACAGAAATTGCTTCCGAAATTAATACAAAAGGGACAATGACGACTTAAGTACAAGGGGACTGACACTCTAACTTTCTATGATTTGAACCTCTCCTGTAAGTCCAGTTATAGATTCCGGTGCTTCACTTCAGGTTTACTGTATCCCTTGGACCTTATTATTGACGATGAAACACAGAAATTAAATCCGAATTTAATACAAAAGTCGCAATACCGACTTAAGTACAAGAGGACTGACACTCTACCTGTCTATGATTTGAACCTCTCCTGTAAGTCCAGTTTTAGATTCCGATGCTTCACTTCAGGTTTACTGTTTCCTTGGACGTTCTTATTGACGATGAAACACAGAAATTGCATCCAAATTTAATACAAAAGGCACAATGCGGACTTAAGTACAAGAGGAATAACACGCTAACTCTCTATGATTTGAACCTCTCCTGTGAGTCCAGTTTTATATTCCGATGCTTCACTTTAGGTTTACTGTATCCCTTGGACCTTCTTATTGACGATGAAACATAGAAATTGCATCCGAATTTAATACAAAAGGGACAATTCCGAATTAAGTACAAGAGAACTGAAACTCCAACTTTCTATGATTTGAACCTCTCCTGTGAGTCCAGTTTAAGATTCCGATGCTTCACTTCAGGTTTACTGTATCCCTTGGACCTTCTTGTTGACGATGAAACACAGAAATTGCATCCAAATTCAATACAAAAGGCACAATACTGGCTTAAGTACAAGTGGACTGACACACTAACTTTCTATGATTTGAACCTCTCTTGTGAGTCCAGTCTTAGATTCCGATGCTTCACTTCAGGTTTACTGTATACCTTGGACCTTCTTATTGCCGATGAAACACAGAAATTGCATCCGAATTTAATACAAAAGGCACAATGCCAACTTAAGTACAAGTGGACTGACACTCTAACTTTTTATGATATGAACCTCTCCTGTGAGTCCAGTTTTAGATTCCGATGCTTCACTTCAGGTTTACTGTATCCTTTGGACCTTCTTATTGACGTTCAAACACAGGGATTGCATCCGAATTTAAAACAAAAGGCACAATGCCGACTTAAGTACAAGAGGACTGACACTCTAACTTTCTATGATTTGAACCTCTACTGTGAGTCCAGTTTTAGATTCCGATGCTTCACTTCAGGTTTACTCTATCCCTTGGACTTACTTATTGACGATGAAACACAGAAATTGCATCAGAATTTAATACAAAAGGCACAATGCCGACTTAAGCACAAGGGGACTGACTCTTTAACTTTCTATGATTTGAACCTCTCCTGTGAGTCCAGTTATAGATTCCGATGCTTCACTTCAGCTTTACTGTATCCCTTGGACCTTCTTATAGACGATGAAACACAGATATTAAATCCGAATTTAATACAAAAGGCACTATGTTGACTTAAGTACAAGAGGTCTGACACTCAAACTTTCTACGACTTGAACCTCTCTTGTGAGTCCCGTTTTAGATTCCGATGCTTCACTTCACGTTTACTGTATACCTTGGACCTTCTTATTGCCGATGAAACACAGAAATTTCATTCGAATTTAATACAAAAAGGCAGAATGCCGACTTAAGTACAAGGGGACTGGCACTCTAACTTTCTATGGTTTGAACCTCTCCTGTGAGTCCAGTTTTAGATTCGGACCCTTCACTTCAGGTTTACTGTATACCTTAGAACTTCTTATTGACGATGGAACACAGAAATTGATCCGAATTTAATACAAATGGCACAATGCCGACTTAAGTACAAGCGGACTGACACTCTAACTATCTTTGATTTGAACCTCTCCTGTAAGTCCGGATTTAGTTTCCAATGCTTCACTTCAGGTTTACTGTATACCTTTTACCTCCTTATTGACGATGAAACACAGAAATTGCTTCCGAATTTAATACAAAAGGCACAATGACGACTTAAGTACAAGGGGACTGACACTCTAACTTTCTATGATTTGAACCTCTCCTGTGAGTCCAGTTATAGATTCCGATGCTTCACTTCAGGTTTACTGTATTCCTTGGACCTTCGTATTGACGATGAAACACAGAAATTATATCCGAATTTAATTCAAAAGTCACAATACCGACTTAAGTACAAGAGGACTGACACTCTAACTTTCTATGATTTGAACCTCTCCTGTGAGTCCAGTTTTAGATTCCGATGCTTCACTTCAGGTTTACTGTTTCCTTGGACGTTCTTATTGACGATGAAACACAGAAATTGCATCCAAATTTAATACAAAAGGCACATTGCGGACTTAAGTACAAGTGGACTAACACTCTAACTCTCTATGATTTGAACGTCTCCTGTGAGTCCAGTTTTAGATTCCGATGCTTCACTTTAGGTTTACTGTATCCCTTGGACCTTCTTATTGACGATGAAACATAGAAAATGCATACGAATTTAATACAAAAGGCACAATTCCGAATTAAGTACAAGAGGACTGACACTCCAACTTTCTATGATTTGAACCTCTCCTGTGAGTCCAGTTTAAGATTCCGATGCTTCACTTCAGGTTTACTGTATCCCTTGGACCTTCTTGTTGACGATGAAACCCAGAAATTGCATCCGAATCCAATACAAAAGGCACAATACTGGCTTAAGTACAAGCGGACTGACACTCTAACTTTCTATGATATGAACCTCTCTTGTGAGTCCAGTCTTAGATTCCGAAGCTTCACTTCAGGTATACTGTATACCTTGGACCTTCTTATTGACGATGAAACACAGAAATTGCATTCGAATTTAATACAAAGGGCACAATACCGACTTAAGTACAAGAGGACTGACACTCTAACTTTCTATGATTTGAACCACTCCTGTGAGTCCAGTTTTAGATTCCGATGCTTCCCTTTAGGTTTACTGTATCCCTTGGACCTTCTTATTAACGATGAAACACAGAAATTTCATCCGAATTTAATACAAATGGCACAACGCCGACTTAATTACAAGACGACTGACACTTTAACTCTCATTGATTTGAACCTCTCTTGTGAGTCCAGTTTTAGATTCCGATGCTTCACTTCACGTTTACTGTAACTTGGACCTTCTTTTTGACGATGAAACACAGAAATTGCATCCGGATTTAATACAAAAGGCACAATGCCGACTTAAGCACAAGAGGACTGACACTGTAACTTTCTATGATTTCAACCACTCCTGTGAGTCCAGTTTTGGATTCCGATGCTCCACTTCAGGTTTACTGTATCCCTTGGACCTTCCTATTGACGATGAAACACAGATATTGCATCCGAATTTAATACAAAATGCAGAATGCCGACTAAAGTACTAGACGACTGACACTCTAACATTCTATGATTTGAACCTCTCTTGTGAGTCCAGTTTTAGATTCCGATGCTTCACTTCGAGTTTACTGTATACCTAGGACATTCTTATTGACGATGAAACACAGAAATTGCATCCGGATTTAATACAAAAGGCACAATGTCGACTTAAGTACAAGAGGACTGACACTCTAACTCTCTATGATATGAACCTCTCTTGTGTGTCCAGTTTTAAATTCCGATACATCACTTCAGGTTTACTGTATACCTAGGACATTCTTATTGACGATGAAACACAGAAACTGCATCCGAATTTAATACAAAAGGCACAATGCCAACTTAAGTACAAGTGGACTGACACTGTAACTTTCTATGATTTGGACCTCTCCTGTGAGTCCAGTTTTAGATTCCGATGCTTCACTTCAGGTGTACTGTATCCCTTGGACTTTCTTATTGACGACGAAACACAGAAATTGCATCCCAATTTAATACAAAAGGCACAATGTCGACTTAAGTACAAGAGGACTGACACTCTAACTCTCTATGATATGAACCTCTCTTGTGTGTCCAGTTTTAAATTCCGATACATCACTTCAGGTTTACTGTATACCTAGGACATTCTTATTGACGATGAAACACAGAAACTGCATCCGAATTTAATACAAAAGGCACAATGCCAACTTAAGTACAAGTGGACTGACACTGTAACTTTCTATGATTTGGACCTCTCCTGTGAGTCCAGTTTTAGATTCCGATGCTTCACTTCAGGTGTACTGTATCCCTTGGACCTTCTCATTGACGATGAAACACAGATATTGCATCAGAATTTAATACAAAAGGCACAATGTCGACTTAAGTACAAGAGGACAGACAGTCTAACTTTCTATGATTTGAACCTCTCTTGTGAGTCCAGTTTTAGATTCCGATGCTTCACTTCAGGTTTCCTGTATACCTTGGACCTTCTTATTGACGATGAAACACAGTAATTGCATCCGAATTTAATACAAAAGGCACAATGCCGACTTAAGTATAAGATGACTGACACTCTAACTTTCTATGATTTCAACATCTCCTGTGAGTCCAGTTTTAGACTCCGATGCTCCACTTCAGGTTTACTGTATTTCTTGGAACTTCCTATTGACGATGAAACACAGATATTGCATCCGAATTTAATACAAAATGCACAATGCCGACTTAAGTACAAGAGGACTGACACTCTAACTTTCTATGATTTGAACCTCTCCTGTGAGTCCAGTTTTATATTCGGATGCTTCACTTCAGGTTTACTGTATCTCTTGGACCTTCTTATTGACGATGAAACACAGAAATTGCATCCGAATTTAATACAAAAGGCACCATGCCGACTTAAGTACAAGAGGACTGACACTCAAACTTTCTATGATTTGAACCTCTCCTGTGAGTCCAGTTTTAGATTCCGATACATCACTTCAGGTTTACTGTATCCCTTGGACCTTCTTATTGACGATGAAACACAGAAATTGCATCAGAATTTAATACAAAAAGCACTAAGTTGACTTAAGTACAAGAGGACAGACAGTCTAACTTTCTATAATTTGAACATCTCTTGTGAGTCCAGTTTTAGATTCCGATGCTTCACTTCAGGTTTACTGTATACTTTGGACCTTCATATTGACGATGAAACACAGAAATTGCATCCGAATTTAATACAAAAGGCACAATGCCGACTTAAGCACAAGAGGACTGACACTGTAACTTTCTATGATTTCAACCACTCCTGTGAGTCCAGTTTTGGATTCCGATGCTCCACTTCAGGTTTACTGTATCCCTTGGACCTTCCTATTGACGATGAAACACAGATATTGCATCCGAATTTAATACAAAATGTAGAATGCCGACTAAAGTACTAGACGACTGACACTCTAACATTCTATGATTTGAACCTCTCTTGTGAGTCCAGTTTTAGATTCCGATGCTTCACTTCGAGTTTACTGTATACCTAGGACATTCTTATTGACGATGAAACACAGAAATTGCATCCGGATTTAATACAAAAGGCACTAGGCCGACTTAAGTACAAGAGGACTGCCACTCTAACGTTCTTTGATTTCAACCTCTCCTGTGAGTCCAGTTTTAGATTCCGATGCTTCACTTCAGGTGTACTGTATCACTTGGACCTTCTTATTGACGACGAAACACAGAAATTGCATCCCAATTTAATACAAAAGGCACAATGTCGACTTAAGTACAAGAGGACTGACACTCTAACTCTCTATGATATGAACCTCTCTTGTGTGTCCAGTTTTAAATTCCGATACATCACTTCAGGTTTACTGTATACCTAGGACATTCTTATTGACGATGAAACACCGAAACTGCATCCGAATTTAATACAAAAGGCACAATGCCAACTTAAGTACAAGTGGACTGACACTCTAACTTTCTATGATTTGGACCGCTCCTGTGAGTCCAGTATTAGATTCCGATGCTTCACTTCAGGTGTACTGTATCCCTTGGACCTTCTCATTGACGATGAAACACAGATATTGCATCAGAATTTAATACAAAAGGCACAATGTCGACTTAAGTACAAGAGGACAGACAGTCTAACTTTCTATGATTTGAACCTCCCTTGTGAGTCCAGTTTTAGATTCCGATGCTTCACTTCAGGTTTCCTGTATACCTTGGACCTTCTTATTGACGATGAAACACAGTAATTGCATCCGAATTTAATACAAAAGGCACAATGCCGACTTAAGTATAAGATGACTGACACTCTAACTTTCTATGATTTCAACATCTCCTGTGAGTCCAGTTTTAGACTCCGATGCTCCACTTCAGGTTTACTGTATTTCTTGGAACTTCCTATTGACGATGAAACACAGATATTGCATCCGAATTTAATACAAAATGCACAATGCCGACTTAAGTACAAGAGGACTGACACTCTAACTTTCTATGATTTGAACCTCTCCTGTGAGTCCAGTTTTATATTCGGATGCTTCACTTCAGGTTTACTGTATCTCTTGGACCTTCTTATTGACGATGAAACACAGAAATTGCATCCGAATTTAATACAAAAGGCACCATGCCGCCTTAAGTACAAGAAGACTGACACTCAAACTTTCTATGATTTGAACCTCTCCTGTGAGTCCAGTTTTAGATTCCGATACATCACTTCAGGTTTACTGTATCCCTTGGACCTTCTTATTGACGATGAAACACAGAAATTGCATCAGAATTTAATACAAAAAGCACTAAGTTGACTTAAGCACAAGAGGACAGACAGTCTAACTTTCTATAATTTGATCATCTCTTGTGAGTCCAGTTTTAGATTCCGATGCTTCACTTCAGGTTTACTGTATACTTTGGACCTTCTTATTGACGATGAAACACAGAAATTGCATCCGAATTTAATACAAAAGGCACAATGCCGACTTAAGCACAAGAGGACTGACACTGTAACTTTCTATGATTTCAACCACTCCTGTGAGTCCAGTTTTGGATTCCGATGCTCCACTTCAGGTTTACTGTATCCCTTGGACCTTCCTATTGACGATGAAACACAGATATTGCATCCGAATTTAATACAAAATGCAGAATGCCGACTAAAGTAGTAGACGACTGACACTCTAACTTTCTATGATTTGAACCTCTCTTGTGAGTCCAGTTTTAGATTCCGATGCTTCACTTCAAGTTTACTGTATACCTTAGACCTTCTTATTGACGATGAAACACAGAAATTGCATCCGAATTTAATACAAAAAGGCACAAAGCCGACTTAAGTACAAGGGGACTGGCACTCTAACTTTCTATGGTTTGAACCTCTCCTGTGAGCCAAGTTTTAGATTCGGATGCTTCACTTCAGGTTTACTGTATACCTTGGAATTTCTTATTGACGATGGAACACAGAAATTGATCCGAATTTAATACAAATGGCACAATGCCGACTTAAGTACAAGCGGACTGACACTCTAACTTTCTATGATTTGAACCACTCCTGTAAGTCCGGATTTAGATTCCAATGCTTCACTTCAGGTTTACTGTATACCTTTTACCTTCTTATTGACGATGAAACGCAGAAATTGCTTCCGAAATTAATACAAAAGCACAATGACGACTTAAGTACAAGAGGACTGACACTGTAACTTTCTATGATTTGAACCTCTCCTGTGAGTCCAGTTATAGATTCCGATGCTTCACTTCAGGTTTACTGTATCCCTTGGACCTTCTTATTGACGATGAAACACAGAAATTAAATCCGAATTTAATACAAAAGTCACAATACCGACTTAAGTACAAGTGGACTGACACTCTAACTTTCTATGATATGAACCTCTCCTGTGAGTCCAGTTTTAGATTCCGATGCTTCACTTCAGGTTTACTGTATCCCTTGGACCTTCTTATTGACGATGAAACACAGAGATTGCATCCAAACTTAAAACAAAAGGCACAATGCCCACTTAAGTACAAGAGGACTGACACTCTAACTTTCTATGATTTGAACCTCTCCTGTGAGTCCAGTTATAGATTCCGATGCTTCACTTCAGGTTCACTGTATCCCTTGGACCTTCTTATTGACAATGAAACACAGATATTAAATCCGAATTTAATACAAAAGGCGAAATACTGACTTAAGTTCAAGAGGACTGACACTCTAACTTTCTTTGATTTGAACCTCTCCCGCGAGTCCAGTTTTAGTTTCGGATGCTTCACTTCAGGTTTACTGTATGCCTTGGAACTTCTTATTGACGATGGAACACAGAAATTGCATCCGAATTTAATACAAAAGGCATAATTCCGACATAAGTACAAGCGGACTGATTATCTAACTTTCTATGATTTGGACCTCTCCTGTAAGTCCAGTTTTAGATTCCGATGCTTCACTTCAGGTTTACTGTATCCCTTTGACTTCTTATTGACGATGAAACACATAAATTGCATCCGAATTTAATACAAAAGGCTGTAGGCCGACTTAAGTACAAGAGGACTGCCACTCTGACGTCCTATGATTTTAACCTCCCCTGTGAGTCCAGTTTTAGATTCCGATGCTTCACTTCAGGTGTACTGTATCCCTTGGACCTTCTTATTGACGACAAAACACAGAAATTGCATCCGAATTTAATACAAAAGGCACAATGTCGACTTAAGTACAAGAGGACTGACACTCTAACTCTCTATGATTTGAACCTCTCTTGTGAGTCCAGTTTTAAATTCCGATACATCACTTCAGGTTTACTGTATACCTAGGACCTTCTTATTGACGATGGAACACAGAAATTGCATCCGAATTTAATACAAAAGGCACAATGTCGACTTAAGTACAAAAGGACAGACAGTCTAACTTTCTATGATTTGAACCTCTCTTGTGAGTCCAGTTTTAGATTCCGATGCTTCACTTCAGGTTTCCTGTATACCTTGGACCTTCTTATTGACGATGAAACACAGTAATAGCATCCGAATTTAATACAAAAGGCACAATGCCGACTTAAGTACAAGAGGAATGACATTCTAACTCTCTATGATTTGAACCTCTCTTGTGAGTCCAGTTTTAAATTCCGATACATCACTTCAGGTTTACTGTATACCTAGGACCTTCTTATTGACGATGGAACACAGAAATTGCATCCGAATTTAATACAAAAGGCACAATGTCGACTTAAGTACAAGAGGACAGACAGTCTAACTTTCTTTGATTTGAACCTCTCCTGTTAGTCTAGTTTTAGATTCGGATGCTTTACTTCAGGTTTACTGTATCTCTTGGACCTTCTTATTGACGATGAAACACAGAAATTGCATCCGAATCTAATACAAAAGGCACAATGCCGACTTAAGTACAAGAGGACTGACATTCTAACTTTCTACGACTTGAACCTCTCTTGTGAGTCCCGTTTTAGATTCCGATGCTTCACTTTACGTTTACTGTATACCTTGGACCTTCTTATTGACGATGAAACACAGAAATTGCATCCGAATTTAATACAAAAGGCACTAGGCCGTCTTAAGTACAAGACGACTGACACTCTAACTTTCTATGATTTGAACCTCTATTGTGAGTTCAGTTTTAGATTCCGATGCTTCACTTCACGTTTACTGTATACCTTGGAATTTCTTATTGACGATGAAACAAAGAAATTGAATCCGAATTTAATACAAAAGGCACAATGCCGACTTAAGTACAAGAGGACTGACACTCTAACGTTCTATGATTTGAACCTTTCCTGTGAGTCCAGTTTTAGATTCCGATGCTTCACTTTAGGGTTACTGTATCCCTTGGACCTTCTTATTGACGATGAAACACAGAAATTGCATCCGAATTTAATACAAAAGGCACAATGCCGTCTTAAGTACAGGAGGACTGACACTCTAACATTCTATGATTTGAACCTCTCCTGTGAGTCCAGTTTTGGATTCCGATGCTTCACTTCAGGTTTACTGTATCCCTTGGACCTTCTTATTGACGATGAAATACAGAAATTGCATCCGAATTTAATACAAAAAGGCACAATGCCGACTTAAGTACAAGGGGACTAGCACTCTAACTTTCTATGGTTTGAACCTCTCCTGTGAGTCCAGTTTTACATTCGGATGCTTCACTTCAGGTTTACTGTATACCTTGGAACTTCTTATTGACGAAGGAACACAGAAATTGATCCCAATTTAATACAAATGGCACAATGCCGACTTAAGTACAAGCGGACTGACACTCTAACTTTCTATGATTTGAACCACTCCTGTAAGTCCGGATTTAGATTCCAATGCTTCACTTCAGGTTTACTGTATACCTTTTACCTTCTTATTGACGATGAAACACATAAATTGCTTCCGAAATTAATACAAAAGGCACAATGGCGACTTAAGTACAAGGGGACTGACACTCTAACTTTCTATGATTTGAACCTCTCCTGTGAGTCCAGTTATCGATTCCGATGCTTCACTTCAGGTTTACTGTATCCCTTGGACCTTCATATTGACGATGAAACACAGAAATTAAATCCGAATTTAATACAAAAGTCACAATACCGACTTAAGTACAAGAGGACTGACACTCTACCTGTCAATGATTTGAACCTCTCCTGTAAGTCCAGTTTTAGATTCCGATGCTTCACTTCAGGTTTACTGTTTCCTTGGACGTTCTTATTGACGATGAAACACAGAAATTGCATCCAAATTTAATACAAAAGGCACAATGCGGACTTAAGTACAAGAGGAATAACACTCTAACTCTCTATGATTTGAACCTCTCCTGTGAGTCCAGTTATATATTCCGATGCTTCACTTTAGGTTTACTGTATCCCTTGGACCTTCTTATTGACGATGAAACATAGAAATTGCATCGGAATTTAATACAAAAGGGACAATTCCGAATTAAGTACAAGAGAACTGAAACTCCAACTTTCTATGATTTGAACCTCTCCTGTGAGTCCAGTTTAAGATTCCGATGCTTCACTTCAGGTTTACTGTATCCCTTGGACCTTCTTGTTGACGATGAAACACAGAAATTGCATCCAAATTCAATACAAAAGGCACAATACTGGCTTAAGTACAAGTGGACTGACACTCTAACTTTCTATGATTTGAACATCTCTTGTGAGTCCAGTTTTAGATTCCGATGCTTCACTTCAGGTTTACTTTATACCTTGGACCTTCTTATTGCCGATGAAACACAGAAATTGCATCCGAATTTAATACAAAAGGCACAATGCCAACTTAAGTACAAGTGGACTGACACTCTAACTTTCTATGATATGAACCTCTCCTGTGAGTCCAGTTTTAGATTCCGATGCTTCACTTCAGGTTTACTGTATCCTTTGGACCTTCTTATTGACGATGAAACACAGGGATTAGATCCGAATTTAAAACAAAAGGCACAATGAAGACTTAAGTACAAGAGGACGGACACTCTAACTTTCTATGATTTGAACCTCTACTGTGAGTCCAGTTTTAGATTCCGATGCTTCACTTCAGGTTTACTGTATCCCTTGCACTTACTTATTGACGATGAAACACAGAAATTGCATCCGAATTTAATACAAAAGGCACAATGCCGACTTAAGCACAAGGGGACTGACTCTTTAAGTTTCTATGATTTTAACATCTCTTGTGAGTCCAGTTTTAGATTATGATGCTTCACTTCAGGTTTACTTTATACCTTGGACCTTCTTATTGCCGATGAAACACAGAAATTGCATCCGAATTTAATACAAAAGGCACAATGCCAACTTAAGTACAAGTGGACTGACACTCTAACTTTCTATGATATGAACCTCTCCTGTGAGTCCAGTTTTAGAATCCGATGCTTCACTTCAGGTTTACTGTATCCCTTGGACCTTCTTATAGACGATGAAACACAGATATTAAATCCGAATTTAATACAAAAGGCAAAACATTGACTTAAGTTCAAGAGGACTGACACTCTAACTTTCTTTGATTTGAACCTCTCCTGTGAGTCCAGTTTTAGTTTCGGATGCTTCACTTCAGGTTTACTGTATGCCTTGGAACTTCTTATTGACGATGGAACACAGAAATTGCATCCGAATTTAATACAAAAGGCATAATTCCGACTTAGGTACAAGCGGACTGATTATCTAACTTTCTATGATTTGGACCTCTCCTGTAAGTCCAGTTTTAGATTCCGATGCATCACTTCAGGTTTACTGTATCCCTTTGACCTTCTTATTGACGATGAAACACATAATTTGCATCCGAATTTAATACAAAAGGCACAATGCCGACTTAAGCACAAGAGGACAGACAGTCTAACTTTCTATGATTTGAACCTCTCTTGTGATTCCAGTTTTAGATTCCGATGCTTCACTTCAGGTTTCCTGTATACCTTGCACCTTCTTATTGACGATGAAACACAGTAATAGCATCCGAATTTAATACAAAAGGCACAATGCCGACTTAAGTACAAGAGGACTGACACTCTAACTTTCTATGATTTCAACATCTCCTGTGAGTCCAGTTTTAGACTCCGATGCTCCACTTCAGGTTTACTGTATCCCTTGAAACTTCCTATTGACGATGAAACACACATATTGCATCCGAATTTAATACGAAATGCACAATGCCGACTTAAGTACAAGAGGACTGACACTCTAACTTTCTATGATTTGAACCTCTCCTGTTAGTCCAGTTTTAGATTCGGATGCTTCACTTCAGGTTTACTGTATCTCTTGGACCTTCTTATTGACGATGAAACACAGAAATTGCATCTGAAGTTAATACAAAAGGCACAATGCCGCCTTATGTACAAGAGGACTGACATTCTAACTTTCTACGACTTGAACCTCTCTTGTGAGTCCCGTTTTAGATTCCGATGCTTCACTTCACGTTTACTGTATACCTTGGACCTTCTTATTGACGATTAAACACAGAAATTGCATCCGAATTTAATACAAAAGGCACTAGGCCGTCTTAAGTACAAGACGACTGACACTCTAACTTTCTATGATTTGAACCTCTCTTGTGAGTTCAGTTTTAGATTCCGATGCTTCACTTCACGTTTACTGTATACCTTGGAATTTCTTATTGACGATGAAACAAAGAAATTGAATCCGAATTTAATACAAAAGGCACAATGCCGACTTAAGTACAAGAGGACTGACACTCTAACGTTCTATGATTTGAACCTTTCCTGTGAGTCCAGTTTTAGATTCCGATGCTTCACTTTAGGGTTACTGTATCCCTTGGACCTTCTTATTGACGATGAAACACAGAAATTGCATCCGAATTTAATACAAAAGGCACAATGCCGTCTTAAGTACAAGAGGACTGACACTCTAACATTCTATGATTTGAACCTCTCCTGTGAGTCCAGTTTTGGATTCCGATGCTTCACTTCAGGTTTACTGTATCCCTTGGACCTTCTTACTGACGATGAAACACAGAAATTGCATCCGAATTTAATACAAAAAGGCACAATGCCGACTTAAGTACAAGGGGACTAGCACTCTAACTTTCTATGGTTTGAACCTCTCCTGTGAGTCCAGTTTTACATTCGGATGCTTCACTTCAGGTTTACTGTATACCTTGGAACTTCTTATTGACGATGGAACACAGAAATTGATCCCAATTTAATACAAATGGCACAACGCCGACTTAAGTACAAGCGGACTGACACTCTAACTTTCCATGATTTGAACCACTCCTGTAAGTCCGGATTTAGATTCCAATGCTTCACTTCAGGTTTACTGTATACCTTTTACCCTCTTATTGACGATGAAACACAGAAATTGCTTCCGAAATTAATACAAAAGGCACAATGACGACTTAAGTACAAGGGGACTGACACTCTAACTTTCTATGATTTGAACCTCTCCTGTGAGTCCAGTTATAGATTCCGATGCTTCACTTCAGGTTTACTGTATCCCTTGGACATTCTTATTGACGATGAAACACAGAAATTAAATCCGAATTTAATACAAAATTCACAATACCGACTTAAGTACAAGAGGACTGACACTCTACCTGTCTATGATTTGAACCTCTCCTGTAAGTCCAGTTTTAGATTCCGATGCTTCACTTCAGGTTTACTGTTTCCTTGGACGTTCTTATTGACGTTGAAACACAGAAATTGCATCCAAATTTAATACAAAAGGCACAATGCGGACTTAAGTACAAGAGGAATAACACTCTAACTCTCTATGATTTGAACCTCTCCTGTGAGTCCAGTTTTATATTCCGATGCTTCACTTTAGGTTTACTGTATCCCTTGGACCTTCTTATTGACGATGAAACATAGAAAGTGCGTCCGAATTTGATACAAAAGGGACAATTCCGAATTAAGTACAAGAGGACTGACACTCTACCTGTCAATGATTTGAACCTCTCCTGTAAGTCCAGTTTTAGATTCCGATGCTTCACTTCAGGTATACTGTATACCTTAGACCTTCTTATTGCCGATGAAACACAGAAATTGCATCCGAATTTAATACAAAAGGCACAATGCCAACTTAAGTACAAGTGGACTGACACTCTAACTTTCTATGATATGAACCTCTCCTGTGAGTCCAGTTTTAGATTCCGATGCTTCACTTCAGGATTACTGTATCCTTTGGACCTTCTTATTGACGATGAAACACAGGGATTGCATCCGAATTTAAAACAAAAGGCACAATGCCGACTTAAGTACAAGAGGACTGACACTCTAACTTTCTATGATTTGAACCTCTACTGTGAGTCCAGTTTTAGATTCCGATGCTTCACTTCAGGTTTACTGTATCCCTTGGACTTACTTATTGACGATGAAACAAGGAAATTGCATCCGAATTTAATACAAAAGGCACAATGCCGAGTTAAGCACAAGGGGACTGACTCTTTAACTTTCTATGATTTGAACCTCTCCTGTGAGTCCAGTTATAGATTCCGATGCTTCACTTCAGGTTTACTGTATCATTTGGACCTTCTTATAGACGATGAAACACAGATATTAAATCCGAATTTAATACAAAAGGCAAAACATTGACTTAAGTTCAAGAGGACTGACACTCTAACTTTCTTTGATTTGAACCTCTCCTGTGAGTCCAGTTTTAGTTTCGGATGCTTCACTTCAGGTTTACTGTATGCCTTGGAACTTCTTATTGACGATGGAACACAGAAATTGCATCCGAATTTAATACCAAAGGCATAATTCCGACTTAAGTACAAGAGGACTGATTATCTAACTTTCTATGATTTGGACCTCTCCTGTAAGTCCAGTTTTAGATTCCGATGCTTCACTTCAGGTTTACTGTATCCCTTTGACCTACTTATTGACGATGAAACACATAAATTGCATCCGAATTTAATACAAAAGGCACAATGCCGACTTAAGCACAAGACGACTGACACTCTAACACTCTATGATTTGAACCTCTCCTGTGAGTCCAGTTTTAGATCCCGATGCTTTACTTCAGGTTTACTGTATCTTTTGGAACTTCTTATTGACGAGGAAACACAGAAATTCGATCCGAATTTAATACAATAGGCACAATGCCGACTTAAGGTCAAGAGGACTGACACTCTAACTTTTATTATGATTTGAACCTCTCCTGTGAGTCCAGTTTTAACATCCGTTGCTTCACTTCATGTTTACTGTTTCCTTGGACGTTCTTATTGACTATGAAACACAGAAATTGCATCCAAATTTAATACAAAAGGCACAATGCGGACTTCAGAACAAGAGGATTAACACTCTAACTCTCTATGATTTGAACCTCTCCTGTGAGTCCAGTTTTAGACTCCGATGCTTCACTTCAGGTTTACTGTATCCCTTGGACCTTCTTATTGACGATGAAACGTAGAAATTGCATCCGAATTTAATACAAAAGGCACAATGCCGACTTGAGTACAAGAGGACTGACACTCTAACTTTCTGTGATTTGAACCTCTCCTGTGAGTCCAGTTTTAGATTCCGATGCTTCACTTTAGGTTTACTGTATCCCTTGGACCTTCTTATTGACGATGAAACGTAGAAATTGCATCCGAATTTAATACAAAAGGCACAATGCCGACTTAAGTACAAGAGGACTGACACTCTAACTTTCTGTGATTTGAACCTCTACTGTGAGTCCAGTTTTAGATTCCGATGCTTCACTTCAGGTTTACTGTATCCCTTGGACCCTCTTATTGACGATGAAACACAGAAATTGCTTCCGAAATTAATACAAAAGGCACAATGACGACTTAAGTACAAGGGGACTGACACTCTAACTTTCTATGATTTGAACCTCTCCTGTGAGTCCAGTTATAGATTCCGATGCTTCACTTCAGGTTTACTGTATCCCTTGGACCTTCTTATTGACGATGAAACACAGAAATTAAATCCGAATTTAATACAGAAGTCACAATACCGACTTAAGTACAAGAGGACTGACACTCTACCTGTCTATGATTTGAACCTCTCCTGTAAGTCCAGTTTCAGATTCAGATGCTTCACTTCAGGTTTACTGTTTCCTTGGACGTTCTTATTGACGATGAAACACAGAAATTGCATCCAAATTTGATACAAAAGGCACAATGCGGACTTAAGTACAAGAGGAATAACACTCTAACTCTCTATGATTTGAACCTCTCCTGTGAGTCCAGTTTTATATTCCGATGCTTCACTTTAGGTTTACTGTATCCCTTGGACCTTCGTATTGACGATGAAACATAGAAATTGCTTCCGAATTTAATACGAAAGGGGCAATTCCGAATTAAGTACAAGAGAACTGAAACTCCAACTTTCTGTGATTTGAACCTCTCCTGTGAGTCCAGTTTAAGATTCCGATGGTTCACTTCAGGTTTACTGTACACCTTCGACCTTCTTATTGCCGATGAAGCACAGAAATTGCATCCAAAATTAATACAAAAGGCTCAATGCGGACTTAAGTACAAGAGGATTAACACTCTAACTCTCTATGATATGAACCTCTGCTGTGAGTCCAGTTTTAGACTCCGATGCTTCACTTCAGGTGTACTGTATCCCTTGGACCTTCTTATTGACGATGAAACGTAGAAATTGCATCTGAATTTAATACAAAAGGCACAATACTGGCTTAAGTACAAGCGGACTGACACTCTAAATGTCTATGATTTGAACTTTTTCTTGTGAGTCCAGTTTTAGATTGCGATGCTCACTTCAGGTTTACTGTATACCTTGGAACTTCTTCTTGACGTTGGAACACAGAAATTGCATCCGAATATAATACAAAAGGCATAATTCCGACTTAAGTACAAGCGGACTGATTATCTAACTTTCTATGATTTGGACCTCTCCTGTAAGTCCAGTTTTAGATTCCGATGCTTCACTTCCGGTTTACTGTATCCCTTGGACCTTCTTATTGACGATGAAACACAGAAATTGCATCCGAATTTAATACAAAAGGCACTAGGCCGTCTTAAGTACAAGACGACTGACACTCTAACTTTCTATGATTTGAACCTCTCTTGTGAGTTCAGTTTTAGATTCCGATGCTTCACTTCACGTTTACTGTGTACCTTGGACCTTCTTATTGACGATTAAACACAGAAATTGCATCCGAATTTAATACAAAAGGCACTAGGCCGTCTTAAGTACAAGACGACTGACACTCTAACTTTCTATGATTTGAACCTCTCTTGTGAGTTCAGTTTTAGATTACGATGCTTCACTTCACGTTTACTGTATACCTTGGAATTTCTTATTGACGATGAAACAAAGAAATTGAATCCGAATTTAATACAAAAGGCACAATGCCGACTTAAGTACAAGAGGACTGACACTCTAACGTTCTATGATTTGAACCTTTCCTGTGAGTCCAGTTTTAGATTCCGATGCTTCACTTTATGGTTACTGTATCCCTTGGACCTTCTTATTGACGATGAAACACAGAAATTGCATCCGAATTTAATACAAAAGGCACAATGCCGTCTTAAGTACAAGAGGACTGACACTCTAACATTCTATGATTTGAACCTCTCCTGTGAGTCCAGTTTTGGATTCCGATGCTTCACTTCAGGTTTACTGTATCCCTTGGACCTTCTTATTGACGATGAAACACAGAAATTGCATCCGAATTTAATACAAAAAGGCACAATGCCGACTTAAGTACAAGGGGACTAGCACTCTAACTTTCTATGGTTTGAACCTCTCTTGTGAGTCCAGTTTTACATTCGGATGCTTCACTTCAGGTTTACTGTATACCTTGGAACTTCTTATTGACGATGGAACACAGAAATTGATCCCAATTTAATACAAATGGCACAACGCCGACTTAAGTACAAGCGGACTGACACTCTAACTTTCAATGATTTGAACCACTCCTGTAAGTCCGGATTTAGATTCCAATGCTTCACTTCAGGTTTACTGTATACCTTTTACCTTCTTATTGACGATGAAACACAGAAATTGCTTCCGAAATTAATACAAAAGGCACAATGACGACTTAAGTACAAGGGGACTGACACTCTAACTTTCTATGATTTGAACCTCTCCTGTGAGTCCAGTTATAGATTCCGATGCTTCACTTCAGGTTTACTGTATCCCTTGGACATTCTTATTGACGATGAAACACAGAAATTAAATCCGAATTTAATACAAAATTCACAATACTGACTTAAGTACAAAAGGACTGACACTCTACCTGTCTATGATTTGAACCTCTCCTGTAAGTCCAGTTTTAGATTCCGATGCTTCACTTCAGGTTTACTGTTTCCTTGGACGTTCTTATTGACGTTGAAACACAGAAATTGCATCCAAATTTAATACAAAAGGCACAATGCGGACTTAAGTACAAGAGGAATAACACTCTAACTCTCTATGATTTGAACCTCTCCTGTGAGTCCAGTTTTATATTCCGATGCTTCACTTTAGGTTTACTGTATCCCTTGGACCTTCTTATTGACGATGAAACATAGAAAGTGCGTCCGAATTTGATACAAAAGGGACAATTCCGAATTAAGTACAAGAGAACTGAAACTCCAACTTTCTATGATTTGAACCTCTCCTGTGAGTCCAGTTTAAGATACCGATGCTTCACTTCAGGTTTACTGTATCCCTTGGACCTTCTTGTTGACGATGAAACACAGAAATTGCATCCAAATTCAATACAAAAGGCACAATACTGGCTTAAGTCCAAGTGGACTAACACTCTAACTTTCTATGATTTGAACCTCTCTTGTGAGTCCAGTTTTAGATTCCGATGCTTCACTTCAGGTATACTGTATACCTTGGACCTTCTTATTGCCGATGAAACACAGAAATTGCATCCGAATTTAATACAAAAGGCACAATGCCAACTTAAGTACAAGTGGACTGACACTCTAACTTTCTATGATATGAACCTCTCCTGTGAGTCCAGTTTTAGATTCCGATGCTTCACTTCAGGATTACTGTATCCTTTGGACCTTCTTATTGACGATGAAACACAGGGATTGCATCCGAATTTAAAACAAAAGGCACAATGCCGACTTAAGTACAAGAGGACTGACACTCTAACTTTCTATGATTTGAACCTCTACTGTGAGTCCAGTTTTAGATTCCGATGCTTCACTTCAGGTTTACTGTATCCCTTGGACTTACTTATTGACGATGAAACAAGGAAATTGCATCCGAATTTTATACAAAAGGCACAATGCCGAGTTAAGCACAAGGGGACTGACTCTTTAACTTTCTATGATTTGAACCTCTCCTGTGAGTCCAGTTATAGATTCCGATGCTTCACTTCAGGTTTACTGTATCCCTTGGACCTTCTTATAGACGATGAAACACAGATATTAAATCCGAATTTAATACAAAAGGCAAAACATTGACTTAAGTTCAAGAGGACTGACACTCTAACTTTCTTTGATTTGAACCTCTCCTGTGAGTCCAGTTTTAGTTTCGGATGCTTCACTTCAGGTTTACTGTATGCCTTGGAACTTCTTATTGACGATGGAACACAGAAATTGCATCCGAATTTAATACCAAAGGCATAATTCCGACTTAAGTACAAGAGGACTGATTATCTAACTTTCTATGATTTGGACCTCTCCTGTAAGTCCAGTTTTAGATTCCGATGCTTCACTTCAGGTTTACTGTATCCCTTGGACCCTCTTATTGACGATGAAACACAGAAATTGCTTCCGAAATTAATACAAAAGGCACAATGACGACTTAAGTACAAGGGGACTGACACTCTAACTTTCTATGATTTGAACCTCTCCTGTGAGTCCAGTTATAGATTCCGATGCTTCACTTCAGGTTTACTGTATCCCTTGGACCTTCTTATTGACGATGAAACACAGAAATTAAATCTGAATTTAATACAGAAGTCACAATACCGACTTAAGTACAAGAGGACTGACACTCTACCTGTCTATGATTTGAACCTCTCCTGTAAGTCCAGTTTTAGATTCAGATGCTTCACTTCAGGTTTACTGTTTCCTTGGACGTTCTTATTGACGATGAAACACAGAAATTGCATCCAAATTTGATACAAAAGGCACAATGCGGACTTAAGTACAAGAGGAATAACACTCTAACTCTCTATGATTTGAACCTCTCCTGTGAGTCCAGTTTTATATTCCGATGCTTCACTTTAGGTTTACTGTATCCCTTGGACCTTCGTATTGACGATGAAACATAGAAATTGCTTCCGAATTTAATACGAAAGGGGCAATTCCGAATTAAGTACAAGAGAACTGAAACTCCAACTTTCTGTGATTTGAACCTCTCCTGTGAGTCCAGTTTAAGATTCCGGTGGTTCACTTCAGGTTTACTGTATACCTTCGACCTTCTTATTGCCGATGAAGCACAGAAATTGTATCCGAATTTAATACAAAAGGCACAATGACAACTTAAGTACAAGTGGACTGACACTCTAACTTTCTATCATATGAACCTCTCCTGTGAGTCCTGTTTTAGATTCCGATGCTTCACTTCAGGTTTACTGTATCCTTTGGACCTTCTTATTGACGATGAAACACAGGGATTGCATCCGAATTTAAAACAAAAGGCACAATGCCGACTTAAGTACAAGAGGACTGACACTCTAACTTTTATTATGATTTGAACCTCTCCTGTGAGTCCAGTTTTAAAATCCGTTGCTTCACTTCAGGTTTACTGTTTCCTTGGACGTTCTTATTGACTATGAAACACAGAAATTGCATCCAAAATTAATACAAAAGGCTCAATGCGGACTTAAGTACAAGAGGATTAACACTCTAACTCTCTATGATATGAACCTCTGCTGTGAGTCCAGTTTTAGACTCCGATGCTTCACTTCAGGTGTACTGTATCCCTTGGACCTTCTTATTGACGATGAAACGTAGAAATTGCATCTGAATTTAATACAAAAGGCACAATACTGGCTTAAGTACAAGCGGACTGACACTCTAAATGTCTATGATTTGAACTTTTTCTTGTGAGTCCAGTTTTAGATTGCGATGCTCACTTCAGGTTTACTGTATACCTTGGAACTTCTTCTTGACGTTGGAACACAGAAATTGCATCCGAATATAATACAAAAGGCATAATTCCGACTTAAGTACAAGCGGACTGATTATCTAACTTTCTATGATTTGGACCTCTCCTGTAAGTCCAGTTTTAGATTCCGATGCTTCACTTCCGGTTTACTGTATCCCTTGGACCTTCTTATTGACGATGAAACACATAAATTGCATCCGAATGTAATACAAAAGGCACAATGCCGACTTAAGTACAAGCGGACTGACACTCTAACTTTTATTATGATTTGAACCTCTCCTGTGAGTCCAGTTTTAAATTCCGATGCTTCACTTCAGGTTTACTGTGTCCTTCGACGATCTTATTGACGATGAAACACAGAAATTGCATCCAAATTTAATACAAAAGGCACAATGCGGACTTAAGTACAAGAGGAATAACACTCTAACTCTCTATGATTTGAACCTCTCCAGTGAGTCCAGTTTTAGACTCTGATGCTTCACTTCAGGTTTACTGTATCCCTTGGACCTTCGTATTGACGATGAAACATAGAAATAGAATCCGAAATTAATACAAAAGGCACAATGCCGACTTAAGTACAAAAGGACTCACACCCTAACTCTCTATGATTTGAACCTCTCCTGTGGGTCGAGTTTTAGATCCCGATGCTTCACTTCAGGTTTACTGTATCCCTTGGACCTGATTATTGACGATGAAACACAGAAATTGCATCTGAATTTAAAACAAAAGGCACAATACCGACTTAAGTACAAGAGGACTGACACTCTAACTTTCTATGATTTGAACCTCTCCTGTGAGTCCAGTTTTAGATTCCGATGCTTCACTTCAGGTTTACTGTATCCCTTGGACCTTCTTATTGACGATGAAACACAGAAATTGCATCCGAATTTAATACAATAAGGCACAATGCCGACTTATGTACAAGGGGACTGACACTCTAACTTTCTATGATTTGAACCTCTCCTGTCAGTCCAGTTTTAGATTCGGATGCTTCACTTCAGGTTTACTGTATACCTTGGAACTTCTTATTGACGATGGAACACAGAAATTGATCCGAATTTAATACAAAAGGCACAATGCCGACTTAAGTACAAGCGGACTGACACTCTAACTTTCTATGATTTGAACCTCTCCTGTAATGTCGGATTTAGATTCCAATGCTTCACTTCAGGTTTACTGTATACCTTTTACCTTCTTATTGACGATGAAACACAGAAATTGCATCCGAATTTAATACAAAAGGCACAATGCCGACTTAAGTACAAGAGGACTGACACTCTAACTTTCTATGATATGGACCTCTCCTGTGAGTCCAGTTTTATATTCCGATGCTTCACTTCAGGTTTACTGTATCCCTTGGACATTCTTATTGACGATGAAACACAGATATTGCATCCGAATTTAATACAAAAGGCACATGGCCGACTTAAGTACAAGTGGACTCACACTCTAACATTCGATGATTAGAACCTCTTCTGTGAGTCCAGTTTTGGACTCTGGTGCTTCACTTCAGGTTTACTGTATCCCTTGGACCTTCTTTTTGACGATGAAACGTAGAAATTGCATCCGAATTTAATACAAAAGGCACAATGCCGTCTTAAGTACAAGAGGACTGACACTCTCACTTTCTGTGATTTGAACCTCTCCTGTGAGTCCAGTTTTAGATTCCGATGCTTCACTTTAGGTTTACTGTATCCCTTGGACCTTCTTGTTGACGATGAAACACAGAAATTGCATCTGGATTTAATACAAAAGGCACAATACTGGCTTAAGTACAAGCGGACTGACACTCTAACTGTCTATGATTTGAACTTCTCTTGTCAGTCCAGTTTTAGATTACGATGCTCACTTCAGGTTTACTGTATACCTTGGAACTTCTTCTTGACGTTGGAACACAGAAATTGCATCCGAATTTAATACAAAAGGCATAATTCCGACTTAAGTACAAGCGGACTGATAATCTAACTTTCTATGATTTGGACCTCTCCTGTAAGTCCAGTTTTAGATTCCGATGCTTCACATCCGGTTTACTGTATCCCTTGGACCTTCTTATTGACGATGAAACACATAAATTGCATCCGAATTTAATACAAAAGGCACAATGCCGACTTAAGTACAAGAGAACTGACACTTTAACGCTCTATGATTTGAACCTCTCCTGTGAGTCCAGTTTAAGATTCCGATGCTTTACTTCAGGTTTACAGTATCCCTTGGACCTTCTTATTGACGATGAATCACAGAAATTGGATCCGAACTTAATACAAAAGGCACAATGCCGACTTAAGTACAAGAGGACTGACACTCTAACTTTTATTATGATTTGAACCTCTCCTGTGAGTACAGTTTTAAATTCCGATGCTTCACTTCAGGTTTACTGTTTCCTTCGACGTTATTATTGACGATGAAACACAGAAATTGCATCCAAATTTAATACAAAAGGCACAATGCGGACTTAAGTACAAGAGGAATAACACTCTAACTCTCTATGATTTGAACCTCTCCTGTGAGTCGAGTTTTAGATTCCGATGCTTCACTTCAGGTTTACAGTATCCCTTGGACCTTCTTATTGACGATGAAACACAGAAATTGCATCCGAATTTAATACAAAAAGGCACAATGCCGACTTATGTACAAGCGGACTGACACTCTAACTTTCTATGAATTGAGCCTCTCCTGTAAGACCGGATTTAGATTCCAATGCTTCACTTCAGGTTTACTGTATACCTTTTACCTTCTTATTGACGATGAAACACAGAAATTGCATCCGAATTTAATACAAAAGGCACAATGCCGACTTACCTACAAGAGGACTGACACTCTAACTTTCTATGATATGAACCTCTCCAGTGAGTCCAGTTTTAGATTCCGATGCTTCACTTCAGGTTTACTGTATCCCTTGGACCTTCTTATTGACAATGAAACACAGAAATTGCATCCGAATTTAATACAAAAGGCACATGGCCGACTTAAATACAAGAGGACTCACACTCTAACTTTCGATGATTTGAACCTCTCCTGTGAGTCCAGTTTTAGATTCCGATGCTTCACTTCAGGTTTACTGTATCCCTTGGACCTTCTTATTGACGATTAAACACAGAAATTGCATCCGAATTTAATAGAAAAGGCACAATGACGACTTAAGTACAAGGGGACTGACACTCTAACTTTCTATGATTTTAACCTCTCCTGTGAGTCCAGTTATAGATTCCGACGCTTCACTTTAGGTTTACTGTATCCCTTGGACCTTCTTATTGACGATGAAACACAGAAATGGCATCCGAATTTAATACAAAAGGCACAATTCCGACTTAAGTACAAGTGGACTGACACTCCAACTTTCTATGATTTGAACCTATCCTGTGAGTCCAGTTTTAGATTCCGATGCTTCACTTCAGGTTTACTGTATCCCTTGGACCTTCTTGTTGACGATGAAACACAGAAATTGCATCTGAATGTAATACAAAAGGCACTATACTGGCTTAAGTACAAGCGGACTGAAACTCGAACTTTCTATGATTTGAACCTCTCTTGTGAGTCCACTTTAGATTCCGATGCTTCACTTCAAGTTTACTGTATACCTTGGACCTTCTTATTGACGATGAAACACAGAAATTGCATCCGAATTTAAAACAAAAGGCACAATGCCGATTTAAGTACAAAAGGACTGACACTTTAACTTTCTATGATTTGAACCTCTACTGTGAGTTCAGTTTCAGATTCCGATGCTTCACTTCAGGTTTACTGTATCCCTTGGACTTACTTATTGACGATGAAACACAGAAATTGCATCCGAGCTTTTTACAAAATGCACAATGCCGCCTTAAGTACAAGGGGACTGACTCTTTAACTTTCTATGATTTGAACCTCTCTTGTGAGTCCAGTTATAGATTCCGATGCTTCACTTAAGGTTTACTGTCTCCCTTTGACCTTCTTATTGACGATGAAACACAGATATTAAATCCGAATTGAATACAAAAGGCACAATGCCGATTTAAGTACAAGAGGACTGACACTTTTACTTTCTATGATTTGAACCTCTACTGTGAGTTCAGTTTTAGATTCCGATGCTTCACTTCAGGTTTACTGTATCCCTGGGACTTACGTATTGACGATGAAACACAGAAATTGCATCCGAATTTAATACAAAAGGCACAATGCCGCCTTAAGTACAAGGGGACTGACACTCAAACTTTATATGATTTGAACCTCTCCTGTGAGTCCAGTTTTAGATTCGGATGCTTCAGTTCTGGTTTACTGTATACCTTGGAACTTCTTATTGACGATGGAACACAGAAATTGATCCGAATTTAATACAAAAGGCACAATGCCGACTTAAGTACAAGCGGACTGACACTCTAACTTTCTATGATTTGAACCTCTCCTGTAAGTCCGGATTTAGATTCCAATGCTTCACTTCTGGTTTACTGTATACCTTTTACCTTCTTATTGACGATGAAACACAGAAATTGCATCCTAATTTAATACAAAAGGCACAATGCCGACTTAAGTACAAGAGGACTGACACTCTAACATTCTATGATATGAATCTCTCCTGTGAATCCAGTATTAGACTCCGATGCTTCACTTCAGTTTACTGTATCCCTTGGACCTTCTTATTGACGATGAAACGTAGAAATTGCATCCGAATTTAATACAAAAGGCACAATTCCGACTTAAGTTCAAGAGGACTGACACTCCAAATTTCTATGATTTGAACCTCTCCTGTGAGTCCAGTTTTAGATTCCGATGCTTCACTTCGGGTTTACTGTATCCCTTGGACCTTCTTGTTGACGATGAAACACAGAAATTGCATCTGGATTTAATACAAAAGGCACAATACTGGCTTAAGTACAAGAGGACTGACACTCTAACTCTCTATGATTTGAACCTCTCTTGTGAGTCCAGTTTTAGATTCCGATGCTTCACTTCACGTTTACTGTATACCTTGGACCTTCTTATTGACGATGAAACACAGAAATTGCATCCGAAATTAATACAAAAGGCACAATGCCGACTTAAGTGCAAAAGGACTCACACCCTAAATCTCTATGATTTGAACCTCGCCTGTGAGTCCAGTTTTCATTCCGATGCTACACTTCAGGTTTACTGTATCCCTTGGACCTGATTATTGACGATGAAACACAGAAATTGCATCCGAATTTAAAACAAAAGGCACAATACCGACTTAAGTACAAGGGTACCGACACTCTAACATTCTTTGATTTGAACCTCTCCAATGAGTCCAGTTTTAGATTCCGATGCTTCAATTCACGTTTACTGTATCCCCTGGACCTTCTTATTGACGATGAAACACAGAAATTGCATCCGAATTTAATACAAAAGGCACAATACCGACTTAAGTACAAGAGGACTGACACTCTAACTTTCTATGATTTGAACCTCTCCTGTGAGTCCAGTTTTACATTCGGATGTTTCGCTTCAGGTTTACTGTATGCCTTGGACCTTCTTATTGACGATGAAACACATAAATTGCATCCGAATTTAATACAAAAGGCACAATACTGGCTTAAGTACAAGCGTACTGACACTCTAACTGTCTATGATTTGAACTTCTCTTGTGAGTCCAGTTTTAGATTACGATGCTCACTTCAGCTTTACTGTATATCTTGGAACTTCTTCTTGACGTTGGAACACAGAAATTGCATCCGAATTTAATACAAAAGGCACAATACCGACTTAAGTACAAGAGGACTGACACTCTAACTTTCTATGATTTGAACCTCTCCTGTAAGTCCAGTTTTAGATTCCGATGCTTCATTTCCGGTTTACTGTATCCCTTGGACCTTCTTATTGACGATGAAACACATAAATTGCATCCGAATTTAATACAAAATGCACAATGCCGACCTAAGTACAAGAGAACTGACACTCTAACGCTCTATGATTTGAACCTCTCCTGTGAGTCCAGTTTAAGATTCCGATGCTTTACTTCAGGTTTACTGTATCCCTTGGACCTTCTTATTGACGATGAAGCACAGAAATTGGATCCGAATTTAATACAAAAGGCACAATGCCGACTTAAGTACAAGAGGACTGACACTCTTACTTTTATTATGATTTGAACCTCTCCTGTGAGTCCAGTTTTAAATTGCGATGCTTCACTTCAGGTTTACTGTTTCCTTCGACGTTATTATTGACGATGAAACACAGAAATTGCATCCAAATTTAATACAAAAGGCACAATGAGGACTTAAGTACAGGAGGAATAACACTCTAACTCTCTATGATTTGAACCTCTCCAGTGGGTCCAGTTTTAGACTCTGATGCTTCACTTCAGGTTTACTGTATCCCTTGGACCTTCGTATTGACGATGAAACTTAGAAATTGCATCCGAATTTAATACAAAAGGCACAATGCCGACCTAAGTACAAGGGTACCGACACTCTATCGTTCTTTGATTTGAACCTCTCCTGTGAGTCCAGTTTTAGATTCCGATGCTTCACTTCAGGTTTACTGTATCCCTTGGACCTTCTTGTTGACGATGAAACACAGAAATAGCATCCGAAACTAATACAAAAGGCACAATTCCGACTTAAGTACTAAAGGACTCACACCCTAACTCTCTATGATTTGAACCTCTCCTGTGAGTCGAGTTTTAGATTCCGATGCTTCACTTCAGGTTTACTGTATCCCTTGGACCTAATTATTGACGATGAAACACAGAAATTGGATCTGAATTTAAAACAAAAGGCACAATACCGACTTAAGTACAAGAGGACTGACACTCCAACTTTCAATGATTTGAACCTCTCCTGTGAGTCCAGTTTTAGATTCCGATGCTTCACATCAGGTTTACTGTATCCCTTGGACCTTCTTATTGACGATGAAACACAAAAATTGCATCCGAATTTAATACAAAAAGGCACAATGCCGACTTATGTACAAGGGGACTGACACTCTAACTTTCTATGATCTGAACCTCTCCTGTCAGTCCAGTTTTAGATTCGGATGCTTCACTTCAGGTTTACTGTATACCTTGGAACTTCTTATTGACGATGGAACACAGAAATTGATCCGAATTTAATACAAAAGGCACAATGTCGACATAAGTACAAGCGGACTGACACTCTAACTTTCTATGATTTGAGCCTCTCCTGTAAGACCGGATTTAGATTCCAATGCTTCACTTCAGGTTTACTGTATACCTTTTACCTTCTTATTGACGATGAAACACAGAAATTGCATCTGAATTTAATACAAAAGGCACAATGCGGACTTAAGTACAAGAGGACTGACACTCTAACTTTCTATGATATGAACCTCTCCAGTGAGTCCAGTTTTAGATTCCGATGCTTCACTTCAGGTTTACTGTATCCCTTGGACCTTCTTATTGACAATGAAACACAGAAATTGCATCCGAATTTTATACAAAAGGCACATGGCCGACTTAAGTACAAGAGGACTCACACTCTAACTTTCGATGATTTGAACCTCTCCTGTGAGTCCAGTTTTAGATTCCGATGCTTCACTTCAGGTTTACTGTATCCCTTGGACCTTCTTATTGACGATGAAACACAGAAATTGCATCCGAATTTAATAGAAAAAGCACAATGACGACTTAAGTACAAGGGGACTGACACTCTAACTTTCTATGATTTGAACCTCTCCTGTGTGTCCAGTTATAGATTCCGATGCTTCACTTTAGGTTTATTGTATCCCTTGGACCTTCTTATTGACGATGAAACATAGAAATTGCATCCGAATTTAATACAAAAGGCACAATTCCGACTTAAGTACAAGTGGACTGACACTCCAACTTTCTATGATTTGATCCTATCCTGTGAGTGCAGTTTTAGATTCCGATGCTTCACTTCAGGTTTACTGTATCCCTTGGACCTTCTTGTTGACGATGAAACACAGAAATTGCACCTGAATTTAATACAAAAGGCACAATACTGGCTTAAGTACAAGCGGACTGACACATTTGAACTTTCTATGATTTGAACCTCTCTTGTGAGTCCAGTTTCAATTCCGATGCTTCACTTCAGGTTTACTGTATACCTTGGACCTTCTTATTGACGATGAAAGACAGAAATTGCATCCGAATTTAAAACAAAAGGCACAATGCCGATTTAAGTTCAAGAGGACTGACACTTTAACTTTCTATGATTTGAACCTCTCCTGTGAGTCCAGTTATAGATTCCGATGCTTCACTTAAGGTTTACTGTCTCCCTTTGACCTTCTTATTGACGATGAAACACAGATATTAAATCCGAATTGAATACAAAAGGCACAATGCCGATTTAAGTACAACTGGGCTGACACTTTTACTTTCTATGATTTGAACCTCTACTGTGAGTTCAGTTTTAGATTCCGATGCTTCACTTCAGGTTTACTGTATCCCTGGGACTTACGTATTGACGATGAAACATAGAAATTGCATCCGAATTTAATACAAAAGGCATAATGCCGCCTTAAGTACAAGGGGACTGACACTCAAACTTTCTATGATTTGAACCTCTCCTGTGAGTCCAGTTTTAGATTCGGATGCTTCAGTTCAGGTTTACTGTATACCTTGGAACTTCTTATTGACGATGGAACACAGAAATTGATCCGAATTTAATACAAAATTCACAATGCCGACTTAAGTACAAGCGGATTGACACTCTAACTTCCTATGATTTGAACCTCTCCTGTAAGTCCGGATTTAGATTCCAATGCTTCACTTCTGGTTTACTGTATACCTTTTACCTTCTTATTGACGATGAAACACAGAAATTGCATCCGAATTTAATACAAAAGGCACAATGCCGACTTAAGTACAAGAGGACTGACACTCTAACATTCTATGATATGAATCTCTCCTGTGAATCCAGTATTAGATTCCGATGCTTCACTTCAGGTTTACTGTATCCCATGGACCTTCTTATTGACGATGAAACATTGAAATTGCATCCGAATTTAATACAAAAGGCACAATGCCGACTTAAGTACAAGAGGACTCACACTCTAACTTTCGATGATTTGAACCTCTCCTGTGAGTCCAGTTTTAGATTCCGATGCTTCACTTCAGGTTTACTGTATCCCTTGGATCTTCTTATTGACGATGAAACATAGAAATTGCATCCGAATTTAATACAAAAGGCATAATTCCGACTTAAGTACAAGAGGACTGACACTCCAACATTCTATGATTTGAACCTCTCCTGTGAGTCCAGTTTTAGATTCCGATGCTTCACTTCAGGTTTACTGTATCCTTTGGACCTTCTTGTTGACGATGAAACACAGAAATTGCATCTGAATTTAATACAAAAGGCACAACACTGGCTTAAGTACAAGCGGACTGACACTCAAACTTTCTATGATTTGAACCTCTCTTGTGAGTCCAGTTTAGATTCCGATGCTTCACTTCAGGTTTACTGTATACCTTGGACCTTCTTATTGACGATGAAACACAGAAATTGCATCCGAATTTAATACAAAAGGCACAATGACGACTTATGTACAAGGGGACTGACACTCTAACTTTCTATGATTTGAACCTCTCCTGTCAGTCCAGTTTTAGATTCGGATGCTTCACTTCAGGTTTACTGTATACCTTGGAACTTCTTATTGACGATGGAACACAGAAATTGATCCGAATTTAATACAAAAGGCACAATGTCGACTTAAGTACAAGCGGACTGACACTCTAACTCTCTATGATTTGAGCCTCTCCTGTAAGACCGGATTTAGATTCCAATGCTTCACTTCAGGTTTACTGCATACCTTTTACCTTCTTATTGACGATGAAACACAGAAATTGCATCTGAATTTAATACAAAAGGCACAATGCCGACTTAAGTACAAGAGGACTGACACTCTAACTTTCTATGATATGAACCTCTCCAGTGAGTCCAGTTTTAGATTCCGATGCTTCACTTCAGTTTTACTGTATCCCTTGGACCTTCTTATTGACAATGAAACACAGAAATTGCATCCGAATTTAATACGAAAGGCACATGGCCGACTTCAGTACAAGAGGACTCACACTCTAACTTTCGATGATTTGAACGTCTCCTGTGAGTCCAGTTTTAGATTCCGATGCTTCACTTCAGGTTTACTGTATTCCTTGGACCTTCTTATTGACGATGAAACACAGAAATTGCATGCGAATTTAATAGAAAAGGCACAATGACGACTTAAGTACAAGGGGACTGACACTCTAACTTTCTATGATTTGAACCTCTCCTGTGAGTCCAGTTATAGATTCCGATGCTTCACTTTAGGTTTATTGTATCCCTTGGACCTTCTTATTGACGATGAAACATAGAAATTGCATCCGAATTTAATACAAAAGGCACAATTCCGACTTAAGTACAAGTGGACTGACACTCGAACTTTCTATGATTTGAACCTCTCTTGTGAGTCCAGATAAAATTCCGATGCTTCACTTCAGGTTTACTGTATACCTTGGACCTTCTTATTGACGATGAAACACAGAAATTGCATCCGAATTTAAAACAAAAGGCACAATGCCGATTTAAGTTCAAGAGGACTGACACATTAACTTTCTATGATTTGAACCGCACCTGTGAGTCCAGTTATAGATTCCGATGCTTCACTTAAGGTTTACTGTCTCCCTTTGACCTTCTTATTGACGATGAAACACATATATTAAATCCGAATTGAATACAAAAGGCACAATGCCGATTTAAGTACAAGAGGGCTGACACTTTTACTTTCTATGATTTGAACCTCTACTGTGAGTTCAGTTTTAGATTCCGATGCTTCACTTCAGGTTTACTGTGTCCCTGGGACTTACGTATTGACGATGAAACATAGAAATTGCATCCGAATTTAATACAAAAGGCACAATGCCGACTTAAGTACAAGAGGACTCACACTCTAACTTTCGATGATTTGAACCTCGCCTGTGAGTCCAGTTTTAGATTCGGATGCTTCAGTTCAGGTTTACTGTATACCTTGGAACTTCTTATTGACGATGGAACACAGAAATTGATCCGAATTTAATACAAAAGGCACAATGCCGACTTAAGTACAAGTGGACTGACACTCTAACTTTCTATGATTTGAACCTCTCCTGTAAGTCCGGATTTAGATTCCAATGCTTCACTTCTGGTTTACTGTATACCTTTTACCTTCTTATTGACGATGAAACACAGAAATTGCATCCGAATTTAATACAAAAGGCACAATGCCGACTTAAGTACAAGAGGACTGACACTCTAACATTCTATGATATGAATCTCTCCTGTGAATCCAGTATTAGATTCCGATGCTTCACTTAAGGTTTACTGTATCCCATGGACCTTCTTATTGACGATGAAACACAGAAATTGCATCCGAATTTAATACAAAAGGCACAATGCCGACTTAAGTACAAGAGGACTCACACTCTAACTTTCGATGATTTGAACCTCTCCTGTGAGTCCAGTTTTAGATTCCGATGCTTCACTTCAGGTTTACTGTATCCCTTGGACCTTCTTATTGACGATGAAACATAGAAATTGCATCCGAATTTAATACAAAAGGCATAATTCCGACTTAAGTACAAGAGGACTGACACTCCAACATTCTATGATTTGAACCTCTCCTGTGAGTCCAGTTTTAGATTCCGATGCTTCACTTCAGGTTTACTGTATCCCTTGGACCTTCTTGTTGACGATGAAACACAGAAATTGCATCTGAATTCAATACAAAAGGCACAATACTGGCTTAAGTACAAGCGGACTGACACTCAAACTTTCTATGATTTGAACCTCTCTTGTGAGTCCAGTTTAGATTCCGATGCTTCACTTCAGGTTTACTGTATACCTTGGACCTTCTTATTGACGATGAAACACAGAAATTGCATCCGAATTTAATACAAAAGGCACAATGCCGACTTAAGTACAAGAGGACTCACACTCTAACTTTCGATGATTTGAACCTCTCCTGTGAGTCCAGTTTTAGATTCCGATCCTTTACTTCAGGTTTACTGCATCCCTTGGACCTCCTTATTGACGATGGAACACAGAAATTGGATCCGAATTTAATACAAAATTCACAATGCCGACTTAAGTACAAGAGGACTGACACTCTAACTTTTATTATGATTTGAACCTCTCCTGTGAGTCCAGTTTTAAATTCCGATGCTTCACTTTAGGTTTACTGTTTCCTTGGACGTTCTTATTGACGATGAAACACAGAAATTGCATCCGAAAGTAATACAAAAGGCACAATGCCGACTTAAGCACAAAAGGACTCACACCCTAACCCTCTATGATTTGAACCTCTCCTGTGAGTCCAGTTATAGATTCCGATGCTTCACTTCAGGTTTACTGTATCCCTTTGACCTTCTTATTGACGATGAAACACAGAAATTGCATCCGAATTTAAAACAAAAGGCACAATATCGACTTAAGAACAATGGTACCGACACTCTAAATTTCTTTGATTTGAACCTCTCCTGTGAGTCCAGTTTTAGATTCCGATGCTTCACTTCAGGTTTACTGTATCCCCTGGACCTTCTTATTGACGATGAAACAAAGAAATTGCATCCGAATTTAATACAGAAGGCACAATACCGACTTAAGTACAAGAGGACTGGCACTCTAACTTTCTATGATTTGAACCTCTCCTGTGAGTACAGTTTTACATTCGGATGCTTCACTTCTGGTTTACTGTTTGCCTTGGACCTTCTTATTGACGATGAAACACAGAAATTGCATCCGAATTTAATACAAAAGGCACATTGCCGACTTAAGTACAAGCGGACTGACACTCTAACTTTCTATGATTTGAACCTCTCTTGTGAGTCCAGTCTTCGATTCCGATACTTCGCTTCGGGTTTACTGTATCCCTTGGACCTTCTTGTTGACGATGAAACACAGAAATTGCATCCGAATTTAATACAAAAGGCACAATACTGGCTTAAGTACACGCGGACTGACACTCTAACTTTCTATGATTTGAACCTCTCTTGTGAGTCCAGTTTTAGATTCCGATGCTTCACTTCAGGTTTACTGTATACCTTGGACCTTCTTATTGCCGATGAAACACAGAAATTGCATCCGAATTTAATACAAAAGGCACAATGCCAACTTAAGTACAAGAGGACTGACACTCTAACTTTCTATGATATGAACCTCTCCTGTGAGTAAAGTTTTAGATTCCGATGCTTCACCTCAGGTTTACTGTATACCTTGGAACTTCTTCTTGACGATGGAACACAGAAATTGCGTCCGAATTTAATAGAAAAGGCATAATTCCGATTTAAGTACAAGCGGACTGATTAACTAAGTGTCTATGTTTTGGACCTCACCTGTAAGTCCAGTTTTAGATTCCGGTGGTTCACTTCCGGTTTACTCTATCCCTTGGACCTTCTTATTGACGATGAAACACATGAATTGCATCCGAATTTAATATAAAAGGCACAATGCCGACTTAAGTACAAGAGGTCTATGATTTGAACCTCTCCTGTGAGTCCAGTTTTAGATTCCGATGCTTCACTTCAGGTTTACTGTATCCCTTGGACTTTCTTATTGACGATGAAACACAGATATTAAATCCGAAATTAATACAAAAGGCAAAACACCAACTTAAGTACAAGAGGACTGACACTCTAACATTCTTTGATTTGAACCTCTCCTGTGAGTCCAGTTATAGATTCCGATGCTTCACTTCAGGTTTACTGTATCCCTTGGAACGTCTTCTTGACGATGGAACACAGAAATTGCATCCGAATTTAATACAAAAGGCATAATTCCGACTTAAGTACAAGCGGACTGATTATCTAAGTGTCAATGTTTTGGACCTCACCTGTAAGTCCAGTTTTAGATTCAGGTGCTTCACTTCCGGATTACTGTATCCCTTGGACCTTCTTATTGACGATGAAACACAGAAATTGGATCCGAATTAAATACAAAAGGCACAATGCCGACTTAAGTACAAGAGGACTGACACTCTAACTTTTATTATGATTTGAACCTCTCTTGTGAGCCCAGTTTTAAATTCCGATACTTCACTTCAAGTTTACTGTTTCCTTGGACGTTCTTATTGACGATGAAACACAGAAATTGCATCCAAATTTAATACAAAAGGCGCAATGCGGACTTAAGTACAAGAGGACTAACACTCTAACTGTCTATGATTTGAACCTCTCTTGTGAGTCCAGTTTTAGATTCCGATGCTTCACTTCAGGTATACTGTATACCTTGGAACTTCTTCTTGACGATGGAACACAGAACTTGCATCCGAATTTAATACAAAAGCATAATTCCGACTTAAGTAGAAGCGGGCTGATTATCTAACTTTCTATGATTTGGACCTCTCCTGAAAGTCCAGTTTTAGATTCCGATGCTTCACTTCCGGTTTACTGTATCCCTTGGACCTTCTTATTGACGATGAAACACAGAAATTGGATCCGAATTTAATACAAAAGGCACAATGCCGACTTAAGTACAAGAGGACTGACACTATAACTTTTATTATGATTTGAACCTCTCCTGTGAGTCCAGTTTTAGATTCCGATGCTTCACTTCAGGTTTACTGTATCCCTTGGACCTTCTTGTTGACGTTGAAACACAGAAATTGCATCCGAATTTAATAGAAAAGGCATAATTCCGACTTAAGTACAAGCGGACTGATTATCTAAGTGTCTATGTTTTGGACCTCACCTGTAAGTCCAGTTTTAGATTCCGATGCTTCACTTCCGGTTTACTCTATCCCTTGGACCTTCTTATTGACGATGAAACACATGAATTGCATCCGAAATTAATATAAAAGGCACAATGCCGACTTAAGTACAAGAGGACTGACACTCTAACTCTCTATGATTTGAACCTCTCCTGTGAGTCCAGTTTTAGATTCCGATGCCTCACTTCAGGTTTACTGTATCCCTTGGACTTTCTTATTGACGATGAAACACAGATCTTAAATCCGAAATTAATACAAACGGCAAAACACCGACTTAAGTACAAGAGGACTGACACTCTAACATTCTTTGATTTGAACCTCTCCTGTGAGTCCAGTTATAGATTCCGATGCTTCACTTCAGGTTTACTGTATCCCTTGGAACGTCTTCTTGAAGATGGAACACAGGAATTGCATCCGAATTTAATACAAAAGGCATAATTCCGACTTAAGTACAAGCGGACTGTTTATCTAAGTGTCAATGTTTTGGACCTCACCTGTAAGTCCAGTTTTAGAATCAGGTGCTTCACTTCCGGTTTACTGTATCCCTTGGACCTTCTTATTGACGATGAAACACATGAATTGCATCCGAATTTAATATAAAAGGCACAATGCCGACTTAAGTACAAGAGGAGTGACACTCGAACTCTCTATGATTTGAACCTCCCCTGTGAGTCCAGTTTTAGATTCCGATGCTTCACTTCAGGTTTACTGTATCCCTTGGACCTTCTTATTGACGATGAAACACAGAAATTGGATCCGAATTTAATACAAAAGGCACAATGCCGACTTAAGTACAAGAGGACTGACACTCTAACTTTTATTATGATTTGAACCTCTCCTGTGAGCCCAGTTTTAAATTCCGATACTTCACTTCAGGATTACTGTTTCCTTGGACGTTCTTATTGACGATGAAACACAGAAATTGCATCCAAATTTAATACAAAAGGCGCAATGCGGACTTAAGTACAAGAGGACTAACACTCTAACTGTCTATGATTTGAACCTCTCTTGTGAGTCCAGTTTTAGATTCCGATGCTTCACTTCAGGTATACTGTATACCTTGGAACTTCTTCTTGACGATGGAACACAGAACTTGCATCCGAATTTAATACAAAAGCATAATTCCGACTTAAGTAGAAGCTGACTGATTATCTAACTTTCTATGATTTGGACCTCTCCTGAAAGTCCAGTTTTGATTCCGATGCTTCACTTCCGGTTTACTGTATCCCTTGGACCTTCTTATTGACGATTAAACACATAAATTGCATCCGAATTTAATACAAAAGGCACAATGCGGACTTAAGTACAAGAGGACTAACACTCTAACTCACTATGATTTGAACCTCTCCTGTGAGTCCAGTTTTAGATTGCGATGCTTCACTTATGGTTTACTGTATCCCTTGGACCTTGTTATTGACGATGAAACACATAAATTGCATCCGAATTTAATACAAAACGCAAAATGCCGACTTAAGTACAAGAGGACTTACATTCTAACTCTCTATGATTTAAACCTCTCCTGTGAGTCCAGTTTAAGATTCCGATGCCTTACTTCAGGTTTACTGTATCCCTTGGACCTTCTTATTGACGATGAAACACAGAAATTGGATCCGAATTTAATACAAAAGGCACAATGCCGACTTAAGTACAAGAGGACTGACACCATAACTTTTATTATGATTTGAACCTCTCCTGTGAGTCCAGTTTTTAATTCCGATGCTCCACTTCAGGTTTACTGTTTCCTTGGTCGGTCTTATTGACGGTGAAACACAGAAATTACATCCAAATTTAATACAAAAATCACAATGCGGACTTAAGTACAAGAGGACTAACACTGTAACTCTCTATGATTTGAACCTCTCCTGTGAGTCCAGTTATAGACTCCGATGCTTCACTTGAGGTTTACTGTATCCCTTGGACCTTCTTATTGACGATGAAACAAAGAAATTGCATCCGAATATAATACAAAAGGCACAATGCCGACTTAAGTACAAGAGGACTGACACTCTAACTGTCTATGATTTGAAACTCTCCTGTGAGTCCAGTTTTAGATTCCGATGCTTCACTTCAGGTTTACTGTATCCCATGGACCTTCTTGTTGACGATGAAACACAGAAATTGCATCCGAAAGTAATACAAAAGGCACAATGCCGACTTAAGTACAAAAGGACTCACACCCTAACTCTCTATGATTTGAACCTCTCCTGTGAGTCCAGTTATAGATAACGATGCTTCACTTCAGGTTTACTGTATCCCTTGGACCTTCTTATTGACGATGAAACACAGAAATTGCATCCGAATTACAACTAAAGGCACAATATCGACTTAAGTACGATGGTACCGACACTCTAAATTTCTTTGATTTGAACCTCTCCTGTGAGTCCAGTTTTAGATTCCGATGCTTCACTTCAGGTTTACTGTATCCCCTGGACCTTCTTATTGACGATGAAACAAAGAAATTGCATCCGAATTTAATACAAAAGGCACAATATCGACTTAAGTACAAGAGGACTGACACTCTAACTTTCTATGATTTGAACTTCTCCTGTGAGTACAGTTTTACATTCGGATGCTTCACTTCTGGTTTACTGTTTGCCTTGGACCTTCTTATTGACGATGAAACACAGAAATTGCATCCAAATTTAATACAAAAGGCACATTGCCGACTTAAGTACAAACGGACTGACACTTTAACTTTCTATGATTTGAACCTCTCTTGTGAGTGAAGTTTTAGATTCCGATGCTTCACATCAGGTTTACTGTATACCTTGGACATTCTTATTGACGATGAAACACAGAAATTGCATCCGAATTTGAAACAAAAGCCACAATGCCGACTTAAGTACAAGAGGACTGACATTCTAACTTTCTATGATTTGAACCTCTACTGTGAGTCCAGTTTTAGATTCCGATGCTTCACTTCAGGTTTACTGTATCTCTTGGACTTACATATTGACGATGAAACACAGAAATTGGATCCGAATTTAATACAAAAGGCACAATGTCGACTTAAGTACAAGAGGACTTACACACTAACTTTTATTATGATTTGAACCTCTCCTGTGAGCCCAGTTTTAAATTCCGATACATCACTTCAGGTTTACTGTTTCCTTGGACGTTCTTATTGACGATGATACACAGAAATTGCATCCAAATTTAATACAAAAGGCGCAATGCGGACTTAAGTACAAGAGGACTAACACTCTAACTGTCTATGATTTGAACCTCTCTTGTGAGTCCAGTTTTAGATTCCGATGCTTCACTTCAGGTTTACTGTATACCTTGGAACTTCTTCTTGACGATCGAACACAGAAATTGCATCCGAATTTAATACAAAAGGCATAATTCCGACTTAAGTACAAGCGGACTGATTATCTAAGTGTCTATGTTTTGGACCTCACCTGTAAGTCCAGTTTTAGATTCCGGTGCTTCGATTCCGGTTTACTGTATCCCTTGGACCTTCTTATTGACGATGAAACACATGAATTGCATCCGAATTTAATATAAAAGTCACAATGCCGACTTAAGTACAAGAGGACTGACAGTCTTACTCTCTATGATTTGAACCTCTCCTGTGAGTCCAGTTTAAGATTCCGATGCCTTACTTCAGGTTTACTGTATCCCTTGGACCTTCTTATTGACGATGAAACACAGAAATTGGATCCGAATTTAATACAAAAGGCACAATGCCGACTTAAGTACAAGAGGACTGACACTATAACTTTTATTATGATTTGAACCTCTCCTGTGAGTCCAGTTTTAAATTCCGTTGCTTCACTTCAGGTTTACTGTTTCCTTGGTCGTTCTTATTGACGATGAAACACAGAAATTGCATCCAAATTTAATACAAAAGGCACAATGCGGACTTAAGTACAAGAGGACCAACACTGTAACTCTCTATGATTTGAACCTCTCCTGTAAGTCCAGTTTTAGACTCCGATGCTTCACTTGAGGTTTACTGTATCCCTTGGACCTTCTTAGTGACGATGAAACATAGAAATTGCATCCGAATATAATACAAAAGGCACAATGCCGACTTAAGTATAAGAGGACTGACCCTCTAACTTTCGATGATTTGAACCTCTCCTGTGTCTCCAGTTTTAGATTCCGATGCTTCACTTCAGGTTTACTGTATCCCTTGGACCTTCTTGTTCACGATGAAACACAGAAATTGCATCCGAAATTAATACAAAAGGCACAATGCCGACTGAAGTACAAAAGGACTCACACCCTAACTCTCTATGATTTGAACCTCTCATGTGAGTCCAGTTTTAAATTCCGATGCTTCACTTCAGGTTTACTGTATACCTTGGCCCTGATTATCGACGATGAAACACAGAAATTGCATCCGAATTTGAAACAAAAGGCACAATACCGACTTAAGTACAAGGGTACCGACACTCTAATTTTCTTTGATTTGAACCCCTTCCTGTGAGTCCAGTTTTAGATTCCGATGCTTCACTTCAGGTTTACTGTATCCCCTGGACCTTCTTATTGACGATGAAACACAGAAATTGCATCCGAATTTAACGCTAAAGGCACAATACCGACTTAAGTACAAGAGGACTGACACTCTAACTTTCTATGATTTGAACCTCTCCTGTGAGTCCAGTTTTACATTCGGATGCTTCACTTCAGGTTTACTGTATGTCTTGGACCTTCTTATTGACGATGAAACACAGAAATTGCATCCCAATTTAATACAAAAGGCACATTGCCGACATAAGTACAAGCGGACTGACACTCTAACTTTCTGTGATTTGAACCTCTCTTGTGAGTCCAGTTTTAGATTCCGATGCTTCACTTCAGGTTTACTGTATCCCTTGGACCTTCTTATTGACGATGAAACACAGAAATTGGATCCGAATTTAATATAAAAGGCACAATGCCGACTTAAGTACAAGAGGACTGACACTCTAACTTTCTATGATTTGAACCTCTCCTGTGAGTCCAGTTTTAGATTCCGATGCTTCACTTCAGGTTTACTGTATCCCTTGGACCTTCTTGTTGACGATGAAACACAGAAATTGCATCCGAATTTAATAGAAAAGGCATAATTCCGACTTAAGTACAAGCGGACTGATTATCTAAGTGTCTATGTTTTGGACCTCACCTGTAAGTCCAGTTTTAGATTCCGATGCTTCACTTCCGGTTTACTCTATCCCTTGGACCTTCTTATTGACGATGAAACACATGAATTGCATCCGAAATTAATATAAAAGGCACAATGCCGACTTAAGTACAAGAGGACTGACACTCTAACTCTCTATGATTTGAACCTCTCCTGTGAGTCCAGTTTTAGATTCCGATGCTTCACTTCAGGTTTACTGTATCCCTTGGACTTTCTTATTGACGATGAAACACAGATCTTAAATCCGAAATTAATACAAACGGCAAAACACCGACTTAAGTACAAGAGGACTGACACTCTAACATTCTTTGATTTGAACCTCTCCTGTGAGTCCAGTTATAGATTCCGATGCTTCACTTCAGGTTTACTGTATCCCTTGGAACGTCTTCTTGAAGATGGAACACAGGAATTGCATCCGAATTTAATACAAAAGGCATAATTCCGACTTAAGTACAAGCGGACTGTTTATCTAAGTGTCAATGTTTTGGACCTCACCTGTAAGTCCAGTTTTAGAATCAGGTGCTTCACTTCCGGTTTACTGTATCCCTTGGACCTTCTTATTGACGATGAAACACATGAATTGCATCCGAATTTAATATAAAAGGCACAATGCCGACTTAAGTACAAGAGGAGTGACACTCGAACTCTCTATGATTTGAACCTCCCCTGTGAGTCCAGTTTTAGATTCCGATGCTTCACTTCAGGTTTACTGTATCCCTTGGACCTTCTTATTGACGATGAAACACAGAAATTGGATCCGAATTTAATACAAAAGGCACAATGCCGACTTAAGTACAAGAGGACTGACACTCTAACTTTTATTATGATTTGAACCTCTCCTGTGAGCCCAGTTTTAAATTCCGATACTTCACTTCAGGATTACTGTTTCCTTGGACGTTCTTATTGACGATGAAACACAGAAATTGCATCCAAATTTAATACAAAAGGCGCAATGCGGACTTAAGTACAAGAGGACTAACACTCTAACTGTCTATGATTTGAACCTCTCTTGTGAGTCCAGTTTTAGATTCCGATGCTTCACTTCAGGTATACTGTATACCTTGGAACTTCTTCTTGACGATGGAACACAGAACTTGCATCCGAATTTAATACAAAAGCATAATTCCGACTTAAGTAGAAGCTGACTGATTATCTAACTTTCTATGATTTGGACCTCTCCTGAAAGTCCAGTTTTGATTCCGATGCTTCACTTCCGGTTTACTGTATCCCTTGGACCTTCTTATTGACGATTAAACACATAAATTGCATCCGAATTTAATACAAAAGGCACAATGCGGACTTAAGTACAAGAGGACTAACACTCTAACTCACTATGATTTGAACCTCTCCTGTGAGTCCAGTTTTAGATTCCGATGCTTCACTTATGGTTTACTGTATCCCTTGGACCTTGTTATTGACGATGAAACACATAAATTGCATCCGAATTTAATACAAAACGCAAAATGCCGACTTAAGTACAAGAGGACTTACATTCTAACTCTCTATGATTTAAACCTCTCCTGTGAGTCCAGTTTAAGATTCCGATGCCTTACTTCAGGTTTACTGTATCCCTTGGACCTTCTTATTGACGATGAAACACAGAAATTGGATCCGAATTTAATACAAAAGGCACAATGCCGACTTAAGTACAAGAGGACTGACACTATAACTTTTATTATGATTTGAACCTCTCCTGTGAGTCCAGTTTTTAATTCCGATGCTTCACTTCAGGTTTACTGTTTCCTTGGTCGGTCTTATTGACGGTGAAACACAGAAATTGCATCCAAATTTAATACAAAAATCACAATGCGGACTTAAGTACAAGAGGACTAACACTGTAACTCTCTATGATTTGAACCTCTCCTGTGAGTCCAGTTATAGACTCCGATGCTTCACTTGAGGTTTACTGTATCCCTTGGACCTTCTTATTGACGATGAAACAAAGAAATTGCATCCGAATATAATACAAAAGGCACAATGCCGACTTAAGTACAAGAGGACTGACACTCTAACTGTCTATGATTTGAAACTCTCCTGTGAGTCCAGTTTTAGATTCCGATGCTTCACTTCAGGTTTGCTGTATCCCTTGGACCTTCTTGTTGACGATGAAACACAGAAATTGCATCCGAAAGTAATACAAAAGGCACAATGCCGACTTAAGTACAAAAGGACTCACACCCTAACTCTCTATGATTTGAACCTCTCCTGTGAGTCCAGTTATAGATACCGATGCTTCACTTCAGGTTTACTGTATCCCTTGGACCTTCTTATTGACGATGAAACACAGAAATTGCATCCGAATTACAACTAAAGGCACAATATCGACTTAAGTACGATGGTACCGACACTCTAAATTTCTTTGATTTGAACCTCTCCTGTGAGTCCAGTTTTAGATTCCGATGCTTCACTTCAGGTTTACTGTATCCCCTGGACCTTCTTATTGACGATGAAACAAAGAAATTGCATCCGAATTTAATACAAAAGGCACAATATCGACTTAAGTACAAGAGGACTGACACTCTAACTTTCTATGATTTGAACTTCTCCTGTGAGTACAGTTTTACATTCGGATGCTTCACTTCTGGTTTACTGTTTGCCTTGGACCTTCTTATTGACGATGAAACACAGAAATTGCATCCAAATTTAATACAAAAGGCACATTGCCGACTTAAGTACAAACGGACTGACACTTTAACTTTCTATGATTTGAACCTCTCTTGTGAGTGAAGTTTTAGATTCCGATGCTTCACATCAGGTTTACTGTATACCTTGGACATTCTTATTGACGATGAAACACAGAAATTGCATCCGAATTTGAAACAAAAGCCACAATGCCGACTTAAGTACAAGAGGACTGACATTCTAACTTTCTATGATTTGAACCTCTACTGTGAGTCCAGTTTTAGATTCCGATGCTTCACTTCAGGTTTACTGTATCTCTTGGACTTACATATTGACGATGAAACACAGAAATTGGATCCGAATTTAATACAAAAGGCACAATGTCGACTTAAGTACAAGAGGACTTACACTCTAACTTTTATTATGATTTGAACCTCTCCTGTGAGCCCAGTTTTAAATTCCGATACTTCACTTCAGGTTTACTGTTTCCTTGGACGTTCTTATTGACGATGATACACAGAAATTGCATCCAAATTTAATACAAAAGGCGCAATGCGGACTTAAGTACAAGAGGACTAACACTCTAACTGTCTATGATTTGAACCTCTCTTGTGAGTCCAGTTTTAGATTCCGATGCTTCACTTCAGGTTTACTGTATACCTTGGAACTTCTTCTTGACGATCGAACACAGAAATTGCATCCGAATTTAATACAAAAGGCATAATTCCGACTTAAGTACAAGCGGACTGATTATCTAAGTGTCTATGTTTTGGACCTCACCTGTAAGTCCAGTTTTAGATTCCGGTGCTTCGATTCCGGTTTACTGTATCCCTTGGACCTTCTTATTGACGATGAAACACATGAATTGCATCCGAATTTAATATAAAAGTCACAATGCCGACTTAAGTGCAAGAGGACTGACAGTCTTACTCTCTATGATTTGAACCTCTCCTGTGAGTCCAGTTTTAGATTCCGATGCTTCACTTCAGGTTTACTGTATCCCTTGGACCTTCTTATTGACGATGAAACACAGAAATTGGATCCGAATTTAATATAAAAGGCACAATGCCGACTTAAGTACAAGCGGACTGACACTCTAACTTTTATTATGATTTGAACCTCTGCTGTGAGCCCAGTTTTAAATTCCGATACTTCACTTCAGGTTTACTGTTTCCTTGGAAGTTCTTATTGACGATGAAACACAGAAATTGCATCCAAATTTAATACAAAAGGCGCAATGCGGACTTAAGTACCAGAGGACTAACACTCTAGATGTCTATGATTTGAACCTCTCTTGTGAGTCCAGTTTTAGATTCCGATGCTTCACTTCAGGTTTACTGTATACCTTGGAACTTCTACTTGACGATGGAACACAGAACTTGCATCCGAATTTAATACAAAAGCATAATTCCGACTTAAGTAGAAGCGGACTGATTATCTAACTTTCTATGATTAGGATCTCTCCTGAAAGTCCAGTTTTAGATTCCGATGCTTCACTTCCGGTTTACTGTATCCCTTGGACCTTGTTCTTGACGATGAAACACATAAATGGCATCCGAATTTAATACAAAACGCAAAATGCCGACTTAAGTACAAGAGGACTTACACTCTAACTCTCTATGATTTGAACCTCTCCTGTGAGTCCAGTTTAAGATTCCGATGCCTTACTTCAGGTTTACTGTATCCCTTGGACCTTCTTATTGACGATGAAACACAGAAATTGGATCCGAATTTAATACAAAAGGCACAATGCCGACTTAAGTACAAGAGGACTGACACTATAACTTTTATTATGATTTGAACCTCTCCTGTGAGTCCAGTTTTAAATTCCGTTGCTTCACTTCAGGTTTACTGTTTCCTTGGTCGTTCTTATTGACGATGAAACACAGAAATTGCATCCAAATTTAATACAAAAGGCACAATGCGGACTTAAGTACAAGAGGACCAACACTGTAACTCTCTATGATTTGTACCTCTCCTGTAAGTCCAGTTTTAGACTCCGATGCTTCACTTGAGGTTTACTGTATCCCTTGGACCTTCTTAGTGACGATGAAACATAGAAATTGCATCCGAATATAATACAAAAGGCACAATGCCGACTTAAGTATAAGAGGACTGACCCTCTAACTTTCGATGATTTGAACCTCTCCTGTGTCTCCAGTTTTAGATTCCGATGCTTCACTTCAGGTTTACTGTATCCCTTGGACCTTCTTGTTCACGATGAAACACAGAAATTGCATCCGAAATTAATACAAAAGGCACAATGCCGACTGAAGTACAAAAGGACTCACACCCTAACTCTCTATGATTTGAACCTCTCCTGTGAGTCCAGTTTTAAATTCCGATGCTTCACTTCAGGTTTACTGTATACCTTGGCCCTGATTATCGACGATGAAACACAGAAATTGCATCCGAATTTAAAACAAAAGGCACAATACCGACTTAAGTACAAGGGTACCGACACTCTAATTTTCTTTGATTTGAACCCCTTCCTGTGAGTCCAGTTTTAGATTCCGATGCTTCACTTCAGGTTTACTGTATCCCCTGGACCTTCTTATTGACGATGAAACACAGAAATTGCATCCGAATTTAACGCTAAAGGCACAATACCGACATAAGTACAAGAGGACTGACACTCTAACTTTCTATGATTTGAACCTCTCCTGTGAGTCCTGTTTTACATTCGGATGCTTCACTTCAGGTTTACTGTATGTCTTGGACCTTCTTATTGACGATGAAACACAGAAATTGCATCCCAATTTAATACAAAAGGCACATTGCCGACTTAAGTACAAGCGGACTGACACTCTAACTTTCTGTGATTTGAACCTCTCTTGTGAGTCCAGTTTTAGATTCCGATGCTTCACTTCAGGTTTACTGTATCCCTTGGACCTTCTTATTGACGATGAAACACAGAAATTGGATCCGAATTTAATATAAAAGGCACAATGCCGACTTAAGTACAAGAGGACTGACACTCTAACTTTTATTATGATTTGAACCTCTCCTGTGAGCCCAGTTTTAAATTCCGATACTTCACTTCAGGTTTACTGTTTCCTTGGACGTTCTTATTGACGATGAAACACAGAAATTGCATCCAAATTTAATACAAAAGGCGCAATGCGGACTTAAGTACCAGAGGACTATCACTCTAGATGTCTATGATTTGAACCTCTCTTGTGAGTCCAGTTTTAGATTCCGATGCTTCACTTCAGGTTTACTGTATACCTTGGAACTTCTTCTTGACGATGGAACACAGAACTTGCATCCGAATTTAATACAAAAGCATAATTCCGACTTAAGTAGAAGCGGACTGATTATCTAACTTTCTATGATTTGGATCTCTCCTGAAAGTCCAGTTTTTGATTCCGATGCATCACTTCCGGTTTACTGTATCCCTTGGACCTTGTTATTGACGATGAAACACATAAATTGCATCCGAATTTAATACAAAACGCAAAATGCCGACTTAAATACAAGAGGACTTACACTCTAACTCTCTATGATTTGAACCTCTCCTGTGAGTTCAGTTTAAGATTCCGATGCCTTACTTCAGGTTTACTGTATCCCTTGGACCTTCTTATTGACGATGAAACACAGAAATTGGATCCGAATTTAATACAAAAGGCACAATGCCGACTTAAGTACAAGAGGACTGACACTATAACTTTTATTATGATTTGAACCTCTCCTGTGAGTCCAGTTTTAAATTCCGTTGCTTCACTTCAGGTTTACTGTTTCCTTGGTCGTTCTTATTGACGATGAAACACAGAAATTGCATCCAAATTTAATACAAAAGGCACAATGCGGACTTAAGTACAAGAGGACTAACACTGTAACTCTCTATGATTTGAACCTCTCCTGTGAGTCCAGTTTTAGACTCCGATGCTTTACTTGAGGTTTACTGTATCCCTTGGACCTTCTTATTGACGATGAAACATAGAAATTGCATCCGAATACAATACAAAAGGCACAATGCCGACTTAAGTATAAGAGGACTGACACTCTAACTTTCGATGATTTGAACCTCTCCTGTGTCTCCAGTTTTAGATTCCGATGCTTCACTTCAGGTTTACTGTATCCCTTGGACCTTCTTGTTCACGATGAAACACAGAAATTGCATCCGAAATTAATACAAAAGGCACAATGACGACTGAAGTACAAAAGGACTCACACCCTAACTCTCTATGATTTGAACCTCTCCTGTGAGTCCAGTTTTAAATTCCGATGCTTCACTTCAGGTTTACTGTATACCTTGGCCCTGATTATCGACGATGAAACACAGAAATTGCATCCGAATTTAAAACAAAAGGCACAATACCGACTTAAGTACAAGGGTACCGACACTCTAATTTTCTTTGATTTGAACCCCTTCCTGTGAGTCCAGTTTTAGATTCCGATGCTTCACTTCAGGTTTACTGTATCCCCTGGACCTTCTTATTGACGATGAAACACATAAATTGCATCCGAATTTAACGCTAAAGGCACAATACCGACTTAAGTACAAGAGGACTGACACTCTAACTTTCTATGAGTTGAACCTCTCCTGTGAGTCCAGTTTTACATTCGGATGCTTCACTTCAGTTTTACTGTATGTCTTGGACCTTCTTATTGACGATGAAACACAGAAATTGCATCCCAATTTAATACAAATGGCACATTGCCGACTTAAGTACAAGCGGACTGACACTCTAACTTTCTGTGATTTGAACCTCTCTTGTGAGTCCAGTTTTAGATTCCGATGCTTCACTTCAGGTTTACTGTAAACCTTGGAACATCTTATTGACGATGGAACACAGAAATTGCATCCGAATTTAATGCAAAATGCACAATGCCGACTTAAGTACAAGCGGACTGACACTATAACTTTTATTATGATTTGAACCTCTCCTGTGAGTCCACTTTTAAATTCCGATGCTTCACTTCAGGTTTACTGTTTCCTTGGACGTTCTTATTGACGATGAAACACAGAAATTGCATCCGAATTTAACGCAAAAGGCACAATACCGACTTAAGTCCAAGAGGACTGACACTCTAACTTTCTATGATTTGAACCTCTCCTGTGAGTCCAGTTTTACATTCGGATGCTTCACTTCAGGTTTACTGTATGCCTTGGACCTTCTTATTGACGATGAAACACAGAAATTGCATCCGAATTTAATACAAAAGGCACAATGACGACTTAAGTACAAGCGGACAGACACTCTAACTTTCTATTATTTGAACCTCCCTTGTGAGTCCAGTTTTAGATTCCGATGCTTCACTTAAGGTTTACTGTATACGATGGAACATCTTATTGACGATGTAACACAGAAATTGCACCCGAATTTAATACAAAAGGCACAATTCCGACTTAAGTACAAGATGACTGACACTCCAACTTTCTATGATTTGAGCCTCTCCTGTGAGTCCAGTTTTAGATTCCGATACTTCACTTCAGGTTTACTGTATCCCTTGGACCTTCTTGTTGACGATGAAACACAGAAATTGCATCCGAATTTAATAGAAAAGGCACAATACTGGCTTAAGTACAAGAGGACTGACACTCTAACTTTCTATGATATGAACCTCTCCTGTGAGTCCAGTTTTAGATTCCGATGCTTCACTTCAGGTTTACTGTATCCCTTGGACCTTCTTGTTGACGATGAAACACAGAAATTGCATCCGAATTTAATAGAAAAGGCACAATACTGGCTTAAGTACAAGAGGACTGACACTCTAACTTTCGTTGATATGAACCTCTCCTGTGAGTCCAGTTATAGAATTCCGATGCTTCTTTTAAGGTTTACTGTATCCCTTGGGCTTTCTTATTGACGATGAAACACAGAAATTGGATCCGAATTTAATATAAAAGGCACAATGCCGACTTAAGTACAAGAGGACTGACACTCTAACTTTTATTATGATTTGAACCTCTCCTGTGAGCCCAGTTTTAAATTCCGATACTTCACTTCAGGTTTACTGTTTCCTTGGACGTTCTTATTGACGATGAAACACAGAAATTGCATCCAAATTGAATACAAAAGGCGCAATGCGGACTTAAGTACCAGAGGACTAACACTCTAGATGTCTATGATTTGAACCTCTCTTGTGAGTCCAGTTTTAGATTCCGATGCTTCACTTCAGGTTTACTGTATACCTTGGAACTTCTTCTTGACGATGGAACACAGTACTTGCATCCGAATTTAATACAAAAGCATAATTCCGACTTAAGTAGAAGCGGACTGATTATCTAACTTTCTATGATTTGGATCTCTCCTGAAAGTCCAGTTTTAGATTCCGATGCATCACTTCCGAGTTACTGTATCCCTTGGACCTTGTTATTGACGATGAAACACATAAATTGCATCCGAATTTAATACAAAACGCAAAATGCCGACTTAAATACAAGAGGACTTACACTCTAACTCTCTATGATTTGAACCTCTCCTGTGAGTCCAGTTTAAGATTCCGATGCCTTACTTCAGGTTTACTGTATCCCTTGGACCTTCTTATTGACGATGAAACACAGAAATTGGATCCGAATTTAATACAAAAGGCACAATGCCGACTTAAGTACAAGAGGACTGACACTATAACTTTTATTATGATTTGAACCTCTCCTGTGAGTCCAGTTTTAAATTCCGTTGCTTCACTTCAGGTTTACTGTTTCCTTGGTCGTTCTTATTGACGATGAAACACAGAAATTGCATCCAAATTTAATACAAAAGGCACAATGCGGACTTAAGTACAAGAGGACTAACACTGTAACTCTCTATGATTTGAACCTCTCCTGTGAGTCCAGTTTTTGACTCCGATGCTTCACTTGAGGTTTACTGTATCCCTTGGACCTTCTTATTGACGATGAAACATAGAAATTGCATCCGAATATAATACAAAAGGCACAATGCCGACTTAAGTATAAGAGGACTGACACTCTAACTTTCGATGATTTGAACCTCTCCTGTGTCTCCAGTTTTAGATTCCGATGCTTCACTTCAGGTTTACTGTATCCCTTGGACCTTCTTGTTCACGATGAAACACAGAAATTGCATCCGAAATTAATACAAAAGGCACAATGCCGACTGAAGTACAAAAGGACTCACACCCTAACTCTCTATGATTTGAACCTCTCCTGTGGGTCCAGCTTTAAAATCCGATGCTTCACTTCAGGTTTACTGTATACCTTGGCCCTGATTATCGACGATGAAACACAAAAATTGCATCCGAATTTAAAACAAAAGGCACAATACCGACTTAAGTACAAGGGTACCGACACTCTAATTTTCTTTGATTTGAACCCCTACCTGTGAGTCCAGTTTTAGATTCCGATGCTTCACTTCAGGTTTACTGTATCCCCTGGACCTTCTTACTGACGATGAAACACAGAAATTGCATCCGAATTTAACGCTAAAGGCACAATACCGACTTAAGTACAAGAGGACTGACACTCTAACTTTCTATGAGTTGAACCTCTCCTGTGAGTCCAGTTTTACATTCGGATGCTTCACTTCAGGTTTACTGTATGTCTTGGACCTTCTTATTGACGATGAAACACAGAAATTGCATCCCAATTTAATACAAAAGGCACATTGCCGACTTAAGTACAAGCGGACTGACACTCTAACTTTCTGTGATTTGAACCTCTCTTGTGAGTCCAGTTTTAGATTCCGATGCTTCACTTCAGGTTTACTGTATACCTTGGAACATCTTATTGACGATGGAACACAGAAATTGCATCCGAATTTAATACAAAATGCACAATGCCGACTTAAGTACAAGCGGACTGACACTATAACTTTTATTATGATTTGAACCTCTCCTGTGAGTCCACTTTTAAATTCCGATGCTTCACTTCAGGTTTACTGTTTCCCTGGACGTTCTTATTGACGACGAAACACAGAAATTGCATCCGAATTTAACGCAAAAGTCACAATACCGACTTAAGTCCAAGAGGACTGACACTCTAACTTTCTATGATTTGAACCTCTCCTGTGAGTCCAGTTTTACATTCGGATGCTTCACTTCAGGTTTACTGTATGCCTTGGACCTTCTTATTGACGATGAAACACAGAAATTGCATCCGAATTTAATACAAAAGGCGCAATGACGACTTAAGTACAAGCGGACAGACACTCTAACTTTCTATTATTTGAACCTCCCTTGTGAGTCCAGTTTTAGATTCCGATGCTTCACTTAAGGTTTACTGTATACGATGGAACATCTTATTGACGATGTAACACAGAAATTGCACCCGAATTTAATACAAAAGGCACAATTCCGACTTAAGTACAAGATGACTGACACTCCAACTTTCTATGATTTGAGCCTCTCCTGTGAGTCCAGTTTTAGATTCCGATACTTCACTTCAGGTTTACTGTATCCCTTGGACCTTCTTGTTGACGATGAAACACAGAAATTGCATCCGAATTTAATAGAAAAGGCACAATACTGGCTTAAGTACAAGCGGACTGACACTCTAACTTTCTACGATTTGAACCTCTCTTCTGACTCCTGTTTTAGATTCCGATGCTTCACTTCAGGTTTACTGTATACCTTGGACTTTCTTATTGCCGATGAAACACAAAAATTACATCCGAATTTAATACAAAAGGCACAATGCCAACTTAAGTACAAGAGGACTGACACTCTAACTTTCTATGATATGAACCTCTCCTGTGAGTCCAGTTTTAGATTCCGATGCTTCACTTCAGGTTTACTGTATCCCTTGGACTTTATTATTGACGATGAAACACAGAAATTGCATCCGAATTTAAAACAAAAGGCACAATGCCGACTTAAGTACAAGAGGACTGACACTCTAACTTTCTATGATTTGAACCTCTACTGTGAGTCCAGCTTTAGATTCCGATGCTTCACTTAAGGTTTACTGTACCTCTTGGACTTACATATTGACGATGAAACACAGAAATTGCATCCGAATTTAATACAAAAGGCACAATGCCGACTTAAGTACAAGGGCACTGACTCACTAACTTTCTATGATTTGAACCTCTCCTATGAGTCCAGTTATAGATTCCGATGCTTCACTTCAGGTTTACTGTATCCCTTGGACCTTCTTATTGACTATGAAACACAGATATCAAATCCGAATTTAATACAAAAGGCAAAACACCGACTTAAGTACAAGAGGACTGACACTCTAACTTTCGTTGATATGAACCTCTCCTGTGAGTCCAGTTATAGAATTCCGATGCTTCTTTTAAGGTTTACTGTATCCCTTGGAAATTCTTCTTGATGATGGAACACAGAAATTGCATCCGAATTTAATACAAAAGGCATAGTTCCGACTTAAGTACAAGCGGAATGATTATCTAACTTTCTATGATTTGGACCTCTCCTGTAAGTCTAGTTTTAGATTGCGATGCTTCACTTCCTGTTTACTGTATCCCTTGGACCTTCTTGTTGACGATGAAACACAGAAATTGCATCCGAAATTAATACAAAAGGCACAATGCCGACTTAAGTACAAAAGGACTCACACCCTAACTCTCTATGATTTGAACCTCTCCTGTGAGTCCAGTTTTAGATTCCGATGCTTCACTTCAGGTTTACTGTATCCACTGGACCTTCTTATTGACGATGAAACACAGAAATTGCATCCGAATTTAATACAAAAGGCACAATACCGACTTAAGTACAAGAGGACTGACACTCTAACTTTCTATGATTTGAACCTCTCCTGTGAGTACAGTTTTACATTCGGATGCTTCACTTCAGGTTTACTGTATGCCTTGGACCTTCTTATTGACGATGAAACACAGAAATTGCATCCGAATTTAATACAAAAGGCACAATGACGACTTAAGTACAAGCGGACTGACACTCTAACTTTCTATGATTTGAACCTCTCTTGTGAGTCCAGTTTTAGATTCCGATGCTTCACTTAAGGTTTACTGTATACGATGGAACATCTTATTGACGATGGAACACAGAAATTGCACCCGAATTTAATACAAAAGGCACAATCCCGACTTAAGTACAAGATGACTGACACTCCAACTTTCTATGATTTGAGCCTCTCCTGTGAGTCCAGTTTTAGTTTCCGATACTTCACTTCAGGTTTACTGTATCCCTTAGACCTTCTTGTTGACGATGAAACACAGAAATTGCATCCGAATTTAAAACAAAAGGCACAATGCCGACTTAAGTACAAGAGGACTGACACTCTAACTTTCTATGATTTGAACCTCCACTGTGAGTCCAGTTTTGGATTCCGATGCTTCACTTCAGGTTTGCTGTATCTCTTGGACTTACATATTGACGATGAAACACAGAAATTGCATCCGAAATTAATACAAAAGGCACAATGCCGACTTAAGTACAAGGGGACTGACTCTCCAACTTTCTATGATTTGAACCTCTCTTGTGAGTCCAGTTATAGATTCCGATGCTTCACTTCAGGTTTACTGTATCCCTTGGACCTTCTTATTGACGATGTAACACAGATATTAAATTCGAATTTAATACAAAAGGCACAATGCCGACTTAAGTACAAGCGGACTGACACTATAACTTTCTATGATTTGAACCACTCTTGTGAGTCCAGTTTTAGTTTCCGATGCTTCACTTCAGGTTTACTGTATACCTTAGAACTTCTTGTTGACGATGGTACACATAAATTACATCAGAATTTAATACAAGAGGCATAATTCCGACTTAAGTGCAAGTGGACTGATTATCTAACTTTCTATGATTTGGACCTCTCCTGTAAGTCCAGTTTTAGATTCCGATGCTTCACTTCCTTTTTACTGTATCCCTTGGACCTTCTTATTGACGATGAAATACATAAATTGCATCCGAATTTAATACAAAAGGCACAATGCCGACTTAAGTACAAGAGGACTGACACTCTAACTCTCTATGATTTGAACCTCTCCTGGGAGTCCAGTTTTAGATTCCGATGCTTTACTTCAGGTTTACTGTATCCCTTGGACCTTCTTGTTGACGATGAAACACAGAAATTGCATCCGAATTTAATACATAAGGCACAATACTGGCTTAAGTTCAAGCGGACTGACACTCTAACTTTCTATGATTTGAACCTCTCTTGTGAGTCCAGTTTTAGATTCCGATGCTTCACTTCAGGTTTACTGTATACCTTGGACCTTCTTGTTGACAATGGAACACAGAAATTACATCAGAATTTAATACAAAAGGCATAATTCCGACTTAAGTGCAAGCGGACTGATTATCTAACTTTCTATGATTTGGACCTCTCCTGTAAGTCCAGTTTTAGATTCCGATGCTTCACTTCCTGTTTACTGTATCCCTTGGACCTTCTTATTGAAGATGAAACACATATATTGAATCCGAATTTAATACAAAAGGCACAATGCCGACTTAAGTACAAGAGGACTGACACTCTAACTCTCTATGATTTGAACCTGTCCTGTGAGTCCAGTTTTAGTTTCCGATGCTTTACTTCAGGCTTACTGCATCCCTTGGACCTTCTAATTGACGATGAATCACAGAAATTGGATCCTAATTTAATACAAAAGGCACAATGCCGACTGAAGTATAAGAGGACTGACACTCTAACTTTTATTATGACTTGAACCTCTCTTGTGAGTCCACTTTTAAATTCCGATGCTTCACTTCAGGTTTACTGTTTCCTTGGACGTTCTTATTGACGATGAAACACAGAAATTGCATCCAAATTTAATACAAAAGGCACAATGCGGACTTAAGTACAAGTGGACTAACACTCTAACTCTCTATGATTTGAAGCTCTCCTGTGAGTCCAGTTTTAGACTCCGATGCTTCACTTCAGGTTTCCCGTATCACTTGGACCTGATTATTGACGATGAAACACAGAAATTGCATCCAAATATAAAACAAAAGGCACAATACCGATTTAAGTACAAGGGTACCGACACTCTAAATTTCTTTGATTTGAACCTCTCCTGTGAGTCCAGTTTTAGATTCCGATGCTTCACTTCAGGTTTACTGTATCCCCTGGACCTTCTTATTGACGATGAAACACAGAAATTGCATCCGATTTTAATACAAAAGGCACAATACCGACATAAGTACAAGAGGACTGAAACTCTAACTTTCTATGATTTGAACCTCTCCTGTGAGTACAGTTTTACATTCGGATGCTTCACTTCAGGTTTACTGTATGCCTTGGACCTTCTTATTGACGATGAAACACAGAAATTGCATCCGAATTTAATACAAAAGGCACATTGCCGTCTTAAGTACAAGCGGACTGACACTCTAACTTTCTATGATTTGAACCTCACTTGTGAGTCCAGTTTTAGATTCCGATGCTTCACTTAAGGATTACTGTATACCTTGGAACATCTTGTTGACGATGGAACACAGAAATTGCACCCGAATTTTATACAATAGGCACATTCCGACTTAAGTACAAGATGACTGACACTCCAACTTTCTATGATTTGAACCGCTCCTGTGAGTCCAGTTTTGGATTCCGATACTTCACTTCAGGTTTACTGTATCCCTTGGACCTTCTTGTTGACGATGAAACACAAAAGTTACATCTGAATTTAATACAAAAGGCACAATGCCAACTTAAGTACAAGAGGACTGACACTCTAACTTTCTATGATATGAACCTCTCCTGTGAGTCCAGTTTATATTCCGATGCTTCACTTCAGGTTTACTGTATCCCTTGGACTTTCTTATTGACGATGAAACACAGAAATTGCATCCGAATTTAAAACAAAAGGCACAATGCCGACTTAAGTACAAGAGGACTGACACTCTAACTTTCTATGATTTGAACCTCTACTGTGAGTCCAGTTTTAGATTCCGATGCTTCACTTCAGGTTTACTGTACCTCTTGGACTTACATATTGACGATGAAACACAGAAATTGCATCTGAATTTTAAACAAAAGGCACAATGCCGACTTAAGTACAAGAGGACTGACATTCTAACTTTCTATGATTTGAACCTCTACTGTAAGTCCAGTTTTAGATTCCGATGCTTCACATCCTGTTTACTGTATCCCTTGGACCTTCTTATTGACGATGAAACACATAAATTGCATCCGAATTTAATACAAAAGGCACAATGCCGACTTAAGTACAAGAGGACTGACACTCTAACTCTCTATGATTTGAACCTCACCTGTGAGTCCAGTTTTAGATTCCGATGCTTTACTTCAGGTTTACTGCATCCCTTGGACCTTCTTATTGAGATGAAACACAGAAATTGGATCCGAATTTAATATAAAAGGGACAATGCCGACTTAAGTGTAAGAGGACTGACACTCTAACTTTTATTATGATTTGAACCTCTCCTGTGAGTCCAGTTTTAAATTCCGATGCTTCACTTCAGGTTTACTGTTTCCTTGGACGTTCTTATTGACGATGAAACACAGAAATTGCATCCAAATTTAATACAAAAGGCACAATGCGGACTTAAGTACAAGAGGACTAACACTCTAGTTCTCTATGATTTGAACCTCTCCTGTGAGTCCAGTTTTAGACTCCGATGCTTCACTTCAGGTTTACTGTATCCCTTGGACCTTCTTATTGACGATGAAACATAGAGATTGCATCCGAATTTAATACAAAAGGCACAAAGCCAACTTATATACAAGAGGACTGACACTCTAACTTTCTATGATATGAACCTCTCCTGTGAGTCCAGTTTTAGATTCCGATGCTTCACTTCAGGTTTACTGTATCCCTTGGACCTTCTTATTGACGATGAAACACAGAAATTGCATCCGAATTTAAAACAAAAGGGACAATGCCGACTTAAGTACAAGAGGACTGTCACTCTAAGTTTCTATGATTTGAACCTCCACTATGAGTCCAGTTTTGGGTTCCGATGCTTCACTTCAGGTTTACTGTATCTCTTGGACTTACATATTGACGATGAAACACAGAAATTGCATCCGAAATTAATACAAAAGGCACAATGCCGACTTAAGTACAAGGGGACTGACCCTCTAACTTACTATGATTTGAACCTCTCTTGTGAGTCCAGTTATAGATTCCGATGCTTCACTTCAGGTTTACTGTATCTTTTGGACCTTCTTATTGACGATGAAACACAGATATTAAATCCGAATTTAATACAAAAGGCACAATGCCGACTTAAGTACAAGCGGACTGACACTATAACTTTCTGTGATTTGAACCTCTCTTTTGAGTCCAGTTTTAGTTTCCGATGCTTCACTTCAGGTTTACTGTATACCTTGGAACTTCTTGTTGACGATGGAACACAGAAATTACATCAGAATTTAATACAAAAGGCATAATTCCGACTTAAGTGCAAGGGGACTGATTATCTAACTTTCTATGATTTGGACCTCTCCTGTAAGTCCAGTTTTAGATTCCGATGCTTCACTTCCTGTTTACTGTATCCCTTGGACCTCTTATTGACGATGAATCACGTAAATTGTTCCGAATTTAATACAAAAGGCACAATGCGGACTTAAGTACAAGAGGACTAACACTCTAACTCTCTATGATTTGAACCTCTCCTGTGAGTCCAGTTTTAGACTCCGATGCTTCACTTCAGGTTTCCCGTATCACTTGGACCTGATTATTGAAGATGAAACACAGAAATTGCATCCAAATATAAAACAAAATGCACAATACCGACTTAAGTACAAGGGTACCGACACTCTAAATTCCTTTGATTTGAACCTCTCCTGTGAGTCCAGTTTTAGATTCCGATGCTTCACTTCAGGTTTACTGTATCCCCTGGACCTTCTTATTGACGATGAAACACAGAAATTGCATCCGATTTTAGTACAAAAGGCACAATACCGACATAAGTACAAGAGGACTGACACTCTAACTTTCTATGATTTGAACCTCTCCTGTGAGTACAGTTTTACATTCGGATGCTTCACTTCAGGTTTACTGTATGCCTTGGACCTTCTTATTGACGATGAAACACAGAAATTGCATCCGAATTTAATACAAAAGGCACATTGCCGACTTAAGTACAAGCGGACTGACACTCTAACTTTCTATGATTTGAACCTCACTTGTGAGTCCAGTTTTAGATTCCGATGCTTCACTTAAGGATTACTGTATACCTTGGAACATTTTATTGACGATGGAACACAGAAATTGCACCCGAATTTTATACAAAAGACACAATTCCGACTTAAGTACAAGATGACTGACACTCCAACTTTCTATGATTTGAACCTCTCCTGTGAGTCCAGTTTTTGATTCCGATACTTCACTTCAGGTTTACTGTATCCCTTGGACCTTCTTGTTGACGATGAAACACAAAAATTACATCCGAATTTAATACATAAGACATAATGCCAACTTAAGTACAAGAGGACTGACACTCTACCTTTCTATGATATGAACCTCTCCTGTGAGTCCAGTTTATATTCCGATGCTTCACTTCAGGTTTACTGTATCCCTTGGACTTTCTTATTGACGATGAAACACAGAAATGGCATCCGAATTTAAAACAAAAGGCACAATGCCGACTTAAGTACAAGAGGACTGACACTCTAACTTTCTATGATTTGAACCTCTACTGTGAGTCCAGTTTTAGATTCCGATGCTTCACTTCAGGTTTACTGTACCTCTTGGACTCACATATTGACGATGAAACACAGAAATTGCATCCGAATTTAAAACAAAAGGCACAATGCCGACTTAAGTACAAGAGGACCGACACTCTAACTTTCTATGATTTGAACCTCTACTGTAAGTCCACTTTTAGATTCCGATGCTTCACTTCCTGTTTACTGTATCCCTTGGACCTTCTTATTGACGATGAAACACAAAAATTGCATCCGAATTTAATACAAAAGGCACAATGCCGACTTAAGTACAAGAGGACTGACACTCTAACTCTCTATGATTTGAACCTCTCCTGTGAGTCCAGTTTTAGATTCCGATGCTTTACTTCAGGTTTACTGCATCCCTTGGACCTTCTTATTGAGATGAAACACAGAAATAGGATCCGAATTTAATATAAAAGGGACAATGCCGACTTAAGTACAAGAGGACTGACACTCTAACTTTTATTATGATTTGAACCTCTCCTGTGAGTCCAGTTTTAAATTCCGATGCTTCACTTCAGGTTTACTGTATCCCTTGGACCTTCTTATTGACGATGAAACACAGAAATTGCATCCGAATTTAAAACAAAAGGCACGATACCGACTTAAGTACAAGGTTACCGACACTCTAAATTTCTTTGATTTGAACCTCTCCTGTGAGTCTAGTTTTAGATTCCGATGCTTCACTTCAGGTTTACTGTATCCCCTGGACCTTCTTATTGACGATGAAACACAGAAATTGCATCCGAATTTAATACAAAAGGCACAATACCGACTTAAGTACAAGAGGACTGACACTCTAACTTTCTATGATTTGAACCTCACCTGTGAGTACAGTTTTACATTCGGATGCTTCACTTCAGGTTTACTGTATGCCTTGGACCTTCTTATTGCCGATGAAACACAGAAATTGCATCCGAATTTAATACAAAAGGCACTATGCCAACTTAAGTACAAGAGGACTGACACTCTAAATTTCTATGATATGAACCTCTCCTGTGAGTCCAGTTTTAGATTCCGATGCTTCACTTCAGGTTTACTCTATCCCTTGGACCTTCTTATTGACGATGAAACACAGAAATTGCATCCGAATTTAAAACAAAAGGCACAATGCCGACTTAAGTAAAAGAGGACTGACACTCTAACTTTCTTTGATTTGAACCTCTCCTGTGAGTCCAGTTATAGATTCCGATGCTTATCTTCAGGTTTACTGTATCCCTTGGAACTTCTTCTTGACGATGGAACACAGAAATTGCATCCGAATTTAATACAAAAGGCATAATTCCGACTTAAGTACAAGCGGACTAAATATCTAACTTTCTATGATTTGGACCTCTCCTGTAAGTCCAGTTTTAGATTCCGATGCTTCACTTCCGGTTTACTGTATCCCTTGGACCTTCTTATTGACGATGAAACACATAAATTGCATCCGAATTTAATATAAAGGCACAATGCCGACTGAAGTACAATAGGACTCACACCCTAACTCTCTATGATTTGCACCTCTCCTGTGAGTCCAGTTTTAGATTCCGATGTTTCACTTCAAGTTTACTGTATCCCTTCGACCTGATTATTGACGATGAAACACAGACATTGCATCCGAATTTAATACAAAAGGCACATTGCCGACTTAAGTACAAGCGTACTGACACTCTAACTTTCTATGATTTGAACCTCTCTTGTGAGTCCAGTTTTAGATTCCGATGCTTCACTTAAGGATTACTGTATACCTTGGAACATCTTATTGACGATGGATTACAGAAATTGCACCGGAATTTTATACAAAAGGCACAATTCCGACATAAGTACAAGATGACTGACACTCCAACTTTCTATGATTTGAACCTCTCCTGTGAGTCCAGTTTTAGATTCCGATACTTCACTTCAGGTTTACTGTATCCCTTGGACCTCTTGTTAACGATGAAACACAGAAATTGCATCCGAATTCAATAGAAAAGGCACAATACTGGCTTAAGTACAAGCGGACTGACACTCTCACTTTCTATGATTTGAACCTCTCTTCTGAGTCCAGTTTTAGATTCCGATGCTTCACTTCAGGTTTACTGTGTACCTTGGACCTTCTTATTGACGATGAAAAACAGATATTAAATCCGAATTTAATACAAAAGGCAAAACACTGACTTAAGTACAAGAGGATAGACACTCTAACACTCTATGATTTGAACCTCTCCTGTGAGTCCAGTTTTAGTTTCCGATGCTTTACTTCAGGTTTACTGCATCCCTTGGACCTTCTTATTGACGATGAAACACAGAAATTGGATCCGAATTTAATATAAAAGGGACAATGCCGAATAAAGTACAAGTGGACTGACACTCTAACTTTTATTACGATTTGAACCTCTCCTGTGAGTCCAGTTTTAAATTCCGATGCTTCACTTCAGGTTTACTGTTTCCTTGGACGTTCTTATTGACGATGAAACACAGAAATTGCATCCAAATTTAATACAAAAGGCACAATGCGGACTTAAGTACAAGAGGACTAACACTCTAATTCTCTATGATTTGAACCTCTCCTGTGAGTCCAGTTTTAGACTTCGATGCTTCACTTCAGGTTTACTGTATCCCTTGGACCTTCTTATTGACGATGAAACATAGAGATTGCATCCGAATTTAATACAAAAGGCACAATGCCGACTTAAGTACAAGAGGACTGACACTCTAAATTTCTATGATTTGAACCTCTCCTGTGAGTCCAGTTTTAGATTCCGATGCTTCACTTCAGGTTTACTGTATCCCTTGGACCTTCTTGTTGACGATGTAACACAGAAATTGCATCCGAAATTAATACAAAAGGCACATTGCCGATTTAAGTGCAAAAGGTCTCACACCCTAACTCTCTATGATTTGAACCTCTCCTGTGAGTCCAGTTTTAGACTCCAATGCTTCACTTCAGGTTTACTGTATCCCTTGGACCTGATTATTAACGATGAAACACAAAAATTGCATCCGAATTTAAAAGAAAAGGCACAATACCGACTTAAGTACAAGGGTACCGACACTCTAAATTTCTTTGATTTGAACCTCTCCTGTGAGTCCAGTTTTAGATTCCGATGCTTCACTTCAGGTTTACTGTATTCCCTGGACCTTCTAATTGACGATGAAACACAGAAATTGCATCCGAATTTAATACAAAATGCACAATACCGACTTAAGTACAAGGGGACTGACACTCTAACTTTCTATGATTTGAACCACTCTTGTGAGTCCAGTTATAGATTCCGATGATTCACTTCAGGTTTACTGTATCCCTTGGACCTTCTTATTTACGATGAAAAACAGATATTAAATCCGAATTTCATACAAAAGGCATAACACCGATTTAAGTACAAGAGGACTGACACTCTTTCTTTGATTTGAACCTCTCCTGTGAGTCCAGTTATAGACTCCGATGCTTCACTTGAGGTTTACTGTATCCCTTGGACCTTGTTATTGTCGATAAAACATAGAAATTGCATCAGAATATAATACAAAAGGCACAATGCCGGCTTAAGTACAAGAGGACTGACACTTTAACTCTCTATGATTTGAACCTCTCCTGTGAGTCCAGTTTTAGATTTCGATGCTTCACTTCAGGTTTACTGTATCCCTTGGACCTTCTTGTTGACGATGAAACACAGAAATTGCATCCGATATTAATGCAAAAGGCACAATGCCGACTGATGTACAAATGGACTCACACCCTAACTCTCTATGATTTGAACCTCTCCTGTGAGTCCAGTTTTAGAATCCGATGCTTCACTTCAGGTTTACTGTATCCCTTGGACCTGATTATTGACGATGAAACACAGAAATTGCATCCGAATTTAAAAGAAAAGGCACAATACCGACTTAAGTACAAGGGTACCGACACTCTAACTTTCTTTGATTTGAACCTCTCCTGTGAGTCCAGTTTTAGATTCCGATGCGTCACTTCAGGTTTACTGTATCCCCTGGACCTTCTTATTGACGATGAAACACAGAAATTGCATCCGAATTTAATACAAAAGGCACAATACCGAATTAAGTACAAGAGGACTGACTCTCTAACTTACTATGATTTGAACCTCTCCTGTGAGTCCAGTTTTACATTCGGATGCTTCACTTCAGGTTTACTGTATGCCTTGGACCTTCTTATTGACGATGAAACACAGAAATTGCATCCGAATTTAATACAAAAGGCACATTGCCGACTTAAGAACAAGCAGACTGACACTCAAACTTTCTATGATTTGAACCTCTCTTGTGAGTCCAGTTTTAGATTCCGATGCTTCACTTCAGGTTTTTCTGTATTCCTTGGAACATCTTATTGACGATGGAACACAGAAATTGCATCCGAATTTAATACAAAAGGCACAATGCCGACTTAAGTACAAGAGGACTGACACTCTAACTTTCTATGATTTGATCCTCTCCTGTGAGTCCAGTTTTAGATTCCGATGCATCACTTCAGGTTTACTATATCCCTTGGACCGTCTTATTGACGATGAAACATATAAATTGCATCCGAATTTAAAACAAAAGGCACAATGACGACTTAAGTACAAGAGGACTGACACTCTAACTCTTTATGATTTGAACCTCTCCTGTGAGTCCAGTTTTAGATTCCGATGCTTCACTTCAGGTTTACTGTATCCCTTGGACCTTCTTATTCACGATGAAACACAGATATTGGATCCGAATTTAATACAAAAGGCACAATGCCGACTTAAGTACAAGAGGACTGACTCTCTAACTTTTATTGTGATTTGAACCTCTCTTGTGAGTCCAGTTTTAAATTACGATGCCTCACTTCATGTTTACTGTTTCCTTGGACGTTCTAATTGACGATAAAACACTGAAATTGCATCCAAATTTAATACAAAAGGCACAATGCGGACTTAAGTACAGGAGGACTGACACTCTAACTCTCTATGATTTGAACCTCTCCTGTGAGTCCAGTTTTGGACTTCGATGCTTGACTTCAGGTTTACTGTATCCCTTGGGCATTCTTATTGACGATGAAACATAGAAATTGCATCCGAATTTAATACAAAAGGCACAATGCCAACTTAAGTACAAGGGGACTGACTCTCTAACATTGTATGATTTGAACCTCTCCTGTGACTCCAGTTTTAGATTCCGATGCTTCACTTCAGGTTTACTGTATCCCTTGGACCTTGTTATTGACGATGAAACACATAAATTGCATCCGAATTTTATACAAAAGGCAAAATGCCGACTTAAGTACAAGAGGACTGACACTCTAACTCTCTATGATTTGAACCGCTCCTGTGAGTCCAGTTATAGATTCCGATGCTTCAATTCAGGTTTACTGTATCCCTTGGACCTTCTTAACGACGATGAAACACAGAAATTGGATCCGAATTTAATACAAAAGGCACAATGCGGACTTAAGTACAAGAATACTAACACTGTAACTCTCTATGATTTGAACCTCTCCTGTAAGTCCAGTTTTAGACTCCGATGCTTCATTTGAGGTTTACTGTATCCCTTGGACCTTCTTGTTGACGATGTAACACAGATATTGCATCCGAAATTAATACAAAAGGCACAATGCCGATTTAAGTACAAAAGTACTCACACGCTAACTCTCTATGATTTGAACCTCTCCTGTGAGTCCAGTTTTAGATTCCAATGCTTCACTTCAGGTTTACTGTATCCCCTGGACCTTCTTATTGACGATGAAACACAGAAATTGCATCCGAATTTAATACAAAAGCCACAATACCGACTTAAGTACAAGAGGACTGACACTCTAACATTCTATGATTTGAACCTCTCCAGTGAGTACAGTTTTACATTCGGATGCTTCACTTCAGGTTTACTGTATGCCTTGGACCTTCTTATTGACGATGAATCACAGAAATTACATCCGAATTTAATACAAAAGGAACATTGCCGACTTAAGTACAAGCGGACTGACACTCTAACTTTCTATGTTTTGAACCTCTCTTGTGAGTCCAGTTTTAGATTCCGATGCTTCACTTAAGGTTTACTGTATACCTTGGAACATCTTATTGACGATGGAACACTTAAATTGCACTCGAATTTAATACAAAAGGCACAATTCCGACTTAAGTACAAGATGACTGACACTCCTACTTTCTATGATTTGAGCCTCTCCTGTGAGTCCAGTTTTAGATTCCGATACTTCACTTCAGGTTTACTGTATCCCTTGGACCTTCTTGTTGACGATGAAACACAGAAACTGCATCCGAATTTAATACAAAAGGCACAATACTGGCTTAAGTTCAAGCGGACTGACACTCTAACTTTCTATGATTTGAACCTCTCTTGTGAGTCCAGTTTTAGATTCCGATGCTTCACTTCAGGTTTACTGTATACCTTGGACCTTCTTATTGCCGATGAAACACAGAAATTGCATCCGAATTCAATAAAAAGGCACAATGCAAACTTAAGTACAAGAGGACTGACACTCTAACTTTCTATGATATGAACCTCTCCTGTGAGTCCAGTTTTAGATTCCAATGCTTCACTTCAGGTTTACTGTATCCCTTGGACCTTCTTATTGACGATGAAACACAGATATTGCATCCGAATTTAAAACAAAAGGCACAATGCCGACTTAAGTACAAGAGGACTGACACTCTAACTTTCTATGATTTGAACCTCCACTGTGAGTCCAGTTTTAGATTCCGATGCTTCACTTCAGGTTTACTGTATCTCTTGGTCTTACATATCGACGATGAAACACAGAAATTGCATCCGAATTTAATACAAAAGGCACAATGCCGGCTTAAGTACAAGGGGACGTCCTCTCTAACTTTCTATGATTTGAACCTCTCTTGTGAGTCCAGTTTTAAATTCCGATGCCTCACTTCCTGTTTACTGTTTCCTTGGACGTTCTTATTGACGATAAAACACTGAAATTGCATCCAAATTTAATACAAAAGGCACAATGCGGATTTTAGTACAAGAGGACTGACACTGTAACTCTCCATGATTTGAACCTCTCCTGTGAGTCCAGTTTTGGACTCCGATGCTTCACTTCAGGTTTACTGTATCCCTTGGGCATTCTTATTGACGATGAAACATAGAAATTGCATCCGAATTTAATACAAAAGGCACAATGCCAACTTAAGTACAAGAGGACTGACTCTCTAACTTTGTATGATTTGAACCTCTCCTGTGAGTCCAGTTTTAGATTCCGATGCTTCACTTCAGGTTTACTGTATCCCCTGGACCTTCTTATTGATGATGAAACACAGAAATTGCATCCGAATTTAATACAACAGGCACAATGCCGACTTAAGTACGACAGGACTGACACTCTAACTTTTATTATGATTTGATCCTCTCCTGTGAGTCCAGTTTTAAATTCCGATGCTTCACTTCAGGTTTACTGTTTCCTTGGACGTACTTATTGACGATGAAACACAGAAATTGCGTCAAATTTAATACAAAAGGCACAATGCGGACTTAACTACAAGAGGACTGACACTCTAACTCTCTATGATTTGAACCTCTCCTGTGAGTCCAGTTTTAGATTCCAATGCTTCACTTCAGCTTTTCTGGATCCCTTGGACCTGATTATTGACGATGAAACACAGAAATTGCATCCGAATTTAAAACAAAAGCACAATACCGACTGAAGTACAAGGGTACCGACACTCTAAATATCTTTGATTTGAACCTCTCCTGTGAGTCCAGTTTTAGTTTCCGATGCTTCACTTCAGGTTTACTGTATCCCCTGGACCTTCTTATTGACGATGAAACACAGAAATTGCATCCGAATTTAATACAAAAGCCACAATACCGACTTAAGTACAAGAGGACTGACACTCTAACATTCTATGATTTGAACCTCTCCTGTGAACACAGTTTTACATTCGGATGCTTCACTTCAGGTTTACTGTATGCCTTGGACCTTCTTATTGACGATGAATCACAGAAATTGCATCCGAATTTAATACAAAAGGAACATTGCCGACTTAAGTACAAGCGGACTGACACTCTAACTTTCTATGTTTTGAACCTCTCTTGTGAGTCCAGTTTTAGATTCCGATGCTTCACTTAAGGTTTACTGTATACCTTGGAACATCTTATTGACGATGGAACACTTAAATTGCACTCGAATTTAATACAAAAGGCACAATTCCGACTTAAGTACAAGATGACTGACACTCCAACTTTCTATGATTTGAGCCTCTCCTGTGAGTCCAGTTTTAGATTCCGATACTTCACTTCAGGTTTACTGTATCCCTTGGACGTTCTTGTTGACGATGAAACACAGAAACTGCATCCGAATTTAATACAAAAGGCACAATACTGGCTTAAGTTCAAGCGGACTGACACTCTAACTTTCTATGATTTGAAAATCTCTTGTGAGTCCAGTTTTAGATTCCGATGCTTCACTTCAGGTTTACTCTATACCTTGGACCTTCTTATTGCCGATGAAACACAGAAATTGCATCCGAATTCAATAAAAAGGCACAATGCAAACTTAAGTACAAGAGGACAGACACTCTAACTTTCTATGATACGAACCTCTCCTGTGAGTCCAGTTTTAGATTCCAATGCTTCACTTCAGGTTTACTGTATCCCTTGGACCTTCTTATTGACGATGAAACACAGATATTGCATCCGAATTTAAAACAAAAGGCACAATGCCGACTTAAGTACAAGAGGACTGACACTCTAACTTTCTATGATTTGAACCTCCACTGTGAGTCCAGTTTTAGATTCCGATGCTTCACTTCAGGTTTACTGTATCTCTTGGTCTTACATATTGACGATGAAACACAGAAATTGCATCCGAATTTAATACAAAAGGCACAATGCCGGCTTAAGTACAAGGGGACGTCCTCTCTAACTTTCTATGATTTGAACCTCTCTTGTGAGTCCAGTTTTAAATTCCGATGCCTCACTTCCGGTTTACTGTTTCCTTGGACGTTCTTATTGACGATAAAACACTGAAATTGCATCCAAATTTAATACAAAAGGCACAATGCGGATTTTAGTACAAGAGGACTGACACTGTAACTCTCCATGATTTGAACCTCTCCTGTGAGTCCAGTTTTGGACTCCGATGCTTCACTTCAGGTTTACTGTATCCCTTGGGCATTCTTATTGACGATGAAACATAGAAATTGCATCCGAATTTAATACAAAAGGCACAATGCCAACTTAAGTACAAGAGGACTGACTCTCTAACGTTGTATGATTTGAACCTCTCCTGTGAGTCCAGTTTTAGATTCCGATGCTTCACTTCGGGTTTACTGTATCCCCTGGACCTTCTTATTGACGATGAAACACAGAAATTGCATCCGAATTTAATACAACAGGCACAATGCCGACTTAAGTACGACAGGACTGACACTCTAACTTTTATTATGATTTGATCCTCTCCTGTGAGTCCAGTTTTAAATTCCGATGCTTCACTTCAGGTTTACTGTTTCCTTGGACATACTTATTGACGATGAAACACAGAAATTGCGTCAAATTTAATACAAAAGGCACAATGCGGACTTAAGTACAAGAGGACTGACACTCTAACTCTCTATGATTTGAACCTCTCCTGTGAGTCCAGTTTTAGATTCCGATGCTTCACTTCAGGTTTACTGTATCCCTTGGACCTTCATGTTGACGATGAAACACAGAAATTGCATCCGATATTAATACAAAAGGCACAATGCCGACTGAAGTACAGAAGGAATCACACCCTAACTCTCTATGATTTGAACCTCTCCTGTGAGTCCAGTTTTAGATTCCGATGCTTCACTTTAGGTTTACTGTATCCCTTGGACCTGATTATTGACAATGAAACACAGAAATTGCATCCGAATTTAAAAGAAAAGGCACAATACCGACTTAAGTACAAGGGTACCGACACTCTAACTTTCTTTTATTTGAACCTCTCCTGTGAGTCCAGTTTTAGATTCCAATACGTCACTTCAGGTTTACTGTATCCCCTGGACCTTCTTATTGACGATGAAACACAGAAATTGCATCCGAATTTAATACAAAAGGCACAACACCGACTTAAGTACAAGAGGACTGACTCTCTAACTTACTATGATTTGAACCTCTCCTGTGAGTCCAGTTTTAGATTCCGATGCTTCACTTCAGGTTTACTGTATCCCTTGGACCGTCTTATTGACGATGAAACATATAAATTGCATCCGAATTTAATACAAAAGGCACAATGACGACTTAAGTACAAGAGGACTGACACTCTAACCCTTTATGATTTGAACCTCTCCTGTGAGTCCAGTTTTAGATTCCGATGCTTCACTTCAGGTTTACTGCATCCCTTGGACCTTCTTATTCACGATGAAACCCAGAAATTGGATCAGAATTTAATACAAAAGACACAATGCCGACTTAAGTACAAGAGGACTGACACTCTAACTTTTATTGTGATTTGAACCTCTCTTGTGAGTCCAGTTTTAAATTCCGATGCCTCACTTCAGGTTTACTGATTCCTTGGACGTTCTTATTGACGATAAAACACTGTAATTGCATCCAAATTTAATACAAAAGGCACAATGCGGACTTAAGTACAAGAGGACTGACACTCTAACTCTCTATGATTTGAACCTCTCCTGTGAGTCCAGTTTTGGACTCCGATGCTTCACTTCAGGTTTACTGTATCCCTTGGGCATTCTTATTGACGATGAAACATAGAAATTGCATCCGAATTTAATACAAAAGGCACAATGCCAACTGAAGTACAAGAGGACTGACTCTCTAACTTTGTATGATTTGAACCTCTCCTGTGAGTCCAGTTTTAGATTCCGATGCTTCACTTTTGGTTTACTGTATCCCTTGGACCTTCGTATTGACGATGAAACACAGAAATTGCATCCGAATTTAAAACAAAATGCACAATGCCGACTTAAGTACAAGAGGACTGACACTCTAACTTTCAATGATTTGAACCTCTCCTGTGAGTCCTGTTATACATTCCGATGCTTCACTTCAGGTTTACTGTATCCCTTGGACCTTCTTATTGACGATGAAACACAGATATTAAATCCGAATTTAATACAAAAGGCAAAACACCGACTTAAGTACAAGAGGACTGACACTCTAACTTTCTTTGATTTGAACCTCTCCTGTGAGTCCAGTTATAGATTCCGATGCTTCACTTCAGGTTTACTGTATCCCTTGGACCTGATTATTGACGATGAAACACAGAAATTGCTTCCGAAATTAATATAAAAGGCACAATACCGACTTAAGTACAAGAGTACCGACACTCTATCTTTCTTTGATTTGAACCCCTCCTGTGAGTCTAGTTTTAGATTCCGATGCTTCACTTCAGGTTTATTGTATCCCTTGGACCTTCGTATTGACGATGAAACACAGGAATTGCATCCGAATTTAAAACAAAAGGCACAATGCCGACTTAAGTACAAGAGGACTGACGCTCTAACTTTCTATGATTTGAACCTCTACTGTGAGTCCAGTTTTAGATTCCGATGCTTCACTTCAGGATTACTGTATCCCTTGGACCTTCTTGTTGACGATGAAACACAGAAATTGCATCCCATATTAATACAAAAGGCACAATGCCGACTGAAGTACAAAAGGACTCACACCCTAACTCTCTATGCTTTGAACCTCTCCTGTGAGTCCAGTTTTAGGTTCCGATGCTTCACTTCAGGTTTACTGTATCCCTTGGACCTGATTATTGACGATGAAACACAGAAATTGCATCCGAATTTAAAAGAAAAGGCACAATACCGACTTAAGTACAAGGGTACCGACACTCTAACTTTCTTTGATTTGAACCTCTCCTGTGAGTCCAGTTTTAGATTCCGATGCGTCACTTCAGGTTTACTGTATCCCCTGGACCTTCTTATTGACGATGAAACACAGAAATTGCATCCGAATTTAATACAAAAGGCACAATACCGACTTAAGTACAAGAGGACTGACTCTCTAACTTACTATGATTTGAACCTCTCCTGTGAGTCCAGTTTTACATTCGGATGCTTCACTTCAGGTTTACTGTATGCCTTGGACCTTCTTATTGACGATGAAACACAGAAATTGCATCCGAATTTAATACAAAAGGCACATTGCCGACTTAAGAACAAGCGGACTGACACTCAAACTTTCTATGATTTGAACCTCTCTTGTGAGTCCAGTTTTAGATTCCGATGCTTCACTTCAGGTTTTTCTGTATACCTTGAAACATCTTATTGACGATGGAACACAGAAATTGCATCCGAATTTAATACAAAAGGCACAATGCCGACTTAAGTACAAGAGGACTGACACTCTAACTTTCTATGATTTGAACCTCTCCTGTGAGTCCAGTTTTAGATTCCGATGCTTCACTTCAGGTTTACTGTATCCCTTGGACCGTCTTATTGACAATGAAACATAGAAATTGCATCCGAATTTAATACAAAAGGCACAATGCCAACTTAAGTACAAGAGGACTGACTCTCTAACTTCGTATGATTTGAACCTCTCCTGTGAGTCCAGTTTTAGATTCCGATGCTTCACTTCAGGTTTACTGTATCCCCTGGACCTTCTTATTGACGATGAAACACAGAAATTGCATCCGAATTTAATACAACAGGCACAATGGCGACTTAAGTACGACAGGACTGACACTCTAACTTTTATTATGATTTGATCCTCTCCTGTGAGTCCAGTTTTAAATTCCGATGCTTCACTTCAGGTTTACTGTTTCCTTGGACGTACTTATTGACGATGAAACACAGAAATTGCATCAAATTTAATACAAAAGGCACAATGCGGACTTAAGTACAAGAGGACTGACACTCTAACTCTCTATGATTTGAACCTCTCCTGTGAGTCCAGTTTTAGATTCCGATGCTTCACTTCAGGTTTACTGTATCCCTTGGACCTTCTTGTTGACGATGAAACACAGAAATTGCATCCGATATTAATACAAGAGGCACAATGCCGACTGAAGCACAAAAGGAATCACACCCTAACTCTCTATGATTTGAACCTCTCCTGTGAGTCCAGTTTTAGATTCCGATGCTTCACTTTAGGTTTACTGTATCCCTTGGACCTGATTATTGACGATGAAACACAGAAATTGCATCCGAATTTAAAAGAAAAGGCACAATACCGACTTAAGTACAAGGGTACCGACACTCTAACTTTCTTTGATTTGAACCTCTCCTGTGAGTCCAGTTTTAGATTCCGATGCGTCACTTCAGGTTTACTGTATCCCCTGGACCTTCTTATTGACGATGAAACACAGAAATTGCATCCGAATTTAATACAAAAGGCACAATACCGACTTAAGTACAAGAGGACTGACTCTCTAACTTACTATGATTTGAACCTCTCCTGTGAGTCCAGTTTTAGATTCCGATGCTTCACTTCAGGTTTACTGTATCCCTTGGACCGTCTTATTGACGATGAAACATATAAATTGCATCCGAATTTAATACAAAAGGCACAATGACGACTTAAGTACAAGAGGACTGACACTCTAACCCTTTATGATTTGAACCTCTCCTGTGAGTCCAGTTTTAGATTCCGATGCTTCACTTCAGGTTTACTGCATCCCTTGGACCTTCTTGTTCACGATGAAACACAGAAATTGTATCAGAATTTAATACAAAAGGCACAATGCCGACTTAAGTACAAGAGGACTGACACTCTAACGTTTATTGTGATTTGAACCTCTCTTGTGAGTCCAGTTTTAAATTCCGACCCTCACTTCAGGTTTCCTGTTTCCTTGGACGTTCTTATTGACGATAAAACACTGTAATTGCATCCAAATTTAATACAAAAGGCACAATGCGGACTTAAGTACAAGAGGACTGACACTCTAACTCTCTATGATTTGAACCTCTCCTGTGAGTCCAGTTTTGGACTCCGATGCTTCACTTCAGGTTTACTGTATCCCTTGGGCATTCTTATTGACGATGAAACATAGAAATTGCATCCGAATTTAATACAAAAGGCACAATGCCAACTGAAGTACAAGAGGACTGACTCTCTAACTTTGTATGATTTGAACCTCTCCTGTGAGTCCAGTTTTAGATTCCGATGCTTCACTTTTGGTTTACTGTATCCCTTGGACCTTCGTATTGACGATGAAACACAGAAATTGCATCCGAATTTAAAACAAAATGCACAATGCCGACTTAAGTACAAGAGGACTGACACTCTAACTTTCAATGATTTGAACCTCTCCTGTGAGTCCTGTTATACATTCCGATGCTTCACTTCAGGTTTACTGTATCCCTTGGACCTTCTTATTGACGATGAAACACAGATATTAAATCCGAATTTAATACAAAAGGCAAAACACCGACTTAAGTACAAGAGGACTGACACTCTAACTTTCTTTGATTTGAACCTCTCCTGTGAGTCCAGTTATAGATTCCGATGCTTCACTTCAGGTTTACTGTATCCCTTGGACCTGATTATTGACGATGAAACACAGAAATTGCTTCCGAAATTAATATAAAAGGCACAATACCGACTTAAGTACAAGAGTACCGACACTCTATCTTTCTTTGATTTGAACCCCTCCTGTGAGTCTAGTTTTAGATTCCGATGCTTCACTTCAGGTTTATTGTATCCCTTGGACCTTCGTATTGACGATGAAACACAGGAATTGCATCCGAATTTAAAACAAAAGTCACAATGCCGACTTAAGTACAAGAGGACTGACGCTCTAACTTTCTATGATTTGAACCTCTACTGTGAGTCCAGTTTTAGATTCCGATGCTTCACTTCAGGATTACTGTATCCCTTGGACCTTCTTGTTGACGATGAAACACAGAAATTGCATCCCATATTAATACAAAAGGCACAATGCCGACTGAAGTACAAAAGGACTCACACCCTAACTCTCTATGCTTTGAACCTCTCCTGTGAGTCCAGTTTTAGGTTCCGATGCTTCACTTCAGGTTTACTGTATCCCTTGGACCTGATTATTGACGATGAAACACAGAAATTGCATCCGAATTTAAAAGAAAAGGCACAATACCGACTTAAGTACAAGGGTACCGACACTCTAACTTTCTTTGATTTGAACCTCTCCTGTGAGTCCAGTTTTAGATTCCGATGCGTCACTTCAGGTTTACTGTATCCCCTGGACCTTCTTATTGACGGTGAAACACAGAAATTGCATCCGAATTTAATACAAAAGGCACAATACCGACTTAAGTACAAGAGGACTGACTCTCTAACTTACTATGATTTGAACCTCTCCTGTGAGTCCAGTTTTACATTCGGATGCTTCACTTCAGGTTTACTGTATGCCTTGGACCTTCTTATTGACGATGAAACACAGAAATTGCATCCGAATTTAATACAAAAGGCACATTGCCGACTTAAGAACAAGCGGACTGACACTCAAACTTTCTATGATTTGAACCTCTCTTGTGAGTCCAGTTTTAGATTCCGATGCTTCACTTCAGGTTTTTCTGTATACCTTGAAACATCTTATTGACGATGGAACACAGAAATTGCATCCGAATTTAATACAAAAGGCACAATGCCGACTTAAGTACAAGAGGACTGACACTCTAACTTTCTACGATTTGAACCTCTCCTGTGAGTCCAGTTTTAGATTCCGATGCTTCACTTCAGGTTTACTGTATCCCTTGGACCGTCTTATTGACAATGAAACATAGAAATTGCATCCGAATTTAATACAAAAGGCACAATGCCAACTTAAGTACAAGAGGACTGACTCTCTAACTTCGTATGATTTGAACCTCTCCTGTGAGTCCAGTTTTAGATTCCGATGCTTCACTTCAGGTTTACTGTATCCCCTGGACGTTCTTATTGACGATGAAACACAGAAATTGCATCCGAATTTAATACAACAGGCACAATGCCGACTTAAGTACGACAGGACTGACACTCTAACTTTTATTATGATTTGATCCTCTCCTGTGAGTCCAGTTTTAAATTCCGATGCTTCACTTCAGGTTTACTGTTTCCTTGGACGTACTTATTGACGATGAAACACAGAAATTGCATCAAATTTAATACAAAAGGCACAATGCGGACTTAAGTACAAGAGGACTGACACTCTAACTCTCTATGATTTGAACCTCTCCTGTGAGTCCAGTTTTAGATTCCGATGCTTCACTTCAGGTTTACTGTATCCCTTGGACCTTCTTGTTGACGATGAAACACAGAAATTGCATCCGATATTAATACAAGAGGCACAATGCCGACTGAAGCACAAAAGGAATCACACCCTAACTCTCTATGATTTGAACCTCTCCTGTGAGTCCAGTTTTAGATTCCGATGCTTCACTTTAGGTTTACTGTATCCCTTGGACCTGATTATTGACGATGAAACACAGAAATTGCATCCGAATTTAAAAGAAAAGGCACAATACCGACTTAAGTACAAGGGTACCGACACTCTAACTTTCTTTGATTTGAACCTCTCCTGTGAGTCCAGTTTTAGATTCCGATGCGTCACTTCAGGTTTACTGTATCCCCTGGACCTTCTTATTGACGATGAAACACAGAAATTGCATCCGAATTTAATACAAAAGGCACAATACCGACTTAAGTACAAGAGGACTGACTCTCTAACTTACTATGATTTGAACCTCTCCTGTGAGTCCAGTTTTAGATTCCGATGCTTCACTTCAGGTTTACTGTATCCCTTGGACCGTCTTATTGACGATGAAACATATAAATTGCATCCGAATTTAATACAAAAGGCACAATGACGACTTAAGTACAAGAGGACTGACACTCTAACCCTTTATGATTTGAACCTCTCCTGTGAGTCCAGTTTTAGATTCCGATGCTTCACTTCAGGTTTACTGCATCCCTTGGACCTTCTTGTTCACGATGAAACACAGAAATTGCATCCGAATTTAATGCAAAAGGCACAATGCCAACTGAAGTACAAGAGGACTGACTCTCTAACTTTGTATGATTTGAACCTCTCCTGTGAGTCCAGTTTTAGATTCCGATGCTTCACTTTTGGTTTACTGTATCCCTTGGACCTTCTTATTGACGATGAAACACAGATATTAAATCCGAATTTAATACAAAAGGCAAAACACCGACTTAAGTACAAGAGAACTGACACTCTAACTTTCTTTGATTTGAACCTCTCCTGTGAGTCCAGTTATAGATTCCGATGCTTCACTTCAGGTTTACTGTATCCCTTGGACCTGATTATTGACGATGAAACACAGAAATTGCTTCCGAATTTAATATAAAAGGCACAATACCGACTTAAGTACAAGAGTACCGACACTCTATCTTTCTTTGATTTGAACCTCTCCTGTGAGTCCAGTTTTAGATTCTGATGCTTCACTTCAGGTTTACTGTATCCCTTGGACCTTCGTATTGACGATGAAACACAGGAATTGCATCCGAATTTAAAACAAAAGGCACAATGCCGACTTAAGTACAAGAGGACTGACGCTCTAACTTTCTATGATTTGAACCTCTACTGTGAGTCCAGTTTTAGATTCCGATGCTTCACTTCAGGATTACTGTATCCCTTGGACCTTCTTGTTGACGATGAAACACAGAAATTGCATCCCATATTAATACAAAATGCACAATGCCGACTGAAGTACAAAAGGACTCACACCCTAACTCTCTATGCTTTGAACCTCTCCTGTGAGTCCAGTTTTAGGTTCCGATGCTTCACTTCAGGTTTACTGTATCCCTTGGACCTGATTATTGACGATGAAACACAGAAATTGCATCCGTATTTAAAAGAAAAGGCACAATACCGACTTAAGTACACGGGTACGGACACTCTAACTTTCTTTGATTTGAACCTCTCCTGTGAGTCCAGTTTTAGATTCCGATGCGTCACTTCAGGTTTACTGTATCCCCTGGACCTTCTTATTGACGATGAAACACAGAAATTGCATCCGAATTTAATACAAAAGGCACAATACCGACTTAAGTACAAGAGGACTGACTCTCTAACTTACTATGATTGGAACCTCTCCTGTGAGTCCAGTTTTACATTCGGATGCTTCACTTCAGGTTTACTGTATGCCTTGGACCTTCTTATTGACGATGAAACACAGAAATTGCATCCGAATTTAATACAAAAGGCACATTGCCGACTTAAGAACAAGCGGACTGACACTCAAACTTTCTATGATTTGAACCTCTCTTGTGAGTCCAGTTTTAGATTCCGATGCTTCACTTCAGGTTTTTCTGTATACCTTGGAACATCTTATTGACGATGGAACACATAAATTGCATCCGAATTTAATACAAAAGGCACAATGCCGACTTAAGTACAAGAGGACTGACACTCTAACTTTCTATGATTTGAACCTCTCCTGTGAGTCCAGTTTTAGATTCCGATGCTTCACTTCAGGTATACTGTATCCCTTGGACCGTCTTATTGACGACGAAACATATAAATTGCATCCGAATTTAATACAAAATGCACAGTGACGACTTAAGTACAAGAGGACTGACACTCTAACTCTTTATGATTTGAACCTCTCCTGTGAGTCCAGTTTTAGATTCCGATGCTTCACTTCAGGTTTACTGTATCCCTTGGACCTTCTTATTCACGATGAAACACAGAAATTGGATTCGAATTTAATACAAAAGGCACAATGCCGACTTAAGTACAAGACGACTGACACTCTATCTTTTATTGTGATTTGAACCTCTCTTGTGAGTCCAGTTTTAAATTCCGATGCCTCACTTCCGGTTTACTGTTTCCTTGGACGTTCTTATTGACGATAAAACACTGAAATTGCATCCAAATTTAATACAAAAGGCACAATGCGGATTTTAGTACAAGAGGACTGACACTGTAACTCTCCATGATTTGAACCTCTCCTGTGAGTCCAGTTTTGGACTCCGATGCTTCACTACAGGTTTACTGTATCTCTTGGGCATTCGTATTGACGATGAAACATAGAAATTGCATCCGAATTTAATACAAAAGGCACAATGCCAACTTAAGTACAAGAGGACTGACTCTCTAACTTTGTATGATTTGAACCTCTCCTGTGAGTCCAGTTTTAGATTCTGATGCTTCACTTCTGGTTTACTGTATCCCTTGGACCTTGTTATTGACGATGAAACACATAAATTGCATCCGAATTCTACACAAAAGGCAAAATGCCGACTTAAGTACAAGAGGACTGACACTCAAACTCTCTATGATTTGAACAGCTCCTGTGAGTCCAGTTATAGATTCCGATGCCTCACTTCAGGTTTACTGTATCCCTTGGACCTTCTTAACGACGATGAAACACAGAAATTGGATCCGAATTTAATACAAAAGGAACAATGCCGACTTAAGTACAAGAGTAACGACACTCTATCTTTCTTTGATTTGAACCTCTCCTGTGAGTCCAGTTTTAGATTCCGATGCTTCACTTCAGGTTTACTGTATCCCTTGGACCTTCTTAACGACGATGAAACACAGTAATTGGATCCGAATTTAATACAAAAGGCACAATGCCGACTTAAGTACAAGAGTACCGACACTCTACCTTTCTTTGATTTGAACCTCTCCTGTGAGTCCAGTTTTAGATTCCGATGCTTCACTTCAGGTTTACTGTATCCCTTGGACCTTCGTATTGACGATGAAACACAGAAATGGGATCCGAATTAAAACAAAATGCACAATGCCGACTTAAGTACAAGAGGACTGACACTCTAACTTTCAATGATTTGAACCTCTCCTGTGAGTCCTGTTATAGATTCCGATGCTTCACTTCAGGTTTACTGTATCCCTTGGACCTTCTTATTGACGATGAAACACAGATATTAAATCCGAATTTAATACAAAAGGCAAAACACCGACTTAAGTACAAGAGGACTGACACTCTAACTTTCTTTGATTTAAACCTCTCCTGTGAGTCCAGTTATAGATTCCGATGCTTCACTTCAGGTTTACTGTATCCCTTGGACCTGATTATTGACGATGAAACACAGAAATTGCTTCCGAATTTAATATAAAAGCACAATGCCGACTTAAGTACAAGAGGACTGACACTCTAACTTTCTATGATTTGAACCTCTACTGTGAGTCCAGTTTTAGATTCCGATGCTTCACTTCAGGTTTACTGTATCCCTTGGACCTTCTTGTTGACGATGAAACACAGAAATTGCATCCGATATTAATACAAAAGGCACAATGCCGACTGAAGTACAAAAGGACTCACACCCTAACTCTCTATGATTTGAACCTCTCCTGTGAGTCCAGTTTTAGGTTCCGATGCTTCACTTCAGGTTTACTGTATTCCTTGGACCTGATTATTGACGATGAAACACAGAAATTGCATCCGAATTTAAAAGAAAAAGCACAATACCGACTTAAGTACAAGGGTACCGACACTCTAACTTTCTTTGATTTGAACCTCTCCTGTGAGTCCAGTTTTAGATTCCGATGCGTCACTTCAGGTTTACTGTATCCCCTGGACCTTCTTATTGACGATGAAACACAGAAATTGCATCCGAATTTAATACAAAAGGCACAATACCGACTTAAGTACAAGAGGACTGACTCTCTACCTTACTATGATTTGAACCTCTCCTGTGAGTCCAGTTTTACATTCGGATGCTTCACTTCAGGTTTACTGTATGCCTTGGACCTTCTTATTGACGATGAAACACAGAAATTGCATCCGAATTTAATACAAAAGGCACATTGCCGACATAAGAACAAGCGGACTGACACTCAAACTTTCTATGATTTGAACCTCTCTTGTGAGTCCAGTTTTAGATTCCGATGCTTCACTTCAGGTTATTCTGTATACCTTGGAACATCTTATTGACGATGGAACACAGAAATTGCATCCGAATGTAATACAAAAGGCACAATGCCGACTTAAGTACAAGAAGACTGACACTCTAATTTTTTTTGATTTGAACCTCTCCTGTGAGTCCAGTTTTAGATTCCGATGCTGCACTTCAGGTTTACTGTATCCCTTGGACCGTCTTATTGACGATGAAACATATAAATTGCATCCGAATTTAATACAAAAGGCACAATGTCGACTTAAGTACAAGAGGACTGACACTCTAACCCTTTATGATTTGAACCTCTCCTGTGAGTCCAGTTTTAGATTCCGATGCTTCACTTCAGGTTTACTTTATCCCTTGGACCTTCTTATTCACGATGAAACACAGAAATTGGATCCGAATTTAATACAAAAGGCACAATGCCGACTTAAGTCAAGAGGACTGACACTCTAACTTTTATTGTGATTTGAACCTCTCTTGTGAGTCCAAATTTAAATTCCGATGCCTCACTCAGGTTTACTGTTTCCTTGGACGTTCTTATTGACGATAAAACACTGAAATTGCATCCAAATTTAATACAAAAGGCACAATGCGGACTTAAGTACTAGAGGACTGACACTCTAACTCTCTATGATTTGAACCTCTCCTGTGAGTCCAGTTTTGGACTCCGATGCTTCACTTCAGGTTTACTGTATCCCTTGGACCTTCTTAACGACGATGAAACACAGAAATTGGATCCGAATTTAATACAAAAGGCACAATGCCGACTTAAGTACAAGAGTACCGACACTCTATCTTTCTTTGATTTGAACCTCTCCTGAGAGTCCAGTTTTAGATTTTGATGCTTCACTTCAGGTTTACTGTATCCCTTGGACCTTCGTATTGACGATGAAACACAGAAATTGCATCCGAATTTAAAACAAAATGCACAATGCCGACTTAAGTACAAGAGGACTGACACTCTAACTTTCTATGATTTGAACCTCTCCTGTGAGTCCAGTTATAGATTCCGATGCTTCACTTCAGGTTTACTGCATCCCTTGAACCTTCTTATTGACGATGAAACACAGATATTAAATCCGAATTTAATACAAAAGGCAAAACACCGACTTAAGTACAAGAGGACTAACACTCTAACTTTCTTTGATTTGAACCTCTCCTGTGAGTCCAGTTATAGATTCCGATGCTTCACTTCAGGTTTACTGTATCCCTTGGACCTGATTATTGACGATGAAACACAGAAATTGCTTCCGAATTTAATATAAAAGGCACAATACCGACTTAAGTACAAGAGTACCGACACTCTATCTTTCTTTGATTTGAACCTCTCCTGTGAGTCCAGTTTTAGATTCCGATGCTTCACTTCAGGTTTACTGTATCCCTTGGACCTTCGTATTGACGATGAAACACAGGTATTGCATCCGAATTTAAAACAAAAGCACAATGCCGACTTAAGTGCAAGAGGACTGACACTCTAACTTTCTATGATTTGAACGTCTACTGTGAGTCCAGTTTTAGATTCCGATGCTTCACTTCAGGTTTACTGTATCCCTTGGACCTTCTTGTTGACGATGAAACACAGAAATTGCATCTGATATTAATACAAAAGGCACAATGCCGACTGAAGTACAAAAGGACTCACACCCTAACTCTCTATGATTTGAACCTCTCCCGTGAGTCCAGTTTTAGGTTCCGATGCTTCACTTCAGGTTTACTGTATCCCTTGAACCTGATTATTGACGATGAAACACAGAAATTGCATCCGAATTTAAAAGAAAAGGCACAATACCGACTTAAGTACAAGGGTACCGACACTCTAACTTTCTTTGATTTGAACCTCTCCTGTGAGTCCAGTTTTAGATTCCGATGCGTCACTTTTGGTGTACTGTATCCCCTGGACCTTCTTATTGACGATGAAACACAGAAATTGCATCCGAATACAATACAAAAGGCACAATACCGACTTAAGTACAAGAGGACTGACTCTCTAACTTACTATGATTTGAACCTCTCCTGTGAGTCCAGTTTTACATTCGGATGCTTCACTTCAGGTTTACTGTATGCCTTGGACCTTCTTATTGCCGATGAAACACAGAAATTGCATCCGAATTTAATACAAAAGGCACATTGCCGACTTAAGAACAAGCGGACTGACACTCAAACTTTCTATGATTTGAACCTCTCTTGTGAGTCCAGTTTTAGATTCCGATGCTTCACTTCAGGTTTTTCTGTATACCTTGGAACATCTTATTGACGATGGAACACAGAAATTGCATCCGAATTTAATACAAAAATCACAATGCCGACTTAAGTACAAGAGGACTGACACTCTAACTTTTATTGTGATTTGAACCTCTCTTGTGAGTCCAGTTTTAAATTCCGATGCCTCACTTCAGGTTTACTGTTTCCTTGGACGTTCTTATTGACGATAAAACACTGAAATTGCATCCAAATTTAATACAAAAGGCACAATGCGGACTTTAGTACAAGAGGACTGACACTCTAACTCTCTATGATTTGAACCTCTCCTGTGAGTCCAGTTTTGGACTCCGATGCTTCACTTCGGGTTTACTGTATCCCTTGGACCTTTTTAACGACGATGAAACACAGATATTGGATCCGAATTTAATACAAAAGGCACAATGCCGACTTAAGTACAAGAGTACCGACACTATCTTTCTTTGATTTGAACCTCTCCTGTGAGTCCAGTTTTAGATTCCGATGCTTCACTTCAGGTTTACTGTATCCCTTGGACCTGATTATTGACGATGAAACACAGAAATTGCTTCCGAATTTAATATAAAAGGCACAATACCGACTTAAGTACAAGAGTACCGACACTGTATCTTTCTTTGATTTGAACCTCTCCTGTGAGTCCAGTTTTAGATTCCGATGCTTCACTTCAGGTTTACTGTATCCCTTGGACCTTCGTATTGACGATGAAACACAGGAATTGCATCCGAATTTAAAACAAAAGGCACAATGCCGACTTAAGTACAAGAGGACTGACACTCTATCTTTCTATGATTTGAACCTCTACTGTGAGTCCAGTTTTAGATTCCGATGCTTCACTTAAGGTTTACTGTATCTCTTGGACTTATTGACGATGAAACACAGAAATTGCATCCGAATTTAATACAAAAGGCACAATGCCGACTTAAGTACAAGGGGACTGACTCACTAACTTTCTATGATTTGAACCTCTCCTGTGAGTCCAGTTATAGATTCCGATGCCTCACTTCAGGTTTACTGTATCCCTTGGACCTTCTTATTGACGATGAAACACAGATATTAAATCCGAATTTAATACAAAAGGCAAAACACTGACTTAAGTACAAGAGGACTGACACTCTAACTTTCTTTGATTTGAACCCCTCCTGTGAGTCCAGTTATAGATTCCGATGCTTCACTTCAGGTTTACTGTATCCCTTGGAACTTCTTCTTGACGATGGAACACAGAAATTGCATCCGAATTTAATACAAAAGGCATTACTCCGACTTAAGTACAAGCGGACTGATTATCTAACTTTCTATGATTTGGACCTCTCCTGTAAGTCCAGTTTTAGATTCCGATGCTTCACTTCCGGTTTACTGTATCCCTTGGACCTTCTTATTGACGATGAAACACATAAATTGCATCTGAATTTAATATAAAAGGCACAATGCCGACTTAAGTACAAGAGGACTGACACTCTAACTCTCTATGATTTGAAACTCTCCTGTGAGTCCAGTAATAGATTCCGACGCTTCACTTCAGGTTTACTGTATCCCTTAGATCTTCTTATTGACGATGAAACACAGAAATTGCATCCAAATTTAATACAAAAGGCGCAATGCGGACTTAAGTACAAGAGGAGTAACACTCTAACTCTCTATGATTTGAACCTCTCCTGTGAGTCCAGTTTTAGATTCCGATGCTTCACTTCAGGTTTACTGTATCCCTAGGACCTTGTTATTGACGATGAAACACATAAATTGCATCCGAATTTAATACAAAAGGCAAAATGCCGACTTAAGTACAAGAGGACTGATACTCTAACTCTCTATGATTTGAACCTCTCCTGTGAGTCCAGTTTTAGATTCCGATGCGTCACTTCAGGTTTACTGTATCCCCTGGACCTTCTTATTGACGATGAAACACAGAAATTGCATCCGAATTTAATACAAAAGGCACAATACCGACTTAAGTACAAGAGGACTGACTCTCTAACTTACTATGATTTGAACCTCTCCTGTGAGTCCAGTTTTACATTCGGATGCTTCACTTCAGGTTTACTGTATGCCTTGGACCTTCTTATTGACGATGAAACACAGAAATTGCGTCCGAATTTAATACAAAAGGCACATTGCCGACTTAAGAACAAGAGGACTGACACTCTAACTCTCTATGATTTGAACCTCTCCTGTGAGTCCAGTTCTAGATTCCGATGCTTCACTTAAGGTTTACTGTATCTCTTGGACTTACTTACTGACGATGAAACACAGAAATTGCATCCGAATTTAATACAAAAGTTACAATGCCGACTTAAGTACAAGGGGACTGACTCTCTAACTATCTATGATTTGAACCTCTCCTGTAAGTCCAGTTTTAGATTCCGATGCCTCACTTCAGGTTTACTGTATCCCTTGGACCTTCTTATTGACGATGAAACACAGATATTAAATCCGAATTTAATACAAAAGGCAAAACACCGACTTAAGTACAAGAGGATTGACACTCTAACTTTCTTTGATTTGAACCCCTATTGTGAGTCCAGTTATAGATTCCGATGCTTCACTTCAGGTTTACTGTATCCCTTTGAAACTTCTTCTTGACGATGGAACACAGAAATTGCATCCGAATTTAATACAAAAGGCATTACTCCGACTTAAGTACAAGCGGACTGATTATCTAACTTTCTATGATTTGGACCTCTCCTGTAAGTCCAGTTTTAGATTCCGATGCTTCACTTCCGGTTTACTGTATCCCTTGGACCTTCTTATTGACGATGAAACACATAAATTGCATCTGAATTTAATATAAAAGGCACAATGCCGACTTAAGTACAAGAGGACTGACACTCTATCTCTCTATGATTTGAAACTCTCCTGTGAGTCCAGTTTTAGATTCCGATGCTTCACTTCAGGTTTACTGTATCCCTTAGACCTTCTTATTGACGATGAAACACAGAAATTGCATCCAAATTTAATACAAAAAGCGCAATGCGGACTTAAGTACAACAGGAGTAACCCTCTAACTCTCTATGATTTGAACCTCTCCTGTGAGTCCAATTTTAGATTCCGATGCTTCACTGCCGGTTTACTGTATCCCTAGGACCTTGTTATTGACGATGAAACACATAAATTGCATCCGAATTTAATACAAAAGGCAAAATGCCGACTTAAGTACAAGAGGACTGACACTCTAAATCTCTATGATTTGAACCTCTACTGTGAGTCCAGTTTTAGATTCCGATGCGTCACTTCAGGTTTACTGTATCCCCTGGACCTTCTTATTGACGATGAAACACAGAAATTGCATCCGAATTTAATACAAAAGGCACAATGCCGACTGAAGTACAAAAGGACTCACACCCTAACTCTCTATGATTTGAACCTCTCCTGTGAGTCCAGTTTTAGGTTCCGATGCTTCACTTCAGGTTTACTGTATTCCTTGGACCTGATTATTGACGATGAAACACAGAAATTGCATCCGAATTTAAAAGAAAAAGCACAATACCGACTTAAGTACAAGGGTACCGACACTCTAACTTTCTTTGATTTGAACCTCTCCTGTGAGTCCAGTTTTAGATTCCGATGCGTCACTTCAGGTTTACTGTATCCCCTGGACCTTCTTATTGACGATGAAACACAGAAATTGCATCCGAATTTAATACAAAAGGCACAATACCGACTTAAGTACAAGAGGACTGACTCTCTACCTTACTATGATTTGAACCTCTCCTGTGAGTCCAGTTTTACATTCGGATGCTTCACTTCAGGTTTACTGTATGCCTTGGACCTTCTTATTGACGATGAAACACAGAAATTGCATCCGAATTTAATACAAAAGGCACATTGCCGACATAAGAACAAGCGGACTGACACTCAAACTTTCTATGATTTGAACCTCTCTTGTGAGTCCAGTTTTAGATTCCGATGCTTCACTTCAGGTTATTCTGTATACCTTGGAACATCTTATTGACGATGGAACACAGAAATTGCATCCGAATGTAATACAAAAGGCACAATGCCGACTTAAGTACAAGAAGACTGACACTCTAATTTTTTTTGATTTGAACCTCTCCTGTGAGTCCAGTTTTAGATTCCGATGCTGCACTTCAGGTTTACTGTATCCCTTGGACCGTCTTATTGACGATGAAACATATAAATTGCATCCGAATTTAATACAAAAGGCACAATGTCGACTTAAGTACAAGAGGACTGACACTCTAACCCTTTATGATTTGAACCTCTCCTGTGAGTCCAGTTTTAGATTCCGATGCTTCACTTCAGGTTTACTTTATCCCTTGGACCTTCTTATTCACGATGAAACACAGAAATTGGATCCGAATTTAATACAAAAGGCACAATGCCGACTTAAGTCAAGAGGACTGACACTCTAACTTTTATTGTGATTTGAACCTCTCTTGTGAGTCCAGTTTTAAATTCCGATGCCTCACTCAGGTTTACTGTTTCCTTGGACGTTCTTATTGACGATAAAACACTGAAATTGCATCCAAATTTAATACAAAAGGCACAATGCGGACTTAAGTACTAGAGGACTGACACTCTAACTCTCTATGATTTGAACCTCTCCTGTGAGTCCAGTTTTGGACTCCGATGCTTCACTTCAGGTTTACTGTATCCCTTGGACCTTCTTAACGACGATGAAACACAGAAATTGGATCCGAATTTAATACAAAAGGCACAATGCCGACTTAAGTACAAGAGTACCGACACTCTATCTTTCTTTGATTTGAACCTCTCCTGAGAGTCCAGTTTTAGATTTTGATGCTTCACTTCAGGTTTACTGTATCCCTTGGACCTTCGTATTGACGATGAAACACAGAAATTGCATCCGAATTTAAAACAAAATGCACAATGCCGACTTAAGTACAAGAGGACTGACACTCTAACTTTCTATGATTTGAACCTCTCCTGTGAGTCCAGTTATAGATTCCGATGCTTCACTTCAGGTTTACTGCATCCCTTGAACCTTCTTATTGACGATGAAACACAGATATTAAATCCGAATTTAATACAAAAGGCAAAACACCGACTTAAGTACAAGAGGACTAACACTCTAACTTTCTTTGATTTGAACCTCTCCTGTGAGTCCAGTTATAGATTCCGATGCTTCACTTCAGGTTTACTGTATCCCTTGGACCTGATTATTGACGATGAAACACAGAAATTGCTTCCGAATTTAATATAAAAGGCACAATACCGACTTAAGTACAAGAGTACCGACACTCTATCTTTCTTTGATTTGAACCTCTCCTGTGAGTCCAGTTTTAGATTCCGATGCTTCACTTCAGGTTTACTGTATCCCTTTGACCTTCGTATTGACGATGAAACACAGGTATTGCATCCGAATTTAAAACAAAAGGCACAATGCCGACTTAAGTGCAAGAGGACTGACACTCTAACTTTCTATGATTTGAACGTCTACTGTGAGTCCAGTTTTAGATTCCGATGCTTCACTTCAGGTTTACTGTATCCCTTGGACCTTCTTGTTGACGATGAAACACAGAAATTGCATCTGATATTAATACAAAAGGCACAATGCCGACTGAAGTACAAAAGGACTCACACCCTAACTCTCTATGATTTGAACCTCTCCCGTGAGTCCAGTTTTAGGTTCCGATGCTTCACTTCAGGTTTACTGTATCCCTTGAACCTGATTATTGACGATGAAACACAGAAATTGCATCCGAATTTAAAAGAAAAGGCACAATACCGACTTAAGTACAAGGGTACCGACACTCTAACTTTCTTTGATTTCAACCTCTCCTGTGAGTCCAGTTTTAGATTCCGATGCGTCACTTTTGGTGTACTGTATCCCCTGGACCTTCTTATTGACGATGAAACACAGAAATTGCATCCGAATACAATACAAAAGGCACAATACCGACTTAAGTACAAGAGGACTGACTCTCTAACTTACTATGATTTGAACCTCTCCTGTGAGTCCAGTTTTACATTCGGATGCTTCACTTCAGGTTTACTGTATGCCTTGGACCTTCTTATTGACGATGAAACACAGAAATTGCATCCGAATTTAATACAAAAGGCACATTGCCGACTTAAGAACAAGCGGACTGACACTCAAACTTTCTATGATTTGAACCTCTCTTGTGAGTCCAGTTTTAGATTCCGATGCTTCACTTCAGGTTTTTCTGTATACCTTGGAACATCTTATTGACGATGGAACACAGAAATTGCATCCGAATTTAATACAAAAGGCACAATGCCGACTTAAGTACAAGAGGACTGACACTCTAACTTTTATTGTGATTTGAACCTCTCTTGTGAGTCCAGTTTTAAATTCCGATGCCTCACTTCAGGTTTACTGTTTCCTTGGACGTTCTTATTGACGATAAAACACTGAAATTGCATCCAAATTTAATACAAAAGGCACAATGCGGACTTTAGTACAAGAGGACTGACACTCTAACTCTCTATGATTTGAACCTCTCCTGTGAGTCCAGTTTTGGACTCCGATGCTTCACTTCAGGTTTACTGTATCCCTTGGACCTTTTTAACGACGATGAAACACAGATATTGGATCCGAATTTAATACAAAAGGCACAATGCCGACTTAAGTACAAGAGTACCGACACTATCTTTCTTTGATTTGAACCTCTCCTGTGAGTCCAGTTTTAGATTCCGATGCTTCACTTCAGGTTTACTGTATCCCTTGGACCTGATTATTGACGATGAAACACAGAAATTGCTTCCGAATTTAATATAAAAGGCACAATACCGACTTAAGTACAAGAGTACCGACACTCTATCTTTCTTTGATTTGAACCTCTCCTGTGAGTCCAGTTTTAGATTCCGATGCTTCACTTCAGGTTTACTGTATCCCTTGGACCTTCGTATTGACGATGAAACACAGGAATTGCATCCGAATTTAAAACAAAAGGCACAATGCCGACTTAAGTACAAGAGGACTGACACTCTATCTTTCTATGATTTGAACCTCTACTGTGAGTCCAGTTTTAGATTCCGATGCTTCACTTAAGGTTTACTGTATCTCTTGGACTTATTGACGATGAAACACAGAAATTGCATCCGAATTTAATACAAAAGGCACAATGCCGACTTAAGTACAAGGGGACTGACTCACTAACTTTCTATGATTTGAACCTCTCCTGTGAGTCCAGTTATAGATTCCGATGCCTCACTTCAGGTTTACTGTATCCCTTGGACCTTCTTATTGACGATGAAACACAGATATTAAATCCGAATTTAATACAAAAGGCAAAACACTGACTTAAGTACAAGAGGACTGACACTCTAACTTTCTTTGATTTGAACCCCTCCTGTGAGTCCAGTTATAGATTCCGATGCTTCACTTCAGGTTTACTGTATCCCTTGGAACTTCTTCTTGACGATGGAACACAGAAATTGCATCCGAATTTAATACAAAAGGCATTACTCCGACTTAAGTACAAGCGGACTGATTATCTAACTTTCTATGATTTGGACCTCTCCTGTAAGTCCAGTTTTAGATTCCGATGCTTCACTTCCGGTTTACTGTATCCCTTGGACCTTCTTATTGACGATGAAACACATAAATTGCATCTGAATTTAATATAAAAGGCACAATGCCGACTTAAGTACAAGAGGACTGACACTCTAACTCTCTATGATTTGAAACTCTCCTGTGAGTCCAGTAATAGATTCCGACGCTTCACTTCAGGTTTACTGTATCCCTTAGATCTTCTTATTGACGATGAAACACAGAAATTGCATCCAAATTTAATACAAAAGGCGCAATGCGGACTTAAGTACAAGAGGAGTAACACTCTAACTCTCTATGATTTGAACCTCTCCTGTGAGTCCAGTTTTAGATTCCGATGCTTCACTTCAGGTTTACTGTATCCCTAGGACCTTGTTATTGACGATGAAACACATAAATTGCATCCGAATTTAATACAAAAGGCAAAATGCCGACTTAAGTACAAGAGGACTGATACTCTAACTCTCTATGATTTGAACCTCTCCTGTGAGTCCAGTTTTAGATTCCGATGCGTCACTTCAGGTTTACTGTATCCCCTGGACCTTCTTATTGACGATGAAACACAGAAATTGCATCCGAATTTAATACAAAAGGCACAATACCGACTTAAGTACAAGAGGACTGACTCTCTAACTTACTATGATTTGAACCGCTCCTGTGAGTCCAGTTTTACATTCGGATGCTTCACTTCAGGTTTACTGTATGCCTTGGACCTTCTTATTGACGATGAAACACAGAAATTGCATCCGAATTTAATACAAAAGGCACATTGCCGACTTAAGAACAAGAGGACTGACACTCTAACTCTCTATGATTTGAACCTCTCCTGTGAGTCCAGTTCTAGATTCCGATGCTTCACTTAAGGTTTACTGTATCTCTTGGACTTACTTACTGACGATGAAACACAGAAATTGCATCCGAATTTAATACAAAAGTTACAATGCCGACTTAAGTACAAGGGGACTGACTCTCTAACTATCTATGATTTGAACCTCTCCTGTAAGTCCAGTTTTAGATTCCGATGCCTCACTTCAGGTTTACTGTATCCCTTGGACCTTCTTATTGACGATGAAACACAGATATTAAATCCGAATTTAATACAAAAGGCAAAACACCGACTTAAGTACAAGAGGATTGACACTCTAACTTTCTTTGATTTGAACCCCTATTGTGAGTCCAGTTATAGATTCCGATGCTTCACTTCAGGTTTACTGTATCCCTTTGAAACTTCTTCTTGACGATGGAACACAGAAATTGCATCCGAATTTAATACAAAAGGCATTACTCCGACTTAAGTACAAGCGGACTGATTATCTAACTTTCTATGATTTGGACCTCTCCTGTAAGTCCAGTTTTAGATTCCGATGCTTCACTTCCGGTTTACTGTATCCCTTGGACCTTCTTATTGACGATGAAACACATAAATTGCATCTGAATTTAATATAAAAGGCACAATGCCGACTTAAGTACAAGAGGACTGACACTCTATCTCTCTATGATTTGAAACTCTCCTGTGAGTCCAGTTTTAGATTCCGATGCTTCACTTCAGGTTTACTGTATCCCTTAGACCTTCTTATTGACGATGAAACACAGAAATTGCATCCAAATTTAATACAAAAAGCGCAATGCGGACTTAAGTACAACAGGAGTAACCCTCTAACTCTCTATGATTTGAACCTCTCCTGTGAGTCCAATTTTAGATTCCGATGCTTCACTGCCGGTTTACTGTATCCCTAGGACCTTGTTATTGACGATGAAACACATAAATTGCATCCGAATTTAATACAAAAGGCAAAATGCCGACTTAAGTACAAGAGGACTGACACTCTAAATCTCTATGATTTGAACCTCTACTGTGAGTCCAGTTTTAGATTCCGATGCGTCACTTCAGGTTTACTGTATCCCCTGGACCTTCTTATTGACGATGAAACACAGAAATTGCATCCGAATTTAATACAAAAGGCACAATACCGACTTAAGTACATGAGGACTGACTCTCTAACTTACTATGATTTGAACCTCTCCTGTGAGTCCAGTTTTACATTCGGATGCTTCACTTCAGGTTTACTGTATGCCTTGGACCTTCCTATTGACGATGAAACACAGAAATTGCATCCGAATTTAATACAAAAGGCACATTGCCGACTTAAGAACAAGCGGACTGACACTCAAACTTTCTATGATTTGAACCTCTCTTGTGAGTCCAGTTTTAGATTCCGATGCTTCACTTCTGGTTTTTCTGTATACCTTGGAACATCTTATTGACGATGGAACACAGAAATTGCATCCGAATTTAATACAAAAGGCACAATGCCGACTTAAGTACAAGAGGACTGACACTCTATCTTTCTTTGATTTGAACCTCTCCTGTGAGTCCAGTTTTAGATTCCGATGCTTCACTTCAGGTTTACTGTATCCCTTGGACCTTCGTATTGACGATGAAACACAGGAATTGCATCCGAATTTAAAACAAAAGGCACAATGCCGACTTAAGTGCAAGAGGACTGACACTCTAACTTTCTATGATTTGAACGTCTACTGTGAGTCCAGTTTTAGATTCCGATGCTTCACTTCAGGTTTACTGTATCCCTTGGACCTTCTTGTTGACGATGAAACACAGAAATTGCATCCGATATTAATACAAAAGGCACAATGCCGACTGAAGTACAAAAGGACTCACACCCTAACTCTCTATGATTTGAACCTCTCCTGTGAGTCCAGTTTTAGGTTCCGATGCTTCACTTCAGGTTTAATGTATCCCTTGAACCTGATTATTGACGATGAAACACAGAAATTGCATCCGAATTTAAAAGAAAAGGCACAATACCGACTTAAGTACAAGGGTACCGACTCTCTAATTTTCTTTGATTTGAACCTCTCCTGTGAGTCCAGTTTTAGATTCCGATGCGTCACTTCAGGTGTACTGTATCCCCTGGACCTTCTTATTGACGATGAAACACAGAAATTGCATCCGAATACAATACAAAAGGCACAATACCGACTTAAGTACAAGAGGACTGACTCTCTAACTTACTATGATTTGAACCTCTCCTGTGAGTCCAGTTTTACATTCGGATGCTTCACTTCAGGTTTACTGTATGCCTTGGACCTTCTTATTGACGATGAAACACAGAAATTGCATCCGAATTTAATACAAAAGGCACATTGCCGACTTAAGAACAAGCGGACTGACACTCAAACTTTCTATGATTTGAACCTCTCTTGTGAGTCCAGTTTTAGATTCCGATGCTTCACTTCAGGTTTTTCTGTATACCTTGGATCATCTTATTGACGATGGAACACAGAAATTGCATCCGAATTTAATACAAAAGGCACAATGCCGACTTAAGTACAAGAGGACTGACACTCTAACTTTTATTGTGATTTGAACCTCTCTTGTGAGTCCAGTTTTAAATTCCGATGCCTCACTTCAGGTTTACTGTTTCCTTGGACGTTCTTATTGACGATAAAACACTGAAATTGCATCCAAATTTAATACAAAAGGCACAATGCGGACTTTAGTACAAGAGGACTGACACTCTAACTCTCTATGATTTGAACCTCTCCTGTGAGTCCAGTTTTGGACTCCGATGCTTCACTTCAGGTTTACTGTATCCCTTGGACCTTTTTAACGACGATGGAACACAGATATTGGATCCGATTTTAATACAAAAGGCACAATGCCGACTTCAGTACAAGAGTACCGACACTATCTTTCTTTGATTTGAACCTCTCCTGTGAGTCCAGTTTTAGATTCCGATGCTTCACTTCAGGTTTACTGTATCCCTTGGACCTGATTATTGACGATGAAACACAGAAATTGCTTCCGAATTTAATATAAAAGGCACAATACCGACTTAAGTACAAGAGTACCGACACTCTATCTTTCTTTGATTTGAACCTCTCCTGTGAGTCCAGTTTTAGATTCCGATGCTTCACTTCAGGTTTACTGTATCCCTTGGACCTTCGTATTGACGATGAAACACAGGAATTGCATCCGAATTTAAAACAAAAGGCACAATGCCGACTTAAGTACAAGAGGACTGACACTCTATCTTTCTATGATTTGAACCTCTACTGTGAGTCCAGTTTTAGATTCCGATGCTTCACTTAAGGTTTACTGTATCTCTTGGACTTATTGACGATGAAACACAGAAATTGCATCCGAATTTAATACAAAAGGCACAATGCCGACTTAAGTACAAGGGGACTGACTCACTAACTTTCTATGATTTGAACCTCTCCTGTGAGTCCAGTTATAGATTCCGATGCCTCACTTCAGGTTTACTGTATCCCTTGGACCTTCTTATTGACGATGAAACACAGATATTAAATCCGAATTTAATACAAAAGGCAAAACACCGACTTAAGTACAAGAGGACTGACACTCTAACTTTCTTTGATTTGAACCCCTCCTGTGAGTCCAGTTATAGATTCCGATGCTTCACTTCAGGTTTACTGTATCCCTTGGAACTTCTTCTTGACGATGGAACACAGAAATTGCATCCGAATTTAATACAAAAGGCATTACTCCGACTTAAGTACAAGCGGACTGATTATCTAACTTTCTATGATTTGGACCTCTCCTGTAAGTCCAGTTTTAGATTCCGATGCTTCACTTCCGGTTTACTGTATCCCTTGGACCTCCTTATTGACGATGAAACACATAAATTGCATCTGAATTTAATATAAAAGGCACAATGCCGACTTAAGTACAAGAGGACTGACACTCTAACTCTCTATGATTTGAAACTCTCCTGTGAGTCCAGTTATAGATTCCGACGCTTCACTTCAGGTTTACTGTATCCCTTAGATCTTCTTATTGACGATGAAACACAGAAATTGCATCCAAATTTAATACAAAAGGCGCAATGCGGACTTAAGTACAAGAGGAATAACACTCTAACTCTCTATGATTTGAACCTGTCCTGTGAGTCCAGTTTTAGATTCCGATGCTTCACTTCAGGTTTACTGTATCCCTAGGACCTTGTTATTGACGATGAAACACATAAATTGCATCCGAATTTAATACAAAAGGCAAAATGCCGACTTAAGTACAAGAGGACTGATACTCTAACTCTCTATGATTTGAACCTCTCCTGTGAGTCCAGTTTTAGATTCCGATGCGTCACTTCAGGTTTACTGTATCCCCTGGACCTTCTTATTGACGATGAAACACAGAAATTGCATCCGAATTTAATACAAAAGGCACAATACCGACTTAAGTACAAGAGGACTGACTCTCTAACTTACTATGATTTGAACCTCTCCTGTGAGTCCAGTTTTACATTCGGATGCTTCACTTCAGGTTTACTGTATGCCTTGGACCTTCTTATTGACGATGAAGCACAGAAATTGCATCCGAATTTAATACAAAAGGCACATTGCCGACTTAAGAACAAGAGGACTGACACTCTAACTCTCTATGATTTGAACCTCTCCTGTGAGTCCAGTTCTAGATTCCGATGCTTCACTTAAGGTTTACTGTAACTCTTGGACTTACTTACTGACGATGAAACACTGAAATTGCATCCGAATTTAATACAAAAGGCACAATCCCGACTTAAGTACAAGGGGACTGACTCTCTAACTTTCTATGATTTGAACCTCTCCTGTGAGTCCAGTTTTAGATTCCGATGCCTCACTTCAGGTTTACTGTATCCCTTGGACCTTCTTATTGACGACGAAACACAGATATTAAATCCGAATTTAATACAAAAGGCAAAACACCGACTTAAGTACAAGAGGATTGACACTCTAACTTTCTTTGATTTGAACCCCTATTGTGAGTCCAGTTATAGATTCCGATGCTTCACTTCAGGTTTACTGTATCCCTTTGAAACTTCTTCTTGACGATGGAACACAGAAATTGCATCCGAATTTAATACAAAAGGCATTACTCCGACTTAAGTACAAGCGGACTGATTATCTAACTTTCTATGATTTGGACCTCTCCTGTAAGTCCAGTTTTAGATTCCGATGCTTCACTTCCGGTTTACTGTATCCCTTGGACCTTCTTATTGACGATGAAACACATAAATTGCATCTGAATTTAATATAAAAGGCACAATGCCGACTTAAGTACAAGAGGACTGACACTCTAACTCTCTATGATTTGAAACTCTCCTGTGAGTCCAGTTTTAGATTCCGATGCTTCACTTCAGGATTACTGCATCCCTTAGATATTCTTATTGACGATGAAACACAGAAATTGCATCCAAATTTAATACAAGAAGCGCAATGCGGACTTAAGTACAACAGGAGTAACACTCTAACTCTCTATGATTTGAACCTCTCCTGTGAGTCCAATTTTAGATTCCGATGCTTCACTGCCGGTTTACTGTATCCCTAGGACTTTGTTATTGACGATGAAACACATAAATTGCATCCAAATTTAATACAAAAGGCAAAATGCCGACTTAAGTACAAGAGGACTGACACTCTAAATCTCTATGATTTGAACCTCTCCTGTGAGTCCAGTTTTAGATTCCGATGCGTCACTTCAGGTTTACTGTATCCCCTGGACCTTCTTATTGACGATGAAACACAGAAATTGCATCCGAATTTAATACAAAAGGCACAATACCGACTTAAGTGCAAGAGGACTGACTCTCTAACTTACTATGATTTGAACCTCTCCTGTGAGTCCAGTTTTACATTCGGATGCTTCACTTCAGGTTTACTGTATGCCTTGGACCTTCCTATTGACGATGAAACACAGAAATTGCATCCGAATTTAATACAAAAGGCACATTGCCGACTTAAGAACAAGCGGACTGACACTCAAACTTTCTATGATTTGAACCTCTCTTGTGAGTCCAGTTTTAGATTCCGATGCTTCACTTCAGGTTTTTCTGTATACCTTGGAACATCTTATTGACGATGGAACACAGAAATTGCATCCGAATTTAAGACAAAAGGCACAATGCCGACTTAAGTACAAGAGGACTGACACTCTAACTTTCTATGATTTGAACCTCTCCTGTGAGTCCAGTTTTAGATTCCGATGCTTCACTTCAGGTTTACTGTATCCCTTGGACCGTCTTATTGACGATGAAACATATAAATTGCATCCGAATTTAATACATAAGGCACAATGACGACTTAAGTACAAGAGGACTGACACTCTAACCCTTTATGATTTGAACCTCTCCTGTGAGACCAGTTTTAGATTCCGATGCTTCACTTCAGGTTTACTGTATCCCTTGGACCTTCTTAACGACGATGAAACACAGAAATTGGATCGGAATTTAATACAAAAGGCATAATGCCGACTTAAGTACAAGAGTAACGACACTCTATCTTTCTTTGATTTGAACCTCTCCTGTGAGTCGAGTTTTAAATTCCGATGCTTCACTTCAGGTTTACTGTTTCCTTGGACGTTCTTATTGACGATGAAACACAGAAATTGCATCCAAATTTAATACAAAAGGCGCAATGCGGACTTAAGTACAAGAGGAGTAACACTCTAACTCTCTATGATTTGAACCTCTCCTGTGAGTCCAGTTTTAGATTCCGATGCTTCACTTCCGGTTTACTGTATCCCTAGGACCTTGTTATTGACGATGAAACACATAAATTGCATCCGAATTTAATACAAAAGGCAAAATGAAGACTTAAGTACAAGAGGACTGACACTCTAAATCTCTATGATTTGAACCTCTCCTGTGAGTCCAGTTTTAGATTCCGATGCGTCACTTCAGGTTTACTGTATCCCTTGGACCTTCTTATTGACGATGAAACACAGATATTAAATACGAATTTAATACAAAAGGTTAAAACACCGACTTAAGTACAAGAGGACTGACACTCTAACTTTCTTTGATTTGAACCCCTATTGTGAGTCCAGTTATAGATTCCGATGCTTCACTTCAGGTTTACTGTATCCCTTTGAAACTTCTTCTTGACGATGGAACACAGAAATTGCATCCGAATTTAATACAAAAGGCATTAATTCGACTTAAGTACAAGCGGACTGATTATCTAAGTTTCTATGATTTGGACCTCTCCTGTAAGTCCAGTTTTAGATTCCGATGCTTCACTTCCGGTTTACTGTATCCCTTGGACCTTCGTATTGACGATGAATCACATAAATTGCATCTGAATTTAATATAAAAGGCACAATGCCGACTTAAGTACAAGAGGACTGACACTCTAACTCTCTAATATTTGAAACTCTCCTGTGAGTCCAGTTTTAGATTCCGATGCTTCACTTCAGGTTTACTGTATCCCTTAGACCTTCTTATTGACGATGAAACACAGAAATTGCATCCAAATTTAATACTAAAGGCGCAATGCGGACTTAAGTACAACAGGAGTAACACTCTAATTCTCTATGATTTGAACCTCTCCTGTGAGTCCAATTTTAGATTCCGATGCTTCACTGCCGGTTTACTGTATCCCTAGGACCTTGTTATTGACGATGAAACACATAAATTGCATCCGAATTTAATACAAAAGGCAAAATGAAGACTTAAGTACAAGAGGACTGACACTCTAAATCTCTATGATTTGAACCTCTCCTGTGAGTCCAGTTTTAGATTCCGATGCGTCACTTCAGGTTTACTGTATCCCCTGGACCTTCTTATTGACGATGAAACACAGAAATTGCATCCGAATTTAATACAAAAGGCACAATACCGACTTAAGTACAAGAGGACTGACTCTCTAACTTACTATGATTTGAACCTCTCCTGTGAGTCCAGTTTTACATTCGGATGCTTCACTTCAGGTTTACTGTATGCCTTGGACCTTCCTATTGACGATGAAACACAGAAATTGCATCCGAATTTAATACAAAAGGCACATTGCCGACTTAAGAACAAGCGGACTGACACTCAAAATTTCTATGATTTGAACCTCTCTTGTGAGTCCAGTTTTAGATTCCGATGCTTCACTTCAGGTTTTTCTGTATACCTTGGAACATCTTATTGACGATGGAACACAGAAATTGCATCCGAATTTAATACAAAAGGCACAATGCCGACTTAAGTACAAGAGGACTGACACTCTAACTTTCTATGATTTGAACCTCTCCTGTGAGTCCAGTTTTAGATTCCGATGCTTCACTTCAGGTTTACTGTATCCCTTGGACCGTCTTATTGACGATGAAACATATAAATTGCATCCGAATTTAATACAAAAGTTACAATGACGACTTAAGTACAAGAGGACTGACACTCTAACCCTTTATGATTTGAACCTCTCCTGTGAGACCAGTTTTAGATTCCGATGCTTCACTTCAGGTTTACTGTATCCCTTGGACCTTCTTATTGACGATGAAACACAGAAATTGGATCCGAACTTAATACAAAAGGCACAATGCCGACTTAAGTACCAGAGGACTGACACACTAACTTTTATTGTGATTTGAACCTCTCTTCTGAGTCCAGTTTTAAATTTCGATGCCTCACATCAGGTTTACTGTTTCCTTGGACCTTGTTATTGACGATGAAACACATAAATTGCATCCGAATTTTACACAAAAGGCAAAATGCCGACTTAAGTACAAGAGGACTGACACTCTAACTCTCTATGATTTGAACAGCTCCTGTGAGTCCAGTTATAGATTCCGATGCTTCACTTCAGGTTTACTGTATCCCTTGGACCTTCTTAACGACGATGGAACACAGAAATTGGATCGGAATTAATTACAAAAGGCACAATGCCGACTTAAGTACAAGAGTAACGACGCTCTATCTTTCTTTGATTTGAACCTCTCCTGTGAGTCCAGTTTTAAATTCCGATGCTTCACTTCAGGTTTACTGTTTCCTTGGACGTTCTTATTGACGATGAAACACAGAAATTGCATCCAAATTTAATACAAAAGGCGCAATGCGGACTTAAGTACAAGAGGAGTAACACTCTAAATCTCTATGATTTGACCCTCTCCTGTGAGTCCAGTTTTAGATTCCGATGCTTCACTTCCGGTTTACTGTATCCCTAGGACCTTGTTAATTACGATAAAACACATAAATTGCATCCGAGTTTAATACAAAAGGCAAAATGCCGACTTAAGTACAAGAGGTCTGACACTCTAACCCTCTATGATTTGAACCTCTCCTGTGAGTCCAGTTTTACATTCGGATGCTTCACTTCAGGTTTACTGTATGCCTTGGACCTTCCTATTGACGATGAAACACAGAAATTGCATCCGAATTTAATGCAAAAGACACATTGCCGACTTAAGAACAAGCGGTCTGACACTCAAACTTTCTATGATTTGAACCTCTCCTGTGAGTCCAGTTTTAGATTCCGATGCTTCACTTCCGGTTTACTGTATCCCTAGGACCTTGTTATTGACGATGAAACACATAAATTGCATCCGAATTTAATACAAAAGGCAAAATGCCGACTTAAGTACAAGAGGACTGACACTCTAACTCTCTATGATTTGAACCTCTCCTGTGAGTTCAGTTTTAGATTCCGATGCGTCACTTCAGGTTTACTGTATCCCCTGGACCTTCTTATTGACGATGAAACACAGAAATTGCATCCGAATTTCATACAAAAGGCACAATACCGACTTAAGTACAAGAGGACTGACTCTCTAACTTACTATGATTTGAACCTCTCCTGTGAGTCCAGTTTTACATTCGGATGCTTCACTTCAGGTTTACTGTATGCCTTGGACCTTCTTATTGACGATGAAACACAGAAATTGCATCCGAATTTAATACAAAAGGCACATTGCCGACTTAAGAACAAGAGGACTGACACTCTAACTCTCTATGATTTGAACCTCTCCTGTGAGTCCAGTTTTAGATTCCGATGCTTCACTTAAGGTTTACTGTATCTCTTGGACTTACTTACTGACGATGAAACACAGAAATTGCATCCGAATTTAATACAAAAGGCACAATGCCGACATAAGTACAAGGGGACTGACTCTCTAACTTTCTATGATTTGAACCTCTCCTGTGAGTCCAGTTATAGATTCCGATGCCTCACTTCAGGTTTACTGTATCCCTTGGACCTTCTTATTGACGATGAAACACAGATATTAAATCCGAATTTAATACAAAAGGCAAAACACCGACTTAAGTACAAGAGGACTGACACTCTAACTTTCTTTGATTTGAACCCCTATTGTGTGTCCAGTTATAGATTCCGATGCTTCACTTCAGGTTTACTGTATCCCTTTGAAACTTCTTCTTGACGATGGAACGCAGAAATTGCATCCGAATTTAATACAAAAGGCATTACTTCGACTTAAGTACAAGCGGACTGATTATCTAAGTTCCTATGATTTGGACCTCTCCTGTAAGTCCAGTTTTAGATTCCGATGCTTCACTTCCGGTTTACTGTATCCCTTGGACCTTCTTATTGACGATGAAACACATAAATTGCATCTGAATTTAATATAAAAGGCACAATGCCGACTTAAGTACATGAGGACTGACACTTTAACTCTCTATGATTTGAAACTCTCCTGTGAGTCCAGTTTTAGATTCCGATGCTTCACTTCAGGTTTACTGTATCCCTTAGACCTTCTTATTGACGATGAAACACAGAAATTGCATCCAAATTTAATACAAAAGGCGCAATGCGGACTTAAGTACAACAGGAGTAACACTCTAACTCTCTATGATTTGAACCTCTCCTGTGAGTCCAATTTTAGATTCCGATGCTTCACTGCCAGTTTACTGTATCCCTAGGACCTTGTTATTGACGATGAAACACATAAATTGCATCCGAATTTAATACAAAAGGCAAAATGCCGACTTAAGTACAAGAGGACTGACACTCTAAATCTCTATGATTTGAACCTCTCCTGTGAGTCCAGTTTTAGATTCCGATGCGTCACATCAGGGTTACTGTATCCCCTGGACCTTCTTATTGACGATGAAACACAGAAATTGCATCCGAATTTAATACAAAAGGCACAATACCGACTTAAGTACAAGAGGACTGACTCTCTAACTTACTATGATTTGAACCTCTCCTGTGAGTCCAGTTTTACATTCGGATGCTTCACTTCAGGTTTACTGTATGCCTTGGATCTTCCTATTGACGATGAAACACAGAAATTGCATCCGAATTTAATACAAAAGGCACATTGCCGACTTAAGAACAAGCGGACTGACACTCAAAATTTCTATGATTTGAACCTCTCTTGTGAGTACAGTTTTAGATTCCGATGCTTCACTTCAGGTTTTTCTGTATACCTTGGGACATCTTATTGACGATGGAACAAAGAAATTGCATCCGAATTTAATACAAAAGGCACAATGCCGACTTAAGTACAAGAGGACTGACACTCTAACTTTCTATGATTTGAACCTCTCCTGTGAGTCCAGTTTTAGATTCCGATGCTTCACTTCAGGTTTACTGTATCCCTTGGACCGTCTTATTGACGATGAAACATATAAATTGCATCCGAATTTAATACAAAAGGCACAATGACGACTTAAGTACAAGAGGACTGACACTCTAACCCTTTATGATTTGAACCTCTCCTGTGAGACCAGTTTTAGATTCCGATGCTTCACTTCAGGTTTACTGTATCCCTTGGACTTTCTTATTGACGATGAAACACAGAAATTGGATCCGAATTTAATACAAAAGGCCCAATGCCGACTTAAGTACAAGAGGACTGAAACACTAACTTTTATTGTGATTTGAACCTCTCTTGTGAGTCCAGTTTTAAATTTCGATGCCTCACTTCAGGTTTACTGTTTCCTTGGACCTTGTTATTGACGATGAAACACATAAATTGCATCCGAATTTTACACAAAAGGCAAAATGCCGACTTAAGTACAAGAGGGCTGACACTCTAACTCTCTATGATTTGAACAGCTCCTGTGAGTCCAGTTATAGATTCCGATGCTTCACTTCAGGTTTACTGTATCCCTTGGACCTTCTTAACGACGATGAAACACAGAAATTGGATCGGAATTAATTACAAAAGGCACAATGCCGACTTAAGTACAAGGGTAACGACACTCTATCTTTCTTTGATTTGAACCTCTCCTGTGAGTCCAGTTTTAAATTCCGATGCTTCACTTCAGGTTTACTGTTTCCTTGGACGTTCTTATTGACGATGAAACACAGAAATTGCATCCAAATTTAATACAAAAGGCGCAATGCGGACTTAAGTACAAGAGGAGTAACACTCTAACTCTCTATGATTTGACCCTCTCCTGTGAGTCCAGTTTTAGATTCCGATGCTTCACTTCAGGTTTACTGTATGCCTTGGACCTTCCTATTGACGATGAAACACAGAAATTGCATCCGAATTTAATGCAAAAGACACATTGCCGACTTAAGAACAAGCGGTCTGACACTCAAACTTTCTATGATTTGAACCTCTCATGTGAGTCCAGTCTTAGATTCCGATGCTTCACTTCAGGTTTTTCTGTATACCTTGGAACATCTTATTGACGATGGAACACAGAAATTGCATCCGAATTTAATACAAAAGGCACAATGCCGACTTAAGTACAAGAGGACTGACACTCTAACTTTCTATGATTTGAACCTCTCCTGTGAGTCCAGTTTTAGATTCCGATGCTTCACTTCAGGTTTACTGTATCCCTTGGACCGTCTTATTGACGATGAAACATATAAATTGCATCCGAATTTAATACAAAAGGCACAATGACGACTTAAGTACAAGAGGACTGACACTCTAACCCTCTATGATTTGAACCTCTCCTGTGAGACCAGTTTTAGATTCCGATGCTTCACTTCAGGTTTACTGTATCCCTTGGACCTTCTTATTCAAGATGAAACACAGAAATTGGATCCGAATTTAATACAAAGGCACAATGCCGACTTAAGTACAAGAGGACTGACACACTAACTTTTATTGTGATTTGAACCTCTCTTGTGAGTCCAGTTTTAAATTCCGATGCCTCACTTCAGGTTTACTGTTTCCTTGGACCTTGTTATTGACGATGAAACAAATAAATTGCATCCGAATTTTACACAAAAGGCAAAATGCCGACTTAAGTACAAGAGGACTGACACTCTAACTCTCTATGATTTGAACAGCTCCTGTGAGTCCAGTTATAGATTCCCAAGCTTCACTTCAGGTTTACTGTATCCCTTGGACCCTCTTAACGACGATGAAACACAGAAATTGGATCCGAATTTAATACAAAAGGCACAATGCCGACTTAAGTACAAGAGCAACGACACTCTACCTTTCTTTGATTTGAACCTCACCTGTGAGTCCAGTTTTGGACTCCGATGCTTCACTTCAGGTTTACTGTATCCCTTGGACCTTTTTAACGACGACGAAACACAGAAATTGGATCCGAATTTAATATAAAAGGCACAATGCCGACTTAAGTACAAGAGTACCGACACTCTATCTTTCTTTGATTTGAAACTCTCCTGTGAGTCCAGGTTTAGATTCCGATGCTTCACTTCAGGTTTACTGTATCCCTTGGACCTTCGTATTGACGATGAAACACAGAAATTGCATCCGAATTTAAAACAAAATTCACAATGCCGACTTAAGTACAAGAGGACAGACACTCTAACTTTCTATGATTTGAACCTCTCCTGTGAGTCCAGTTATAGATTCCGATGCTTCACTTCAGGTTTAGTGTATCCCTTTGACCTTCTTATTGACGATGAAACACAGATATTAAATCCGAATTTAATACAAAAGGCAAAACACCGACTTAAGTACAAGAGGACTGACACTCAAACTTTCTTTGATTTGAACCACTCCTGTGAGTCCAGTTATAGATTCCGATGCTTCACTTCAGGTTTACTGTATCCCTTGGACCTGATTATTGACGATGAAACACAGAAATTGCTTCCGAATTTAATATAAAGGGCACAATACCGACTTAAGTACAAGAGTACCGACACTCTATCTTTCTTTGATTTGAACCTCTCCTGTGAGTCCAGTTTTATTTTCCGATGCTTCACTTCAGGTTTACTGTATCCCTTGGACCTTCGTATTGACGATGAAACACAGGAATTGCATCCGAATTTAAAACAAAAGGCACAATGCCGACTTAAGTACAAGTGGAATGACACTCTATCTTTCTATGATTTGAACCTCTACTGTTTGTCCAGTTTTAGATTCCGATGCTTCACTTAAGGTTTACTGTATCTCTTGGACTTACTTATTGACGATGAAACACAGAAATTGCATCCGAATTTAATACAAAAGGCACAATGCCGACTTATGTACAAGGGGAGTGACTCACTAACTTTCTATGATTTGAACCTCTCCTGTGAGTCCAGTTATAGATTCCGATGCCTCACTTCAGGTTTACTGTATCCCTTGGACCTTCGTATTGACGATGAAACACAGAAATTGCATCCGAATTTAAAACAATATTCACAATGCCGACTTAAGTACAAGAGGACAGACACTCTAACTTTCTTTGATTTGAACCACTCCTGTGAGTCCAGTTATAGATTCCGATGCTTCACTTCAGGTTTAGTGTGTCCCTTTGACCTTCTTATTGACGATGAAACACAGATATTAAATCCGAATTTAATACAAAAGGCAAAACACCGACTTAAGTACAAGAGGACTGACACTCTAACTTTCTTTGATTTGAATCCTTCCTGTGAGTCCAGTTATAGATACCGATGCTTCACTTCAGGTTTACTGTATCACTTGGAACTTCTTCTTGACGATGGAACACAGAAATTGCATCCGAATTTAATACAAAAGGCATTACTCCGACTTAAGTACAAGCGGACTGATTATCTAACTTTCTATGATTTGGACCTCTCCTGTAAGTCCAGTTTTAGATTCCGATGCTTCACTTCCGGTTTACTGTATCCCTTGGACCTTCTTATTGACGATGAAACACATAAATTGCACCTGAATTTAATACAAAAGGCACAATGCCGACTTAAGTACAAGAGGACTGACACTCTAACTCTCTATGATTTGAAACTCTCATGTGAGTCCAGTTTTAGATTTCGATGCTTCACTTCAGGTTTACTGTATCCCTTAGACCTTATTATTGACGATGAAACACAGAAATTGGATCCGAATTTAATACAAAAGGCACAATGCCGACATAAGTACAAGAGGACTGACACTCTAACTTTTATTATGATTTGAACCTCTCCTGTGAGTCCAGTTTTAAATTCCGATGCTTCACTTCAGGTTTACTGTTTCCTTGGACGTTCTTATTGACGATGAAACACAGAAATTGCATCCAAATTTAATACAAAATTCGCAATGCGGACTTAAGTACAAGAGGAGTAACACTCTAACTCTCTATGATTTGAACCGCTCCTGTGAGTCCAGTTTTAGATTCCGATGCTTCACTTCCGGTTTACTGTATCCCTAGGACCTTGTTATTGACGATGAAACACATAAATTGCATCCGAATTTAATACAAAAGGCAAAATGCCGATTTAAGTACAAGAGGACTGACACTCTAACTCTCCTTATGATTTGAACCTCTCCTGTGAGTCCAGTTTTAGATTCCGATGCGTCACTTCAGGTTTACTGTATCCCCTGGACCTTCTTATTGACGATGAAACACAGAAATTGCATCCGAATTTAATACAAAAGGCACAATACCGACATAAGTACAAGAGGACTGACTCTCTAACTTACTATGATTTGAACCTCTCCTGTGAGTCCAGTTTTACATTCGGATGCTTCACTTCAGGTTTATTATATGCCTTGGACCTTCTTATTGACGATGAAACAGAGAAATTGCATCCGAATTTAATACAAAAGGCACATTGCCGACTTAAGAACAAGAGGACTGACACTCTAACTCTCTATGATTTGAACCTCTCCTGTGAGTCCAGTTATAGATTCCGATGCTTCACTTCAGGTTTACTGTATCCCTTGGACCATCCTATTGACGATATAACACAGATATTAAATCCGAATTTAATACAAAAGGCAAATTACCGACTTAAGTACAAGAGGACTGACACTCTAACTTTCTTTGATTTGAACCTCTCCTGTGAGTCCAGTTATAGATTCCGATGCTTCACTTCAGGTTTACTGTATCCCTTGGACCTGATTATTGACGATGAAACACAGAAATTGCTTCCGAATTTAATATAAAAGGCACAATACCGACTTAAGTACAAGAGTACCGACACTCTATCTTTCTTTGATTTGAACCTCTCCTGTGAGTCCAGTTTTAGATTCCGATGCTTCACTTCAGGTTTACTGTATCCCTTGGACCTTCGTATTGACGATGAAACACAGGAATTGCATCCGAATTTAAAACAAAAGGCACAATGCCGACTTAAGTACAAGAGGACTGACACTCTATCTTTCTATGATTTGAACCGCTACTGTGAGTCCAGTTTTAGATTCCGATGCTTCACTTAAGGTTTACTGTATCTCTTGGACTTACTTATAGACGATGAAACACAGAAATTGCATCCGAATTTAATACAAAAGGCACAATGCCGACTTAAGTACAAGGGGACTGACTCTCTAACTTTCTATGATTTGAACCTCTCCTGTGAGTCCAGTTATAGATTCCGATGTCTCACTTCAGGTTTACTGTATCCCTTGGACCTTCTTATTGACGATGAAACACAGATATTAAATCCGAACTTAATACAAAAGGCAAAACACCGACTTAAGTACAAGAGGACTGACACTCTAACTTTCTTTGATTTGAACCCCTATTGTGAGTCCAGTTATAGATTCCGATGCTTCACTTCAGGTTTACTGTATCCCTTGGAACTTCTTCTTGACGATGGAACACAGAAATTGCATCCGAATTTAATACAAAAGGCATTACTCCGACTTAAGTACGAGCGGACTGATTATCTAACTTTCTATGATTTGGGCCTCTCCTGTAACTCCATTTTTAGATTCCGATGCTTCACTTCCGGTCTACTGTATCCCTTGGACCTTCTTATTGACGATGAAACACATAAATTGAATCTGAATTTAATATAAAAGGCACAATGCCGACTTAAGTACAAGAGGACTGACACTCTAACTCTCTATGATTTGAAACTCTTTTGTGAGTCCAGTTTTAGATTCCGATGCTTCACTTCAGGTTTACTGTATCCCTTAGACCTTCTTATTGACGATGAAACACAGAAATTGGATCCGAATTTAATACAAAAGGCACAATGCCGACTTAAGTACAAGAGGACTGACACTCTAACTTTTATTATGATTTGAACCTCTCCTGTGAGTACAGTTTTAGATTCCGATGCTTCACTTCAGATTTACTGGTTCCTTGGACGTTCTTATTGACGATGAAACACAGAAATTGCATCCAAATTTAATACAAAAGGCGCAATGCGGACTTAAGCACAAGAGGAGTAACACTCTAACTCTCAATGATTTGAACCTCTCCTGTGATTCCAATTTTAGATTCCGATGCTTCACTGCCGGTTTACTGTATCCCAAGGACCTTGTTATTGACGATGAAACACATAAATTGCATCCGAATTTAATACAAAAGGCAAAATATCGACTTAAGTAGAAGAGGACTGACACTCTAACTCTCTATGATTTGAACCTCTCCTGTGAGTAAAGTTTTAGATTCCGATGCGTCACTTCAGGTTTACTGTATCCCCTGGACCTTCTTATTGACGATGAAACACAGAAATTGCATCCGAATTTAATACAAAAGGCACAATACCGACTTAAGTACAAGAGGACTGACTCTCTAACTTACTATGATTTGAACCTCTCCTGTGAGTCCAGTTTTACATTCGGATGCTTCACTTCAGGTTTACTGTATGCCTTGGACCTTCCTATTGACGATGAAACACAGAAATTGCATCCGAATTTAATACAAAAGGCACATTGCCGACTTAAGAACAAGCGGACTGACACTCAAACTTTCTATGAGTTGAACCTCTCTTGTGAGTCCAGTTTTAGATTCTGATGCTTCACTTCAGGTTTTTCTGTATACCTTGGAACATCTTATTGACGATGGAACACAGAAATTGCATCCGAATTTAATACAAAAGGCACAATGCCGACTTAAGTACAAGAGGACTGACACTCAAACTTTCTATGATTTGAACCTCTCCTGTGAGTCCAGTTTTAGATTCCGATGCTTCACTTCAGGTTTACTGTATCCCTTGGACCGTCTTATTGACGATGAAACATATAAATTGCATCCGAATTTAATACAAAAGGCACAATGACGACTTAAGTACAAGAGGACTGACACTCTAACCCTTTATGATTTGAACCTCTCCTGTTAGACCAGTTTTAGATTCCGATGCTTCACTTCAGGTTTACTGTTTCCTTGGACCTTGTTATTGACGATGAAACACATAAATTGCATCCGAATTTTACACAAAAGGCAAAATGCCGACTTAAGTACAAGAGGACTGACACTCTAACTCTCTATGATTTGAACAGCTCCTGTGAGTCCAGTTATAGATTCCGATGCTTCACTTCAGGTTTACTGTATCCCTTGGACCTTCTTAACGACGATGAAACACAGAAATTGGATCCGAATTTAATACAAAAGGCACAATGCCGACTCAAGTACAAGAGTAACGACACTCTATCTTTCTTTGATTTGAACCTCTCCTGTGAGTCCAGTTTTAAATTCCGATGCTTCACTTCAGGTTTACTGTTTCCTTGGACGTTCTTATTGACGATGAAACACAGAAATTGCATCCAAATTTAATACAAAAGGCGCAATGCGGACTTAAGTACAAGAGGAGTAACACTCTAACTCTCTATGATTTGAACCTCTCCTGTGAGTCCAGTTTTAGATTCCGATGCTTCACTTCCGGTTTACTGTATCCCTAGGACCTTGTTATTGACGATAAAACACATAAATTGCATCCGAAATTAATACAAAAGGCAAAATGCCGACTTAAGTACAAGAGGAATGACACTCTAACTCTCTATGATTTGAACCTCTCCTGTGAGTCCAGTTTTACATTCGGATGCTTCACTTCAGGTTTACTGTATGCCTTGGACCTTCCTATTGACGATGAAACACAGAAATTGCATCCGAATTTAATACAAAACACACATTGCCGACTTAAGAACAAGCGGACTGACACTCAAACTTTATATGATTTGAACCTCTCTTGTGAGTCCAGTTTTAGATACCGATGCTTCACTTCAGGTTTTTCTGTATACCTTGGAACATCTTATTGACGATGGAACACAGAAATTGCATCCGAATTTAATACAAAAGCCACAATGCCGACTTAAGTACAAGAGGACTGACACTCTAACTTTCTATGATTTGAACCTCTCCTGTGAGTCCAGTTTTAGATTCCGATGCTTCACTTCAGGTTTACTGTATCCCTTGGACCGTCTTATTGACGATGAAACATATAAATTGCATCCGAATTTAATACAAAAGGCACAATGACGACTTAAGTACAAGAGGACTGAATCTCTAACCCTTTATGATTTGAACCTCTCCCGTGAGACCAGTTTTAGATTCCGATGCTTCACTTCAGGTTTACTGTATCCCTTGGACCTACTTATTCAAGATGAAACACAGAAATTGGATCCGAATATAATACAAAAGGCACAATGCCGACTTAAGTACAAGAGGACTGACACACTAACTTTTATTGTGATTTGAACCTCTCTTGTGAGTCCAGTTTGAAATTCCGATGCTTCACTTCAGGTTTACTGTTTCCTTGGACCTTGTTATTGACGATGAAACACATAAATTGCATCCGAATTTTACACAAAAGGCAAAATGCCGACTTAAGAACAAGAGTACTGACACTCTAACCCTCTATGATTTGAACAGCTCCTGTGAGTCCAGTTATATATTCCGATGCTTCACTTCAGGTTTACTGTATCCCTTGGACCTTCTTAACGACGATGAAACACAGAAATTGGATCCGAATTTAATACAAAAGGCACAATGCCGACGTAAGTACAAGAGTAACGACACTCTATCTTTCTTTGATTTGAACCTCTCCTGTGGGTCCACTTTTAGATTCCGATGCTTCACTTCAGGCTTACTGTATCCCTTGGACCTTCTTAACGACGATGAAACACAGAAATTGGATCCGAATTTAATACAAAAGGCACAATGCCGACTTAAGTACAAGAGGACTGACACTCTAACTTTCTTCGATTTGAACCTCTCCTGTGAGTCCAGTTTTAGATTCCGATGCTTCACATCAGGTTTGCTGTATCCCTTGGACCTTCGTATTGACGATGAGACACAGAAATTGCATCCGAGTTTAAAACAAAATGCACAATGCCGACTTAAGTACAAGAGGACTGACACTCTAACTTTCTATGATTTGAACCTCTCCTGTGAGTCCAGTTATAGATTCCGATGCTTCACTTCAGGTTTACTGCATCCCTTGGACCTGATTATTGACGATGAAACACAGAAATTGCTTCCGAATTTAATATAAAAGGCACAATACCGACTTAAGTACAAGAGTACTGACACTCTATGTTTCTTTGATTAGAACCTCTCCTGTGAGTCCAGTTTTAGATTCCGATGCTTCACTTCAGGTTTACTGTATCCCTTGGACCTTCGTATTGACGATGAAACACAGGAATTGCATCCGAATTTAAAACAAAAGGCACAATGCCGACTTAAGTACAAGAGGACTGACACTCTATCTTTCTATGATTTGAACCTGTACTGTGAGTCCAGTTTTAGATTCCGATGCTTCACTTAAGGTTTACTGTATCTCTTGGACTTACTTATTGACGATGAAACACAGAAATTGCATCCGAATTTAATACAAAAGGCACAATGCCGACTTAAGTACAAGGGGACTGACTCTCTAACTTTCTATGATTTGAACCTCTCCTGTGAGTCCAGTTATAGATTCCGATGCCTCACTTCAGGTTTACTGTATCCCTTGGACCTTCTTATTGACGATGAAACACAGATATTAAATCCGAATTTAATACAAAAGGCAAAACACCGACTCAAGTACAAGAGGACTGACACTCTAACTTTCTTTGATTTGAACCCCTATTGTGAGTCCAGTTATAGATTCCGATGCTTCACTTCAGGTTTACTGTATCCCTTGGAACTTCTTCTTGACGATGGAACACAGAAAATGCATCCAAATTTAATACAAAAGGCGCAATGCGGACTTAAGTACAAGAGGAGTAACACTCTAACTCTCTATGATTTGAACCTCTCCTGTGAGTCCAATTTTAGATTCCGATGCTTCACTGCCGGTTTACTGTATCCCAAGGACCTTGTTATTGACGATGAAACACATAAATTGCATCCGAATTTAATACAAAAGGCACAATACCGACTTAAGTACAAGAGGACTGACTCTCTAACTTACTATGATTTGAACCTCTCCTGTGAGTCCAGTTTTACATTCGGATGCTTCACTTCAGGTTTACTGAATGCCTTGGACCTTCCTATTGACGATGAAACACAGAAATTGCATCCGAATTTAATACAATAGGCACATTGCCGACTTAAGAACAAGCGGACTGACACTCAAACTTTCTATGATTTGAACCTCTCTTGTGAGTCCAGTTTTAGATTCCGATGCTTCACTTCAGGTTTACTGTATCCCTTGGACCGTCTTATTGACGATGAAACATATAAATTGCATCCGAATTTAATACAAAAGGCACAATGACGACTTAAGTACAAGAGGACTGACACTCTAACCCTTTATGATTTGAACCTCTCCTGTGAGACCAGTTTTAGATTCCGATGCTTCACTTCAGGTTTACTGTATCCCTTGGACCTTATTATTGACGATGAAACACAGAAATTGGATCCGAATTTAATACAAAAGGCACAATGCCGACTTAAGTACAAGAGGACTGACACACTAACTTTTATTGTGATTTGAACCTCTCTTGTGAGTCCAGTTTTAAATTCCGATGCCTCACTTCAGGTTTACTGTTTCCTTGGACCTTGTTATTGACGATGAAACACATAAATTGCATCCGAATTTTACACAAAAGGCAAAATGCCGACTTCAGTACAAGAGGACTGACACTCTAACTCTCTATGATTTGAACAGCTCCTGTGAGTCCAGTTATAGATTCCGATGCTTCACTTCAGGTTTACTGTATCCCTTGGACATTCTTAACGACGATGAAACACAGAAATTGGATCCGAATTTAATACAAAAGGCACAATGCCGACTTAAGTACAAGAGTAACGACACTCTATCTTTCTTTGATTTGAACCTCTCCTGTGAGTCCAGTTTTAAATTCCGATGCTTCACTTCAGGTTTACTGTTTCCTTGGACGTTCTTATTGACGATGAAACACAGAAATTGCATCCAAATTTAATACAAAAGGCGCAATGCGGACTTAAGTACAAGAGGAGTAACACTCTAACTCTCTATGATTTGACCCTCTCCTGTGAGTCCAGTTTTAGATTCCGATGCTTCACTTCCGGTTTACTGTATCCCTAGGACCTTGTTATTGACGATAAAACACATAAATTGCATCCGAATTTAATACAAAAGGCAAAATGCCGACTTAATCACAAGAGGACTGACACTCTAACTCTCTATGATTTGAACCTCTCCTGTGAGTCCAGTTTTACATTCGGATGCTTCACTTCAGGTTTACTGCATGCCTTGGACCTTCCTATTGACGATGAAACACAGAAATTGCATCCGAATTTAATACAAAAGACACATTGCCGACTTAAGAACAAGCGGACTGACACTCAAACTTTCTATGACTTGAACCTCTCTTGTGAGTCCAGTTTTAGATTCCGATGCTTCACTTCAGGTTTTTCTGTATACCTTGGAACATCTTATTGACGATGGAACACAGAAATTGCATCCGAATTTAATACAAAAGGCACAATGCCGACTTAAGTACAAGAGGACTGACACTCTACCTTTCTATGATTTGAACCTCTCTTGTGAGTCCAGTTTTAGATTCCGATGCTTCACTTCAGGTTTACTGTATCCCTTGGACCGTCTTATTGACGATGAAACATATAAATTGCATCCGAATTTAATACAAAAGGCACAATGACGACTTAAGTACAAGAGGACTGACACTCTAACCCTTTATGATTTGAACCTCTCCTGTGAGACCAGTTTTAGATTCCGATGCTTCACTTCAGGTTTACTGTATCCCTTGGACCTTCTTATTCAAGATGAAACACAGAAATTGGATCCGAATTTAATACAAAAGGCACAATGCCGACTTAAGTACAAGAGGACTGACACACTAACTTTTATTGTGATTTGAACCTCTCTTGTGAGTCCAGTTTTCAATTCCGATGCCTCACTTCAGGTTTACTGTTTCCTTGGACCTTGTTATTGACTAAGAAACACATAAATTGCATCCGAATTTTACACAAAAGGCAAAATGCCGACTTAAGTACAAGAGTACTGACACTCTAACTCTCTATGATTTGAACAGCTCCTGTGAGTCCAGTTATAGATTCCGATGCTTCACTTCAGGTTTACTGTATCCCTTGGACCTTCTTAACGACGATGAAACACGGAAATTGGATCCGAACTTAATACAAAAGGCACAATGCCGACTTAAGTACAAGAGTAACGACACTCTATCTTTCTCTGATTTGAACCTCTCCTGTGAGTCCAGTTTTAGATTCCGATGCTTCACTTCAGGTTTACTGTATCCCTTGGACCTTCTTAACGACGATGAAACACAGAAATTGGATCCGAATTTAATACAAAAGGCACAATGCCGACTTAAGTACAAGAGTATCGACACTCTATCTTTCTTTGATTTGAACCTCTCCTGTGAGTCCAGTTTTAGATTCCGATGCTTCACTTCAAGTTTACTGTATCCCTTGGACCTTAGTATTGACGATGAAACACAGAAATTGCATCCGAATTTAAAACAAAATGCACAATGCCGACATAAGTACAAGAGGACTGACACTCTAACTTTCTATGATTTGAACCTCTACTGTGAGTCCAGTTTTAGATTCCGATGCTTCACTTCAGGTTTACTGTATCCCTTGGACCTTCTTTTTGACGATGAAACACAGATATTAAATCCGAATTTAATACAAAAGGCAAAACACCGACTCAAGTACAAGAGGACTGACACTCTAACTTTCTTTGATTTGAACCCCTATTGTGAATCCAGTTATAGATTCCGATGCTTCACTTCAGGTTTACTGTATCCCTTGGAACTTCTTCTTGACGATGGAACACAGAAAATGCATCCAAATTTAATACAAAAGGCGCAATGCGGACTTAAGTACAAGAGGAGTAACACTCTAACTCTCTATGATTTGAACCTCTCCTGTGAGTCCAATTTTAGATTCCGATGCTTCACTGCCGGTTTACTGTATCCCAAGGACCTTGTTATTGACGATGAAACACATAAATTGCATCCGAATTTAATACAAAAGGCACAATACCGACTTAAGTACAAGAGGACTGACTCTCTAACTTACTATGATTTGAACCTCTCCTGTGAGTCCAGTTTTACATTCGGATGCTTCACTTCAGGTTTACTGAATGCCTTGGACCTTCCTATTGACGATGAAACACAGAAATTGCATCCGAATTTAATACAATAGGCACATTGCCGACTTAATAACAAGCGGACTGACACTCAAACTTTCTATGATTTGAACCTCTCTTGTGAGTCCAGTTTTAGATTCCGATGCTTCACTTCAGGTTTACTGTATCCCTTGGACCGTCTTATTGACGATGAAACATATAAATTGCATCCGAATTTAATACAAAAGGCACAATGACGACTTAAGTACAAGAGGACTGACACTCTAACCCTTTATGATTTGAACCTCTCCTGTGAGACCAGTTTTAGATTCCGATGCTTCACTTCAGGTTTACTGTATCCCTTGGACCTTATTATTGACGATGAAACACAGAAATTGGATCCGAATTTAATACAAAAGGCACAATGCCGACTTAAGTACAAGAGGACTGACACACTAACTTTTATTGTGATTTGAACCTCTCTTGTGAGTCCAGTTTTAAATTCCGATGCCTCACTTCAGGTTTACTGTTTCCTTGGACCTTGTTATTGACGATGAAACACATAAATTGCATCCGAATTTTACACAAAAGGCAAAATGCCGACTTCAGTACAAGAGGACTGACACTCTAACTCTCTATGATTTGAACAGCTCCTGTGAGTCCAGTTATAGATTCCGATGCTTCACTTCAGGTTTACTGTATCCCTTGGACCTTCTTAACGACGATGAAACACAGAAATTGGATCCGAATTTAATACAAAAGGCACAATGCCGACTTAAGTACAAGAGTAACGACACTCTATCTTTCTTTGATTTGAACCTCTCCTGTGAGTCCAGTTTTAAATTCCGATGCTTCACTTCAGGTTTACTGTTTCCTTGGACGTTCTTATTGACGATGAAACACAGAAATTGCATCCAAATTTAATACAAAAGGCGCAATGCGGACTTAAGTACAAGAGGAGTAACACTCTAACTCTCTATGATTTGACCCTCTCCTGTGAGTCCAGTTTTAGATTCCGATGCTTCACTTCCGGTTTACTGTATCCCTAGGACCTTGTTATTGACGATAAAACACATAAATTGCATCCGAATTTAATACAAAAGGCAAAATGCCGACTTAATCACAAGAGGACTGACACTCTAACTCTCTATGATTTGAACCTCTCCTGTGAGTCCAGTTTTACATTCGGATGCTTCACTTCAGGTTTACTGCATGCCTTGGACCTTCCTATTGACGATGAAACACAGAAATTGCATCCGAATTTAATACAAAAGACACATTGCCGACTTAAGAACAAGCGGACTGACACTCAAACTTTCTATGACTTGAACCTCTCTTGTGAGTCCAGTTTTAGATTCCGATGCTTCACTTCAGGTTTTTCTGTATACCTTGGAACATCTTATTGACGATGGAACACAGAAATTGCATCCGAATTTAATACAAAAGGCACAATGCCGACTTAAGTACAAGAGGACTGACACTCTACCTTTCTATGATTTGAACCTCTCTTGTGAGTCCAGTTTTAGATTCCGATGCTTCACTTCAAGTTTACTGCATCCCTTGGACCGTCTTATTGACGATGAAACATATAAATTGCATCCGAATTTAATACAAAAGGCACAATGACGACTTAAGTACAAGAGGACTGACACTCTAACCCTTTATGATTTGAACCTCTCCTGTGAGACCAGTTTTAGATTCCGATGCTTCACTTCAGGTTTACTGTATCCCTTGGACCTTCTTATTCAAGATGAAACACAGAAATTGGATCCGAATTTAATACAAAAGGCACAATGCCGACTTAAGTACAAGAGGACTGACACACTAACTTTTATTGTGATTTGAACCTCTCTTGTGAGTCCAGTTTTAAATTCCGATGCCTCACTTCAGGTTTACTGTTTCCTTGGACCTTGTTATTGACTAAGAAACACATAAATTGCATCCGAATTTTACACAAAAGGCAAAATGCCGACTTAAGTACAAGAGTACTGACACTCTAACTCTCTATGATTTGAACAGCTCCTGTGAGTCCAGTTATAGATTCCGATGCTTCACTTCAGGTTTACTGTATCCCTTGGACCTTCTTAACGACGATGAAACACAGAAATTGGATCCGAACTTAATACAAAAGGCACAATGCCGACTTAAGTACAAGAGTAACGACACTCTATCTTTCTTTGATTTGAACCTCTCCTGTGAGTCCAGTTTTAGATTCCGATGCTTCACTTCAGGTTTACTGTATCCCTTGGACCTTCTTAACGACGATGAAACACAGAAATTGAATCCGAATTTAATACAAAAGGCACAATGCCGACTTAAGTACAAGAGTATCGACACTCTATCTTTCTTTGATTTGAACCTCTCCTGTGAGTCCAGTTTTAGATTCCGATGCTTCACTTCAAGTTTACTGTATCCCTTGGACCTTAGTATTGACGATGAAACACAGAAATTGCATCCGAATTTAAAACAAAATGCACAATGCCGACATAAGTACAAGAGGACTGACACTCTAACTTTCTATGATTTGAACCTCTACTGTGAGTCCAGTTTTAGATTCCGATGCTTCACTTCAGGTTTACTCTATCCCTTGGACCTTCTTGTTGCCGATGAAACACAGAAATTGCATCCGATATTAATACAAAAGGCACAATGCCGACTGAAGTACAAAAGGACTCACACCCTAACTCTCTATGATTTGAACCTCTCCTGTGAGTCCAGTTTTAGGTTCCGATGCTTCACTTCAGGTTTACTGTATCCCTTGGACCTGATTATTGACGATGAAACACAGAAATTGCATCCGAATTTAAAAGAAAAGGCACAATACCGATTTAAGTACAAGGGTACCGACACTCTAACTTTCTTTGATTTGAACCTCTCCTGTGAGTCCAGTTTTAGATTCCGATGCGTCACTTCAGGTTTACTGTATCCCCTGGACCTTCTTATTGACGATGAAACACAGAAATTGCATCCGAATTTAATACAAAAGGCACAATACCGACTTAAGTACAAGAGGACTGACTCTCTAACTTACTATGATTTGTACCTCTCCTGTGAGTCCAGTTTTACATTCGGATGCTTCACTTCAGGTTTACTGTATGCCTTGGACCTTCTTATTGACGATGAAACACAGAAATTGCATCCGAATTTAATACAAAAGGCACATTACCGACTTAAGAACAAGCGGACTGACACTCAAACTTTCTATGATTTGAACCTCTCTTGTGAGTCCAGTTTTAGATTCCGATGCTTCACTTCAGGTATTTCTGTATACCTTGGAACATCTTATTGACGATGGAACACAGAAATTGCATCCGAATTTAATACAAAAGGCACAATGCCGACTTAAGTACAAGAAGACTGACACTCTAACTTTCTTTGATTTGAACCTCTCCTGTGAGTCCAGTTTTAGATTCCGATGCTTCACTTCAGGTTTACTGTATCCCTTGGACCGTCTTATTGACGATGAAACATATAAATTGCATCCGAATTTAATACAAAAGGCACAATGACGACTTAAGTGCAAGAGGACTGACACTCTAACCCTTTATGATTTGAACCTTTCCTGTGAGTCCAGTTTTAGATTCCGATGCTTCACTTCAGGTTTACTGTATCCCTTGGACCTTCTTATTCACGATGAAACACAGAAATTGGATCCGAATTTAATACAAAAGGCACAATGCCGACTTAAGTACAAGAGGACTGACACTCTAACTTTTATTGTGATTTGAACCTCTCTTGTGAGTCCAGTTTTAAATTCCGATGCCTCACTTCAGGTTTACTGTTTCCTTGGACGTTCTTATTGACGATAAAACACTGAAATTGCATCCAAATTTAATACAAAAGGCACAATGCGGACTTTAGTACAAGAGGACTGACACTGTAACTCTCTATGATTTGAACCTCTCCTGTGAGTCCAGTTAGGACTCCGCTGCTTCACTTCAGGTTTACTGTTTCCCTTGGACCTTCTTAACGACGATGAAACACAGAAATTGGATCCGAATTTAATACAAAAAGCACAATGCCGACTTAAGTACAAGAGTACCGACACTCTATCTTTCTTTGATTTGAACCTCTCCTGTGAGTCCAGTATTAGATTCCGATGCTTCACTTCAGGTTTACTGTATCCCTTGGACCTTCGTATTGACGATGAAACACAGAAATTGCATCCGAATTTAAAACAAAATGCACAATGCCGACTTAAGTACAAGAGGACTGACACTCTAACTTTCTATGATTTGAACCTCTCCTGTGAGTCCAGTTATAGATTACGATGCTTCACTTCAGGTTTACTGTATCCCTTGGACCTTCTTATTGACGATGAAACACAGATATTAAATCCGAATTTAATACAAAAGGCAAAACACCGACTTAAGTACAAGAGGACTGACACTCTAACTTTCTTTGATTTGAACCTCTCCTGTGAGTCCAGTTATAGATTCCGATGCTTCACTTCAGGTTTACTGTGTCCCTTGGACCTGATTATTGACGATGAAACACAGAAATTGCTTCCGAATTTAATATAAAAGGCACAATAACGACTTAAGTACAAGAGTACCGACACTCTATCTTTCCTTGATTTGAACCTCTCCTGTGAGTCCAGATTTAAATTCCGATGCTTCACTTCAGGTTTACTGTATCCCTTGGACCTTCATATTGACGATGAAACACAGGAATTGCATCCGAATTTAAAACAAAAGGCACAATGCCGACTTACGTACAAGAGGACTGACACTCTACCTTTCTATGATTTAGAACTCTACTGTGAGTCCAGTTTTAGATTCCGATGCTTCACTTAAGGTTTACTGTATCTCTTGGACTTACTTATTGACGATGAAACACAGAAATTGCATCCGAATTTAATACAAAAGGCACAATGCCGACTTAAGTACAAGGGGACTGACTCTCTAACTTTCTATGATTTGAACCTCTCCTGTTAGTCCAGTTATAGATTCCGATGCCTCACTTCAGGTTTACTGTATCCCTTGGACCTTCTTATTGACGATGAAACACAGATATTAAATCCGAATTTAATACAAAAGGCAAAACAACGACTTAAGTACAAGAGGACTGACACTCTAACTTTCTTTGATTTGAACCCCTCCTGTGAGTCCAGTTATAGATTCCGATGCTTCACTTCAGGTTTACTGTATCCCTTGGCACTTCTTCTTGGCGATGGAACACAGAAATTGCATCCGAATTTAATACAAAAGGCATTACTCCGACTTAAGTACAAGCGGACTGATTATCTAACTTTCTATGATTTGGACCTCTCCTGTAAGTCCAGTTTTAGATTCCGATGCTTCACTTCAGGTTTACTGTATCCCTTGGACCTTCTTATTGACGATGAAACACATAAATTGCATCTGAATTTAATATAAAAGGCACAATGCCGACTTAAGTACAAGAGGACTGACACTCTGACTCTCTATGATTTGAAACTCTCCTGTGAGTCCAGTTTTAGATTCCGATGCTTCACTTCAGGTTTACTGTATCCCTTAGACCTTCTTATTGACGATGAAACACAGAAATTGGATCCGAATTTAATACAAAAGGCACAATGCCGACTTAAGTACAAGAGGACTGACTCTCTAACTTTGTATGATTTGAACCTCTCCTGTGAGTCCAGTTTTGGATTCCGATGTTTCACTTCAGGTTTACTGTATCCCTTGGACCTCGTTATTGACGATGAAACACATAAATTGCATCCGAATTTTATACAAAAGGCACAATGCCGACTTAAGTACAAGAGGACTGACACTCTAACTTTCTACGATTTGAACCTCTCCTGTGAGTGCAGTTTTAGACTTCGATGCTTGACTTCAGGTTTACTGTAACACTTGGACCTTCTTATTGACGATGAAACACAGAAATTGCATCCGAATTTAATACAAAAGGCACAATGCCGACTTAAGTACAAGAGGACTGACACTCTAACTTTCTATGATTGGAACCTCTCCTGTGAGTCCAGTTTTAGATTCCGATGCTTCACTTAAGGTTTACTGGATCCCTTGAACCTTCTTATTGACGATGAAACACAGAAATTGCATCCGAATTTAATACAAAAGGCACAATGCCGACTTAAGTACAAGAGGACTGACAGTCTAACTCTCTATGATTGGAACCTCTCCAGTGAGTCCAGTTTCAGATTCCGATGCTTCACTTAATATTTAATGTATCCCTTGGAACTTCTTATTGACGATGAAACACAGAAATTGCATCTGAATTTAATACAAAAGGCACAATGCCGACTTAAGTACAAGAGGACTGACACTCTAACTTTCTATGATTTGAACCTCTCCTGCGAGTCCAGTTTTAGATTCCGATGCTTCACTTCAGGTTTACTGTATCCCTTGGAGCTTCTTATAGACGATGAAAGACAAAATTGCATCCAAATTTAATACAAACAGCACATTGCTGACTGAAGTACAAGAGGACTGACACTCTAACTCTCTATGATTTGAACCTCTCCTGTGAGTCCAGTTTTAGATTCCGATGCTTCACTTCAGGTATACTGTATCCCTTGGACCTTCGTTTTGATGATAATACACAGAAATTGCATCCGAATTTAATACAAACAGCACAATGCTGACTGAAGTACAAGAGGAATGACACTCTAACCCTATATGATTTGAACCTCTCCTGTGAATCCAGTTTTAGATTCCAATGCTTCACTTCAAGTTTACCGTATCCCTTGGACCTTCTTATTGACGATGAAACACAGAAATTGCATCCGAATTTAATACAAACAGCACAATGCTGACTGAAGTACAAGAGGAATGACACTCTAACCCTCTATGATTTGAACCTCTCCTGTGAATCCAGTTTTAGATTCCAATGCTTCACTACAGGTTTACCGTATCCCTTGGACCTTCTTATTGACGATGAAACACAGAAATTGCATCCGAATTTAATACAAAAGGCACAATGCCGACTAAGGTACAAGATGACTGACACTCTAATTTTCAATGATTTGAACCTCTCCTGTTTGTCCAGATTTAGATTCCGATGCTTCACTTTAGGTTTACTGTAACCCTTGGACGTTCGTATTGATGGTGAAACACAGAAGTAGCATCCGAATTTAATACAAAAGGCACAATGCCGACTTAAGTACAAGTGGACTGACACTCTAACTCTCTATGATTGGAACCTCTCCTGTGAGTCCAGTTTTAGATTCCGATGCTTCACTTCAGGTTTACTGTATCTCTTGGACCTTCTTATTGACGATGAAACACAGAAATTGCATCCGAATTTAATACAAAATGCACAACGCCGACTTAAGTACAAGAGGACTGACACTCTAACTTTCTATGATTCGAACCTCTCCTGTGAGTCCAGTGTTAGATTCAGATGCTTCACTTCAGGTTTACTGTAACCATTGGACCTTCGTATTGATGGTGAAACACAGAAGTAGCATCCGAATTTAATACAAAAGGCACAATGCCGACTTAAGTACAAGAGGAGTGACACTCTAACTTTCTACAATTTGAACCTCTCCTGTGAGTGCAGTTTTAGATTTCGATGCTTGACTTCAGGTTTACTGTAACACTTGGACCTTCTTATTGACGATGAAACACAGAAATTGCATCCGAATTTGATACAAAAGGCGCAATGCCGACTTAAGTACAAGAGGATGACACTCTAACTCTCTATGATTGGAACCTCTCCTGTGAGTCCAGTTTTTGATTCCGATGTTTCACTTAAGGTTTACTGTATCCCTTGAACCTTCTTATTGACGATGAAACACAGAAATTGCATCCGAATTTAAAACAAAAGGCACAATGGCGACTTAAGTACAAGAGGACTGACAGTCTAACTCTCTATGATTGGAACCTCTCCTGTGAGTCCAGTTTTAGATTCCGATGCTAGACATAATATTTACTGTATCCCTTGGAACATCTTATTGACGATGAAACACAGAAATTGCATCTGAATTTAATACAAAAGGCACAATGCCGACTTAAGTACAAGAGGACTGACACTCTAACTTTCTATTATTTGAACCTATCCTGCGAGTCCAGTTTTAGATTCCGATGCTTCACTTCAGGTTCACTGTATCCCTTGGACCTTCTTATTGACGATGAAACACAGAAATTGCATCTGAATATAATACCAAAGGCACAATGCTGACTTAAGTACAGGAGGACTGACACTCTAACTCTCTATGATTTGAACCTCTCCTGTGAGTCCAGTTTTAGATTCGGATGCTTCACTTCAGGTATACTGTATCCCTTGGAACTTCTTATTCACGATGAAACACAGAAATGGCATCCTAATTTAATACAAAAGGCACACTGCCGACTTAAGTACAAGAGGACTGACACTCTATGAGTGGAACCACTCCTGTGGGTCCAGTTTTAGATTCCGATGCTTCACTTAAGGTTTACAGTATCCCTTAGACCTTCTTATTGACGATGAAACACAGAAATTGCATCCGAATTTAATACAAAAGGCACAATGCCGACTTAGGTACAAGAGTACTGACACTCTAACTCTCTATGATTGGAACCTCTCCTGTAAGTCCAGTTTTAGATTCCGATGCTTCACTTAAGGTTTACTGTATCCCTTGGATCTTCTTATTGACGATGAAACACAGAAATTGCATCCGAATTTAATACAAAAGTCACAATGCCGACTTAAGTACAAGAGGACTAACACTCTAACTTTCTATGATTTGAACCTCTCCTGCGAGTCCGATTTTAGATTCCGATGCTTCACTTCAGGTTTACTGTATCCCTTGAACCTTCTTATTGACGATGAAACACAGAAATCACATGCGAATTTAATACAAAGGGCATAATGCCGACTTAAGTACAAGAGGACTGACACTCTAACTCTCTATGATTTGAACCTCTCCTGTGAGTCCAGTTTTAGATTCCGATGCTTCACTTCAGGTATACTGTATCCCTTGGACCTTCGTTTTGACAATAAAACACAGAAACTGCATCCGAATTTAGTACAAACAGCACAATGCTGACTGAAGTACAAGAGGAATGACACTCTAACCCTCTATGATTTGAACCTCTCCTGTGAATCCAGTTTTGGATTCCAATGCTTCTCTTCAAGTTTACCGTATCCCTTGGACCTTCTTATTGACGATGAAACACAGAAATTGCATCCGAATTTAATACAAACAGCACAATGCTGACTGAAGTACAAGAGGAATGACACTCTAACCCTCTATGATTTGAACCTCTCCTGTGAATCCAGTTTTAGATTCCAATGCTTCACTTCAGGTTTACCGTATCCCTTGGACCTTCTTATTGACGATGAAACACAGAAATTGCATCCGAATTTAATACAAAAGGCACAATGCCGACTTAGGTACAAGATGACTGACACTCTAATTTTCAGTGATTTGATCCTCTCCTGTTTGTCCAGCTTTAGATTCCGATGCTTCACTTTAGGTTTACTGTAGCCCTTGGACGTTCGTATTGATGGTGAAACACAGAAGTAGCATCCGAATTTATACAAAAGGCACAATGCCGACTTAAGTACAAGAGGACTGACACTCTAACTCTCTATGATTGGAAATTCCTGTGAGTCCAGTTTTAGATTCCGATGCTTCACTTAAGGTTTACTGTATCCCTTGGACCTTCTTATTGACGATGAAACACAGAAATTGCATCCGAATTTAATACAAAAGGCACAATGCCGACTTAAGTACAAGAGGACTGACAGTCTAACTCTCTATGATTGGAACCTCTCCTGTGAGTCCAGTTTTAGATTCCGATGCTTCACTTAATATTTACTGTATCCCTTGGAATTTCTTATTGACGATGAAACACAGAAATTGCATCTGAATTTAATACAAAAGGCACAATGCCGACTTAAGTACAAGAGGACTGACACTCTAACTTTCTATGATTTGAACCTCTCCTGCGAGTCCAGTTTTAGATTCCGATGCTTCACTTCAGGTTTACTGTATCCCTTGGAGCCTCTTATAGACGATGAAACACAGAAATTGCATCCGAATATAATACAAAAGGCACAATGCCGACTTAAGTACAGGAGGACTGACACTCTAACTCTCTATGATTTGAACCTCTCCTGTGAGTCCAGTTTTAGATTCCGATGCTTCACTACAGGTATACTGTATCCCTTGGACCTTCTTATTGACGATGAAACACAGAAATTGCATCCGAATTTAATACAAAAGGCACACTGCCGACTTAAGTACAAGAGGACTGACACTCTAACTCTCTATGATTGGAACCTCTCCTGTGGGTCCAGTTATAGATTCCGATGCTTCATTTAAGGTTTACTGTATCCCTTAGACCTTCTTACTGACGATGAAACACAGAAATTGCATCCGAATTTAATACAAAAGGCACAATGCCGACTTAAGTACAAGAGGACTGACACTCTAACACTCTATGATTGGAACCTCTCCTGTGAGTCCAGTTTTAGATTCCGATGCTTCACATAAGGTTTACTGTATCCCTTGAACCTTCTTATTGACGATGAAACACAGAAATTGCATCCGAATTTAATACAAATGGCACAATGCCGACTTAAGTACAAGAGGACTGACAGTCTAACTCTCTATGATTTGAACCTCTTCCGTGGGTCCAGTTTTAGATTCCGATGCTTCACTTCAGGTTCACTTTATCCCTTGGAGCTTCTTATAGACGATGAAACACAGAAATTGCATCCAAATTTAATACAATAGGCATAATGCCGACTTAAGTACAAGAGGACTGACACTCTAACTCTCTATGATTTGAACCTCTCCTGTGAGTCCAGTATTTGATTCCGATGCTTCACTTCAGGTATACTGTATCCCTTGGACCTTCGTTTTGACGACAAAACACAGAAATTGCATCCGAATTTCATACAAACAGCACAATGTTGACTTAAGTACAAGAGGAATGACACCCTAACCCTCTATGATTTGAACCTCTCCTGTGAATCCAGTTTTAGATTCCAATGCTTCACTTCAGGTGTACCGTATCCATTGGACCTTCTTATTGACGATAAAACACAGAAATTGCATTCGAATTTAATACAAAAGGCACAATGCCGACTTAAGTACAAGAGGACTGACACCCTAACTTTCGATGAATTGAACGTCTCCTGTGAGAATAGTTTTAGATTCCGATGCTTCACTACAGGTTCACTGTATCCCATGGACCTTCTTATTGACGATGAAACACAGATATTGCATCCGAATTTAATACAAAAGGCACAATTCCGACTTAAGTAAAAGAGGACTGACACTCCAATTTTCTATGATTTGAACCTCTCCTGTGAGTCCAGTTTTAGTTTCTGATGCCTCACTTAAGGTTCACTGTATCCCATGGACCTTCTTATTGACGATGAAGCACAGAAATTGCATCCGAATTTAATACAAAACGCAGAATGACAACTTAAGTACAAGAGGAGTGACACTCTTACCCTCTATGATTTGAACCTCTCCTGTGAGTCCAGTTTTAGATTCCGATGCTTCACTTCAGGTTTACTGTATCCCTTGGACCTTCTTATTGACGATGAAACACAGAAATTGCATCCGAATTTAATACAAATGGCGCGATGCCGACTTAAGTACAAGAGGACTGACACTCTAACTCCCTATGATTGGAACCTCTCTTGTGGGTCCAGTTTTAGATTCCGATGCTTCACTTAAGGTTTACTGTATCCCTTGGACCTTCTTATTGACGATGAAACACAGAAATTGCATCCGAATTTAATGCAAAAGGCACAATGCCGACTTAAGTACAAGAGGACTGACACTCTAACCCACTATGATTGGAACCTCTCCTGTGAGTCCAGTTTTAGATTCCGATGCTTCACTTAAGGTTTACTGTATCCCTTGGACCTTCTTATTGACGATGAAACACAGAAATTGCATCCGAATTTAATACAAAAGGCACAATGCCGACTTAAGTATAAGATGACTGACACTCTAACCCACTATGATTTGAATTTGTCCTGTGTGTCCAGTTTTAGATTCCGATGCTTCACTTCAGGTTTACTGTATCCCTTGGACCTTCTTATTGACGATAAAACACAGAAATTGCATTCGAATTTAATACAAAAGGCACAATGCCGACTTAAGTACAAGAGGACTGACACCCTAACTATCGATGAATTGAAACTCTCCTGTGAGAACAATTTTAGATTCCGTTGCTTCACTTCAGGTTTACTGTATCCCTTGGACCTTCTTATTGTCGATGAAACACAGAAATTGCATCCGAATTTAATACAAAATGCACAATGCCGACTTAAGTACAAGAGGACTGACACTCTAACTTTCTATGATTTGAACCTCTCCTGTGAGTCCAGTTTTTGATTCCGATGCTTCACTTCAGGTTTACTGTATCTCTTGGACCTTCTTATTGACGATGAAACACAGAAATTGCATCCGAATTTAATACAAAATGCACAATGCCGACTTAAGTACAAGAGGACTGACACTCTAACTTTCTATGATTGGACCTCTCCTGTGAGTCCAGTTTTAGATTCCGATGCTTCACTTCAGGTTTACTGTAACCCTTGGACCTTCGTATTGATGGTGAAACACAGAAGTAACATCCGAATTTAATACAAAAGGCACAATGCCGACTTAAGTACAAGAGGACTGACACTCTAACTTTCTACGATTTGAACCTCTCCTGTGAGTGCAGTTTTAGATTTCGATGCTTGACTTCAGGTTTATTGTAACACTTGGACCTTCTTATTGACGATGAAACACAGAAATTGCATCCGAATTTAATACAAAAGGCACAATGCCGACTTAAGTACAAGGGGACTGACACTCTAACTCTCTATGATTGGAACCTCTCCTGTGAGTCCAGGTTTAGATTCCGATGCTTCACTTAAGGTTTACTGGATCCCTTGAACCTTCTTATTGACGATGAAACACAGAAATTGCATCCGAATTTAATACAAAAGGCACAATGCCGACTTAAGTACAAGAGGACTGACAGTCTAACTCTCTATGATTGGAACCTCTCCAGTGAGTCCAGTTTTAGATTCCGATGCTTCACTTAATATTTAATGTATCCCTTGGAACTTCTTATTGACGATGAAACACAGAAATTGCATCCGAATTTAATACAAAAGGCACAATGCTGACTTAAGTACAAGAGGACTGAAACTCTAACTTTCAATGATTTGTACCTCTCCTGTGAGTCCAGTTTTTGATTCCGATGCTTCACTTCAGGTTTACTGTATCCCTTGGACCTTCATATTGAAGATGAAACACAGAAATTGCATCCGAATTTAATACAAAATGCACAATGCCGACTTAAGTACAAGAGGACTGACACTATAACTTTCTATGATTTGAACCTCTCCTGTGAGTCCAGTTTTAGATTCCGATGCTTCACTTCAGGTTTACTGTAACCCATGGACCTTCGTATTGATGGTGAAACACAGAAGTAGCATCCAAATCTAAAACAAAAGGCACAATGCCGACTTAATTACAAGAGGAATGACACTCTAACTCTCTATGTTTTGAACGACTCCTGTGAGTCCAGTTTTAGATTCCGATGCTTCACTTCAGGTTTACTTTATCCCTTGGAGCTTCTTATGGACGATGAAACACAGAAATTGCATCCGAATATTATACAAAAGGCACAATGCCAACTTAAGTACAAGAGGACTGACACTCTAACTCTCTATGATTTGAACGTCTCCTGTGAGTCCAGTTTTAGATTGCGATGCTTCACTTTAGGTATACTGTATCCCTTGGAACTTCTTATTGACGATGAAACACAGAAATTGCATCCGAATTTAATACAAAAGGCACACTGCCGACTTAAGTACAAGAGGACTGACACTCTAACTCCCTATGATTGGAACTTCTCTTGTGGGTCCAGTTTTAGATTCCGATGCTTCACTTAAGGTTTACTGTATCCCTTGGACCTTCTTATTGACGATGAAACACAGAAATTGCATCCGAATTTAATGCAAAAGGCACAATGCCGACTTAAGTACAAGTGGACTGACACTCTAACCCAATATGATTTGAAACTCTCCTGTGAGTCCAGTTTTAGATTCCGATGCTTCACTTAAGGTTTACTGTATCCCTTGGACCTTCTTATTGACGATGAAACACAAAAATTGCATCCGAATTTAATACAAAAGGCACAATGCCGACTTAAGTACAAGAGGACTGACACTCTAACCCTCTATGATTTGAACCTCTCCTGTGAATCCAGTTTTAGATTCCAATGCTTCACTTCAGGTTTACCGTATCCCTTGGACCTTCTTATTGACGATGAAACACAGAAATTGCATCCGAATTTAATACAAAAGGCACAATGCCGACTTGAGTACAAGATGACTGACACTCTAACTTTTGATGATCTGAACCTGTCCTGTGTGTCCAGTTTTAGATTCTGATGCTTCACTTCAGGTTTACTGTATCCCTTGGACCTTCTTATTGACGATAAAACACAGAAATTGCATTCGAATTTAATACAAAAGGCACAATGCAGACTTAAGTACAAGAGGACTGACACCCTAACTATCGATGAATTGAACCTCTCCTGTGAGAACAGTTTTAGATTCCGTTGCTTCACTTCAGGTTTACTGTATCCCTTGGACCTTCTTATTGTCGATGAAACACGGAAATTGCATCCGAATTTAATACAAAAGACACAATGCCGACTTAAGTACATGAGGACTGACACTCTAACTTCCTATGATTTGAACCTCTCCTGTGAGTCCAGTTTTTGATTCCGATGCTTCACTTCAGGTTTGCTGTATCTCTTGGACGTTCTTATTGACGATGAAACACAGAAATTGCATCCGAATTTAATACAACATGCACAATGCCGACTTAAGTACAAGAGGACTGACACTCTAACTTTCTATGATTTGAACCTCTCCTGTGAGTCCAGTTTTAGATTCCGATGCTTCGCTTAAGGTTTACTGTATCCCTTGGACCTTCTTTTGACGATGAAACACAGAAATTGCATCCGAATTTAGTACAAAAGGCACAATGCCGACTTAAGTACAAGAGGACTGACACTCTAACTTTCTATGAATTGTACCTCTCCTGTGAGTCCAGTTTTTGATTCCGATGCTTCACTTCAGGTTTACTGTATCCCTTGGACCTTCATATTGACGATGAAACACAGAAATTGCATCCGAATGTAATACAAAATGCACAATGCCAACTTAAGTACAAGAGGACTGACACTCTAACTTTCTATGATTTGAACCTCTCTCGTATGAGTCCAGTTTTAGATTCCGATGCTACACTTCAGGTTTACTGTAACCCTTGGACCTTCGTATTGATGGCGAAACACAGAAGTAGCATCCGAATCTAAAACAAAAGGCACAATGCCGACTTAATTACAAGAGGACTGACACTCTAACTCTCTATGATTTGAACAATTCCTGTGAGTCCAGTTTTAGATTCCGATGCTTCACTTCAGGTTTACTGTATCCCTTGGAGCTTCTTACAGACGATGAAGCACTGAAATTGCATCCGAATATAATACAAAAGGCACAATGCCGACTTAAGTAAAAGAGGACTGACACTCTAACTCTCTATGATTTGAACGTCTCCTGTGAGTCCAGTTTTAGATTCCGATGTTTCACTTTAGGTATACTGTATCCCTAGGAACTTCTTATTGACGATGAAACACAGAAATTGCATCCGAATATAATACAAAAGGCACACTGCCGACTTAAGTACAAGGGGACTGACACTCTAACTCTCTATGATTGGAACCTCTCTTGTGGGTCCAGTTTTAGATTCCGATGCTTCACATAAGGTTTACTGTATCCCTTGGACCTTCTTACTGACGATGAAACACAGAAATTGCATCCGAATTTAATGCAAAAAGCACAATGCCGACTTAAGTACAAGAGGACTGACACTCTAACCCTCTATGATTGGAACCTCTCCTGTGAGTCCAGTTTTAGATTCCGATGCTTCACTTAAGGTTTTCTGTATCCCTTGGACCTTCTTATTGACGATGAAACACAGAAATTGCATCCGAATTTAATACAAAAGGCACAATGCCGACTTAAGTACAAGATGACTGACACTCTAACTTTTGATGATTTGAACCGGTCCTGTGTGTCCAGTTTTAGATTCCGATGCTTCACTTCAGGTTTACTGTATCCCTTGGACCTTCTTATTGACGATAAAACACAGAAATTGCATTCGAATTAAATACAAAAGGCACAATGCCGACTTAAGTACAACAGGACTGACACCCTAACTATCGATGAATTGAACCTCTCCTGTGAGAACAGTTTTAGATTCCGTTGCTTCACTTCAGGTTTACTGCATCCCTTGGACCTTCTTATTGTCGATGAAACACAGAAATTGCATCCGAATTTAATACAAAAGGCACAATGCCGACTTAAGTACAAGAGGACTGACACTCTAACTTTCTATGATTTGAACCTCTCCTGTGAGTCCAGTTTTTGATTCCGATGCTTCACTTCAGGTTTACTGTATCTCTTGGACCTTCTTATTGACGATGAAACACAGAAATTGCATCCGAATTTATACAAAATGCACAATGTCGACTTAAGTACAAGAGGACTGTCACTCTAATTTTCTATGATTTGAACCTCTCCTGTGAGTGCAGTTTTAGATTTCGATGCCTGACTTCAGGTTTACTGTAACACTTGGACCTTCTTATTGACGATGAAACACAGAAATTGCATCCGAATTTAATACAAAAGGCACAATGCCGACTTAAGTACAAGAGGACTGACACTCTAATTCTCTATGATTGGAACCTCTCCTGTGAGTCCATTTCTAGATTCCGATGCTTCACTTAAGGTTTACTGTATCCCTTGAACCTTCTTATTGACGATGAAACACAGAAATTGCATCCGAATTTAATACAAAAGGCACAATGCCGACTTAAGTACAAGAGGACTGACAGTCTAACTCTCTATGATTGTAACCTCTCCAGTGAGTCCAGTTTTAGATTCCGATGCTTCACTTAATATTTAATGTATCCCTTGGAACTTCTTATTGACGATGAAACACAGAAATTGCATCTGAATTTAATACAAAAGGCACAATGCCGACTTAAGTACAAGAGGACTGACACTCTAACTTTCTATGATTTGAACCTCTCCTGCGAGTCCAGTTTTAGATTCCGATGCTTCACTTCAGGTTTACTGTATCCCTTGGAGCTTCTTATAGACGATGAAACACAAAATTGCATCCGAATCTAATACAAAAGGCACAATGCCGACTTAAGTACAGGAGGACTGACACTCTAACTCTCTATGATTTGAACCTCTCCTGTGAGTCCAGTTTTAGATTCCGATGCTTCACTTCAGGTATACTGTATCCCTTGGAACTTCTTATTGACGATGAAACACTGAAATTGCATCCGAATTTAATACAAAAGGCACACTGCCGACTTAAGTACAAGAGGACTGACACTCTAACTCTCTATGAGTGGAACCACTCCTGTGGGTCCAGTTTTAGATTCCGATGCTTCACATAAGATTTACTGTATCCCTTGGACCTTCTTATTGACGATGAAACACAGAAATTGCATCCGAATTTAATACAAAAGGCACAATGCCGACATAAGTACAAGAGGACTGACACTCTAACTTTATATGATTTGAACCTCTCCTGCGAGTCCAGTTTTAGATTCCGATGCTTCACTTCAGGTTTACTGTACCCCTTGGAGTTTCTTATAGACGATGAAACACAGAAATTGCATCCAAATTTAATACAAAAGGCACAATGCCGACTTAAGTACAAGAGGACTAGCACTCTAACTCTCTATGATTTGAACCTCTCCTGTGAGTCCAGTTTTAGATTCCGATGCTTCACTTCAGGTATAGTGTATCCCTTGGACCTTCGTTTTGACGATAAAACACAGAACTTGCATCCAAATTTAATACAAACAGCACAATGCTGACTGAAGTACAAGAGGAATGACACTCTAACCCTCTATGATTTGAACCTCTCCTATGAATCCAGTTTTAGATTCCTATGCTTCACTTCAGGTTTACCGTATCCCTTGGACCTTCTTATTGACAATGAAACACAGAAATTGCATCCGAATTTAATACAAAAGGCACAATGCCGACTTAAGTCCAAGATGACTGACACTCTAACTTTTGATGATTTGAACCTGTCCTGTGTGTCCAGTTTTAGATTCCGATGCTTCACTTCAGGTTTACTGTATCCCTTGGACCTTCTTATTGACGATGAAACACAGAAATTGCATCCCAATTTAATAAAAAAGGCACAATGCCGACTTAAGTACAAGAGGACTGACACTCTTACTCCCTATGATTTGAACCTCTCCTGTGAGTCCAGTTTTAGATTCCGATGGTTCACTTCAGGTTTACTGTATCCCTTGGACCTTCGTGTTGACGATGAAACACAGAATTTGCATCCGAATTTAATACAAAAGGCAGAATGCCGAATTAAGTACAAGTGGACTGACACTCGAAATCTCTATGATTTGAACCTCTCCTGCGAGTCCAGTTTTATATTCCGATGCCTCACCTCAGGTTTTCTGTATCGCTTGAACCTTATAATTGACGATGAAACAAAGAAATTGCATCCCAATTTAATAAAAAAGGCACAATGCCGATTTAAGTACAAGAGGACTGACACTCTAACCCTCTATGATTGGAACCTCTCCTGTGAGTCCAGTTTTAGATTCGAATGCTACACTTAAGGTTTACTGTATCCCTTGGACCTTCTTATTGACGATGAATCACAGAAATTGCATCCGAATTTAGTACAAAAGGCACAATGCCGACAGTAGTACAAGAGGACTGACACTCTAACCCTCTATGATTTGAACCACTGAGGTGAATCCAGTTTTAGATTCCGATGCTTCATTTCAGGTTTGCCGTATCCCTTGGAACTTCTTATTGACGATGAAACACAGAAATTGCATCCGAATAATACAAAAGTCACAATGCCGACTTAAGTTCAAGATGACTGACACTCTTACTTTTGATGATTTGAACCTGTCCTGTGTGTCCAGTTTTAGATTCAGATGTTTCACTTCAGGTTTACTGTATCCCTTGGACCTTCTTATTGACGATAAAACACAGAAATTGCATTCGAATTTAATACAAAAGGCACAATGCCGACTTAAGTACAAGAGGACTGACACCCCAACTATCGATGAATTGAACCTCTCCTATGAGAACAGTTTCAGATTCCGATGCTTCACTTCCGGTTTACTGTATCCCTTGGCCTTTCTTATTGACCATGAAACATAGAAATTGCATCCGAGTTTAATACAAAGGTCACAATGGCGTTTTAAGTACAAGAGGACTGACACTCACATTTTCTATGATTTGAACCACTCCTGTGAGTCCAGTTTTAGATTCCCATGCTTCACTTCAGGTTTACTGTATCCCTTGGACCTTCTTTTCGACGATGAACCACAGAAATTGCATCCGAATGTAATACGAAAGGCACAATGCCGACTTAAGTACAAAAGGACTGACACTCTAACTTTCGATGATTTGAACCTCTCCTCTGAGTCCAGTTTTAGATACCGATGCTTCACTTCAGGTTTACTGTATCCCTTGGCCTTCTTATTGATGATGATACACAGCAATTACATCTGAATTTAATACAAAAGGCACAATGCCGACTTAAGTACAAGAGGACTGACACTCTAACTTTCTATGAATTGAACCTCTCCTGTGAGTCCAGTTTTAGATTCCGATGCTTCACTTCAGGTTTACTGTATCCCTTGGACCTTTTTATTGACGATGAAACACAGAAATTGCATCCGAATTTTATACAAAAGCCACAATGCCGACTTAAGTACAAGAGGACTAACACTCTAACTTTCTATGATTTGAACCTCTCCTGTGAGTCCAGTTTTAGATTCCGATGCTTCACTTCAGGTTTACTGTATCCCTTGGACCTTCTTATTGACGATGAAACACAGAAATTGCATCTGAATTAAATACAAAAGGCACAGTGCCGACTTAAGTACAAGAGGACTGACACCCCAACTATCGATGAATTGAACCTCTCCTATGAGAACAGTTTCAGATTCCGATGCTTCACTTCCGGTTTACTGTATCCCTTGGCCTTTCTTATTGACCATGAAACATAGAAATTGCATCCGAGTTTAATACAAAGGTCACAATGGCGTTTTAAGTACAAGAGGACTGACACTCACATTTTCTATGATTTGAACCACTCCTGTGAGTCCAGTTTTAGATTCCGATGCTTCACTACAGGTTTACTGTATCCCTTGGACCTTCTTTTCGACGATGAACCACAGAAATTGCATCCGAATGTAATACGAAAGGCACAATGCCGACTTAAGTACAAAAGGACTGACACTCTAACTTTCGATGATTTGAACCTCTCCTCTGAGTCCAGTTTTAGATACCGATGCTCTACTTCAGGTTTACTGTATCCCTTGGCCTTCTTATTGATGATGATACACAGCAATTACATCTGAATTTAATACAAAAGGCACAATGCCGACTTAAGTACAAGAGGACTGACACTCTAACTTTCTATGAATTGAACCTCTCCTGTGAGTCCAGTTTTAGATTCCGATGCTTCACTTCAGGTTTACTGTATCCCTTGGACCTTGTTATTGACGATGAAACACAGAAATTGCATCCGAATTTAATACAAAAGCCACAATGCCGACTTAAGTACAAGAGGACTAACACTCTAACTTTCTACGATTTGAACCTCTCCTGTTAGTCCAGTTTTAGGTTTCGATGCTTCACTTCAGGTTTACTGTATCCCTTTGACCTTCTTGTTGACGAAGAAACACAAAAATTGCATCCGAATTTAATACAAAAGGCACAATGCCCACTTCAGTACAAGAGGACTGACACACTAACTTTCTATGATTTGAACCTCTCCTGTGATTCCAGTTTTAGATTCCGATGCTTCACTTCAGGTTTACTGTATCCCTTGGTCCATGTTATTGACGATGAAACATAGAAATTGCATCCGAATTTAATACAAAAAACACAATGCCGACATAAGTACAAAAGGACGGACACTCTAACTGTCAATGATTTGACCCTCTCCTGTGAGTCCACTTTTAGATTCCGATGCTTAACTTCAGGTATACTGTATCCCTTAGACCTTCTTATTGACGATGAAACACAGAAATTGCATCCGAATTTAATGCAAAAGGCACAATGCCGACTTAGGTACGAGAGGACTGACACTCTAACTTTCTATGATTTGAACCTCTCCTGTGAGTCCAGTTTTAGATTCGGATGTTTCACTTCAGGTTTACTGTATCCCTTGGACCGTCTTATTGACGATGAAACACAGAAATTGCATCTAAATATAATACAAAAGGCACAATGCCGACTTAAGTACAAGAGGACTGACACCCTAAATTTTGATGATTTGAATCTCTCCTGTGAGTCCAGTTTTAGATTCCGATGCTTCACTTCAGGTTTACTGTATCCCTTGGACCTTCTTATTGACGATGAAACAAAGAAATTGCATCCGAATTTAATACAAAAGGCACAATGCCGACGTAAGTACAGGAGGACTGACACTCAAATCTTCTATGATTTGAACCTCTCCTGTGAGTCCAGTTTTAGATTCCGATGCTTCACTTCAGGTTTACTGTATCCCTTGGACCTTCTTATTGACGATGAAACACAGAAATTGCATCCAAATTTAACACAAAAGGCCCAAAGCCGACTTAAGTACAAGAGGACTGACACTCTAACTTTCGATGATTTGAAGCTCTCCTGTGAGTTCAGTTTTAGATTCCGATGCTCCACTTCAGGTTTACTGTATCCCTAGGACCTTCTTATTGACTATGAAACACAGAAATTGCATACGAATTTAATACAAATGGCACAATGCCGACTTAAGTACAAGAGGACTGACACTCTAACTTTCGATGATTTGAACCTCTCCTGTGAGTCCAGTTTTAGATTACGATGCTTCACATCAGGTTTACTGTAACCCTTGGACCTTCATATTGACGATGAAACACAGAGATTGCATCCGAATTTAATAAAAAAGGCACAATGCCGACTTAAGTACAAGACGACTGACACTCTAACTTTCGATGATTTGAACCTCTCCTGTGAGTCCAGTTTTAGATTCGGATGTTTCACTTCAGGTTTACTGTATCCCTTGGACCTTCTTATTGACGATGAAACACAGAAATTGCATCCGAATTTAATACAAAAGACACAATGCCGACTTAAGTACAAGAGGGCTGACACTCTAACTTTCGATGATTTGAACCTCTCCAGTGAGTCCAGTTTTAGATTCCGATGCTGCACATCAGGTTTACTGTATCCCTTGGACCGTCTTATTGACGATGAAACACAGAAATTGCATCTGAATTTAATACAAAAGGCACAATGCCGACTTAAGTACAAGAGGACTGACACTCAAATTTTCTATGATTTGAACCTCTCCTGTGAGTCCAGTTTGAGATTCCGATGCTTCACTTCAGGTTTACTGTATCCCTTGGACCTTCTTATTGACGATGAAACTCAGAAATTGCATCCAAATTTAATATAAAAGGCACAATGTCGACTTAAGTACAAGAGGACTGACACTGTAACTTTCGATGATTTGAAGCTCTCCTGTGAGTTCAGTTTTAGATTCCGATGCTTCACTTCAGGTTTACTGTATCCCTTCAACCTTCTTATTGACGATGAAACACAGAAATTGCATACGAATTTAATACAAAAGCCACAATGCCGACTTAAGTACAAGAGGGCTGACACTCTAACTTTCGATGATTTGAACCTCTCCTGTGAGTCCAGATTTAGATTATGATGCTTCACTTCAGGTTTACTGTATCCCTTGGACCTTCTTATTGACGATGAAGCACAGAAATTGCATCCGAATTTAATACAAAAGGCACAATGCAGACTTTAGTACAAGAGGACTGACACTCTAACTTTCGATGATTTGAAGCTCTCCTGTGAGTTCAGATTTAGATTCCGATGCTTCACTTCAGGTTTACTGTATCCCTTGGACCATGTTATTGACGATGAAACATAGAAATTGCATCCGAATTTAATACAAAAGGCACAATGCCGACATAAGTACAAAAGGACGGACACTCTAACTTTCAATGATTTGAACCTCTCCTGTGAGTCCACTTTTAGATTGCGATGCTTCACTTCAGGTTTACTGTATCCCTTAGGCCTTCTTATTGACGATGAAACACAGAAATTGCATCCGAATTTAATGCAAAAGGCACAATGCCGACTTAGGTACAAGAGGACTGACACTCTATCTTTCTATGATTTGAACCCTCCTGTGAGTCCAGTTTTAGATTCGGATGTTTCACTTCAGGTTTACTGTATCCCTTGGACCGTCTTATTGACGATGAAACACAGAAATTGCATCTAAATATAATACAAAAGGCACAATGCCGACTTAAGTACAAGAGGACTGACACCCTAAATTTCGATGATTTGAATCTCTCCTGTGAGTCCAGTTTTATATTCCGATGCTTCACTTCAGGTTTACTGTATCCCTTGGACCTTCTTATTGACGATGAAACAAAGAAATTGCATCCGAATTTAATACAAAAGGCACAATGCCGACGTAAGTACAGGAGGACTGACACTCAAATCTTCTATGATTTGAACCTCTCCTGTGAGTCCAGTTTTAGATTCCGATGCTTCACTTCAGGTTTACTGTATCCCTTGGACCTTCTTATTGACGATGGAACACAGAAATTGCATCCAAATTTAATACAAAAGGCCCAATGCCGACTTAAGTACAAGAGAACTGACTCTCTATCTTTCGATGATTTGAAGTTCTCCTGTGAGTTCAGTTTTAGATTCCGATGCTCCACTTCAGGTTTTCTGTATCCCTTGGACCTTCTTATTGACGATGAAACACAGAAATTGCATACGAATTTAATACAAAAGGCACAATGCCGACTTAAGTACAAGAGGACTGACCCTTTAACTTTCGATGATTTGAACCTCTCCTGTGAGTCCAGTTTTAGATTACGATGCTTCACATCAGGTTTACTGTATCCCTGGGACCTCCATATTGACGATGAAACACAGAAATTGCATCCGAATTTATTAAAAAAGGCACAATGCCGACTTAAATACAAGACGACTGACATTCTATGTTTCGATGATTTGAACCTCTCCTGTGAGTCCAGTTTTAGATTCCGATGCTTCACTTATGGTTAACTATATCAATTGGACCTTCTTATTGACGATGAAACACAGAAATTGCATCCGAATTTAATACAAAAGGCGCAATGCAGACTTAAGTACAAGAGGACTGACACTCTAACTTTCGATGATTTGAACCTCTCCAGTGAGTCCAGTTTTAGATTCCGATGCTGCACTTCAGGTTTACTGTATCCCTTGGACAGTCTTATTGACGATGAAACACAGAAATTGCATCTGAATTAAATACAAAAGGCACAATGTCGACTTAAGTACAAGAGGACTGACACTATAATTTTCGATGATTTGAAGCTCTCCTGTGAGTTCAGTTTTAGATTCCGATGCTTCACTTCAGGTTTACTGTATCCCTTCGACCTTCTTATTGACGATGAAACACAGAAATTGCATACGAATTTAATACAAAAGCCACAATGCCGACTTAAGTACAAGAGGACTGACACTCTAACTTTCGATGATTTGAACCTCTCCTGTGAGTCCAGATTTAGATTACGATGCTTCACTTCAGGTTTACTGTATCCCTTGGACCCTCTGATTGACGATGAAACACAGAAATTGCATCCGAATTTAATAAAAAAGGCACAATGCCGACTTAAGTACAAGGGGACTGACACTCTAACTTTCGATGATTTGAACATCTCCTGTGAGTCCAGTTTTAGATTCCGATGCTTCACTTCAGGTTAACTGTATCCCTTGGACCTTCTTATTGACGATGAAACACAGAAATTGCATCCGAATTTAATACAAAAGGCACAATGCAGACTTTAGTACAAGATGACTGACACTCTAACTTTCGATGATTTGAAGCTCTCCTGTGAGCTCAGTTTTAGATTCCGATGCTTCACTTCAGGTTTACTGTATCCCTTGGACCATGTTATTGACGATGAAACATAGAAATTGCATCCGAATTTAATACAAAAGGCACAATGCCGATATAAGTACTAAAGGACGGACACTCTAACTTTCAATGATTTGAACCTCTCCTGTGAGTCCACTTTTAGATTGCGATGCTTCACTTCAGGTTTACTGTATCCCTTAGGCCTTCTTATTGACGATGAAACACAGAAATTGCATCCGAATTTAATGCAAAAGGCACAATGCCGACTTAGGTACAAGAGGACTGACACTCTATCTTTCTATGATTTGAACCCTCCTGTGAGTCCAGTTTTAGATTCGGATGTTTCACTTCAGGTTTACTGTATCCCTTGGACCGTCTTATTGACGATGAAACACAGAAATTGGATCTAAATATAATACAAAAGGCACAATGCCGACTTAAGTACAAGAGGACTGACACCCTAAATTTCGATGATTTGAACCTCTCCTGTGAGTCCAGTTTTAGATTCCGATGCTTCACTTCAGGTTTACTGTATCCCTTGGACCTTCTTATTGACGATGAAACACAGAAATTGCATCCAAATTTAATACAAAAGGCCCAAAGCCGACTTAAGTACAAGAGGACTGACACTCTAACTTTCGATGATTTGAAGCTCTCCTGTGAGTTCAGTTTTAGATTCCGATGCTCCACTTCAGGTTTACTGTATCCCTAGGACCTTCTTAATGACTATGAAACACAGAAATTGCATACGAATTTAATACAAATGGCACAATGCCGACTTAAGTACAAGAGGACTGACACTCTAACTTTCGATGATTTGAACCTCTACTGTGAGTCCAGTTTTAGATTACGATGCTTCACATCAGGTTTACTGTAACCCTTGGACCTTCATATTGACGATGAAACACAGAGATTGCATCCGAATTTAATAAAAAAGGCACAATGCCGACTTAAGTACAAGACGACTGACACTCTAACTTTCGATGATTTGAACCTCTCCTGTGAGTCCAGTTTTAGATTCGGATGTTTCACTTCAGGTTTACTGTATCCCTTGGACCTTCTTATTGACGATGAAACTCAGAAATTGCATCCAAATTTAATATAAAAGGCACAATGTCGACTTAAGTACAAGAGGACTGACACTGTAACTTTCGATGATTTGAAGCTCTCCTGTGAGTTCAGTTTTAGATTCCGATGCTTCACTTCAGGTTTACTGTATCCCTTCGACCTTCTTATTGACGAGGACACACAGAAATTGCATACGAATTTAATACAAAAGCCACAATGCCGACTTAAGTACAAGAGGACTGACACTCTAACTTTCGATGATTTGAACCTCTCCTGTGAGTCCAGATTTAGATTACGATGCTTCACTTCAGGTTTACTGTATCCCTTGGACCCTCTTATTGACGATGAAACACAGAAATTGCATCCGAATTTAATAAAAAAGGCACATTGCCGACTTAAGTACAAGGGGACTGACACTCTAACTTTCGATGATTTGAACATCTCCTGTGAGTCCAGTTTTAGATTCCGATGCTTCACTTCAGGTTAACTGTATCCCTTGGACCTTCTTATTGACGATGAAGCACAGAAATTGCATCCGAATTTAATACAAAAGGCACAATGCAGACTTTAGTACAAGAGTACTGACACTCTAACTTTCGATGATTTGAAGCTCTCCAGTGAGTTCAGTTTTAGATTCCGATGCTTCACTTCAGGTTTACTGTATCCCTTGGACCATGTTATTGACGATGAAACATAGAAATTGCATCCGAATTTAATACAAAAGGCACAATGCCGACATAAGTACAAAAGGACGGACACTCTAACTTTCAATGATTTGAACCTCTCCTGTGAGTCCACTTTTAGATGGCGATGCTTCACTTCAGGTTTACTGTATCCCTTAGGCCTTCTTATTGACGATGAAACACAGAAATTGCATCCGAATTTAATGCAAAAGGCACAATGCCGACTTAGGTACAAGAGGACTGACACTCTATCTTTCTATGATTTGAACCCTCCTGTGAGTCCAGTTTTAGATTCGGATGTTTCACTTCAGGTTTACTGTATCCCTTGGATCGTCTTATTGACGATGAAACACAGAAATTGCATCTAAATATAATACAAAAGGCACAATGCCGACTTAAGTACAAGAGGACTGACACCCTAAATTTCGATGATTTGAATCTCTCCTGTGAGTCCAGTTTTAGATTCCGATGCTTCACTTCAGGTTTACTGTATCCCTTGGACCTTCTTAGTGACGATGAAACAAAGAAATTGCATCCGAATTTAATACAAAAGGCACAATGCCGACGTAAGTACAGGAGGACTGACACTCAAATCTTCTATTTTTTGAACCTCTCCTGTGAGTCCAGTTTTAGATTCCGATGCTTCACTTCAGGTTTACTGTATCCCTTGGACCTTCTTATTGACGATGAAACACAGAAATTGCATCCAAATTTAATACAAAAGGCCCAATGCCGACTTAAGTACAAGAGGACTGACACTCTAACTTTCGATGATTTGAAGCTCTCCTGTGAGTTCAGTTTTAGATTCCGATGCTCCACTTCAGGTTTACTGTATCCCTAGGACCTTCTTATTGACTATGAAACACAGAAATTGCATACGAATTTAATACAAATGGCACAATGCCGACTTAAGTACAAGAGGACTGACACTCTAACTTTCGATGATTTGAACCTCTCCTGTGAGTCCAGTTTTAGATTACGATGCTTCACATCAGGTTTACTGTAACCCTTGGACCTTCATATTGACGATGAAACACAGAGATTGCATCCGAATTTAATAAAAAAGGCACAATGCCGACTTAAGTACAAGACGACTGACACTCTAACTTTCGATGATTTGAACCTCTCCTGTGAGTCCAGTTTTAGATTCGGATGTTTCACTTCAGGTTTACTGTATCCCTTGGACCTTCTTATTGACGATGAAACACAGAAATTGCATCCGAATTTAATACAAAAGACACAATGCCGACTTAAGTACAAGAGGGCTGACACTCTAACTTTCGATGATTTGAACCTCTCCAGTGAGTCCAGTTTTAGATTCCGATGCTGCACATCAGGTTTACTGTATCCCTTGGACCGTCTTATTGACGATGAAACACAGAAATTGCATCTGAATTTAATACAAAAGGCACAATGCCGACTTAAGTACAAGAGGACTGACACTCAAATTTTCTATGATTTGAACCTCTCCTGTGAGTCCAGTTTGAGATTCCGATGCTTCACTTCAGGTTTACTGTATCCCTTGGACCTTCTTATTGACGATGAAACTCAGAAATTGCATCCAAATTTAATATAAAAGGCACAATGTCGACTTAAGTACAAGAGGACTGACACTGTAACTTTCGATGATTTGAAGCTCTCCTGTGAGTTCAGTTTTAGATTCCGATGCTTCACTTCAGGTTTACTGTATCCCTTCAACCTTCTTATTGACGATGAAACACAGAAATTGCATACGAATTTAATACAAAAGCCACAATGCCGACTTAAGTACAAGAGGGCTGACACTCTAACTTTCGATGATTTGAACCTCTCCTGTGAGTCCAGATTTAGATTATGATGCTTCACTTCAGGTTTACTGTATCCCTTGGACCTTCTTATTGACGATGAAGCACAGAAATTGCATCCGAATTTAATGCAAAAGGCACAATGCAGACTTTAGTACAAGAGGACTGACACTCTAACTTTCGATGATTTGAAGCTCTCCTGTGAGTTCAGTTTTAGATTCCGATGCTTCACTTCAGGTTTACTGTATCCCTTGGACCATGTTATTGACGATGAAACATAGAAATTGCATCCGAATTTAATACAAAAGGCACAATGCCGACATAAGTACAAAAGGACGGACACTCTAACTTTCAATGATTTGAACCTCTCCTGTGAGTCCACTTTTAGATTGCGATGCTTCACTTCAGGTTTACTGTATCCCTTAGGCCTTCTTATTGACGATGAAACACAGAAATTGCATCCGAATTTAATGCAAAAGGCACAATGCCGACTTAGGTACAAGAGGACTGACACTCTATCTTTCTATGATTTGAACCCTCCTGTGAGTCCAGTTTTAGATTCGGATGTTTCACTTCAGGTTTACTGTATCCCTTGGACCGTCTTATTGACGATGAAACACAGAAATTGCATCTAAATATAATACAAAAGGCACAATGCCGACTTAAGTACAAGAGGACTGACACCCTAAATTTCGATGATTTGAATCTCTCCTGTGAGTCCAGTTTTATATTCCGATGCTTCACTTCAGGTTTACTGTATCCCTTGGACCTTCTTATTGACGATGAAACAAAGAAATTGCATCCGAATTTAATACAAAAGGCACAATGCCGACGTAAGTACAGGAGGACTGACACTCAAATCTTCTATGATTTGAACCTCTCCTGTGAGTCCAGTTTTAGATTCCGATGCTTCACTTCAGGTTTACTGTATCCCTTGGACCTTCTTATTGACGATGAAACACAGAAATTGCATCCAAATTTAATACAAAAGGCCCAATGCCGACTTAAGTACAAGAGAACTGACTCTCTATCTTTCGATGATTTGAAGTTCTCCTGTGAGTTCAGTTTTAGATTCCGATGCTCCACTTCAGGTTTTCTGTATCCCTTGGACCTTCTTATTGACGATGAAACACAGAAATTGCATACGAATTTAATACAAAAGGCACAATGCCGACTTAAGTACAAGAGGACTGACCCTTTAACTTTCGATGATTTGAACCTCTCCTGTGAGTCCAGTTTTAGATTACGATGCTTCACATAAGGTTTACTGTATCCCTGGGACCTCCATATTGACGATGAAACACAGAAATTGCATCCGAATTTATTAAAAAAGGCACAATGCCGACTTAAATACAAGACGACTGACATTCTAAGTTTCGATGATTTGAACCTCTCCTGTGAGTCCAGTTTTAGATTCCGATGCTTCACTTATGGTTAACTATATCAATTGGACCTTCTTATTGACGATGAAACACAGAAATTGCATCCGAATTTAATACAAAAGGCGCAATGCAGACTTAAGTACAAGAGGACTGACACTCTAACTTTCGATGATTGAACCTCTCCAGTGAGTCCAGTTTTAGATTCCGATGCTGCACTTCAGGTTTACTGTATCCCTTGGACAGTCTTATTGACGATGAAACACAGAAATTGCATCTGAATTAAATACAAAAGGCACAATGTCGACTTAAGTACAAGAGGACTGACACTATAATTTTCGATGATTTGAAGCTCTCCTGTGAGTTCAGTTTTAGATTCCGATGCTTCACTTCAGGTTTACTGTATCCCTTCGACCTTCTTATTGACGATGAAACACAGAAATTGCATACGAATTTAATACAAAAGCCACAATGCCGACTTAAGTACAAGAGGACTGACACTCTAACTTTCGATGATTTGAACCTCTCCTGTGAGTCCAGATTTAGATTACGATGCTTCACTTCAGGTTTACTGTATCCCTTGGACCCTCTGATTGACGATGAAACACAGAAATTGCATCCGAATTTAATAAAAAAGGCACAATGCCGACTTAAGTACAAGGGGACTGACACTCTAACTTTCGATGATTTGAACATCTCCTGTGAGTCCAGTTTTAGATTCCGATGCTTCACTTCAGGTTAACTGTATCCCTTGGACCTTCTTATTGACGATGAAACACAGAAATTGCATCCGAATTTAATACAAAAGGCACAATGCAGACTTTAGTACAAGATGACTGACACTCTAACTTTCGATGATTTGAAGCTCTCCTGTGAGCTCAGTTTTAGATTCCGATGCTTCACTTCAGGTTTACTGTATCCCTTGGACCATGTTATTGACGATGAAACATAGAAATTGCATCCGAATTTAATACAAAAGGCACAATGACGATATAAGTACTAAAGGACGGACACTCTAACTTTCAATGATTTGAACCTCTCCTGTGAGTCCACTTTTAGATTGCGATGCTTCACTTCAGGTTTACTGTATCCCTTAGGCCTTCTTATTGACGATGAAACACAGAAATTGCATCCGAATTTAATGCAAAAGGCACAATGCCGACTTAGGTACAAGAGGACTGACACTCTATCTTTCTATGATTTGAACCCTCCTGTGAGTCCAGTTTTAGATTCGGATGTTTCACTTCAGGTTTACTGTATCCCTTGGACCGTCTTATTGACGATGAAACACAGAAATTGCATCTAAATATAATACAAAAGGCACAATGCCGACTTAAGTACAAGAGGACTGACACCCTAAATTTCGATGATTTGAACCTCTCCTGTGAGTCCAGTTTTAGATTCCGATGCTTCACTTCAGGTTTACTGTATCCCTTGGACCTTCTTATTGACGATGAAACACAGAAATTGCATCCAAATTTAATACAAAAGGCCCAAAGCCGACTTAAGTACAAGAGGACTGACACTCTAACTTTCGATGATTTGAAGCTCTCCTGTGAGTTCAGTTTTAGATTCCGATGCTCCACTTCAGGTTTACTGTATCCCTAGGACCTTCTTAATGACTATGAAACACAGAAATTGCATACGAATTTAATACAAATGGCACAATGCCGACTTAAGTACAAGAGGACTGACACTCTAACTTTCGATGATTTGAACCTCTACTGTGAGTCCAGTTTTAGATTACGATGCTTCACATCAGGTTTACTGTAACCCTTGGACCTTCATATTGACGATGAAACACAGAGATTGCATCCGAATTTAATAAAAAAGGCACAATGCCGACTTAAGTACAAGACGACTGACACTCTAACTTTCGATGATTTGAACCTCTCCTGTGAGTCCAGTTTTAGATTCGGATGTTTCACTTCAGGTTTACTGTATCCCTTGGACCTTCTTATTGACGATGAAACTCAGAAATTGCATCCAAATTTAATATAAAAGGCACAATGTCGACTTAAGTACAAGAGGACTGACACTGTAACTTTCGATGATTTGAAGCTCTCCTGTGAGTTCAGTTTTAGATTCCGATGCTTCACTTCAGGTTTACTGTATCCCTTCGACCTTCTTATTGACGATGACACACAGAAATTGCATACGAATTTAATACAAAAGCCACAATGCCGACTTAAGTACAAGAGGACTGACACTCTAACTTTCGATGATTTGAACCTCTCCTGTGAGTCCAGATTTAGATTACGATGCTTCACTTCAGGTTTACTGTATCCCTTGGACCCTCTTATTGACGATGAAACACAGAAATTGCATCCGAATTTAATAAAAAAGGCACATTGCCGACTTAAGTACAAGGGGACTGACACTCTAACTTTCGATGATTTGAACATCTCCTGTGAGTCCAGTTTTAGATTCCGATGCTTCACTTCAGGTTAACTGTATCCCTTGGACCTTCTTATTGACGATGAAGCACAGAAATTGCATCCGAATTTAATACAAAAGGCACAATGCAGACTTTAGTACAAGAGTACTGACTCTCTAACTTTCGATGATTTGAAGCTCTCCAGTGAGTTCAGTTTTAGATTCCGATGCTTCACTTCAGGTTTACTGTATCCCTTGGACCATATTATTGACGATGAAACATAGAAATTGCATCCGAATTTAATACAAAAGGCACAATGCCGACATAAGTACAAAAGGACGGACACTCTAACTTTCAATGATTTGAACCTCTCCTGTGAGTCCACTTTTAGATGGCGATGCTTCACTTCAGGTTTACTGTATCCCTTAGGCCTTCTTATTGACGATGAAACACAGAAATTGCATCCGAATTTAATGCAAAAGGCACAATGCCGACTTAGGTACAAGAGGACTGACACTCTATCTTTCTATGATTTGAACCCTCCTGTGAGTCCAGTTTTAGATTCGGATGTTTCACTTCAGGTTTACTGTATCCCTTGGATCGTCTTATTGACGATGAAACACAGAAATTGCATCTAAATATAATACAAAAGGCACAATGCCGACTTAAGTACAAGAGGACTGACACCCTAAATTTCGATGATTTGAATCTCTCCTGTGAGTCCAGTTTTAGATTCCGATGCTTCACTTCAGGTTTACTGTATCCCTTGCACCTTCTTAGTGACGATGAAACAAAGAAATTGCATCCGAATTTAATACAAAAGGCACAATGCCGACGTAAGTACAGGAGGACTGACACTCAAATCTTCTATTTTTTGAACCTCTCCTGTGAGTCCAGTTTTAGATTCCGATGCTTCACTTCAGGTTTACTGTATCCCTTGGACCTTCTTATTGACGATGAAACACAGAAATTGCATCCAAATTTAATACAAAAGGCCCAATGCCGACTTAAGTACAAGAGAACTGACTCTCTATCTTTCGATGATTTGAAGTTCTCCTGTGAGTTCAGTTTTAGATTCCGATGCTCCACTTCAGGTTTTCTGTATCCCTTGGGCCTTCTTATTGACGATGAAACACAGAAATTGCATACGAATTTAATACAAAAGGCACAATGCCGACTTAAGTACAAGAGGACTGACCCTCTAACTTTCGATGATTTGAACCTCTCCTGTGAGTCCAGTTTTAGATTACGATGCTTCACATCAGGTTTACTGTATCCCTTGGACTTCCATATTGGCGATGAAACACAGAAATTGCATCCGAATTTATTAAAAAAGGCACAATGCCGACTTAAGTACAGGACGACTGACATTCTAAGTTTCGATGATTTGAACCTCTCCTGTGAGTCCAGTTTTAGATTCCGATGCTTCACTTATGGTTAACTATATGCCTTGGACCTTCTTATTGACGATGAAACACAGAAATTGCATCCGAATTTAATACAAAAGGCACAATGCAGACTTAAGTACAAGAGGACTGACACTCTAACTTTCGATGATTTGAACCTCTCCAGTGAGTCCAGTTTTAGATTCCGATGCTGCACTTCAGGTTTACTGTATCCCTTGGACCGTCTTATTGACGATGAAACACAGAAATTGCATCTGAATTAAATACAAAAGGCACAATGTCGACTTAAGTACAAGAGGACTGACACTATAATTTTCGATGATTTGAAGCTCTCCTGTGAGGTCAGTTTTAGATTCCGATGCTTCACTTCAGGTTTACTGTATCCCTTCGACCTTCTTATTGACGATGAAACACAGAAATTGCATACGAATTTAATACAAAAGCCACAATGCCGACTTAAGTACAAGAGGACTGACACTCTAACTTTCGATGATTTGAACCTCTCCTGTGAGTCCAGATTTAGATTACGATGCTTCACTTCAGGTTTACTGCATCCCTTGACCCTCTTATTGACGATGAAACACAGAAATTGCATCCGAATTTAATAGAAAAGGCACAATGCCGACTTAAGTACAAGAGGACTGACACTCTAACTTTCGATGATTTGAACATCTCCTGTGAGTCCAGTTTTAGATTCCGATGCTTCACTTCAGGTTAACTGTATCCCTTGGACCTTCTTATTAACGATGAAACACAGAAATTGCATCCGAATTTAATACAAAAGGCAAAATGCAGACTTAAGTAGAAGAGGACTGACACTCGAACTTTCGATGATTTGAAGCTCTCCTGTGAGTTCAGTTTTAGATTCCGATGCTTCACTTCAGGTTTACTGTATCCCTTGGACCATGTTATTGACGATGAAACCTAGAAATTGCATCCGAATTTAACACAAAAGGCACAATGCCGACATAAGTGCAAAAGGACTGACACTCTAACTTTCAATGATTGAACCTCTCCTGTGAGTCCACCTTTAGATTCCGATGCTTTACTTCAGGTTTACTGTATCCCTTAGACCTTCTTATTGGCGATGAAACACAGAAATTGCATCCGAATTTAATGCAAAAGGCACAATGCCGACTTAGGTACAAGAGGACTGACACTCTAACTTTCTATGATTTGAACCTCTCCTGTGAGTCCAGTTTTAGATTCGGATGTTTCACTTCAGGTTTACTGTATCCCTTGGACCGTCTTATTGACGATGAAACACAGAAATTGCATCTAAATGTAATACAAAAGGCACAATGCCGACTTAAGTACAAGAGGACTGACACCCTAAATTTCGATGATTTGAATCTCTCCTGTGAGTCCAGTTTTTGATTCCGATGCTTCACTTCAGGTTTACTGTATCCCTTGGACCTTCTTATTGACGATGAAACAAAGAAATTGCATCCGAATTTAATACAAAAGGCACAATGCCGACACTCAAATCTTTTATGATTTGAACCTCTCCTGTGAGTCCAGTTTTAGATTCCGATGCTTCACTTCAGGTTTACTGTATCCCTTGGACCTTCTTATTGACGATGAAACACAGAAATTGCATCCAAATTGAATACAAAAGGCCCAATGCCGACATAAGTACAAGAGAACTGACTCTCTATCTTTCGATGATTTGAAGTTCTCCTGTGAGTTCAGTTTTAGATTCCGATGCTCCACTTCAGGTTTTTTGTATCCCTTGGACCTTCTTATTGACGATGAAACACAGAAATTGCATACGAATTTAATACAAAAGGCACAATGCCGACTTAAGTACAAGAGGACTGACCCTCTAACTTTCGATGATTTGAACCTCTCCTGTGAGTCCAGTTTTAGATTACGATGCTTCACATCAGGTTTACTGTATCCCTTGGACCTTCATATTGACGACGAAACACAGAAATTGCATCCGAATTTAATAAAAAAGGCACAATGCCGACTTAAGTACAAGACGACTGACATTCTGAGTTTCGATGATTTGACCCTCTCCTGTGAGTCCAGTTTTAGATTCCGATGCTTCACTTATGGTTAACTATATCCCTTGGACCTTCTTATTGACGATGAAACACAGAAATTGCATCCGAATTTAATACAAAAGGCACAATGCAGACTTAAGTACAAGAGGACTGACACTCTAACTTTCGATGATTTGAACCTCTCCAGTGAGTCCTGTTTTAGATTCCGATGCTTCACTTCAGGTTTACTGTATCCCTTGGACCATGTTATTGTCGATGAATCTTAGAAATTGCATCCGAAATTAATGCAAAAGGCACAATGCCGACTTAAGAACAAGAGGACTGACACTCTAACTTTCTATGATTTGAACCTCTCCTGTGAGTCCAGTTTTAGATTCGGATGTTTCACTTCAGGTTTACTGTATCCCTTGGACCGTCTTATTGACGATGAAACACAGAAATTGCATCTGAATATAATACAAAAGGCACAATGCCGACTTAAGTACAAGAGGACTGACACCCTAAATTTCGATGATTTGAATCTCTCCTGTGAGTCCAGTTTTAGATTCCGATGCTTCACTTCAGGTTTACTGTATCCCTTGGACCTTCTTATTGACGATGAAGCAAAGAAATTGCATCGGAATTTAATACAAAAGGCACATTGCCGACTTAAGTATATGAGGACTGACACTCAAATCTTCTATGATTTGAACCTCTCCTGTGAGTCCAGATTTAGATTCCGATGCTTCACTTCAGGTTTACTGTATCCCTTGGACCTTCTTATTGACGATGAAACACAGAAATTGCATCCAAATTTAATACAAAAGGCCCAATGCCGACTTAAGTACAAGAGGAATGACACTCTAACTTTCGATGATTTGAAGCTCTCCTGTGAGTTCAGTTTTAGATTCCGATGCTCCACTTCAGCTTTTCTGTATCCCTTGGACCTTCTTATTGACGATGAAACACATAAATTGCATACGAATTTAATACTAAAGGCACAATGCCGACTTAAGTACAAGAGGACTGACACTCTAACTTTCGATGTTTTGAACCTCTCCTGTGAGTCCAGTTTTAGATTACGATGCTTCACGTCAGGTTTGCTGTATCCCTTGGACCTTCATATTGACGATGAAACACAGAAATTGCATCCGAATTTAATAAAAAAGGCACAATGCCGACTTAAGTACAAGACGACTGACACTCTAACTTTCGATGATTTGAAAATCTCCTGTGAGTCAGTTTTAAATTCCGATGCTTCACTTAAGGTTAACTATATCCCTTGGACCTTCTTATTGACGATGAAACACAGAAATTGCATCCGAATTTAATACAAAAGGCACAATGCAGACTTAAGTACAAGAGGACTGACACTCTAACTTTCGATGTTTTGAACCTCTCCAGTGAGTCCAGTTTTAGATTCCGATGCTGCACTTCAGGTTTACTGTAACCCTTGGACAGTCTTATTGACGATGAAACACAGAAATTGCATCTGAATTAAATACAAAAGGCACAATGTCGACTTAAGTACAAGAGGACTGACACTATAATTTTCGATGATTTGAAGCTCTCCTGTGAGTTCAGTTTTAGATTCCGATGCTTCACTTCAGGTTTACTGTATCCCTTCGACCTTCTTATTGACGATGAAACACAGAAATTGCATACGAACCAATGCCGACATAAGTACAAGAGAACTGACTCTCTATCTTTCGATGATTTGAAGTTCTCCTGTGAGTTCAGTTTTAGATTCCGATGCTCCACTTCAGGTATTTTGTATCCCTTGGACCTTCTTATTGACGATGAAACACAGAAATTGCATACGAATTTAATACAAAAGGCACAATGCCGACTTAAGTACAAGAGGACTGACCCTCTAACTTTCGATGATTTGAACCTCTCCAGTGAGTCCAGTTTTAGATTACGATGCTTCACATCAGGTTTACTGTATCCCTTGGACCTTCATATTGACGACGAAACACAGAAATTGCATCCGAATTTAATAAAAAAGGCACAATGCCGACTTAAGTACAAGACGACTGACATTCTGAGTTTGGTTGATTTGACCCTCTCCTGTGAGTCCAGTTTTAGATTCCGATGCTTCACTTATGGTTAACTATATCCCTTGGACCTTCTTATTGACGATGAAACACAGAAATTGCATCCGAATTTAATACAAAAGGCACAATGCAGACTTAAGTACAAGAGGACTGACACTCTAACTTTCGATGATTTGAACCTCTCCTGTGAGTCCTGTTTTAGATTCCGATGCTTCACTTCAGGTTTACTGTATCCCTTGGACCATGTTATTGACGATGAATCTTAGAAATTGTATCCGAAATTAATGCAAAAGGCACAATGCCGACTTAAGAACAAGAGGACTGACACTCTAACTTTCTATGATTTGAACCTCTCCTGTGAGTCCAGTTTTAGATTCGGATGTTTCACTTCAGGTTTACTGTATCCCTTGGACCGTCTTATTGACGATGAAACACAGAAATTGCATCTGAATATAATACAAAAGGCACAATGCCGACTTAAGTACAAGAGGACTGACACCGTAAATTTCGATGATTTGAATCTCTCCTGTGAGTCCAGTTTTAGATTCCGATGCTTCACTTCAGGTTTACTGTATCCCTTGGACCTTCTTATTGACGATGAAGCAAAGAAATTGCATCGGAATTTAATACAAAAGGCACATTGCCGACTTAAGTATATGAGGACTGACACTCAAATCTTCTATGATTTGAACCTCTCCTGTGAGTCCAGATTTAGATTCCGATGCTTCACTTCAGGTTTACTGTATCCCTTGGACCTTCTTATTGACGATGAAACACAGAAATTCCATCCAAATTTAATACAAAAGGCCCAATGCCGACTTAAGTACAAGAGGAATGACACTCTAACTTTCGATGATTTGAAGCTCTCCTGTGAGTTCAGTTTTAGATTCCGATGCTCCACTTCAGCTTTTCTGTATCCCTTGGACCTTCTTATTGACGATGAAACACATAAATTGCATACGAATTTAATACTAAAGGCACAATGCCGACTTAAGTACAAGAGGACTGACACTCTAACTTTCGATGTTTTGAACCTCTCCTGTGAGTCCAGTTTTAGATTACGATGCTTCACGTCAGGTTTGCTGTATCCCTTGGACCTTCATATTGACGATGAAACACAGAAATTGCATCCGAATTTAATAAAAAAGGCACAATGCCGACTTAAGTACAAGACGACTGACACTCTAACTTTCGATGATTTGAAAATCTCCTGTGAGTCAGTTTTAAATTCCGATGCTTCACTTAAGGTTAACTATATCCCTTGGACCTTCTTATTGACGATGAAACACAGAAATTGCATCCGAATTTAATACAAAAGGCACAATGCAGACTTAAGTACAAGAGGACTGACACTCTAACTTTCGATGATTTGAACCTCTCCAGTGAGTCCAGTTTTAGATTCCGATGCTGCACTTCAGGTTTACTGTATCCCTTGGACCGTCTTATTGACGATGAAACACAGAAATTGCATCTGAATTAAATACAAAAGGCACAATGTCGACTTAAGTACAAGAGGACTGACACTATAATTTTCGATGATTTGAAGCTCTCCTGTGAGTTCAGTTTTAGATTCCGATGCTTCACTTCAGGTTTACTGTATCCCTTCGACCTTCTTATTGACGATGAAACACAGAAATTGCATACGAATTTAATACAAAAGCCACAATGCCGACTTAAGTACAAGAGGACTGACACTCTAACTTTCGATGATTTGAACCTCTCCTGTGAGTCCAGATTTAGATTACGATGCTTCACTTCAGGTTTACTGCATCCCTTGACCCTCTTATTGACGATGAAACACAGAAATTGCATCCGAATTTAATAGAAAAGGCCCAATGCCGACTTAAGTACAAGAGGAATGACACTCTAACTTTCGATGATTTGAAGCTCTCCTGTGAGTTCAGTTTTAGATTCCGATGCTCCACTTCAGCTTTTCTGTATCCCTTGGACCTTCTTATTGACGATGAAACACATAAATTGCATACGAATTTAATACTAAAGGCACAATGCCGACTTAAGTACAAGAGGACTGACACTCTAACTTTCGATGTTTTGAACCTCTCCTGTGAGTCCAGTTTTAGATTACGATGCTTCACGTCAGGTTTGCTGTATCCCTTGGACCTTCATATTGACGATGAAACACAGAAATTGCATTCGAATTTAATAAAAAAGGCACAATGCCGACTTAAGTACAAGACGACTGACACTCTAACTTTCGATGATTTGAAAATCTCCTGTGAGTCAGTTTTAAATTCCGATGCTTCACTTAAGGTTAACTATATCCCTTGGACCTTCTTATTGACGATGAAACACAGAAATTGCATCCGAATTTAATACAAAAGGCACAATGCAGACTTAAGTACAAGAGGACTGACACTCTAACTTTCGATGATTTGAACCTCTCCAGTGAGTCCAGTTTTAGATTCCGATGCTGCACTTCAGGTTTACTGTATCCCTTGGACAGTCTTATTGACGATGAAACACAGAAATTGCATCTGAATTAAATACAAAAGGCACAATGTCGACTTAAGTACAAGAGGACTGACACTATAATTTTCGATGATTTGAAGCTCTCCAGTGAGTTCAGTTTTAGATTCCGATGCTTCACTTCAGGTTTACTGTATCCCTTCGACCTTCTTATTGACGATGAAACACAGAAATTGCATACGAATTTAATACAAAAGCCACAATGCCGACTTAAGTACAAGAGGACTGACACTCTAACTTTCGATGATTTGAACCTCTCCTGTGAGTCCAGATTTAGATTACGATCCTTCACTTCAGGTTTACTGCATCCCTTGACCCTCTTATTGACGATGAAACACAGAAATTGCATCCGAATTTAATAGAAAAGGCACAATGCCGACTTAAGTACAAGAGGACTGACACTCTAACTTTCGATGATTTGAACATCTCCTGTGAGTCCAGTTTTAGATTCCGATGCTTCACTTCAGGTTAACTGTATCCCTTGGACCTTCTTATTAACGGTGAAACACAGAAATTGCATCCGAATTTAATACAAAAGGCAAAATGCAGACTTAAGTAGAAGAGGACTGACACTCGAACTTTCGAAGATTTGTAGCTCTCCTGTGAGTTCAGTTTTAGATTCCGATGCTTCACTTCAGGTTTACTGTATCCCTTGGACCATGTTATTGACGATGAAACCTAGAAATTGCATCCGAATTTAACACAAAAGGCACAATGCCGACATAAGTGCAAAAGGACTGACACTCTAACTTTCAAAGATTGAACCTCTCCTGTGAGTCCACCTTTAGATTCCGATGCTTTACTTCAGGTTTACTGTATCCCTTAGACCTCCTTATTGGCGATGAAACACAGAAATTGCATCCGAATTTAATGCAAAAGGCACAATGCCGACTTAGGTACAAGAGGACTGACACTCTAACTTTCTATGATTTGAACCTCTCCTGTGAGTCCAGTTTTAGATTCGGATGTTTCACTTCAGGTTTACTGTATCCCTTGGACCGTCTTATTGACGATGAAACACAGAAATTGCATCTAAATTTAATACAAAAGGCACAATGCCGACTTAAGTACAAGAGGACTGACACCCTAAATTTCGATGATTTGAATCTCTCCTGTGAGTCCAGTTTTTGATTCCGATGCTTCACTTCAGGTTTACTGTATCTTTTGGACCTTCTTATTGACGATGAAACAAAGAAATTGCATCCGAATTTAATACAAAAGGCACAATGCCGACGTAAGTACAGGAGGACTGACACTCAAATCTTCTATGATTTGAACCTCTCCTGTGAGTCCAGTTTTAGATTCCGATGCTTCACTTCAGGTTTACTGTATCCCTTGGACCTTCTTATTGACGATGAAACACAGAATTTGCATCCAAATTTAATACAAAAGGCCCAATGCCGACTTAAGTACAAGAGAACTGACTCTCTATCTTTCGATGATTTGAAGTTCTCCTGTGAGTTCAGTTTTAGATTCCGATGCTCCACTTCAGATTTTCTGTATCCCTTGGACCTTCTTATTGACGATGAAACACAGAAATTGCATACGAATTTAAAAAAAAAAGGCACAATGCCGACTTAAGTGCAAGACGACTGACACTCTGAGTTTCGATGATTTGAACCTCTCCTGTGAGTCCAGTTTTAGATTCCGATGCTTCACTTATGGTTAACTATATCCCTTGGACCTTCTTATTGACGATGAAACACAGAAATTGCATCCGAATTTAATACAAAAGGCACAATGCAGACTTAAGTACAAGAGGACTGACACTCTAACTTTCGATGATTTGAACCTCTCCAGTGAGTCCAGTTTTAGATTCCGATGCTTCACTTCAGGTTTACTGTATCCCTTGGACCTTCTTATTGACGATGAAACAAAGAAATTGCATCCGAATTTAATACAAAAGGCGCAATGCCGACGTAAGTACAGAAGGACTGACACTCAAATCTTCTATGATTTGAACCTCTCCTGTGAGTCCAGTTTTAGATTCCGATGCTTCACTTCAGGTTTACTGTATCCCTTGGACCTTCTTATTGACGATGAAACACAGAAATTGCATCCAAATTGAATACAAAAGGCCCAATGCCGACATAAGTACAAGAGAACTGACTCTCTATCTTTCGATGATTTGAAGTTCTCCTGTGAGTTCAGTTTTAGATTCCGATGCTCCACTTCAGGTTTTCTGTATCCCTTGGACCTTCTTATTGACGATGAAACACAGAAATTGCATACGAATTTAATACAAAAGGCACAATGCCGACTTAAGTACAAGAGGACTGACCCTCTAACTTTCGATGATTTGAACCTCTCCTGTGAGTCCAGTTTTAGATTACGATGCTTCACATCAGGTTTACTGTATCCCTTGGACCTTCATATTGGCGACGAAACACAGAAATTGCATCCGAATTTAATAAAAAAGGCACAATGCCGACTTAAGTACAAGACGACTGACATTCTGAGTTTCGATGATTTGACCCTCTCCTGTGAGTCCAGTTTTAGATTCCGATGCTTCACTTATGGTTAACTGTATCCCTTGGACCTTCTTATTGACGATGAAACACAGAAATTGCATCCGATTTTAATACAGAAGGCACAATGCAGACTTAAGTACAAGAGGACTGACACTCTAACTTTCGATGATTTGAACCTCTCCTGTGAGTCCTGTTTTAGATTCCGATGCTTCACTTCAGGTTTACTGTATCCCTTGGACGATGTTATTGACGATGAATCTTACAAATTGCATCCGAAATTAATGCAAAAGGCACAATGCCGACTTAAGAACAAGAGGACTGACACTCTAACTTTCTATGATTTGAACCTCTCCTGTGAGTCCAGTTTTAGATTCGGATGTTTCACTTCAGGTTTACTGTATCCCTTGGACCGTCTTATTGACGGTGAAACACAGAAATTGCATCTGAATATAATACAAAAGGCACAATGCCGACTTAAGTACAAGAGGACTGACACCCTAAATTTCGATGATTTGAATCTCTCCTGTGAGTCCAGTTTTAGATTCCGATGCTTCACTTCAGGTTTACTGTATCCCTTGGACCTTCTTATTGACGATGAAGCAAAGAAATTGCATCGGAATTTAATACAAAAGGCACATTGCCGACTTAAGTATATGAGGACTGACACTCAAATCTTCTATGATTTGAACCTCTCCTGTGAGACCAGATTTAGATTCCGATGCTTCACTTCAGGTTTACTGTATCCCTTGGACCTTCTTATTGACGATGAAACACAGAAATTGCATCCAATTTTAATACAAAAGGCCCAATGCCGACTTAAGTACAAGAGGAATGACACTCTAACTTTCGATGATTTGAAGCTCTCCTGTGAGTTCAGTTTTAGATTCCGATGCTCCACTTCAGCTTTTCTGTATCCCTTGGACCTTCTTATTGACGATGAAACATATAAATTGCATACGAATTTAATACTAAAGGCACAATGCCGACTTAAGTACAAGAGGACTGACACTCTAACTTTCGATGATTTGAACCTCTCCTGTGAGTGCAGTTTTAGATTACGATGCTTCACGTCAGGTTTGCTGTATCCCCTGGACCTTCATATTGACGATGAAACACAGAAATTGCATCCGAATTTAATAAAAAAGGCACAATGCCGACTTAAGTACAAGACGACTGACACTCTAACTTTCGATGATTTGAAAATCTCCTGTGAGTCAGTTTTAGATTCCGATGCTTCACTTAAGGTTAACTATATCCCTTGGACCTTCTTATTGACGATGAAACACAGAAATTGCATCCGAATTTAATACAAAAGGCACAATGCAGACTTAAGTACAAGAGGACTGACACTCTAACTTTCTATGATTTGAACCTCTCCTGTGAGTCCAGTTTTAGACTCCGATGCTTCACTTCAGGTTTACTGTATCCCTTGGACCTTCATATTGACGATGAAACACAGAAATTGCATCCGAATTTAATACAAAAGGCACAATGCCGACGTAAGTACAGAAGGACTGACACTCAAATCTTCTATGATTTGAACCTCTCCTGTGAGTCCAGTTTTAGATTCCGATGCTTCACTTCAGGTTTACTGTATCCCTTGGACCTTCTTATTGACGATGAAACACAGAAATTGCATCCAAATTTAATACAAAAGGCCCAATGCCGACTTAAGTACAAGAGAACTGACTCTCTTTCTTTCGATAATTTGAAGTTCTCCGGTGAGTTCAGTTTTAAATTCCGATGCTCCACTTCAGGTTTTCTGTATCCCTTGGACCTTCTTATTGACGATGAAACACAGAAATTGCATACGAATTTAATACAAAAGGCACAATGCCGACTTAAGTACAAGAGGACTGACCCTCTAACTTTCGATGATTTGAACCTCTCCTGTGAGTCCAGTTTTAGATTACGATGCTTCACATCAGGTTTACTGTATCCCTTGGACCTTCATATTGACGACGAAACACAAAAATTGCATCCGAATTTAATAAAAAAGGCACAATGCCGACTTAAGTACAAGACGACTGACATTCTGAGTTTCGATGTTTTGACCCTCTCCTGTGAGTCCAGTTTTAGATTCCGATGCTTCACTTATGGTTAACTATATCCCTTGGACCTTCTTATTGAGGATGAAACACAGAAATTGCATCCGAATTTAATACAAAAGGCACAATGGAGACTTAAGTACAAGAGGACTGACACTCTAACTTTCTATGATTTGAACCTCTCCTGTGAGTCCAGTTTTAGACTTCGATGCTTCACTTCAGGTTTACTGTATCCCTTGGACCTTCATATTGACGATGAAACACAGAAATTGCATCCGAATTAAATACAAAAGACACAATGCCGACTTAAGTACAAGAGGGCTGACACTCTAACTTTCGATGATTTGAACCTCTCCAGTGAGTCCAGTTTTAGATTACGATGCTTCACATCAGGTTTACTGTATCCCTTGGACCTTCATATTGACGACGAAACACAGAAATTGCATCCGAATTTAATAAAAAAGGCACAATGCCGACTTAAGTACAAGACGACTGACACTCTAACTTTCGATGATTTGAAAATCTCCTGTGAGTCAGTTTTAGATTCCGATGCTTCACTTAAGGTTAACTATATCCTTTGGACCTTCTTATTGACGATGAAACACAGAAATTGCATCCGAATTTAATACAAAAGGCACAATGCAGACTTAAGTACAAGAGGACTGACTCTCTAACTTTCTATGATTTGAACCTCTCCTGTGAGTCCAGTTTTAGACTCCGATGCTTCACTTCAGGTTTACTGTATCCCTTGGACCTTCATATTGACGATGAAACACAGAAATTGCAACCGAATTAACTACAAAAGACACAATGCCGACTTAAGTACAAGAGGGCTGACACTCTAACTTTCGATGATTTGAACCTCTCCAGTGAGTCCAGTTTTAGATTCCGATGCTGCACATCAGGTTTACTGTATCCCTTGGACCGTCTTATTGACAATGAAACACAGAAATTGCATCTGAATTTAATACAAAAGGCCCAATGCCGACTTAAGTACAAGAGGACTGACACTCAAATTTTCTGTGACTTGAACCTCTCCTGTGAGTCCAGTTTTAGATTCCGATGCTTCACTTCAGGTTTACTGAATCCCTTGGACCTTCTTATTGACGATGAAACTCAGAAATTGCTTATAAAAAAATATAAAAGGCACAATGTCGACTTAAGTACAAGAGGACTGACACTCTAACTTTCGATGATTTGAACATCTCCTGTGAGTCCAGTTTTAGATTCCGATGCTTCACTTCAGGTTCACGGTATCCCTTGGACCTTCTTATAGACGATGAAACACAGAAATTGCATCCGAATTTAATACAAAAGGCACAATGCAGACTTAAGTACAAGAGGACTGACACTCTAACTTTCTATGATTTGAACCTCTCCTGTGAGTCCTGTTTTAGATTCCGATGCTTCACTTCAGGTTTACTGTATCCCTTGGACCTTCATATTGACGATGAAACACAGAAATTGCATCCTAATTTCTTACATAGGGCACAATTCCGACTTAAGTAAATGAGGACTGACACTCTAACCTTCGATGATTTGAACCTCTCCAGTGAGTCCAGTTTTAGATTCCAGTGCTTCACTTATGGTTAACTATATCCCTTGGACCTTCTTATTGACGATGAAACACAGAAATTGCATCCGAATTTAATACAAAAGGCACAATGCAGACTTAAGTACAAGAGGACCTACACTCTAACTTTCTATGATTTGATCCTCTCCTGTGAGTCCAGTTTTACATTCGATGTTTCACTTCACGTTTAGTGTATCCCTTGGACCGTCTTATTGACGATGAAACACAGAAATTGCATCTAAATATAATACAAAAGGCCCAATGCCGACTTAAGTACAAGAGGACTGACACCCTAAATTTCGAAGATTTGCATCTCTCCTGTGAGTCCAGTTTTAGATTCCGATGCTTCACATCAGGTTTACTGTATCCCTTGGACCTTCTTATTGACGATGAAACAAAGAAATTGCATCCGAATTTAATACAAAAGGCACAATGCCGACGTAAGTACAGAAGGACTGACACTCAAATCTTCTATGATTTGAACCTCTCCTGTGAGTCCAGTTTTAGATTCCGATGCTTCACTTCAGGTTTACTGTATCCCTTGGACCTTCTTATTGACGATGAAACACAGAAATTGCATCCAAATTTAATACAAAAGGCCCAATGCCGACTTAAGTACAAGAGAACTGACTCTCTATCTTTCGATGATTTGAAGTTCTCCTGTGAGTTCAGTTTTAGATTCCGATGCTCCACTTCAGGTTTTCTGTATCCCTTGGACCTTCTTATTGACGATGAAACACAGAAATTGCATACGAATTTAATACAAAAGGCACAATGCCGACTTAAGTACAAGAGGACTTACCCTCTAACTTTCGATGATTTGAACCTCTCCTGTGAGTCCAGTTTTAGATTACGATGCTTCACATCAGGTTTACTGTATCCCTTGGACCTTCATATTGACGACGAAACACAGAAATTGCATCCGAATTTAATAAAAAAGGCACAATGCCGACTTAAGTACAAGACGACTGACATTCTGAGTTTCGATGATTTGACCCTCTCCTGTGAGTCCAGTTTTAGATTCCGATGCTTCACTTATGGTTAACTATATCCCTTGGACCTTCTTATTGACGATGAAACACAGAAATTGCATCCGAATTTAATACAAAAGGCACAATGCAGACTTAACTACAAGAGGACTGACACTCTAACTTTCTATGATTTGAACCTCTCCTGTGAGTCCTGTTTTGGATTCCGATGCTTCCCTTCAGGTTTACTGTATCCCTTGGACCTTCTTATTGACGATGAAACACAGAAATTGCATCCGAATTTCTTACATAGGGCACAATTCCGACTTAAGTAAATGAGGACTGACACTCTAACCTTCGATGATTTGAACCTCTACAGAGAGTTCAGTTTTAGATTCCGATGCTTCACTTCAGGTTTACTGTATCCCTTGGACCATGTTATTGACGATGAAACTTAGAAATTGCATCCGAAATTAATGCAAAAGGCGCAATGCCGACTTAAGAACAAGAGGACTGACACTCTAACTTTCTATGATTTGAACCTCTCCTGTGAGTCCAGTTTTAGATTCGGATGTTTCACTTCAGGTTTACTGTATCCCTTGGATCGTCTTATTGACGATGAAACACAGAAATTGCATCTGAATATAATACAAAAGGCACAATGCCGACTTAAGTACAAGAGGACTGACACCCTAAATTTCGATGATTTGAATCTCCCCTGTGAGTCCAGTTTTAGATTCCGATGCTTCACTTCAGGTTTTCTGTATCCCTTGGACCTTCTTATTGACGATGAAACAAAGAAATTGCATCGGAATTTAATACAAAAGGCACATTGCCGACTTAAGTATATGAGGACTGACACTCAAATCTTCTATGATTTGAACCTCTCCTGTGAGTCCAGTTTTAGATTCCGATGCTTCACTTCAGGTTTACTGTATCCCTTGGACCTTCTTATTGACGATAAAACACAGAAATAGCATCCAAATTTAATACAAAATGCCCAATGCCGACTTAAGTACAAGAGGAATGACACTCTAACTTTCGATGATTTGATGCTCTCCTGTGAGTTCAGTTTTAGATTCCGATGCTTCACTTCAGCTTTTCTGTATCCCTTGGACCTTCTTATTGACGATGAAACACAGAAATTGCATACGAATTTAATACAAAAGGCACAATGCCGACTTAAGTACAAGAGGACTGACACTCTAACTTTCGATGATTTGAACCTCTCCTGTGAGTCCAGTTTTAGATTACGATGCTTCATGTCAGGTTTACTGTATCCCTTGGACCTTCATATTGACGATGAAACACAGAAATTGCATCCGAATTTAATAAAAAAGGCACAATGCCGACTTAAGTACAAGACGACTGACACTCTAACTTTCGATGATTTGAACCTCTCCTGTGAGTCCTGTTTTAGATTCCGATGCTTCACTTCAGGTTTACTGTTTCCCTTGGACCTTCATATTGACGATGAAACACAGAAATTGCATCCGAATTTCTTACATAGGGCACAATTCCGACTTAAGTAAATGAGGACTAACACTCTAACCTTCGATGATTTGAACCTCTCCAGTGAGTCCAGTTTTAGATTCCAGTGCTTCACTTATGGTTAACTATATCCCTTGGACCTTCTTATTGACGATGAAACACAGAAATTGCATCCGAATTTAATACAAAAGGCACAATGCAGACTTAAGTACAAGAGGACTGACACTCTAACTTTCTATGATTTGATCCTCTCCTGTGAGTCCAGTTTTACATTCGGATGTTTCACTTCACGTTTAGTGTATCCCTTGGACCGTCTTATTGACGATGAAACACAGAAATTGCATCTAAATATAATACAAAAGGCCCAATGCCGACTTAAGTACAAGAGGACTTTCACCCTAAATTTCGATGATTTGCATCTCTCCTGTGAGTCCAGTTTTAGATTCCGATGCTTCACTTCAGGTTTACTGTATCCCTTGGACCTTCTTATTGACGATGAAACAAAGAAATTGCATCCGAATTTAATACAAAAGGCACAATGCCGACGTAAGTACAGAAGGACTGACACTCAAATCTTCTATGATTTGAACCTCTCCTGTGAGTCCAGTTTTAGATTCCGATGCTTCACTTCAGGTTTACTGTATCCCTTGGACCTTCTTATTGACGATGAAACACAGAAATTGCATCCAAATTTAATACAAAAGGCCCCATGCCGACTTAAGTACAAGAGAACTGACTCTCTATCTTTCGATGATTTGAAGTTCTCCTGTGAGTTCAGTTTTAGATTCCGATGCTCCACTTCAGGTTTTCTGTATCCCTTGGACCTTCTTATTGACGATGAAACACAGAAATTGCATACGAATTTAATACAAAAGGCACAATGCCGACTTAAGTACAAGAGGACTGACCCTCTAACTTTCGATGATTTGAACCTCTCCTGTGAGTCCAGTTTTAGATTACGATGCTTCACATCAGGTTTACTGTATCCCTTGGACCTTCATATTGACGACGAAACACAGAAATTGCATCCGAATTTAATAAAAAAGGCACAATGCCGACTTAAGTACAAGACGACTTACATTCTGAGTTTCGATGATTTGACCCTCTCCTGTGAGTCCAGTTTTAGATTCCGATGCTTCACTTATGGTTAACTATATCCCTTGGACCTTCTTATTGACTATGAAACACAGAAATTGCATCCGAATTTAATACAAAAGGCACAATGCAGACTTAAGTACAAGAGGACTGACACTCTAACTTTCTATGATTTGAACCTCTCCTGTGAGTCCTGTTTTAGATTCCGATGCTTCCCTTCAGGTTTACTGTATCCCTTGGACCTTCTTATTGACGATGAAACACAGAAATTGCATCCGAATTTCTTACATAGGGCACAATTCCGACTTAAGTAAATGAGGACTGACACTCTAACCTTCGATGATTTGAACCTCTACAGAGAGTTCAGTTTTAGATTCCGATGCTTCACTTCAGGTTTACTGTATCCCTTGGACCATGTTATTGACGATGAAACTTAGAAATTGCATCCGAAATTAATGCAAAAGGCACAATGCCGACTTAAGAACAAGAGGACTGACACTCTAACTTTCTATGATTTGAACCTCTCCTGTGAGTCCAGTTTTAGATTCGGATGTTTCACTTCAGGTTTACTGTATCCCTTGGACCGTCTTATTGACGATGAAACACAGAAATTGCATCTGAATATAATACAAAAGGCACAATGCCGACTTAAGTACAAGAGGACTGACACCCTAAATTTCGATGATTTGAATCTCTCCTGTGAGTCCAGTTTTAGATTCCGATGCTTCACTTCAGGTTTTCTGTATCCCTTGGACCTTCTTATTGACGATGAAACAAAGAAATTGCATCGGAATTTAATACAAAAGGCACATTGCCGACTTAAGTATATGAGGACTGACACTCAAATCTTCTATGATTTGAACCTCTCCTGTGAGTCCAGTTTTAGATTCCGATGCTTCACTTCAGGTTTACTGTATCCCTTGGACCTTCTTATTGACGATAAAACACAGAAATTGCATCCAAATTTAATACAAAATGCCCAATGCCGACTTAAGTACAAGAGGAATGACACTCTAACTTTCGATGATTTGATGCTCTCCTGTGAGTACAGTTTTAGATTCCGATGCTCCACTTCAGCTTTTCTGTATCCCTTGGACCTTCTTATTGACGATGAAACACAGAAATTGCATACGAATTTAATACAAAAGGCACAATGCCGACTTAAGTACAAGAGGACTGACACTCTAATTTTCGATGATTTGAACCTCTCCTGTGAGTCCAGTTTTAGATTACGATGCTTCATGTCAGGTTTACTGTATCCCTTGGACCTTCATATTGACGATGAAACACAGAAATTGCATCCGAATTTAATAAAAAAGGCACAATGCCGACTTAAGTACAAGACGACTGACACTCTAACTTTCGATGATTTGAACCTCTCCTGTGAGTCAGTTTTAGATTCCGATGCTTCACTTAAGGTTAACTATATCCCTTGGACCTTCTTATTGACGATGAAAGACAGAAATTGCATCCGAATTTAATACAAAAGGCACAATGCAGACTTAAGTACAAGAGGACTGACACTCTAACTTTCTATGATTTGAACCTCTCCTGTGAGTCCAGTTTTATATTCCGATGCTTCACTTCAGGTTTACTGTACCCCTTGGACCTTCATATTGACGATGAAACACAGAAATTGCATCCGAATTAAATACAAAAGACACAATGCCGACTTAAGTACAAGAGGGCTGACACTCTAACTTTCGGTGATTTGAACCTCTCCAGTGAGTCCAGTTTTAGATTCCGATGCTGCACATCAGGTTTACTGTATCCCTTGGACCGTCTTATTGACAATGAATCACAGAAATTGCATCTGAATTTAATACAAAAGGCACAATGCGGACTTAAGTACAAGAGGACTGACACTCAAATTTTCTATGACTTGAACCTCTCCTGTGAGTCCAGTTTTAGATTCCGATGCTTCACTTCAGGTTTACTGTATCCCTTGGACCTTCTTATTGACGATGAAACACAGAAATTGCATCCGAATTTAATACAAAAGGCACAATGCAGACTTAAGTACAAGAGGACTGACACTCTAACTTTCTATGATTTGAACCTCTCCTGTGAGTCCAGTTTTACATTCGGATGTTTCACTTCACGTTTAGTGTATCCCTTGGACCGTCTTATTGACGATGAAACACAGAAATTGCATCTAAATATAATACAAAAGGCCCAATGCCGACTTAAGTACAAGAGGACTGACACCCTGAATTTCGATGATTTGCATCTCTCCTGTGAGTCCAGTTTTAGATTCCGATGCTTCACTTCAGGTTTACTGTATCCCTTGGACCTTCTTATTGACGATGAAACAAAGAAATTGCATCCGAATTTAATACAAAAGGCACAATGCCGACGTAAGTACAGAAGGACTGACACTCAAATCTTCTATGATTTGAACCTCTCCTGTGAGTCCAGTTTTATATTCCGATGCTTCACTTCAGGTTTACTGTATCCCTTGGACCTTCATATTGACGATGAAACACAGAAATTGCATCCGAATTAAATACAAAAGGCACAATGCCGACTTAAGTACAAGAGGACTGACCCTCTAACTTTCGATGATTTGAACCTCTCCTGTGAGTCCAGTTTTAGATTACGATGCTTCCCTTCAGGTTTACTGTATCCCTTGGACCTTCTTATTGACGATGAAACACAGAAATTGCATCCGAATTTCTTACAGAGGGCACAATTCCGACTTAAGTAAATGAGGACTGACACTCTAACCTTCGATGATTTGAACCTCTACAGAGAGTTCAGTTTTAGATTCCGATGCTTCACTTCAGGTTTACTGTATCCCTTGGACCATGTTATTGACGATGAAACTTAGAAATTGCATCCGAAATTAATGCAAAAGGCACAATGCCGACTTAAGAACAAGAGGACTGACACTCTAACTTTCTATGATTTGAACCTCTCCTGTGAGTCCAGTTTTAGATTCGGATGTTTCACTTCAGGTTTACTGTATCCCTTGGACCGTCTTATTGACGATGAAACACAGAAATTGCATCTGAATATAATACAAAAGGCACAATGCCGACTTAAGTACAAGAGGACTGACACCCTAAATTTCGATGATTTGAATCTCTCCTGTGAGTCCAGTTTTAGATTCCGATGCTTCACTTCAGGTTTTCTGTATCCCTTGGACCTTCGTATTGACGATGAAACAAAGAAATTGCATCGGAATTTAATACAAAAGGCACATTGCCGACTTAAGTATATGAGGACTGACACTCAAATCTTCTATGATTTGAACCTCTCCTGTGAGTCCAGTTTTAGATTCCGATGCTTCACTTCAGGTTTACTGTATCCCTTGGACCTTCTTATTGACGATAAAACACAGAAATTGCATCCAAATTTAATACAAAATGCCCAATGCCGACTTAAGTACAAGAGGAATGACACTCTAACTTTCGATGATTTGATGCTCTCCTGTGAGTTCAGTTTTAGATTCCGATGCTCCACTTCAGCTTTTCTGTATCCCTTGGACCTTCTTATTGACGATGAAACACAGAAATTGCATACGAATTTAATACAAAAGGCACAATGCCGACTTAAGTACAAGAGGACTGACACTCTAACTTTCGATGATTTGAACCTCTCCTGTGAGTCCAGTTTTAGATTACGATGCTTCATGTCAGGTTTACTGTATCCCTTGGACCTTCATATTGACGATGAAACACAGAAATTGCATCCGAATTTAATAAAAAAGGCACAATGCCGACTTAAGTACAAGACGACTGACACTCTAACTTTCGATGATTTGAACCTCTCCTGTGAGTCAGTTTTAGATTCCGATGCTTCACTTAAGGTTAACTATATCCCTTGGACCTTCTTATTGACGATGAAAGACAGAAATTGCATCCGAATTTAATACAAAAGGCACAATGCAGACTTAAGTACAAGAGGACTGACACTCTAACTTTCTATGATTTGAACCTCTCCTGTGAGTCCAGTTTTAGATTCCGATGCTTCACTTCAGGTTTACTGTATCCCTTGGACCTTCATATTGACGATGAAACACAGAAATTGCATCCGAATTAAATACAAAAGACACAATGCCGACTTAAGTACAAGAGGGCTGACACTCTAACTTTCGGTGATTTGAACCTCTCCAGTGAGTCCAGTTTTAGATTCCGATGCTGCACATCAGGTTTACTGTATCCCTTGGACCGTCTTATTGACAATGAATCACAGAAATTGCATCTGAATTTAATACAAAAGGCACAATGCGGACTTAAGTACAAGAGGACTGACACTCAAATTTTCTATGACTTGAACCTCTCCTGTGAGTCCAGTTTTAGATTCCGATGCTTCACTTCAGGTTTACTGTATCCCTTGGACCTTCTTATTGACGATGAAACACAAAAATTGCATCCGAATTTAATACAAAAGGCACAATGCAGACTTAAGTACAAGAGGACTGACACTCTAACTTTCTATGATTTGAACCTCTCCTGTGAGTCCAGTTTTACATTCGGATGTTTCACTTCACGTTTAGTGTATCCCTTGGACCGTCTTATTGACGATGAAACACAGAAATTGCATCTAAATATAATACAAAAGGCCCAATGCCGACTTAAGTACAAGAGGACTGACACCCTGAATTTCGATGATTTGCATCTCTCCTGTGAGTCCAGTTTTAGATTCCGATGCTTCACTTCAGGTTTACTGTATCCCTTGGACCTTCTTATTGACGATGAAACAAAGAAATTGCATCCGAATTTAATACAAAAGGCACAATGCCGACGTAAGTACAGAAGGACTGACACTCAAATCTTCTATGATTTGAACCTCTCCTGTGAGTCCAGTTTTAGATTCCGATGCTTCACTTCAGGTTTACTGTATCCCTTGGACCTTCTTATTGACGATGAAACACAGAAATTGCATCCAAATTTAATACAAAAGGCCCAATGCCGACTTAAGTACAAGAGAACTGACTCTCTATCTTTCGATGATTTGAAGTTCTCCTGTGAGTTCAGTTTTAGATTCCGATGCTCCACTTCAGGTTTTCTGTATCCCTTGGACCTTCTTATTGACGATGAAACACAGAAATTGCATACGAATTTAATACAAAAGGCACAATGCCGACTTAAGTACAAGAGGACTGACCCTCTAACTTTCGATGATTTGAACCTCTCCTGTGAGTCCAGTTTTAGATTACGATGCTTCACATCAGGTTTACTGTATCCCTTGGACCTTCATATTGACGACGAAACAAAGAAATTGCATCCGAATTTAATAAAAAAGGCACAATGCCGACTTAAGTACAAGACGACTGACATTCTGAGTTTCGATGATTTGACCCTCTCCTGTGAGTCCAGTTTTAGATTCCGATGCTTCACTTATGGTTAACTATATCCCTTGGACCTTCTTATTGACGATGAAACACAGAAATTGCATCCGAATTTAATACAAAAGGCACAATGCAGACTTAAGTACAAGAGGACTGACACTCTAACTTTCTATGATTTGAACCTCTCCTGTGAGTCCTGTTTTAGATTCCGATGCTTCCCTTCAGGTTTACTGTATCCCTTGGACCTTCTTATTGACGATGAAACACAGAAATTGCATCCGAATTTCTTACATAGGGCACAATTCCGACTTAAGTAAATGAGGACTGACACTCTAACCTTCGATGATTTGAACCTCTACAGAGAGTTCAGTTTTAGATTCCGATGCTTCACTTCAGGTTTACTGTATCCCTTGGACCATGTTACTGACGATGAAACTTAGAAATTGCATCCGAAATTAATGCAAAAGGCACAATGCCGACTTAAGAACAAGAGGACTGACACTCTAACTTTCTATGATTTGAACCTCTCCTGTGAGTCCAGTTTTAGATTCGGATGTTTCACTTCAGGTTTACTGTATCCCTTGGACCGTCTTATTGACGTTGAAACACAGAAATTGCATCTGAATATAATACAAAAGGCACAATGCCGACTTAAGTACAAGAGGACTGACACCCTAAATTTCGATGATTTGAATCACTCCTGTGAGTCCAGTTTTAGATTCCGATGCTTCACTTCAGGTTTTCTGTATCCCTTGGACCTTCTTATTGACGATGAAACAAAGAAATTGCATCGGAATTTAATACAAAAGGCACATTGCCGACTTAAGTATATGAGGACTGACACTCAAATCTTCTATGATTTGAACCTCTCCTGTGAGTCCAGTTTTAGATTCCGATGCTTCACTTCAGGTTTACTGTATCCCTTGGACCTTCTTATTGACGATAAAACACAGAAATCGCATCCAAATTTAATACAAAATGCCCAATGCCGACTTAAGTACAAGAGGAATGACACTCTAACTTTCGATGATTTGATGCTCTCCTGTGAGTTCAGTTTTAGATTCCGATGCTCCACTTCAGCTTTTCTGTATCCCTTGGACCTTCTTATTGACGATGAAACACAGAAATTGCATACGAATTTAATACAAAAGGCACAATGCCGACTTAAGTACAAGAGGGCTGACACTCTAACTTTCGATGATTTGAACCTCTCCTGTGAGTCCAGTTTTAGATTACGATGCTTCATGTCAGGTTTACTGTATCCCTTGGACCTTCATATTGACGATGAAACACAGAAATTGCATCCGAATTTAATAAAAAAGGCACAATGCCGACTTAAGTACAAGACGACTGACACTCTAACTTTCGATGATTTGAACCTCTCCTGTGAGTCAGTTTTAGATTCCGAAGCTTCAATTAAGGTTAACTATATCCCTTGGACCTTCTTATTGACGATGAAAGACAGACATTGCATCCGAATTTAATAGAAAAGGCACAATGCAGACTTAAGTACAAGAGGACTGACACTCTAACTTTCTATGATTTGAACCTCTCCTGTGAGTCCAGTTTTAGATTCCGATGCTTCACTTCAGGTTTACTGTATCCCTTGGACCTTCATATTGACGATGAAACACAGAAATTGCATCCGAATTAAATACAAAAGACACAATGCCGACTTAAGTACAAGAGGGCTGACACTCTAACTTTCGGTGATTTGAACCTCTCCAGTGAGTCCAGTTTTCGATTCCGATGTTGCACATCAGGTTTACTGTATCCCTTGGACCGTCTTATTGACAATGAATCACAGAAATTGCATCTGAATTTAATACAAAAGGCACAATGCGGACTTAAGTACAAGAGGACTGACACTCAAATTTTCTATGACTTGAACCTCTCCTGTGAGTCCAGTTTTAGATTCCGATGCTTCACTTCAGGTTTACTGTATCCCTTGGACCATCTTATTGACGATGAAACACAATAATTGCATCCGAATTTAATACAAAAGGCACAATGCAGACTTAAGTACAAGAGGACTGACACTCTAACTTTCTATGATTTGAACCTCTCCTGTGAGTCCAGTTTTACATTCGGATGTTTCACCTCACGTTTAGTGTATCCCTTGGACCGTCTTATTGACGATGAAACACAGAAATTGCATCTAAATATAATACAAAAGGCCCAATGCCGACTTAAGTACAAGAGGACTGACACCCTAAATTTCGATGATTTGCATCTCTCCTGTGAGTCCAGTTTTAGATTCCGATGCTTCACTTCAGGTTTACTGTATCCCTTGGACCTTCTTATTGACGATGAAACAAAGAAATTGCATCCGAATTTAATACAAAAGGCACAATGCCGACGTAAGTACAGAAGGACTGACACTCAAATCTTCTATGATTTGAACCTCTCCTGTGAGTCCAGTTTTAGATTCCGATGCTTCACTTCAGGTTTACTGTATCCCTTGGACCTTCTTATTGACGATGAAACACAGAAATTGCATCCAAATTTAATACAAAAGGCCCAATGCCGACTTAAGTACAAGAGAACTGACTCTCTATCTTTCGATGATTTGAAGTTCTCCTGTGAGTTCAGTTTTAGATTCCGATGCTCCACTTCAGGTTTTCTGTATCCCTTGGACCTTCTTATTGACGATGAAACACAGAAATTGCATACGAATTTAATACAAAAGGCACAATGCCGACTTAAGTACAAGAGGACTGACCCTCTAACTTTCGATGATTTGAACCTCTCCTGTGAGTCCAGTTTTAGATTACGATGCTTCACATCAGGTTTACTGTATCCCTTGGACCTTCATATTGACGACGAAACACAGAAATTGCATCCGAATTTAATAAAAAAGGCACAATGCCGACTTAAGTACAAGACGACTGACATTCTGAGTTTCGATGATTTGACCCTCTCCTGTGAGTCCAGTTTTAGATTCCGATGCTTCACTAATGGTTAACTATATCCCTTGGACCTTCTTATTGACGATGAAACACAGAAATTGCATCCGAATTTAATACAAAAGGCACAATGCAGACTTAAGTACAAGAGGACTGACACTCTAACTTTCTATGATTTGAACTTCTCCTGTGAGTCCTGTTTTAGATTCCGATGCTTCCCTTCAGGTTTACTGTATCCCTTGGACCTTCTTATTGACGATGAAACACAGAAATTGCATCCGAATTTCTTACATAGGGCACAATTCCGACTTAAGTAAATGAGGACTGACACTCTAACCTTCGATGATTTGAACCTCTACAGAGAGTTCAGTTTTAGAATCCGATGCTTCACTTCAGGTTTACTGTATCCCTTGGACCATGTTATTGACGATGAAACTTAGAAATTGCATCCGAAATTAATGCAAAAGGCACAATGCCGACTTAAGAACAAGAGGACTGACACTCTAACTTTCTATGATTTGAACCTCTCCTGTGAGTCCAGTTTTAGATTCGGATGTTTCACTTCAGGTTTACTGTATCCCTTGGACCGTCTTATTGACGATGAAACACAGAATTTGCATCTGAATATAATACAAAAGGCACAATGCCGACTTAAGTACAAGAGGACTGACACCCTAAATTTCGACGATTTGAATCTCTCCTGTGAGTCCAGTTTTAGATTCCGATGCTTCACTTCAGGTTTTCTGTATCCCTTGGACCTTCTTATTGACGATGAAACAAAGAAATTGCATCGGAATTTAATACAAAAGGCACATTGCCGACTTAAGTATATGAGGACTGACACTCAAATCTTCTATGGTTTGAACCTCTCCTGTGAGTCCAGTTTTAGATTCCGATGCTTCACTTCAGGTTTACTGTATCCCTTGGACCTTCTTATTGACGATAAAACACAGAAATTGCATCCAAATTTAATACAAAATGCCCAATGCCGACTTAAGTACAAGAGGAATGACACTCTAACTTTCGATGATTTGATGCTCTCCTTTGAGTTCAGTTTTAGATTCCGATGCTCCACTTCAGCTTTTCTGTATCCCTTGGACCTTCTTATTGACGATGAAACACAGAAATTGCATACGAATTTAATACAAAAGGCACAATGCCGACTTAAGTACAAGAGGACTGACACTCTAACTTTCGATGATTTGAACCTCTCCTGTGAGTCCAGTTTTAGATTACGATGCTTCATGTCAGGTTTACTGTATCCCTTGGACCTTCATATTGACGATGAAACACAGAAATTGCATCCGAATTTAATAAAAAAGGCACAATGCCGACTTAAGTACAAGACGACTGACACTCTAACTTTCGATGATTTGAACCTCTCCTGTGAGTCAGTTTTAGATTCCGATGCTTCACTTAAGGTTAACTATATCCCTTGGACCTTCTTATTGACGATGAAAGACAGAAATTGCATCCGAATTTAATACAAAAGGCACAATGCAGACTTAAGTACAAGAGGACTGACACTCTAACTTTCTATGATTTGAACCTCTCCTGTGAGTCCAGTTTTAGATTCCGATGCTTCACTTCAGGTTTACTGTATCCCTTGGACCTTCATATTGACGATGAAACACAGAAATTGCATCCGAATTAAATACAAAAGACACAATGCCGACTTAAGTACAAGAGGGCTGACACTCTAACTTTCGGTGATTTGAACCTCTCCAGTGAGTCCAGTTTTAGATTCCGATGCTGCACATCAGGTTTACTGTATCCCTTGGACCGTCTTATTGACAATGAATCACAGAAATTGCATCTGAATTTAATACAAAAGGCACAATGCGGACTTAAGTACAAGAGGACTGACACTCAAATTTTCTATGACTTGAACCTCTCCTGTGAGTCCAGTTTTAGATTCCGATGCTTCACTTCAGGTTTACTGTATCCCTTGGACCTTCTTATTGACGATGAAACACAGAAATTGCATCCGAATTTAATACAAAAGGCACAATGCAGACTTAAGTACAAGAGGACTGACACTCTAACTTTCTATGATTTGAACCTCTCCTGTGAGTCCAGTTTTACATTCGGATGTTTCACTTCACGTTTAGTGTATCCCTTGGACCGTCTTATTGACGATGAAACACAGAAATTGCATCTAAATATAATACAAAAGGCCCAATGCCGACTTAAGTACAAGAGGACTGACACCCTAAATTTCGATGATTTGTATCTCTCCTGTGAGTCCAGTTTTAGATTCCGATGCTTCACTTCAGGTTTACTGTATCCCTTGGACCTTCTTATTGACGATGAAACAAAGAAATTGCATCCGAATTTAATACAAAAGGCACAATGCCGACGTAAGTACAGAAGGACTGACACTCAAATCTTCTATGATTTGAACCTCTCCTGTGAGTCCAGTTTTAGATTCCGATGCTTCACTTCAGGTTTACTGTATCCCTTGGACCTTCTTATTGACGATGAAACACAGAAATTGCATCCAAATTTAATACAAAAGGCCCAATGCCGACTTAAGTACAAGAGAACTGACTCTCTATCTTTCGATGATTTGAAGTTCTCCTGTGAGTTCAGTTTTAGATTCCGATGCTCCACTTCAGGTTTTCTGTATCCCTTGGACCTTCTTATTGACGATGAAACACAGAAATTGCATACGAATTTAATACAAAAGGCACAATGCCGACTTAAGTACAAGAGGACTGACCCTCTAACTTTCGATGATTTGAACCTCTCCTGTGAGTCCAGTTTTAGATTACGATGCTTCACATCAGGTTTACTGTATCCCTTGGACCTTCATATTGACGACGAAACACAGAAATTGCATCCGAATTTAATAAAAAAGGCACAATGCCGACTTAAGTACAAGACGACTGACATTCTGAGTTTCGATGATTTGACCCTCTCCTGTGAGTCCAGTTTTAGATTCCGATGCTTCACTTATGGTTAACTATATCCCTTGGACCTTCTTATTGACGATGAAACACAGAAATTGCATCCGAATTTAATACAAAAGGCACAATGCAGACTTAAGTACAAGAGGACTGACACTCTAACTTTCTATGATTTGAACCTCTCCTGTGAGTCCTGTTTTAGATTCCGATGCTTCCCTTCAGGTTTACTGTATCCCTTGGACCTTCTTATTGACGATGAAACACAGAAATTGCATCCGAATTTCTTACATAGGGCACAATTCCGACTTAAGTAAATGAGGACTGACACTCTAACCTTCGATGATTTGAACCTCTACAGAGAGATCAGTTTTAGATTCCGATGCTTCACTTCAGGTTTACTGTATCCCTTGGACCATGTTATTGACGATGAAACTTTGAAATTGCATCCGAAATTAATGCAAAAGGCACAATGCCGACTTAAGAACAAGAGGACTGACACTCTAACTTTCTATGATTTGAACCTCTCCTGTGAGTCCAGTTTTAGATTCGGATGTTTCACTACAGGTTTACTGTATCCCTTGGACCGTCTTATTGACGATGAAACACAGAAATTGCATCTGAATATAATACAAAAGGCACAATGCCGACTTAAGTACAAGAGGACTGACACCCTAAATTTCGATGATTTGAATCTCTCCTGTGAGTCCAGTTTTAGATTCCGATGCTTCACTTCAGGTTTTCTGTATCCCTTGGACCTTCTTATTGACGATGAAACAAAGAAATTGCATCGGAATTTAATACAAAAGGCACATTGCCGACTTAAGTATATGAGGACTGACACTCAAATCTTCTATGATTTGAACCTCTCCTGTGAGTCCAGTTTTAGATTCCGATGCTTCACTTCATGTTTACTGTATCCCTTGGACCTTCTTATTGACGATAAAACACAGAAATTGCATCCAAATTTAACACAAAATGCCCAATGCCGACTTAAGTACAAGAGGAATGACACTCTAACTTTCGATGATTTGATGCTCTCCTGTGAGTTCAGTTTTAGATTCCGATGCTCCACTTCAGCTTTTCTGTATCCCTTGGACCTTCTTATTGACGATGAAACACAGAAATTGCATACGAATTTAATACAAAAGGCACAATGCCGACTTAAGTACAAGAGGACTGACACTCTACCTTTCGATGATTTGAACCTCTCCTGTGAGTCCAGTTTTAGATTACGATGCTTCATGTCAGGTTTACTGTATCCCTTGGACCTTCATATTGACGATGAAACACAGAAATTGCATCCGAATTTAATAAAAAAGGCACAATGCCGACTTAAGTACAAGACGACTGACACTCTAACTTTCGATGATTTGAACCTCTCCTGTGAGTCAGTTTTAGATTCCGATGCTTCACTTAAGGTTAACTATATCCCTTGGACCTTCTTATTGACGATGAAAGACAGAAATTTCATCCGAATTTAGTACAAAAGGCACAATGCAGACTTAAGTACAAGAGGACTGACACTCTAACTTTCTATGATTTGAACCTCTCCTGTGAGTCCAGTTTTAGATTCCGATGCTTCACATCAGGTTTACTGTATTCCTTGGACCTTCATATTGACGATGAAACACAGAAATTGCATCCGAATTAAATACAAAAGACACAATGCCGACTTAAGTACAAGAGGGCTGACACTCTAACTTTCGGTGATTTGAACCTCTCCAGTGAGTCCAGTTTTAGATTCCGATGCTGCACATCATGTTTACTGTATCCCTTGGACCGTCTTATTGACAATGAATCACAGAAATTGCATCTGAATTTAATACAAAAGGCACAATGCGGACTTAAGTACAAGAGGACTGACACTCAAATTTTCTATGACTTAAACCTCTCCTGTGAGTCCAGTTTTAGATTCCGATGCTTCACTTCAGGTTTACTGTATCCCTTGGACCTTCTTATTGACGATGAAACTCAGAAATTGCTTCCAAATTTAATATAAAAGGCACAATGTCGGCTTAAGTACAAGAGGACTGACACTCTAACTTTCGATGATTTGAAGCTCTCCTGTGAGTTCAGTTTTAGATTCCGATGCTTCACTTCAGGTTTACTGTATCCCTTGGACCTTCTTATTGACGATGAAACACAGAAATTGCATACGAATTTAACACAAAATCCACAATGCCATCTTAAGTACAAGAGGACTGACACTCTAACTTTCAATGATTTGAACCTCTCCTGTGAGTCCAGATTTAGATTACGATGCTTCACTTCAGGTTTACTGTATCCCTTGGACCCTCTTATCGACGATGAAACACAGAAATTGCATCCGAATTCAATAAAAAAGGCACAATTCCGACTTAAGTACAAGAGGACTGACACTCTAACTTTCGATGATTTGAACATCTCCTGTGAGTCCAGTTTTAGATTCCGATGCTTCACTTCAGGTTAACGGTATGCCTTGGACCTTCTTATAGACGATGAAACACAGAAATTGCATCCGAATTTAATACAAAAGGCACAATGCGAACTTAAGTACAAGAGGACTGACACTCTAACTTTCTATGATTTGAACCTCTCCTGTGAGTCCTGTTTTAGATTCCGATGCTTCACTTCAGGTTTACTGTATCCCTTGGACCTTCATATTGACGATGAAACACAGAAATTGCATCCGAATTTCTTACATAGGGCACAATTCCGACTTAAGTAAATGAGGACTGACACTCTAACCTTCGATGATTTGAACCTCTCCAGTGAGTCCAGTTTTAGATTCCGGTGCTTCACTTATGGTTAACTATATCCCTTGGACCTTCGTATTGACGATGAAACACAGAAATTGCATCCGAATTTAATACAAAAGGCACAATGCCGACTTAAGTACATGAGGACTGACACTCTAACTTTCTATGATTTGAACCTCTCCTGTGAGTCCAGTTTTAGATTCCGATGTTTCACTTCAGGTTTACTGTATCCCTTGGACCGTCTTATTGACGATGAAACACAGAAATTTCATCTAAATATAATACAAAAGGCACAATGCCGACGTAAGTACAAGAGGACTGACACCCTAAATTTCGATGATTTGAATCTCTCCTGTGAGTCCAGTTTTAGATTCCGATGCTTCACTTCAGGTTTACTGTATCCCTTGGACAGTCTTATTGACGATGAAACAAAGAAATTGCATCTGAATTTAATACAAAAGGCACTATGCCGACTTAAGTACAAGAGGACTGACACTCAAATTTTCTATGATTTGAACCTGTCCTGTGAGTCCAGTTTTGGATTCCGATGCTTCACTTCAGGTTTACTGTATCCCTTGGACCTTCTTATTGACGATGAAACAAAGAAATTGCATCGGAATTTAATACAAAAGGCACATTGCCGACTTAAGTATATGAGGACTGACACTCAAATCTTCTATGATTTGAACATCTCCTGTGAGTCCTGTTTTAGATTCCGATGCTTCCCTTCAGGTTTACTGTATCCCTTGGACCTTCTTATTGACGATGAAACACAGAAATTGCATCCGAATTTCTTACATAGGGCACAATTCCGACTTAAGTAAATCAGGACTGACACTCTAACCTTCGATGATTTGAACCTCTACAGAGAGTTCAGTTTTAGATTCCGATGCTTCACTTCAGGTTTACTGTATCCCTTGGACCATGTTATTGACGATGAAACTCAGAAATTGCATCCGAAATTAATGCAAAAGGCACAATGCCGACTTAAGAACAAGAGGACTGACACTCTAACTTTCTATGATTTGAACCTCTCCTGTGAGTCCAGTTTTAGATTCGGATGTTTCACTTCAGGTTTACTGTATCCCTTGGACCGTCTTATTGACGATGAAACACAGAAATTGCATCTGAATATAATACAAAAGGCACAATGCCGACTTAAGTACAAGAGGACTGACACCCTAAATTTCGATGATTTGAATCTCTCCTGTGAGTCCAGTTTTAGATTCCGATGCTTCACTTCAGGTTTACTGTATCCCTTGGACCTTCTTATTGACGATGAAACAAAGAAATTGCATCGGAATTTAATACAAAAGGCACATTGCCGACTTAAGTATATGAGGACTGACACTCAAATCTTCTATGATTTGAACCTCTCCTGTGAGTCCAGTTTTAGATTCCGATGCTTCCCTTCAGGTTTACTGTATCCCTTGGACCTTCTTATTGACGATGAAACACAGAAATTGCATCCGAATTTCTTACATAGGGCACAATTCCGACTTAAGTAAATCAGGACTGACACTCTAACCTTCGATGATTTGAACCTCTACAGAGAGTTCAGTTTTAGATTCCGATGCTTCACTTCAGGTTTACTGTATCCCTTGGACCATGTTATTGACGATGAAACTCAGAAATTGCATCCGAAATTAATGCAAAAGGCACAATGCCGACTTAAGAACAAGAGGACTGACACTCTAACTTTCTATGATTTGAACCTCTCCTGTGAGTCCAGTTTTAGATTCGGATGTTTCACTTCAGGTTTACTGTATCCCTTGTACCGTCTTATTGACGATGAAACACAGAAATTGCATCTGAATATAATACAAAAGGCACAATGCCGACTTAAGTACAAGAGGACTGACACCCTAAATTTCGATGATTTGAATCTCTCCTGTGAGTCCAGTTTTAGATTCCGATGCTTCACTTCAGGTTTACTGTAACCCTTGGACCTTCTTATTGACGATAAAACACAGAAATTGCATCCAAATTTAATACAAAATGCCCAATGCCGACTTAAGTACAAGAGGAATGACACTCTGACTTTCGATGATTTGATGCTCTCCTGTGAGTTCAGTTTTAGATTCCGATGCTCCACTTCAGCTTTTCTGTTTCCCTTGGACCTTCTTATTGACGATGAAACACAGAAATTGCATACGAATTTCATACAAAAGGCACAATGCCGACTTAAGTACAAGAGGACTGACACTCTAACTTTCGATGATTTGAACCTCTCCTGTGAGTCCAGTTTTATATTACGATGCTTCATGTCAGGTTTACTGTATCCCTTTGACCTTCATATTGACGATGAAACACAGAAATTGCATCCGAATTTAATAAAAAAGGCACAATGCCGACTTAAGTACAAGACGACTGACACTCTAACTTTCGATGATTTGAACCTCTCCTGTGAGTCAGTTTTAGATTCCGATGCTTCACTTAAGATTAACTATATCCCTTGGACCTTCTTATCGACGATGAAACACAGAAATTGCATCCGAATTTAATACAAAAGGCACAATGCAGACTTAAGTACAAGAGGACTGACACCCTAACTTTCTATGATTTGAACCTCTCCTGTGAGTCCAGTTTTAGATTCCGATGCTTCACTTCAGGTTTACTGTATCCCTTGGACCTTCATATTGACGATGAAACACAGAAATTGCATCCGAATTAAATACAAAAGACAAAATGCCGAATTAAGTACAAGAGGGCTGACACTCTAACTTTCGGTGATTTGAACCTCTCCAGTGAGTCCAGTTTTAGATTCCGATGCTGCACATCAGGTTTACTGTATCCCTTGGACCGTCTTATTGACAATGAAACACAGAAATTGCATCTGAATTTAATACAAAAGGCACAATGCGGACTTTAGTACAAGAGGACTGACACTCAAATTTTCTATGACTTGAACCTCTCCTGTGAGTCCAGTTTTAGATTCCGATGCTTCACTTCAGGTTAACTGTATCCCTTGGACCTTCTTATTGACGATGAAACTCAGAAATTGCTTCCAAATTTAATATAAAAGGCACAATGTCGGCTTAAGTACAAGAGGACTGACACTCTAACTTTCGATGATTTGAAGCTCTCCTGTGAGTTCAGTTTTAGATTCCTATGCTTCACTTCAGGTTTACTGTATCCCTTGGACCTTCATATTGACGATGAAACACAGAAATTGCATCCGAATTTCTTACATAGGGCACAATTCCGACTTAAGTAAATGAGGACTGACACTCTAACCTTCGATGATTTGAACCTCTCCAGTGAGTCCAGTTTTAGATTCCGGTGCTTCACTTATAGTTAACTATATCCCTTGGACCTTCTTATTGACGATGAAACACAGAAATTGCATCCGAATTTAATACAAAAGGCACAATGCCGACTTAAGTACATGAGGACTGACACTCTAACTTTCTATGATTTGAACCTCTCCTGTGAGTCCAGTTTTAGATTCCGAAGTTTCACTTTAGGTTTACTGTATCTCTTGGACCGTCTTATTGACGATGAAACACAGAAATTGCATCTAAATACAATACAAAAGGCACAATGCCGACGTAAGTACAAGAGGACTGACACCCTAAATTTCGATGATTTGAATCTCTCCTGTGAGTCCAGTTTTAGATTCCGATGCTTCACTTCAGGTTTACTGTATCCCTTGGACAGTCTTATTGACGATGAAACACAGAAATTGCATACGAATTTAATCCAAAGCCACAATCCCGACTTAAGTATATGAGGACTGACACTCAAATCTTCTATGATTTGAACCTCTCCTGTGAGACCAGTTTTAGATTCCGATGCTTTACTTCAGGTTTACTGTGTCCCTTGGACCTTCTTATTGACGATGAAACACAGAAATTGCATCCAAATTTAATACAAAAGGCCCAATGCCGACTTAAGTTAAAGAGGAATGACACTCTAACTTTCGATGATTTGATCCTCTCCTGTGAGTCCAGTTTTACATTCGGATGTTTCACTTCACGTTTAGTGTATCCCTTGGACCGTCTTATTGACGATGAAACACAGAAATTGCATCCGAATTTAATACAAAAGGCACAATGCAGACTTAAGTACAAGAGGACTGACACTCTAACTTTCTATGATTTGATCCTCTCCTGTGAGTCCAGTTTTACATTGGGATGTTTCACTTCACGTTTAGTGTATCCCTTGGACCGTCTTATTGACGATGAAACACAGAAATTGCATCTAAATATAATACAAAAGGCCCAATGCCGACTTAAGTACAAGAGGACTGACACCCTAAATTTCGATGATTTGCATCTCTCCTGTGAGTCCAGTTTTAGATTCCGATGCTTCACTTCAGGTTTACTGTATCCCTTGGACCTTCTTATTGACGATGAAACAAAGAAATTGCATCCGAATTTAATACAAAAGGCACAATGCCGACGTAAGTACAGAAGGACTGACACTCAAATCTTCTATGATTTGAACCTCTCCTGTGAGTCCAGTTTTAGATTCCGATGCTTCACTTCAGGTTTACTGTATCCCTTGGACCTTCTTATTGACGATGAAACACAGAAATTGCATCCAAATTTAATACAAAAGGCCCAATGCCGACTTAAGTACAAGAGAACTGACTCTCTATCTTTCGATGATTTGAAGTTCTCCTGTGAGTTCAGTTTTAGATTCCGATGCTCCACTTCAGGTTTTCTGTATCCCTTGGACCTTCTTATTGACGATGAAACACAGAAATTGCATACGAATTTAATACAAAAGGCACAATGCCGACTTAAGTACAAGAGGACTGACCCTCTAACTTTCGATGATTTGAACCTCTCCTGTGAGTCCAGTTTTAGATTACGATGCTTCACATCAGGTTTACTGTATCCCTTGGACCTTCATATTGACGACGAAACACAGAAATTGCATCCGAAATTAATAAAAAAGGCACATTGCCGACTTAAGTACAAGACGACTGACATTCTGAGTTTCGATGATTTGACCCTCTCCTGTGATCCAGTTTTAGATTCCGATGCATCACTTATGGTTAACTATATCCCTTGGACCTTCTTATTGACGATGAAACACAGAAATTGCATCCGAATTTAATACAAAAGGCACAATGCAGACTTAAGTACAAGAGGACTGACACTCTAACTTTCTATGATTTGATCCTCTCCTGTGAGTCCAGTTTTACATTGGGATGTTTCACTTCACGTTTAGTGTATCCCTTGGAACGTCTTATTGACGATGAAACACAGAAATTGCATCTAAATATAATACAAAAGGCCCAATGCCGACTTAAGTACAAGAGGACTGACACCCTAAATTTCGATGATTTGCATCTCTCCTGTGAGTCCAGTTTTAGATTCCGATGCTTCACTTCAGGTTTACTGTATCCCTTGGACCTTCTTATTGACGATGAAACACAGAAATTGCATCCGAATTTCTTACATAGGGCACAATTCCGACTTAAGTAAATGAGGACTGACACTCTAACCTTCGATGATTTGAACCTCTACAGAGAGTTCAGTTTTAGATTCCGATGCTTCACTTCAGGTTTACTGTATCCCTTGGACCATGTTATTGATGATGAAACTTAGAAATTGCATCCGAAATTAATGCAAAAGGCACAATGCCGACTTAAGAACAAGAGGACTGACACTCTAACTTTCTAGGATTTGAACCTCTCCTGTGAGTCCAGTTTTAGATTCGGATGTTTCACTTCAGGTTTACTGTATCCCTTGGACCGTCTTATTGACGATGAAACACAGAAATTGCATCTGAATATAATACAAAAGGCACAATGCCGACTTAAGTACAAGAGGACTGACACCCTAAATTTCGATGATTTGAATCTCTCCTGTGAGTCCAGTTTTAGATTCCGATGCTTCACTTCAGGTTTTCTGTATCCCTTGGACCTTCTTATTGACGATGAAACAAAGAAATTGCATCGGAATTTAATACAAAATGCCCAATGCCGACTTAAGTACAAGAGGAATGACACTCTAACTTTCGATGATTTGATGCTCTCCTGTGAGTTCAGTTTTAGATTCCGATGCTCCACTTCAGCTTTTCTGTATCCCTTGGACCTTCTTATTGACGATGAAACACAGAAATTGCATACGAATTTAATACAAAAGGCACAATGCCGACTTAAGTACAAGAGGACTGACACTCTAACTTTCGATGATTTGAACCTCTCCTGTGAGTCCAGTTTTAGATTACGATGCTTCATGTCAGGTTTACTGTATCCCTTGGACCTTCATATTGACGATGAAACACAGAAATTGCATCCGATTTTAATAAAAAAGGCACAATGCCGACTTAAGTACAAGACGACTGACACTCTAACTTTCGATGATTTGAACCTCTCCTGTGAGTCAGTTTTACATTCCGATGCTTCACTTAAGGTTAACTATATCCCTTGGACCTTCTTATTGACGATGAAAGACAGAAATTGCATCCGAATTTAATACAAAAGGCACAATGCAGACTTAAGTACAAGAGGACTGACACTCTAACTTTCTATGATTTGAACCTCTCCTGTGAGTCCAGTTTTAGATTCCGATGCTTCACTTCAGGTTTACTGTATCCCTTGGACCTTCATATTGACGATGAAACACAGAAATTGCATCCGAATTAAATACAAAAGACACAATGCCGACTTAAGTACAAGAGGGCTGACACTCTAACTTTCGGTGATTTGAACCTCTCCAGTGAGTCCAGTTTTAGATTCCGATGCTGCACATCAGGTTTACTGTATCCCTTGGACCGTCTTATTGACAATGAATCACAGAAATTGCATCTGAATTTAATACAAAAGGCACAATGCGGACTTAAGTACAAGAGGACTGACACTCAAATTTTCTATGACTTGAACCTCTCCTGTGAGTCCAGTTTTAGATTCCGATGCTTCACTTCAGGTTTACTGTATCCCTTGGACCTTCTTATTGACGATGAAACACAGAAATTGCATCCGAATTTAATACAAAAGGCATAATGCAGACTTAAGTACAAGAGGACTGACACTCTAACTTTCTATGATTTGAACCTCTCCTGTGAGTCCAGTTTTACATTCGGATGTTTCACTTCACGTTTAGTGTATCCCTTGGACCGTCTTATTGACGATGAAACACAGAAATTGCATCTAAATATAATACAAAAGGCCCAATGCCGACTTAAGTACAAGAGGACTGACACCCTAAATTTCGATGATTTGCATCTCTCCTGTGAGTCCAGTTTTAGATTCCGATGCTTCACTTCAGGTTTACTGTATCCCTTGGACCTTCTTATTGACGATGAAACAAAGAAATTGCATCCGAATTTAATACAAAAGGCACAATGCCGACGTAAGTACAGAAGGACTGACACTCAAATCTTCTATGATTTGAACCTCTCCTGTGAGTCCAGTTTTAGATTCCGATGCTTCACTTCAGGTTTACTGTATCCCTTGGACCTTCTTATTGACGATGAAACACAGAAATTGCATCCAAATTTAATACAAAAGGCCCAATGCCGACTTAAGTACAAGAGAACTGACTCTCTATCTTTCGATGATTTGAAGTTCTCCTGTGAGTTCAGTTTTAGATTCCGATGCTCCACTTCAGGTTTTCTGTATCCCTTGGACCTTCTTATTGACGATGAAACACAGAAATTGCATACGAATTTAATACAAAAGGCACAATGCCGACTTAAGTACAAGAGGACTGACCCTCTAACTTTCGATGATTTGAACCTCTCCTGTGAGTCCAGTTTTAGATTACGATGCTTCACATCAGGTTTACTGTATCCCTTGGACCTTCATATTGACGACGAAACACAGAAATTGCATCCGAATTTAATAAAAAAGGCACAATGCCGACTTAAGTACAAGACGACTGACATTCTGAGTTTCGATGATTTGACCCTCTCCTGTGAGTCCAGTTTTAGATTCCGATGCTTCACTTATGGTTAACTATATCCCTTGGACCTTCTTATTGACGATGAAACACAGAAATTGCATCCGAATTTAATACAAAAGGCACAATGCAGACTTAAGTACAAGAGGACTGACACTCTAACTTTCTATGATTTGAACCTCTCCTGTGAGTCCTGTTTTAGATTCCGATGCTTCCCTTCAGGTTTACTGTATCCCTTGGACCTTCTTATTGACGATGAAACACAGAAATTGCATCCGAATTTCTTACATAGGTCACAATTCCGACTTAAGTAAATGAGGACTGACACTCTAACCTTCGATGATTTGAACCTCTACAGAGAGTTCAGTTTTAGATTCCGATGCTTCACTTCAGGTTTACTGTATCCCTTGGACCATGTTATTGACGATGAAACTTAGAAATTGCATCCGAAATTAATGCAAAAGGCACAATGCCGACTTAAGAACAAGAGGACTGACACTCTAACTTTCTATGATTTGAACCTCTCCTGTGAGTCCAGTTTTAGATTCGGATGATTCACTTCAGGTTTACTGTATCCCTTGGACCGTCTTATTGACGATGAAACACAGAAATTGCATCTGAATATAATACAAAAGGCACAATGCCGACTTAAGTACAAGAGGACTGACACCCTAAATTTCGATGATTTGAATCTCTCCTGTGAGTCCAGTTTTAGATTTCGATGCTTCACTTCAGGTTTTCTGTATCCCTTGGACCTTCTTATTGACGATGAAACAAAGAAATTGCATCGGAATTTAATACAAAAGGCACATTGCCGACTTAAGTATATGAGGACTGACACTCAAATCTTCTATGATTTGAACCTCTCCTGTGAGTCTAGTTTTAGATTCCGATGCTTCACTTCAGGTTTACTGTATCCCTTGGACCTTCTTATTGACGATAAAACACAGAAATTGCATCCAAATTTAATACAAAATGCCCAATGCCGACTTAAGTACAAGAGGAATGACACTCTAACTTTCGATGATTTGATGCTCTCCTGTGAGTTCAGTTTTAGATTCCGATGCTCCACTTCAGCTTTTCTGTATCCCTTGGACCTTCTTATTGACGATGAAACACAGAAATTGCATAGGAATTTAATACAAAAGGCACAATGCCGACTTATGTACAAGAGGACTGACACTCTAACTTTCGATGATTTGAACCTCTCCTGTGAGTCCAGTTTTAGATTACGATGCTTCATGTCAGGTTTACTGTATCCCTTGGACCTTCATATTGACGATGAAACACAGAAATTGCATCCGAATTTAATAAAAAAGGCACAATGCCGACTTAAGTACAAGACGACTGACACTCTAACTTTCGAGGATTTGAACCTCTCCTGTGAGTCAGTTTTAGATTCCGATGCTTCACTTAAGGTTAACTATATCCCTTGGACCTTCTTATTGACGATGAAAGACAGACATTGCATCCGAATTTAATACAAAAGGCACAATGCAGACTTAAGTACAAGAGGACTGACACTCTAACTTTCTATGATTTTAACCTCTCCTGTGAGTCCAGTTTTAGATTCCGATGCTTCACTTCAGGTTTACTGTATCCCTTGGACCTTGCTATTGACGATGAAACACAGAAATTGCATCCGAATTAAATACAAAAGACACAATGCCGACTTAAGTACAAGAGGGCTGACACTCTAACTTTCGGTGATTTGAACCTCTCCAGTGAGTCCAGTTTTAGATTCCGATGCTGCACATCAGGTTTACTGTATCCCTTGGACCGTCTTATTGACAATGAATCACAGAAATTGCATCTGAATTTAATACAAAAGGCACAATGCGGACTTAAGTACAAGAGGACTGACGCTCAAATTTTCTATGACTTGAACCTCTCCTGTGAGTCCAGTTGTAGATTCCGATGCTTCACTTCAGGTTTACTGTATCCCTTGGACCATCTTATTGACGATGAAACACAGAAATTGCATCCGAATTTAATACAAAAGGCACAATGCAGACTTAAGTACAAGAGGACTGACACTCTAACTTTCTATGATTTGAACCTCTCCTGTGAGTCCAGTTTTACATTCGGATGTTTCACTTCACGTTTAGTGTATCCCTTGGACCGTCTTATTGACGATGAAACACAGAAATTGCATCTAAATATAATGCAAAAGGCCCAATGCCGACTTAAGTACAAGAGGACTGACACCCTAAATTTCGATGATTTGCATCTCTCCTGTGAGTCCAGTTTTAGATTCCGATGCTTCACTTCAGGTTTACTGTATCCCTTGGACCTTCTTATTGACGATGAAACAAAGAAATTGCATCCGAATTTAATACAAAAGGCACAATGCCGACGTAAGTACAGAAGGACTGACACTCAAATCTTCTATGATTTGAACCTCTCCTGTGAGTCCAGTTTTAGATTCCGATGCTTCACTTCAGGTTTACTGTATCCCTTGGACCTTCTTATTGACGATGAAACACAGAAATTGCATCTGAATATAATACAAAAGGCACAATGCCGACTTAAGTACAAGAGGACTGACACCCTAAATTTCGATGATTTGAATCTCTCCTGTGAGTCCAGTTTTAGATTTTGATGCTTCACTTCAGGTTTTCTGTATCCCTTGGACCTTCTTGTTGACCATGAAACAAAGAAATTGCATCGGAATTTAATACAAAAGGCACATTGCCGACTTAAGTATATGAGGACTGACACTCAAATCTTCTATGATTTGAACCTCTCCTGTGAGTCCAGTTTTAGATTCCGATGCTTCACTTCAGGTTTACTGTATCCCTTGGACCTTCTTATTGACGATAAAACAAAGAAATTGCATCCCAATTTAATACAAAATGCCCAATGCCGACTTAAGTACAAGAGGAATGACACTCTAACTTTCGATGATTTGATGCTCTCCTGCGAGTTCAGTTTTAGATTCCGATGCTCCACTTCAGCTTTTCTGTATCCCTTGGACCTTCTTATTGACGATGAAACACAGAAATTGCATACGAATTTAATACAAAAGGCACAATGCCGACTTATGTACAAGAGGACTGACACTCTAACTTTCGATGATTTGAACCTCTCCTGTGAGTCCAGTTTTAGATTACGATGCTTCATGTCAGGTTTACTGTATCCCTTGGACCTTCATATTGACGATGAAACACAGAAATTGCATCCGAATTTAATAAAAAAGGCACAATGCCGACTTAAGTACAAGACGACTGACACTCTAACTTTCGATGATTTGAACCTCTCCTGTGAGTCAGTTTTAGATTCCGATGCTTCACTTAAGGTTAACTATATCCCTTGGACCTTCTTATTGACGATGAAAGACAGACATTGCATCCGAATTTAATACAAAAGGCACAATGCAGACTTAAGTACAAGAGGACTGACACTCTAACTTTCTATGATTTGAACCTCTCCTGTGAGTCCAGTTTTAGATTCCGATGCTTCACTTCAGGTTTACTGTATCCCTTGGACCTTCATATTGACGATGAAACACAGAAATTGCATCCGAATTAAATACAAAAGACACAATGCCGACTTAAGTACAAGAGGGCTGACACTCTAACTTTCGGTGATTTTAACCTCTCCAGTGAGTCCAGTTTTAGATTCCGATGCTGCACATCAGGTTTACTGTATCCCTTGGACCGTCTTATTGACAATGAATCACAGAAATTGCATCTGAATTTAATACAAAAGGCACAATGCGGACTTAAGTACAAGAGGACTGACGCTCAAATTTTCTATGACTTGAACCTCTCCTGTGAGTCCAGTTTTAGATTCCGATGCTTCACTTCAGGTTTACTGTATCCCTTGGACCATCTTATTGACGATGAAACACAGAAATTGCATCCGAATTTAATACAAAAGGCACAATGCAGACTTAAGTACAAGAGGACTGACACTCTAACTTTCTATGATTTGAACCTCTCCTGTGAGTCCAGTTTTACATTCGGATGTTTCACTTCACGTTTAGTGTATCCCTTGGACCGTCTTATTGACGATGAAACACAGAAATTGCATCTAAATATAATGCAAAAGGCCCAATGCCGACTTAAGTACAAGAGGACTGACACCCTAAATTTCGATGATTTGCATCTGTCCTGCGAGTCCAGTTTTAGATTCCGATGCTTCACTTCAGGTTTACTGTATCACTTGGACCTTCTTATTGACGATGAAACAAAGAAATTGCATCCGAATTTAATACAAAAGGCACAATGCAGACTTAAGTACAAGAGGACTGACACTCTAACTTTCGATGATTTGAAGTTCTCCTGTGAGTTCAGTTTTAGATTCCGATGCTCCACTTCAGGTTTTCTGTATCCCTTGGACCTTCTTATTGACGATGAAACACAGAAATTGCATACGAATTTAATACAAAAGGCACAATGCCGACTTAAGTACAAGAGGACTGACCCTCTAACTTTCGATGATTTGAACCTCTCCTGTGAGTCCAGTTTTAGATTACGATGCTTCGCACCAAGTTTACTGTATCCCTTGGACCTTCATATTGACGACGAAACACAGAAATTGCATCCGAATTTAATAAAAAAGGCACAATGCCGACTTAAGTACAAGACGACTGACATTCTGAGTTTCGATGATTTGACCCTCTCCTGTGAGTCCAGTTTTAGATTCCGATGCTTCACTTATGGTTAACTATATCCCTTGGACCTTCTTATTGACGATGAAACACAGAAATTGCATCCGAATTTAATACAAAAGGCACAATGCAGACTTAAGTACAAGAGGACTGACACTCTAACTTTCTATGATTTGAACCTCTCCTGTGAGTCCTGTTTTAGATTCCGATGCTTCCCTTCAGGTTTACTGTATCCCTTGGACCTTCTTATTGACGATGAAACACAGAAATTGCATCCGAATTTCTTACATAGGGCACAATTCCGACTTAAGTAAATGAGGACTGACACTCTAACCTTCGATGATTTGAACCTCTACAGAGAGTTCAGTTTTAGATTCCGATGCTTCACTTCAGGTTTACTGTATTCCTTGGACCATGTTATTGACGATGAAACTTAAAAATTGCATCCGAAATTAATGCAAAAGGCACAATGCCGACTTAAGAACAAGAGGACTGACACTCTAACTTTCTATGATTTGAACCTCTCCTGTGAGTCCAGTTTTAGATTCGGATGTTTCACTTCAGGTTTACTGTATCCCTTGGACCGTCTTATTGACGATGAAACACAGAAATTGCATCTGAATATAATACAAAAGGCACAATGCCGACTTAAGTACAAGAGGACTGACACCCTAAATTTCGACGATTTGAATCTCTCCTGTGAGTCCAGTTTTAGATTCCGATGCTTCACTTCAGGTTTTCTGTATCCCTTGGACCTTCTTATTGACGATGAAACAAAGAAATTGCATCGGAATTTAATACAAAAGGCACATTGCCGACTTAAGTATATGAGGACTGACACTCAAATCTTCTATGATTTGAACCTCTCCTGTGAGTCCAGTTTTAGATTCCGATGCTTCACTTCAGGTTTACTGTATCCCTTGGACCTTCTTATTGACGATAAAACACAGAAATTGCATCCAAATTTAATACAAAATGCCCAATGCCGACTTAAGTACAAGAGGAATGACACTCTAACTTTCGATGATTTGATGCTCTCCTGTGAGTTCAGTTTTAGATTCCGATGCTCCACTTCAGCTTTTCTGTATCCCTTGGACCTTCTTATTGACGATGAAACACAGAAATTGCATACGAATTTAATACAAAAGGCACAATGCCGACTTAAGTACAAGAGGACTGACACTCTAACTTTCGATGATTTGAACCTCTCCTGTGAGTCCAGTTTTAGATTACGATGCTTCATGTCAGGTTTACTGTATCCCTTGGACCTTCATATTGACGATGAAACACAGAAATTGCATCCGAATTTAATAAAAAAGGCACAATGCCGACTTAAGTACAAGACGACTGACACTCTAACTTTCGGTGATTTGAACCTCTCCTGTGAGTCAGTTTTAGATTCCGATGCTTCACTTAAGGTTAACTATATCCCTTGGACCTTCTTATTGACGATGAAAGACAGAAATTGCATCCGAATTTAATACAAAAGGCACAATGCAGACTTAAGTACAAGAGGACTGACACTCTAACTTTCTATGATTTGAACCTCTCCTGTGAGTCCAGTTTTAGATTCCGATGCTTCACTTCAGGTTTACTGTATCCCTTGGACCTTCATATTAACGATGAAACACAGAAATTGCATCCGAATTAAATACAAAAGACACAATGCCGACTTAAGTACAAGAGGGCTGACACTCTAACTTTAGGTGATTTGAACCTCTCCAGTGAGTCCACTTTTAGATTCCGATGCTGCACATCAGGTTTACTGTATCCCTTGGACCGTCTTATTGACAATGAATCACAGAAATTGCATCTGAATTTAATACAAAAGGCACAATGCGGACTTAAGTACAAGAGGACTGACACTCAAATTTTCTATGACTTGAACCTCTCCTGTGAGTCCAGTTTTAGATTCCGATGCTTCACTTCAGGTTTACTGTATCCCTTGGACCTTCTTATTGACGATGAAACACAGAAATTGCATCCGAATTTAATACAAAAGGCACAATGCAGACTTAAGTACAAGAGGACTGACACTCTAACTTTCTATGATTTGAACCTCTCCTGTGAGTCCAGTTTTACATTCGGATGTTTCACTTCACGTTTAGTGTATCCCTTGGACCGTCTTATTGACGATGAAACACAGAAATTGCATCTAAATATAATACAAAAGGCCCAATGCCGACTTAAGTACAAGAGGACTGACACCCTAAATTTCGATGATTTGCATCTCTCCTGTGAGTCCAGTTTTAGATTCCGATGCTTCACTTCAGGTTTACTGTATCCCTTGGACCTTCTTATTGACGATGAAACAAAGAAATTGCATCCGAATTTAATACAAAAGGCACAATGCCGACGTAAGTACAGAAGTACTGACACTCAAATCTTCTATGATTTGAACCTCTCCTGTGAGTCCAGTTTTAGATTCCGATGCTTCACTTCAGGTTTACTGTATCCCTTGGACCTTCTTATTGACGATGAAACACAGAAATTGCATCCAAATTTAATACAAAAGGCCCAATGCCGACTTAAGTACAAGAGAACTGACTCTCTATCTTTCGATGATTTGAAGTTCTCCTGTGAGTTCAGTTTTAGATTCCGATGCTCCACTTCAGGTTTTCTGTATCCCTTGGACCTTCTTATTGACGATGAAACACAGAAATTGCATACGAATTTAATACAAAAGGCACAATGCCGACTTAAGTACAAGAGGACTGACCCTCTAACTTTCGATGATTTGAACCTCTCCTGTGAGTCCAGTTTTAGATTACGATGCTTCACATCAGGTTTACTGTATCCCTTGGACCTTCATATTGACGACGAAACACAGAAATTGCATCCGAATTTAATAAAAAAGGCACAATGCCGACTTAAGTACAAGACGACTGACATTCTGAGTTTCGATGATTTGACCCTCTCCTGTGAGTCCAGTTTTAGATTCCGATGCTTCACTTATGGTTAACTATATCCCTTGGACCTTCTTATTGACGATGAAACACAGAAATTGCATCCGAATTTAATACAAAAGGCACAATGCAGACTTAAGTACAAGAGGACTGACACTCTAACTTTCTATGATTTGAACCTCTCCTGTGAGTCCTGTTTTAGATTCCGATGCTTCCCTTCAGGTTTACTGTATCCCTTGGACCTTCCTATTGACGATGAAACACAGAAATTGCATCCGAATTTCTTACATAGGGCACAATTCCGACTTAAGTAAATGAGGACTGACACTCTAACCTTCGATGATTTGAACCTCTACAGAGAGTTCAGTTTTAGATTCCGATGCTTCACTTCAGGTTTACTGTATCCCTTGGACCATGTTATTGACGATGAAACTTAGAAATTGCATCCGAAATTAATGCAAAAGGCACAATGCTGACTTAAGAACAAGAGGACTGACACTCTAACTTTCTATGATTTGAACCTCTCCTGTGAGTCCAGTTTTAGATTCGGATGTTTCACTTCAGGTTTACTGTATCCCTTGGACCGTCTTATTGACGATGAAACACAGAAATTGCATCTGAATATAATACAAAAGGCACAATGCCGACTTAAGTACAAGAGGACTGACACCCTAAATTTCGATGATTTGAATCTCTCCTGTGAGTCCAGTTTTAGATTCCGATGCTTCACTTCAGGTTTTCTGTATCCCTTGGACCTTCTTATTGACGATGAAACAAAGAAATTGCATCGGAATTTAATACAAAAGGCACATTGCCGACTTAAGTATATGAGGACTGACACTCAAATCTTCTATGATTTGAACCTCTCCTGTGAGTCCAGTTTTAGATTCCGATGCTTCACTTCAGGTTTACTGTATCCCTTGGACCTTCTTATTGACGATAAAACACAGAAATTGCATCCAAATTTAATACAAAATGCCCAATGCCGACTTATGTACAAGAGGAATGACACTCTAACTTTCGATGATTTGATGCTCTCCTGTGAGTTCAGTTTTAGATTCCGATGCTCCACTTCAGCTTTTCTGTATCCCTTGGACCTTCTTATTGACGATGAAACCCAGAAATTGCATACGAATTTAATACAAAAGGCACAATGCCGACTTAAGTACAAGAGGACTGACACTCTAACTTTCGATGATTTGAACCTCTCCTGTGAGTCCAGTTTTAGATTCCGATGCTTCACTTCAGGTTTACTGTATTCCTTGGACCTTCATATTGACGATGAAACACAGAAATTGCATCCGAATTAAATACAAAAGACACAATGCCGACTTAAGTACAAGAGGGCTGACACTCTAACTTTCGGTGATTTGAACCTCTCCAGTGAGTCCAGTTTTAGATTCCGATGCTGCACATCAGGTTTACTGTATCCCTTGGACCGTCTTATTGACAATGAATCACAGAAATTGCATCTGAATTTAATACAAAAGGCACAATGCGGACTTAAGTACAAGAGGACTGACACTCAAATTTTCTATGACTTGAACCTCTCCTGTGAGTCCAGTTTTAGATTCCGATGCTTCACTTCAGGTTTACTGTATCCCTTGGACCTTCTTATTGACGATGAAACTCAGAAATTGCTTCCAAATTTAATATAAAAGGCACAATGTCGGCTTAAGTACAAGAGGACTGACACTCTAACTTTCGATGATTTGAAGCTCTCCTGTGAGTTCAGTTTTAGATTCCGATGCTTCACTTCAGGTTTACTGTATCCCTTGGACCTTCTTATTGACGATGAAACACAGAAATTGCATACGAATTTAACACAAAAGCCACAATGCCGACTTAAGTACAAGAGGACTGACACTCTAACTTTCAATGATTTGAACCTCTCCTGTGAGTCCAGATTTAGATTACGATGCTTCACTTCAGGTTTACTGTATCCCTTGGACCCTCTTATCGACGATGAAACACAGAAATTGCATCCGAATTCAATAAAAAAGGCACAATTCCGACTTAAGTACAAGAGGACTGACACTCTAACTTTCGATGATTTGAACATCTCCTGTGAGTCCAGTTTTAGATTCCGATGCTTCACTTCAGGTTAACGGTATGCCTTGGACCTTCTTATAGACGATGAAACACAGAAATTGCATCCGAATTTAATACAAAAGGCACAATGCAGACTTAAGTACAAGAGGACTGACACTCTAACTTTCTATGATTTGAACCTCTCCTGTGAGTCCTGTTTTAGATTCCGATGCTTCACTTCAGGTTTACTGTATCCCTTGGACCTTCATATTGACGATGAAACACAGAAATTGCATCCGAATTTCTTACATAGGGCACAATTCCGACTTAAGTAAATGAGGACTGACACTCTAACCTTCGATGATTTGAACCTCTCCAGTGAGTCCAGTTTTAGATTCCGGTGCTTCACTTATGGTTAACTATATCCCTGGGACCTTCATATTGACGATGAAACACAGAAATTGCATCCGAATTTAATACAAAAGGCACAATGCCGACTTAAGTACATGAGGACTGACACTCTAACTTTCTATGATTTGAACCTCTCCTGTGAGTCCAGTTTTAGATTCCGATGTTTCACTTCAGGTTTACTGTATCCCTTGGACCGTCTTATTGACGATGAAACACAGAAATTTCATCTAAATATAATACAAAAGGCACAATGCCGACGTAAGTACAAGAGGACTGACACCCTAAATTTCGATGATTTGAATCTCTCCTGTGAGTCCAGTTTTAGATTCCGATGCTTCACTTCAGGTTTACTGTATCCCTTGGACAGTCTTATTGACGATGAAACAAAGAAATTGCATCTGAATTTAATACAAAAGGCACTATGCCGACTTAAGTACAAGAGGACTGACACTCAAATTTTCTATGATTTGAACCTGTCCTGTGAGTCCAGTTTTGGATTCCGATGCTTCACTTCAGGTTTACTGTATCCCTTGGACCTTCTTATTGACGATGAAACAAAGAAATTGCATCCGAATTTCTTACATAGGGCACAATTCCGACTTAAGTAAATCAGGACTGACACTCTAACCTTCGATGATTTGAACCTCTACAGAGAGTTCAGTTTTAGATTCCGATGTTTCACTTCAGGTTTACTGTATCCCTTGGACCATGTTATTGACGATGAAACTTAGAAATTGCATCCGAAATTAATGCAAAAGGCACAATGCCGACTTAAGAACAAGAGGACTGACACTCTAACTTTCTATGATTTGAACCTCTCCTGTGAGTCCAGTTTTAGATTCGGATGTTTCACTTCAGGTTTACTGTATCCCTTGGACCGTCTTATTGACGATGAAACACAGAAATTGCATCTGAATATAATACAAAAGGCACAATGCCGACTTAAGTACAAGAGGACTGACACCCTAAATTTCGATGATTTGAATCTCTCCTGTGAGTCCAGTTTTAGATTCCGATGCTTCACTTCAGGTTTACTGTATCCCTTGGACCTTCTTATTGACGATGAAACAAAGAAATTGCATCGGAATTTAATACAAAAGGCACATTGCCGACTTAAGTATATGAGGACTGACACTCAAATCTTCTATGATTTGAACCTCTCCTGTGAGTCCAGTTTTAGATTCCGATGCTTCACTTCAGGTTTACTGTAACCCTTGGACCTTCTTATTGACGATAAAACACAGAAATTGCATCCAAATTTAATACAAAATGCCCAATGCCGACTTAAGTACAAGAGGAATGACACTCTAACTTTCGATGATTTGATGCTCTCCTGTGAGTTCAGTTTTAGATTCCGATGCTCCACTTCAGCTTTTCTGTATCCCTTGGACCTTCTTATTGACGATGAAACACAGAAATTGCATACGAATTTCATACAAAAGGCACAATGCCGACTTAAGTACAAGAGGACTGACACTCTAACTTTCGATGATTTGAACCTCTCCTGTGAGTCCAGTTTTATATTACGATGCTTCATGTCAGGTTTACTGTATCCCTTTGACCTTCATATTGACGATGAAACACAGAAATTGCATCCGAATTTAATAAAAAAGGCACAATGCCGACTTAAGTACAAGACGACTGACACTCTAACTTTCGATGATTTGAACCTCTCCTGTGAGTCAGTTTTAGATTCCGATGCTTCACTTAAGATTAACTATATCCCTTGGACCTTCTTATCGACGATGAAACACAGAAATTGCATCCGAATTTAATACAAAAGGCACAATGCAGACTTAAGTACAAGAGGACTGACACTCTAACTTTCTATGATTTGAACCTCTCCTGTGAGTCCAGTTTTAGATTCCGATGCTTCACTTCAGGTTTACTGTATCCCTTGGACCTTCATATTGACGATGAAACACAGAAATTGCATCCGAATTAAATACAAAAGACAAAATGCCGACTTAAGTACAAGAGGGCTGACACTCTAACTTTCGGTGATTTGAACCTCTCCAGTGAGTCCAGTTTTAGATTCCGATGCTGCACATCAGGTTTACTGTATCCCTTGGACCGTCTTATTGACAATGAAACACAGATATTGCATCTGAATTTAATACAAAAGGCACAATGCGGACTTAAGTACAAGAGGACTGACACTCAAATTTTCTATGACTTGAACCTCTCCTGTGAGTCCAGTTTTAGATTCCGATGCTTCACTTCAGGTTAACTGTATCCCTTGGACCTTCTTATTGACGATGAAACTCAGAAATTGCTTCCAAATTTAATATAAAAGGCACAATGTCGGCTTAAGTACAAGAGGACTGACACTCTAACTTTCGATGATTTGAAGCTCTCCTGTGAGTTCAGTTTTAGATTCCGATGCTTCACTTCAGGTTTACTGTATCCCTTGGACCTTCGTATTGACGATGAAACACAGAAATTGCATACGAATTTAACACAAAAGCCACAATGCCGACTTAAGTACAAGAGGACTGACACTCTAATTTTCAATGATTTGAACCTCTCCTGTGAGTCCAGATTTAGCTTACGATGCTTCACTTCAGGTTTACTGTATCCCTTGGACCCTCTTATCGACGATGAAACACAGAAATTGCATTCGAATTCAATAAAAAAGGCACAATTCCGACTGAAGTACAAGAGGACTGGCACTCTAACTTTCGATGATTTGAACATCTCCTGTGAGTCCAGTTTTAGATTCCGATGCTTCCCTTCATTTTAACGGTATGCCTTGGACCTTCTTATAGACGATGAAACACAGAAATTGCATCCGAATTTAATACAAAAGGCACAATGCAGACTTAAGTACAAGAGGACTGACACTCTAACTTTCTATGATTTGAACCTCTCCTGTGAGTCCTGTTTTAGATTCCGATGCTTCACTTCAGGTTTACAGTATCCCTTGGACCTTCATATTGACGATGAAACACAGAAATTGCATCCGAATTTCTTACATAGGGCACAATTCCGACTTAAGTAAATGAGGACTGACACTCTAACCTTCGATGATTTGAACCTCTACAGAGAGTTCAGTTTTAGATTCCGATGCTTCACTTCAGGTTTACTGTATCCCTTGGACCATGTTATTGACGATGAAACTTAGAAATTGCATCCGAAATTAATGCAAAAGGCACAATGCCGACTTAAGTACAAGAGGACTGACACCCTAAATTTCGATGATTTGAATCTCTCCTGTGAGTCCAGTTTCAGTTTCCGATGCTTCACTTCAGGTTTACTGTATCCCTTGGACCTTCTTATTGACGATGAAACACAGTAATTGCATACGAATTTAATAAAAAATGGACAATGCCGACTTAAGTACAAGACGACTGACACTCTAACTTTCGATGATTTGAACCTCTCCTGTGAGTCAGTTTTAGATTCCGATGCTTCACTTAAGGTTAACTATATCCCTTGGATCTTCTTATTGACGATGAAACGCAGAAATTGCATCCGAATTTAATACAAAAGGCACAATGCAGACTTAAGTACAAGAGGACTGACACTCTAACTTTCTATGATTTGAACCTCTCCTGTGAGTCCAGTTTTAGATTCCGATGCTTCACTTCAGGTTTACTGTATCCCTTGGACCTTCATATTGACGATGAAACACAGAAATTGCATCCGAATTTAATAAAAAAGCACATTTCCGACTTAAGTACAAGAGGACTGACACTCTAACTTTCGATGATTTGAACATCTCCTGTGAGTCCAGTTTTAGATTCCGATGCTTCACTTCAGGTTAACTGTATCCCTTGGACCTTCTTATTAACGATGAAACACAGAAATTGCTTCCGAAATTAATACAAAAGGCACAATGCCGACTTAAGTACAAGAGGACTGACACTCTAACTTTCGATGATTTGAACCTCTCCTGTGAGTCCAGTTTTATATTACGATGCTTCATGTCAGGTTTACTGTATCCCTTTGACCTTCATATTGACGATGAAACACAGAAATTGCATCCGAATTTAATAAAAAAGGCACAATGCCGACTTAAGTACAAGACGACTGACACTCTAACTTTCGATGATTTGAACCTCTCCTGTGAGTCAGTTTTAGATTCCGATGCTTCACTTAAGATTAACTATATCCCTTGGACCTTCTTATCGACGATGAAACACAGAAATTGCATCCGAATTTAATACAAAAGGCACAATGCAGACTTAAGTACAAGAGGACTGACACTCTAACTTTCTATGATTTGAACCTCTCCTGTGAGTCCAGTTTTAGATTCCGATGCTTCACTTCAGGTTTACTGTATCCCTTGGACCTTCATATTGACGATGAAACACAGAAATTGCATCCGAATTAAATACAAAAGACAAAATGCCGACTTAAGTACAAGAGGGCTGACACTCTAACTTTCGGTGATTTGAACCTCTCCAGTGAGTCCAGTTTTAGATTCCGATGCTGCACATCAGGTTTACTGTATCCCTTGGACCGTCTTATTGACAATGAAACACAGATATTGCATCTGAATTTAATACAAAAGGCACAATGCGGACTTAAGTACAAGAGGACTGACACTCAAATTTTCTATGACTTGAACCTCTCCTGTGAGTCCAGTTTTAGATTCCGATGCTTCACTTCAGGTTAACTGTATCCCTTGGACCTTCTTATTGACGATGAAACTCAGAAATTGCTTCCAAATTTAATATAAAAGGCACAATGTCGGCTTAAGTACAAGAGGACTGACACTCTAACTTTCGATGATTTGAAGCTCTCCTGTGAGTTCAGTTTTAGATTCCGATGCTTCACTTCAGGTTTACTGTATCCCTTGGACCTTCGTATTGACGATGAAACACAGAAATTGCATACGAATTTAACACAAAAGCCACAATGCCGACTTAAGTACAAGAGGACTGACACTCTAACTTTCAATGATTTGAACCTCTCCTGTGAGTCCAGATTTAGCTTACGATGCTTCACTTCAGGTTTACTGTATCCCTTGGACCCTCTTATCGACGATGAAACACAGAAATTGCATTCGAATTCAATAAAAAAGGCACAATTCCGACTGAAGTACAAGAGGACTGGCACTCTAACTTTCGATGATTTGAACATCTCCTGTGAGTCCAGTTTTAGATTCCGATGCTTCCCTTCATTTTAACGGTATGCCTTGGACCTTCTTATAGACGATGAAACACAGAAATTGCATCCGAATTTAATACAAAAGGCACAATGCAGACTTAAGTACAAGAGGACTGACACTCTAACTTTCTATGATTTGAACCTCTCCTGTGAGTCCTGTTTTAGATTCCGATGCTTCACTTCAGGTTTACAGTATCCCTTGGACCTTCATATTGACGATGAAACACAGAAATTGCATCCGAATTTCTTACATAGGGCACAATTCCGACTTAAGTAAATGAGGACTGACACTCTAACCTTCGATGATTTGAACCTCTACAGAGAGTTCAGTTTTAGATTCCGATGCTTCACTTCAGGTTTACTGTATCCCTTGGACCATGTTATTGACGATGAAACTTAGAAATTGCATCCGAAATTAATGCAAAAGGCACAATGCCGACTTAAGTACAAGAGGACTGACACCCTAAATTTCGATGATTTGAATCTCTCCTGTGAGTCCAGTTTCAGTTTCCGATGCTTCACTTCAGGTTTACTGTATCCCTTGGACCTTCTTATTGACGATGAAACACAGTAATTGCATACGAATTTAATAAAAAATGGACAATGCCGACTTAAGTACAAGACGACTGACACTCTAACTTTCGATGATTTGAACCTCTCCTGTGAGTCAGTTTTAGATTCCGATGCTTCACTTAAGGTTAACTATATCCCTTGGATCTTCTTATTGACGATGAAACGCAGAAATTGCATCCGAATTTAATACAAAAGGCACAATGCAGACTTAAGTACAAGAGGACTGACACTCTAACTTTCTATGATTTGAACCTCTCCTGTGAGTCCTGTTTTAGATTCCGATGCTTCACTTCAGGTTTACTGTATCCCTTGGACCTTCATATTGACGATGAAACACAGAAATTGCATCCGAATTTCTTACATAGGGCACAATTCCGACTTAAGTAAATGAGGACTGACACTCTAACCTTCGATGATTTGAACCTCTCCAGTGAGTCCAGTTTTAGATTCCGGTGCTTCACTTATGGTTAACTATATCCCTTGGACCTTCATATTGACGATGAAACACAGAAATTGCATCCGAATTTAATACAAAAGGCACAATGCCGACTTAAGTACATGAGGACTGACACTCTAACTTTCTATGATTTGAACCTCTCCTGTGAGTCCAGTTTTAGATTCCGATGTTTCACTTCAGGTTTACTGTATCCCTTGGACCGTCTTATTGACGATGAAACACAGAAATTTCATCTAAATATAATACAAAAGGCACAATGCCGACGTAAGTACAAGAGGACTGACACCCTAAATTTCGATGATTTGAATCTCTCCTGTGGGTCCAGTTTTAGATTCCGATGCTTCACTTCAGGTTTACTGTATCCCTTGGACAGTCTTATTGACGATGAAACAAAGAAATTGCATCTGAATTTAATACAAAAGGCACTATGCCGACTTAAGTACAAGAGGACTGACACTCAAATTTTCTATGATTTGAACCTGTCCTGTGAGTCCAGTTTTGGATTCCGATGCTTCACTTCAGGTTTACTGTATCCCTTGGACCTTCTTATTGACGATGAAACAAAGAAATTGCATCCGAATTTCTTACATAGGGCACAATTCCGACTTAAGTAAATCAGGACTGACACTCTAACCTTCGATGATTTGAACCTCTACAGAGAGTTCAGTTTTAGATTCCGATGTTTCACTTCAGGTTTACTGTATCCCTTGGACCATGTTATTGACGATGAAACTTAGAAATTGCATCCGAAATTAATGCAAAAGGCACAATGCCGACTTAAGAACAAGAGGACTGACACTCTAACTTTCTATGATTTGAACCTCTCCTGTGAGTCCAGTTTTAGATTCGGATGTTTCACTTCAGGTTTACTGTATCCCTTGGACCGTCTTATTGACGATGAAACACAGAAATTGCATCTGAATATAATACAAAAGGCACAATGCCGACTTAAGTACAAGAGGACTGACACCCTAAATTTCGATGATTTGAATCTCTCCTGTGAGTCCAGTTTTAGATTCCGATGCTTCACTTCAGGTTTACTGTATCCCTTGGACCTTCTTATTGACGATGAAACAAAGAAATTGCATCGGAATTTAATACAAAAGGCACATTGCCGACTTAAGTATATGAGGACTGACACTCAAATCTTCTATGATTTGAACCTCTCCTGTGAGTCCAGTTTTAGATTCCGATGCTTCAACTTTCAGGTTTACTGTAACCCTTGGACCTTCTTATTGACGATAAAACACAGAAATTGCATCCAAATTTAATACAAAATGCCCAATGCCGACTTAAGTACAAGAGGAATGACACTCTAACTTTCGATGATTTGATGCTCTCCTGTGAGTTCAGTTTTAGATTCCGATGCTCCACTTCAGCTTTTCTGTATCCCTTGGACCTTCTTATTGACGATGAAACACAGAAATTGCATACGAATTTCATACAAAAGGCACAATGCCGACTTAAGTACAAGAGGACTGACACTCTAACTTTCGATGATTTGAACCTCTCCTGTGAGTCCAGTTTTATATTACGATGCTTCATGTCAGGTTTACTGTATCCCTTTGACCTTCATATTGACGATGAAACACAGAAATTGCATCCGAATTTAATAAAAAAGGCACAATGCCGACTTAAGTACAAGACGACTGACACTCTAACTTTCGATGATTTGAACCTCTCCTGTGAGTCAGTTTTAGATTCCGATGCTTCACTTAAGATTAACTATATCCCTTGGACCTTCTTATCGACGATGAAACACAGAAATTGCATCCGAATTTAATACAAAAGGCACAATGCAGACTTAAGTACAAGAGGACTGACACTCTAACTTTCTATGATTTGAACCTCTCCTGTGAGTCCAGTTTTAGATTCCGATGCTTCACTTCAGGTTTACTGTATCCCTTGGACCTTCATATTGACGATGAAACACAGAAATTGCATCCGAATTAAATACAAAAGACAAAATGCCGACTTAAGTACAAGAGGGCTGACACTCTAACTTTCGGTGATTTGAACCTCTCCAGTGAGTCCAGTTTTAGATTCCGATGCTGCACATCAGGTTTACTGTATCCCTTGGACCGTCTTATTGACAATGAAACACAGATATTGCATCTGAATTTAATACAAAAGGCACAATGCGGACTTAAGTACAAGAGGACTGACACTCAAATTTTCTATGACTTGAACCTCTCCTGTGAGTCCAGTTTTAGATTCCGATGCTTCACTTCAGGTTAACTGTATCCCTTGGACCTTCTTATTGACGATGAAACTCAGAAATTGCTTCCAAATTTAATATAAAAGGCACAATGTCGGCTTAAGTACAAGAGGACTGACACTCTAACTTTCGATGATTTGAAGCTCTCCTGTGAGTTCAGTTTTAGATTCCGATGCTTCACTTCAGGTTTACTGTATCCCTTGGACCTTCGTATTGACGATGAAACACAGAAATTGCATACGAATTTAACACAAAAGCCACAATGCCGACTTAAGTACAAGAGGACTGACACTCTAACTTTCAATGATTTGAACCTCTCCTGTGAGTCCAGATTTAGCTTACGATGCTTCACTTCAGGTTTACTGTATCCCTTGGACCCTCTTATCGACGATGAAACACAGAAATTGCATTCGAATTCAATAAAAAAGGCACAATTCCGACTGAAGTACAAGAGGACTGGCACTCTAACTTTCGATGATTTGAACATCTCCTGTGAGTCCAGTTTTAGATTCCGATGCTTCCCTTCATTTTAACGGTATGCCTTGGACCTTCTTATAGACGATGAAACACAGAAATTGCATCCGAATTTAATACAAAAGGCACAATGCAGACTTAAGTACAAGAGGACTGACACTCTAACTTTCTATGATTTGAACCTCTCCTGTGAGTCCTGTTTTAGATTCCGATGCTTCACTTCAGGTTTACAGTATCCCTTGGACCTTCATATTGACGATGAAACACAGAAATTGCATCCGAATTTCTTACATAGGGCACAATTCCGACTTAAGTAAATGAGGACTGACACTCTAACCTTCGATGATTTGAACCTCTACATAGAGTTCAGTTTTAGATTCCGATGCTTCACTTCAGGTTTACTGTATCCCTTGGACCATGTTATTGACGATGAAACTTAGAAATTGCATCCGAAATTAATGCAAAAGGCACAATGCCGACTTAAGTACAAGAGGACTGACACCCTAAATTTCGATGATTTGAATCTCTCCTGTGAGTCCAGTTTTAGATTCCGATGCTTCACTTCAGGTTTACTGTATCCCTTGGACCTTCTTATTGACGATGAAACACAGTAATTGCATACGAATTTAATTAAAAATGCACAATGCCGACTTAAGTACAAGACGACTGACACTCTAACTTTCGATGATTTGAACCTCTCCTGTGAGTCAGTTTTAGATTCCGATGCTTCACTTAAGGTTAACTATATCCCTTGGACCTTCTTATTGACGATGAAACGCAGAAATTGCATCCGAATTTAATACAAAAGGCACAATGCAGACTTAAGGACAAGAGGACTGACACTCTAACTTTCTATGATTTGAACCTCTCCTGTGAGTCCAGTTTTAGATTCCGATGCTTCACTTCAGGTTTACTGTATCCCTTGGACCTTCATATTGACGATGAAACACAGAAATTGCATCCGAATTAAATACAAAAGACACAATGCCGACTTAAGTACAAGAGGGCTGACACTCTAACTTTCGATGATTTGAACCTCTCCAGTGAGTCCAGTTTTAGATTCCGATGCTGCACATCAGGTTTACTGTATCCCTTGGACCGTCTTATTGACAATGAAACACAGAAATTGCATCTGAATTTAATACAAAAGGCACAATGCCGACTTAAGTACAAGAGGACTGACACTCAAATTTTCTATGATTTGAACCTCTCCTGTGAGTCCAGTTTTAGATTCCGATGCTTCACTTCAGGTTTACTGTATCCCTTGAACCTTCTAATTGACGATGAAACTCAGAAATTGCATCCAAATTTAATATAAAAGGCACAATGTCGACTTAAGTACAAGAGGACTGACACTCTAACTTTCGATGATTTGAAGCTCACCTGTGAGTTCAGTTTTAGATTCCGATGCTTCACTTCAGGTGTACTGTATCCCTTGGACGTTCTTATTGACGATGAAACACAGAAATTGCATACGAATTTAATACAAAAGCCACAATGCCGACTTAAGTACAAGAGGACTGACACTCTAACTTTCAATGATTTGAACCTCTCCTGTGAGTCCAGATTTAGATTACGATGCTTCACTTCAGGTTTACTGTATCCCTTGGACCCTCTTATTGACGATGAAACACAGAAACTGCATCCGAATTTAATAAAAAAGGCACAATGCCGACTTAAGTACAAGAGGACTGACACTCAAACTTTCGATTATTTGAACATCTCCTGTGAGTCCAGCTTTAGATTCCGATGCTTTACTTCAGGTTAACGGTATCCCTTGGACCTTCTTATAGACGATGAAACACAGAAATTGCATCCGAATTTAATACAAAAGGCACAATGCAGACTTAAGTACAAGAGGACTGACACTCTAACTTTCTATGATTTGAACCTCTCCTGTGAGTCCTGTTTTAGATTCCGATGCTTCACTTCAGGTTTTCTGTATCCCTTGGAGCTTCATATTGACGATGAAACACAGAAATTGCATCCGAATTTCTTACATAGAGCACAATTCCGACTTAAGTAAATGAGGACTGACACTCTAGCCTTCGATGATTTGAACCTCTCCAGTGAGTCCAGTTTTAGATTCCGATGCTTCACTTCAGGTTTACTGTATCCCTTGGACCTTCTGATTGACGATGAAACACAGAAATTACATCCGAATTTAATACAAAAGGCACAATGCAGACTTAAGTACAAGAGGACTGACACTCAAATTTTCTATGATTTTAACCTCTCCTGTGAATCCAGTTTTAGATTCCGATGCTTCACTTCAGGTTTACTGTTTCCCTTGGACCTTCTTATTGACGATGAAACTCAGTAATTGCATCCAAATTTAATATAAAAGGCACAATGTCGACTTAAGTACAAGAGGACTGACACTCTAACTTTCGATGATTTGAAGCTCTCCTGTGAGTTCAGTTTTAGATTCCGATGCTTCACTTCAGGTTTACTGTATCCCTTGGACCTTCTTATTGACGATGAAACACAGAAATTGCATACGAATTTAATACAAAAGCCACTATGCCGACTTAAGTACAAGAGGACTGACACTCTAACTTTCGATGATTTGAACCTCTCCTGTGAGTCCAGATTTAGATTACGATGCTTCACTTCAGGTTTACTGTATCCCTTGGACACTCTTATTGACGATGAAACACAGAAATTGCATTCGAATTTAATAAAAAAGGCACAATGCCGACTTAAGTACAAGGGGACTGACACTCTAACATTCTATGATTTGAACCTCTCCTGTGAGTCCTGTTTTAGATTCTGATGCTTCACTTCAGGTTTACTGTATCCCTTGGACCTTCTTATTGACGATGAAACACAGAAATTGCATCCGAATTTAATACAATATGCACAATGTCGACTTAAGTACAAGAGGACTGACACTCTAACTTTCGATGATTTGAAGCTCACCTGTGAGTTCAGTTTTAGATTCCGATGCTTCACTTCAGGTTTACTGTATCCCTTGGACCTTCTTATTGACGATGAAACACAGAAATTGCGTACGAATTTAAATCAAAAGGCACAATGCCGACTTAAGTACAAGAGGACTGACACTCTAACTTTCAATGATTTGAACCTCTCCTGTGAGTCCACATTTAGATTACGATGCTTCACTTCAGGTTTACTGTATCCCTTGGACCCTCGTATTGACGATGAAACACAGAAATTGCATCCAAATTTAATAAAAAAGGCACAATGCCGACTTAAGTACAATAGGACTGACACTCTAACTTTCGATGATTTGAACATCTCCTGTGAGTCCAGTTTTAGATTCCGAAGCTTTACTTCAGGTTAACGGTATCCCTTGGACCTTCTTACAGACGATGAAACACAGAAATTGCATCCGAATTTAATTCAAAAGGCACAATGCAGACTTAAGTACAAGAGGACTGACACTCTAACTTTCTATGATTTGAACCTCTCCTGTGAGTCCTGTTTTAGATTCCGATGCTTCACTTCAGGTTTACTGTATCCCTTGGACCTTCATATTGACGATGAAACACAGAAATTGCATCCGAATTTCTTACATAGGGCACAATTCCGACTTAAGTAAATGAGGACTGACACTCTAACCTTCGATGATTTGAACCTCTCCAGTGAGTCCAGTTTTAGATTCCGATGCTTCACTTCAGGTTTACTGTATCCCTTGGACCTTCTTATTGACTATGAAACACAGAAATTACATCCGAATTAAATACAAAAGGCACAATGCAGACTTAAGTACAAGAGGACTGACACTCAAATTTTCTATGATTTGAATCTCTCCTGTGAGTCCAGTTTTAGATTCCGATGCTTCACTTCAGGTTTACTGTTTCCCTTGGACCTTCTTATTGACGATGAAACTCAGAAATTGCATCCAAATTTAATATAAAAGGCACAATGTCGACTTAAGTACAAGAGGACTGACACTCTAACTTTCGATGATTTGAAGCTCTCCTGTGAGTTCAGTTTTAGATTCCGATGCTTCACTTCAGGTTTACTGTATCCCTCGGACCTTCTTATTGACGATGAAACACAGAAATTGCATACGAATTTAATACAAAAGCCACAATGCCGACTTAAGTACAAGAGGACTGACACTCTAACTTTCCATGATTTGAACCTCTCCTGTGAGTCCAGATTTAGATTACGATGCTTCATTTCAGGTTTACTGTATCCCTCGGACACTCTTATTGACGATGAAACACAGAAATTGCATTCAAATTTAATAAAAAAGGCACAATGCCGACTTAAGTACAAGGGACTGACACTCTAACTTTCTATGATTTGAACCTCTCCTGTGAGTCCTGTTTTAGATTCTGATGCTTCACTTTAGGTTTACTGTATCCCTTGGACCTTCTTATTGACGATGAAACACAGAAATTGCATCCGAATTTAATACAATATGCACAATGTCGACTTAAGTACAAGAGGACTGACACTCTAACTTTCGATGATTTGAAGCTCACCTGTGTGTTCAGTTTTAGATTCCGATGCTTCACTTCAGGTTTACTGTATCCCTTGGACCTTCTTATTGACGATGAAACACAGAAATTGCGTACGAATTTAAATCAAAAGGCACAATGCCGACTTAAGTACAAGAGGACTGACAGTCTAACTTTCAACGATTTGAACCTCTCCTGTGAGTCCAGATTTAGATTACGATGCTTCACTTCAGGTTTACTGTATCCCTTGGACCTTCTTATTGACGATGAAACACAGAAATTGCATCCAAATTTAATAAAAAAGGCACAATGCCGACTTAAGTACAAGAGGACTGACACTCTAACTTTCGATGATTTGAACATCTCCTGTGAGTCCAGTTTTAGATTCCGAAGCTTTACTTCAGGTTAACGGTATCCCTTGGACCTTCTTACAGACGATGAAACACAGAAATTGCATCCGAATTTAATTCAAAAGGCACAATGCAGACTTAAGTACAAGAGTACTGACACTCTAACTTTCTATGATTTGAACCTCTCCTGTGAGTCCTGTTTTAGATTCCGATGCTTCACTTCAGGTTTACTGTATCCCTTGGACCTTCATATTGACGATGAAACACAGAAATTGCATCCGAATTTCTTACATAGGGCACAATTCCGACTTAAGTAAATGAGGACTGACACTCTAACCTTCGATGATTTGAACCTCTCCAGTGAGTCCAGTTTTAGATTCCGATGCTTCACTTCAGGTTTACTGTATCCCTTGGACCTTCTTATTGACTATGAAACACAGAAATTACATCCGAATTTAATACAAAAGGCACAATGCAGACTTAAGTACAAGAGGACTGACACTCAAATTTTCTATGATTTGAATCTCTCCTGTGAGTCCAGTTTTAGATTCCGATGCTTCACTTCAGGTTTACTGTTTCCCTTGGACCTTCTTATTGACGATGAAACTCAGAAATTGCATACAAATTTAATATAAAAGGCACAATGTCGACTTAAGTACAAGAGGACTGACACTCTAACTTTCGAAGATTTGAAGCTCTCCTGTGAGTTCAGTTTTAGATTCCGATGCTTCACTTCAGGTTTACTGTATCCCTTGGACCTTCTTATTGACGATGAAACACAGAAATTGCATACGAATTTAATACAAAAGCCACAATGCCGACTTAAGTACAAGAGGACTGACACTCTAACTTTCGATGATTTGAACCTCTCCTGTGAGTCCAGATTTAGATTACGATGGTTCACTTCAGGTTTACTGTATCCCTTGCACCTTCTTATTGACGATGAAACACAGAAATTGCATTCGAATTTAATAAAAAAGGCACAATGCCGACTTAAGTACAAGACGACTGACACTCTAACTTTCGATGATTTGAACATCTCCTGTGAGTCCAGTTTTAGATTCTGATCCTTCACTTCAGGTTAACTGTATCCCTTGGACCTTCTTATTGACGATGAAACACAGAAATTGCATCCGAATTTAATACAAAAGGCACAATGCAGACTTAAGTACAAGAGGACTGACACTCTAACTTTCTATGATTTGAACCTCTCCTGTGAGTCCTGTTTTAGATTCCGATGCTTCACTTCAGGTTTACTGTATCCCTTGGACCTTCTTATTGACGATGAAACACAGAAATTGCATCCGAATTTCTTACATAGGGCACAATTCCGACTTAAGTAAATGAGGACTGACACTCTAACCTTCGATGATTCGAACCTCTCCAGTAAGTCCAGTTTTAGATTCCGATGCTTCACTTCAGGTTTACTGTATCCCTTGGACCTTGTTACTGACGATGAGAAATAAAAATTGCATCCGAATTTAATACAAAAGGCACAATGCCGACTTAAGTACAAGTGGACTGACACTCTAACTTTCTATGATTTGAACCTCTCCTGTGAGTCCACTTTTAGATTCCGATGCTTCACTTCAGGTTTATTGTATCCCTTGGACCTTCTTATTGACGATGAAACACTGAAATTGCATCCGAATTTAATGCAAAAGGCACAATGCCGACTTAAGTACAAGAAGACTGACACTCTAACTTTCAATGATTTGAACCTCTCCTGTGAGTCCAGTTTTAGATTCGGATGTTTCACTTCAGGTTTACTGTATCCCTTGGACCTTCTTATTGACGATGAAACACAGAAATTGCATCCAAATTTAATACAAAAGGCACAATGCCGACTTAAGTACAAGAGGACTGACACTCAAATCTTCTATGATTTGAACCTCTCCTGTTAGTCCAGTTTTAGATTCCGATCCTTCACTTCAGGTTTACTGTATCTCTTGGACCTTCTTATTGACGATGAAACACAGAAATTGCATCCAAATTTAATACAAAAGCCCCAATGCCGACTTAAGTACAAGAGGACTGACACTCTAACTTTCGATGATTTGAAGCTCTCCTGTGAGTTCAGTTTTAGATTCCGATGCTTCACTTCAGGTTTTCTGTATCCCTTGGACCTTCTTATTGACGATGAAACACAGAAATTGCATACGAATTTAATACAAAAGGCACAATGCAGACCTAAGTACAAGAGGACTGACACTCTAACTTTCTATGATTTGAACCTCTCCTGTGAGTCCAGTTTTAGATTCCGATGCTTCACTTCAGGTTTACTGTATCCCTTGGACCTTCATATTGACGATGAAACACAGAAATTGCATCCGAATTTAATAAAAAAGCACATTTCCGACTTAAGTACAAGAGGACTGACACTCTAACTTTCGATGATTTGAACATCTCCTGTGAGTCCAGTTTTAGATTCCGATGCTTCACTTCAGGTTAACTGTATCCCTTGGACCTTCTTATTAACGATGAAACACAGAAATTGCATCCGAAATTAATACAAAAGGCACAATGCAGACTTAAGTACAAGAGGACTGACACTCTAACTTTCTATGATTTGAACCTCTCCTGTGAGTCGTGTTTTAGATTCCGATGCTTCACTTCAGGTTTACTGTATCCCTTGGACCTTCCTATTGACGATGAAACACAGAAATTGCATCCGAATTTCTTACATAGGGCACAATTCCGACTTAGGTAAATGAGGACTGACACTCTAACCTTCGATGATTTGAACCTCTACATAGAGTTCAGTTTTAGATTCCGATGCTTCACTTCAGGTTTACTGTATCCCTTGGACCATGTTATTGACGATGAAACTTAGAAATTGCATCCGAAATTAATGCAAAAGGCACAATGCCGACTTAAGTACAAGAGGACTGACACCCTAAATTTCGATGATTTGAATCTCTCCTGTGAGTCCAGTTTTAGATTCCGATGCTTCACTTCAGGTTTACTGTATCCCTTGGACCTTCTTATTGACGATGAAACACAGTAATTGCATACGAATTTAATTAAAAATGCACAATGCCGACTTAAGTACAAGACGACTGACACTCTAACTTTCGATGATTTGAACCTCTCCTGTGAGTCAGTTTTAGATTCCGATGCTTCACTTAAGGTTAACTATATCCCTTGGACCTTCTTATTGACGATGAAACGCAGAAATTGCATCCGAATTTAATACAAAAGGCACAATGCAGACTTAAGGACAAGAGGACTGACACTCTAACTTTCTATGATTTGAACCTCTCCTGTGAGTCCAGTTTTAGATTCCGATGCTTCACTTCAGGTTTACTGTATCCCTTGGACCTTCATATTGACGATGAAACACAGAAATTGCATCCGAATTAAATACAAAAGACACAATGCCGACTTAAGTACAAGAGGGCTGACACTCTAACTTTCGATGATTTGAACCTCTCCAGTGAGTCCAGTTTTAGATTCCGATGCTGAACATCAGGTTTACTGTATCCCTTGGAACGTCTTATTGACAATGAAACACAGAAATTGCATCTGAATGTAATACAAAAGGCACAATGCCGACTTAAGTACAAGAGGACTGACACTCAAATTTTCTATGATTTGAACCTCTCCTGTGAGTCCAGTTTTAGATTCCGATGCTTCACTTCAGGTTTACTGTATCCCTTGAACCTTCTAATTGACGATGAAACTCAGAAATTGCATCCAAATTTAATATAAAAGGCACAATGTCGACTTAAGTACAAGAGGACTGACACTCTAACTTTCGATGATTTGAAGCTCACCTGTGAGTTCAGTTTTAGATTCCGATGCTTCACTTCAGGTGTACTGTATCCCTTGGACGTTCTTATTGACGATGAAACACAGAAATTGCATACGAATTTAATACAAAAGCCACAATGCCGACTTAAGTACAAGAGGACTGACACTCTAACTTTCAATGATTTGAACCTCTCCTGTGAGTCCAGATTTAGATTACGATGCTTCACTTCAGGTTTACTGTATCCCTTGGACCCTCTTATTGACGATGAAACACAGAAACTGCATCCGAATTTAATAAAAAAGGCACAATGCCGACTTAAGTACAAGAGGACTGACACTCAAACTTTCGATGATTTGAACATCTCCTGTGAGTCCAGCTTTAGATTCCGATGCTTTACTTCAGGTTAACGGTATCCCTTGGACCTTCTTATAGACGATGAAACACAGAAATTGCATCCGAATTTAATACAAAAGGCACAATGCAGACTTAAGTACAAGAGGACTGACACTCTAACTTTCTATGATTTGAACCTCTCCTGTGAGTCCTGTTTTAGATTCCGATGCTTCACTTCAGGTTTTCTGTATCCCTTGGAGCTTCATATTGACGATGAAACACAGAAATTGCATCCGAATTTCTTACATAGAGCACAATTCCGACTTAAGTAAATGAGGACTGACACTCTAGCCTTCGATGATTTGAACCTCTCCAGTGAGTCCAGTTTTAGATTCCGATGCTTCACTTCAGGTTTACTGTATCCCTTGGACCTTCTTATTGACGATGAAACACAGAAATTACATCCGAATTTAATACAAAAGGCACAATGCAGACTTAAGTACAAGAGGACTGACACTCAAATTTTCTATGATTTTAACCTCTCCTGTGAATCCAGTTTTAGATTCCGATGCTTCACTTCAGGTTTACTGTTTCCCTTGGACCTTCTTATTGACGATGAAACTCAGTAATTGCATCCAAATTTAATATAAAAGGCACAATGTCGACTTAAGTACAAGAGGACTGACACTCTAACTTTCGATGATTTGAAGCTCTCCTGTGAGTTCAGTTTTAGATTCCGATGCTTCACTTCAGGTTTACTGTATCCCTTGGACCTTCTTATTGACGATGAAACACAGAAATTGCATACGAATTTAATACAAAAGCCACTATGCCGACTTAAGTACAAGAGGACTGACACTCTAACTTTCGATGATTTGAACCTCTCCTGTGAGTCCAGATTTAGATTACGATGCTTCACTTCAGGTTTACTGTATCCCTTGGACACTCTTATTGACGATGAAACACAGAAATTGCATTCGAATTTAATAAAAAAGGCACAATGCCGACTTAAGTACAAGGGGACTGACACTCTAACATTCTATGATTTGAACCTCTCCTGTGAGTCCTGTTTTAGATTCTGATGCTTCACTTCAGGTTTACTGTATCCCTTGGACCTTCTTATTGACGATGAAACACAGAAATTGCATCCGAATTTAATACAATATGCACAATGTCGACTTAAGTACAAGAGGACTGACACTCTAACTTTCGATGATTTGAAGCTCACCTGTGAGTTCAGTTTTAGATTCCGATGCTTCACTTCAGGTTTACTGTATCCCTTGGACCTTCTTATTGACGATGAAACACAGAAATTGCATCCAAATTTAATACAAAAGGCACAATGCCGACTTAAGTACAAGAGGACTGACACTCAAATCTTCTATGATTTGAACCTCTCCTGTTAGTCCAGTTTTAGATTCCGATCCTTCACTTCAGGTTTACTGTATCTCTTGGACCTTCTTATTGACGATGAAACACAGAAATTGCATCCAAATTTAATACAAAAGCCCCAATGCCGACTTAAGTACAAGAGGACTGACACTCTAACTTTCGATGATTTGAAGCTCTCCTGTGAGTTCAGTTTTAGATTCCGATGCTTCACTTCAGGTTTTCTGTATCCCTTGGACCTTCTTATTGACGATGAAACACAGAAATTGCATACGAATTTAATACAAAAGGCACAATGCAGACCTAAGTACAAGAGGACTGACACTCTAACTTTCTATGATTTGAACCTCTCCTGTGAGTCCAGTTTTAGATTCCGATGCTTCACTTCAGGTTTACCGTATCCCTTGGACCTTCATATTGACGATGAAACACAGAAATTGCATCCGAATTTAATAAAAAAGCACATTTCCGACTTAAGTACAAGAGGACTGACACTCTAACTTTCGATGATTTGAACATCTCCTGTGAGTCCAGTTTTAGATTCCGATGCTTCACTTCAGGTTAACTGTATCCCTTGGACCTTCTTATTAACGATGAAACACAGAAATTGCATCCGAAATTAATACAAAAGGCACAATGCAGACTTAAGTACAAGAGGACTGACACTCTAACTTTCTATGATTTGAACCTCTCCTGTGAGTCGTGTTTTAGATTCCGATGCTTCACTTCAGGTTTACTGTATCCCTTGGACCTTCCTATTGACGATGAAACACAGAAATTGCATCCGAATTTCTTACATAGGGCACAATTCCGACTTAGGTAAATGAGGACTGACACTCTAACCTTCGATGATTTGAACCTCTACATAGAGTTCAGTTTTAGATTCCGATGCTTCACTTCAGGTTTACTGTATCCCTTGGACCATGTTATTGACGATGAAACTTAGAAATTGCATCCGAAATTAATGCAAAAGGCACAATGCCGACTTAAGTACAAGAGGACTGACACCCTAAATTTCGATGATTTGAATCTCTCCTGTGAGTCCAGTTTTAGATTCCGATGCTTCACTTCAGGTTTACTGTATCCCTTGGACCTTCTTATTGACGATGAAACACAGTAATTGCATACGAATTTAATTAAAAATGCACAATGCCGACTTAAGTACAAGACGACTGACACTCTAACTTTCGATGATTTGAACCTCTCCTGTGAGTCAGTTTTAGATTCCGATGCTTCACTTAAGGTTAACTATATCCCTTGGACCTTCTTATTGACGATGAAACGCAGAAATTGCATCCGAATTTAATACAAAAGGCACAATGCAGACTTAAGGACAAGAGGACTGACACTCTAACTTTCTATGATTTGAACCTCTCCTGTGAGTCCAGTTTTAGATTCCGATGCATCACTTCAGGTTTACTGTATCCCTTGGACCTTCATATTGACGATGAAACACAGAAATTGCATCCGAATTAAATACAAAAGACACAATGCCGACTTAAGTACAAGAGGGCTGACACTCTAACTTTCGATGATTTGAACCTCTCCAGTGAGTCCAGTTTTAGATTCCGATGCTGCACATCAGGTTTACTGTATCCCTTGGAACGTCTTATTGACAATGAAACACAGAAATTGCATCTGAATTTAATACAAAAGGCACAATGCCGACTTAAGTACAAGAGGACTGACACTCAAATTTTCTATGATTTGAACCTCTCCTGTGAGTCCAGTTTTAGATTCCGATGCTTCACTTCAGGTTTACTGTATCCCTTGAACCTTCTAATTGACGATGAAACTCAGAAATTGCATCCAAATTTAATATAAAAGGCACAATGTCGACTTAAGTACAAGAGGACTGACACTCTAACTTTCGATGATTTGAAGCTCACCTGTGAGTTCAGTTTTAGATTCCGATGCTTCACTTCAGGTGTACTGTATCCCTTGGACGTTCTTATTGACGATGAAACACAGAAATTGCATACGAATTTAATACAAAAGCCACAATGCCGACTTAAGTACAAGAGGACTGACACTCTAACTTTCAATGATTTGAACCTCTCCTGTGAGTCCAGATTTAGATTACGATGCTTCACTTCAGGTTTACTGTATCCCTTGGACCCTCTTATTGACGATGAAACACAGAAACTGCATCCGAATTTAATAAAAAAGGCACAATGCCGACTTAAGTACAAGAGGACTGACACTCAAACTTTCGATGATTTGAACATCTCCTGTGAGTCCAGCTTTAGATTCCGATGCTTTACTTCAGGTTAACGGTATCCCTTGGACCTTCTTATAGACGATGAAACACAGAAATTGCATCCGAATTTAATACAAAAGGCACAATGCAGACTTAAGTACAAGAGGACTGACACTCTAACTTTCTATGATTTGAACCTCTCCTGTGAGTCCTGTTTTAGATTCCGATGCTTCACTTCAGGTTTTCTGTATCCCTTGGAGCTTCATATTGACGATGAAACACAGAAATTGCATCCGAATTTCTTACATAGAGCACAATTCCGACTTAAGTAAATGAGGACTGACACTCTAGCCTTCGATGATTTGAACCTCTCCAGTGAGTCCAGTTTTAGATTCCGATGCTTCACTTCAGGTTTACTGTATCCCTTGGACCTTCTTATTGACGATGAAACACAGAAATTACATCCGAATTTAATACAAAAGGCACAATGCAGACTTAAGTACAAGAGGACTGACACTCAAATTTTCTATGATTTTAACCTCTCCTGTGAATCCAGTTTTAGATTCCGATGCTTCACTTCAGGTTTACTGTTTCCCTTGGACCTTCTTATTGACGATGAAACTCAGTAATTGCATCCAAATTTAATATAAAAGGCACAATGTCGACTTAAGTACAAGAGGACTGACACTCTAACTTTCGATGATTTGAAGCTCTCCTGTGAGTTCAGTTTTAGATTCCGATGCTTCACTTCAGGTTTACTGTATCCCTTGGACCTTCTTATTGACGATGAAACACAGAAATTGCATACGAATTTAATACAAAAGCCACTATGCCGACTTAAGTACAAGAGGACTGACACTCTAACTTTCGATGATTTGAACCTCTCCTGTGAGTCCAGATTTAGATTACGATGCTTCACTTCAGGTTTACTGTATCCCTTGGACACTCTTATTGACGATGAAACACAGAAATTGCATTCGAATTTAATAAAAAAGGCACAATGCCGACTTAAGTACAAGGGGACTGACACTCTAACATTCTATGATTTGAACCTCTCCTGTGAGTCCTGTTTTAGATTCTGATGCTTCACTTCAGGTTTACTGTATCCCTTGGACCTTCTTATTGACGATGAAACACAGAAATTGCATCCGAATTTAATACAATATGCACAATGTCGACTTAAGTACAAGAGGACTGACACTCTAACTTTCGATGATTTGAAGCTCACCTGTGAGTTCAGTTTTAGATTCCGATGCTTCACTTCAGGTTTACTGTATCCCTTGGACCTTCTTATTGACGATGAAACACAGAAATTGCGTACGAATTTAAATCAAAAGGCACAATGCCGACTTAAGTACAAGAGGACTGACACTCTAACTTTCAATGATTTGAACCTCTCCTGTGAGTCCACATTTAGATTACGATGCTTCACTTCAGGTTTACTGTATCCCTTGGACCCTTGTATTGACGATGAAACACAGAAATTGCATCCAAATTTAATAAAAAAGGCACAATGCCGACTTAAGTACAAGAGGACTGACACTCTAACTTTCGATGATTTGAACATCTCCTGTGAGTCCAGTTTTAGATTCCGAAGCTTTACTTCAGGTTAACGGTATCCCTTGGACCTTCTTACAGACGATGAAACACAGAAATTGCATCCGAATTTAATTCAAAAGGCACAATGCAGACTTAAGTACAAGAGGACTGACACTCTAACTTTCTATGATTTGAACCTCTCCTGTGAGTCCTGTTTTAGATTCCGATGCTTCACTTCAGGTTTACTGTATCCCTTGGACCTTCATATTGACGATGAAACACAGAAATTGCATCCGAATTTCTTACATAGGGCACAATTCCGACTTAAGTAAATGAGGACTGACACTCTAACCTTCGATGATTTGAACCTCTCCAGTGAGTCCAGTTTTAGATTCCGATGCTTCACTTCAGGTTTACTGTATCCCTTGGACCTTCTTATTGACTATGAAACACAGAAATTACATCCGAATTAAATACAAAAGGCACAATGCAGACTTAAGTACAAGAGGACTGACACTCAAATTTTCTATGATTTGAATCTCTCCTGTGAGTCCAGTTTTAGATTCCGATGCTTCACTTCAGGTTTACTGTTTCCCTTGGACCTTCTTATTGACGATGAAACTCAGAAATTGCATCCAAATTTAATATAAAAGGCACAATGTCGACTTAAGTACAAGAGGACTGACACTCTATCTTTCGATGATTTGAAGCTCTCCTGTGAGTTCAGTTTTAGATTCCGATGCTTCACTTCAGGTTTACTGTATCCCTTGGACCTTCTTATTGACGATGAAACACAGAAATTGCATACGAATTTAATACAAAAGCCACAATGCCGACTTAAGTACAAGAGGACTGACACTCTAACTTTCGATGATTTGAACCTCTCCTGTGAGTCCAGATTTAGATTACGATGCTTCATTTCAGGTTTACTGTATCCCTCGGACACTCTTATTGACGATGAAACACAGAAATTGCATTCGAATTTAATAAAAAAGGCACAATGCCGACTTAAGTACAAGGGACTGACACTCTAACTTTCTATGATTTGAACCTCTCCTGTGAGTCCTGTTTTAGATTCTGATGCTTCACTTTAGGTTTACTGTATCCCTTGGACCTTCTTATTGACGATGAAACACAGAAATTGCATCCGAATTTAATACAATATGCACAATGTCGACTTAAGTACAAGAGGACTGACACTCTAACTTTCGATGATTTGAAGCTCACCTGTGTGTTCAGTTTTAGATTCCGATGCTTCACTTCAGGTTTACTGTATCCCTTGGACCTTCTTATTGACGATGAAACACAGAAATTGCGTACGAATTTAAATCAAAAGGCACAATGCCGACTTAAGTACAAGAGGACTGACAGTCTAACTTTCAATGATTTGAACCTCTCCTGTGAGTCCAGATTTAGATTACGATGCTTCACTTCAGGTTTACTGTATCCCTTGGACCTTCTTATTGACGATGAAACACAGAAATTGCATCCAAATTTAATAAAAAAGGCACAATGCCGACTTAAGTACAAGAGGACTGACACTCTAACTTTCGATGATTTGAACATCTCCTGTGAGTCCAGTTTTAGATTCCGAAGCTTTACTTCAGGTTAACGGTATCCCTTGGACCTTCTTACAGACGATGAAACACAGAAATTGCATCCGAATTTAATTCAAAAGGCACAATGCAGACTTAAGTACAAGAGGACTGACACTCTAACTTTCTATGATTTGAACCTCTCCTGTGAGTCCTGTTTTAGATTCCGATGCTTCACTTCAGGTTTACTGTATCCCTTGGACCTTCATATTGACGATGAAACACAGAAATTGCATCCGAATTTCTTACATAGGGCACAATTCCGACTTAAGTAAATGAGGACTGACACTCTAACCTTCGATGATTTGAACCTCTCCAGTGAGTCCAGTTTTAGATTCCGATGCTTCACTTCAGGTTTACTGTATCCCTTGGACCTTCTTATTGACTATGAAACACAGAAATTACATCCGAATTTAATACAAAAGGCACAATGCAGACTTAAGTACAAGAGGACTGACACTCAAATTTTCTATGATTTGAATCTCTCCTGTGAGTCCAGTTTTAGATTCCGATGCTTCACTTCAGGTTTACTGTTTCCCTTGGACCTTCTTATTGACGATGAAACTCAGAAATTGCATACAAATTTAATATAAAAGGCACAATGTCGACTTAAGTACAAGAGGACTGACACTCTAACTTTCGAAGATTTGAAGCTCTCCTGTGAGTTCAGTTTTAGATTTCGATGCTTCACTTCAGGTTTACTGTATCCCTTGGACCTTCTTATTGACGATGAAACACAGAAATTGCATACGAATTTAATACAAAAGCCACAATGCCGACTTAAGTACAAGAGGACTGACACTCTAACTTTCGATGATTTGAACCTCTCCTGTGAGTCCAGATTTAGATTACGATGGTTCACTTCAGGTTTACTGTATCCCTTGCACCTTCTTATTGACGATGAAACACAGAAATTGCATTCGAATTTAATAAAAAAGGCACAATGCCGACTTAAGTACAAGACGACTGACACTCTAACTTTCGATGATTTGAACATCTCCTGTGAGTCCAGTTTTAGATTCTGATCCTTCACTTCAGGTTAACTGTATCCCTTGGACCTTCTTATTGACGATGAAACACAGAAATTGCATCCGAATTTAATACAAAAGGCACAATGCAGACTTAAGTACAAGAGGACTGACACTCTAACTTTCTATGATGTGAACCTCTCCTGTGAGTCCTGTTTTAGATTCCGATGCTTCACTTCAGGTTTACTGTATCCCTTGGACCTTCTTATTGACGATGAAACACAGAAATTGCATCCGAATTTCTTACATAGGGCACAATTCCGACTTAAGTAAATGAGGACTGACACTCTAACCTTCGATGATTCGAACCTCTCCAGTAAGTCCAGTTTTAGATTCCGATGCTTCACTTCAGGTTTACTGTATCCCTTGGACCTTGTTACTGACGATGAGAAATAAAAATTGCATCCGAATTTAATACAAAAGGCACAATGCCGACTTAAGTACAAGTGGACTGACACTCTAACTTTCTATGATTTGAACCTCTCCTGTGAGTCCACTTTTAGATTCCGATGCTTCACTTCAGGTTTATTGTATCCCTTGGACCTTCTTATTGACGATGAAACACTGAAATTGCATCCGAATTTAATGCAAAAGGCACAATGCCGACTTAAGTACAAGAAGACTGACACTCTAACTTTCAATGATTTGAACCTCTCCTGTGAGTCCAGTTTTAGATTCGGATGTTTCACTTCAGGTTTACTGTATCCCTTGGACCTTCTTATTGACGATGAAACACAGAAATTGCATCCAAATTTAATACAAAAGGCACAATGCCGACTTAAGTACAAGAGGACTGACACTCAAATCTTCTATGATTTGAACCTCTCCTGTTAGTCCAGTTTTAGATTCCGATCCTTCACTTCAGGTTTACTGTATCTCTTGGACCTTCTTATTGACGATGAAACACAGAAATTGCATCCAAATTTAATACAAAAGCCCCAATGCCGACTTAAGTACAAGAGGACTGACACTCTAACTTTCGATGATTTGAAGCTCTCCTGTGAGTTCAGTTTTAGATTCCGATGCTTCACTTCAGGTTTTCTGTATCCCTTGGACCTTCTTATTGACGATGAAACACAGAAATTGCATACGAATTTAATACAAAAGGCACAATGCAGACCTAAGTACAAGAGGACTGACACTCTAACTTCCTATGATTTGAACCTCTCCTGCGAGTCCAGTTTTAGATTCCGATGCTTCACTTCATGTTTACTGTATCCCTTGGACCTTCTTATTGACGATTAAACACAGAAATTGCATCCGAATTTAATACAAAAGACACAATGCCGACTTAAGTACAAGAGGGCTGACACTCTAACTTTCGATGATTTGAACCTCTCCAGTGTGTTCAGTTTTAGATTCCGATGCTGCACTTCAGGTTTACTGTATCCCTTGGACCGTCTTATTGACGATGAAACACAGAAATTGCATCTGAATTTAATACATAAGGCACAATGCCGACTTAGGTACAAGAGGACGGACACTCAAATTTTTTATGATTTGAACCTCTCCTGTGAGTCCAGTTTTAGATTCCGATGCTTCACTTCAGGTTTACTGTATCCCTTGGACCTTCTTATTGACGATGAAACTCAGAAATTGCAACCAAATTTAATACAAAAGGCACAATGTCGACTTAAGTACAAGAGGACTGACACTCTAACTTTCGATGATTTGAAGCTCCCCTGTGAGTTCAGTCATAGATTCCGATGCTTCACTTCAGGTTTACTGTATCCCTTGGACCTTCTTATTGACGATGAAACACAGAAATTGCATCCGAATTTCTTACATAGGGCACAATTCCGACTTAAGTAAATGAGGACTGACACTGTAACCTTCGATGATTTGAACCTCTCCAGTTAGTCCAGTTTTAGATTCCGATGCTTCACTTCAGGTTTACTGTATCCCTTGGACCTTGTTATTGACGAAGAGAATTAGAAATTGCATCCGAATTTAATACAAAAAGCACAATGCCGACTTAAGTACAAGTGGACTGACACACTAACTTTCTATGATTTGAACCTCCCCTGTGAGTCCACTTTTAGATTCCGATGCTTCACTTCAGGTTTACTGTATCCGTTGGACCTTCTTATTGACGATGAAACACAGAAATTGCATCCGAATTTAATGCAAAATGCACAATGCCGACTTAAGTACAAGAGGACTGACACCCTAAATTTCGATGATTTGAATCTCTCCTGTGAGTCCAGTTTTAGATTCCGATGCTTCACTTCAGGTTTACTGTATCCCTTGGACCTTCTTATTGACGATGAAACAAAGAAATTGCATCGGAATTTAATACAAAAGGCACATTGCCGACTTAAGTATATGAGGACTGACACTCAAATCTTCTATGATTTGAACCTCTCCTGTGAGTCCAGTTTTAGTTTGCGATGCTTCACTTCAGGTTTACTGTATCCCTTGGACCTTCTTATTGACGATGAAACACAGAAATTACATCCAAATTTAATACAAAAGGCCCAATGCCGACTTAAGTACAAGAGGACTGACACTCTAACTTTCGATGATTTGAAGCTCCCCTGTGAGTTCAGTTTTAGATTCCGATGCTCCACTTCAGGTTTTCTGTATCCCTTGGACCTTCTTATTGACGATGAAACACAGAAATTGCATACGAATTTAATACAAAAGGCACAATGCCGACTTAAGTACAAGAGGACTGACACTCTAAATTTCGATGATTTGAACCTCTCCTGTGAGTCCAGTTTTAGATTACGATGCTTCACGTCACGTTTACTGTATCCCTTCGACTTTCATATTGACGATGAAACACAGAAATTGCATCCGAATTTAATAAAAAAGGCACAATGCCGACATAAGTACAAGACGACTGACACTCTAACTTTCGATGATTTGAACCTCTCCTGTGAGTCCAGTTTTAGATTACGATACTTCACGTCAGGTTTACTGTATCCCTTGGACCTTCATATTGACGATGAAACACAGAAATTGCATCCGAATTAAATACAAAAGACACAAAGCCGACTTAAGTACAAGAGGGCTGTCACTCTAACTTTCGATGATTTGAACCTCTCCAGTGAGTCCAGTTTTAGATTCCGATGCTGCACATCAGGTTTACTGTATCCCCTGGACCGTCTTATTGACAATGAAACACAGAAATTGCATCTGAATTTAATACAAAAGGCACAATGCCGACTTAAGTACAAGAGGACTGACACTCAAATTTTCTATGATTTGAACCTCTCCTGTGAGTCCAGTTTTAGATTCCGATGCTTCACTTCAGGTTTACTGTATCCCTTGGACCTTCTTATTGACGATGAAACTCAGAAATTGCATCCAAATTTAATATACAAGGCACAATGTCGACTTAAGTACAAGAGGACTGACACTCTAACTTTCTATGATTTGAAGCTCTCCTGTGGGTTCAGTTTTAGATTCCGATGCTTCACTTCAGGTTGACTGTATCCCTTGGACCTACTTATTGACGATGAAACACAGAAATTGCATACGAATGTAATACAAAAGCCACAATGCCGACTTAAGTACAAGAGGACTGACACTCTAACTTTCAATGATTTGAACCTCTCCTGTGAGTCCAGATTTAGATTACAATGCTTCACTTCAGGTTTACTGTATCCCTTGGACCCTCTTATTGACGATGAAACACAGAAATTGCATCCGAATTTAATAAAAAAGGCACAATGCCGACTTAAGTACAAGAGGACTGACACTCTAACTTTCGATGATTTGATCATCTCCTGTGAGTCCAGTTTTAGATTCCTATGCTTCACTTCAGGTTAACGGTATCCCTTGGACCTTCTTATAGACGATGAAACACAGAAATTGCATCCGAATTTATTACAAAAGGCACAATGCAGACTTAAGTACAAGAGGACTGACACTCTAACTTTCTATGATTTGAACCTCTCCTGTGAGTCCTGTTTTAGATTCCGATGCTTCACTTCAGGTTTACTGTATCCCTTGGACCTTCATATTGACGATGAAACACAGAAATTGCATCCGAATTTCTTACATAGGGCACAATTCCGACTTAAGTAAATGAGGACTGACACTCTAACCTTCGATGATTTGAACCTCTCCAGTGAGTCCAGTTTTAGATTCCGATGCTTCACTTCAGGTTTACTGTAGCCCTTGGACCTTCTTATTGACGATGAAACACAGAAATTACATCCGAATTTAATACAAAAGGCACAATGCAGACTTAAGTACAAGAGGACTGACACTCAAATTTTCTATGATTTGAACCTCTCCTGTGAGTCCAGTTTTAGATTCCGATGCTTCACTTCAGGTTTACTGTATCCCTTGGACCTTCTTATTGACGATGAAACTCAGAAATTGCATCCAAATTTAATACAAAAGCCACAATGCCGACTAAAGTACAAGAGGACTGACACTCTAACTTTCGATGATTTGAACCTCTCCTGTGAGTCCAGATTTAGATTACGATGCTTCACTTCAGGTTTACTGTTTCCCTTGGACCCTCTTATTGAAGATGAAACACAGAAATTGCATTCGAATTTAATAAGAAGGCACAATGCCGATTTAAGTACAAGGGGACTGACACTCTAACTTTCGATGATTTGAACATCTCCTGTGAGTCCAGTTTTAGATTCTGATGCTTCACTTCAGGTTAACTGTATCCCATGGACCTTCTTATTGACGATGAAACACAGAAATTGCATCCGAATTTAATACACAAGGCACAATGCAGACTTAAGTACAAGAGGACTGACACTCTAACTTTCTATGATTTGAACCTCTCCTGTGAGTCCTGTTTTAGATTCCGATGCTTCACTTCAGGTTTACTGTATCCCTTGGACCTTCTTATTGACGATGAAACACAGAAATTGCATCCGGATTTCCTACATAGGGCACAATTCCGACTTAAGTAAATGAGGACTGACACTCTAACCTTCGATGATTTGACCTCTCCAGTGAGTCCAGTTTTAGATTCCGATGCTTCACTTCAGGTTTACTGTATCCCTTGGACCTTGTTATTGACGATGAGATATAGAAATTGCATCCGAATTTAATACAAAAGGCACAATGCCGACTTAAGTACAAGTGGACTGACACTCTAACTTTCTATGATTTGAACCTCTCCTGTGAGTCCACTTTTAGATTCCGATGCTTCACTTCAGGTTTACTGTATCCCTTGGACCTTCTTATTGACGATGAAACACAGAAATTGCTTCCGAATTTAATGCAAAAGGCACAATGCCGACTTAAGTATAAGAAGACTGACACTCTAACTTTCAATGATTTGAACCTCTCCTGTGAGTCCAGTTTTAGATTCGGATGTTTCACTTCAGGTGTACTGTATCCCTTGGACCTTCTTATTGACGATGAAACACATAAATTGCATCCAAATTTAATACAAAAGGCACAATGCCGAGTTAAGTACAAGAGGACTGACACTCAAATCTTCTATGATTTGAACCTCTCCTGTGAGTCCAGTTTTAGATTCCGATCCTTCACTTCAGGTTTACTGTATCTCTTGGACCTTCTTATTGACGATGAAACACAGAAATTGCATCCGAGTTTAATAGAAAAGGCACAATGCAGACCTAAGTACAAGAGGACTGACACTCTAACTTTCTATGATTTGAACCTCTCCTGTTAGTCCAGTTTTAGATTCCGATGCTTCACTTCATGTTTACTGTATCCCTTGGACCTTCTTATTGACGATTAAACACAGAAATTGCATCCGAATTTAATACAAAAGACACAATGCCGACTTAAGTACAAGAGGGCTGACACTCTAACTTTCGATGATTTGAACCTCTCCAGTGTGTTCAGTTTTAGATTCCGATGCTGCACTTCAGGTTTACTGTATCCCTAGGACCTTCTTATTGACGATGAAACACAGAAATTGCATCTGAATTTAATACAAAAGGCACAATGCCGAATTAAGCACAAGAGGACGGACACTCAAATTTTCTATGATTTGAACCTCTCCTGTAAGTCCAGTTTTAGATTCCGATGCTTCACTTCAGGTTTACTGTATCCCTTGGACCTTCTTATTGACGATGGAACACAGAAATTGCATACGAATTTAATACAAAAGGCACAATGCCGACTTAAGTACAAGAGGACTGACACTCTAACTTTCGATGATTTGAACCTCTCCTGTGAGTCTTGTTTTAGATTCCGATGCTTCACTTCAGGTTTACTGTATACCTTGGACCTTCTTATTGACGATGAAACACAGAAATTGCATCCGAATTTCTTACATAGGGCACAGTTCCGACTTAAGTAAATGAGGACTGACACTCTAACTTTCGATGATTTGAACCTCTCCTGTGAGTCCAGTTTTAGATTACGATGCTTCACGTCAGGTTTACTGTATCCCTTGGACCTTCATATTGACGATGAAGCACAGAAATTGCATCCGAATTTAATAAAAAAGGCACAATGCCGACTTAAGTACAAGACGACTGACACTCTAACTTTCGATGATTTGAACCTCTCCTGTGAGTCAGTTTTACATTCCGATGCTTCACTTAAGGTTAACTATATCCCTTGGACCTTCTTATTGACGATGAAACGAAGAAATTGCATCCGAATGTAATACAAAAGCACAATGCAGACTTAAGTACAAGAGGACTGACACTCTAACTTTCTATGATTTGAACCTCTCCTGTGAGTCCAGTTTTAGATTCCGATGCTTCACTTCAGGTTTACTGTATCCCTTGGACCTTCTTATTGACGATGAAACACAGAAATTGCATCCGAATTAAATACAAAAGACACAATGCCGACTTAAGTACAAGAGGGCTGACACATTAACTTTCGATGATTTGAACCTCTCCAGTGAGTCCAGTTTTAGATTCCGATGCTGCACATCAGGTTTACTGTATCCCTTGGACCGTCTTATTGACAATGAAACACAGAAATTGCATCTGAATTTAATACATAAGGCACAATGCCGACATAAGTACAAGAGGACTGACACTCAAATTTTCTATGATTTGAAGCTCTCCTGTGAGTTCAGTTTTAGATTCCGATGCTATACTTCAGGTTTACTGTATCCCTTGGACCTTCTGATTGACGATGAAACACAGAAATTGCATACGAATTTATTACAAAGGCCACAATGCCGACTTAAGTACAAGAGGACTGACACTCTATCTTCCGATGATTTGAACATCTCCTGTGAGTCCAGTTTTAGATTCTGATGCTTCACTTCAGGTTAACTGTATCCCTTGGACCTTCTTGTTGACGATGAAACACAGAAATTGCATCCGAATTTCAAACATAGGGCACAATTCCGACTTAAGTAAATGATAACTGACACTCTAACCTTCGATGATTTGAACCTCTCCAGTGAGTCCAGTTTTAGATTCCGATGCTTCACTTCAGGTTTACTGTATCCCTGGGACCTTGTTATTGACGATGGGAAATAGAAATTGCATCCGAATTTAATACAAAAGGCACAATGCCGACTTAAGTACAAGTGGACTGACACTCTAACTTTCTATGATTTGAATCTCTCCTGTGAGTCCACTTTTAGATTCCGATGATTCACTTCAGGTTTACTGTATCCCTTGGACCTTCTTATTGACGATGAAACACAGAAATTGGATCCAAATTTAATACAAAAAGCACAATGCCGACTTAAGTACAAGAGGACTGACACTCAAATCTTCTATGATTTGAACCTCTCCTGTGAGTCCAGTTTTAGATTCCGATGCTTCACTTCATGTTTACTGTATCCCTTGGACCTTCTTATTGACGATTAAACACAGAAATTGCATCCGAATTTAATACAAAAGACACAATGCCGACTTAAGTACAAGAGGGCTGACACTCTAACTTTCGATGATTTGAACCTTTCCAGTGTGTTCAGTTTTAGATTCCGATGCTGCACTTCAGGTTAACTGTATCCCTTGGACCGTCTTATTGACGATGAAACACAGAAATTGCATCTGAATTTAATACAAAAGGCACAATGCCGACTTAAGTACAAGAGGACGGACACTCAAATTTTCTTTGATTTGAACCTCTCCTGTGAGTCCAGTTTTAGATTCCGATGCTTCACTTCAGGTTTACTGCATCCCTTGGACCTTCTTATTGACGATGAAACTCAGAAATTGCAACCAAATTTAATACAAAAGGCTCAATGTCGACTTAAGTAGGAGAGGACTGACACTCTAACTTTCGATGATTTGAAGCTCTCCTGTGAGTTCAGTTTTAGATTCCGATGCTTCACTTCAGGTTTACTGTATCCCTTGGACCTTCTTATTGACGATGAAACACAGAAATTGCATACGAATTTAATACAAAAGGCACAATGCCGACTTAAGTACAAGAGGACTGACACTCTAACTTTCGATGATTTGAACCTCTCCTGTGAGTCCTGTTTTAGATTCCGATGGTTCACTTCAGGTTTACTGTATCCCTTGGACCTTCATATAGACGATGAAACACAGAAATTGCATCCGAATTTCTTACATAGGGCACAATTCCGACTTAAGTAAATGAGGACTGACACTCTAACCTTCGATGATTTGAACCTCTCCAGTGAGTCCAGTTTTAGATTCCGATGCTTCACTTCAGGTTTACTGTATCCCTTGGACCTTGTTATTGACGATGAGAAATAGAAATTGCATCCGAATCTAATACAAAAGGCACAATGCCGACTTAAGTACAAGAGGACTGACACTCTAACTTTCTATGATTTGAACCTCTCCTGTGAGTCCAGTTTTAGATTCTGATTCTTCACTTCAGGTTAACTGTATCCCATGGACCTTCTTATTGACGATGAAACACAGAAATTGCATCCGAATTTAATACACAAGGCACAATGCAGACTTAAGTACAAGAGGACTGACACTCTAACTTTCTATGATTTGAACCTCTCCTGTGAGTCCTGTTTTAGATTCCGATGCTTCACTTCAGGTTTACTGTATCCCTTGGACCTTCTTATTGACGATGAAACACAGAAATTGCATCCGGATTTCCTACATAGGGCACAATTCCGACTTAAGTAAATGAGGACTGACACTCTAACCTTCGATGATTTGACCTCTCCAGTGAGTCCAGTTTTAGATTCCGATGCTTCACTTCAGGTTTACTGTATCCCTTGGACCTTGTTATTGACGATGAGATATAGAAATTGCATCCGAATTTAATACAAAAGGCACAATGCCGACTTAAGTACAAGTGGACTGACACTCTAACTTTCTATGATTTGAACCTCTCCTGTGAGTCCACTTTTAGATTCCGATGCTTCACTTCAGGTTTACTGTATCCCTTGGACCTTCTTATTGACGATGAAACACAGAAATTGCTTCCGAATTTAATGCAAAAGGCACAATGCCGACTTAAGTATAAGAAGACTGACACTCTAACTTTCAATGATTTGAACCTCTCCTGTGAGTCCAGTTTTAGATTCGGATGTTTCACTTCAGGTGTACTGTATCCCTTGGACCTTCTTATTGACGATGAAACACATAAATTGCATCCAAATTTAATACAAAAGGCACAATGCCGAGTTAAGTACAAGAGGACTGACACTCAAATCTTCTATGATTTGAACCTCTCCTGTGAGTCCAGTTTTAGATTCCGATCCTTCACTTCAGGTTTACTGTATCTCTTGGACCTTCTTATTGACGATGAAACACAGAAATTGCATCCGAGTTTAATACAAAAGGCACAATGCAGACCTAAGTACAAGAGGACTGACACTCTAACTTTCTATGATTTGAACCTCTCCTGTTAGTCCAGTTTTAGATTCCGATGCTTCACTTCATGTTTACTGTATCCCTTGGACCTTCTTATTGACGATTAAACACAGAAATTGCATCCGAATTTAATACAAAAGACACAATGCCGACTTAAGTACAAGAGGGCTGACACTCTAACTTTCGATGATTTGAACCTCTCCAGTGTGTTCAGTTTTAGATTCCGATGCTGCACTTCAGGTTTACTGTATCCCTAGGACCGTCTTATTGACGATGAAACACAGAAATTGCATCTGAATTTAATACAAAAGGCACAATGCCGAATTAAGTACAAGAGGACGGACACTCAAATTTTCTATGATTTAAACCTCTCCTGTAAGTCCAGTTTTAGATTCCGATGCTTCACTTCAGGTTTACTGTATCCCTTGGACCTTCTTATTGACGATGGAACACAGAAATTGCATACGAATTTAATACAAAAGGCACAATGCCGACTTAAGTACAAGAGGACTGTCACTCTAACTTTCGATGATTTGAACCGCTCCTGTGAGTCTTGTTTTAGATTCCGATGCTTCACTTCAGGTTTACTGTATACCTTGGACCTTCTTATTGACGATGAAACACAGAAATTGCATCCGAATTTCTTACATAGGGCACAGTTCCGACTTAAGTAAATGAGGACTGACACTCTAACTTTCGATGATTTGAACCTCTCCTGTGAGTCCAGTTTTAGATTACGATGCTTCACGTCAGGTTTACTGTATCCCTTGGACCTTCATATTGACGATGAAGCACAGAAATTGCATCCGAATTTAATAAAAAAGGCACAATGCCGACTTAAGTACAAGACGACTGACACTCTAACTTTCGATGATTTGAACCTCTCCTGTGAGTCAGTTTTACATTCCGATGCTTCACTTAAGGTTAACTATATCCCTTGGACCTTCTTATTGACGATGAAACGAAGAAATTGCATCCGAATGTAATACAAAAGCACAATGCAGACTTAAGTACAAGAGGACTGACACTCTAACTTTCTATGATTTGAACCTCTCCTGTGAGTCCAGTTTTAGATTCCGATGCTTCACTTCAGGTTTACTGTATCCCTTGGACCTTCTTATTGACGATGAAACACAGAAATTGCATCCGAATTAAATACAAAAGACACAATGCCGACTTAAGTACAAGAGGGCTGACACATTAACTTTCGATGATTTGAACCTCTCCAGTGAGTCCAGTTTTAGATTCCGATGCTGCACATCAGGTTTACTGTATCCCTTGGACCGTCTTATTGACAATGAAACACAGAAATTGCATCTGAATTTAATACATAAGGCACAATGCCGACATAAGTACAAGAGGACTGACACTCAAATTTTCTATGATTTGAAGCTCTCCTGTGAGTTCAGTTTTAGATTCCGATGCTATACTTCAGGTTTACTGTATCCCTTGGACCTTCTTATTGACGATGAAACACAGAAATTGCATACGAATTTATTACAAAGGCCACAATGCCGACTTAAGTACAAGAGGACTGACACTCTATCTTCCGATGATTTGAACATCTCCTGTGAGTCCAGTTTTAGATTCTGATGCTTCACTTCAGGTTAACTGTATCCCTTGGACCTTCTTGTTGACGATGAAACACAGAAATTGCATCCGAATTTCAAACATAGGGCACAATTCCGACTTAAGTAAATGATAACTGACACTCTAACTTTCTATGATTTGAACCTCTCCTGTGAGTCCACTTTTAGATTCCGATGATTCACTTCAGGTTTACTGTATCCCTTGGACCTTCTTATTGACGATGAAACACAGAAATTGGATCCAAATTTAATACAAAAAGCACAATGCCGACTTAAGTACAAGAGGACTGACACTCAAATCTTCTATGATTTGAACCTCTCCTGTGAGTCCAGTTTTAGATTCCGATGCTTCACTTCATGTTTACTGTATCCCTTGGACCTTCTTATTGACGATTAAACACAGAAATTGCATCCGAATTTAATACATAAGACACAATGCCGACTTAAGTACAAGAGGGCTGACACTCTAACTTTCGATGATTTGAACCTTTCCAGTGTGTTCAGTTTTAGATTCCGATGCTGCACATCAGGTTTACTGTATCCCTTGGACCGTCTTATTGACGATGAAACACAGAAATTGCATCTGAATTTAATACAAAAGGCACAATGCCGACTTAAGTACAAGAGGACGGACACTCAAATTTTCTTTGATTTGAACCTCTCCTGTGAGTCCAGTTTTAGATTCCGATGCTACACTTCAGGTTTACTGCATCCCTTGGACCTTCTTATTGACGATGAAACTCAGAAATTGCAACCAAATTTAATACAAAAGGCTCAATGTCGACTTAAGTACAAGAGGACTGACACTCTAACTTTCGATGATTTGAAGCTCTCCTGTGAGTTCAGTTTTAGATTCCGATGCTTCACTTCAGGTTTACTGTATCCCTTGGACCTTCTTATTGACGATGAAACACAGAAATTGCATACGAATTTAATACAAAAGGCACAATGCCGACTTAAGTACAAGAGGACTGACACTCTAACTTTCGATGATTTGAACCTCTCCTGTGAGTCCTGTTTTAGATTCCGATGCTTCACTTCAGGTTTACTGTATCCCTTGGACCTTCATATAGACGATGAAACACAGAAATTGCATCCGAATTTCTTACGTAGGGCACAATTCCGACTTAAGTAAATGAGGACTGACACTCTAACCTTCGATGATTTGAACCTCTCCAGTGAGTCCAGTTTTAGATTCCGATGCTTCACTTCAGGTTTACTGTATCCCTTGGACCTTGTTATTGACGATGAGAAATAGAAATTGCATCCGAATCTAATACAAAAGGCACAATGCCGACTTAAGTACAAGTGGACTGACACTCTAACTTTCTATGATTTGAACCTCTCCTGTGAGTCCACTTTAAGATTCCGATGCTTCACTTCAGGTTTACTGTATCCCTTGGACCTTCTTATTGACGATGAAACACAGAAATCGCATCCGAATTTAATGCAAAAGGCACAATGCCGACTTAAGTACAAGAAGACTGACGCTCTAACTTTCAACGATTTGAACCTCTCCTATGAGTCCAGTTTTAGATTCGGATGTTTCACTTCAGGTTTACTGTATCCCTTGGACCTTCTTATTGACGATGAAACACAGAAATTGCATCCAAATTTAATACAAAAGGCACAATGCCGACTTAAGAACAAGATGACTGACACTCAAATCTTCTATGATTTGAACCTCTCCTGTGAGTCCAGTTTTAGATTCCGATCCTTCACCTCAGGTTTACTGTATCTCTTGGACCTTCTTATTGACGATGAAACACAGATATTGCATCCAAATTTAATACAAAAGGCCCAATGCCGACTTAAGTACAAGAGGACTGACACTCTAACTTTCGATGATTTGAAGCTCTCCTGTGAGTTCAGTTTTAGATTCCGATGCTTCACTTCAGGTTTTCTATATCCCTTGGACCTTCTTATTGACGATGAAACACAGAAATTGCATACGAATTTAATAAAAAAGGCACAATGCCGACTTAAGTACAAGAGGACTGACACTCTAACTTTCGATCATTTGAACCTCTCCTGTGAGTCCTGTTTTTTAAGAATCCGATGCTTCACTTCAGGTTTACTGTATCCCTTGGACCTTCTTATTGATGATGAAACACAGAAATTGCATCCGAATTTCTTACATAGGGCACAATTCCGACTTAAGTAAATGAGGACTGACACTCTAATCTTCGATGATTTGAACCTCTCCAGTTAGTCCACTTTTAGATTCCGATGCTTCACTTCAGGTTTACTGTATCCCTTGGACCTTCTTATTGACGATGAAACACAGAAATTGCATCCGAATTTAATGCAAAAGGCACAAGGCCGACTTAAGTACAAGAGGACTGACACTCTAACTTTCAATGATTTGAACCTCTCCTGTGAGTCCAGTTTTAGATTCGGATGTTTCACTTCAGGTTTACTGTATCCCTTGGACCTTCTTATTGACGATGAAACACAGAAATTGCATCCAAATTTAATACAAAAGGCACAATGCCGACTTAAGTACAAGAGGACTGACACTCAAATCTTCTTTGATTTGAACCTCTCCTGTGAGTCCAGTTTTAGATTCCGATCCTTCACTTCAGGTTTACTGTATCTCTTGGACCTTCTTATTGGCGATGAAACACAGAAATTGCATCCAAATTTAATACAAAAGGCCCATTGCCGACTTAAGTACAAGAGGACTGACACTCTAACTTCCGATGATTTGAAGCTCTCCTGTGAGTTCAGTTTTAGATACCGATGCTTCACTTCAGGTTTTCTGTATCCCTTGGACCTTCTTATTGACGATGAAACACAGAAATTGCATACGAATTTAATACAAAGAGCACAATGCCGACTTAAGTAGAAGAGGACTGACACTCTAACTTTCGATGATTTGAACCTCTCCTGTGAGTCCAGTTTTAGATTCCGATGCTTCACTTAAGGTTAACTGTATCCCTTGGACCTTCTTATTGACGATGAAACACAGAAATTGCATCCGAATTTAATACAAAAGGCACAATGCAGACCTAAGTACAAAAGGACTGACACTCTAACTTTCTATGATTTGAACATCTCCAGTGAGACCAGTTTTAGATTCCGATGCTTCACTTCATGTTTACCGTATCCCTTGGACCTTCTTATTGACGATTAAACACAGAAATTGCATCCGAATTTAATACAAAAGACACAATGCCGACTTAAGTACAAGAGGGCTGACACTCTAACTTTCGATGATTTGAACCTCTCCAGTGTGTTCAGTTTTAGATTCCGATGCTGCACTTCAGGTTTACTGTATCCCTTGGACCGTCTTATTGTCGATGAAACACAGAAATTGCATCTGAATTTAATACAAAAGGCACAATGCCGACTTAAGTACAAGAGGGCTGACACTCAAATTTTCTATGATTTGAACCTCTCCTGTGAGTCCAGTTTTAGATTCCGATGCTTCACTTCAGGTTTACTGTATCCCTTGGACCTTCTTATTGACGATGAAACTCAGATATTGCCACCAAGTTTAATACAAAAGGCACAATGTCGACTTAAGTACAAGAGGACTGACACTCTAACTTTCGATGATTTGAAGCTCTCCTGTGAGTTCAGTTTTACATTCCGATGCTTCACTTCAGGTTTACCGTATCCCTTGGACCTTCTTATTGACGATGAAACACAGAAATTGCATACGAATTTAATCCAAAGCCACAATCCCGACTTAAGTACAAGAGGATTGACACTCTAACTTTCTATGATTTGAACCTCTCCTGTGAGTCCTGTTTTAGATTCCGATGCTTCACTTCAGGTTTACTGTATCCCTTGGACCTTCTTATTGACGATGAAACACAGAAATTGCATCCGAATTTCTTACATAGGGCACATTTCCGACTTAAGTAAATGAGGACTGACACTCTTCCTTCGATGATTTGAACCTCTCCAGTGAGTCCAGTTTTAGATTCCGATGCTTCACTTCAGGTTTACTGTATCCCTTGGACCTTGTTATTGACGATGAGAAATAGAAATTGCATCCCAATTTAATACAAAAGGCACAATGCCGACTTAAGTACAAGTGGACTGACACTCTAACTTTCTATGATTTGAACCTCTCCTGTGAGTCCACTTTTCGATTCCGATGCTTCACTTCAGGTTTACTGTATCCCTTGGACCTTCTTATTGACGATGACACACAGAAATTGCATCCGAATTTAATGCAAAAGGCACAATGCCGACTTAAGTACAAGAGGACTGACACTCTAACCTTTAATGATTTGAACCTCTCCTGTGAGTCCAGTTTTACATTCCGATGCTTCACTTCAGGTTTACCGTATCCCTTGGACCTTCTTATTGACGATGAAACACAGAAATTGCATACGAATTTAATCCAAAGCCACAATCCCGACTTAAGTACAAGAGGATTGACACTCTAACTTTCTATGATTTGAACCTCTCCTGTGAGTTCAGTTTTAGATTCCGATGCATCACATCAGGTTTACTGTATCCCTTGGACCTTCTTATTGACGATGAAACACAGAAATTGCATCCGAATTTAATTAAAAAATGGCACAATGCCGACTTAAGTAAAAGAGGACTGACACTCTAACTTTTGATGATTTGAACCTCTCCTTTGAGTCCAGTTTTAGATTCCGATGCTTCACTTAAGGTTAACTGTATCCCTTGGACCTTCTTAATGACGATGAAACACAGAAATTGCATCCAAATTTAATACAAAAGGCACAATGCAGACCTAAGTACAAGAGGACTGACACTCTAACTTTCTATGATTTGAACTACTCCTGTGAGTCCAGTTTTAGATTCCGATGCTTCACTTCATGTTTACTGTATCCCTTGGACCTTCTTATTGACGATTAAATACAGAAATTGCATCCGAATTTAATACAAAAGACACAATGCCTACTTAAGTACAAGAGCGCTGACACTCTAACTTTCGATGATTTGAACCTCTCCAGTGTGTTCAGTTTTAGATACCGATGCTGCACTTCAGGTTTACTGTATCCCTTGGACCGTCTTATTGACGATAAAACACTGAAATTGCATCTGAATTTAATACAAAAGGCACAATGCCGACTTAAGTACAAGAGGACTGACACTCAAATTTTCTGTGATTTGAGCCTCTCCTGTGAGTCCAGTTTTAGATTCCGATGCTTCACTTCAGGTTTACTGTATCCCTTGGACCTTCTTATTGACGATGAAACTCAGAAATTGCAACCAAATTTAATACAAAAGGCACAATGTCGACTTAAGTACAAGAGGACTGACACACAAACTTTCGATGATTTGAAGCTCTCCTGTGAGTTCAGTTTTAGATTCCGATGCTTCTCTTCAGGTTTACTGTATCCCGTGTACCTTCTTATTGACGATGAAACACAGAAATTGCATACGAATTTAATCCAAAGCCACAATCCCGACTTAATTACAAGAGGATTGACACTCTAACTTTCGATGATTTGAACATCTCCTGTGAGTCCAGTTTAGGATTCCGATGCTTCACTTCAGGTTAACTGTATCCCTTGGACCTTCTTATTAACGATGAAACACAGAAATTGCATCCGAATTTAATACAAAAGGCACAATGCAGACTTAAGTACAAGAGGACTGACACTCTAACTTTCTATGATTTGAACCTCTCCTGTGAGTCCTGTTTTAGATTCCGATGTTTCACTTCAGGTTTACTGTATCCCTTGGACCTTCTTATTGACGATGAAACACAGAAATTGCATCCGAATTTAATGCAAAAGGCACAATGCCGACTTAAGTACAAGAGGACTGACGCTCTAACTTTCTATGATTTGAACCTCTCCTGTGAGTCCAGTTTTAGATTCGGATGTTTCACTTTAGGTTTACTGTATCTCTTGGACCGTCTTATTGACGATGAAACACAGAAATTGCATCCGAATTTAATGCAAAAGGCACAATACCGACTTAAGTACAAGAGGACTGACACTCTAACTTTCTATGATTTGAACCTCTCCTGTGAGTCCAGTTTTAGATTCGGATGTTTCACTTCAGGTTTACTGTATCCCTTGGACCGTCTTATTGACGATGAAACACAGAAATTGCATCTGAATATAATACAAAAGGCACAATGCCGACTTAAGTACAAGAGGACTGACACCCTAAATTTCGATGATTTGAATCTCTCCTGTGAGTCCAGTTTTAGATTCCGATGCTTCACATCAGGTTTACTGTATCCCTTGGACCATCATATTGACGATGAAACAATGAAATTGCAAACGAATTTAATACAAAAGGCACAATGCCGACTTAAGTACAAGAGGACTGACACTCTAACTTTCGATGATTTGAACCTCTCCTGTGAGTCCAGTTTTTGATTACGATGCTTCACTTCAGGTTTACTGTATCCCTTGGACCTTCTTATGACGATGAAACACAGAAATTGCATCCGAATTTCTTACATAGGGCACAATTCCGACTTAAGTAAATGAGGACCGACACTCTAACCTTCGATGATTTGAACCTCTCCATAGAGTTCAGTTTTAGATTCCGATGCTTCACTTCAGGTTTATTGTATCCCTTGGACCATGTTATTGACGATGAAACTTAGAAATTGCATCCGAATTTAATACAAAAGGCACAATGCCGACTTAAGTACAAAAGGACTGACACTCTAACTTTCGATGATTTGAACCTCTCCTGTGAGTCCACTTTTTGTTTCCGATGCTTCACTTCAGGTTTACTGTATCCCTTGGACCTTCTTATTGACGATGAAACACAGAAATTGCATCCGAAATTAATGCAAAAGGCACAATGCCGACATAAGTACAAGAGGACTGACGCACTAACTTTCTATGATTTGAACCTCTCCTGTGAGTCCAGTTTTAGATTCGGATGTTTCACTTCAGGTTTACTGTATCCCTTGGACCGTCTTATTGACGATGAAACACAGAAATTGCATCCGAATTTAATGCAAAAGGCACAATGCCGACTTAAGTACAAGAGGACTGACACTCTAACTTTCGATGATTTGAACCTCTCCTGTGAGTCCAATTTTAGATTCGGATGTTTCACTTCAGGTTTACTGTATCCCTTGGACCGTCTTATTGATGATGAAACACAGAAATTGCATCTGAATATAATACAAAAGGCACAATGCCGACTTAAGTACAAGAGGACTGAAACCCTAAATTTCGATGATTTGAATCTCTCCTGTGAGTCCAGTTTTAGATTCCGATGCTTCACTTCAGGTTTACTGTATCCCTTGGACCTTCATATAGACGATGAAACAAAGAAATTGCATACGAATTTAATACAAAAGGCACAATGCCGACTTAAGTACAAGAGGACTGACACTCTAACTTTCGACGATTTGAACCTCTCCTGTGAGTCCAGTTTTTGATTACGATGCTTCACATCAGGTTTACTGTATCCCTTGGACCTGCTTATTGACGATGAAACACTGAAATTGCATTCGAATTTAATAAAATAAGGCACAATGCCGACTTAAGTACAAGAGGACTGACACTCTAACTTTCGATGATTTGCACCTCTCCTGTGAGTCCAGTTGTAGATTCCGATGCTTCACTTAAGGTTAACTGTATCCCTTGGACCTTCTTATTGACGATGAAACACAGAAATTGCATCCGAATTAATACAAAAGGCACAATGCAGACTTAAGTACAAGAGGACTGACACTCTAACTTTCTATGATTTGAACCTCTCCTCTGAGTTCAGTTTAGATTCCGATGCTTCACTTCATGTTTACTGTATCCCTTGGACCTTCTTATTGACGATTAAACACAGAAATTGCATCCGAATTTAATACAAAAGACACAATGCCGACTTAAGTACAAGAGGGCTGACACTCTAACTTTCGATGATTTGAACCTCTCCAGTGAGTTCAGTTTTAGATTCCGATGCTGCACTTCAGGTTTACTGTATCCCTTGGACCGTCTTATTGACGATGAAACACAGAAATTGCATCTGAATTTAATACAAAAGGCACAATGCCGACTTAAGTACAAGAGGACTGTCACTCAAATTTTCTTGATTTGAACCTCTCCTGTGAGTCCAGTTTTAGATTCCGATGCTTCACTTCAGGTTTACTGTATCCCTTGGACCTTCTTATTGACGATGAAACTCAGAAATTGCATCCAAATTTAATACAAAAGGCACAATGTCGACTTAAGTACAAGAGCTCTGAAACTCTAACTTTCGATGATTTGAAGCTCTCCTGTGAGTTCAGTTTTAGATTCCGATGCTTCACTTCAGGTTTACTGTATCCCTTGGACCTTCTTATTGACGATGAAACACAGAAATTGCATACGAATTTAATCCAAAGCCACAATCCCGACCTAAGTACAAGAGGATTGACACTCTAACTTTCGATGATTTGAACCTCTCCTGTGAGTCCAGATTTAGATTACGATGCTTCACTTCAGGTTTACTGTATCCCTTGGACCTTCTTATTGACGATGAAACACAGAAATTTCATCCGAATTTAATAAAAAAGGCACAATTCCGACTTAAGTTCAAGAGGTCTGACACTCTAACTTTCGATGATTTGAACATCTCCTGTGAGTCCAGTTTTAGATTCCGATGCTTCACTTCCGGTTAACTGTATCCCTTGGACCTTCTTATTAACGATGAAACACAGAAATTGCATCCGAATTTAATACAAAAGGCACAATGCAGACTTAAGTACAAGAGGACTGACACTCTAAGTTACTATGATTTGAACCTCTCCTGTGAGTCCTGTTTTAGATTCCGATGCTTCACTTCAGGTTTACTGTATCCCTTGGACCTTCTTATTGACGATTAAACACAGAAATTGCATCCGAATTTCTTACATAGGGCACAATTCCGACTTAAGTAAATGAGGACTGACCCTCTAACCTTCGATGATTTGAACCTCTGCAGAGAGTTCAGTTTTAGATTCCGATGCTTCACTTCAGGTTTACTGTATCCCTTGGACCTTCTTATTGACGATGAAACACAGAAATTGCATCCGAATTTAATGCAAAAGGCACAATGCCGACTTAAGTACAAGAGGACTGACACTCTAACTTTCTATGATTTGTACCCCTCCTGTGAGTCCAGTTTTAGATTCGGATGTTTCACTTCAGGGTTACTGTATTCCTTGGACCGTCTTATTGACGACGAAACACAGAAATTGCATCTGAATATAATACAAATGGCACAATGCCGACTTAAGTACAAGAGGACTGACACCCTAACTTTCTATGTTTTGAACCTCTGCTGTGAGTCCACTTTTAGATTCCGATGCTTCACTTCAGGTTTACTGTATCCCTTGGACCTTCTTATTGACGATGAAACACAGAAATTGCATCCGAATTTAATGCAAAAGGCACAATGCCGACTTAAGTACAAGAGGACTGACACTCTAACTTTCTATGATTTGAACCTCTCCTGTGAGTCCAGTTTTAGATTCGGATGTTTCTCTTCATGTTTACTGTATCCCTTGGACCTTCTTATTGACAATGAAACACAGAAATTGCATCCGAATTTAATAAAAAAAGGCACAATGCCGACTTAAGTACAAGAGGACTGACACTCTAACTTTCGATGATTTGAACCTCTCCTGTGAGTCCAGTTTTAGATTCCGATGCTTCACTTCAGGTTTACTGTATCCCTTGGACCTTCTTATTGACGATGAAACACAGAAATTGCATCCGAATTTCTTACATAGAGCACAATTCCGACTTAAGTAAATGAGGACTGACACTCTAACCTTCGATGATTTGAACCTCTCCAGAGAGTTCAGTTTTAGATTCCGATGCTTGACTTAAGGTTTACTGTATCCCTTGGACCATGTTATTGACGATGAAACATAGAAATTGCATCCGAATTTAATACAAAAGGCACAATGCCGACTTAAGTACAAAAGGACTGACACTCTAACTTTCGATGATTTGAACCTCTCCTGTGAGTCCAATTTTAGATTCGGATGTTTCACTTCAAGTTTACTGTATCCCTTGGACCGTCTTATTGACGATGAAACACAGAAATTGCATCTGAATATAATACAAAAGGCACAATGCCGACTTAAGTACAAGAGGACTGAAACCCTAAGTTTCGATGATTTGAATCTCTCCTGTGAGTCCAGTTTTAGATTCCGATGCTTCACTTCAGGTTTACTGTATCCCTTGGACCTTCATATTGACGATGAAGCAAAGTAATTGCATACGAATTTAATACAAGAGGCACAATGCCGACTTAAGTACAAGAGGACTGACACTCTAACTTTCGATGAATTGAACCCCTCCTGTGAGTCCAGTTTTTGATTACGATGCTTCACATCAGGTTTACTGTTTCCCTTGGACCTGCTTATTGACGATGAAACACATAAATTGCATCCGAATTTAATAAAAAAAGGCACAATGCCGACTTAAGTACAAGAGGACTGACACTCTAACTTTCGATGATTTGAACCTCTCCTGTGAGTCCAGTTGTAGATTCCGATGCTTCACTTAAGGTTAACTGTATCCCTTGGACCTTCTTATTGACGATGAAACACAGAAATTGCATCTGAATTTAATACAAAAGGCACAATGCAGACTTAAGTACAAGAGGACTGACACCCTAACTTTCTATGTTTTGAACCTCTGCTGTGAGTCCACTTTTAGATTCCGATGCTTCACTTCAGGTTTACTGTATCCTTGGACCTTCTTATTGACGATGAACACAGAAATTGCATCCGAATTTAATGCAAAAGGCAAAATGCCGACTTAAGTACAAGAGGACTGACACTCTAACTTTCTATGATTTGAACCTCTCCTGTGAGTCCAGTTTTAGATTCGGATGTTTCACTTCATGTTTACTGTATCCCTTGGACCTTCTCATTGACGATGAAACACAGAAATTGCATCCAAATTTAATTCAAAAGGCACAATGCCGACTTAAGTACAAGAGGACTGACACTCAAATCTTCTATGATTTGAAACCTCTCCTGTGAGTCCAGTTTTAGATTCCGATCCTTCACTTCAGGTTTACTGTATCTCTTGGACCTTCTTATTGACAATGAAACACAGAAATTGCATCCGAATTTAATAAAAAAAGGCACAATGCCGACTTAAGTGCAAGAGGACTTACACTCTAACTTTCGATGATTTGAACCTCTCCTGTGAGTCCAGTTGTAGATTCGATGCTTCACTTAAGGTTAACTGTATCCCTTGGACCTTCTTATTGACGATGAAACACAGAAATTGCATCCGAATTTAATACAAAAGGCACAATGCCGACTTAAGTACAAGAGACTGACACTCTAACTTTCTATGATTTGAACCTCTCCTGTGAGTCCAGTTGTAGATTCCGATGCTTCACTTCATGTTTACTGTATCCCTTGGACCTTCTTATTGACGATGAAACACAGAAATTGCATCCGAATTCAATACAAAAGACACCATGCCGACTTAAGTACAAGAGGGCTGACACTCTAACTTTCGATAATTTGAACCTCTCCAGTGAGTTCAGTTTTAGATTCCGATGCTGCACTTCAGGTTTAACTGTATCCCTTAGACCGTCTTATTGACGATGAAACACAGAAATTGCATCTGAATTTAATACAAAAGGCACAATGCCGACTTAAGTACAAGAGGACTGACACTCAATTTTTCTATGATTTGAACCTCTCCTGTGAGTCCAGTTTTAGATTCCGATGCTTCACTTCAGGTTTACTGTATCCCTTGGACCTTCTTATTGACGATGAAACTCAGAAATTGCATCCAAATTTAATACAAAAGGCACAATGTCGACTTAAGTACAAGAGGACTGACACTCTAACTTTCGATGATTTGAAGCTTTCCTGTGAGTTCAGTTTTAGATTCCGATGCTTCACTTCAGGTTTACTGTATCCCTTGGACCTTCTTATTGACGATGAAACACAGAAATTTCATCCGAATTTAATAAAAAAGGCACAATTCCGACTTAAGTTCAAGAGGACTGACACTCCAACTTTCGATGATTTGAACATCTCCTGTGAGTCCAGTTTTAGATTCCGATGCTTCACTTCTGGTTAACTGTATCCCTTGGACCTTCTTATTAACGATGAAACACAGAAAT